>NC_071613.1:42845670-44095670 GCF_014839835.1 Dryobates pubescens | reverse complement strand
CCCTAAGCCTTCTGTGATTTTATCAGGTGTAACACAGCTTAAGCACAGTCATTCACTTCTTTCCTGCCCTGAAAGAAAAACCCTACCAAAAATGTAAGCGGAGTCAAAAAGGCTGATGGCTCTTAATTGCACATCCTCTTGTTGCAATACAGTAACTTAATCGAGTCAAAAATGCCTCATTAAAACTACCCTCAGTAGGGTTTACTTCTGGGTATTCTTTGGGTTAAGGGTAACCCCTGTGGGTCAGGCTTTACCAGAAAATAATCTTTTCCAGCTGACAAAAATAGTTTCCAGTGCAGTGAAAGTTTCACTGCTGAACAGAGAACCGGAAATCAGCTCCCAATAAAGTATTTATTAAAAATACCCATTCCGTGAACCCTGTTGAGTCAAACAAATTGAGGCCACTGGCAAGTTAATAACATTGGCAACTGCCACCCGTATGAGCCATTAAAAGGGAGCATTTTTCTCCTATTATTTCTCATTGCTTCTGAAAGTCTCTACTTTATAAGAATTCTTATTACCTTGTATTTTTACAAAAGTAGCAGCTGAATGAATTTGCTCAGTGCTGAGCGCTTCCACTAAAAGCGACTGATCTAAAAATTAAGTGCCCCCCTCTGTCATTTGGACCTGCTAATGACTGTGCAACCAGCTTTGTTCCACCTTACTTAAAAAAATGGGAGGGATCAAAAGGGAACATTACTGCTTTCTTAAGAACAGCTTGGATCCACAAGCAATTATATTTTATTCCCGTTTCTGACACAGCTGATTCATTTGTAGTCTCGTCGGAGGCAGCAATCTTGACTAAAAAAAATTATATATTATGTGATGACCTCTCGTTCTTATGAGCCACAAGTGGAGAGATTCTGTTTCTGTAAGGAATGAGAATTTGTAGGGACTGTTACTAAACCTTTCCCGTTCAAAGAAAATCAGAATTCAATGGTAAGGGTAAAAAGAACCAAAACCAACCGACCAACCAACACCTCAACAAACCCAAACCAAACAAAAACCCCACCATGTATACTCCAATATTACTGTTCCTAGAAACACAGCATTGCTGTAGTTGGAAAGCACTTCTGGAGATCATCCAGTCCAATGCCTCTGCATAGTAGGGTCAACTAGGGCAATCTGTCCAGCATTGTGTCCAGTTGAATTCTGAGTATTTCCAAGGATGGAGTCTCCACACCACCTCTTGTCAACCTGTTCCAGTATTCAACCACCCTCACAGTAGTAAAAAAAAACACCAAACAAAAAAACACCACAAAAAGACATTAAAAAGTCCAAACCAACAAATACACTTCCTCTTATCTTTAAGCAAAACTTCTTGCATTTCAGTATTCACCTGTTGCCTCTTGTTCTGTCCCTGGGCACTGCAGAGAAGAACCTGTCTCTGTCTTCTTTACTCCCCTGTCATTAGTTCGGCTAGGATGGAGTTAATTCCTCCTTCCCATCCTACCAGGTTGGGGGTACAGCTGTGTGAGCAGCCATGTGGGGCTCAAATCTGCAGCTGGGCCTGACATCCCCACATTAGGCACTTAGGCATACAGGGTAAGATTCCACCACCCCTACTGCCACACACACTCCCACTCAGCTAGAGCCTCCTCTTCTGCAGGTTGAACAGTCCCAGCTCTTAGTCTCACTTCATATGGCTAGTGCTCCAGACCCTTAATCACCATCATGGCCCTTCACTGGATTTACTCCAGTTATGACAATGTGCCTTCTGTACCTTCTGGACAAAGCAATCCAATTTTGTCTCACTAGTCTAGGCAGCCTCGACCTGCTGGTGACACTCTCCCTAATGCAACAGAGGCTGACCGTCTATGGACTCTCTTCACAGCTCTGAACTGCTTCTACAAGAGCAGAAAAGACCTAATGGAAGTGGCATCGCTCAACAAAAACTTGACAGTCACAAATTATGACATGAAGCAGGCATATTAAATGCCAGTGATGAACAAGGCAGAACAGCGAATCATGAGTTTGAATTAGAGACTGTGATGGTCATTAGTTTGGTATGAGTCTTTGCAGTGGCTCAGCAAGAAATTCCATGTAGGACTGCATGTCCTGATTTGAGGCCAGGCAGACCCTCTGTTGCCCTGACTGGGGCAAAAGAATGACACTCTCACAAATGGATTGCAAAAGTGATGGAAAGTTAAATGGAAGGCAGTAAGTGTTTTACAGGAGTCCCAAAGCATAGAGTCCCCTACAGCACACCAGAAGGCCTCCCAACACTTCCTTTCTCCCCACCTGAGGGTATACCCAAAACCCCCAGGGCTCTTTCTTCACCCCCCACTGCTAGGCTAGCCTCAGGCTGGTCAGGTCTGAGACTGCCCCTCTCCCCTTCTCCTCCTGGCATTAGGCCTAGCCAGGCCTAAGAGGCCCTGAGATATTCCACTCCCCCCACCCTGTCACCTGATAGGGTGAATCCCACAGACAGCAGAGAGGGAAGAAAAAGAGAATGACTTTGCAGATGAATTTATAGGGCGCAGGACACTGCGGGTATGAAATAACGCTGCTTTCTTCATCCACCTACTGGGTTGGACACTCAGGACACCAGAGGTGTAGGTGTAGCTCATGTGGCAGTAATAGGAGGCAGCCAGCCTAAACTGCCACACTCCAAAGACTTCTCCAGACAGAATTTTGGGTTAAAAATGCAGTACACCCCTGAGAAGCTGCCCACATCTCCGTGTTTCGTTGAAAAATGCTCAGTGAGTTTAAATCACTACCCCCCCACCCCGCCCCTTAATTGTTTTGAGTAACACAGCAAAAACATCAATTGAGAAAACATTATTTACTGGAATTTTGTTGCCCTTTGTGATTCTGGTAACTAATCGCAACCAACTTACTCTATTCTCCACAGTTTTCAGTGCTGTAGTAGTAGGAGGTTAAAATTTAATGCATTGGCAAAGTCAAATCTCAATTATCTGGGATAACGGAGCGGAGAGAGCACATAAAAGTGAAAATGCAGATAAAACATATTCAGCTAAATGAACAAAGAGGGAGGACATAAGGGAAAGAAGAACGAAAAGTCAGCACGTTGATCCCAGAAGAAGCACTGCTGCAAACTGGTCAGTCCAGTATGCTGTGTATTTAATGCTCCATCTTATATTAGACTCTGGACGTAGACCATAGACATGCAGCTACTGTACTTCTGGACATAGCTGGTTTAGCACTGCAGTCTAACTTGGATAGGCTAGATCTATTTTTGTCTATTTCACTTCCTGATTTGGTTCACAGGCCACAGCCTCTCAAATCCTGATCAGTCTCATGCCAGGCTGTGTGTGTAGACCAGACCTTAATCAGATTGGACAAAACCAATCAGTTACAAAGAGAAATCTGTAGTAGTTGATGGTACCCAGTACTCCAAGGACTGGTCTATGATGATAATACAGACCCCCTAAACCCTCCCAAAACACTTGTCAGACACTGGTGCAATAAACCTACTGCTTTTAAATGCCCCTCAAATCCCTCATGGCAGTCCCCAAGACATCACACACCTGCAGCATCAGGCTTCACTCCAGCAGACTGTATCACTGTCCTCTTATTTCAGGTGTTTTGAAGGAAATGGGATCTTCAGGACACAAGAGCCCCACAAGGGCCCAGAGAAGAGCTCAGCCAGGTGCTGTCCAGCATTACCAGCAGCAGCCTGCTCTAAAACACTAGCCCTGAGAAGCACCAACATGTGACAGCCCACACCACAAGCCCGCATGGCACAGTTGCCACAGAGGCTGGAGACCTACCCAATGGACATTCAGCTGGAGATCAGGTCCAAGGCAGCTATTGGCAGAAGTAGCATTAGCTTTTCTGTGTCTGGCACTTTTCTTACAAGTCAATAAAGGGGACCTGTCCCTGCTGCATCCTCCTGCCCAAAATCAGTCATGACAGCGCACAGAGATGCCACCAGGGAAGAATTGCAATTCTTAGTCCCTAAAGCCTTGCACAAGCACCAGGAATAATCTTTACACTTCATCCACAATCAGGGTGATGGAGTAATGAGTTCCCTATCTTTTCCATGTGGAAGCAGTCCTCCCTTCTGGAGCCAAACCACTAAGAAGCACTGTTCAGTACCGTTAAAGCACAGCTCAGCTCACTCCAGAGTTAGCAGCATGGCAGCAGATTGATGGTTCTCCTATATATATGAAGTAATTTGGACTGAAAGCTGCCACAGAAAAGCCAGATCTCATTTTAATTTACATCTAAGATATATATCGGTGGCCTTTGCCTAAAGGTTTGTCACTAGCTGAAAGCCTTACAAAGGTCAGAGTACTCAACTTTAGAATTTAAAGCATAATGACAGATGAGAGATACATTCCTTAGCATAAATATTTATATACAAACATACTTTATATATGCATATATACACACACCCCCAATCTTAATATATCCCAGCATATGTGTAAGTGTAACAAATACTGTCATAGAGTCACAAGTGAATGGGGTAGCATACTGCAAGGATGCACTGACCTAAGATGTGGATCTGAACAGAAAAAGAAAATTATTTGAGATAATAGGGCCTGGCAATTTTAGCAGTGTTCTTTCTGCACTAAAATAAGCAAGTTAAGACTAATTGGCAATGTAAGCTCTGAGAGGTTTCAAGACTGAGGAAATGGTAAACAAAAGCTAATCTATCAAATTTAGCAGGAGGCACATTATCACTGCAGAAAAACTGAAAAATAGAGTGATTTGTACCATTCTATTGCATTAATGACTATTTCACAGAAACCAGGGATTTAAAATATTCATCTGCTGTTTCCCCTGCATTCAAAGTGAAGACTTTGTTGCACTCCCTCTGCATGCCTCTTTCTGCTTTGCACACAGACACACATTTAGAGATGAATATGATCCTGACAAATCAGAAACTGCATGGTCCAAATGCTGACAACATAACAGCAGCACTGACTGCCTTAGAAATCATGGGAAGGCCAGAAATGGTTCCAGTTAACACCTCTTTGTCCTGTATATAGGTGGTTTCACACAGCACTGTGCTCAAATCAGCACAAGAACGTGTCTGAAGGGCAGCCTCCAAGGACCCAAGGCTTACATCATGCAAGCCTTGCTTTTACAGTCCATTTGTACAGACAGGGCCAGGCTGATCTCCACTCACTCCTCCTGGTGTAAGTAGAAGCCAACCTGCAAACCAGTGCTATCAAAATCAGCCCATCAGGCAAGCTGCCTTGGGCTTCCAACCCTGTGAGCCACATACGCATTGCACATGGAGTTTTTGCTTTAAACACCACCTTAAAAAAAGATCAAGAATTTAAGTGCCTTGAAAACATGCAGGTAAAGGCCAAAAGGGAAATAAATCTCTCTTCCACAGAAAGTCACTGATCAGGTGAGGAGAAATCAAGGGATGGTAAAATCTTACCTTTTACTATTTCATGTGCAGTCATTTGATTTAAAATTCACAGTTTGCTCTCAACCAGCTGCAATCCCTGAATCAGAAATTCCTGACACATGGGCAATTTTTAGTCAATAGATGGTGGGAACTGGAGTTGAGAAGGAATTAAGTCCCTTTCCCTTTTCTTTTACAACCTTCCAGTAATCTCCCTTCTGAATTGCACCCCTCCTTTCTCCTACATCCCACATCCAGCAGGGATTTGCAGAATCCCAAAAGCATTCATGTTTAGTTCTCTAATAGAAAAGCAAAATAAGGAACTGCCTGATTAAACATTAAGGACCTGAGCTTTTTCTCCCTTTCTGGAAAATACATTCAGTTTAATGGGAGTAAGTTACCAACTGCTTATCTAAAGGTTATCCATGAATTGCAGGGCTGGCCACGTGATAGGGAAGAATTTTTCTTGCATCTGGGGGGGCTTAGTCATGGTGCTATAAAAGCAAGTTAATAGTGTCTAATACTGCCAGGATTATCTTTTCTCTTTGACAGACCCCTCAAGAGTTAAGAACTTCTACCAAGTCTGCCTGTCTCTGGGACAACACAGGAAACAGAAAAGGTCTCTCACATTCATCCAATTCATAAAGGGTCTGATTCAAAACTTCTCTAGAAATATTCTCAGGAGCTTCAAAAAGCAAGCGTGTGTGTGATGCACGCAAAACAATCTGGGAGAAGTAAGCTATGCCCAGTCTCACTGGAGATTTAAAATGTAGATTTACTACAGACAAAATTTATTCCACCAAAATTTGTTCTCGGCCTCTGGGGACTGGTTCCTTCCACACCACTATATTGATTTCACTACTGAACTGCTACACTAATGAGTCAGGCTCTTCGTGTCCATTGTCCTACTATAAAAGATCACATTTTGTTCTACGGACCATAAAATGCAGCAGAGGAAAATAAATCTGTTGGCTTTATACCCCTGCCTGCTTCGGTGCCTGCATTAATGCAAAAACTCTTTTAATAAACACTGTATACTGTTCTGTTTCTGTTTAAAAAGATAAGAGTGTGCCAGTGATGGTTGCGTGCAGTTATACTCAGAATCAGCTCTTTAGCTTTGAAAGTCTGGGGGCCGCACAAGAATTAATTCAGGATTTCACAAACTGTAATGTTTATATATAGAGAGGTATTCACTCACATGGTGCATAGAACATGACAAGGGTATGTTTCTTCTTCTTCAAAGACTCCCTGAAGTCTTCTCCAGCAAGGTGGATAACACTTGTCTGTTTTTCTTCCCATGCAGGCTCAGGTGGAGGCGGTGCTTCAGGACTATAAAAGAAAGGAAACAACATTGGTTTTTAAAGTTTCTGGAAGCAGGCAAAGAGGCATCACACGCTGGTCATAACTACCATGAGGAGGGAAATGAGGTCAAACAATCCTCGGGGGTGCCCGTGCAAATAGGAAAACGTGCTCAATATTTCCAATACCAGATAACAACAAAAGAGATGCAAGTTAATTTCTGTAACTCAATAAAAACGTAATTTAAGTGATTGTACTCAGGCAGATGAGAAGAAACGCAGAATAAAGATTTCCTACATTGCACCCAACATCAGGGTGGAAAGAACATTACTCTTGTATCACTGTCATCCATAGGCATGAATTGAGAAGAACAGCAAGCAGATGGGATCAAAAGGCAACCAATATAGAACAGCAACTTTCATTCAAACATCGTTTTTTGTACTCTTTATCACTATCCTGTAAACTTCTATAAAGAATTTCATGACCTTCTCTTCAATTCAGATATTAAAGCCAGGATGCAATAATCAGCATCGTTCCACTTGGAAGACCGGGGGTGACTGAACTGGAATATTTTACCTTGATAAAGAGAATGTCAGGTTTCAATTATGGCTGCACATACTGACTAGATCAGAGCAATCCTGCACATCTAGAGTGCCTCTAACAAAACTTCTGCTATTCACCAGCTCACAGACCTCTCTCAGACTCATTAAATTCATTCCTGCTGTATCTTAAATAGTGATTACTTATATAAAATCATCAGAATGGTGCCACGGTATAAAGACCTTCATATGTCGCCTTGGTAATAAATTACCTTTTCAGACTTTCCTGTCACTTTGAATGACATCTTTTGAAGTTGCATAAAGTACATAAAAACCAAGTGAAGAAAAACTCAATTTTTTTAAGTCCTGCTCAAGGTCACTTGGTGGACATTCATTGTATTTCCATTGATACTGATCTGCCAGCTGTTTGCAAAAGAATTACGACAGCTGGTCTGAGTTTTCACACAAACAGTGTTGACATGAGCTATCACTGAATACAGTTACAGTCAGAAGTGTGACTTCATCTCACACAGACCTTCCCATATTGACCTCAGATACTGGTTACAACACAGACTGCCACCACCATAGAGCAACAGGAGTCAAACCCCTTATGGCTGCAACTAGACCGCTCACCGGATACGCTTACACAAGATGTATTTTATGTCCAGTTTATCCCCCAGATGCATCCCTACTTCCTCCAACTTCAGTGCATCTATGATAATTTTATTCCTGGTCAGCAAACAAAGATCTTACTCTATTGTGCCTCTGGCTGGGAGAAGATCCATCAGTCAAAAACAGGAAGCAAGTTATTTTGAGTTTCCTCTGCATTGGTGACTACCTGAGGCTGCAGGTTAAAGAATTCCAGAGGCATAGCAGGATCCAGAAGGGATTAACAGCTTCTTCTTCTCCCTCTGCTTATTCACCTGCCAATATGTATAAGCAGTATCAACCTGCCTGATTAATTCAATATAAATTATGTAGCACCTAAAATACTCCAGCAAACTGGCAAAACCAAGACAATGATTTAACATCCAGTATCGACACAGCAGCCTGGAGCCTGACTATGCAGGGAAGACAAGGAAGTACTGTGTCTAAATGTAGATAGATAAAACTTTTCAACGTGCTACAAAGATGCTGCAAGACCGTCTCTATTACCCAATCTGAAGCACTCAGAGAGATGCAATTTAAAAAGAAACAACAACAACAACAAAAAATCCACCCAAGTGAACAAAAAAGATATAAATCACATAACCCCCCTCCTCCCACTAAATAAGGAAAAAAACTTTAAGATTACAATCCTCATGCCATCTGCACTTAACAGTTAAATGATTTAAAAACTTCACAAAACACTGGCAGCTTTTTCCTCTGAATAATGCAGACAATACATTAGGCTTAGAGTACCTAATGGAAATGCATATTTTATTCCAAAATACTTAGAGAGAATTGTACCAGCATTTTACTACTTTGAATGAAATTATTTTCATCATACATTAAACTTAATTCTGCATATTATAGCACAAGACCCAAGAAAAGTTGGTTAGTGCAGATGAAGGTGCTGGTTTTGTTGGTCTCACTGACCTTCCTTCAGCTGGTGGTATTCTAGGTATTGGCTCTGAAATGCTGGAAAGAATAAAGTACAACTGCAGAAATTCAGTCACTAACAGGGAAATTGGCTGCTTAGTATGAAGAGGGAGCAACAAACGTTCTGTTTATTTTTCAGAGCCACTGCTATTCCTTCTCTGGTTAGAGGCTTAGGGTATATTTGAAAAATATTTATTTTGGGAAAAAAACCACCAGAACTGCTATGAAACACCCTGCAGCAAATAAAGGATTTGGTGTATAAGAGACCATAATTAACATTCATATTGTATGGCTTTGAATACTGGAATTCAGTTTGTTTATGTTAGCAAGGGATTTAGGCAGTTGATGAAGCTAGGTTTAAGATCTTGGTCACCAAAGCAGTCTTAGGAGCCAGTAACCAGGAACCCAATAGCATCTCACACCCTTAAAACTTACTTTAGCAGCCAGTCGATGATCTTTTTCTTTGTTCTGAGATGTGGCAGAGTGTATTTCTCCTCTCCATCCTTAAAGTACTTCAAAGTAGGAAACCCTGAGATGTGGTATCTTTCTGCCAGTGCCTTGTTGACGGTAGCATCGACAGCTGCAAGGACACCTGGACTCTAAAACAGAGATCAACTGTAAATTCCAGCAACAGACAGAAACTCCTCTGGCTGGAAACAGTGGACTTGGAGGACAGTGGACATGATCTAGATGCCTCGACCTTCTCATGTACTCAGCAAAGATACACAGAAAGAGACGCAAATCCAGGAAGGGACACTATATGGACTAAGAGCAATCAGTGTTACCTGTTCTCCTCCCCCTTCTGACAGGATTTCCTGTAGGTAACTCACTTTATAATACTTCAGACCTGTTCCCAGGAATGGCATTTCCTCCCAAAAATCCCCATTTCTCCCAGAAGAAATCAATGCTGTTAAAGACAAATTTATTTCAAGGCAAATTCATCTCTCCCTTGTGGGCATCTTTACATAGACCACCTTTAGAGTCACAGAGAGGACAGCCGCTTGTACAGTTTTATTTATCTATCTGTTCTTCTCTTCTTTCTCCAGCAACTACAAAGGGACTCTAGATGTCTCCACTGAAGATGCTTAAAGTATGAGGGAGACTAATCCTACTTCCCCTCTTTCATGGAGTACAGTGTGAGACTGAATCAATAACACTAATACTTGTATTATTGGATCTCTCTTCTTCAGCCATGCTGATGGAGCACTTAAGATGAAGCTAATGGAGTGATGCAACCATAAAACCAGAGTATTTGAAAGAGGGACCAACTTCCTTCCCCCCCCCCAATCTAATTCATAAATAAAAGCCTATGTTTCTTCACATTTCATGTCTTTTAAGTAGCTGGAAAAAAAATAAATCCATTTTGGATTTGATCATGTTATGTATAAGGCCCAGAGCAGAATACATAAACATCTTTTGATTTTGTTTTTGCTCAAGACAAAATGTTCTTCCGAAGACTTTGGCAGGCCTCACGCATCAGCGATGAGACTGTACTTTGGAAGCACATTTTGAAAGGTCCCGTGGGAGGATGAGAACAGCTGAATTTGTTGTAGGGGGAGAAGTCACTTTTATTACTCCAGTTATTTATTACTGATTATTTGAAGGATATAATAAAGGAAATTAACTTACATCACTGGCTACATGGAGAAACTCTGCAGCCTTCTCATATTCTGGCTTCATTTTCTTACAGTGCCCACACCCTGCCAAAATGAAAAAAAAGGAAAAAAAAAGGGGGAAAAAAGAAAAATCCAATTAAGTTGTAGACGTCATGGTTATTCAGTGACCCATCTAGCCACTGTCAAAATCCAAAACCACAGGGTAGAGATTTACTAGAAGTCAGTATGAATTTTCCTTAATTTATTTGTAAAGCCTTAGTGTAATTTAGGATCTTTTCCAAAGTGGCACGTCTGGCTTAAGCAAAGAATTCAACATAGCAAAAAATAATAATAAAGCCCATGAGTTCACACCCAGACCTCTTTCCTCCCAGAAAGTACTGAAAATACAGTATTTGTCAAGCCCATCACTTTTGCCGTGCTTTTGGGTGAGGCACAACCTCACCCATTCCAGTTGCCAACTCTTTATCTGCTTTGAAAAGCAACAACGTGGGCCCTCACGTGACTTCTCAACTTTAAGCTGAGGCTTATGCTAGCACAGCTTAATTGAGTAATGAGAATTAAACTGCACTGATAATAAGCCCCGCTTTACAGCGGTGCAGCATGTCCCTTCTAGCAAGGATTTGCACCAATTTAATCACCTCAGTGCAATTACACCACCACATATGCTCTGAACATAAGCAGGGCCTGTAAAATGGAGATAATGGTGCTTTCTTGCTTGTGCGAAGTTCTCCAGAGATCTGCCATTACTTCACTGCTAAGTGCTGACATTACAATAAAGTAAAATGAATGCGCGAGCGAGAGGAGCAGATTTGGAATACATTATTTGGGTATAAATTAAACTGCTTTCAGTTGGTGCAATTGCTTCCAGGCACACTGAACTTTCAGGGCAAGGTGAGGCTCCTGTCACAATGTCAGGTTACACTTCAGCACCTACAGCACGAGGCTGGGCCTCCATGACAGCCCCTTCCTCACACCCACGCAGCCCCTGCTATTGCCCCTAAGGGATCAGCACAACGACAGACCTAAGGGATAGAGAAGCAGAGAGAGATACCCAGGCAGGGTGAGAGCCGGCTCTTGCATGCAGAATGGAGACACAGAGAGCTGTGATGAGGCTCATAGCATGACCCAGATGCAGTGCGCTCGCCTGCCCTGGTACAATGTAACCTCAACATGAAGCCTCGTCGCACTTTTCCCTCTTGTTGGCAGCAGCAGCCAGCCTTCCTTTCTTCAGCTGTTATTGTTGGAATGGGCACTTGAAAGCCCAGACTTTGATGAGCTTTTGAAAGTCATATGAAAAAAAACAGGGCTGGAAATCTGTTTCAATGCAGCTTCAGCAAAAGCCATTTCTGAGGTGTATGGGCAACAGGGTTGGGGCTATTTTTACACCAGTCAAAAAAAAACCCAACAAAAAACCCCAACCAACCAACCAAAAAAAGCCACCACAAAAAACCAAACCAGCACTGCTTTGGCTCTCTCTAATGGGATAAATGCTGAAGCCAGCAGATGCAAACCTAAGCCTGAACTCAACCAGGAAACCATGCTCTGCACAGCGCAAGTCAAAGAGTGTTTGCAGCCAAGAAGCATTAGGACATGCAGATGTAACTTCACCACAGCAAACAGACTTCAGCCAGGTTTCAACCACTGCACCACTCCATGAAATACTTTTAGGGCACGTTTATTGAAGAGGGTGGATACATTTGAATTAGGACTGCAAATCCCACCTGAGAATTAAAGCAAATACCCAAATGGTTGATTCCAGACCAAACACCAGCTAAGGTCCATACTGCTTACTCATCTGCATAGTAACCACAGCACTAAAAAGCCCCATGTCCTTTGAGCAAACCCTCGTACTTTAATGTGGTAGAGCAGCACAAAGCCCAATACTTTAATGTGGCAGAAGCAGCAGAATGAGGCTGGAAAAGCTTTGCTTTGGTTTTACTCAGTGGTGGGAGTGAGTGCCACCAAGTCAGCAATCTGATGCAACAGCTTCAGAGGTGAATTCAGGAAGAAACTGGAAAAGGCTGAGGAAGAGTTACTGTATCAGCACTGCTTGTCTTGGTTAAGAGCACAAAAGAGGCTGGCAAAATGATTTATTTGCCACCCACAGAAAACTTGCAGGCATATGGCTTTGTGGAAGGGGCTGACAGTTCCCTTTGACACCTGCCCGAGTTGATTTATTTCTCCTTTTAGGAGGAGGAATCTTTATTCATTTCAGGCTCTTCCTCTCTTTTAAACAAAGGGCATCTCAAGTCCCAGCCCAGGTACCTGGGAACATGTCTGAATTGGGTAGCTCAAATGTATACAAAAAAATGCAACAGGTTTTTGTTTGTTTGTTTTGCAGGGCTAACTTCACCTTGGTTGGCTTTAAACAGCGTGTCATCAGCCAGAGCAAACTCCACACTGTGCTCTAGATACACTATCCACACAACCTAAACTGTATTCCACAGTCAGTAATGTTAGATCTGATCAACCAAAAGCATCAAACAACACAAACCCATGCAGAGAAAAAACCCCAACCGCATACAAACAAACCCACCCAAACAAGCCAGGCATACTTAGCCCAAGATATAAAAAACATAGCAATTTGAGATCCTTTGGATTAAGTAAAATTTTGGAGAAAGATTTCCAGACTGTGAAATGTCATTGTCCTCAGTTCTTTCATGAGCATCACAGCACTACTGACTGCCACAAAGCTAGCTCACTCAGGCTTAAAATAAAGGGGAAGCAGGATCAGGTCTTTAAAGGCACTTAAATGCAAACTGAAGTCCTCAAATCTTTATCATGCGATGCTTGTTCTACCCCTGACAGAGGACAGCATGATAGCCAGCCTGGAAAAAAAGCCACTGCATTAAACTGAATCTGAAAGAGGGACACTGAATCTCAAGAGCTTCTCCCACAATAAATGATGCCTTTCAGGCCATCTTCATGAGAATTTTGCTATTGTGTGCAGCAGCCTGCTTCCACCTGCCACTGCAGGAAAGGGGAGATAGGAATTAGAAGTCAGACATACACACTGCAAATCAATGCATCCCCCCTATGATTATTTAGCCTATCTTTCAATAATCCTGGGAGGATTGACAGTAAATACTAAAGGCCAACGAAAAAGCCATTTAAATGGATTCCAAGGTCACTGTCTCTCCTTTGATTGCTACATAAAGGTTGTTCAGCAGCAACTGTATCCCTCTGCATTAAGCTCCTCTAGTCTTAGATGTTTTCTGTTCGTAAAATGAATGGGAAAATAACAACAAACCTGCAGGCCCATAGCCCAGACACTCCAGTGTGCTGCGTAAAGTCTGCTGGACTGTGAAAGCAAGCCCACAGGTGTGTAGCAGGCAGGTGTAATAGATGTACTTTTAAAAGATGCACTGCCATGTCAAATGTATACTAACATTAAAACTAAAAGATTATGCAAGGGAAGTGACTTGTTTAATCCCAGGAGAGAAAAGCAAGGTCACAGTCAACACATGGATGCTCTGCAGCCTGCTCCAAGCACTGAAATCCTCTGAGCCACAGCTGGTGGAAATACCCAAGGTCCTTTTAGGTTTCTAGACAAGGACTTAAACAGCCTTGTTTTTTGTTGTTTTTTTGTTTGTTTGTTTGTTTTTTCAGAAGACAAGTAGCTTCCCTGGAGGTGCAAGGCAGAGTTTCCTTCCATCCAGAAGCAGAAACCAGTCAAGCTTCAGTGCCTGGGTGTGCCAAACAGTTCTGGACAACTCCAACCTCTCAGCACCTCACCTTACTTCTCCTACACAGAAGCAGCCCCAAGATGCAAGGGCCAAGACTCAAATGGAAAAGATCACAGGGTTAAGTAAGTGTAAAGGAGGAGTGTTACAAGATAGGAAAAATAAGTTAAAGCTTACAAAAATCAGTGCTACGACATCTGGTATGAGACAGGCCCTTAGTAACCATTTTTAAAACAGTTGTCTAAATAAAGCAAGAACTCTGTTTTCCCAGGTTATTTATAATCAATCTTCTCCTATGCACTGCACAGTCAGGCAGATAAAGAGCTCCTTCCCCCAGTGAAGTCACTGTCACACAGTTTAATTCAGCTGCACACCGAGAACAACTGTGATTAAAGGTCTCCACATTGCCCCTGCGCAGACAAGTCACTTCTCCCAGAATGCCAGTGCAGGGCAGAGGACCATACTCGCTCAGCACTTTGTCCTCCTTCCCAGAGAGTGACCATATGCAGAAGTAAAGGCCAAGTTTGGACAGAGTAATGCTAACAAGCAAGGGCAAGTAGCACGTGGACAAAGACAAGGTTAGCAAATGTACCAAACAACATTTTTCCACAGTAAATACCTGTATTTGTTCACAGATACAGATCTGCCAAACAGGCTATTTGGCACCATGGCAAAGACTCACAATACAGAGTACAGTTGCTCTAAACATTTTCAGAAGCAAATTAATGCAAACATTTCTGCTGCTAAAGCCAAGTTTAGCCTGCAGAAGAGAGGCAGAAAACCAGTCAAGCAGTTCCAGCTAAGCTCCTGCATATGCTGCCTTAGTGCTGTCCCCCAAACATAAATCTGTTTCTCTGTGTCATTCACTGTTTGCTTCCTTCAGGTTATTATGGCTATATAAGTAAGCACCTCGGTCACATCTTCTTGTCTGAGGATCTGAAGTGTACCTGACAGGCAAAAGATAAAAGTCAACATTCAAGTGGGTGTGGACAAGGAATATCCAACATGAAGAACTCTAGAGATAAATTCAATTGCAAATAAAGATTGTAAAGAATCATTACATTTCTGCCATCAAGAGATTGCTTGAGTACTGTTATCGTGGACCAGCTACTTATTGTATCATGTCAGCTCTTCATCCAGCTATAGCTGCGTACCAAAAGTAGCTCCATTGGCCAGGTGAAAAAACAAATTTGAAGTACAAAGCATGTTCTGCTTTCAGCAAGTGAGTCACCGCACAGACTCATTCATTACTCTGGTCAGACTATACTCAGAGAAGATTTATAGGCAACTTTGAGAAAAAAGAACCTCAAAAAATTGAGATGCACCCTTGCTCTCCTGGGTATATACCTTTGGCTTCTCCATTCCTAATCCCAGAGGAGCAGTAATATCTCAACACAGCAGATGAGCCAGCCCTTAAGTGTGCCCTGTTGTTAAGTTCGAACCGAATATGCGCATGACAGTGAGGCACAATCCTTGGAGCTGGGGCAAAAAGACACACAAGTTCCAACCCTCTTGTCACCTATTCAAGAACACAAATGTATTCTCTTCTGCATGGAGGTCTTTTAGCACACAAAGATTTTTTATGTGTCACATCAAAGAGTAGTTCTAAGGTTTGACATGAGGTGGCTTACAGTTCTTTCACTGGTGTAGGACAGCATAAACTACAACAGCTGCAGATTGCCCTGCACAATTCAGCCATCTGCACTGCAGACATCTGATGGGAAATCATCCACAAATTTGGCAGGGAGGGAGGATGACAAAAGCAGCTGTTTCTCCCCATAATCACAGGTGAATTTGCAACTGTGTTTGCTTAACAGTCATAATGGTTCCAGTGATGAGACCATGCCCAGATCTCCAAGCTTCTGCTTTGGAAAAATAAATCACCTTATGAGGAATCAGGAGCCCTTTGTCTGTGGTACTTATTCCCAGTAAACTGTCCATTTCCTTCTTACTAGCAGCATTGTCCACCCAGCTAAAATTCCAGATACTTAAAGGTGTTTCGGGGCTTGATGTTTTCTTGTAAGATCAGGAGGGGCAGCTGCAACACCTTTAACATGATGCTGAATTAAATTTTCAACAGCTTGAAGTGTACAGGCACACAAATTCAGACATCTCACCTCTTCTGTACTTTCAAAGGTAGACTAGATCTGGCCAAGTATTACATTGCTTAGGGACCCAGGACAAGCAAGCAGCTTTATGGCTTTACAAATGACAAAGTCTGTGAAAGATCAGCCTGGGAAAGAGCCTGAGGAACTAGACATACAGAATTTGAAGAAAAATACCTCAGCAGTTTGGATTAGTGCAGTCATGCTACAGTTATGCAGTTGCAGCCTAATGCCTCAGCTGTGTGGGCTGCACAGTTCATCCCAGTGAGAGGACAGTGGTACAGCATCTCATCCCCACCATTATCACCATCTCACTGGCACTATCTCAAACTCACAGTACAGTCAATCTGTGCATGCAATGATCTGTGCAAATCCAATCGCAGCATGTGCACAGAGAAGAACGTCTCCACCTGATTCCAGCAGCTCTTCAGTGCGAATTCAGGGCACTGAACAGCTACAAATTAGTCACCCCTTCTCCTCCCCAAGACGGGCTGAGGCAGTTGTGACCCCCCCCCAGCTATCACCTCTCCCAGGAGCTCCTCACACTTTTGCTGCAGAGCACACACCCATGGCAGAAAGCCTCAGGGCACTAAGAACACAGTAGCACATGGTGGGTCACTACCAAAGCATTCAGATGGACACCAGGAAACTCTGATCATGCCACAAGGGCAGGTCAACACCATATGAACTCCCTGACAATGCCTGGTACATGAGAACACAGGCTGAGCAAGCCTCACCTTGCCTCCTTACTTAATCACCTTGGTCGCAGAGATGCAGGCATTTGAAATCCCAGTTCTTGATTGCCTTTTCTATGGTGACATAACTGTTTCCCCTCCCAGCATCACTGAAACTGTTCAGCAGCAGACTAAAACAGTTTCAGACAGTTACAGAATGAGTTCTGATTATTCCAGGTTTTTCTCACCTCAAAAAGACAGTCAGCTCACTGCATTACATAAAATGAATCAGATCAAACTGAGAAGAGTGCTCAACCAAAGGAATCCTGAAGGAACTCTGTCTGCATCCTTGCTGATTCAGAGCTCCAGCAGCAGGGCGACCTTCAGTCAGTGACAGACCTCAGTGGGGAAGGCTCAGCACAGAGCCAAGGGAAACACCAAGTCAGTCTTGCAAGCTGCCTCCATGGGATAGCTCTGATAAACGATGTAACACATTATTCTGCCTTCATTTCTGGTCATGCTGGAGTGTATATTCTTTTGACATAAAAGCTCAGGGGAAAGGGTGAGTGTTCTCCAGGGCTGTCTCCTCAGCCACAGGCTGCTGCCTCCCAGGGATCCCTGAGAGTTACACATGGAGAGATTCCTGCTCTATCTTGCCCTCAGAGTACACTCTCTCTGCTTTTAACTTTACAGGGAGGCCTGGCTGAGGCAGGTTCCTGAAATTAGCCTTCAAAAAGAATATAACCCCATCTGCAAAGACATAAACTTCAGCATGTGCCCAGGAACAATTTTCAAGCTAATGACTGCCTTTAATAAAAAGAAACTAACAACAAAAATCACATGGTTCCTTACTGCCATTCCCCCTCTGGCTTCAGCTTCCAGCTATCGAAGATTGTGCTGCAGGTACACAGCCTCTCAGCCAAAACTATATGGTGCAACTGGTAGAAATCAGTGTTGAGAGACAATGGTGCTTCCTATCATTCCTCTGGGGTGGGAAAAGAAGTGAAGGAAGCTGGATCAGCTGGCATCAGGAGATATGAATTACACTTCCCACACCAGCTTGGAGGAACATGGCCCTGAGTAGGTGTTGAAAATTAATCTTCCTCTATTGAAATGTGAAAGAGAGAGACAACAGCATGGCTGCCTTAAGGTGAAACTGCTGAGAGTTTATGAAAAATACCACCAGAAGGTTTCCTTCTTAATTAAACTATAATTATTCTACATCCAAAAAAGATTCCCTCCCTTCCCCCCACCCCCTTCTCCATTGCCAGGTAATCAACAAAATTTCACCTTAGGGAAGAAAGACAAGTTGCATTGCTTTGCCTCATATTCTTAACCCACTATGGAAGACATCAAATTTAGCAATGAAAATGCCAGAGAACAGAGGTTAGATGAAATATATTTCAGTGTCCAGCTCAGGAAAAAAGTAGAGGAAGCAAATTATTTCCTAGGATGCAATTTGTACAAAACATCACTTAAACAGATGCAACACAAAGAGATCCTCCTCAGAAAGGTATGTGCCAAAGCAGTTAAGTTTATGAGGCAAGGATTTTAAAAGCAATGGTGACATGGGCTATTACTTTGAAGACATCTATGGAAGTCAAGTGCCAGGAAGGCAAGCTATGCAGAATGTACACATTTTGTCCAAAATCAGAGCAGAATTGCTTATCAGCATTCACCTACATTTGGGGGGCATCAAAAAAAGTGTCCAGCAGATCTAGGGAGGTTCTTCCACCCCTCTACTCTGCCCTCGTGAGACTACACCTGGAATACTGTGTCCAGTTTTGGGCTCCCCAATGGAAAGCCACAAGGACAATTAGAGGATTTGAGCATCTCCCCTAAAAAGAGAGGCTGAGAGACCGGAGAATGTTTAGTCTTGAAGAGAAGACTGAGAGGGGATCTCACCAATGTCTATAAATACCTGAGGGGTGGGTGCCAAGTGGAGCAGGGCCAAGCTCTTTTTGGTGGTGCACACTAATAAGACAAGAAACAATGGGGTCAAACTTGAACACAGAAGATTTCACCTCAACATGAGGAGAAACTTCTTGACAGTGAGAGTGACAGAGCACTGGAACAGGCTGCCCAGGGAGATTGTGGAGTCTCCTTCTCTGGAGACTTTCAAAACCCACCTGGATGCGTTCCTGTGAGAACTAGCCTAAGTGATCCTGCTTTGCCAGAGGGGTTGGACTCAATCTCTTGAGGTCCTTTCCAACCTCTAAAGTGCTGTGATCCTGTGGCACTGTGATACATTGGAGAAGTGTGCTCACCAGACACAAACAGTCGGGGCCTGAGAAGAAGCACCTCTGCCACTGGCACACCACCTCAAGATCAAAGCTATGGATTCATTTACCAGTGTCTCTGGAAGACAGCATCACTGGCCAACTCCACCATCTGAAAGGGCATAAGGAACAGACAAGCAGACAAGCAATCTTTCACTGTAGGTTTCTCTGCTCTTTATCTGCCCTTTAAATAAGTTCTCTATTCTGCCTTTCAAAAGATAATAAAAATTGAAGCCATAAAGTATTTAGGAAGATAAACTTCATAATGAAAACTCTACTGGTAATGACTCAAGTAGCAGAGCTATAGTGAGGCACTTTCCAAATGAAAGCCCTATGCCATGTATTAAGCTTACTCAGGCAAGAAAATTAATTTATTTCAGAAAAAATAAACCTGGTGCTTAATTCTTAAAGCCAGTTCCTACTGTCAACTCATAATTAGTGGCAAGCAAAAAGAAAACTATAAATGTAGCTCATGTTTCACTCCTATCAGAACTTACCATGAGAGCATTAAGGGCTTACACATACACTGGGGTCAAGCTTGTGGGAGGACAGTCACCCAATATACACACTCAGACAATTTTCACAGCTGAAATTACAGAAGTCCTTTAAAAGGCCACTCAAATTATCTACAACAGATACCCAGAGAGAGAAGGGGAGAATGGCTTGAGCCTCCCTCCAGCTGTCACCTCTCAGCTACCCCTAGGCAATCACAGCTACTCCTTTGCAATAGTCTCTGTCAGTTGGTAAGGACTTGTTAGGGGAGAGGAAAGGCAATAGTAATGCAAGAAATGAGGCAGCAAACCCCCAAAGAAACTAATGGTCCATTCATACCACCTGCCACATTCACAGGAAGACTTCTTCTGAGTGGAACAGCCTTCACAAATGCCTTCTTCAATAGAGAAAATAATTTCTCCCCATTGGGGATGAGCATACAGCAATGCACTCAGAACAAATTCCCCAAATTTCACAAAGCAAGTATCTACAGTTAGCTCCTTCCTTTCCTCCTCTGCTACTGGCCAGCATTACATACTGCTCTCGATACCCCAAACCACTAGCAAGTAGTTTATTCCAATTACATGCCATGCCCCCAAAACAGCAGCATGGCACAGAACAAGTGGAGATCCAGCCTGAAGACAGAGTAGCCATAAACAGCCCTAAAGTCTGGGTTTGCCACTGTTTATAGTATGAAGCTGAATCAGAGCAAACCAAGGCTCTTCCCTTGAAGTCCCAGCACAGGCTGCAGGTCATCAGCTCCAGTTAACATAATCTTGCCTGAGCTGTGTGCTCACCCACTGGCAATAGGCTTTCCAAAATCTGGGGGCAAAAAAACCCAATTGTCTGCCACAAGCCAGGGAATGCTGAAGGGAGAATCCTACTTCCCTTTGTGTTAATCAAGTCTCTGCAATGCTCATACGCCTTCTGTGCCCAAATTGTTGCAATCCTGGAGCATCTTGCAATCCAGACATGGCTTGCTAGATAAAACTCCCACTCAAGGTGAAATTTTATCACTTAGACCAGAAAACAAGAGAAGTATTTAGCAACTTGGATCATGATTGTACAAATCAAAGCAAGGCAGGGAACTACACATCCACATCTTCACACCAAGGCTATTGCTTTTATCACGGGATCATCCTTTTTTATGACATTGCAGTGCTCAGAGAGCACACATTGCTCCAAAAAAAATAGAAAAGGCAGTAACTTAACTGTGTGCTCTAGTATCAAAAGACCAACACAAAAGAGACAATGGACTCAGTTGTTGCTGTCTTCGCCCTTTGCATTAGGTATCCTATCAAGTTTTACTGCACAAGCTGGTTATTAGGATTTTTATACTCTCCACATTTCTATTTATATTAAGTACCACTAAAATCTCATATTGATTTTTATTTTAAAACCCTCAAGAAACATAAATAGAATTGTCATTAAAGGAAGAATCCATGTCAGGTTCCTCATTTTCCTGGCTCGCTGCATTTTCAAGAACTCCTGGCTTGGTCTGTGATTAAATCTCCCCTGAAAGTCATTGCTGTAATTAGCTCAATGAGGCAGGTCATTGCACTGGCAGGTCATTGCACTGAACTGTTTACACTCCCTGAGATTTTTGGTGATATTCAAATATGTGTTATATCAAGCAACATCCTGGTGTAGACTTACATGCTTTTAAATATTGATGAGCCTAGTCTGGGTGTCCCAGGCCTCCTCTCTCTGAAATAAACAGAATGTGCTCATTTCAGTGGAAGCAGAGTCAGGAGCTGAAAACTCACCTGTTTCTAACTAGTTTATACATGGGGAAACAAGGGCAGAGTGGAGGAATACTGGAGTAATGCTACACCACTGAAGTTGCTGGCACTCCTCCTGGGAAGAAGAGAGACTACTGAGACCACCCCCAGGAGGACATCAGACAATTGTACGTCTTCTCTTGGAAACACTTGATTTGGCTGGTGCCAAAGCTGAGGCCTGAAGGCAGATCTCTGGTGATGAAAGAGAATTTTCCACTTGAACTAAGCTGATACCATCAATAGAGACAACCAGAAGCTTCTGATGAAGAGCTGCCACTAGATGATGCTAAATAAATTAAGAGGATTCCTAGCACAGGTCTAACAAGAACAGCTTCCCAGCTACCTACTGTTTGTCTTTATCCCAGAGGCTGTACATTTGAAGGCAGATACCAAAAGCTCTCTATGCAGCCACTGAAGACAGCCAATGTTTTATTTTTAAAACCCACAGACACTGGATATGACAAGGAAAAACGAAAACGACAGGGTATTTCCATCCATGCCATATTCAGTGCTGCTTGTTGTTGGGAGAACCCACCTCTTACCTCCTTTGATGCAACTGCAGAAGTTTACATGTTTTAAAAAAAATATTTAAAAAATCCTTGAATGTCAGGAACTAGTAGGGGAAAACTTGAGATTTTATTTATTTATTTATCACAGGCTGCCAATGTTGGGCTGCTGCTGACCTGTGCTAGAAAGGCTATTTTTTTTTTTTCAGGCTGCACAGTAAATTAATTCTTCAGACTTTTCAACTCGTGGCCTTTCTGTTGAGTCTGCCAACAGATGTACCAATTAGGGCTCACTGTAATGCTAGCTTGCTTTCATAAGAAGCTTTCATATGGAACCAGTGGGGGTCTGAAAGAGAGACTCACTTATTTGAAGTTGCAAAAGCCAGTTTGAAAAAAACAGATTTGATTTTGTGCTCGCATTTTGGATTTGCTTTACTTTAAGTACAAAGTGAGCAATGGATTCCTGCATCCTAGTCTCACCACATGCAGCAGTAAGAAACAAAAACAAGTCCACTGAAACCAGTGATGGTGTGCTGGCAGGGAGAGATCCAAGCCTGCTGCTTGGTTAGAAACTGGAGGCCTTCATCTGGTACTGGGCTAATTGGTTGGCACTCCTAATAATGAGCCCACAAAGTGGCTTAAAACCTTGGGGTTTAATGCACCAGAGGGAGGAGGGAAGGAGCAAAGGCTGTGAAAAGCAGTTTTTTCAAAGCTAAATTGATAAAACAGCTCCCTGTGCAATTAAAAACCTGCATAGCTGAGTAGTTGGCTTTGGAAAGCACTACCTGCTTAATTTATCATGTTGGTTTATAACAGGAGAGAAAAATATCTAAGGACAGGAAAAGAATTTTACGTTTCAGCAACACATCAAAAGTGTAGTGCACTTTATCATCTCAAGATTTATTTCTGCCCTTCCTGCCATTAGCAGGGAGCAAGAAAAGGTGTATCAGGACTGCATCTCCAAAGTGGTTCCCAAGAACAAATTAAGGAGGAGAAAGTGGCAAAAAAGTGCTGCATTTTCCCTGCCTTTCCTCCTTATCAAATCATGATGGCTCTAATATCTTACTAAGGGCACTGACATTTTTCCCTAACCTCAAGTCCTTCAACTACAGCTTATATGAAGTCTCTGAAGAACTCCTGTGAAGATGCCTAGGAAGAAGACAGGTTTAACATGAATTCAGGCTCATGTAGAAGAAATGTTGCAGGAAAAAACCCACATTTTAATGGTTTCATGCTTTAAAAGCACACTCACACAAACAGGACCACCAAAATGTCTTTTTACCCACTGTTACCTCTAGCATCACTATTGAACCATAGACTTTGCTATGAGGGGAAAAGCAATCCCAAGCGACCAGAGAGGACTCACAAACACCAGTAACTAGCATTGGACACTATTAAGATCCATGCTTGCTGAATGTACATGGGGAGGCTACAGCTCATGGTGGTGCCAGGACTTCATTCTGCATGAGGCTGCATGAACAGGTACAGTTTAAAATGTTAACAATGTCATCTGTGCCAACGAAACATAATGAAAAGTAACTCCTATGCATGAAAAATAGACACTTCTAGAACCCACTACTGAATTGACTTTAAGTCCTAGAATTTAACACCTTTCAGTAGCATCTGAAATGATTTATCAGCAGGTTGGTTAGGGTTATTTTGTGCAAGAGACTGAGATGTGCTTTGGATAAAAATGCTGCAAAAAAACCCCAATCAAACCACAGAAAGGGAAATTTGGGAGATTTTTATTCCTTTGACAAAATTGAGTCAGAAAGACCTGCACTAACTTGCCAAACACTCTGGACACAATTATTTTTGAAATTGCATTTGACTCAGCAAACAGTTTCATGGGGAAACTGAAATCACAAACAGGGCTTTTTTTATGCTCAAGTGACTCAGGAACATTTTAAGTCCCAGCAAGTCCCCGGGTAACTAAAGCATCTACCACCACTTGACTGGCAGTGTAACCCATATTTAGAGACATTCAGAACCCAGCTGTTATCTCAGGGATCTAAATAAATTGATCAGCTGTAGGCACAGCTCAAGATCAAGAAGCACATACAGACAGAGTCTTTATTCTCATTGCTAACAGAAAACGATTATAAATGGCATAGGTGTCTTTATTTATATTATGGTACAGAAATAGCTTTGCTTAGTGCAATAGATCTTCTGTTACCGACTCAGAAATAAGCCCACTAATAAAACTGTGCTAGCTCATACTAGCAAATATGATCAAACTAAGCAAAAATTCCTTTTATTTTTTTTGAGGGTGAGAGTCAGTTATTTATTTGTTCTTTTGTATAGCACAAGAGACCTCAGTTTGTAACTGAAGTTTTTGGATGCAACAGCCATGTACATTAAAAAACCCCTCCAGATGTCTGCAAGGCTCCAGTCTGGATATATCCAGGATAACACTAAACTCACCGCTAGCAACTGCACAATTTCAGCAAAATGTTTGAATAAAGAGCACAAGGCTGCACAATCTTACACAGACGGCTGAGGAAGGAGAGTGCCTTCAGACTCCTGGCTGCTTGGGTCACTGTTTACCTATGCTAAATATTCAGATTTATTGAACATCCTCTTAAGGGCTTTACAGTGGAGTTTCAGAAGGTTAAAAAGCCTGGTCTGTGTCCCCAGTGACATGCAAAATGAAAGCAGGATGAACTCATTCCTGCTCAACCAAACTCACCAACATTTCTCAGGGCTAGCACCAACAACTCTGAGCAGCACATCTTCTGTTTAGTGGTTGTGCTAAATTGCTGCAGAAAAGGTGTAAGGTAGCCTAGCAAGAAGTGCAAGTTGAATACTACAGACCTTCCTGATGTGTTTAAGTAACACAGACCTAACTGCTCTAGTTGAACCTATTTAAGCTAGGCTGCACTTAAAATGATTTGATGCCTTTAATTTGGCTAGTAAATGGAAATTATGTTAAATAATTACAATGTGGTCCCCTCAGGGATGATTGTTAATATCCACAGGCATGGAGACCACACTGACCACACTCACAGTGTCCAATTCCACAGTTCAAAAGTGTTTATTTAGGATGTGTTTGTTTCAGCTGTATCTTCAGCATGTGGCAGAGGGAGGGACAAGGGAATTTCTGACTACACTGTGAAAGCCTCATTGAAATAATTCTCCCTCTAGTAGAAGAATTTATCATGTACACAAGATTGACAGTATGCTAGAAAAACTCCAAGTCACATGTAAGCTGTGTGGTGACAGAGGGTTTTAAGTACTTGCTAATTCCAGGACAGTGTTGAAATCCCCTTTTTATTCTTAGTTACACATGAGTATATTCTGCATCCTGGACCTATTTTGTGCATGTGTTTCAACAAGGTTTTTTTATTAATGCATAATTTTTGGAAAAAACCCTTCATCATCCTAAGCTACTAAGGTTAAAAAAAGGTAAAATGTCTTCCATTTTTACAGCTTCTTTTACTGCAGTAATTTATCTCCTAATATTCATAAGTCATAATGTGACTACATTAGCACATGTAAGAAGTGCTAGCAGAAGATCTTTTAATCATGAAGATAACTGTTTGTGATAGTTGCCTGTTGTTAATTAGTTTGCAAGCATTACACTCTCTGTTGAGGATATGCAGAAAGGGTCCTTACAAGCACAGATCTTTTACACATGCACGAGCTGGATTCTGCATGTAGGCATACCGCTACCCCCGAATGTAAACAACATGCCCCAAATATTCAGGTTGCATTTAAAATGTTCTGACCAGCAGCATTCTTTACTCCAATTCTGAGCAGCTAGAGCATGTTATCAGGAGATTGCAACAGCTTGATTCAGGCATTTGATTTACTTCTCAAAAAAGCATTTGCCAAAGTACCTTAGCACAGAACACTCCTTAGTACAAAACAAGCCTACCAGGAAGTGCCCCTCCTCTACAAATAGGTCACACATTATCTTTACCCCTAGAATGGTAGTGTATGTGTTTTAAGGGAAAAAAACCGAAAACAAAAGCCACCAAAACAAATAAAACCACAAAAAAAACCCCACAAAAACAACCAACCACCACCACTAAAAACTGATCAGAGCTTCATTCAGATTCATAACTAATTTACTATAAAATGTGATTGTAACTGTGAGTATTCCTCTATTTTTAAATCTGACTACCTAGAAGGAATAATGTTTGCAGGGCCAGGTGTTGATCCTCATGCCCTCTTCCTTCTCTCAAATGCACAGCTGAACTCCTTTGCCCATTTACAACTTCAAAAACCCTCAAAGCTTTTAAATATGACTAAATGTCTGTAAATACACAGCAATCTGGAGCTAGAGATGGCACTTAACCCAAGCCATTGTGCGCAGGCAGGGAAAGGAGGGAAATGCTGCAGTTACATTTCTGCTTGGCAGCAGCTGTTCAGCCAAACCAGCACAGCTCCCAAGGAGCAGCAACCCATGCTGTCACTTGCACACTGGGATGCATGGGAATGTGGGGAAGGAAGGATTTGGGTACTGAAGGATAACTCCTGAGCAAAACAGGCTTCATCAGTTCCGCTACTTCTGCTTTGGTTTTCAGACCAGGCGTTAATCTCCGGTCCCACTTTCATTAGTACAAATAATCCAGTGAACACAGTGACAGAACAGCAGCCAGTCACCTGCTTCAGTGGACCAATCCCTAGACATTTCATCAGCTGAAGGAAATTCATTATGGTATGTTTTTCAAACAAGTCTTATGAGCAAGCCTTCAAAAAAAGGCATTTTGGAGCTAGCTCCTGCTGGCTTAAAGGGAAGCAGGATTTTAGCCTCTGTGCCAAAACCCTCTGCTGTTCAGCTGTGAGCACACAGCCTGTCTGCAGAGCCCTAACCTTCAAATCTATGCCCATGAAAATGAATATTTCACCCAAGTGCAACTGTCAGTGCAGCAGCAAAAGGATACAGAAGCAGTGTATCACCCACTGCATTGCAGACAAAGAATTAGGAGAACCAGCTATATGGTTGAAACAAGGTATATCTTAATAAGCAAACAAAATGCTTAACCTACTCTGCTACCCAACTGTGTACAGGAGGGCAATGTGGCTGGAACAGCTTTCTGAAGGCAGCCCACTGAATTTTACTGCTCAAATGAAAACTTCCAAGTTATGGGGGGAAGAAAAAAAATATTTTAAAAATCATCCCAACACCTTCTGAGTTGAAGATAAAGTAGTATCCCTACCAGCTCTGCATTAGTTGTCAAAAGTCCTGGCTACTTTCTGAGCTTAGATCAAGTTTTGGCATATTTCAGCACAATACATAGTGATCATGGCCTCTTACAGTAAGAGCAAAGTGTGACAGAGGAGTGAAAAATGCTCAGAATGACACTTCAGTAGCCATTAACATGGACTCAGGAGCTCAGAGTTCTCAGGTTGAGTTGCACACTCATAATTCTGCTTTAAAAACAAATAACACATAGGACAAGCTCAAAATATACAATTATTCTGTAATGGTAAGTCCTCAGACTACTGAAGCATCATCACACTCTTCAGTTATGTTTTGACTCAGCCTACAAAGTGTCACTTCCATAGCACATCTCTGTCCTAAGTTTGAAGCCAAAAACTTCATGAACATTTCATGCCTTGGGTATTCAACAGTCATCACAAACAAGAAAAACCTGGATTTGAAGTTCACAGTTCCACGAAACCCCTCCAGAAGATTATCACTGATTTTGTTAGAAAGCATTTGACTCAAGGTACAGAATAGGAAAGAAAACCCAACTCACATGGTGCATGGAACATCACTAGCACAGATGAATGATCTTTTATAAACTTGTCAAAGTCCTCATCAGTCAGGTGATAAACTACATTTTCTTCATCTGCCCAGGGAGTCTCTGGAGCCTGTGGCTGAGGTGCCTGTGGACTAAAAGACAAACAGACACAGCTTAATACAAACTCTCTGCTGCTAAGCAGTCATTTTGGCAAGTTGGACTGCAAGGAAGTGTTTTGTGCATATGTCCATATATGTATGACACACCAACCCTACAGAACAGCTTCCATAATTATACCCACCCAGAACTCATAAGCACAGATCAACAATGCAAGGGCATGGAGCAAGGAGATAGACTGATTCATTATTTCATTGTAGAAATCGTATGTATTTTGAGTTACTTTTACACTCCTCAGTATGATGCTCCCTTTCTCACACTTTGCTCAGAAGAACCACTGTAAATGAAAGAAAGAAGGAGCAAGCACAAGCAACCACTCTGAACAAAACACTGATAGGATGATTAGGGATGACAGAAAAAGGAGGTGCATCATTGAGACCACGACCTAGCTACACAGGCTGCTTCCCCAGAAATAAATGGTTTTCCCCTGAACAACCCTGTGACCTGGGGAAGCATCATTATGTCTTCATTCAGCAGGGGGCTGATAGGACTAATTCAGCAAAGCTACCCAACTGCATGCTTAACCTAAAAGGAAGTTCCATGTTCTACCAACTTCATTATGGTTGCATATGAGTTTAACCATCTTTGATGGATCAGAGCCAGAGAGACTATTCCAAGACACAGTGGCAAATTTTTAACTGAACCCAAGCTCCTTAGTAATAGAACATGAAGAAATGGCCTGAAGTTAGAACAGTAAGAAAAATGTCTTCACAGAAACTGTTGTAAAGCACTGGAACAGGCTGCTCAGGCAAGTGGTGGAATCACCGTTCCTGAGGGTATTTAAAAGATGCAGTGCTAAGGGACACAGTTTAGTGGTGACCTGGCAGCACTGGGTTAACGGTCAGACTTGACAATCTTAAAGGTTTCTTCCAACAAAACAGATTCTGTGATTCCTCTGAACCAGTTCAGTGCTTATCATCCTGCTAAACAATTGTTCTTGCTGTTATTAATATACATTAGAGTTTGGCAGATGTGAGCTAAACTATGCTAATTAACATTTTATTTATTAAAGCTGTGTTCACATAGTAGACACCCAAACATACTAACATTTCAAGCCAGGCTTTGAAGCTATTTTACTCTTGTCAGTTGTAGTAACAAGTTCCAAATACCCCCCAAAAATTCCCCAAATTCTTTGGCAAAGTACAGGACTCGATGTGACCCCAGCTCTGCTGAAAGCAGATTTACTGGTTTTGATTAAAATGTACTATCGTGTTAGCTGCCTGGAACAAGGAATGGCAAAAGGATGATAACTCATTTATCCTGCCTTGCTCACGTCTAGGCTGAAAGCCTAGTTTGATTTAAAAAAGCAGATTCAGATAGCAAGTTCTGTTGATGTAAGCAATGCCTATGATCCAAGAATATTAAGCAATCCATGCAAAACTGTGATGCACACCTCTGCTGCTGCTTATATGATAAATGAACCAAGAAACAAACATCAAAGCAAAGAAGCTGCACTCAGTCAAGCAGCTGAGAAAGAAAAAGAGGCATATCCCTCCCCACAAGAATTTACTCTCTTAAAACTTAGAAGATAATCAGTTTGCTTGTTGCCAAGCCTGTAAGAGAGCAATAGTCTGCAGGTATCCTGGCAGAGTTAAGGCTTTCCAGAAAACATCAGTACACTTAATGAACACGGGAGCTGGGTTGAGCGGGCAGAGCATGATGAACATGGACACGATGGCTACAAAGCACCGGGAGAACGCTGTGTTTAGCATGACCTATTTCAGCAAGGAATTAGTAAAGCAGGGCACAGGATGTTTATTCAAATGGCCCAATTTAAAATGCTGTGCATGCTAATAAGCCTACACAGGAGTTGGTAAGAAGCACCTCAAGGCCTGGAGGAAGCAACAAGCAAAAATCTAAAATGTCATTTAAAACTGAGACAAGGCACATCCAACGCCTGAAGACTGAAAGTAGAATGACAGAAGTATGGAAGAATTACCAAGAGCTAATTCAATTAAGAACAGAGAACAAGTTCTTGATTTAATTGAGTAGTCAGTGCTAAGGAAGGGCCTGAGGAGTCCATAAAAACAGCAAGACCAACTAAGGGGCTATTGAAAGCAGCAAGAAACTGTCTGGTTTGCCTACCAGGCTGATACAGCTCTGTACCAAATTTCAAAACAACACAACAAAAAAGAACACACACACACACAAACAGGAAAAAAAAAAAAAGAAAAAGAAAGAAATGTGATGCACAAGATAGCATTATTAACACAAGAGATGCTATGTGTTGGAGTAAGGCTGTATGATGGTTTCTCATGAAAGCATCTGAAACTCTGTAAGATAGTAGCCCGTGCCTATTAGGAAGATAAGAGAGGTGAAGTATCTCTAAGACTGATGCATTAGCACATTTCAGTATAAAAAAGAAGCACCTTCAAGAAGCAGTAGAAGGAAAGGTGTTAGAGCCCTCCATCTAGCAGCTTTTGTCCTGAGAGGAAGAAACAAGGAAAACTTTTCCTGTCAATAATTTAAACAATTCTGTCATGAAGTTATATCATGCCCTCCTCCCCAAATTAGAATAGGTCAACCACTTTCAGCACTTTACCTGTAACATTTAAAGGGACAAAAGATGGAAAGTGGGAGAGGGAAAAGAAAACAGCTGCTTTTCTGTAGTGTTTACCTAGTGTCCACAAAAATAGGTTATTTCATATGGCTCAATGTCTGCTGGATTCTCTTTCTAGAATCTATGACAGCACACGGGCTGCCACGCACACCCTGGGACTGCAGTGCCCCTGCTCTGCTGAGCAACGTCTCACATCACAGCAACTTCCTGACACTATTTTGATGTTATACTATCCTGAAATATACCCTACACATCCTTCAGCCTTTTAATTACACTCTTTCCTAAAGTCCTTGCCATTTCACTGGACTACTTGCACTGCAGATTCCTCAGAGTAATATAATATTACGTATGTAGCAGACTTACCCCATATACAGTCTTAACTGTAACATCAATTATTGGCAAAATTGAAGTATGCCTAATTTCTTCATGTGGTTTCCTTGAAAGTTGTACTTACACAAAACAGGGGCAAGAAGGCTACTGCTCACATAATCTTTTGGGAAACTAATAAGCACGCGCCAACACTAAGAGAGGACAAGCAGCTGTCTTCAGCTGTGGACCGGTGAAACATCAGCCAAAGCCCATGGTGCCTTGTTAGCAGAGATTATCATTGGAAAGAGCTTGCAGCTGTTCTGCTTTGCCTCCAGAAGCTGTGCTCACTTGCTGTCACAGCACTGACATAAAGGCACCGCATATTACAGGGATTATCTGGATATTATGTAGGCAGACAGGGGAAAAAGCCCACCCCAAACATCTAATGTTTCACATGTGGTAGCCAAGAGATAACCACATCCTTGCCACACTGAAATGAATAATAAAGTGCAGGTGATGAAGCTGTATCCTTGCTCTAAGGCCTGATCATCTCCTCAGCATTGCTGGAGTTGCCATCTTGATCATTCATGTCTGAAGGCTTAATGGACTAAATGAGGCTTAAAGACTTTGGCTCAATTCCTCCTCTTTGATCCACTGGGCAGCAATTGCTTGCAGTGTTGGTACCTCCTGAGGCTAACAGGAATGCCACTGGCACTTCATTCATCAGTTCCCAATCCCGAAGCACCTAGCCTATCACTGCTGGAGACCCTGGGCTACCTACAATGATATGCATATGTCCCCAAGGTAGTCCCACTGGTGCAGTGAAACACATTTATTCTGAGCCAGTTTTACTAAGCCATATAACCACATTTGCAACTGTCTGCTCCTTCCCATGCATTTGTTTCCTTTTTATTAGTTTAATTTCAAGAATGGCTGCAGCAAACAAGGCAGAGTTACAAAGATGACACAATGTCAAGAGCTGGGGCTATCTGCTAACAGTATTTCTCCGTCTCCAGAGTACCTCAGCTCTTTCCAGGTACTGTATCAGCTTCACTGGCAATGTGCTGATTAGAACCAGATGAAGAATAATTATACACACACTCACACACTTTTTCTGTCTCACTCAGCTGCTAGGCCTAGAGGCTCATTCAGACCCCAAACTATTTATGACTGCAAATAGCTCTCTCTAGGTTAAAATAAGGCACTTTCAGTTCCACTTCATGCCATGACAGGAAACACAGACTTTGCAAAAATGGCTAGCAATCTGGGGTGCCTTAATCACCACTTTGTCTCTGCAAGACACTTTAAAGGCTCAAGAACCAACAAGACGTGTACACTTGGTATACATTTTAAAAACAATAACAAAAGTCAGATTTTTTGCAAGGTATTAAGTTCATGTACCAAAGAGCACAGGAAATTTAAGGTAGTATTTTTAACTAAGCCAAGATCTATGTATCTGCATTTATTGTGGCCCATATACAGTCTCCTGTTACAGAAGAAATGCAATTGTGACATGCAGGGCATGCATGCTAAAACCCAAACATTAGACAACTTTGCTGCACTAGTTTAGCCCATCTCAGTGGGGTAGTTTTGTTTGCTCTTCTGACCAAAGGGAATGAGGGAGAGATGGTTGTTCATAAACCATTACATTCTGTAAATAATTAAGAGTACATAAAAGGTAGAGTGCATGAAGTTCACTGCCTTACTTTTTCAGCCACTCTCCTATGTCTGCTGCAGTAGCACCATAATTCTCAAAGTGGAAGAGGAATTTTCCTTTCCTGTTAAAGCAACAAAACAAGGTTTAGTCCTTGCCCTGGAATATATGAACATGCAATTACAGTTGAATGTATGATTTCTAAAGTAGTAGCAAAATATAACTGACTCAAAATAGCAGATTGTAGGATATCCCCGGACGTTGTATTCTTCCTTTATCCTTTCAAATTCACCAGAGTAAACATTCATCCCTGCAAGAACCTGAAAAAAAACAGACCACAATCATATTGATTCTTAGAATACATCATGAATATTACAACTGTTTTTTGAAGAGTTAAGTAAAAATATCTCAGCTCTGGGCAGATTCTGATTTCATTTATATTGCTGTAAAGCAAGGGGATGTCTGTGAAGGCAGTGAAGATTTTCTGATTCGGGGCAAAGAGGAACAGAGCAATACCTAAGCCTAGTCTACAGAAAGCACATACCAACCAGCCTGCCACCTCTTCCTTGCTCTGGAAGCCTCTCTTGTTTCACTCACCCAGTTAAAAAAATACCCAAAAGGAATTCTCTCAGTCACACCATTTGTGCTCTTCTTTGCCTATTTGGATTTTAAGCTATGAGCCTAATCATTATATTATTTTGCTTTTGTTCTGCAAATACATGGCTTAGTTTGCATCCAAACATTAGCTAGGACACTAGAAGTTCCACTCTCGCCTCCCTGGTTTTGACTCTAACATTGAACTGACAATCTCAGATACATCCAGCAGCTCTAACCCACCAAGCACTGGTATTACCTCTGTTCAAACATGCACTTACTGAACGGCAAAAGGAAATCAGCATTACTTTGATGGGAAAGTAAAAAGTGCCCTATTTCCATGAGCCCAGGGAATACTACATGGCATTTATATGGTTTACATATACTAGTTTACCTGACTGGTAGGGTGTAATAAGAGCTAAGAATTAACCTTATCCTATGGATATCAAAAGGGGCACAGAAGCATAGTTGCTTTGAAGAATAGCAGGTGAAACAACAAGCCCCTCCTTCCCTTCCTGTACTTCTCCCAACCCAGTCTTCATCTGAAGAGCCCTGTACCCCAAGCTTCAGGATCAGGGCTCCTGCAACTGATCCTATGCCTTGTCCAATTGTCTTCCAAAAATTTTCTGCACTAAAATTTGAAGATGGGACTGATCCTGAGTTTCTTTGAGTGTGAGATTCACACAGAGGTCATTCTGCTGTCAAAACTTTCAACCAGCAAGCTGCTGAGATACCATTTCGTGATTAATTTGGTTTAATGGCATTGACAGCTTAAATCATTTTAGCAGCAGGATTTTAATTCAAACCCCTCCACCTTCCCCCTCCAAAACCAGGATTTTCTCCTTCCAGCTGAAATACCACATCAGAATTTAATACCAGGTTCCTGACTGCAGCAAGCTGCACAGACCAACCAAATGTGCTCAGAGGCACCATGAAATAAATCTTAAAGCAGAAAATCTTCATTTGAAGGTCAACCTTTTCTAAGAAGGTGCTGCAAAGTCACAAAAAGATACTTTGTTTTCTCTCCTCTATCCTAAGAATGGATCAAGGGAAGCCGAGTACAAAGCCAATGTTTATTGTAGCTGGCCAAATCTCTTAATTAAAATTTTCCTTCTAGTTCCAACAACCACATTGACTTAATTTACATGAGATTATCCAGACAAAGTTTTTCCCTTGCCTTTTTCTCTGTCACCACTTGAGGGTAGGTAAATGCAATAAGATCAAGACACAGCGGTTGCTTCACACAGTGAGAACCAAGTTTGTTAATCAATTCCCTCAAACACCAGTCTCACAGATGCTTTGAAATTTCTGAGGATTTCCCAGGTCATTTCAGATATTCTGCTACAATTTCACTACATCCACCCAGGCTCTAATGATTTATACGAGTCAGTATCTTGGATTCATTCTGGTCTTCACACATCATATGAAGCATAATTAGCTAAACGACAATTACTATGGGATTCATTTTTAATGACAACAGTAACAGCTTTAGCTGGCCTGTAATCACAGAATCATGTAATATCAGGCTCTCAGGGACCATCAAAATTCACCTACTACCCAAAGACAGGATCCTCCCTCTACATCTAAGCTGTTCCTGCCATATGTTTAGCTAATTTGCTTTTAGCAAATGACTGAATGACCCTGACTTCAACTGAAGTCCATTACCTCTTGTAATAGCCACAGGAGACATGAAGATCAATTTACTCTCTTCACCTCTGCAGTGACATTTGACATATTTCAACACTTAACTGCTCTCCACCAAGCTACCTATAACTTAAACCAACTCTGAACCTTCTTAGCTGGCCGTACCTTCTGGGCTTCTAACCATCCCTGTTCTACAGTGACTGCTCCCTTGCTTCAAAATTTTCTTGATGGTATTGCTGCAAAACAGGTACCTCAAACTGACACCCAAAGCTTTCCTAGAGACAAGTTTAATGAAGAGATTAAACAAAGGCTTCTTTTATTTAATATCTGAAATAGGTGTAGAAACTTTTATGCTTCCAAAGTCTCATGATTTTATCAAAAAAGAAAAACCCAGCCAGACAAGCATCAAAGGAGGAAAGCACTTAAGGATATACTCAAGCTGGTCTTTACTGAGTAAAGCATTCTGGCACACTCATCAAGTCTACAGGAATTAAAGAGAAGAGCTTTGCTGACCACCAGTTTCTCTGTGCACTAGGGCCACAGTGCATCAGTGACAGGCACTCGCCAAAGCTCAGCCTACCCACAAACCATGGGAGTCTCCCATGCCAAGGATAAGTAAGCCATCCTCTTCCTCCTGCACTGGGAGCAATGGAATTGTAAGATTTAAATTGAATGTAATGGCTGAAAATACCACCCTACCTTCCTCCCAGTATCAGTACTGGGACAGGACACAACCAATCCCAAGGGAACACTGAACCGGGGAGAGTTATAGCAAACTTTCCACTTTTATGACCTATTAAATAGAAAGAATGTACTTCATTTTCCTTCTGTGTAACAGCAATTATCTCTTTGAGCCTGGCACATCCTGACAGCGAATGGTAGGTCAGATTAAAAGGTCAAACTTTCAGCTCATCCAAACCAATCATAAACTTTCCAGCAAAGACTGATCTGGAGGTCAACATCCCTCTAAGGTACCCCACGGATAATTTATGATGAGTACAGCACTATTAACTTTATAAATGGCAACCAGTGTACACATCCCACTCAAGAAGCTAATTAGGTCAAATGCACATGAACAGACCGATTTTTGTGAAAGACACAGGTGGCAGTGGCACAACTGGACTTTCCTCTGAACTGATCCTGCACAGAAAGCATCCCATACCTGAGCTGCACCCAGTACAGGCACTGCCAGTCTCAGAGCAGTGCCACAGCCTTGTCACTCAGTTGTGCAGGATTAGCCTGGATCCACAAAAAAACAATTCCAAATGAGGAAGGAAATAATGAAGCCAGAAGAGATCTGGAGTTTAAATTCTTGAGTCTGAATTTAATAAAACAAGCTGCACATGGACATGGAAGGAATAATGCAGGAGAGCACAGTGCTCTGCAGCATGCCTTCTCTCTGGCACTACCCTCTGTAAGTGATTCTTTACATTCCTGATTCCTGCTCACCCTACACCTCACAATGTACCTGCTGTGTAAGACAGGAGTGCCTTCCCAAAGACTGCTGTGCTCCCTTCACTGAGGGGAGATGGCATTAGAGTGCTGCCTGGCTAGACAAAAACACTCCTGAAAATATCTTCAAGGGTTGTAGCATGTCCTAAATAAATCTGAACAACTCCCACTCATTTCAGCTCTAAGCAAACAAGGATCCAGAAAAAACACTTCTGAGAAACAACTAGTTGGGAGGATGTGGGGGAGTCTGTCAGCACTCAGAGCTCAGCAGTAGCAATGGTCAGGGCTGACCTAGTGATGAACTGCTGCATTTCATCTTCTCACCATCACACACCACCACTCCTGAGAAAAGCTGTAAACTGGACAGTGAATGATCCAATAGGTAGAATCATACCAAACTCAGCTAAAGCCATGAAACAACAATCCTATTTCTTTGTCCCTCATGTATTACTGGTATCATATAAATAATACCTATAAATACACATATAAATGTGCTAAGGCACATTATAGAACCTTGACTAGAGAAGTGCCTTTAACTTTGCTTAGGGATCAATATGTGTTATTAGTACAAACATGTAACCAAGTTATTGTGACTGCTGTTGACTGATTTTATTTTACAGTCAAAACTTAGCATTCATACCAGATGGAAATGAAAGTAATTTTGTTTACTGTAAGATTTTATCAATGCCTATGCTTAGTGGCTAGTAGCTAACGTAGAGAACTCACCCTCCCACGACACTGTGATTCTCCACTGAAAAAGTGGATTGCTGCTTTTAAGGGCATCCATCCCCAACTCTGCTATGAAACATCAGGCCAAAAATCTGATCAAACTCATCATGGCAAACATTTATCTCTACCAGCATGAGCTCGAAGGGACTACAAACTCACACATTAGAGGCTAAACATAAACCCACAGTGTCAGAGCCTGTTTTTCCATGGCAAGAACTACACTGGATCTAAAGGTCAAGCGAGTTAACACCTCATTCCCTCGAGTTTTAAAAAACAAGACAGAGACTCCTAAAGAAATCTGGAATAGTCATTCACTTCTGTTTTATTTCAACTTGCTTAAAAATCTCCCACTTCAATAATACTCAGAAAAAGTGTTAAGAAGATTATTATTTTTTTTAAGCTTCATATAAATCTTATCTTCACACTTACATATTTACCCTTCAGTTCTGTGGCTGCCTGTTGATAAGATGGCATCATTCTCTTACAAACACCACACCCTGATAAAAAAGAAATTGTGTAAGTCATATGCCAACAACTCTGTTCAGCCTGCTCTCTAGGATCTATGTTCCAAAGCATATGAAACACATTTTTGTATAGAAAAAAAAACAACAACAAAATACTTTCACTAAATAAATATTAGATTATTATTATTATTATTATTATTATTTCTTGTTACACACTGCTATTTTTGCATGTTTGTCATGCTATTCATTTTCACACTCATTTCTTATACCTGTTTTGGAAAGAGTAACACCAGCTTATAACACCATTTTATAATCCTTGGGCTCTGAGGTGAGCCCAGAGGGGAATATAAGATGAAACTCACACATCAAAAGTCAATGGAAGATGTCATGCTTGTCAACCCAAACAAAAAGCCTTGTGCATTTCTGGTCTTTTAAGGGACAGAGGGAGGTATTTCAGATTCATCCCAGCTTAATAAGTCTTTTCGTTTGAAAAGCACTTTTGAAACACATTAAACAGATGTCAAAAGTTAAACAGTGCTCTATTAATTGAGAGGCTATAACTCAAATAAAGCAACAGCCTTTGTAAGACAAAACAATTCTGTGTGCCGAGGAAAACATATGGTGAGGAAGACCAGCAATGTATAGTTGGAGTGCACTAAGAGCTGTTTGATGTTGCTCTAGAGTGCTAAGCAGATTAGCCGTAAATCACCTTGTAAGCAGCAGGCTTCACCCCTGCCAAGTGAAATAAGTGCATGCACATGGGAAGGAACAGGAGTGCAGGCAGCATGAGAGAAGGGAAGCTGTGGCCAAGCACTCCAGGCACTTCTTGTGGAAACTCTTGGGTCCTCCACAGGGCAGTAGGCAACTTTTTTTTTTGCCAGTGAAGAGACAAGAGTTTTCAAAATACCTTACAGAAAGTAGAGACAGATTTTGCAGCCACTGGCTTAGGAACATATCAGCATGCCTGGGAGGAACACTCTTTAATCACAGGAAATAGAACTCATTTCTGCAGTCTTTCCACCTTTCATCTCTCTACTTATATTGCCAGTGAGGTTGTTAGTTAGTGCTGGTCAAAATGATGATTTCTTGGTGTGCACAGACCATTCATTTGAAGCCCACTGAAGACTTGCAGCTTCATTTAAACTACTGGACAGACACCAAAAGATAGGAACTGTTAATATCATTGAATCATAGTATCAATAAGGTTGGAAAAGACCTCAGAGATCATCTTCTGGATCCTCTCCTCTCTTCAGCAGCCTCAGGCCTAGAATTCCCCCAGCTATTGATTTTACTTCCTCTCCTTCCATCTCTTGCCACTCCCTTCTGGAGCACAGGCATGGACCAACCTCCTCCATCCAACCATCACCCCTACTGTTCTTCCATTCCCAGCTCTGTTGCTGCCTCAAACTCTCTGCTTCCAAACCCACACTTCAGTACAACCCTCCAGGCCACACGTTTCTGGGTTACACAGCTCAGGATGCTGTCAGTCCCCATATACCCCCAAGCAGGCATAAAAAGGTAACCTCAAAAAACTAATTTGCTTCTGCTCTTTCTTCTGGTATTTTGTCTCAAAAGAGGGGAGGGCTTAATGAAACCCATATTAGTCTCTCCATCAGTTATCACCTCCATTTTTCAAGCCATGTTTTCAGTAATATTCTAAGCAGTCCCTTTTTTGTAGCCACATCCAGACCATATCCTGCAGAGGTGTTCTTTGACAGAATTAACTACAAACAAATCTCAATGCCTGTAAGTATACCTAATTTTTCATATTTAGTGCTGTCTGACTTTATAATATGGGTCTGAAAGCACAGTGATTGGTCTCCAAATGGCAGCTAACATCTTCTAAGGAAACCTTAGCCTTTTTACCCAGTCATTTTACCCAGACCAAGCGTTGGTGAAATATTAAAGAAACTACATTTAAGTTTGCAGTCACTTTCATCTCCCTCTGCACTGGTACACAATGAAAGAGGCCATCTCCTATCAATCTGCCACAATGAATCTAAAGCCCCTGCTTCTAACAAAGCAGAGAAGTAATGCAGCTGTCCTCCTGTAGCTTCCGGGACAAAGTCTCTGATGTGTTCTCCTGCCAAAGACCCCCCTGAGTCACTCCTTACTAGTAAAGCTTAATTTTCTTTAGTGACCAGCCTTGGTTTGCTGCTCCCCATTATGAAAGGCAACACCTGTATGTAAAGAGTAATTTCAGCTGCCCAAAGCCAGTATTTTAATGCAACTGCTGGATGTATTCTGTCTCCAGAAATATGAGTAAAAGAAAAGAAAATTGGACAAGAACCAAGTCAGAAGGTCTGGTGTGTTAAATAAAAGATGAGGGAGTTAAAAGTTGTGAAATCAGAGGGGAGAAAAAATCCCTTACAAGTAAGCTTCCTTCACAGCAGTTCAGAAAGCAGCAAAAGTAGTACAGCACTGAAGAATAGCAGGTGTTTTGCCACTTCAAAAGGAAAGAAACTGGAAGGAGGAAGGTTTCTGGGGGGAATGGTTCAAAGAGAAGGAAGGGTTAGATAAAGCACATTTCAGGAAGAGACTCAGTTGTGGAAAACAATTACTCATGATACAGGTAAACTGTGAAAGCACTCTGCAGCTGAACTCTCCCTGAAGGGGCAATTTACAGGCAGAGCAGGCGTATCATCTCCTGCTGATGCTGAGGCAGTAGCAGTGACTGGGAACGACCACATGCCAGGCCAGACCATGCAGGACCACCCTGCAGAGTCTAAAGGCATGGAGCTGCAGCTAACTTAAAGGAAAACACATTTTCTTAGTGATGCATCAAACTAAGTCTTGGGCAATTCTGGCCATCTTGGCAGTACTCAGATGAGACTAAATTGGTAGAATGGCATTTCATGGAGTAATTACAAGAGCAAATACATTGAAAAACATCAGAGAATGCTGTCATGGGACAGAGTTTTAAAGAGAATCAGCCAGCAAATTGCCAGTAATGCCTAACATCAATTTCCCTATCAGGGGCAGTGCTGGGAGTCCTTTCTAGTCTAGGTCACGCATTCATTCCTTTCTCATAGCTCCCCTGCTCTATCTGAGCAACAACTCCAGTGCAATAGTGTCTTGTTTTGAAGAGCTGCAAAGCCTCTTATATACCAGTAACCAGAAAACTCAAAAAGCAGTTGCAAATATCCAAAACTAAGGAAAAAGCAGCCAACTCGTTGACAAGATAGCAGCAATACAAGGTGAAAGTCACAAAAGAAATGCAATGACCTCAGTCTGCTCTTCTCTTTCCTTCCTGACTCCACCATGAAATTCCACTTGCATTCAAGTTACTCCTGCTAATATGGGTAGGAACATTCAGAGTGCCTCCTGGATGGAGCCAGAATGATATTCCCTCTCCTGACCACTGCACTGTTCCCTCTGCCTGCAATTAGGAAGAACCAGTTGCCTTTTTTAAGCTCCAGTCTCCTCCAGCAATCTTTTGCTTGTGTGGAACCAGCTTCTTTTACACTACAGTTCAAACTACAAATATGATGTGTGTGCAAGACCCATTTGCACTTACAGTTCTGTACAGGCCAGAGGGCTAAGCATACTCAGATTTATGAGCACTGACACAATACAGTGTTTCTGTCTTATACAACACAAATCTAGAAAGGACAATGGGTAAAGAAAATGGGTAAAGGTCTTTCCCAAGGATAGTGATTCTGTGAAATTACAGAAAGTAGCTGCTTATAAGAACAAGAGCCATCATCACAAAGAAAGTAGGCAAGACTCAAATACAGGCAATGGATAACTAGAAGAAAACTAAGGACCAACAGGTAGAACAGCAAAGGAGATGAATGGTAACAGTGGGACAAGGTATTAGTGAAGCATATAGGATGAGTCAGACCTGGACATCTCTCAGTGGAGAGGGAGTTGGCAGGACACATTGGGTTACTTACATGGGGCATAGAACATCATCAGAAGGGGTTTGTCCTCTTTCTTCAGAAGCCTTCTGAGTTCCTGGTGAATGAACCAAAGAAAATAAAACCAGATCTATACCAAAGGGCACTTCTTATTGTGTAACAATTTAATAAAGTGAATATATACATATTCATAGAACATAGGCTCATTTATCTCAGGGAAGAGGAGTCATCTTTCCTAACAAGGTGTGAGTTTCTTCTCCTTGCTCATTTGTAACTTGAAAGAAGATGGCAACATTTCTTATAGACTCAAGTATCTTCATTATCTTCAGTGGAAGTTGCATGTCTTGGTGTATTCTCAGTGCAGAATCAGACAGGAAACTTTTTCTTCCCAGACCCAGTCATACACTAATTCAAAAAGTCTGACTCGGTAACAAACAAAGCATGTTCAGTTTCTACACTATGAAACCTTTGTTGGAGCAAAGATTTTTTTCCAGTACCAGCATGATAGAGAAGCCAGATAAGTTTTCAAATTGAACACAACCCTTGGAAGTCTTGTAATAGATATAGAGGGTGAGCATTAAAAATTAATCTTCTTACAAAAGCTGAATGTCAAAATAACTGCTTCTAATAATAAAAATGAAAGCTTGAAAATTGAAAAGGTCCTTTTTGAAATATCAGCTAGAGTCAAATCAATTAAAGCTTTAAAAATCTATAGACTAGAAAACCAATACAAAGCTCCAAGATGATTATATTAGAGAGAATGTAATAGGAAGCTCTGTGGTGGCACTGGCTTTTTAAGGTGGTTTCATCATATTTGCTGCTTTCCTACTTAACACCAAGAGGATAGTCACTGTACAAGGCTAAATGACACAAGACCTGGAAGCTGCTCCCTCCTACTCCAAAGTTCCTGAGACTACCTCAAGCACATGAAGGAACCCAAGTCTAAATGTCAACCTGCAGTTGTAAGAGCAATGTTTTACCTGTTTGACCTACTTTTCACCCTGCAGTGACTGCATCTTGCAATCTGTTACACTTTCCTGGGACAAACAAATCTCTTCCACCACACCATCCACAATGCTTTGATTCTTGCCATGTAGCTGACAGACTAATACCATGACATGTACGTGAGAGAAAGGTGGGAAGCAAAAGACTTTACTATACAGTCAGCACAATCCACTAACTTTGTCGAGTCACTTTAAACAGTTTGGAGGCTTTAAACTTCCCTCCCAAAGGAAGCAAATAATGGTGCTTCAGCAAGAGTTAGCACAAACATACACACTTCCCTTCATGCCATATATTTATAAAATACAGCTAATGTACCTTTTCACTGTCAACATGCACAACATCTTTGGCTTCAGGATCTTCCTCCCACAGCGGAGCACCTTCTGGATCCTTGAGAAAGGCCACCACAGACTGTAATAAACAGAGTTAAAAAAGCTTTTAAATCAAAATGAACCTTGTATCATCCAATCTCAAATCCATGCTGTCATGCAAACCCTATCCAATTGGTGCCTTTACTCTTTTGATCATTTACTGATCTGCTCTAATATGGAAGAACACAAATCTCCTATTGCAGAACCAAATGGCACATGGGTGTGTACCTTCCTCGTAACCAATATCCCAACTTACCAGTTTCCATTTCCATTATAAAACTGGGGAAAACAGCACGGAAATAGACCAGCACACAGACAGGATCCTTCAGAGAGCTCTTTCAATGGTTAGATCTGAAATATTTCCACTACTACTCCTTTGGCTTAGCAGGAAAGATCTCTCTTTACACAGAGGTCAGGTTCCCATGCCCTTCGCTATACCTGAGTAACCTTTGAATCCAATAGGACTAGTTGGAGGGCACACTGATACTTGCTGTGAGCAAAAGCAATGAACTCCACACTCAAAGATCAAACTGCTTATTTAGTCAAAGGAAGAAGAAACCACTAATAGTTCCCTCTTCTAGGTCCCTCTGCCTAGAGATTGCACTTGATAGGTTTTTAAGTAAGACAGTAAAAATAAAACATGACAAGTGGGAAATACAAGACCTTATTATTGTGCAGCTCCCATATTCAGCAAGCTTACAACACAGGTATGCATACTTTAAAATTGCTTCACCCAATATGTAACCAACAATCTCTTTCAGCAGAACACAGACATTCTCTTTATCATAGGGAAATACTTTCTAACAGTTCTGATTTCAGCCTCAGCTTGAAGGAAACTTCAGCCCTCTGGAGTCAATGAGATGCCCTCCACAGACTCCAGCAGAGTTGCACTGCCCTCCATTTACAGCTGTACATGGAAGCACAGGCTTGGTAACCACTATTCTGTGCTCTAGGAAACAGTATTTGGTATTCTGTGCTCATTTACCACTAAGACTGACCCCTTTCTTTGTGGTATTGCTTGTAGGTACATGCCCACTCCCAGACAGGATCTCTGCCACACCAGTTACATGGTGAGGTACCTGAGGAGCTTCCTTCAAACCAAGACAGAGTGGATCATGCTGCCACAGCACTAAGTGAACTTACTTGGAGCTGGAGCAAAGAAAAGCTTCATTAAAGCCTTTTCTTGTCCGCTGGATATTTTGCCAAAGCAGCTCAAAACTGAAAAGCAGACCTGAGTATATACTGAAACACACCAAGAATATCAATCTAAAAGACTAGGTTTGTCCTCTACCTTCTCAAGAGCAGATTACAGCACACCTCAGTGTCTCAGAGACACTTTTGCCACCTCTCTGCCTTTGGTGGGGCTGCTCTGGTACAACATCCCAGCAGTTTATCAATAGATAGTGGAGTTCATCTCATTTTCCTGAATCCCAGGCAGTACTGCAGGACTCAGGAGAATTCAGAGCTTATGGAAGGATCCATTTATTGCATTTATATTTCTGTCTACTTGCAGAGTTAATATTGAAGAGATTTGTCTTATCACAAGAGGCAGTATGTAGTAGTCACTAGACAGAAAGTAAAACATGTAATGTGCATAGTAAGAAGACCTAGGGGGTGAGGTAGCAGTGCTGGGACCACAAACACTTCAAAGAAAAGACATTTGTTTCAATATGGCATTAGCAGAGAAAGGAGCTAGCTAGGGAAAAAAATACAGTTACAGATGTGAAAAAAAAACCACACCAGCATTAGCATCCCAAATGATGCCCTAAGAAGACTTAATAATCTATGGGGAAAGGAAAGTATAGAACCAAATAGCAGAGATGTTCCACATTTAGGCGAACTACAGGTCCTAGTCACTCCCAGTCTGCATAGACTTCAAAAAACACACTGGAGGGGAGGAGAGAAGGGTCAATGTTTCAAAAAGCTAATGAGTGCAATTGACTCTGCTAGTTTCAAGAATTCCTGCATGCCAAGTTCAGTCATGTGGAAACAGATGTGGTTAGAGGATGGGGGATTAAAGAAACTTAATTCATCCAGCCTCTCCCTCTCAGCCAAGACAGAAACATATTAGATGTGTAATGTCTTCTGGCAGGAGAAGGCAGTACATTGCCTTGCACTCATTACTCCAGCAGTGAAAAGAACTTCCTGTGTGCCTTTATACAGCAAAGAACCTTCCTCAAACAAACCACAGCACCTTCTAATCATAGAAAAGCAGTGCTCCCCAGGCTGCTGGATAGAGCAAGGTCCAGGCCACAGCAATCCCCACAATGAAGAATCAGCGATGATCCTGTCCTGTCATGACATGGTCACAACCTGCTTTGACCCCACAGCACTGACAGTACCATGCTGGGCTGTAACCTGCTGCCCAAATCCTTGCAACAGCACTGAACCTTAAACAACAATTCAGCAGAATATGGAACATGGCTTCACCCAGCCTGTGTGCTAAAAAGCAAGTTCTAACAGCTAAATAGCTGGCTATCATATATGGACCTAGGTTTAAACCTGAAAAATACATGTGTGTATACACACATACATATACACACACATATATACACAGAAACACATCCTTGTCCTTTTTATTCCTTTGAAGTAGGGATGCTAATAAACAGATTTCCCTTGATTTCAAACACACTCCTTGCAACAGCAAACTTGAAAAGGATTCAGTTTAGAGCAGGGCCAATTTATTGGGTTAGTCTATTCCCTTTGCTAGTACTGAGCACATTTGTACTTTAATGAGATTTCTCCATTTTAGAAGCAGAATAAAACTCTCTCTGTACTTCATCCTCCAAAAGAAGCTTCAACGTGTAATAAATGCAGCCTGGGTACTGGCCTCATGGCACTATGGAGGATTAGGACACAGTGTGGCTAAAGCAACACATGAAGAGAGGTTGAGATCAACTACTCATCTAAGCTTAGGTCTGCTGCCCCCAACAGCAGCTGACCACAGATATTTGGTGAAAAACTATATTAATACCATTCTTATATAACACACACTGATATATATTCTCAATTCCTGGCAAAAAGTAATCAGGTTTCTGGACCCTGCACCAGCTGTTGCATTTGGACCTCTGTGCTTGCTAACCACCAACAGTCTATCCTTTACATCTATCCTAAATTCTTGGCTTTCACATTCTTGGAGTTCCACAATGTTCTTTAAACATTGCAGTTACTTGTGTCAAATCAGCCATTCTAAAATGCCACTCTTTACGAGGGCTTGTAGTGATAACCTGCTTTTTTTGTCTCCAAACTTGTGTATAAAAAGTCCCTTCCCAGTTTTCTTGTAGGCCCCCTCCAGGAAGGCTGCTACAAGGTCTCTCCAGAGCATTCTTTTCTCCAGGCTGAATAGCCCCAACTCTCATAGCCTGTCCCCACAGGGGAGGAGAGCCAACCCCCTGATAATCTTTGTGACACTCCTCTGGTTCCACTCCAGCAGTTTGATGTCCTTCTTATGCTGGGGGCACCAGAATTGGGCACAATACTCCAGATGGGGTCTCAAAAGCAGAGTGGAAAGGGAGAACACATACATAGAATAAACCAGGTTGGAAGAGACCTTCAAGATCATCGCGTCCAACCCATCAACCAATCCAACACCACCCAAACAACTAACCCATGGCACCAAGCACCCCATCAAGTCTTCTCCTGAAAACCTCCAGTGATGGCGACTCCACCACCTCCCCAGGCAGCCCATTCCAATGGGCAATCATTCTCTCTGTATAGAACTTCTTCCTAACATCCAACCTGAACTTCCTCTGGTGCAGCCTGAGACTGTGTCCTCTTGTTCTGGTACTGGCTGCCTGGGAGAAGAGACCAACATCTGTCTGTCTACAACCTCCCTTCAGGTAGTTGTAGAGAGTAATAAGGTCACCCCTGAGTCTCCTCTTCTCCAGGCTAAGCAACCCCAGCTCCCTCAGCCTCTCCTCGTAGGGCTTATGTTCCAAACCCCTCACCAACTTTGTTGCTCTTCTCTGGACTCGTTCCAGCAAGTCAACATCCTTCCTAAACTGAGGGGCCCAGAACTGGACACAGTACTCAAGGTGTGGCCTAACCAGTGCAGTGTACAGGGGCAGAATGGCCTCCCTGCTCCTGCTGGCCACACTGTTCCTGATGCAGGCCAGGATGCCATTGGCCCTCTTAGCTGCCTGGGCACACTGCAGGCTCATGTTCAGTCTACCGTCAACCAGCACCCCCAGGTCCCTCCCTGCCTGGCTGCTCTCCAGCCACTCTGACCCCAGCCTGTAGCTCTGCATGGGCTTGTTGTGACCAATGTGCAGAACACGGCACTTGGATGTGTTAATCACCCCGCTCATCCTGCTGGTCACCCTTCTTTGATGCAGCCCAGGATATGGTTGCCTTTCTAGGCTCCAAGCACACATTTCCAGCTCACAGTAAATCTTTCATCAACCAACACCCCCAAGACCTTCTCTCAAGACTGCTCTCAAGCCACTTCTCACCTGTCCTCGCCTTTACCTAAATATTCAAGTACTGCCCTCCTGCAGTACCTCTACACCTTTCACTTGATGGAGCAATCAGAATCACATGCAGGGCACAAGATGAATGAAACCAATGGATTCAGATGTGGAACAACAATTTCCTCACCTACTCTCTGTTCCTTTCCTAATTATTTTACTTTCAAATACTGTTAAGCAGAGGGCAAATATTTTCAAGCCAAGCTGACTGCTTGTCCTGACCAGTAATTCACCATCTCAATGTACATTACTGCATTACTCCAGCCTAGCTGGAGCTGCGTCCTTCCTTCTCATGTTCCTGATCTCACAAATTCCTACTTTTATATTGATAAGCCACTTGGTATTGTGAGAGTCTAAGCCCTTCTGCACAGGGCAGCTGGAAATACTTTCTTGCAATCATTCCTAAAAACTCTGCATCACTGAACATTGTTATCTTGCAGGTGACCTCCCTTTACCAGATAGCCCAGACAGTTCAGATCCTAACACAGGTCTCAGCAGCAGGAGGTTCTGTCTGCTAGCCTCCCCACACCGTGAACACTGAGCTATTCTTTATTTCTCAGTTTTCTAACAGTAAACCCACAAGGGCTTCTCTGATAATTATATAAGGATTTAGTTACCCTAAGAAATTAAAAGCTTTTCTTAAAAGCCCACGCACACTATCAGCTGGATCAGCCACATCGATGAAACTGCTGCTTACTTCAGAGGAATCCTTTTACAGTTCTTCAGAGCCGTGTCCATCATTCTCCAAAATGTCATACATATATTAATATGTCTACTGGATGCCTGGAAAGAAGATCTGAGTTTTATTGCCACAAGCTTGCTGAATGATGTGAAACAAATCCTTTAATCTCCCTGTTCTTCAGTGTGTCCACCTGTCCGTAAAATGAGTATGATACCCTGAGTAATTGCGTTGCTCTGCTGCTCACTGTTTGTAATGTGCTGTGAGATTCCTGACAAACACAGCTGAGAGAGAGAAAGAAAGGTCGCTGCCTCGACAGAAGAAAACACAGGGAAGTGGTACAGAGGGAGAAACACTGAAAATATTCAGGCAGCTATGAGCTGCAGAACAGGTAAACACTCAGCTATTTGACCACTGCCCACCTCAGATGCACAGCCAATCATTAGCAGCTGGTTTCACAGGGGCAGTTAAACTAAGACTACAGTTCCTAGAGTAAAGGAGCTTCAAACCCACGCTTCTATCCACACTGGAATGCCATAGATCTAAGGGATGCCGCTTCCCCCTCCCCAGCAGGTAGGGCAAAAAGCAAAGAGGAAATGCTCATCAAGAAGAGGATGGAGTGAGGCTCTTCTTCATGATGACAGGACAAGGGGCAATCGGTGGAAATTGAGGCACAGGAACTTCCATGTAAACATGAGGAAACATTTTTTTCACTGTGAGAGTGACAGAATACTGCAACAGGCTGCCCAGGGTGGGTGTGGAGTCTCCTCTGGAGATATTCAAAACCTGCCTGGATGCGTTCCTGTGTGATCTGCTCTAGGTGATCCTGGCTCTGGCAGGGGGGTTGGACTACAGGATCTTTTGAGTTCCCTTCCTACCCCTAACACTCTGGCTCCTTCTGTGTGTGTGAAAAACAGGAATAGCATGGTTCTTGTGCTGTGATTGACTCTCAGCACATGCTTTCCAGTTGATTCAAACTATAACCATGACCCAGAGTACTAATTCCTGGTTGGAGCACTTCTTGGAAGGCAGTAAAGACATGTCAAGAATTGTTCAAATCACCCAAATTTAAGCATGTAACAAGTCGTCTTTGCCCCACCACCCACCAAGAGGGAAAAAACTCACCAGGTGCATTTCCTCACTAAGTACAGAAGCAGCCTCAGGCACCTGACAATTAGGCTGGGTATCAAACTTTGCTTTTCCTAGTACCAGGCAAGATTTCCACTGCAGGAGATGGGAAGACACACAGTCCCACTCTCCCCACGCCAGGCAAATCATTCAGGATGACCTCAGGTTCAGGCTGAATGGATGATTCAAGCCAGGGTGTGCTACCTAGAAAGTCCTCCCCATCAGCTACCCCACAACAGCTCTGGCTGTAAAAGAAAAGTCCAGAGCAAGTGCACTTAGGAACAGCCACTCTGACAGAGTCAGGTTCATGCAGCATTTCACACAGGCTTTCCTCCATCCCAGGCCAAAATCCCAAACAAACCAAAAAGGGTAAGTAAATATAATGATGTCAGCCTGAGGTGGTGTCATCACCACAAGATCAGTTATGGTGCAGAGCCAATGTTTCCCTGGAAGGAGAAAAAGAAATGGGAACTAGGCAGCAAAGCTGAACAGAAGTAATTTCTGGAAGCCAAGTCATCACTGGGATGCAGCCTCACATAAGGATATTTCCAGGGCTTCACCACAGCTTTTCAGAAGGCTGCACCGCTTTTGGCCTGACTACTGTGCTTTTAGTCCACCATCTCCACAATCACCGAGATCTACACATTCAGTTCATGTTTTCTTCCTCTCGTTGCCCTCACAGAATTTTGCTTTCTGTTGCTCTGTGTCACAATTTGCAGGAGAAGGATGACAGTTATCCCTGCTGCACTAAGGACACATCCATAGGAACTGTGGTTCCATAATCCAATAAAAAATAAGGCCACTCAGCTCTCTTTAAAGTTTATTGACACCCAACATAAAAACCTTGGCAAACTCATTATCAAAATGCAACATTAGCTAATGCTTTAGTTATATTGCCATTAATAGCTCCTCATAATAAAAACATGACAACTCCTATTTGTTACTAGCCTGCAAGTTAACTCACCTTTTGCACTACAGTTCAACATGGGTTGTCTTTTTAATAATACACAATTTCCTGGTTCTGTGGTTGATAGACACAGGCACACAAAAACCTTTAAGTCATTCTGACAACTGCTTATGAAGATTAACCCCTTCCCTTTCATTCCTTCAGCATGAAAAGCATCAACACCTGTTTTTAATCCACAACTGTCTCACCCATATGTAGCAAACCCAGCAGAATAGCAATCAAATATTCAAATTTACCTTCAATGTGAACGCTCTGTTATATTCAGTATGAAATGCACCGTCCCTGTTGAACAAGGAGTAGGGAACAGTGTTAGCTTACAGTTGTGCTGCTGGAAATCATACAGCTGCTCTTCCTCACTTCTCACTAACCACAAATGACATTAACCTGCTGAAGCCATAGAACTAAGTAGAATTTACAGTACAGTAATTAAAAGGGGGGTGGGGGGAAGCATAAGGAAAAAGGAAGGATACAAAAGAGTGTAAAGCAAACAGGTTTCTAGTAAATAATTTCCTCAGTGACACTCTAACAAGAATATTTACTAAGACATGATCTTTGGAGACAGAGATGCAGCTCCTTTGTGTCTCTTACACTTAACAGTACTCCCAGTCCTATTATTTCCAGGAAGAAAATCTTTTGCTGTCTCAACTACACTTGCCTTCCTCCCCTTACTTTACAAAGCACTATTCTCAGCAGGCCTGTGACAGGGAAAGTAAGAGAGCTCAAATGTCAGGCATCAGCCATATGCATTGGGTAGTTTTAATCCATAGTGTATCTCTCCCAAGGTCCCACTTGTGCTTTTAGTGTACTCCATTCAGCAGCAGAATAAATTAATCTCAACTTTGGTCACAAGAAAGGCTTGCAGACTGAAGAAGCAGCAATCAATTTCACATGTCAAAGGGTTACAAAAACCAAAGTCCTCATGCTGTAGTATGGAGCTGTGGGGAGGCACCAACAAATCCCAGCCCAGCACTCACTTATAATGGAGTAATTCCACTCCTTTCTCCTTTGAATTAGGATCTACTTTCATCTTCTTGCACAATTTTCGGCTTTCAGTATCACTGCAAAAAACACATATTGGAAGAAAAATAGTTATGAGAAAAGAAATCAAATGCATTCAGTTCTGAAAATTCATTGCTGTGCTTCCTCATCAGCCATTAGTTGCACCCAACAGTAATTTGGAAGCTGTTCAGCTAAGTCTGTGGGACAAGCATTGTGGAAAGCTGCAGTAGCTAATTTAATTTCTCCGTTTGCTTGGTCAGGACACGGTGAACCACATTAAAACCACATTCCAAAATCAGGCCCTAACCATAAGAAAAGCAGCCCTTTCTAGCATGTCCAAGTACCTCACCAGACCTTCTGTCCAAGAGATTAACATAAAATTGAGGAAGTCAAGTTTTCAGGAAAACCATGGTACTGCTAGGGTGGTGATCAAAGAGCACTACTGTGAAGACTCATACACACATTTTAAAAAGCCACACACACCTGGCAAGTGCAGGTAAAGACCACCTGCCACAGCTCCTGAAGGAGGAGGCACATAACAGCAGACTCAAAACCACTTCTAGCAAGTCTAACTGAACAAGAGTGAACTGCTTCCAGCTCCACATTAGGCTGAGTTGAAAGAGAAAGAAAGGTCACAGGAGAAAACTTTATATACATTGGCGCACGTGGGCAGGTAAAGGATCTTCATAGCCTAACTGTTGTTCCGAACAATGCAGGAGTGAAGCTGTAAGGATGCTTAAAGCTGAAGTGAGTATGATGTCAGTCAAAAACTTGGGGAAACATCAAAACAATAAAGCTACAAAGAAAAGAGGATGATTCACACTGACAAGACTATTCTTTGCACTGACAAACAGCAAGATTAAAATGCTTGGAAACTTGTTCCCAGTTGAGGACAACTTGTACCTTTTACACAGATAAATCAATTTAGAAGATGAAAATACTGAAACCCCATCAAGTTTAAACTGATTAGAGACACATTAGAGAGATCCAGATTCAAGGGTTGCAAGAGCCCCACCAATTCAAGTGCTGCTGCCAGCTAATTCTCCCAATGTTCTCCAGCTGCCTTTCTGCAAATGTGAGGGACAACCAACTGCAAGTTCACAGTGTACTGCAAATGGAATACTCCCAAATGCTTATTGTGGCTGGAATGAGAAGGGGTGTGCTATGGACACATGCATCAAACTCAGAATATTACGCTGAAGACAGAAATGAGCATTTTAAGAACTAACAAAGCATGCAACTCTCTCACCAGGAAGCAGCACCTGTAATCCCAGTTGTACAGGAGCACATTTATCTGAAGAGTCTTAATTCATGTCAGTTGTGCATTTACAGATCATAGCCAAAGCTAGTCATTGTAGCCTGTAAACACTCTTTGCTTTTCCAGGAGGCAAGAGATCTGAGCCTAAGAAGACAGTTGTTACCAGGTTGTTTGCTGCATCTTTGTTTTCCATCTAGACTACAGTGGAAGAGGGAACTAAAACGTTCACATTATTCAATTAAGAGATGACATATCTCTCCTTGTAATAAAACTAGATGATGAAACAGCCTGAATTTGGTGTTTTGGCCAAAAAATCTGGTCTGCCCTGTGGAGTTTGCACAAAACACCTGCAACAACATCAAACTCAGGGGCTAGAAATATCCTGTCTTCTCTTACCTGCAGTCCTCCAACAATCTTGTGGGCTAAACCTAACCAGGCAGTCTAAGGAGTTGGCATCACTTTCAAATCATCCTCCTGTCTTGTCCCAGGCAGATATAGAGGCACACAGAAGCCTCTGTGGCCCTGTTGGAGCTGACTGACCAACTAACATCAGCCCACACCACACTCAACACTTGGGAATACTCTTCAAGACACTCCTAGATGTTTCCAGCATACACATCTATTTGTGGCCATCTCAGCCTTGCCAAGATAATGTAATGTGGTGGATCTGAACAAGTGTAATGTTGAAACCTACCTCCAGCAATAGGGTTTGTCAGACCCCAAGACGCGCAGACAATCATTCAACCGAGGACCAAGATGTGTATCAAGACAATTCTGTTACCAGTTCTATCACCAATTTGGTGAACTTCAAACCATGTGGGGAAAAAGGTGTATCTTTTCGATATCTGGACAGTCACCACAGAGAAGTTTGCCAAGGTTTATAGTGGTAAAAGGTTGCAGAAGGTTACTAGTGAAATGTACCTGTGAGTAAAAGCAGCTAGCAACTCCTGTTTTCTGTTTGCGTGAATTTCTAGTAAAAAAGAAAACCAAAAAGGATGGATGGATGGATAGGAACAGCTGTTTCATTGGAAGGAAACAGAATCTAAGCCTGCCCTGCTTTCAGGATTGGTCCATTTGTAGAGTTGCATGTAGCTGCCTGAATGCCCAGCCATTATCACAGGAGAGAAAGCAGAAATTTGCTCCAGTATGTGTCTTACCATTTGCTGGACAGGTTCTCTACACCTCTTCATTGGGAATTCAAGCCTGTTTATGCAAGCTATCTGCACTTATTCAAGGGATGGAAAAGGAGAAAGTTTCCAGAATAAGAAGCATCTAAATACGTATCAGCCATTTTGCCATGCAGCAGTGCAGGTTCTCGCACATGCCAGACTCACCAGCTCAACTGCCATACTAATGGTTCCTTGGAAAAAGCAGAAAAGAAGACATACAGAAATGGCAGAGATGGACCTGTTCTACTTTTCCCTCTGCTTTCACTTACAGCCAGACAAAAATAACCTGCAAAGAGCAACTTGCTCTGGTATCACTTGGTAACAACCATTATCCTTAATAAAAGTAAATATCAACACAGATGCAGTCTCTGCTCTAGAGATTTGTCTCCTTTGGATGTGAACCAACAGCCTCTCTCTGAAGATGAGCTCCTCCATTCTCACACGGGAGAGGGTAATTAGGATTCTGATTCTTGTGATTTACTTTTACCACTTAAAGAGGCAGTGCAAGAGTTGTTATGAAGACTAAAAGGAGCAAAAAAAAAAAAAATAAGGTGGGGTGGGCACCCAAACAAACCCCCAAACCTGAACAGGACACAAACCACCCCAAAAATCACTCTACCACCCAGGCCAAGACACTCCACACAAAGCAGCAGACTCAGGAAATGCTGGTTTGAGGATGAGGTGAGTAATGTGCCCACAGCAGCTGTCCTTGGCTGCCTCATCCCATTTCTGTCCAGAGCAATTTGAACCCTGCTGTGCTGCTGCTGCTGCTGCAGGGACCCCACTTTGCCTGCAGGCAGTCCTACAAATCATCCATCCATGAAAAACCACCCAAAACATTAACCTATTCACAATACCACAAAGGACCTAAACGCCAGATGTCTATCTGGTAATGAGGTCAAATCTTAAGTGGCACAATGGCATGGCTTTCTTCCACTCCCACAAGCATGTTGCCCATGCTCTCCCGTCCCATGAAACCAAACCAGGACTCCAAAATACTCCTTGGCTGAAGGCAAGGGCAGTTTGGAAAAAGAACAATAAAATGAAAGGTCCAAGCTGACCTAAGCAAAAAGTCTAAATATCCATAAAGCATGCATCACAGGAATACTTCACCCCTTTCCAATCTCATCTCTGTCTCTTCTACCAGGAGAGGATTCTGTCATTTGGGAGTATGATGGAGGTGGCAGGAAGCCCAACTGGAGCACTCCCTGTAAACCTCTGGGATCCCCTGTCAGTGTAAGCATGAATGAATAATCTTTATGCACAAGCAGCCAGCTGTTACCAGGACAGGAGGAGAGTGAGGGGCTTTTGAAGGAGATCTGACCTCCTTTGGCTGACCACCAGTGAAGCCAGCACCAGAAGAGGATGTGCCACAGGCATTCCTCAGGAGCATTACAGGATGCACAGAGCTGCCCACAGGCCTGGGATTTTGTGGCCGTAGGGATGGAGAAGCAGTAACAGATTCTGATGGCAGTCCCCAGTGGCAGAAGCAACCCAGAGAAATGCCTTTACAGCAATGTGTAAAGGTAATTTGGAGAGACAAAGAACAGAGGGCAAAACTAGACAGGAGGAACACAAAATAACATCCGTGAGTTTGCAGTAAATCCACACTGTTTTCTAAAAACAACAAAAGTTTGTGCTGGATGGATCCTGAATAAGAAAAGGTGCATGGAGATGGCAGTGCAAAACCCTGCTTTGAGTGAATTTAAATGTTGTCCTGGCAGGTCCTGCAGGAAGCAGGGTAAGAAGGCACATCCTCAGCACCATTCTCTCTTGTAAGAGCAAGTAAGATCATCTGCAGTTCACTAATTACTTCCCTTATGTAATGCTGCCCATTAGCTTCTCATCAAGAAGGAAAAACAGCCCTACAACTACACCTGCCTCTGGGGAGGAAGGATCTGGAATGATCCCATCAAATCCCATCTTCAGAAATTACAAAAAAGCCATTAAAAAAAGAAGTTTGCATCACTAGCTGCAAATGCAACAGCAGTGCGTTCGTGTGCTGTGTGGCCAGCCACTTTGCAACACAGCCTGGACCCAGTCTTCTTTTTCATCTACACCTACAGTGCTCCTAGGCACAAGAAACAGTACCACTTTAAGCAACCAGGTCAGTAAATCTGCCTGCACAAAAACCTATCTCATTCCTCTATCAGCATATCATGCAACCACATGTGAACCACAGACTCACAATCTGTAAACAGATTTTGTCTCTTCTATAACAGATTTTTGTCTCTTCTACATCTTTTCCTGTGAAACAAGGCTCAACAACCCACATAAATTATGCTTCAGCAGTCCCATAGAGCACAATTTCAACCACAGGCCCCAGAACAGTAGAGGCTCTGCTGTTATCAGTGGCTGTACAGACAAAAAGCTTTGGAAGGTACTAGCCAAAGCTCTCATTTTGTTACCAGCACACTCTCTCATTACTGTCTACATTGTTTAACTCATTCATTCTTTTATGTTACAGTGAAAAAACATCGTACAGAGAGCTCCACACTTCAGGGAAGTGGCAACTGCAGCTTCAGACAAGCTCTGAGCAGTGAATTATCAAACAAGTTTGCCCAGCCCAATGAACAGCCTCTGCAATGCTCTCTGGCTACCTTCCATAGAATACTCTCTCCAGACAACAGACTGATGAACAACCTCAGAAAGCATTGAGTTGAGATCTTGCCAAACAACTAATCGAGCTTGTGACCCAAAAAAACAGGCAGCAAAAGGGGTGTCAATGCCAGAGATTTCCTCAGGCCACCTAAAAACGAACACCACATTTGCACGAATTGGACATTAACAGTCAATGGTAGTCAGATGTGCTCCTACCAGGTTACAAAATAAAACAATTCAACTCATTAGCCAAACACAAGATTATGACTATGCTTCTTGCCCTCTTCAGCACGCTGACAAGGACCCCGTGATCCATTTACGCTACAGCGACTGACCAAACAAAACCAGGCCAACCCGTGCAAAACTCTCATCCTCTCAGACTGCAGGCATTGCCTCCCCATCATTCTCACTCCTCCCTCCCAGCCCAGGCTGGCAGCTGCCACAACTACTGCTGCTCACAGCATGGCACATTTGTAAAGTTCCTCATATTCTCTACTGATCCCAGGCCTTTCTGTATCACTTCTGAGACAGCTCTGAAATCAGAGAAGACAAAAAAAGAAATCATTTTAAAAGAGTAAAATTCTCCAACCATCAGCTGAGCCTACAAGAGCACTTCTCCAAAGGGTTGTGCTAAGTAGCTGCTGGATGGTAATCGCTTCCTTCTACTTGAACAGAATCAGCACAGGAAGCTTAAAATGCAAGATTTGTCTTTGACAATGATGCAACATTTTGACACAGTCCTAGGTTCCTGATGGAAATTGTTTTGTAAATATAACAATAGCAACAGGTTTCCACAGCACAGAACAAATGAGCCACCCAAACAATGAGGTGGATGAAGTATGTGAATCTTTCCAGGGATGAGGGAGCATGAAAACCAAAACCAGGAAATATGCTACTGGAAAGAATTGAAGATTAAGATTAGTAGACTGACAGAACAATCTCATCTGAATTTAGGGCCTGGTTTTCCCCTCTAGAATGCATCAAAATGTCTCCTTGGGATCCACAAAGCGAATGCAGCCTTCTGCTCCGAACGCTCCCCTGGAACGTGCCAGGAATGCAAGCAGAAAAATCCATGTGCTGCGAAGACCCAGCGCCACGCATCATCCAATACAAATGACCCCCTGTACCCATTAGTCAATTAGAAAGGCCAGGAATCTATAGGAATGAGATTACAAAGAAGTATTTTCTGAAAATTAAAACCCCTGAGATTAATTCTTACAGCAAGCAAGAGCGAGCCAAAGAGCAGAAAGAAACCCAAGACAAAAAATTAACAGGTATCGTCAAGCAAAAACAATTAAGGGAAAAAAACACTGTAAGACCCAGCCCTGCTGAAAGTCAGTAAGTTAGAATGAACAGTACTTTCCATGAAAAGAAAAATTACCAAGAAGCACTTGGTGGCCCACATACTTGCACAGAAATAAGGCAAACATTCACGGGAGTTACCGAAGGCTTTGCAGGAACTTCTAGAAATATCAAACACTTCTCTTTGCAAAGAAGCAGCTTTCTGCTCCAGACTCATCCAGAGCTCTTTTTACTCACACAACCTGGTACAGGGGAACACTGTCCTAACCTGGGATAGATGATGACTACCACCCTGTCCTTGAGTTCACACTGCTCTAAGGTTCTAAACCCACAAAAGCAGGGTTTGAATCTATCACTGATGGGCACGCTGATGGTGCGGCACACTGCACGTGTTCCCTTACACTATGGGCCCGGAGAGAAGGTTTGAGAATGTTTTAAAGGAAGGAGTGAATGAAGGAAAATGGAGAAAACTTTACATTAAAAAATCTTAGCTTCCCTACTCTTCATTTCAGTCTGGAAGGCATCAGTGTTGAAGATTCACAGCTAATGAGCAATTCCAGGCAAAACCCATGGAGCATCCACAGCTAGCATGAAACTGAGACAGAAGCCCAGGCTCAAACATCCAAGCACTAGAGTGGACTTTAGTTAAACACTCTACGTTTCTGAATCAATGCAACAAATCAGATTAAATGGGTCTATGCTAAGAACTGTGAACTTACTTTTGAAAGGAAGATTTTTCAGACTGGTACAGCACTTCTTGCACAGTCACTCTTACAGGACAAAAAAGATTGCTTTAATGAGAATTAGCCTTAATCATGCAGACAGGTTATAATAGAGACAGAAAGAAGGCACTGAAAAATCTATGCTGCAAATGCACAGTTTGCCCATGTACATTATATCCACACGAGGACCATGTTTGTCAGCGTGACTGCACTTGCAAAGTGTTCTTGGTGGACACCTGATTTACTCCCATGGCCCAGCTTGCAGACCAACCCTTTCTACCTCCCCCCAGCTGTCTGGCACTTAATGTTAGGTGCCATCCACTCCCAGGCTGCCGCTGCCCTTCGCCTCCAAGGTCACTGTAGAAAAAGGCAGAAATCCCAGACACTGCAAATCTACTTGAATGGAAGAGTTCATATCAGTGCAAGAGCAGCACTCATTCCTTTTCTCTCCCCATTAGATCTGGTCATTTTTATTTGCAATTTTAAAGATTTTCATCAGCTTTAAAATTCAACTACTACAAGGAATAAAGATGAGTAAGATTATTCCCTTAAAAAAATCCTGCTACTGATCAGCTTTATAGGAGTGAAGGTAAAAAACTAAAGAGCAAGATGACAGCTAACACCATCTGTAGCAGCAGCCTCAGTTCTGAAACTCCTCCCTGCTAATTCAAGGCATTGAATAAATTCATTTATGACTGTATAAATGAGTAAAGCCTTTCTTAATTGATGCATTAGAAAATCAAAAATTTGGGAAGGACTATTTCATCTAGAAGGCAGATGAACACAGAAACTGGAGGAAATCCCAGAAAAGACCATCAGTCATTAGATTTGATCTCATGAACCAGCACATGTCTAGATGCACAGTCTTGAAAAGATTGCTCTATTAGCCAAATTGTGGTCTTACCTTTATGCTAAGTGTCATGGGATCGCAACAGTAACAAGTAATTGCTGGGACTACAAGACAGACACACAGGGCACACAAAAGGGACTACATGACACACAAAAGCAGGAAAAGTGTGATTAAAACCAACCAAAAAATTAGTCAGACATTTCAACCAGATGGCATTTCCTCTTCCTAGTAGTCTGATGTGCTAAAGCCAAGCACACGCACTATGACAGCAGATGGAAATCACACAGCTTTGTTTATGTTTGAGACCTACAGTAAAGGAACCATGAAATTTTGTGGAGAGAATAATTATCCAGAGCCAAAGACATACATGCTTTTCAGAGAATACCAGTCCATGATTGGGCAGGAGTTTTAAAAACAAAACAAAACAAAACAGCCCACAAAAAAACCACAAAAACCAACTCGAGACAATTCAGTAACAGTAAAATCCAGGATCATTCACTAAATCACATCCAAAACGAAAAGGACTCTCTTCAACTGAACTCTTCTGCCATCTCCTCAAAGCCACACCTAACCACAAGGCATTTTATAACCCGCCAAAGCCATTCTCTCCGTTTCAGCAAAGACATTTTACTTTCTTTTCACTTCATCCAAAACAGTTATGCTCTTCAAGTAGTATCAGTCCTTGGCCACTCCACAATTTATCACAAAGTCTACCCAAAAAGGCTAGATGATAACTTTAGAACAATTATTCTTCAGAATCAGCCCTCAGGGCATCACAAACTGGGACTCAAGCTTTGTCTGCTTTAAAGGCAAGCAACAAAATCTTAAGTCTTTCATTCAAGCAGTAATATCATCTTACTGTGTTTCCAGGCACATCATTTTGTACCTTTCCTTTTACTTGGCACCATAATGATCTGCCAGGAGTCTCTACTTTTCACAAGATTCCTCTTTTACTTGACCACATTGATGCTTACCTCCAGTTGTACTATGCCTCCTAAGATGGAGGTTTCATGAGATGAGGGCAGACACAGAGGCTCTGCAGCACACACATCATACACACATCTTCAGCACACCAGCTCCACTGCACTCCAGTCTGCTGTCACAGTTAGCAGAAGCCAGGCTCTTAAGATTGCACAAAAGGACACTTATTTTTCTATTATATTTTTTTGTAGACATCTTAAGCTTTCAGCTCCCTATGAAGCCCTTCAATTTTCAACATTTCTGTGAACTTACTACTAAAAACAATTCAATATATAACCAAACTCTCTGCTTGCTTACATGTCCATCTCAGTAGTAACTGGATAGGCTACATAAAGAGCACTCACTCATGCTGTTTTATCACTTTTCCCTTCAAAGTTGCACAACCTCTTTATAAACATTGACTAATGAATCAGGCACTATTTACCCAGTTGCCTGGAAAACAGATACACCTCTTTCTAAACAGCACAAAGTAACAAAACGTGAATCATTCACAGATCCAGGAACAGAAGCTGGAACTATTAATGTGGTGACTCCCCAAAAGTGAGTCCCTAAACATTTTCTCATGAAATGACCAATGCATCACTCTGGGACACCCTGAAAATTTACCAGTCTGCAATGTTGTGCTCTGTCCCTGATGCCATGAATTTTACCAGGCATGCTTCATTCAATGTTCTGTTGTTGTCTCACACCACCAGCCATTCAACATCAAATGCTTCAGCAAGGACTTTCTAATTAAAACATGGAAAGGTTATAATAAAATGTCTTTGTCATATCATTAGTGGGGTTTTCATTCACAATTGAAATAGCTTCATGTTTATTGTGTACAGAGCCACATACACTATCTCAGCACACAGGAGCAAACAGCCACCACTTCAAGGCTGCCAGCAACTCTTAAGCTGCCCCTTCATCTCTAAAAGGAGGTGTCTATCTGCCTGCACAAGCTGATTGAAATCTCCTGTGAATGAGGGCCTTATCTGCAGTACTGCATGCAGCAGCTTCCCTAGGTGTGCTGTGCTCAGCATGGCCCTGATCCAGCCTGGCACCTAACACAAGCAAGACTAACTGTACAGGAAAGGCAGGAACTTGGCATTTCTCACCCTATATCTCCTGGGCCAAGGCATTCTGGGGACCTCAGCTATCCTGCCTCAAAGTGACAAAGTGGCAAACTTCTCTACTCCACACTAACCATCTCAGCAAGAAACCAAGCATTTCCCCACATCATGATGAAAAATTAACTTTCGTGGTCTCTCCAAGACCACTCAACCTGGAACTGAAAGCTCAGGTCTAACCTCTGTCTCATACCACAGCCTCAACAAAAGCCAAGGCCCAGGAGTGTGATTTCCACATAGCCAGCAATTCAGGCAGCCCACTTCCAGCCACAATACATGAAATACATGAAATACAGAACGTACTGCTAACACTTAGCAATCCATAATGTGTCCATCAGTGGAGCAGTATATTCTTGCTTTCTCCAGAAAATGAGAAGAAGAAAGAAAATAACATGAAACTAAAAATGTATCACCCATAAAGAAAAGAAAGAAGACTGCTATCATCACCACAGGGAAGCAGAAACACAAGCCACAACTCTGCATGTATGCCAGCCTTGCCAGTGCTCCGATCTGAAGACAAAGAAATCCGCTACAGCAGGATTTGAAGAGCAAAGCCAAAATTCTGTGCTAAATATTGCTGCCAAACAAGCCATTTCTTGTCACTATTTGTAAAACAAATTGAGCCTGTGCTGTAAATATCCCTGCATCTGTGTGCTGTTTGTTTCAGCATGAAGACTTGCAAATAAGCTTCAATGGAGAATAGCTTGAGCAATTCTAGTAGGACTCAGATGTTCAGGCGCTGCAACTGGGCCTTTGTGAGCAGTGACAGCACTACTGCAACCTCTCTCATACTATCACTGCAATAAGGTGGGCAGCAGTTTGCAGCTACCTGTATAAAAAAGAAAAAAAAAAAAACAACACAGAAAAAAACCCAGGCAATAAGAAAAAAAAAGTCTTTGAAGGAAAAAAAAAAGGTATTAAAAGTTACCTCTACACTACGAGACTGATTTCTAAATGCTTTAAAGCTTTAACATGCAAATCAACCACAAAACTTGTTTGAGGCTCAAACTATCTGTTTGGGGTTTCTTTTGCATGCATCAAGACCTCCTTTGCCACAAGCCAGTCTTCCAGCTCATCTTGCCCCACATGGCAATTCAACAAACCCCATTATCTTATCTCTGCAGGACAGTGGGATAGAAGAGACATCTCTGATAAATACTCAGCTACAGTTAGACAGATTACCCATTTTTTCCAGGTTCTTTCCAAATGACCAATCAGAAAGGAATTGCTGCTCAACCCTCAAAGAGAGAATTACAGATACTGGCATGTTACAGCATGCTGTCCACTGCCTGGTCACTCAGTAAGTGACAATCTGAATGGGGTATTACTGGCACAAAAGCCAATTTGAGAAGCTACAAATGTATTCCCAGGCCTCCTAAACTCTTACAGCATGGACTTCAGCAGGCTGCTTCACTTTCTGGGAACAACTCATGTTTCATTATGAATAGGAAGCTTAGCTTCAATATTTCCCCACTTTGGTCAGAGGAAATGCATTGCAAGTACCAAGCTTCCTGTGAAATACAATAAAGCATCACCTGGATCAGACTTGAAAATGCATTTCTTGCAAGTAACTTCTATAACAAAGTCTGGGTTATATTACAATATATTTGGAAAGGGAGAGGATAGTAGGATTTGATGAATTGGAAGTTTATTTTACAGCAAAACCAAACAACACATTTCCATCACCATCACTTAAAAACTCAGGAGCAGACTGACCTGTTGAATTATCACACTCTACAACTACCTGAAGGCAAGTTGTAGTAAAGTGGGGATTGGGCTCCACTCCCAGGCAACTTGTGAGAGGGCATGGCCTGAAGCTGCACCAGGAGAGATTTAGGCTGGATGTTAGGAAGCACATTAGACACTGTAATGGACTGCCCAGGGATGTGGTGGAGTCACCATCCCTGTGTTTAAGGGGGTGTTTAAGGAAAGATTAGATGTGGCATTTAGTGACATGATCTATTCAATGTGGTGGTGTTGGGTCATAGACTGGATTTGATGATCTTAGAGGTCTATTCCAGCCTCAATAATTCTGTGATTCTGCAAGTGCCAAAACTTCCCTGGGTTTCAAATTCAAGTCCTAAACACCAAATCTTTCCCTCTCCAGCCCAGAACTAAAATAAATCCTGGAGAGGGTTATTGCTTAGTTGTATTATAGCAGCATTTTGAAGGGCCAGATGAACAGCCTCATTATTCCAGCAGCTGTATATACATGCCAAGTGCACACACACATGGTTAAGCCCCCTAACACAGAGGTAGCCTAAACCAAAAGGGAAACATAAGGTACAAAAAGGCAGTGACCATGCCAGTGACAAACAGAGCCAATTAGAAACTAAAGCCAAGAAGCCAAGTACCCTATTTGCTAGTCATCATTACTGACAACCAAAAATTGTTTAGCAGTGCTTTCACTAGGAAAGGAGAGTGGATTTCAGACATATGCCAGATCTCCATGCAACTTTCTCATCACAGTCAACAGAATTTATTTGCTGGCTTTTCAGTAGGTGGGAAGTGGCACAGGCTGCACTGACCTCAGAGGAGCAGCCCTGCTGTCTGCCAGAGGATAACTTGTAACACTGTCCCCATCCGTTGGGCAGAGATGAAAATGTCTGTGCATTTGGATGAGACCAGCAGAAGGCAAACAGAAGATAGAAGCAGAGGACTCAGCAGGAGGGATACCTGCCAGGCGGCAGGGGGAAAGCAAGATAAGTTAACCAACAACAAAAGCATGTTAACTTTGATTTACTGATGACTTATTCTGGGTCACTGCTTGATAAACAGAGACTGGTTTCAAAAGTCTAATTCTTAAGGTAGCCACATGATTTTCAGAGCTCATTTAGATTGGTGCAGAGTGTAAAATTTGTTCATACTGTGGCAATCCACCTAAACACAAAGGTAGGCAGCAAGCTGTTCCTCTGCAGTGCAGGAAGGGGAATTTGCCACCTGCAGGCAAAGCTCTCAAAGCTGCAGAGGCAGAGAGGCACTACGATATGCAAGCTAAAACCACAGGCAATGTGTTATTGAGCAGAACCACAGCGGAGGCTTTCACATCCGCAAACCAGAAAGTACCCACCTGTTCATTCCTTCCCACACAAGCAATCACTTATAAAAACAAGATTCCCTGCCTTCACATTAAAAATTGCAATGAACTGATATAAGCACAAACTTATGAGGAAAGCACATTCATTGAGAAACATAAATGGGAGTACGCTTCCAAACCAAGCAAACTGCCCTACCGCTTACGCAACACCTGCTGTCAGAGCAGAACTGCAATGCCCTCCAGCTGACACACAACACATGGGATTCCTCCGTCCTCAGCTTGTGTGAATGTCAGGGCAGTCAGAGTTGCCATGCTATGTGCCCCCCCATGAAAGGTGATGCTAGCCGGGGTCTCCAACTTTAGGCTGAAAAACAACCTTGTTGCAACAGCCACAAGGGAAAAATTATTTCCCATCAATAATCAGAAAGAAGAGAGAAGAGTAAGATGCCAGCTGCCTGCACCTTTAAAGGAATTGCACAGAATGATGTGGGTTCAGTTACAGGCAAAAAGTTTCAGAGGCACCAAAAAAGCTAAGTCAGCATTAAAAAACCAAATGGGGGGTGGGGGAGGGGAAGCAGAAAGAGAGAACCGGTGTGTCACATACCCACAGTCTATCCAGCTTATAGTACCTCGTCCTTTCACCTCTTGGGCCACACTGGACAGTAACCTGAGTGAGCTTTCTGCGGCAGCAGCTGGAAAACAAAACAAACAAACAAAAATCAACAACACTTTATTACTCCACACAGGAAAACACAATGGTGCATTCCTTTGTTCTGAAGCACTGGAAGAATATTTTGTCTAATTTGAGCAAATCAGTATGAGAGGGATCAGAAAAAAAAAATAAATCAGTAAACTAGAAGGAACGCTGGCTGCAGCTGAATTTGGATGGCTCCTTCCTTCTACCCACCCTTCAACAACACTCCCAAACATACCTCCAGGCACACTCTATGACTGATATTTATAGAGCTTTATTATCTGTTCTCCTGCAAACCAGCTTCCACCCCAACACTGCCTTTTTCCTGTGACTGGGCATTAACCAGTTTGTAGTACTGCCTAAAATCAGAGCAACTTCATTTACTTGCCTTCACCAACCACAAGGGAAAGTCATTCAGCACCTCTACCTGCCTCTACCCTATGCCATTCGTACACAGAAAACAACACTATTATTCTTATAATAATCCTGGGAGACACCCAAACCAACAGTTGTGATGAGCTCAAAACTTATAGTAGAAAGTACCCAGAAAAGGTCCTTCCAAGAACTGGCTGTATTGTAACTACCCACCAGAGATTTTTAAAATGTCTTGCCATGTGTGTAGATTCCACAGAACACTTCCATTCCAAAAGAGTCTTATAAATGGTATTAAAAATAAACACAGGGGAAAAAAAAAAAGAGACAAGATCTTAGGAGAGAAAAACAGAGAGGTTCAAACAAGTATCACTTCTCACCCTCCCATAAAAAAATCTAAAAGAAGCTGTTTCCTGCCTCAATAAACAGAAAATAGAAAGCCAGAGCCTCTTCCAGGTCTATTTAAACTGCTGCTACTCCACAGCTACTTCAACTAATTGAATATAAGAATGGCTATATTGGTTCACACTGAATGCTTCTACAGACCAATATCTTCTCTCCAGTATTTGTGAAACTGAAGGCCTATATAGGTCAGAGTAGACAAGTAAAGCCAGTGAGTAGTGACAGCCTCCACAAACAATCTAACCCTCTACAATTTTTATGTCAAAAATCTCCTGAGCCAGAAACAGTTTCTTTGTATTTGACAGCCTTTGCTTGGGCCTGATGCCATCACAGACACCAGCCCACACATGCTAGGTATCAAGAGACTCTCCTACCTCCAATACTGGTATTATGCAACTGCCACCTCTGTCCAACACAGGGACATAGACATGAGGGGGGATTCTTTGCATGTACTTAGAGTGGAACAGTCTGACAAATAATCTTTAAAAAACAAGCACTCATGACGGGATAGACTTGTCCCAGGAGACTCACTAGTTGAGCAGCCCTGGCAGGATACCCAGTCAGTAGGGTTAACCAAATACCTCATTTAAATGAGCACATCTCCTAAAACCAATGAATTTTCTGCATGAGATAGAAATATTCATCTAGCTCTGCTCAGCTGAGAAGCAAAGCCTTTTTTTCAGCAGTATGATCAGATGCTGGCCAACACCTCAGTACAGCTGAGGGACGTATATCAGGAATTAGAATTGCACCTCCAAATTCCTATCTCTTTTTTTCCCCCTTCCTCTCTTTCTGGGTGACAGTTAGACAAGAGACTTTTAATTGTGCAAGGATCACTGTTCTAGGAAGAAACATTAATCCCACAGTCAGCTCTGCAGGCAACGCTTTAGACTGCTAAAACCAACCAATTAAATAACAAAAATGGGAAAAAAAGAAATCTCTACAACGCGGCTTTTGAACAATGCCCATAGGGCAACATTTATTTGATGAGTGTCAGAGCTGAAGTATTTTGGTTGTGCTTCTAAAAATGAAAGCAAACACCACTTAAAATATTAAGCGTAAAAAGAAAAATCTTCCCTTTAAAAAGCTGAATAATACAGATGTCTTTTTTATCTAAAGTGTTCCTCTCAAAATCAAAAAGCTTTTGAAACTCTTTTATGACTTTCACTTTGAACTTGTTACTACAAAACCATTTGGCCAAGTGAGCGCACAAAGTTCCCCGCTACAGTAAAATACAGATATTTTTCACAAAAATTAAGTCACATCTGTTATTTCAGCTGTTTCAGAAGAGGAGTATCTTTAGGAAACAAAATTAATTAGCCCAGCACCTGCACATTTTTGTCTGCAAAATCCTGATACAGGGGGAGGGAGTATATTCTGTCACCACACGCTGCTCTGATTTCACCACACTATAAAATCCAGAGCAACTCTACCAATATCACTGCGTTTGATTGAGATAAGACTTTTGCAACAGGTCAGAAAGGCAGGATCCAATCCCCAAACAAAGCACTATCTTCTCTTGCTTGCCTGCAAGAAGGACAAGGAAGGACTAACAAAAATAATACAGTACTGAGGAAAATCATCCTAGTAGCATGAATGAATTTCACATCCATGGCAGCATTCTGCTCTTGCGTATGGAGCTTAAAGATTGCTTCTTCGTTTTACATGGTGTCACACAGAACACCACACCAAAACAAAAAGGCAGCAAAGGAAAAGAAGGAGCAGAACAGAGCAGAAAGAATAGCAAAGACAAGTAAGAACAAGACTAAATGGCCAGAAAGAAGAGCCTGAATGTGAGAGAAGACAGCAGAGATTCAAGGGGACAGGTGGCATGATGTGAAACAAGCCCATTTCTCCCTATTACACAAGCAGCTCAGGTTTTATTTTTATATTTTGTTAATTAAAGTTGAAAGACAACCATGGGATGCTCAAAGCTGTCAGAAGCAAAGACAAATTGATTTCAGTACCAGAACTATTCATTAGCCTTTCAGTGTCACCAGGAAATCAAAACTTGCAAACTACTGTGATATGCACACCAGAAAGCTTCTGGCTGATAGCTATTACAAACAGCCAGTGTTGGACACAAAGCCAGGACGGAGTACATTTTTGCCAATGTGACAGAGCACTTAGAAGACCAAATTAAGAAGACTCCAAACCTGAAACATCAGGATCTTCTGAGCTAGAAAAAAGACACCAGTGCCAAACCCTTGTAGTCACATAGAAGCACCTTGCAGTTACATAGAATAGAATAGACCAGACCAGGTTGGAAGTGACCTTCAAGATCATCGTGTCCAACCCATCAACCAATCCAACCCACCTAAACAACTAACCCACGGCACCAAGCACCCCATCAAGTCTCCTCCTGAAAACCTCCAATGACGGCAACTCCACTACCTCCCCGGGCAGCCCATTCCAATGGGCAATCACTCTCTCTGTATAGAACTTCTTCCTAACATCCAACCTAAACCTCCCCTGGTGCAGCCTGAGACTGTGTCCTCTTGTTCTGGTACTGGCTGCCTGGGAGAAGAGACCATCATCCGTCTGTCTACAACCTCCCAATGATTGCTTCTTCATTTTACATGGTGTCACACAAAACACCACACCAAAACAAAAAGGCAGCAAAGGAAAAGAAGGAGCAGAACAGAGCAGAAAGAATAGCAAAGACAAGTAAGAACATGAGACAACAATGAACAGAAAGCAAGTAAGGGCAAAGAGCTTAGCCACCAGAGTCTGTAAACAGATAACTGACGGCACACATGCCCAGCCTCTTGCTGAACACAGAGAATAAATAGAATAAACCGGTGGAAGAGACCTTCAAGATCATCGCGTCCAACCCATCAACCAATCCAACACCACCCAAACAACTAACCCACGGCACCAAGCACCCCATCAAGTCTTCTCCTGAAAACCTCCAGTGATGGCGACTCCACCACCTCCCCAGGCAGCCCATTCCAATGGGCAATCACTCTCTCTGTATAGAACTTTTTCCTAACATCTAGCCTGAACCTCCCCTGGCGCAGCCTGAGACTGTTACTACTGGGATACTAAAAAAGGCAAAAAATAAAAATACATTAAAAACAACCAAACAAAAGCCCCACAAAAAACCAACAACAACAAAACCTCCAAGCAAAAACCAAATCACAACCACACACACACAACAAAAAAGAAAAAGAAAAAAAAAGGAAGACTTACCAGATTTGGAATACAGCACTAATACGTTATTCCGTGTCCTGAGAAGCTTCTTAAAATCCTTATGGTCACTTATTTTTTCTATGAGTGGAGACACCTTCAATGAGCATACAAATGCCGGCAAGAATGCCTACAGAAACACAAAAGCCAGAAACACCAGTTAGAGCTTCCGTGCTGAGAAACAAAATACAAACTGCTTTTGAAATTGCCTTGACCACCTTCCATAATCTTGCTTTAAATAAGCTATCTTATTGATTTGATCAGCAAAAGCCTGGAAAAAGAAAAAAGCCGTTCACAGGATTTATCGAAACTGGAACACCACCACTCCATCAAGCATCCTTAGGTGGAAAGGTTAAGATAAACACAACATCAAGAAATATAGCTTCAGTCAAGAAGCCATGCCCTTTAAAAGTTTGTTCCCTAGTCAGATAATCAGATAAAAATGATGTAAATTTAATATACTGTAACAAGAGAAGCAGCAAATTACCACTTTGAGAGCACCCTTGTGCCTAGAGCTCAGAATATGCTGCAAAATCAATTGAGCATTTTGATATCCCACAGAAGACAGCAAGAGCCACAAAGTTAAAATCACTAACCAACACTCACACAGAGCAGTTGAAGGAAATGAAAATAGAATTTTGCGACTCTGAAAACAGAGCTGCAGCACCTGTATTATGGCACTAACCACAACCCTCTCCCCGCCTGCCCTTCCGAAGTGGAACAAGGCTTGTTTCCTCAATGGCCATACCACTCTTCACACATACACCAGTGCCTTTACCACAAGAGTGCCATCTGGAATGCATGGCATTTAATCTCTCTGCATACTGGTTCTGTATCTATGCAAAAAAACCACAAACAACAACAACAAAATCCCACAAACAGCAAACTTCTTATGTTTCACCTTTTGGTCTATTTAAATCATGGCTGTCCAGAGAGGAGTCTGGTTTTTTATGCTACCATAAAGTAAAATCTCTATCAAAATATGACCATAACCTTGGCTGGGGCTTCTACTGCTCATTTATACTGCACTGATCTCCAATAACAACAACAATCATCTATCCACCAGGCTATGCTGCCTCCCTTTTTCACTTACTGACTTCATGCTAAGGGAATGATTATAGGAAGTTTAGTTGGAGAAATTATCTAGTTTTCATTCACCTTGCAGTAAAAACTTACTATTTAATTGCTGGGCTAAAAGCTTTAAATAGTTTGGCTAACACACACAAAAGGTTCAACATTTTCTTAATTATAGACATAATTTTGATCATGTCTCACTCCAGCTGGGCTGGAAAATGCATCCAAGGTGGACACAAGCAAGTAAGAGGCTGCTCCTCTTGCATCCCACATGTTACGGATTGCGGCACGCAAACCAAGGCACTAAGCCAGCCCAAGTCAGAACAAGCAGCTCCAGGCACTACACTTCATTACAAATACAGCTACTTGCTAGTGCCACATCACTAAGGCACAGAAATGAAACCTGCACCTACAAAACATACTTTATGAGTGCCAGAAGTTTTGACAGTGGGGAAAGAAGCTGAACTGAAACCAGGGTCACTCTCAAAACAACCCTGTGACATATTCAGGAATTTAAAGTTACTGGAAGAGATAACTCTAACAAAACATAAAAGCACAACAGGCCACACAGGCATAGACTGAACAAGCTATCCCACTCCACAGGCAAGATTCCCACCACTGAGCCCTGATGATCAGGTCTGTGTGAAGGGAAAAAGCATAGGACAAGTCAGTCCCTCCATCAGCATAGATGTCCTTGATTTGACCAATAAACTCACATCTTTCAAGTTCAAATGTACAGAGCTCAGCCTTCCTACTTTGGGCTGATATGTGAATCATTTGTGTATTTTCTGAGATAAAGACATGGTGCTGCCAATCAAAGATAAATATAGTTGCGCTAAGTGAGGTGACACATGCAAATTCCCGCATAAAACTCATCAAACTCATCACAATCAGCGGTAGTACAGGAGACATTAATCTAACATTGACTTATGAGTAGATCTCTTCAATCCTGTGTGGTTGGGATTTTTTTTGAATTTTCCCTTCACCTATTCTTTTTGCAACTATCCAAGTGTCTTCAAGTTTTACTTATGCTTTGAGCTATAGAAGACCAAAACAAAACTTAACTGAAACTAAGCCTGAACACAAGGGTAAAGGTGACATTACAGGTTGCTTCTTTGGTTTAGAAAACTGGACTCAATGAAGGATATTCCAGTCTATGCACTCATTGCCAAAAAGAAGCAATTGGACTGAAAAAAGCCATAAAGGCCACTTTCACCAAATAGTGACCATGACACCAAATGGTATTATTAACCTTAAAGCAGCTGTAAAGTTTTACTGACAGCTCAGAAGTGCATGTATTTCATGTCTTTTCCAGATGGAAAGACTGCTTACCCAGTTTCAGTGAATTTCCTTTTTCATTTTTTTCCCCCTTCCTTATAACAGCAGAGCTGTAACCCTCTTGAAAAATTAGATTCTGCTAACAGTGACAGCTTTAACTACTGCCTTGTCGGTGTTGCCACTGACAGAAAACTCACTGCGCTGGCAGAATAGCAGGCACTTGGAGGGAGAAGCACATCAGATTGCATATATCCACTGCTACCTTGTCCAGTTCCTCCTCAAGTATCAAATCAATACATTACTCATTTTCCTGCAGTTTAGACCAAAACCCACTGGGAAAGGCAATGTGCATACAAGCACACCAGGCAGTCCTGCCAAATAAATCATCATTTCACTTTAATTAAGATTAATGTTGCAGGCTTTTCTGGCTATAAAACTCAAAAGGTCGAAGCTGAAGGCGTCGAGTCGGACAGACAGCCCCTACCTGCACATCTAAGGCAGTGGTAGCAATGCTGGGAGGTCACTGGCTGAGCAGGAAAAGTTCAGCATGCATTTGCACCAGGCAGCAGTTGCAAACTGGGAAGAATTAGGTAGTTTCATGGTCTCCAGCTCTCTCCTGCTGAAATTAATGAATATCCTACCCAGGAATAAATGAGAGACCATTGGTGGTGGTGTTTTTTTTTTCATTCCCAAAGACCCTCTGCCTTTGCTACCACCTCCATCCAAGGCAAGTGATGCCAAGCAGCTGTTTTCACCAGAGAGCAGTCTCTGCCATGGGACTGCTTTGCCCAGTGAAAAAGCCAATGCTGTGATGACCATTCCAGCAGATACAGCCACTAGATCTGGCAACAGCCTGGAATTAAGAGGATGTAAAAAGAGAATTCTGTGGGAATCAGTTACATACTCTTCCTCTCCTTCACAGAAAACCAGGCTCATATTCTTCCACAGCCCACAGGCAAAGTGGCAGCAAAGGCAAAGCTCATTTGCATGTACTGTGGAATATGACTTTAATTGTGAGATATGACTCAGGTAGATTTACTCCAGACATTCTGCAGGAGAGCTCATCAGCCAGGCACTGCCCGATTAAGCACACTGCTTCTTGTTTAAATCCAGGGCACAAGAGGAGATGAGCTCATATTAAAAAAAAAAGAAGAGAAGAGGTCAAGAAAGGTGGCAGTCCCTCCTGGGCAGGAAGCCTCTTTTCATATGCGTCAGGAAGTGCTACATTCACACATATGGAACTCTATAAATAAGAAACAAGCTAAACTCTCTTGTCACTTGAACGTTCTAAAGCTTCAAAATCTATTCAAAACCACCACTGAAAAGTTAAGAAACACTCCCAACATTTTTCTCAAGAAGCTGCCTACTTTGGTACCCAGTAAAGTAGAAGGCATATGAAGACCAATACCTGCAACATCTGTACAGCTCCTGCCCTGTGACAGTTATGCTAACAAGACACTGCAATACAACCAAGGGAAGGTCTATTTCATTTCACGCTGTGTTTCCACAGCACCGAGCATAATGGGTCCTCATCCACGGACGGCTCAGTGGGCTGGAACCAACACAACAGCCACACAGGGTCCGCAGATGCAGAAAACTTTGGTGGAGAAAAAGGCAGGCTATACACAACAGACTATGAAATGCAAATCTTCTACTCTGCAGATTTCCCCAAGCTCAAGATTTCAATCTGAATTTATTTTCACAGAATTTTTTATGGCGTAGGTCGCACATCAGTCACGTGAGTCTAGTGTCTGATCTAAGATGCATGAATGATTCTCAAGCAAAACATAAGCGAACCCAAAGCCTCAAGACAGTCAATTCAAGACTGCTGAGAGACACTGCTATTCAAGTACAAGGTGCAAAACCACACGTGCTCTAGTTCTGCCTCTGCTCTTCAAATCAAAGTATGTATTTGAATAGGTAATTTTGCAGGATGGGTGGAAGAATTATGATGAAGGTTTAATTTTCATTCTCCCCCAACCCTGACTCTCGAGCAATTCCTTGCAGAGCAAGTGTCAAAAGAGTATTGAAACACTTCACAACCCCGTTTCCTTAGAACTGGTACCCAAGAAGCATCTGAGCTTTTAGAACCCCAGAAGAAAAGAGAGTTACAGGCAAATAACTGTTTGCTAATAATACTTCCCTGATGGACATTCATGAAAAATGTGGTCACCCCTGAGGCCATGTTTTCTCAAAACCATCAAGGAGTGAGAAAGCAGAGTTTATTTCTCAAGGTTTTAGCCTTCTCTGATATCTCATTTCAGAATGAAAAAAGGGAAGATCTTTCAAGCAGCCACAAGAACATATTTTCATATTTTACATTTATTATTCAAATTAAATGTGATAAATGCCTAACTGCTGTTCCCACAGAACCCTGCTCAATTTATGAGCTGCTCCCCACAAAAGCTTTGTGACAGCATACTCTCTTGCTAAGGACAAGCAGCATGTTTGGAGAACTATTTATTTATTTATTTAAAATCCAGGGCAGTGAAAACACATGGCTGTAAAAACATGAACACACAGATCAAAATTAAGTAAGGAAGAACTATCAGAGGAGTAGCATTGCACACTGGACAAGAAAACTGTTATCCCTTTCTCCTATTTCCAGCTCAAAGAGCATGAATGAAATGTATTTCCCTGGACACAAATTATGCATTACAAAATATAAATATGGTTAGGTCCCTGAATCCATTTGTCCACATACAAATTTTATGCTCACACTAACACTTGCATATATAACTAGGTAGGTAATCTGCACAGGATTCATCAAGAATAGCTGGGGCTGATGCAAACACTGATTCCAGCACAACTGCTCAACTGACAAGGATGCAGTCTTACACTCAACCACGATTTTGAAAGCCCATTTTTCAGCAAGACTTTGATTTCTGTCTTAGCTTAACCACCCACTGATGTCACTCTCATTTTGGGACAACAGCATTCAACCCACTGTAAATATGATCAATGAGTGACCCTGTACGGATGAAACAGATTGCGTCTGACAAGGCATTTTATGGGAATCTAGCTGAAGAGCAGTCCTGCCTCAAAATTCCAAGCAGTAATGGAGATGACTGAGTCCAATTTTCAGAATTAATTTCTTTAGGAGGGGAGTAGCTCACATTCTTAAAAGGACCCTCCTCTGCTACAGTAAATTGGCAAATGGCAGGGGAGGGGGGGGGGGGGCTGCAGGGACAGGCAAAACATTCTGAGAACAAGACCGGATCTCACCTACCCTTTCCTACTTCACAAAATAAACCCTGTAGTGAAGAACCCACTCAACTTCAGAAGGTGGATGTGAAAGAACATCTCAGTACTGTAGTGACGGAAGTCTGTAAGCCTGCACATCAGCCAGTGGCACAGCCAGGTCCTGGGCTGCAGGCAGTATGCTCATAATGAGAATACATAGTGAAATTTGTTCTCTCTTAGAAATATAAGATGTTGAAATCCAAAGTCCCCTTGTTTACAGGAATCACAGTTTGACTGCATATGTTTTATCCTCCTTACTCATCATACAAACCACTCTTGACCTTGTGCAATAATTGCTTGCTTTTCACTCACAAGCCCTCCCTCTGCTGCTATTTACATTCATGGTTGTGCTGCTTTGATCACTGAGCCATTTGTAACAAATGCCTTCCAAGATGGATAGTGATAAGTAGGACAGTCCCCTGTTTTCATTCATCATTAATATCCAAAATAGCTGTAGAACCGTTTTAAACAGATCAGATGAGAGCAGATGGGTTATGTCTGTTACCCCAAGGTACCTCAAGAAAGCCCGCTAAGAATTTATTACTTTGGATGGGGGGGAGGGAGGGAGAAGAGAAAGGGTAGCGTTCGGGGGTGAGACTTCAGGGGTCACAACTATACAGGCCCCGAAATCCTGCTGGGACTGCAAAACCATCTTCTCCCAATCACATCCGCAGGGGTTTCCAAACCTCAAGGTGCTGAGGATGCCCCAGTACCAAGGCTGCAGCACATTATCTGTGACCAATCCAAAAAAGCAATCTATGGGCTCAGTGGGGAGTGGTGACTCTCAGGTCTACAGATGCTTGGGACTGTCAGGTGAGAAGCACTCCAGCAGGTACATCATAAGAACAACTGCTGCTGCACTGGAAGGCTGACTGTATTAGAAAATCGTGGTTTTACCAAACAGATTCACATTTGCAGACACTCCCATTAGATACTTAATAGATTTCGCACATTTTCTTCTGTGGAAGAAACCATCCTTATTCTGTGTATAATTCAGATCAATTAACTCTCACCCCAAGCCATTCAGGGAATAAAAAAATCCAAGCACTCCTGACATTTTGCAGATATGACCCACTACAGAAAGAGGCACGTGTTGTATCTTCTATTGCTCATGAAGGAAGGCAAACTAAAATCCTGACAGGGTCTTCGTATTCTTTAACTTAGGCTGAAGAATGCTACAAATAAGGCATTCCACTTAACGTGGTGCTTGCTATGTTCAATTTCCAAATATAGAAGACAGCAAAAAATACCATGGAGACGTCAAGATTTGACTAGACTCTACTGTTCATATTGTTCTTAAACACTGGGGTTTAAGGAACATAAGCTACAGGCATAATAGTCTATACTAAAGGCTGTTCTTCAGGACTCTGTGTAGCCAATTAATTGTATGGTTTATCACTGGGTTTCAAAAGCTTAGCAAAGGAAAACCTGTGCAATAATTTCCTAATTAACAACTGACTGTGGTAGGGTCAGTTACTAACACTGACAAAGAAATTTCTCCTTATTATGAATGTGAAGCTAACCCTCTCCTCAAGCCAGGCACTGGTGGAATATATATTAAACAAGCTGTTGATGAAATTATATTTCAGGTATCACTTCTGAATGAGCACATTTGGATGACTTCAGAAGCTGAGGGCATGAGCAAAGCATATGCCACATAATCCCCCGTTAAAAATTGGGTTTTGAAGAAGTTTAAAGTATCGCCTACTCAAGAAGGAGATGCTATAAAAAGAAGACAAAAACAATATTAATGGATCTTATGAAGAAGAGAGGGCAAAAAATGACACCTGAAAATCCTTAGCACTTTATACGGCACTTGTTATCTTCAAAGCATTGCACAAATATTAACTAATTAATCCTCACATTTTCCTGCCAGGTGATAGGAGATGAAGCTTAATTTAAATGGTTGGGAGTAAGATTCACACAGAAAGTAAGCAATCTGCAAGAGGCAAAAGGGAAGCAACTTCAGAGCAAGCTGGCATACAGTTGATCCTAGAGTTATGCACAAATATACCTTCATGGTGTGCCATCCCCTAAAAGGTGAGGAGGGAGAGCGAGTTTATTTGCAGTCACCCAGCAAATATAACAGTAAACCCAAAGACAGGACTTCATCAAGGCAGTCAGAAATGAGATTAGATTTCATTATCTGTGTTCTACAAGCGCACAGGCCACAGCACCCTCCACCAACACTACCAGCTACTCTCAATTAACAAAGTGTAAAAAGAAAGGAGACCCGCTCTGCTGTCACCATTTTTTGCCATGTACAAGCTTGAAATGGTGGTAGGAGAAAGGTAAACCATAACTCACTTCTGAAATGACCCTGTTCACATCAAGAAATTTAAGTCAATAATAGTTTGTGATTCTTTTTGCAAACTGCATTGAGTGTTCCAACTCACAGACCTCCAAACACAACTCTGAAGAAAGACAAATCTCATTACCACTATTTACTAAAACTAAGGAACTGCATCACCGAAAAGCAAAAGAAATGGTCATTAACAAAACACACCTTTTTCATCACCAATTCCTCATGATGTTCTGAACATACCCCTGGGCAGAAACACCACTTTTGGTGACTACAGATTTTTGGAAACATCCCAGGCTCTCTGAAGCAAATAGGAACTTTGGCACCAAAGCCAATGTATTTGAAACATCACTCCCTAAGGTATTGAGCTGAGTAACAAAACCAGTACTGAAGGCCAAGGTTTGATTTCAGAACGGCATCAGAGGAGACAGAGCAGAATCCACATCTCAAGTTTTACCAGTCCATATTTTGACTAAGGAACAAAGTAGATAGGGAAGCTATGCTCAAGCCTACCCCACAGGCCTGGATTCACAAGTCCATATCGATGCTCACCAGCTTGTTCCTGTAACATTACTGGCACTTGAGCCGGAATTCCGAACTGATCTTTTCAAGCCTTTCTTTGAATGCATAAAGTTTGAATGGCACCAGGTCAAGAAGCCTGCAGCCCAACAGCTTTAAGTCACTCAGTTTCTCTGTCATTAACTCAACACTCAGAAGACAAACTGACCTTTGCTATGTTGGCCTTAGATAACATTCACCAGCATTTGCAAAGAAATGGATCCCAGATGGGTAATCCTATTGGAAGAAGTGTCTGGCCTCTTCTAGGGAAAGGACAGTACTGGATACATCAGAGGAAATACAGACTCACCTCAGCTCCTTCAAGGATGCAACATAATCAACCACTTGACACATCTCTAAAGACAAACCACAACTTTCTTATGACTTTTCAACTCATTCAAGAAATAAAACTTTACAGCAGGAGATCAATGCAGTATCTTCCTCACATGTATGTCTCACATTTGCAGTGATGCAGAAGACAATATCTTCCATTAGAAGATACTGAAGTATTTTCTTCATCCAGCATTGTAGTTTTCCTTTCAAAAACACAAGAAGTCTTAAAAAGACAAGGATTTCAATTCTCGGAAACCACCTCAAATTTGGAGCCCTACTTTAAAAATGAATCCTATGTTTTAGCAGTACTATGCATACACAACTCCAGCTGCTGTCCCAGGTGCACTGTAAGCACACAACGTTTGCAGGGGATAAATAAATTAAGGTACATTTAGGTACATAAAAAATGATAGACTGGATGGGAATACAATGTACTCATTAACCTCTGTCCTATCAAGCAGCTGGCATCACCTTTGCTTTAACTTTACACACTGAGAACATCCGGATTTAATGCCCTCACTGACTTTGCAAACATTGACTCAAGAAAAATTTAAAAGCAGGTTTTGCAATGTCACAGCTGTAGGCTAGTTTTTTAATCCTGGTGTACAGCGAGTAACATATTTCAAGATGAAAAATTGCACCTTCAAGTGCAAGATAATGCAAATTAGAAGAAATAATTTAAACTACTTGTACACAGCAAAGGGGAAAGAATTGGCTGAATCAACAGCTCAATGAAGACATCTGCTCAGCACGCAGCATCACAAAGCAAATAAAATGTGGGGGCAAATTAAGAAGGGTAAGAGAATAATGTGGATAAATTATAATGGCTTCATATCATTTCACTGACAACGGCAGGACGATTCTGCTCATCTCAAAGACACCAGCTCTGCAACATAAAAGGTCCAAAGAAGGGCAACTAGAATAGCTAAGAATAACAGATTCACATGAAGAAAGATGGAAGAAAAAAAAAATCTTTTAATCTACAAAAAGATATCCCAGCAAAATACTCACATTAACGTGAATGTTACAGGAAGATAAGGTCTGACAGTCACAGTGGATATAGAAGGAAATGCCACAAATAACTCCATGCATTTAGTTATTTTAAATGAAGGGACAATTCAGTCTACTTCTAACTCCCCTTGGTCCACAATACATACCCAATCTGAGGAATACACAGCCACAAGCACCACAAGTACTGTGTATATTAAAGGTGACACACAGGGGGGGAAAATCCACACTAAGACCTCTCCAACATTTTAGCAAGAGTTCAGCCTGACTTCAGATTCAGTTGAAATCAATAAACAAACTGCAGATAGCAGAGGTCTATGCTTCTAAACCAAGCTGAGAACACAACAAAACCTGTGCAGGACGCACAGCATTTCTTTTCCCTCCTCTTGAATAAGCTGAAGGTAGGCCTCTGCCAGGGGCAAACGGCTGCATCAGACAGGGCTAATGCTTTCTGTCCCACAATGGCAATTCTAAGATTAGTACTGAATAAGCACAGGGCAATTAGCAATTCCATACTTGATTTGTATGAATTAGATGAACACTCATAGATCATGCCTTTCCAAATACATTTCAGATCACGTGTGCATTAAAAAAATAACGTATTTTTTCATTAATTATTAACTCTATTTGTCCAGGCAAAAGGAAGAACTGCAGGTCATGTCAATAAAGTAAATAAAGGAGTGCTTTAAAGTATGCCTTTGCCAACCTTGCGAGCTATTTATGCCAAATGCTATAGATAAAACAGAAAAAAACAAACCTCAAAATATTTTTGTAAGTCTCGGAGCCTCTCTCAGGTAAGGAATGTTGTACTTAAGTGTTAATTTCAATGAAACATACCCAGAATCTGCAGAACGTACTAAGATGGAGAGCCCGAATTTGAGGGACGTCCAGGCAGGACTGCCCACGGGCGGCAGGACTGCCCACGGCTGCCCCTGACCGCGCACAGGTGCACAAACCCGAGCCGCCGAGGCACCGATTTTCACACCAAACTTAGTCACGAAGGAAGCGCCCGCCGGTTGCAGCCCCCGGGGCCGGCGCCGGCCGGGGAAGAGCCGGGGGCTCCAGCCCGCAGCCGCTCGGGAAGACGGCGCCGCACGCCAGGGTGGGTCTTCTCTGGGTGGGTTTTTGAGAGACTGAGACAGAGAAAAAAGGGAGGGAGGCAGGAAAGCAGCACACGGGCTGAAGATTGAGGTAGCACCCGGGAGGAGAGCCGCCGGAGCCCAGCCACGCCGGGCTGTGCCGTGCCGCTCCCGCCCGGGGCTGCAGCGGGTGGCGGGGCAGCCGCCGCGCCCAGCCTGAGGGGCCCGTCCCGCTCCCAACTTTCGCCCAACTCCGCCGGCCGCGCCGTGCTGAGCGCCATAGCCCCGGCCCGGGGTAGGGGGACACGCCGCGCCCGCCTGCCCCGAGCTGCCCCGGGCGCAGCTGCCGCCGCTCACTCACCGCCAGGCCAAGCAGCAGCAACGGGAACCGCCCGCGGCGCCGCACAGCCCCCGCGCCCTGCCCCGGCACAACCATCGCCGTCGCCGAGCAGGACCCGCTGCCGCCGCTGCAGGCTGCTGCCACGTCTGGCGGCGCAAGCGCATTCTGCCGGTACCACCCGCCCGCCCGGCTGCATGACGGGGATTGTAGTCCGGCCCGCGGCGTCGACCGGCTCGGCTCGAAGGGGGCGAGCAGCGGGAGCTACAGTCCCAACCCCACCCACAGCTCCCACAGATATCTGGTGCATAGCAGCCAAAAACTCTCAAACTCTCCCGAAGCACTGGTGGAATCACAACTGAAAAACAATCCTCGTCCATTTCGTTCCAACAGAGATTAAAAATAAAAAAGTTCCATCTCTTCTCCAACCTCCCAACAGCCTCCCCTCTAGGATTAGTGTTTTGTGTCTTTGCAGTGGGTACCCCACTCTAGAGAAGCCCTCTGGTAAACAAAGGCGTTCTTGGTGCGTTTTTGCCAGAGTCTTTAAAAGCTTTTGCTGGTCTTAGATCCAGACTATGAGTGAATAAGCAAACAAACAAACACACACACACACACAAAAGTGGAGAGAGAGTTAACTGCTTAGAAACCAGGAACTGTTCTCCTTGGAAGTTGTTTCCACTTGTTATCATTAAATCCTAAAGGAGAATCCCACTTTATTCTTGCACATTGGCAACAATGCCAAAGCAGAAGCAAATAAATACAAGCTGACCAGAATCAATTTGTGCAACCTCTGTTATAACCATACCACCTAAATGATCACTTCATCTAGACAAGCAGATCAGTCTGTGCCCCTAGTTAGGCACATCCAGAGAGCCAGCTCTGCCTCACAAGGGCATCCCAGATGTCCTGCTAGTAATCTTAAGGTCAAAGCAGGTCAGCCACATTATAATTGGCTTCCTGCAAACAGAAGGGACCCTCACCTTCAGCCCAGTGGCCATGTGAAATTCTTCCTTGGCTCAGAAACATCAAAGGAAAATCAAAGGCATCTTTCCCAGTCTGATCCTTCCAGCTGACTGTCGCCTGAGCATTAGGCTAAGAGGCTGGCTGCAAGGGAGCAATTTGTAGATCCATACAGCTGACTGATCACTTCAAGCGACGATCATGAAAATGCCGTTGACATTAATAAGTCCCCTGGTGGAGATGTAATTTTGCAAAGCAGAAACACACGTAGAGAAAGTTATTACTATTAACATTTACACTTTTGTGGCATCTTTTGTGGCAGAACCAGGGTCCGCTTGCCTCAGTCACAGCTGGGTAACCTTTAGCAAATCATTTCACAGTTCTGTGCCTTGCTTCCCGTTGGCAGAAGGCCTCAGAGTGCCTTGACAGGGGGTTAGCTTGCTCTAAAATGCCATTGAAGGCACACATGAGGCACAGCCCAAGAGCTGTCAGAAGGAGTTTGGGATGAGCAAGGACACATCTGGAGAGAAGCTTAGAGAAGGGGCAAAGAAGGTGGGAATCTTTTCACTCCACAGTGGAAGGACCCAAAAGAAAACATCCCATGCCTAATGTCTCCACCCCTAAAATATATGCTACCTGCTCTGCCTCTGCTCTCCTGCAGTCCTCACTGACCACACTGCAATGGATGAAAGGATGCGCTGTACTAGTCACCACCATGTCTGGGGCCAGCTTCCCAATTTGTAATAATCAGTCTGCTAGCATAAGACTCCAGATACCCAACTGAAAGCCCTTTTCAAACAAGCTATCAAAATCTCCAGGAATAACCTCTTCTAGATACTGTTCACCTTCAGATCCCCAGCGTAGAGCTGAAAGGCTTCTGCACACAGCTACCCTGACTCATACAGACCTCTAATCTCAGTCAGACATCCAGGTCCTCAAAGATTGCTTGAATCCTCCTGTGACACTTTTGTGTATAAAACGGTTATATCTTCTAACGCTTCACATCACAGTTACCAGTATCAAGCAATGGAAAAGCAACCTCAATGTGATGGAATTTCTGTGCTGTGTCATCTCCATGTGGGATGTGCTGCCATTGTGGTAAGAAAGGATAAAATCCTGGGAGATGATTGTTTCGTCACAGGAGTACATTTTTATCATGATGGCAAGAGGAAACATTCTCAGGAAGAAAGAAAAAAAGGAAGAAAGAAGACAAGCTATTTCAAACTGTGCTTCTGAAAGGTTATGTATATAATCCAGTTTGGGAAGCTGCAATTCTTATATTCAGAAGATTATAAAAGAGGTATCCATGTGGCAACCACAGCTTCTTTCTTTCTGTTGGGCTAGATAATTTGTACTGATATGACAAGCATTGACAAAACTTAAGAGACAAGATCATTGAGCATCTGTCTTGGGTCAAAATAATATATCAAGTATCGACTCCAGGCAAGGCTTTACACAGTGGCAAGTACTTAATCAGTCCAGTCGTGCATTACTAATGAACTCATTACAGTTGTATCTGAGTGTGCCGCTATCCAGCATCCCAAATTTTACCCTGTGTCTGTTTGGCATTAATATCTTATGCTGCTTGCTCCTCTGCAGCTGTAATATTTGTACATGGCACCGCAAAACACTGTGAAAGCATTCATTAATTCACCACTGAGAAGCAAGAAAGAATCGCTGCCCTTGGATTATAGATCAGAAAACAGTAGCAGAGAGATTATATGATTTGCCCCAGGCTATGAAACCAGCCGGTTTTGGATCATGTTCATTTCCAAAGTCTGTACTGGTCTGCTAATCCTTACTTGTCTATCTATATTCAAACACCACTTTTGCCAAGAATAAAATACAAAACTGGACTGACAGTAAGTATGTCTGTAAGGAATTACACCTCCCACATTTCCTAGATGTTGCTGTTTTATTTGACAACCTCTATTCTTCGTTCTCTTTTGAACCTGAACAAATCTCTAGTGGCCTCTCACAAAAGGCAAAATGAGTCACCTTTACCACCAAAAAAGAAAAAAAAAAAATTTCCAGCAGAGCAACAGAGAAAGATACAAGCACTTTGCAAGCCATACTGAATCCAGGGGCAACATGGGCTGCACTGGGACCTCCAACTGCACAGCCTTGCTCAAAATGAAAGCAGGATTCACTCACTGCTTTGACTACATCAAGTTCTCCTTCATCCTTCCAGCAACATCTTTTGCTTCTTCAGTTCAGCTTCAGCCAACTGGTTTTGATATGTGGGCTTATATCCTTTAAGTTTTGTGACATCTGTGTCATGGCACTGATTGCATCAGCTGAAAAGAGACATACGAGCTGGTTGCCATCAACAGATTGATGGTATTGTAGCCCTCGGCTCCTCATGACCTTTCCTACAGCTCTTCAGCACATGATGAAAAGCAAAAGAGACAGGACCAGCCCCTGTAGGACATTACATAGGAGTGGTCTCAGGGAAGAGGCACAGCTGTACAATGCTTTTCTACAGCTAATGTCTGTCAGAGGGGAGAGCCTGAAGGCAGCTTTCCTTTTCTGCTCCCTCCTCAGCACCTGAAGCAGGGCTGCAGATGCAACGTATCCATACACATCAGCTAACAAGTTCCACATAACATCATCAGCACACCAAAACGAGGGATACAAAGGTGTAGCTGTTACATGAACCATTGTTTCTTAGGTCAAACATTTCATACTTTTGCGTGAACTATTTTTAACACTATTATTGTTAATGACAGAGAAACATCATGGCTCTCAAGGCGCTGTGCTGTTATTTGGCTGTGGCACATCTGTGCTTTTCACCTCACTGCAGTCAATAGGATGTTAGGGAGGCAAGAGGGGTTGGAGTTCAACCTGAGAGCTTTTATCTCAGTGCTCTTCAAGAGTGCTGTACACAGCCATATAACTCAGTGCCTCCATTTTCTGCATCATACCCCTTTATGTTTCTGAGGTCTAGAAGGACTGTAGACTTTTTGTACAGCTCAGAGAAGAAATGCATGCATGCTGTGCGCTTTCATGGGAATTTTACTTGTGTGTTTTATTGCTGTTGTTTGCTTCATTCTGGAATAAAAGTACTTCTGGACCACAGGTAGACAGATGCTCTTTATATATGAGAGCTAAAAACAGTAGGTACTGCAGGAGTCAGTTAAAAGTGGATACAGATATTTCCCAAATATTTCTTCTTAGAAATTCTCCATTACAGCTGTTATTGCTCTCCTTAAGTCTGAGGTCTGCATGGCCTTCTACATTTATGTGGCCCTACTGTTGAGAACGCTGTCGTTTCTTTCACTGAACCTCCAAAGCTGGATATAATGTGTTCCTGAGTAACATAAAAACCTTCTACAGTACAGGCACCTTGCTGGCAGGTAGTAGATAATTTATGTCTCTCAGCTACCTGCTGAGAGAATAGTTTAAACAAGATTAAAACAACCATTGGAGTCTAGCTGTTGTGCACTGACTGCAGCACTACTGCATGTTTCCAAAGAACTGCAGTCAAGACAGTCTTCCAGTGATTTGCAGATGCTTACTGCATTACCAGGAAAGTGTCAAACAATGAGCTTGTGAAGAGGACTGAGATCTAAATCTGACTTCAATGCATAGGCCAACTCCAGGTTTCCTGCATGAGTATTATCATATGAGGTGGCTGGCCTCTCAGCTTATAAATGAGAAACAGGTGCATCAGTGGAGTTTAGCTAACACTCTTCAGATTGTCATGGTACCTACATACCATATGAGGCTCCAGCTGGTTCTCTTAGAACAACATTGGTCTCCATTCTGATGGCAAAATGTCCAACTTTAATACACAAATTCATTTATGAAGACTCATCAGGCTGTTCAGGGGTAGCCTCATGCTGACAGCCAGCAACAGGGAAGTAGATGGGACTTATATGAATGAAGATATTGTGCCTTTGGTCTGAGTACACCAAATATTCATCCATATGAAGGACTGAATATAAAGATAGGACTATAAATATGCACTCAAAATATTCAACATTAAATGATGTTTGCAATACTGGCCTTAGTTTTCAACGGAGCCATATCCATCCACAGTAGCTGAGCATCTGTCTCCACATTATACCCAAAGATACATTAGTATTCAACCAGCAATGTATATTTGCTGCAGACTATGTTCTACTAAAATATTTTTGTACATCTATCCTATGAGAATACATCCAATATATGCATTTTTTTTTCTTACTCCATACACAGATAATTTCATACCAGCTTCTTTTACACGTGTATGCACACACACACACACACATACACATGACATATATTAAACAGGTACTTTGCATGGATCTATATGATTTTATACACTATTAGTAAATATCTGGTCAATATTTTTTTCCTCAGTTTTTCAGCTTTTATGGAATTTGTGTGATTAATCACTGTCTGTTTGAGATCAAGATCAGCAGCCACAATTATGTGTATGACTACACAGTTCCTAGCTGCTACATGCAATACAGCAAAGTTTAATGAGAGGCATTTTCTTCATGAAAGACCTTGTCTTTGCAAGGACCACTACTCACAGCCATATGAAAAAAGCTGTGCTGTGATGAAGCTAAAACCCCCACAACCTTATGATCAAATCCCTTGGCTTTCTGTGGTTGCATAGTCAGAGTAATAATTTAGCAATTCAGTAAGGAATTTACTAGGATTTTCTCTCTCTAAACATCCTTCCTTCCATGCATATTGCAGTAACTTATCTTTTTGTAGGGAAAGACCACAGAGAGTGCTGCATTGAAAAAGAGGTTGTAGAAGAAGCAGGGAAGGAAGCAGGAATAAGACCTTGATCCTAAACTCTTTGAAGGTAATGGATTGATTTCAGCAGGTATTGTCTCAATCCCCAGCTGTCAGGGAGAAAAGTCAGTAAAGGAAGGAAGAAAAAGAATCTGAGAAGCAACAGAGAAACAAAGGAGGTGAAAAGAAAAAGTACTGAAGATAAAAGGAAGAAACCAGAAAGGGTAAAAAGTAAAGTACCAAGGGAAGCCAGGCAGAGGAGAGCAGTAGTGAACACCACTAAAACATAAACAGAGTGAGACAAAACCAAGAGTGAACAATATGTGAAATGGATTGTGCAGGAAGCCGAAGGACTCCTGGCTTTTAAGCTGGTTGTCTACATAGCACAGTCTTAGCATTGTCATGACTGAGGCTGCAACTACATTTACCTTTTGATGTGCTTTGTGGTATGCCCTGCATCTCAGCTCCCATGGTTAGCCAGGCCAGCCCTTCTTCAGCGAACACCATGGCTCCCAGCTGCTCTATTCATCCAGGTTTTCTACACAAGAAGAGTCTGGTGTGCATCTGGTTCTCACCCTGAGTACAGAGTTGAGCTTTTTGGAAGTCAATGAGAACAGAAGGAGCTCAGTATCAGAGAAATATGCAGTCTTGCCTCTTGCTTAATGATCTATTGATCATTAAAGTGGGTCTTATAAGAACAAGATTGTTTTGCAGGCTAGAAACAGGAGTTAAGAAACCTAAATTTTCTTTCAAAGCCCTGTCATGAGCCTGTGGCAACCATTAATAACTCTATAAAGTATATTTTTCTCATTCTCTTCTCTTGAAATGTGCATAAGCCTGGTGGCAGGTGGTTACCCAGCTGCTGCTTGTGAAACAGTGAGATATCCAAACAGGTTCTACTGTGAAACCTTTTGGCAAGGTCTGTGTTGGGAATGGACCATCATAGTTAGATTTGGTTGTTCTCCCAGATCTTCCTTTAAGAATACAGTTAATTTTCCAAGATACTTGGCAATACTTCTGCGTGGCTCTAGGTGAAATTCTTGCAGCATTAACAAAACTGAGAACTCTGACAGATGAAACTGAGAAATATTTCCCTTGTGGGATTGATTCTAGGCCTCTGAAATTGCACTATTTCCCTGGGATAGCCAAACAACACAGTTCCCTAGATCCAGAAGAGTTATTGTCAGCTCTAGACAGCAACTCTCCTCCCCTCACATCCCTGTGCCTTTGGAAGAATGTTGAGCAGAAAATCCAGCCTGAGATTACAGCCAGATGAAGCCAAAGCCAAGATCTCTGCACATGCAGAAGACTAGTTTAGATTTCCATCAGTAACATCTTTGCTCTGACTGTATTTTTGGCCTTTTGTGATGGGCTAAGTAGTACCTCCAGGATCAAATGAGAACTAGAGTGAATCTATGGGAGAGCGAGACTGAGCAGGGAAACACAACCAGGAATCAGTGTGAAGGGCTGATCTAAGAGACACTGTGTAGAGAGAAACCAAGGGATGGTAAGCAAAACTCAAAGTCTTCAGTTCCATGAGGATATTTGAGACAGATTCTGGGACTGAATTATGGGTTGAATGAGGAAAGCACAGCTGAATTTTCAAAAAGGATAAAGGTTAAGGTAAAAAGAGAGGAGCTAGAGGGACAGAAGAAGCTGTGGGCACACTCTCCCCCAGCACCCTGAGATACCCAGATTTCTGCTCTAGGTAAGTACGTGCTTAAACACACTCTGACAGATGGCAATTTGCCATTTCTATGCGTTAACTCCGTGTCTCGACTACCAGGATGGGAATGATGAATTTTGTTGATTTCAAAGATACAATATAACCTGCAAAACTGAAATATAGAATAGAATAGAATAGAATAGAATAGAATAGAATAGAATAGAATAGAATAGAATAGAATAGAATAGAATAGAATAGAATAATAGAAAAATAGAAAATACAAGTGACCCTTAGTTCATCTTCAGAATGTGCATGTGCAGTCAAGGTACTTCTTTTAGAACAGAATTAACCATGTTGGAAGAGACCTTCGAGATCATCATGTCCAACCTATCATCCAACACCATCTAGTCAACTAAACCACAGCACCAAGCGCTACACCAAGTCTCTTCCTAAACACCTCCAGTGATGATGACTCCACCACCTCCCCGGGCAGCCCATTCCAATGGCCAATCACTCTCTCTATGAAGAATTTTTTCCTAACATCCAGCCTAAGCCATCTTCTTGTTTGGATTGCTTTTCAAAAACACTTGGAAATCACATGCACACATGCTCTTTTCAGAAGAAACAAAGTCACTCACTCAAAAGTTGGGAGATACTAGATTAAGAATGCTTGAAAAATCTGTGCTAGCCTCCTTGAACAGCTTGTGAGATTGAATTTTTAACTGCTTTTTTTTCTCACAGATTGTCTAACCTGTTTGCTACAAAAGTTGGGAGATATATAATTAAAGGCAGGAGATGAAGAAAAAAGATGATCTTATCATTAATGCAATGTGACCTCTATAACACTGGGGAAACTACTTAAATGAAAACTTTTCCACATTATCTCTAAATGTTCCTATCTCTATTTCTGAGTATCCAGCTTGCTATCTGATCAGATTTGCAGAAATGCTGAGCACTCATAAGAGAAACACAATTCAGTAAGAGCAGTGCAATGAGCACTTAATACTCTATGCAGCTGACTATTCTGACGTAGGAGATCTTAGACAGCTTGACTATACAGCCAGAATAGAAAACTCAACCTTCTATTCCCTGCCTGTGAAGTGGAAGGGCATCTTATTTTGTCCTGTGTATTGGAAAAAAAAAAACTTATCAACAGGTATGAAGCACTCAGGCTCTTTAATGATAAACAGCATACAAAAGACCTTGTAATAAATAATATAACTCGCATAAAAGGAAAGCCTGAGTATCATACAGTAAGGAAGCAAGAGATCATGGAGGTTAAATGAAAATAACATGAGCTGCACATGTACTGGGCACCATCTTTCCTGTACACTGAAAAAGAAAGAGAATTGGGGGGGGTAGGAAAGGGAAGAAGAGGAGGGCAGAGGAGAAGTGATCAAATATTAACAGATGCTCGTTTATCTAAGAAAACAGTTTTGGAGGAAACAGGCAGTGAGAAGACAAGAATGTGTTTAAAAACATTCTGTCAAGCCTATGCAAAAATGTGTTAAGGACCTATAAAATGGAGATAATGATACTTCTCCTTGCTTGTGAAGTGCCTTGAGAACCAATGCTGAAATCTGCTACAAGACTTACTGCATTTTTCTTTTCTCAGGAACTGTAAGATGTTACTGAGTAACTCCAGGATAGCTCAAAAGACGGATCTGAAGACAATTGCAGTCAGTGGGAAGTTAGTTAATTTCAGGGGTTTGGGAGCAAAATCCATGAGCCATCAAACCCAGTTTCATTTTATGAAGAGACTTGATGTCAAGAACTGTAGACCCTAGAGACAAAACCATGGACTTGAGGTTATTAGGATGACATAAGCCAGGATACGGGCTTGGTTTATTTTTTAAACAAGTTGAGTCTTGGCAGCAAACCAGAAAGAAACAGTATGTATAAAAAAATAATAAGGAGGACAGCATGGTAATAAAATAGCTACTGAAACTAGATCTGTGCAGACAGTGAAGTCTGTGAAATACAGGAGAGGGACAGCACTGGGACACTAATAAGGCATTATGTGGCTGAACTAGTGCAAAGCAATAGAATGAGATTTAGCTGAGGCTGACGGGGTCACCTCAAGCTCATTTCCCCGCATGTGCCACAGAGGGAACATAGCCAAAATGGCCTTTTTTTTTTTTTACCTTCTGTCAATCATACAGCAGAAAAACTGAGCACCTGCTGAAGGCACTTGTCAATGACAAGCAGCAAATGGTAGCACTAGAAGAGCAAGCCAATGAGCAAAAGTGACCTAAGAAATACAGACTGACAGTGAAAAATGCTGCAGATTTGAGGTACACCATAGCTCTCTGGGTTTATGAAAGCAGTATATCAGGGCAGCTAGCATGGGAAACAATGATAGGGCATGTGTCTGAGGTGTTACTATGGAAAGACACAAAGTGCAAAGTCCTAAGCATCATTTGGAATTGGAGCCTTACCACTACAGTGATAAAAAGGTAAACAGATTCCCATTCTTAACGTTGTGGTCAAATTCCCAGGCCCTACTCTAAGCCTTCAGCTGGACACACTGTTCCCAGTACTGTCAAAATACTTACTCCTTATCCAGCCAAGGAGCTAAAAGCTTTTGCCTGTACAGGACCAAGACCTGCTCCAGTGTGACGTTCTATGTGTAAGCTTTTATCTCATTTTGGAGTTTATCTGAGCCTTGTGCCATCCTGTGGAAGAAGACTACAGATACATTAATGCCGTAAGTAATAGGGAGTTACTGTCACTGCAGCTGGGGTGCTGTACCTCTGTGTAGGTGAGTATTTGATACAGAAGGTATGCAGGGCCTCCAGAAGGAGAAGGACCCTAGATATGTTCTTGAGTTGCCTATGCTTAAAGCCTACTCTGAGGGGAATGTGAGCAATTTTGGACTCAGTGAATTTGTTTAAAAGAAGAATTACCACATACTTACGTTCTTCTATTACATTTCCCAAGACAAGAGCTCTTTTATTTAAGCTCTTTTATTATGTTGTCATCTCTTTGGAAGAGGAATCCTCTTTTCATTAGATAGCATCTAGTGCCATGGTGTTCTGGTCTGATTAGAAGACTTTCATGCCAGTGTACTGCAATCATTGCATTATCACAATATGGATTTTCCGTTTCTTCTTAATTCAGCCTTGATATGGCCAGAAAGGACAGAAATGGAAATGCTCAACTATGTGTGATCAATCTGTTCTCCCTTACCACAAACCTCATGGGGTTTTGCTTTTTCGTATGACATTAATATCTGATTGGTTGTGTATTCATAAATGCCAGACTTCTAAGTGAGAATTAACTTGTTTTAATATTGCCCACTTAGAGGAAGAGCTTAAGGGCAAGAACCTTTTCTCTGATTGGCATAAAGACATAATTTTTTCTTAAGGCACGTGGGTATATTTGGGTTACATAAATCAAAACACTCAGCTGTCTGTACCACAAGAGGGATGATATAGCTTATACAGAGGAAAATGTGCTGGAATTACAAACCCACAATTTTAATCAAAGTCTTTAGGCTATATGCTGTGTTAATACTAAAATGCTACAATACGTGCAAGCAAGATTACATAATGAGACTCTGCAAAATATGTTAATTTTTCTGCTATGTCAACTCATGTTCCTTGGTTAAAGCATGTTGTGTGGAAATTCAAGGCTGGCTGTGTACTGTGTCCAGTTCTGGGCCCCTCTATTCAAGAGAGATGTTGAGGTACTAGAACGTGTCCAGAGAAGGGCAACAAAACTGGTGAGGGAACACACACCCTATGAGGAGAGGCTGAGGGAGCTGGGGTTGCTTAGCCTGGAGGCTCAGGGGAGACCTCATTGCTGTCTACAACTACCTGAAGGGAGGTTGTAGCCAGGTGGGGGTCAGTCTGTTCTCCCAGGCAACCAGCAACAGAACAAGGGGACTCAGTCTCAAGTTGTGCCAGGGGAGGTTCAGGCTGGATATTAGGAAGAAGTTCTTCACAGAGAGAGTGATTTGCCATTGGAATGGGCTGCCCAGGGAGGTGGTGGAGTCGCTGTCCCTGGAAATCTTCAAGAAAAGACTGGATGAGGCACTTAGTGCCGTGGTCTACTTGATTGGGTAGGAATGGGTGATAGGTTGGACTGGATGATCTTGGAGGTCTCTTCCAACCTGGTTGATTCTATGATTCTATGATTTTGCTATTGAAATTGTATTTACATATGGTAGTAAAATGCCCTTTAACATTTCCTTCTCTTTAAAGCTGTTTATTGTTTTTCTCTTATAATGAGGACAATACTACCACAAGTGCTATTTGATTTTGAATTGCATTTTGACACATTAAGTTGTTAACATAAAGGCCAGAATGATTTGCCTACATTGCTAGTAATATATTTTAAGCAATTTAAGAATCCATTTGACCTATCACTTTTGATGTGTTTCTGAGTTCCCTCATACACATCACCAAATGAATGAGTAAAACAGATTTCTTCCTTTGGAGTAATTTCATGTTTTGTCTAAAAAGCAATGCAGAAAAAAATAGATGTTCATTGTTTACAAACAACAGAGTCTCATTCAAGTGTTAAACAACTGTTATTATTAATTATTTACATTGTGATAGCTCTGCAGAGACACTATCATGGAGCATGGCTCTATTATGTTAGCTTCTATACAAACATAGATGAAGAAGATGATTGTTAATATTCCTTATGGCCAATATGCTAAGCTGCCCAGGGTAACCATGATTTGTTTATAACAAGCAGGAAAAGGGCCTGGATTAATCCAAACAAAAATGCCTAATTGTACTATTGAAGTAAGAAAGAAACAAAACTAGAAAAGAATGTACTGGATTAACCTCACATTTGTTTGTTGTTAAAATAATAGAGGGATCAAGAAGGGGAAAGAAAAGACTGAAGAAGAATCAAGATGGCTATGAAAGGAAATATGCTAAGGCATTTTTTAATGTCTGCTTCCTAAATCACGTTCTGCATGCTGAAAACCACCAGTGCACTACTGTAGAGGAAGACCTAGATAACTTGTCACTCTTGTCAGCTTTAGCTAAAACCTGAACAAATACCTGTTGTGGCTCTTCTAGATATTTTTTTTCTTTTCCATCTATTTCTTCTGCATTTTTCTCTTTTTAGCATTTTTTCACTAACATAAAAGGATTTTTGCTTAGTTGTCCAGGATCAGAGGCCTTGTTGCTATGACATTAAATAGGCTGAGATCTCTGCATTCAAAATCCTGAATCCTATTTCACCTTTTAGGACTGGTCATGAACGCACTTTTGATTCAGTCATCCTATCAAATTCAGTGTAACAGTGATGCAGGCATCTTACACTCTAGCAGCATTACATAACATAAACTTACAAAAGGACTATTATGCATTCTAATTTTGCACCCAGAACTATCTGAAAAATTTTCTCTTGTTAATAAATACAGCATCAGTAGGTGCTAGGTTTAATAGATTGATGCAGGAAGTCTGTGGCATATTAGGATACTGAAGTCTGCAAAACTGCAGGCTAGCATTCTAATTACTGGATTACCTTTCTTTCTCCTATCACATTGCTGTTTCCAGTAGATTTCATTCATTATCATTGCTTCATTTTCAGTATGATACCAGTTTCCTGGGCAGCCAACACAATATACTGTGCTCTTCTAAATTGTCCAGAAGCAACAGCCTCCCACAAAACCCCACTCCCTTCTGAGTGCCTTTTTAAGCATGGATTTTTATGGAAAGCTGTCAGGCATGCCTTTATCTGTATGCTTCCTAAATGATACTTAACTTACTGTGACAGAGTCTAGAGAAGATTGTTTTCTCCTCTTGACTTTTTATGATAAAAAAGTTGTTTCCTTTCTCTTTGGCAGGATCCTTTTGGGGAGGGGAAGCAATCTCTGCTAGAAGGCATGATCATGATCATAAATGCATCTCAGCATTGTAATTCATGTACGAGAATTACAGGGAACAGCCCTTGTCACTTAATGTGATCCATAGGGAAGTGGGAAAGAAGCAGACAGAAGCAGTGTCTGCTCATTTTATCAACAGCAAAACTGACTAGAAAAAGTAAAATTCTAGTCTGGTTTTGGTGGATAGAATTATTTTAATTAAAAATATTTCTGTTCAGTGGTACTTGTTCTCTGCAGAAAAGTACCGCTGAAGCAGTGATCATAACCCTAGCTATTATGATTCTGTAATATTATTGAAGTCTCATATACTTACTTTGATTGTCTGATAGTCCTTTGGTTTTTTTAGGCTGTGTTTTCCCCCTTGGTGTGTTGTGGCCATGTGACTGCTGCGATGCACCATTTCCCTATACAAATAAAGTGCAAGAGGAGAGCACATTGATCTACTTATTTATGACAGGGAACCTAACCTACAATGAAAAATACCATTTTGCAACAGCTGGACTACAGTTCCCAGGAGGCAGCCCAGCTTTGTTTAGGAATCAAAATATTTTTCCTCTTCGCTGCCAGTTCAGGCCATTCTATCTAAAACAACTCCTCTCCTTTACTGCTTATTTTCCAAGCAGTTCTAACCAGGAATTCTCAATGAGACAACAGGGGAAGTAACAGAAGAGAGACCTAGTTAAGGAAAGAAAAAATTAACCTAGACTTACAATTTTCAGATGTCATCATCTTCTAATGAGTTTATTTTCTATTATGTGAGGCACTTAGACTGATTCTTCAGAAAACCTGGAAGTTAATAATGATCAATCTACATTTACTCTGTACATAAATGTAGGGGTTATGATGCATGACATAATTGCAGTGTACTGAATGTTTCCCTTTTATGGCTGGCTGCAGAGACTGTAATAGCCTGTTATTAATTTCTAGGTAAAGGAGTTCCTCCTTTGGTTTAGGTGGCAGGAATTTGTGCTTCTACTGCTGAGATTTTTCAACCTGGTCCTGACCAGCAGTTGTAGACAGCTTCATTTAATTATCATGGAGACAACATTGTGTTGCCATTCTCCTTTCAAAATGACCACAACACACCTGACAACAGTACTGTATCAAACAACCAAAGATGTTCCTAGAAAGGAGTTTTCCTGAATGCACTTCATTGCAAGGAAGAATTTATGACATGCTTTAAGTGTTCTCGTTTCTTTGTTTTATTTCTCTTTCCTTCAGAGATGACAAAGAAATAGAGAAGACCTGAGGTTAGAGCTGGCATAATTCCAACACCAGTCTGTCTCTTATACAACAATTAATTATTTATCTCTTTTCCTGAGAAAGACAATCAACATGCAAACAAAGTCAAGATGTATTATGTGTATTTACAACAAGTGAAACACAACAAAGATAAAAGAAAGCATTGTAAGTTTAAAATATTCTTGAAGATAAAACCCAAGGGATAAAGTGAAATTTCATGAATGCATACAAGTATATTGGCCCAAATCCATGCCAGCTATTAATCCATAGCTCAGAGATGAATTTATTTCACTGTTATTTAAAAACAGAGCAAAACTTGATTCTGGAGTAGTTACATTGAGCTGACAACCTCGTCACAGAGAACAATGTCCTGGATTAGACTAGAGAAAACACATTCAGTTAAATAGGTGCCACCAAAGAGAAAGGATGAGCTTGTAGCTATGGCTTTAGTGCACAACTGAGAACAGCTGGATTCACTACTTGTGAAAATCATATCCTCCCTCTGTGTCTGTTCCATGAGTAAAATAAATCTATATTTACCTTTCTGCATTGCAGAAACCTTCAGTGAAGACATGTTATGCTGCCACTGGAGACCGATCTTAGGCCTTGGAGAGCAAAAGCCAGGCCTCTTTTCTGCTTGAAGGATACCAGCCCCAGTCACATTTGCCTGAGTGACAGCTCTGGCCATTTCAGCCAAAACAAGGGGAAATATTGAAGGCAAGAATGTAGTGATACTGTTATCCATTCTGACTGACAAAAAGAGTGAGTAAGATTCACTGGAGATGTCCCATGTGAGAGTATACCTGAGCTGGCAGAGCTGCCTGGCCCTACAGAGCAGCTGCCTGGCCCTATGGAGCAGCTGCCTGGCTGACAGGGGAGGCCACAGGCCACAGGCCACAGGCCATCTACCCTGGTGAGCTGCATGGGTGGAAATGTCTTTTTCAACTGGAAACTGAGTTGAGCAAGCTTCCCTCAGCCTGCCTGACATCCCCTTTCCCTCAAGACTTGGCATGTTGCCTCCATGGTGCGAAGCAGTGGTGAGGAGAAGGTGACCACAGCTTGATCCTGCCACCATGTTAGGAGCTCTTTGATGGCTGTCACCCAAGATGAGGTAAGGACTAGAGGCATGGTCATCATTGGTATGATGGGGAGATCATGGTGTTCAGAGCTCCACATTTATGTTTATAACTGATTTAGAAGACCTATGAAAGGATTTCCTGGAGTTTTGGAGGGAAACTTTGGGGCTGTCCCTCCTGAGGGTGAGAAGACCTCTGGGTCCCTCTCACCACTCACCTGACCCAGAGCTGGTTTCATCAGTTGTGAAGGGACAGAAAGATGTTGGGGCACTGTTGGAAGGCCCAAAGTGGACAGTACTGAACACAGCCCCTGGAGTCTGGGGGTCATGAGGAGCTTCTCCTGGCTGGGCAGAGTAGCTTTTGGAAATGTCCTGCTTTGGGCAACAGTCAGTGATGAGAGGGCAGCCAGCTGGTGGAGAGGGAGGTTATCCATAGGATGTTTCTGTGTGGATTTCATTAAAAATATTTGGGGAGGCAAAGAAGCAACAAACTTTGTGGTGATGCTTCACCAGGCATGCCAGGGAGCCATAAGATCTGGCAGCTCCCTGGGATCTGGGGACTGCAAGGGTTCTGTGGGTGGCAGGACATGGCCTCCCTGCCAGGGAGCAGGGTGGTGGGCAGGCAATGAGGCAGCTCCAGCCCTGGGCACCATGTATCTCCCTGGAGACAGGATACCAGCTTATGGGACACATGAGTAGAGCTGTGGGGATCTGGAGACCTGAGCTTCTTGTGGCATGGCTGAGGCAGGAACTGAGGGCCCTGAGCTGGGCTGGAGTGGGATCTTGGACTGTGAGCAGGTGAGGAGAGGCCCTGGGAGATTGCTCAGAGCTTTTGGGCCTGCATGGGGTGGCCACAGCAACCCCATGCAGAGCTACAGGCTGGGGTCAGAGTGGCTGGAGAGCTCCCAGACAGAGAAGAACCTGGGAATACTGATTGACAGCCACCTAAACATGAGCCAGCAGTGTGCCCAAGTGGCCAAGAGGGCCAGTGGCATCCTGGCCTGTATTAGGAATAGTATGGCCAGCAGGAGCAGGGAGGTCATTGTGCCCCTGTACTCTGCATTGGTTAGGCCACACCTTGAGTACTGTGTCCAGGTCTGGGCCCCTCAGTTTAAGAAGGACATCGAGACACTTGAACGTGTCCAGAGAAGGGCAACAAGGCTGGTGAGAGGCCTTGAGCACAAGCCCTATGAGGAGAGGCTGAGGGAGCTGGGGTTGTTTAGCCTGGAGAAGAGGAGGCTCAGGGGTGACCTCATTGCCCTCTACAACTACCTGAAAGGTGGTTGTAGACAGGAAGGGGTTGGTCTCTTCTCCCAGGCAACCAGCACCAGAACAAGGGGACACAGTCTCAAGCTGCGCCAGGGGAGGTTTAGACTCGAAGTGAGGAGAAAGTTCTTCACTGAGCGAGTCATTCGTCATTGGAATGTGCTGCCCAGGGAGGTGGTAGAGTCACCATCCCTGGAGGTATTCAAGAGGAGATTGGATGTGGCACTTGGTGCCATGGTCTAGTTATGAGGTCTGTGGAGACAGGTTGGACTCGATGATCCTTGGGGTCTCTTCCAACCTTAGTTATACTGTGATACTGTGATACTGTAAAAGTGCACTCAGGGCTGTGGCAGTGGGCTGTATGCTACTGAAGTAACTGGGCAAGCAATTAAATCAAATATCAGAAAATTCCATAGAAACAAACATCTCATAAAAATAAGCATTTTTACTGAAGCTCTGGAAGATACTGTCACAGGAACCCACTGAGGCCAAGACCTTAAAGGAGATTGTAGAGGGTTTGCTCAGTTATGTCATAGCAAGATTGTCTAGATTTGACATAATTTGTGTCAGATTTCAGAGAGATTTTAAAGTGTGTGCTCCAGGGGAGAATTTATTCTCTCAAGAGATTAATTTGATATTTAAAGCAGAGAAAAAAAAAAAAAAAGGCACTGCCCTCTTAAGCTACTATTAGAGAGGATACTGATCTGAACAGATTGCCAGGTTGATAACATATGACAATTTCTAGGCTGAGTGCAGCCATGAAAAACAACAGTGTATGTGAAGGGCATGTGATTTTAGATTTTACAAGGGCTGCACCAACCTAGCTTCTGACAAATGAAAGCCTATCTGCTGTGAGAATCTTTCAATCAGTGAGGTTCCATCCTTCATGAAAGAGGAATAACTGACAAAAATGTTATTGCATCCACAAATTAATCCAGGTTTCCTGCTCTTTTATCTGGTACATAGCCTTTTGTTCTATTTCTCCCCTGCCCTTCCTTTTTATTTGGTATGCATAGGAGACAGGACTCCTCCATCACTTGGGTAGTTGCTTGTATTTACAAAACTAATAAGAGTGTTACAACATTTCTGATGACACATGAAAAATCACCTCTAGATGTGCAAGTGTTTCAGCACAGCAAACAACACACAGGGCATGAAATCCTGTGGCAACTCACATGTGAGTTTAGACAATATCCGTACAAAAGTTACAGTATGTGAACGTTTAGAGAGAGCTGCCATTGGTACCAGCTGGCCTGCTGCCATTCCCAGTTTAAGCAGCAAAATGTTTTTCTTCAAAGTACACAGATTACGATTTGTGACCTTAAAGAATTCTTGGGTGAGCCTTAAAGAGAAGTTTGCATGCCTTTCTCATAAAGTACACATCTGTGCAAAAGGTAATAAATTAGAAACATATTTCTTTATATATTTTTTAACCCGTTTGACCTAGCAAAATGCCCAGGCACTTTAGGAGATTTTGAGTTCCCTTTGCCCACCACTGATATGCAGTAATTTCTGGGCTGCAAACCAGCAGCTGCTGCGTGATCCACTACTGAATGAATAATAGTATCTCTTGCTGAAACCACATGGCAAGTATAACCAGTGAGCTTGGTGATTTTCAAATAGTGCAGTGCCACAATCTCTGCTTCAGATAATTCATGGATTCTGTTTTTCTTTACAGTGTCATAATGTTTTTCTCACTATTTTTCCAATATGCAGTGGAGGTACCATAACAATAGTTGAGCAAAATTAGACTATAGGAAACAATGTGAAACTGATCTTCCTTCAACAGGAGGTTTGCATTTGCTTTGCCGCCCTTGATGATTCAGCATTCTTTTGGCATGTGTGTTGGGAGATTACACTTGTGGACTCGTGTGTGTGCAGGCATTTCATTTTCTCTCCAGGTCACTCTGTGCTAGTCCTCTCCTCTCATTTGTTTGTTGCCTTCTTGTTTTTATCATTGGCTGAAAGTTTGGTCGTAGCTGGGTTTCCATCAGAGATACCTGAAAAAGACATCAAAGAAGTATGCTTATTTTAGAGCCTAGCTGGCCCAAACCAAAAGCAACAAAAACACAACCCCCCCAAACATGCAAACAAACAAAACCCACAAAAAATCCCCCAAACCCAAAACCACCAACACAAACACAGTCTCAAGCTGCACCAGGGGAGGTTTAGACTTGAAGTGAGGAGAAGGTTCTTCAGTGAGTGAGTTGTTCGTCATTGGAATGGGCTGCCCAGGGAGGTGGTGGAGTCGCCGTCCCTGGAGGTGTTCAAGAGGAGATTGGACCTGGCACTTGGTGCCATGGTCTAGTCATGAGGTCTGTGGAGACAGGTTGGACTCGATGATCCTTGGGGTCTCTTCCAACCTTAGTAATACTGTGATACTGTGAACAAACAAACAAACAAAACAACAAAACTCAAGAAAAAGCATTTGGAAATCCTAAACGAGTCTTGACCTGAGCTCTGAGCAGCAGCAAGACATCACAGGTCTGAGACTGACAGGTTCTCTGCCACTGTGACAGCAGTGGTTTTAGAAGATTACAGATTGAGAGCTGCTGCATTTGCTGAATCAGCAAAACTGTCCGCCTGAATGCTGAACTGCTAAATGCTTGGATGCCTATGCAAAGATCTTGCCTGGCTTCCTTCTGCTATTCAGAGGAAGAAATAGGGCAGGATCACAGATGAAAATCTAGAACCTGAACTTCCATAAAATGAAGACCTTCAACTGTTTTTCACAGATGGTTCTCTCAAAGGATGTGATTTTTCAGACCTAGCTTTCAAGCACTCCCAAACACTGGGAGCTGAATCCAAATTCTAACATTGTTATTCAGGCTCATCAACCTAATACCTTTGAGTAACTCCAGGTGGGTATAATGCAAGACATGCAGTGAGGTAGAGGATGCATGTTTCAGTGCTAATCACTGAACTTCACAAACCCTCAGTGCTATCATTTGTAGCAATGTGGTATCAATCTTCAAGGCTTATTTTGGATTGTGCAGAGAAAAATTATTAGTACTTAGGCTGCATAACCTTTTCCTTTGTAATGTCAGGAGCAAATGACAATTCAAAGTGAGTACTGCTCCTTCAGTTGAGCAGCTAGTATGTTTGCTTACCTGATGCAATGTTCTTAGACAGTGATTAGTGAAAGCTCTTGAGTCAGAGCCTATAAGCAGGATGGGTATTAACAGGTAAACCTAGAAACAGTAAAGGATAAAAGCTCCTGAGTGAGGGAAAGGTACTAACTGATATCTCAGTCTGGCTGCTTATATCTTGGTTCAAATCAGATTGTTCAGAGGTTGTTACATTTCAACCCACATGAGAAGGAGGATACGTGTTTATAGCCAAAGATGGACACACAGAGACTGGTGGCTAACTTCTCTGATGAAGCACATGCCTGACTTTAAGCAAGCATTTAAATATCACTGTCCTTCCTTGAACTTCGATGAAATTTTGGGTCACTGTTCAAGAACAAATTGATATTTATGTCCCTTAAACATCTGAGATGGGCTTGCTCATGACTTTTTTGCTTTGCTGGATCAAGGTTTGTAACACTACAAGATGATTTATATCCTATAATATCTAAATATTTCAAGCACATATACAAAAATAAACCTAATCTGATGCCAATATTCCACCTCTCTGGTCTCATGACATTCAGGGCACAAACCAGTGATCCTCACAATGATCTGACTTACAAATCCATTTTTAGAAGGCACTGACAGCTAATAACTCCTGCAGCTGGAATTATGGCATCTCCGCCGCATGTGACTAGCTTGGAAAATGAAGTTAAATTTGTACAATAGAAGTAATTTAATACATGATTTAGAACTTTAACCATCTTACTACAAATTAATTTGCATGCCTGCAGTGAGTAACCCTATGTGTTTTGACAATATTAGTGAAGTTTGGCCTGCTGACTGTAGAAATTATAGTATCTTAGATCAGTGACTGTATTTACATGAAATGTAGCAGTTCCATTCATTGTTCTTCCGTATCACTGTTGAATCCCACAATTTGAAGAAAGGAAAAGGAGAATGAAGCCTTGCATATCTCAGCCGGTTATGACAATCTGAATAGAAAATGTAAGCAATGAAGTAATTGATGACACTTAACCTGATCACCTACCAAATGAAATCATAGCTGAAATTTAGATAGGTCACTGCTCAAATAAGCAAATTCTGTCAATTCTGAGAGAGCTTTGACTACCTTTATGACTGATGGAAGGGATACTTACTGTCTTATAGAACTGGATTTTATGTTGTACGGTCATGGAACAAATTAGGTTGGAAGGGACATCTGGAAGTCTGCAGTCTGACCTTCTGCTCAATGCAGAGCTGGCTTCAAAACCAGATCAGGTTGCTCCAATCTTGCCAAGTTTTGAGAATTTCCAAGGTTGGAGATGAAATGTCACCTTTGGACCTGTGTCTCAGTGATGCACTAGTTCCACTGAGGTGATATTTCCCCCATAGTTTCAATCAGCATTTCCCGTTTTTCAGCTTGTGACTGGTGCCTTTTGTTCTTTTGCTGTGCATCTCCTAGAAAAGTCTGAATCTGTCTTCTCCAATGGATTAGGGTAGCAGAAGACTGCAACTGTATTCCTTCTTGGCCTTCTCATCTCTAGGTTAAACAAACTAGTTTCCCCAGCCTCTCCTTGTACATCAGGTGCTCTGGTCACCTCATTGTTTTAGCAGCCTTTCTCTGGAGTCTCTCCAGGGAGCCAGTAGTTATTGTTCTTGTTCTGTGGGCTCCAAACTCCAGCTGCATGGTTGTTCACTCAGCCCTCAGCCTGACCCTGACACACGAATTTGCATTTGCCTTTGTTGAACTTCATGAGATTCCACCTAACTTGTTCCTCCAGTTTAATGAGGTCCTCCTGAATGAAAACCTTCCAGTGTATGAACCACTCCTCCAGTGTGGGTGTCACTTGACTAGGTTGTGTTGTGTCTCAGCATCCAGGGCCATATGGCATAGCAGCAGGGTAACATATTGACTTAGTCAGCAAGTGATAATTTTCAGCTTATCTGGCAGGAACAGAATTCTTGATAATTATTGACCAGAATTCATGGAATATTTTTGGCCACTAGACTAGTCTGAATATACAACATACTTTGCAGTATGCCCTTAAAGTGGCAGGCAGAGCTGTTTAGTTTAGGGTTACATTTCAGGTTTGTTGTTGAGAAATGTCTCAACCTGTGAAATTGTATCTACCTTGCCTAGGAATTTGAAACCACATTTTCCCAACGATCATGGGTCTGTCTGTGTCATTTTGAATGGTCCTCTGTCTAATAAGAGGAAAGACCTTGAGACTGGGACACAACCATCACAGGTGAAGCTACAATACTGCTTCTTTTCTAAGCCCTTATTTTTAATACCTGTTTGAAAATCTGCAAAGTGGAGGGTTGAAATGTAAACTAATTGCCCTCTGCCTAAAGATGAAAACATGCTTTTAAAATCAATTCTTATTTTGATTGAGAAGACTAAAAGTTTAGGTTTTTCTTCTTCTCCTGACCCTTTGGCTCAAACAGCTCTGCAGAAAAAGTGGGTTAGATTTGAAAGTCGGTTGGGTTTGAACCGAATTATAAGCACACTGAGTAGGTACAGTATGGGTTTTAGTTAAATTAATTAAAAACATGTAAGTATGAAAGGACACTGTGTGAAATGAGTGCTATGCACTTTTTAAGTTGTCAGAAAGGCTTTCCAGGTCATGAGTTACAAATACTACAGGAGAATTACAGTCTGCTGAACAGATATTCAGTCTTACTAGCGTGTTCACATTCCCACAACACTGAGAATTGTGTTCTCCAAACTAGGTACTGCCAGCTGCATTACCAAGACATTGGTCATCAATAAGCAGGTGGAGGAAGGAATGCTAATACTATCAAAGCCTGCTCATGTTTAGACCCAGAACTTTCAGTAGGACACAACTCACTGGACATAACAGTTTGTTGTGCAAGTGGCCCCCTGTGAAGCTTTTTAATATAGCTGTTTAAAGGAAAATTAGAATAGGGCAAGATACTGCAAAGGTTGTAATGGGAACTCACAGTGCTGAGCTTTCAGCTGAATTGCCTAAGGTTGGGTATGAAGTCAGTAGATAAGCCCTCAACAATTCTTAATTCACTTTCCATTCAAACCTTGTTCTTGTAGTGTTTGGTGTGACATCTAATATGCCAAACAATATGTCTTTAAATTAAAGCTTAAGTGTAATTGCAAAGATACCTATACTCCCCAGGGAAAAAAAACCCAACCCATTTGTACTTGCCAAGGAAGTTTTCGTTCCCTCAGATAATATATATCTAGGAGCACCATAAAGGTGTTCAGTGCTATGTTTTACACTTCAGTCTCAAGACAGAAGTGATTTCCAATAAACACAGTCTCTAAGGTCAGAGTTTGAGTTAGAGGAGCAGGAAAAGCAGTTTAAAAGTAGTATCAAATCTCATAATAGTGTTATTAATTTCCCCCCCCCCCTCTGTTCCTTTTATTTGCCAACAAATAGGTGACTACTAGGTGCTGTATATCTTACCAAAATGTGGGTGGTCACTGGGCAGTGACAACTGTCTCAGATTCACATTCCCTACTTCCTGGTATATCGTATAGTTAACTTTTATGTTTCAGGAGCCTTTTTCTGCAAACAGGGAACTTTCTACTTCTGTGAGACTCAGTGGGAATACTCAGACCTGCCTCTATTAAGTGTGATGACATTTGCTGACTTCCTTGTGTCAAGTGACATATGAAAATTGGCAATTAATAGCACCTGGCTTCAGGGGGAGAAACAATTGTATATCACTTGTCTGTAAGCAGCAGAGGCTTCAGATATAATTCTCTGAAAATAAAGCAGTTGTCCCAATTTAAGCTCATTTCATTTCTTTCCAAAGAAGTGAAATATAGTCACTCCAGTGATAGTGTCAAGTCATTCCGCTCTATTATTCCATTTGTTCCATCACAGCCTCTTCTCTCCAGGGAGCTCATTTGTATTCTCTTGCTTTCAGGTCATCTGACTCTTAGTTTGTGTCATGGGTTTAACTTTGCCTCTCTTTAGTATAAATTAAAATATTACTGTCGCCACCAGACTGAGCCTGGAAACCATGACTGTGACTATTTAGCAACCTATTTTAAGTTCAAAAGCCATATACCTAAATATTTTATGGCTAATGGCCATTTAGCTTTAGATTCAGATCTCAGTATTCAGGATAATGCTTACTAGCACTATTGCTGCATGCCATTGCATTTGAGTATTTGCTGATACTGTGTTTAGAAACGCATTTTTTATCCTTTAGAGAAGACACTGCATAATCTACAAGGGAGTCTGGGCTCTACTTGGGTCATTCACATCAGCATAAAGTTGTAATGAACATCTTGTTGTGTATACTTTGAAGTTTTTCCTCATGGCAACCCTGCTTCTCTCCTTGATGGGGAAATAAAAACTTGTAGTCAGCTACTGAAATGACTGGCTGAGCATGTGTACCCAGCTCTAAATTCAAGCATAATTTGAAAATTTTGCCACTGACATCTTCACTTTCCCCTTTCCTCATTCTGTGTGAAATGGTCTGGCCATCTACAGCAAAATTACTTTTTTAATGAGACTGCTCCTACTGTGGAATCCATAGTCCAGTGATCAAGTGTGGGTGAATGTTGTTGCCTAGTTTGCAGACAGTTAAGATTTTCCTCCAGATCCCCCCTAAAACACCTCCCACTAAGATTTATCTGAATGGCCAGAACAGCTGGAGTTCAAGCAGGTCCGCAAAGGCAGCGCAGTCACAGATTGATTTACTGTGTGCAACTAACAGTCTGCTCAAGTTGGGCGGCAAAATGCAAGACTAGCTGCGATTGAGGGCGCTATCTTTGGATGCCCTGACTCACAAAAAGCCTAGGTCTTACATCTGCTTACCCCCACAGACCTCGGTCGTGCACTTGAAGGTCCTTGTCCCCACTAGCGCCCGACAGTGCATTTCTGTCATCCTGCCGCCTTTTGCCCTATAGCCCTCCCGTCCCTCAGAGTCCTGTTGCTCCTCGGGCAGCTGGCGCCTCTGCTCTATCTCTGCCCCGTCCTTCCCGATGCTCTGCGCCGCTGTATCTGAGGGCCGCAAAAGTGACCCCAGTTCCCTGCAGGCAGCGGCACTCCCTGTTGCGCAGGCAGTACCCTCCAGGCACTGGAATTTAACTCCTGCAGCCAGCTCCCGGGGAAGCGGGGCCAGAACTTCGTCCCGAGCCTCTGGCCGGTGACGTAGCCTGCTCACACAAATCGGCACCGTGTGCACGCACCCGCGTGGGTCGGTAGTCCCCGGCTGAGGGGATGCACTCTGGCCCCGAGTGGCCCCGCAATAGGGCGGCTCCGTGCTGACGGGGACCGGGCATGAGCTTGGTCAGCCCGGGCTAGCTGGGCTGGGCTCGCTGCCGTTAGGTGCTCATCGGGAGGCACTAGCAGCACCTAGTGGTGAAAGGAGGCCCAAGCGGCAGGAGGAGGGGGATCTGCCGGACACCCCTTTGCTTTGGTGAAACTGCACTTTGCGCTGACGAGAAAACGACTCGCGAGGAGCACCGCGTCCCTCCTAAGGCGGCACAAGCCAGGAGAAAAACAGAGTAAAGGAGGTTTCTCCAGCAGGGGTGGCTCTGGAGAGGGGTGCATTTCAACACCTCTGCAAAAAATCTGAGAGTCTTCCAAGAGCTCAGCCTCTGTCAAGCCCAGAACAGGAACCCGGTACATCCTCTCCATGGTGAGGCTTAGCATTTAGAGACTGAAAACAAGTTGTTTGATATAGATCACGTCACATGCAATACCCTGACTTTTCCCATGACATTTCTCTCTCTTTCAAAGAATCTGGATTGTACTGCTTTGCACCACAGGCCCTCACTAGGATTCGAGCAGTTTCCCTGTCTGGCTAGTGATTCAGAGATGTCATGCTGTGTAACACCATTAAGATGTCAGGACCTGAGTTTCCAACGACTTTAATTTATATGCACCTTTATTTATGGGTCTCTGAGCAATGCATGCACATACATGACCAACAGAAGTATTGCCAGCTTTGGGGGAAAATTGCTAAACAGTAACAGGAAATGCTTAGAAGATTTTAGGGAAAACATTGAATCTTTTCTCCAATAGAAAAGATCTATCCATTAGGTCTTTAAAAGTTGACATACACTGGGAAAAAACTCATGCAACTACCCTTTCACTGCTCAGTGCCTCCTCTGCAAGTCTCAGGAGGAAGAAAGGTTGAGCTGAGTCTTCTGCAAATTACATGTGTAGTTATGGCATTTGGTGAGGTGTTTTATCCATGAGGTTTAGCTAACCAAACCACCCGCTCTGCAGTAAAGCTGAAAAAGAAACCCAGGGATGTCCCAGCACAGCAGTGCAGCCTTGTGCTGTGTTCTGCTCTGAACACCCAGGCTGCTGTACATAATTATTTAAAATTTAATTTACTCAATTGAAATACAGACAGCTATTTACTACTCATGTAAACGAAAACAGCACTCTAAGAAGATGCTGTCACCAAAAAAAAACCAATAAAACAACCAAACAAAACCCAACCCAAACCAAAACAGCCCCACCACATCAGCCAGAGGGATTTTTTTTTTTAATTTAGTAAAGATGGTGATGAAAAAGGTGGGGCAGGTGCCAGGCCCGTGTATGTAGGACAGTATGCTCAGCATCATCCAGGCTGACTGAGGCTTATCCCAGAGTTTGCATTTTGAGCAGAATACACAGCCACACCGGTTGCTTTGTACCCATTACCTGTCCCACGCTTTACAGTGTGAGTTTTAAAATGGAAAGTAGATTGAAAATGCTACGCATATAAATAATGTATTGACTGATTCATAGAAGCTGTATCTATAAATGCATTACTGCATGACTGGATGTAGTGACGTAGTTGCTCGATTAACGAAGAACTGAGAAATTAAGAACCGGCAAATAATTACATATTGTATAATGATAATCTCAGTGGATCTATGCTGTGGCTTCTCTGAGATGTGAATCAGGAGAACACCCACTGCCACAACTGGCTGTCATAGCATTGATAAGCCATTATACAATTACACTGTTTTTATATAACTATAACATACTGTCATCATGAATGACTGGATCAGTTTACAGAAGAATGAAACAGCAGCCTCATGACATACATGCACATATGTATGCAAGGGCATTGGTGCAGGCCATTCTCTCTAGGGATTCAGCTGGTAAATAACTGAGGCTCTTATCTTGCGATTTCAAAATGTCACTAAACGACCCCAGATGCATTTTCATTCTTTCACTGTCAGGCTGTGCGTCCATCAGCAGCGATCACCCCACAGCTGTACGCGGTTGCTATTAAAGGAGTAAAAGCACCGTGCATAACCGCGGGGACATCGCGGCACAGCAGACACTTGCAAAAATACGTTTGATGCCCCCTCCCCGCCCAGACGCCCCAGCGATTGCCGGTGGGCGGCCTACGGCCAGCGTCGCGGGGCTGCGGCTGCTGTCGAGTGGCCCCGGGGCTCGGAGGGCTGCGGAGCTGAGCTGAACGCTGCGGGCGGCGCTGTCGCCGGGCAGCGCAGAGCGGCGCTGCGTCGCCCTTGCCCTTCGCGCCGCGTACGCGCTTCGCCCCGGATCTTCTGCCGCCTCCTCAGCTTCGGCCTGAGAAAACTTTGCCGCTTTCCTCCCTCCGTTTATTTCGACCCCCGTGGTCCCCGGAGAGCAACGGGACGTTGCGATGGGGAGATTGCAGCCTGAGCTCCAGGTGACGGGAGCAGCTCAGGCAAGGGGTGTTGTGATCCGACCGAGGCTCGGTAAAAGCCATGCCGGGCCGCGGCTCCAGGCAGCAGCTGCCTCGGTGTCTGCAAGTCAGCCCTGCCCCTCCGGAGCTGGGCCCGAGGGCCCGCGGCCCGACTCCAATCCCCAGTTCGGCGGCTTCCCAGCTCCCTGCTTCCATCCACAGCCACAGCAACCCTATCGGCCCTGCCCCCTCCATCAGAGAGGGAAGGGGGTGGATTTAAATACAAGCATCTCTCCGCCGCTGGCTCTTCTCACTCTCGGCTGGTGCCTCGTCTCCACCCTCAGCCCTCCCAACGTCTGCGTTGCTTGAACCTGCCCGCCCGAAAAGTGTGCTATTCCCCGATCCCCACTGGCCAGGTCCTCTGGCTCCCCTCCGCAGGGGCCCCGGCCGCGGAGCGCCGCCGTACTTCGGAAGACCCCCAACCGGCCTGGGACGGCCAGCGGCGAGTAGCAGGGAGGGCGGCGAGCAGCGGGGAGGGCGGAGAAGGCGAATCGCCTGCGAAGAAATGCCCTGTTGAACTTCGAATATATTAGTTGACATCAGTGCGAGTTGGGGCTGCCAGCCCCAGCTCCCTCCTCCTTCCCTACCTCCTCCTCCTCCGCCTCCTCCCCCTCCTCCCCCCGGTCTCCGATGGAAAGAGTTGAAGCCGTGCTGATAGGAGCCGCCTGGAAGAGACAGCAGAGCGCAGGGGAGGACTTAGGTCCCAACTCCGGCCGTGCCGCGGGGACGCTGCCAGTAGCCGTTCGCATGGCCCGAGGCGGCGCTCCCTAAGCGCCGGGCCGGGGAGAGCCGCCGCTCCGCTTCTCTGTTCGCCCCGCTCCCAACCCAGCCGCGCCGAGCCCAGCCGAGCCGAGCCGCGCCGCGCCGCGCCGCGGCTGCCCCCGCGCCTGCAGCAACCGGAGAGCGATGTGCCGGTGAGCCCCGCACTAGGAGCCCGGCTCCCCCCTCATAAGGGCAGCGCGGCGGCGGGTCCGGCCGCGAGGAAGAGGGCGCGCAAACTTCCCAACTTGGCGGGGGGCCGGGGCGAGCGGGCGGCACTGGGAGGGGGATCCCGGGGAGGTGGTGAGCCCCAGGCTGCTGCGCGGTTCCGCCGGCCCTGGCTCAGCCCTGCGGCGGCCGGTGCAAGGCAGCGGCGGGGGGTGATGGAGGAGCGTGTGTGTGTCTGTGTATGCACGACGCCCGGTGCGCCGTCCTCCTGCCCCCCGCGGGCTGCGGAGCGGAACGGGCTTTTCTTGTCGCTGTTTTTGCAGCGCTGGAGAGGACGTTAGCTAGGAGGTGGCAGTGGAGGTGGTTTCTCTCCTTTTTATCTCCTCACCGTCCCAGCTCTCCCTGAACCCATTGAGCAGGGCTGTGGCGAGAGGAAGGGGGTGCAATGGTGAGTAGTTCGATAGCCTAGACGGGGGGATATTAATGATTTTTTTTTTCAGATGGTAATTTGTCTTTGTGGTAGGGGTGGCCCATTAAATTTCAGCTCACGTCCTGATGGAGATCAAAAGCGAAGGGGAGAGGGAGAGGGAAGCAGAGAGCCTTGTGCAGCTCCTTAGCTCTGTGTATTGTTAGAAACTTATGGGTCGCGCCGGGGGGAGGATTCCCAGAAACAACCTTTGTCGATCCAGCTCCAACACCCACACCAAAAGTTGGAGATCTGTGTTTTCCAGCACTACCATCTGCGCCCCGGTGCTGCCCAGGAGCACGCTTACTGTTACGCCTCAGAGGAAACAAACAAAAGGTGTGCTTGCCAAGTCGGTACTGAACCTGTCTGTTCTTGGGCTTTTAGGTGGAGCGTGAGTATCGAGGAGTATCTATGTCCTAAAGGTTCTCTGTCCTCTGTTGGCTCTATTTAGACTCATAGATAATTTCCTATCCTTAAAAAAGGTCTCCAAACACGGTAAATGCCAGGTTTGTTTCCCCCCTCCACCCCCCCTCTTGTTTTGGTTTTATTTTCGGTTGCATTTTATTTTTTGCCTTGAGCTATTTATGTATGGTTATATTGGTTTGAGATCATAGTAAAGTTTCATATTTTGTTGTGCAAAGTGTTCTCTCTCATTACAGAAAATGCTTCTTTTCCTAAATTATAGTCTGAGTGGCAAGGGGTTAGCTCTTTGCCTCTGGATAGGGTTCAGTGGTAGGCTGAGACCTCAAGCTGACTGCACTGTAAACAAAATAGAAACCAACTAAGCTAAAAGTTATAATGGGCTTTGATTCTTACTGCTGTTTGAGATCAGTAGAGATCCTGGGTGAGTGAAGGCAAGAAGGAAGACTGAGAGTCGCTGAAAGAAGCTTCCTATACAGAAAAGTGATGTTTTGATTATATGTGTGATTTGTAAGACCCAAGGGAGAAAACTGGTCATAAACTGCAGAGAAGGTGACAGTGGGAAAAAGAAAAATACTGATCTCTAACCAGATTTTTTAATAGGCATTTCATTTTTAAACAGCCACTTGAATGATCTGTATCTTCTTTTCATTTTTTTTTCCCTTTTGGACGAAAACTTTCATGTTCAGATTGAATTGGATGATAAGTAGACTCTGCACTAGGCGGGCTATAGTAGGAGATCTCTGCATTTGATGTTTTGCCTCTTGCATTTTCAGTGAAGCGGAGGCAATTTCTTCTCTTTTTCTCTCTACCTTGCTTTCTGTCCTCATAGAGGTTAAGTTTTTTGTCCCTGTCAGGGACATGCTAATCCTGAAGTTGTGGCAGGTCAAGAGATCCCACCATTCAGAATATAGATATTTGCTTTGTTCATCCCCCGCAGCCCGTTAGGCTGATGGAATTGGCAGTGGCTGCCCTCCATGACCTCCCTCCCTTCCCTCAAAGAGCTGGGGCAACCAGAGAGCAGAAAATGTGCAAACTCAAGGGAGTGAAAAAGCACAACTCCAGAAGACAAAAGGCTTGAATGGAGAGATGTAAGGATGAGGGTCTGCATGGGGAATGACTCTTAACAAGGTGGCCTCAGTTGCTTCTTACAGACTTGAAAAGGTAGCATGGAGATAGGCTCTCTAGGAATGCACGTAGCCAGAAAGAAACTTGATACAAGTGGAGGTGTGGGATTTTAGTTGTGTTGCAGTTAAGGTGAAACAAGGGCCCAAACCAAATGGCACTGGTCATCCAGAATGATTGCCCTTTATTCTCCAGGCACACAGCTAACGTGGGGGTAATACAGCCAGACTTTATAGCCATTGCTTCTCACCTTGTAGTCATTTGTAAAAGTCCTACTTGACTTGGGCTAGGAAATGACAAGCCTTTGTTAGAGGAAATGTTCCTGGAGAGCAGTTTCTCTGTGATGTTAAACATGGCTTGAACAATGGATTTCTGCTTCACTCAGGATAAATAATCACACGAGCAGTCATGGTAGAGTTAAAGAAGACCATCTGTGTGAATAGTTTTCATGGAAACAAGTAACCTGATGTGAAAAGTTTGTGTGAAGCTTGGGCTGTTGACTTGCTGGTTGGCAAAAGGGGGCAGTATCAAACAGTACCACAAAGCCATCCCCTGCATGCTGCCTTCCAGCCGTGAGTGCTGACTGATCTGTGCTGTTATCTGCCGGCAGCCCTACTTCAGGTGATTCCTCCGAAAGACGTCAGGAAGGTTAATTGACTGTGTAAGAGATGCAAGATCAAAGCTGTCATTCTTTTACTTCGTGGCTGCATCACTTCCATATGGTGGTTTGACCAGGGAGAGCTCAGAAATTAAGGACAATGTTGTATGATTGCAAAGCTACTTTTGTTCATGTTAAGTAAGGCTGACAGCAGTAACTTTAACCTGTTTTCACCCCCCTGATTTTAGGGAGAGCATGATGAAGCCTTTGCTTTAGATGCTGTTCATATAAATGCCCTCTGAGGAACTGTTTTCTGTAGTAGGAAATCCATTTTCTTCTCTAAATTTAACTTTCTTCGAGAACTTGTTTCCCATCTAGAGAAATATATTGAACCATCTTATAAAATGCTGGTTTCAGAATGCATTTAAAAGCCTTTTCACCTTTGATGCTTAGATTACCACTTCTTAGTTAATCTTTTACTGAGAACCATGAGCAATTTTTGCCAAGGTTCTGTTATTGGAAAGTCACGCACTCGACTTCAGTTTTGTCAGGTGCTCTAAGAAGGCTCACTGCCTTCATGGCAAGAGCTGCAGTGGCAAGTGCAGACTGGCCTCAAGAGAGCAAAAGAGGTGAGGTATAAGGAAACTGTCATAGTAATGCAAAGGTGTTCCACAGCCAGGGCAGTGCTAAGATCCAGAGTTTAGGTACAGTCCAGTGTGAAATCTGAAACTGGATTTGGTTTGCTTTGATTCCTGCCGAACTAGAACATTTCTGGTGTAAACTGCAAACGAGATACTTAATAATATGCGGATAATGGTGGAGGCAATTCAGAAGTTTCTCTAGGAGTGAAATTCATTGGTACAGCAGGTATGTACTATCAAGTCATGCTGAGATTGCAAAGTCAGTCATATACAATTACAGATTAAATGCCCCTATGATGGGGCGTTGCCACTATTTTAGGTTTAATACTTGTGGTTTAGTCCAGAAGACAAACCATAGAGTATTACAGCACTACTCCTGCTGTCCCTTGAAAGGTGCTATGTCTGAATCTGTGTTGCTGACTTTGAGGATCAAGTCAGCAGTTCTTTGTTATCATTCTATTGCCTTTTAAAAATTATTATTAATTTTCTTTTTAAGGAGGAAAAATCACCTTATTGAGGGGAGTGTATCAGCTAGTCTTATTTTAGGGACTCTTATTTTAGTGACTTTTTACTCTGGGCTGCTGACTTTTCCAATGTGCACAATACCAAGACTCATCCCATTTCTGTCCATGGTGGCAATTTACATTAGTTTCAGTGGCAGCTGTCTGAATGAGAGATACAAGACAGGTATTTGAGTCTGCAACTTGTGTGAACAGTGCCTTGCTTGTTGGAGATTATTCTTCAAGCACAGTTAGCCTTCAAGCATAGTATTTATTTCACCTCTTTTCTCATTGTTGTCCAAAAAAAAGTACTGCTTGACAGCAGTTATTCCTTCCCCCGGGCTCAAACCATGTGAGCAAAGTGCAGCAGAGCTCTGACAGCACAACTGTGACTTCCAGTATGTAAGGTCTCCTTGACTACAGTGTTGACTCCCAAAGTTACCTCTGCTTCAGCACTCATACAGAGCACAAATTTTTAAAGTCCACACAAAATGACTCAAAGTGATTCTCTGATGACGACTGTATGAGTAGAAACTGTTATCAATTATGTATCTGCAAACCAAGGGGATTCATTTTGTTTCACAATGTAATAAGTCTGGGAGGTAATTTGCATGTGAAGGATGTTACCAAGTTACAGAGTATGACTCTGAATTGGTGACAAGGCTATTCATGGGTTTATAATTAAGCACGTACTCTGAAGCACTGTGCTGGTTCAAGACTGGTGTCTTTTTATTTACTTTTTAGAAGGCTTTAAATGAGATAATAAATAAACACACTGATTACTAGTCTTAATCTCCAAATCAATTGTGAACACCTTGGGAGTTTATAGATCATCTGTGCAATTTCATTGTTTTCCAATAAGGAGTCATTTGTGGAGAGGACACAGGGTGTTTTCTTCCTAGAAGCTGCTGTGAAGGAGCTTGATCTTACGAGGTGCTAGACATTCTTCCTTCTTATGAATGTGTCTCTGGGAAACAGCACCCTACATGATCAGACCCTTATAAAACAAACCCTGAGTGCCCAACCTCTGTACGCCATCTACTTTGTTGAGCAGGATAAATGGTTATGGCCTTGTTAGTCTCAATATATTAGGGTGTTGCCAGAAGTCAAAAAAATTGCAGAGTGCTAGTTTCAAAGGTTTGACTTTATCCATTGTGCAGCAACATGTGACCAGCTGGGACGTGGCAACCTGCAGAGAAGAACCATAGTCATCAGTTTTATCTCTGCCAATTACTGTGTTGTGCTCAAAAGCTTAATCATAACTTCGAACCCATGAGATTGCCTCTCTAACTGGGAATAACATGTGAGGATCTGGTGATGCCAAATGGATCCTCCAGTAGCCTTGAACCCTTTGTGCTGTGGAGGACAGACCCTGATGCTGGATATGTTCAGATGTTAAGCAGAGATGCTGTCTGCGGTCTTGTAGAACAGCCAGGCTAAGTCCTATGTGGATGATCTATAAGCCATTTACAGTTTAAGGGTTTGTGGATCCTGATGTTTGTATATTTTGCAGATTGCTTGTGCTATAGTCTTCAAAAACTGTTAGCTTTTAAGACAAACAGATGGCTTTAACAAAATATATTTGCTTGCACCTGGAACAGGTGGATCTGCAATCAATTTATGCAGTGTAATTTTTCCACACCCTTTTTGGAATAATTTTATACCCTGGAGCCACCTAAGATGCTTATTATGTAGCCAATAGGGAACAGCTTCTGTCTGACTACATAAGATTTTACGCAACTTTTATAGCTAATGCTTAGATTGAAATGCAAAATTTAGTGCTGGGAGTGCATGTGAATTTGTGAAAGGCCCTGGAGAAAATGTGGGTGCATGTATCAGTGAATGAATTATGCTCCTCCATAGACAGAGAGGGCTTTTCCTAGTGGTAACAAATGTCCTGTGTTCAGTGTTTGTCATTTTAAAGGTAGTATTTTTCATTTGAAGTGCAAACCTTGTGCAGGTTACTGATGTAGAGTGAAAATGAGAAAATAGCTTTAACTTTATTTGAAAGAGTAACAGAATGAAAATTTCTGGTGTGGTATGAAAGTGTCCTGACATAGAGATGGAATTGTTGTTCCCAAAAATGTGGCTGTGACAGTTGGAACTAGTTATCTGAGAAAGGAGAAAATCCTGCTTGTCTTCTCTAGGGGCAAGCAACAAACTCCATTGACACCTTGGCCATATCCTCATTCTTGCAACAGGATTGGAGCCAACAAGCTTTTCTGGCTGTGTAGATTCATAGTATCTTCAAAAAGGTTTTGAGTGGGTGCTGGGAACATTTACACAACTCAGAGGTAGAATTGGGCATTAAATCTGGGAACACTTTGGGGCCAGAATCTTAAGGAAAAGGATGTTGACTACAGATGGCCTGTTGGTCAGGTTTAATTGCTCTGCTGTGTTGCCTGGCCACGTGGAAGTTGTTTAGCCTGCTGTTTCAGCTAAAGGCTGCTTATTTATCTCTTATAATGCTGATTTACAATAGATCAAAGATTAGAGGGAAAAAAATAAGACAGGAAAGGAAAGGTTAGAAAGTTCACTCTGGATACCTGTTTGGCAGCATAATATAGTAAGAACGTGGAAAGAGATGCTTTTTGGAGCCTGTATATGTAATGCATGGAAGGAAAAATGGGCTAGGTCTCAAAAGTTTGTGAGAGTGATTACAGATCCCCTTGCCCTGCCTCATGTTCCCTTCTTTGCTCTCTCCTCCTGATTGAAGATAATTGTCTGCCAGTTTGGACAGGGCAATCAGTCTATATTTATAAATCACTTAAGATTTCACTCTCTGACCGTTTTGGGGGCATCACCATTATAAAAAAACCCAACAAAGCTAAGACAGTTTCTGCCTGTGTTCAAGGTGTTCCTCTGGTCTGAGAGAGATTAGCTTTTAGTTGGAATTTCAGCTAGTAATCACCTCCTTAAAATAAAAGACAACAGGGGAAATAATATAATTAGTGGCTTGTGGTAGGATAAAGATACGTATTTGATTCAACATAAGCAAAACAGAACTGCACACTGCAACTGCGCACTGTTCCAATACTGCTGAAAGCTGATGTCAACTAACATATAATATAAATCATGAAGACTTCCACAGTTCCTACTTTGTGAGGGTAATCAAGTGATATAATAGTACAACTTACCCTTATTTCAGTTTTGACAATCCTGCTCAGCAGTCAGAGGTAGTAATCATCAGGGAAAGAAACTGAGGTATAAAAGAACTACGGCTTGGAGAATGTTGTGCACTCATCTGTTAGAGATATCATGAAGCACAGCGATGCAGATAGGCGCCAAGTAGGATTGTCAATGACTGAAATCAGTATGAATTTGGCTTTGTGGTCTGTGAAAAGTCTGGTGCTAAGCGACTTGCTCAAGGTCATAGAGCGCATTAGTGACAGAAGCAAGGTTACAACCCCTGAAAACTTTCTTGTATACTTAATTCTAAATATTTAGTTTAATCCTGTGAATGAAATGTTTCATGTCATTGCTTTCCTGCATCAGAGCCCTAGACTCGTGCCTCACAAGACTTGCTAGACATTGCCAGTAGGTAATGTGATCGCGCAAATTCTTTACTCACCTAAGCAGTTCAGTTGAAGTTAGTCTGACTACAGTCTGAGAAGGGAGGTTGTAGCCAGGTGGAGGTTGGTCTGTTCTCCCAGGTAACCAGCACTGGAACAAGAGGGCACAGTCTCAAGCTGTGCCAGGGGAGGTTTAAGCTGGATGTTAGGAAGAAATTCTTCATGGAAAGAGTGATTGGCCATTGGAATGGGCTGCCCAGGGAGGTGGTGGAGTCACCATCACTGGAGGTGTTTAGGAAGAGACTGGATGGGGTGCTTGGTGCCATGGTTTTGTTAATTAGATAGTGCTGGATAATAGGTTGGACTTGATGATCTCAAAAGTCTTTTCCAACCTGGTTAATTCCATTCTAAAAGAAGTACCTTCACTGCACGTGCACATTTTGAAGATGAACTAGGGGTCACTCATATTTAATATTTTTATATGCACACTGGACTTGTATCCATACAGATGAAATTAAACTAAACCCAAGTGATTAACATGCTTTAAACTTTAACACTCCTCCCCCCCCACTTAACCAACAGAAATTGCTCCCAAGAGGGTAGTTTACTTGACACCTTCTGTGTTTGTCTAGGATTGCACATCAGGAATACAAACTGTGATATTGCTGCTGCTATGTCTTTCCTCTACTGGGTCTTTGAAATATTAAACCAACTTATATTTGGAATGAGCTTTACACACCTCCTTCTCTGTGGTTGCTTTGCAAATCCAGGCTTCACTGCTTTGCCTTGGAGAGTTATGAGTTTATTATACTCCTAGAATGCTAATAGCACTTAGTTTTCCCCCCTAAATTTCTTCTTCATATTTATTTATTGATTCTCCATTTGAGCACAGTTTCACCGATAATGATGGTACTACTGAGAATAGCTGGTATGAGTTAATTTTCAGAAGATTCTTTGCCAAGAAGATCTCTGTAAAGTTCATAATGTAAGGCATCCAAAATACTAAATTAGTCAAGACCACTGGATAAGATTACTTCAAATGTTGTATTTCATTCCTAGTTTCATAAAAACAAAGTGTATAAAGACTGACAAACTTAAAGTTAATTTTTTGTGTGTGTTGAAAACTCATGGGCAGATTTGCAGATGATACACTTCAGGGAAGCAATTTTTTCTACAGTCACTCGGTCTTTATTCAAATGAAGAGCACTGTCTTGTGAGAGAACACATGTGAACCAGGTTTTTAGCATTTCAGCCTTTAGTTTATGTTTTACTCTGATTCCTGAGATTCTCCCCTATCTTGTCCCTCTCCTCACAGAGATGGACAGTAACTCCAGAAAGGTGCACTCAGTCATTTTATCTGTTTTCCTTGAGGGCACTGAATTTCCCTGAGCTGATTGATGTTCAAGCTGGTCATCTATTTTAAACAAGCATCTGATTTCAATTTAAATGTTTCTGAGGGAAGAGAACATCCTGGAATTCTTGCTTAAGTGCTTAAAGTTCAGCAGCCCTCACGATTGTGCTGTCTCTTAGTTTCTCAGTGGCTCAGTTCCTGGTTCTGTCATGCTCTCATCTGGAGAGCAGAGCATCACATTTATTTTTTTTTCTGTGGAAGTACTTGTGAACTGCAATAAAGTCATCTCTTAATTTCTCTGTGATATTTCATTATGATACTGGATCCTTTCAGTCCTTATTACAGCTGACGGCTCTTCTGTGAACACTTTCTAGGGATGCCGCTGGCCAAAGAAGAGCCGTAGCACTGACAGCTGCAAAGACTTGTCAGAACTGGAGCAGCAGAGATTGTGGAGCAGAATTGAGTAGATAGATAGCAGGAGATAAGGACTATAAAGTTGGAAAGCAGACAATAGGGATAATGGTATTGGCTGCTCTTGGCCGGAGAAGCCTGGTGTGATATATGCCTGGTGAAGAACTAGAGTAGCTGTAGTGGTAAAAGGCAGCATCAAGTTTTTACCATCAGAGAAGGGTGGCTGAGAAGTGGCTAGGGACTGCAGCAGTACTGCTTGTAAATCAGAGCAGTGTTGTATCAGAGGAGCTCTGGGAAATGTCAGAACATCTGTCTGCGCTTTGCCTGGGCATAACCAGATTCTCTTTCACTCAGGAGCACTGCAGTGTGGGCAAAGAGAAATGAGATACTTCAACCTACAGAACAGACTTCAAGCTGAATTTCTGTTGAGGAGGTCATTCTGCTCTTGCAAGTGTAAGATTTGAGCTTGTAAAATAAAACTCAATTTTGCCATGTGTTCAAATGCATGAAGTGCTACCAATTTCAGTGAAATAACCTGGAGTATTGTGTCCCGTTCTGAGCTCCCCAGTTCAAGGACAGGGAACTACTGGAGAGAGGCCAACAGCGGGCCACAAGGATGATTAGGGGACTGAAGCATCTCTCTTACAAGGAGAGGCTGAGACCTGGGTCTCTTCAGCCTGGAAAAGAGATAGCTGAGAGCGGATCTTATAAATGCATATAAATATCTAAAGGGTGGAGGTCATGAGGATGGGACTGGGCTCTTCTATGTGATGGCCAGTGATAGCACAAGAAGCAGTGGGTACAAACTAGGACACAGGAGGTTTCACTCGAACTTGAGGAGAAACGTTTTTCTCTTCCGCATCCAGCTGGCAGCCAGTCACTAGCAGTGTTTGCAGATGACACCAAGTTTGGAGCAGATGTTGATCTGTTAGAGGGTAGAAGGGCTCTCCAGAGTGACCTTGAAAGACTGGACAGATGGGCAGAGTCCAACATGATGACATTCAACAAGTCCAAGTGCCAGGTGCTGCACTTTGGTCACAATAACCCCATGCAGTGCTACAGGCTAGGGTCAAAGTGGCTGGAGAGCAGCCAGGCAGAAAGGGACCTGGGGTACTGGTTGACAGCCAGCTGGACATGAGCCAGCAGTGTGCCCAGGTGGCCAAGAGGGTCAATGGCATCCTGGCCTGTATCAGAAATAGTGTGTCCAGCAGGAGCAGAGAAGTCATTCTGCCCCCGTACTCAGCACTGGTTAGGCCACACCTTGAGTACTGTGTCCAGTTCTGGGCCCCTCAATTTAAGAAGGATATTGAGACATTCAAATGTGTCCAGAGAAGGGCAACGAGGCTGGTGAGAGGTCTTGAGCACAAGCCCTATGAGGAGAGGCTGAGGGAGCTGGGATTGTTTAGACTGGAGAAGAGGCTCAGGGGAGACCTTATTGCTGTCTACAACTACCTGAAAGGAGGTTGTAGCCAGGAAGGGGTTGGTCTCTTCTCCCAGGCAACCAGCACCAGAACAAGGGGACACAGTCTCAAGCTGCGCCAGGGGAAGTTTAGGTTTGAGGTGAGGAGAAACTTCTTCACAGAAAGAGTTATGTTTATTGTAATGGGCTGCCCAGGGAGGTGGTGGAGTCACTGCCCCTGGAGATGTTCAAGAGGGGATTGGACATGGCACTTGAAGCCATGGTTTAGTTATGAGGTGCTGGGTGGTAGGTTGGGCTTGATGATCTCTGAGGGCTTTTCCAACCTTATTGACTCTAGGATAGGATAGGATAGGATAGGACAGAACAGAATAAACCAGGCTGGAAAAGACCTTTGAGATCATAGAGTCCAACCTATCACCCAACACCATCTAATCAACTAAACCATGGCACCAAGTGCCTCATCCAGTCTCTTCTTAAACACTTCCAGTAATGGTGACTCCACCACCTCCCTGTGCCTATGTGAAAGGATTGCATAGGGATGGTGTCATTTTGGAGGCACATTCCAAAATTAGGACTGCAAGATTATGCTGTTATAGAGCGCAGCACCAAGAGAAGCATTTCCAGTTTTAATTAAAACAAAACCCAGCACAAGATAAGCTTCCCAAATGTTTGAGCATGAGATGCAGAAGTAATTGATTAGAAACAGAAGTAAAATAATGAGCCTTACTTTTTCTTTCCTTTCCGATGCTGAGGAAGGGAAAAAATCCTCTGAAGTTTTTACTTGCATTGAGTAAGACTTTTCTGCACATGTAGACCTAAAGAACCACTGAAGTGCTTCAGTGAAGTTGTCACAAGGACCTGAGCCAGTGGGATTATTTACATGGCAGATTTCTACCTGATATAATCAGGGATTTAAATTAACAGTATAAAGAATTTAAAATAATCTGATTTCTGCAGTTGTAATGGTTTAAGACACTTGTTGAAGAGATAAGGGCCTGATCCTGCACCAAGGGACATCAATAGCAAAAGTTCAATTTATGTAAGTTCAAATTGGATTTTTCATTTTTAAAAGCCCCAGAAGTTTGCATCTTGCAGTTCTTATTCCAGGACTATTTGCTTTTGTAATTGGGATACTACCTTGAGTCAGGGTTGCTTGAGTTGCTCCATGTTTTCAACCTGACAGTACGTCTTTAAAATGCAGCAGTATAATTTAGGCATCTCTTATTTGTTTTGAATAGCAGAGCTAACATGTCTGTCAGTTACAATGACTTGATAGATGTGATTAAAAGGCAGGAGATCAGGAAAAATGTGTGCTTATCACAGCCAACCCTCTCTGATGAAAAATATGTGGCTCAGTGGCATATTTGCAATTGAGGTGCAACTGAAAGCATTTCTAGAAATGTGCTTTGTAGACTGCTTTGAAATGGTGTTTTCTATTATGACCAGTTTCTGGAACAGATTATCATGATTGTAGGAAGCACTTCAAAGCAGATGTAGGAAGATCTTTTCCCAAAAACTTTGGCTTCTGGGTAAGGCAGAAAGCTACAAATGTGTCTGCAATCTGTGTCATTTCAGCTGCAACAGCATTTATTTGATAAAAATGGGCTGGTATTAATTTCCAGAATGCTACAATGATCTTTGTATTTTGCTGTTTCCTCTGCTTCACAGAGGGTTTCAAAGATTGTGTTTCATTTCTGCCATATCCTTCTAAATTTCTGGTTTGTAATTTTTTTAGAGGCTGCGATTTAAACATGGTAATGAAATGTCAAGCTGCATCTGATAACTAGTCAGACATTAATTTAATATATTGGTGGCCAGACTTTCATAAAACAGATCTTGATGCGTTATCTAGTCTGTTCCCCAATCTCAGACAGCATCAACTATACCTCCACCATTCAGCTAAACACAGGCTCAGCTGAACTGAGCAGCAGCTAAACCTTGTGTTTAAGCTATATTCATCTTTGAATTTTCACTCATAAGAATAGCTGTGTTCCATTTCAGCAAGACTCTTGAAAACTTTACTTGCAGGCTAAATTCTCCATCTTTGAGAACTGAAGTCTTCTACATACTTGCCAACACAGGACCAAATGGGAAAACCCAACCGGCTGGTTGGTGTAAAACCATGTAGTAACAGTACAGTGAAGCATGGTGGGATGCCAGTAAATTCTTCTTGTTCTTCAAGGGAGGAGGTTTCTGCAGAAAATGAAGGACAGTGGTAGGAGGAAATACAAGAATCAACTAGAACTGTCTTGCTCCACTGTATTTAGTATAAGCTCCTGCAGAGGATAGGAAGAAAATATTACAAAAAAGTTGTGTTATTTTGTGTCTTGCCCAGCTGTAATGTATCAGAGCCATTGCATCACCTTTTATGATTCCTTAATGAACAGATTTCCTTTTTACCAAGGAAGAAGCTGAGGCAAAGAGAAGTTGAGACACTTCTCTAAGCTCATCCTGTAGCCACAGTCACTTTTTCATGTTTGACAGCAGAAGTATGATAAATTCTTCATGTTAAAGCAGAAGAGCCTTGAAAGAGTCCCTGCCCTTTCTGGGAAATGCTTTTTTCCTATAAAGCAAGGTCAAATGCTGTTGATGGATATGTTGTGAATACTTAGGGTAACTGTTACATTTCATTTTTTATTTTTTTATCCATAGTGCCATCAGATGAACAATTCTGACAAACTGGTTTGATACTAAAATACTGTGTTTCTTCTCTCAGTCAGCTCTTTAAATAGCTAAAGGAATACATTCTATGCGTATCTGTGGATTCCATTTGAAGTTGCCATCTTGCTGTTTGAAGCCCCACCAAGGCCTTCTCTTCTGCTCAAGTGTTTGTCATTTTCTTGAGGTTAGGAGCCTGTTTTGCTTATTAAAGAAGATAGCTGTTTGCAGAGATGCTCCTCCACACAGGTCATGTTGTAGGTTGTGTCTTGCTTTACTATAGCCACACAGTGTCTATTGTTCACCGCAGAACCTGGGAGTGGATGGGCTGAATATGTTGCAGATTTGTGTATCATCATCATCATCCTCAGCCTCAGCACAGGCCTGCTCTGCCTTGGTCCCTGTAAGGACTCTCTTTGTAACTGTTACATGGTACTTCTTTAAACTGTTTGCCCTCACTCAATTTGTTTCACTTCCTTCATTCTGTTACTTAATTCCATAACATTTATTCTTTTTGTCCAGAATACAATTTATTTATGAAATGTGGTGAGTAAATGACGTTATCTTATGCAAAGGACTTATTCTTCCTCAAAGAAAGAAAATAAGAAAGAAAGCAGAGCACTTTTAAATGAACTTCTAAAGCAGACAACTCTGAACCCTTTCTTACCCTTTCTTTTCTCCAGCATAGAAAATTAATAGCCAAGCACCAATTTTACTTGTATTTTTAGTGAGCATAAATTAATCTACTTAATATGTAGTCTCCTTCTTGCATCTACACATAATTAAATCATATTTGTTCTTAGAAACTATTCATCTAGTGTAAACCTTCTTCCTGAGTAAATATTCCTTTAATTAGTAGAACAAACAGATTGTGGGATTTGGAGTTTATTATCACAGCATTCCTTTCCCTGATGTCTGCTTCAGATCTGCTCAGCAGAGAGGGCTGCTAAATACAGCCAGAGTGCACAGCAGCAAGCTTCTTTGCAGTTTGAAAATAATACATCTTATGAATACTTCACACCTACAGAACCCTTCATTTGGGGATTACAAAGTGCTTTGCCATGCTGTGTGGGTATTATTTATTGCCACTTTAGAGGAGATTAAGGCCAATACACAACATCCCCATGTTGTATTAATAGGCATAGCTGTACTAAGATGTATATGGTTGTATGCTGCTTGTGTAGAACAGCAGAGGATATGGCTTTTCATACCGACTAATGAGGTACAGCATCCAGCCTTGGATGCCTGGTTGTGCATTTCTGGTCTCAGGGTTCCTTAAAGCTCAAAGCAGAGGGAAGTCAAGGAGAAATAAAGATACTGGAGATCTTGGAGCCATTCTTCTCCAGCAAGGTACCTCATTTTCAGTCTGGGCTGCTGTTTAGTGGCTTAGGACTGGGATGTACAGTCGGTGGCAGAGCTCAGAGAGCAGAGCAGATGTCTGACTGCCTGACCTTGCTGTGCCAAAGCTGAACTATTTAGTCTCAGATGTGTATCCTTGTCTATAGCGCAGCAGCTAGGAAGCTGGAAGCTCCACCTGAACAAGCACTGTAGCAAAGCCATGTGCACATCCTTAGTGTTTTTGTATTTGCTTCTGGGAAGGTGTATATGTGTGGGTGTCACTGTTTCCTGGGATTTTTTTATGTTAAGACTGTACAGGAGTAATTCCCCAGAAGGTATAGGAGAAATATAACACTCCCTTCCTGTGGGAGGAGTGTTTAAGAGTTGTCAGCAGCTTCATGTTTCCTAACTGCAGGGTAAGGGATTTCTGATCGGGGAGGGTCGATTTTGAGCTCTGACTTTCTCCCGCTGAGTTAATTAGACAGAGTTTAAAGCACTTCCTCTTTGGAGCTGGAGTTTCTTATGTGGGAGAGAGAAGTAGGAGACCACAGCCAAATGAGAATCCTAATTAAGGATGCAGGTGAACAAGGCTTGTAAATGGCTGTCTTGAGTTTGAGCAGAAGACCGTGTCTGTCAATGAAATGATGTTTGGATGTATCCTTAATGAAAGAGTTTACTGTGGAGTTAGCAGCCAAAACATCCTTTCTGCTGTTAGGGTACAGTGTGCCACATGTGCTGCACTTCCGCCTGTCTTTACTTCAGGATTGATGGCAGTGGCATTTGGAGAAGACTTTGGAATGTCAGAGCTGGGAAGGGCAACTGGGTTCTCTGTGATACCATCTTAATGGGGACAGTTCTTTGCATCTGCTTGTTTTTGGATGGGGTAAATTCATAAAACCACACACATAGATACTGACTTACAACAATTCTCTCTTCTTACAGTTGCTGTTTTCTTTTCTTTTTCCTCACTGGAGGTATTAGATGTATATAAATTTGGTTGGATAATTGACTGTGAAGGAAAAATATGTTGCTTAAAAACATCTTTAGCAACCAATAGGTTTAGAGTTTTATTTCTCTATACACTTTATCTTTGAAAGCTTGAGAGGCTATTCCTTCCTAACTCTGAAGGCTTTATTTTAAAAGCAAAGGCATCAACTGCCCCAAGCAGGTCCCTAGGATGTTGGTAGTGCTAGTACAGCCTGTGTCTTGTCAGCTAGCACAGGTATACCTACCTACCTGTGCAGTGGGTACTTCTCCTGCATATAGTGGAATGATAACTGAAGAGTGCCTTTATGTGGTTTAATGTAATCCTCTTAACCACAAGAAGATGTTCTGACTCTGTAAGGCACAGTATCAGCTGGGGGAACTAGCAGGAAATACCTATTGCCATTTAGGTTTACATCCTGGATTATTAGGCAATGATTTCCTTTTTGTATGAAGTTCTATCTCACACAGAGGTCAGATGGTGCTGGGACAGGAAGTTTAAACCAACTCCAAGAGGATATCTGATGAGTGATCTCTGCCTCACCTCCACTGTGAATAAGTACAAGAGTTCATTGAGATCAAAAGTCCTTTTGGGATGCATTATTCTGATGAGGTACTCCAAGGAGTTACTCTGTGGATAGCAACTTGTGCTATGCCACTCATGTGGGATCACTACCTGTCTCTGTAACACAAATAGCAGTTAGAATCCACCTGAAATCTGAGTGACTTGTAGTTTAAATGCTTTCTCTTTGTTTTGAGATAACAATCTCTTAAATTATTTGAGGCATTTAATGACAATTGTTTCAGCATAACTGCAGTAATCTTAGAGAGCATTGTGTGTGGTTTTGGGTAGTTAGGAACTGAAAACATACAGTACAGCTGGAACCCCAGCATTTTACTGTGTGATGACAGGTAGCATTGATTTTACAGTTAGGTGAGACTAATTTAAAATGTTCCTTTATTGAGTTTATTGGCACCTACGACTAACAATGTTAAAAGGTTAAATGGGATGCGTGTTGCACTGCACACAGCCAACAAAAATTGTTTAGAGAACCTAAACCACAGAGTCTTTTGTGACCAGTCCTTTCACCCTACAAAATGGCTGTGGATGGATTTCTAGCCTTGGTGAGCTTGTTCTAGATCACTGGTCAAGGTCTTCTTACATGTTTTCTGTGCCTTCTGTGGAGGATATTTTTGGCTGAAAACTGAGTTGGAGTAAGGGCAGAATGGGCTTTTGAGCTGAATGTAGATGGCAGACTTGGAATATTCCTGAAATATTTGGGAATGACCTGGCATCCATGGCTAGTACCAAGTCCTCTTATAGGCTTACCGTGCGAAAGTGAGCATGTCCCATAAACACTACAGCGTTGCTACTCAGCCCCTTTACAAACCAAATACACAGAGGTGCTGTGAGGCTTTGGTCACTGGGCTTTGTAAAGCTCTGGGAGCATTTGGTCTGGACCAGCTACAGAATTGCAAGTATTAATATTGCTTGGAGTCAAGCAGTCCTGTGTAATTGTCACTTGCTTTGGTCTGTGTTAACAGTTAGGAGGGGACCTGAACTAACTGAGAGAGGCATGAGCTGTGATATTTTAAATACAAACCTGGGAATTGGTAAGTTTTAACTTCTGAACTGATTCCTAACATCAGTTCACTCATTGCCTTGGGCAAATAATGGTAAGTCAGTATCAAGCTTCTCTGTTGTAGTAATAGTCTGTAAAAAAAAAGAAGAAAAAAGAAGAAAAAGTATTTTTTAGAGTTGTGAGAATTAATTAGAGATTGTTTCAAAGGATTAACCTGGAAAGTGCTATATATTTTAAATGGTGTCCCATTTTCAATCTGAAGCAAAGTTCCCATTTGGTGATTTCCATTTTATCCTTTCCTTCATCAAAACAACAGAGGGGACAGATACATACTACTAAACCACAATGTTTGAAGTGGCAGCATTATCTGTGAAACCCACCCTGCTGGAGCAGTGCTTGCAGAAACATCAGCTTCCCACCAGTTAGCTGCTGCTAACTCTTGCACTCAAGTCCCCAAGTTACTTGCAGAACAACTGGCATCAGCCACCCTTATTTCCTTTGATGAAAGAAGCTTGCATTTCGCATTCTCAGATTCCTCCACACATGTGCTCCCAGTAACAAGGAGTGATGGGCAGTGAATCGCTTGACACACTGTGTCGAGTGCTGGTTTTGCTCCTAGTGACGTGTGTCAACCTAGGCAGAAAAAAAGAAGTTCAAGAAAGGTAGACCCCAAAGGCATGATAACTTGAATGATTCCCCTTCACCCCTTTCCTTCCTGGAGTGGAAATCCAGCTTGTGTGTGGAGTTCGCAAACTGGAAACAAGCTGCTGACTCTGTGGCTGCTCTTGGCTGTGATCCTCCAAACCTCAGCATTTGAATTGAAAGCCAGACCTCTCTGGTGCATTAAGACTTGCACACTAGCTTTAATTGTTGAGCTTCCTTTCAGGACTAAGAGATTACAAGAGGGTTGCCAAGGCTTTCTTGTCAGTGGTCCATGTTCCTGTGATACTCTAGCTAACTTGACATTGAAGTGGGCTGCAAATGAAGATGCTCTTCATTCTCTCCTCTGAAGGAGGAGGGAATCTCTGAGGGTCCAACTGCAACTGGAGTTCATGTCAACTTGATTAGATGGCAGCAGCTTTGATGTGGACTGAAATGCCTAAAGCAAATTGTCTCTTTAGAATTACCTCTCACTCAAGAAGTTACTGTATTTGTTCCTCCTGAATTTAAAGCCTGTAAATTGGCTATGAGCCTCCCGTTACGTATGTGATTCAAAGATCACTGAAATAAAAGAGGGAGAGTGTCTTAAAATTCCATCCATCAGTTTTGGATTAGGTTGCCTTTTAAAGATACTTGTCCTTTCATCTACTCTGAACCAAGTATTCTCAAGGACTGTGTATAATTTTTCTGTTTCAGAAGTTTCTGCATTTCATTCCGACTGGGATCCTCAGTTCAGAGTTCCTCTCATTTAGTATGACTGGTGATCTGTAGAAGCAGGTTGGTTTTCATTACTGCATCTGACCGTGGATGGCTACCAAGATTGTGTTTTAACAGGATGTGGAGTATGTCAATGTACAACTGAACTCAGAGCAAATAGCATATTTTACCTTTAAGCTAGTGAGTCTACCCAAGCCAGTACTTTTTTTAGCTGAATGGGAGCTGTACATCTGTTGCGGCACAGCTGGAATACACGTCGTTAAGGGCAGGCTGTCCTCTCCAGGGGCTGGGTGTAGTGCTTTATATGCTGTCCACCTGCAATGGACTCTTTTCACTTGGCTCACTGAACTGTGGTCATGGTTGAAAATAAGCAGATTTGTTATTTAATACCTTTGGCAGTATGACAGGGAGTTACAGTAAAAATCTAGAGCACGCTTGGTTGGCATCCTGTTCCCATCAGAAAGGGCTCATGTGAAAACAGATCCCTGTGCTTGTCCTCTTCTTCTAGGGGTGTTATACCTGCTGGAGAGAAAAGGAACTTTAAGGTGATCCTGCTTATTGTCACCAGTCTACAAAGGATAATCCTAGTACCACTGCTTCTCAGAAAGAGCTTTTTGGCCTTGGCTGCCCTTTTTGGTGAGAAGGATGAAGACAGCATTTTGCAGCCTGGAGTTCATGGGTTCCTGATGCAGGGAAGTGCTGCTGTGTTAGGTTGTCCTTAGAAGTCATGGATCTGCTCTGCTGAATGCAACAAGGCAAGTGTCTTCTGTTTCTCTGTCAGAAATTGCCCCCCAAAAGGCAAAAGCAAACTTCAGTTGAATTGCTTCTCTGACAGGCTGGTAAATTATGTGGCTCTTTTGGCTGGAAATGGGCTGAGCTCCAACCTTTCTCATGCTGTTTGCCCTGTAACCTCTGTTCCTTTCCCAGTTCCCATCCATATTGTCAGAACTGGGCAAGCTCCAGTCTGCCGCTGGCTGGGCTGCTGCCGGCAGTGCTGCTGCCCTCCCAATGGGGCAGGGCTCTGCCTGGCCCAAACAAGATGCTGGCAGCTCCCTCCCATCCATCTGCCCACTTCCTACAGTCTGCAGAGCCTGGATGTTGTCCTTTGCTTTCATCCTCATAACCATACTCAACTGAGTGATTAGAACTGTTTGTGTTTCACTGGGAAAGCTCTGCACCTGTCCATTGGCTGGCTGGGGTGGTGAGGGAGCAAGGAGTTTTCAGCCACTCCAACTGAAATGACTTCTAATGACATTTTCAACTGAATGCTAAGGTAGCTGTTTACGAAGCCAAGAATAGGTCTCTTCATGCCACTCAAACACTTTACCGAAGGTGAGGGTGCGATTAGTCATTCAGCAGACAAACATCTGGTGCTTTTGCATGCCCTGCGGCTCCTCCTAGTTAGCAGGCCTCACCTCAGCCTGGCTAAGCTTGGAATGTGTCAGTGCAGGCATTTTAATTTTGTGCTTTTAACCATAAATGCCACCATAAATGGGCAGGGGATAAAACTTGCTCATGTGGTCTTTTCCAGTTCCATATCCTTGTATTTCTAGATCCCAACTCATTCTGGACAACAATTTATCTCTGTGATAGATAAAAGAAATAGGATTTTCAGAAGATTTCGAACCCATTATCTCTGTCCTTTCAGGCAGAATAGGAGTCAGAAAACCAGGGAGAATATAAAATGCCCTTACACTATCTCTGCTCCTTTAGTTCCCATGCTTGGCTTCTTTTCTGTGTCCCAAAGTCACCTTTGGAACACGAACAGTTCGTGGCTGATAGTTGAATCCTTGCAAAACTTCCCTTTCTTCCTTTACTTGCTGGCAACCCACCTAGGCTTTTATTTCCAGAATGACAAGGTGTCTTTTTGTTTTCCACAAATTGGGGAAATGCCCTTTTCTGCATGCTTTTCCTTGTAGCCCACCTGCAATAACAGTCTTCTTTCAACTCTCAGCACATCTATTGTCCTGTCTTAACATAAAACTGTTTACTTTGTCTTTTGTTTGTCTTGTGTCTTCTTTTAGAAGAAGTGTGTGCTGTGTCATGGGCTGTTACTTCACCTAGTCTGCGGCTGATAGAAGGTGTCTTGAAGTTTGGTGCCTGAGCTGAAAGTGCATTACAGCTGCTAGGAACTCAAACAGTGATTGTAGACAGAGGCCTGAATTGCTTCAGGTATCTCAGTAGATCTTAATCACAACCTGTTTTCTTCATCCAGGCATAGCTTCCAGGCATACTCAGTCTCAGAGAAACATGGTGCAAGTACTCTGTTGTTTTGCGCAGTGCAAGAAGTTCTTGTTAAAGTGACTCTCACGGGCATTTGGAAAGCAAAACCTCTGTGGTGAAAAGGCTTTGCTGTGCTGTATTTCAGTAATTGCAAGGTGACAGACTTGTGCTCTCTGTCTGTTATTGAATGTGTATTTAGGGACACTGGTAAGCAGAGCAATGAGGGCCTTTTGACCCAAAGAAGAATTATTAGTAAGTAATAATCTAATTAGGATTGGGAAAAGGCTGACAGCTGTCCTGGTTTGAGTTAGAACAGAAGAAATTCTGTACAGTGATGTTACTTTTCTGCTCAGTCTCTTCACAGTGATAGCTCTTTGTGCAGTTAACAGCAAGTTTTCTCAGACAGTGTCTGCTTCTAGCAGTGATAACACTCAATTTTTCTAGTTAGTACCAAGGATTGGTATGTGAACAAAGGTCATTGGTAAATCTTATGTACTATGTGGGAATGGAGAGTAAAAGGCCACACCTGCAGGGAGGAGTGGATGGGAGAGGTGAACCTAAACTGAGCAGTGAGGTATTCTGTCCCATACCCATCATATTCAGTACAAACATGAAGGATCACAGGAGCCAACTCTTCCTCTTCTTCCATGGGTGGCATCTGAGGAAGACTCTGCCTTTGATCCCAATCCAGGAATTCTGAATCCAGTTCCACAATCCAGCTCCTGAATTGCTTCCCATCTGCTGCTGAGTCTAGTCTGGGACTTCTGCCACAGTATCAGCGGTGACAGTGACTAATTGCCATCAGGGGAGGTTGGGTTCAATATTGATTTTTATATATTTCACTGTATTGTTATTATTTTCATTAAAGTAGTTTTAATTTTCTTTTTCAATTCATAAGTCTCCTTCCCTTATTCCCTTTCTTTTCTCCTTTGGGAAGGGAGAGGGGTTAATAGAGAATGTCTGTCAGTCATTTAGTGGCCAGCTCAGCCTTAAGCCTTGACAACAGCCTAATCAGTTCATTCCTTGCTAATGTGGGATTGTTCCCTACATGAAATTTTCTCCTGTTGGCTTTAAATAACTAAGCATCTATTGCTTCCCTTGGGAACGAGTACCATTTGCCAGCAGTGAACTCTGTCTAACAGCCAGTTTAAACTTTTCTTAATTTGTCTCCTCCCAATTAACTGTTTTTAAAGATACTTGTACACCTTCCTACTTACTAGTAGATAGCTCTGTTTTTACCATATGTTGTGCCAGTGATCAATGATCAGTGTAAGCTTCATTCTCATAAACTGCTGTTTATGCTGCTTCAAGTTTCACTTTGCAGATGTACATTTTCCAGTGCCACTAATTAATTAATGCAAACTCTAACTAGAGTGTGTTCTTTGATAAAGACACCTGTATGCCTGAATAAAGCTGTAGTTCTCGATACTTTTGAAATGTGTCACCACAGTCTTGGAGCAACATGAGGTCATACAGCCACTGACCCCCTTTTTTAATGTGGGTTACCCTCTCTTCATGTGGGAGTTCTAGGAGAGTGATTTTGCCTGTCAGAAGTCAGGACAGCTTGTGCATGAGTGGTACAGATTACATTCCCCAAACTGGGTGTGTATCAGGGGGACAGATGGTGCAAGTGTAGCTGAGATACTTTAGTCTTCCCAGCTGTGAGTTAGGGGTGCACTTGTAGGTGGTATTGTAATTCTTCAGAAACCAAATATTAACCACTACTGTGTCAAATGGTGCCTTATTTTTAAAATGGGCTTATCTACCACCAAATCCTAGAGGAGCCCTTTTGGCTGTGTCAGATCTGAATCTGGACATTGAGCAAAAGGGTTTCAGAGGAAAAAGCTTCTTTTTTAGACTATCCTTGCCATCATCCAGATTGATGAATAGGCTATTTCTTTTATTTCAGCTCAACGACTAATCAGCCATCTGGAATTATACATCAACCTCTGTTCCATATATTTTATGATTCATTGAAAATTAAAAAGAATCCTTTTTTGGAAGCCTGAAATGTTACTGATGGCCAAAGATCCAGAGAATCCATTTAGAGGAAAAATGCTAGTAAATGTAAGAGAGGATAAAAAGCATCACTGGCTGTGTCTTTTGGTGTAAATCACATTAATTTCATAAGTCTTGAACACATCCCTTAAACTTTAATACCTGAGTTTTCAAGCCCAGCAGTCAGTGGAGTTTTTAGCACCAGCCAGAGAGTACTCATAGTTGGCAGGCAGATGGTCCTCTCCCCTCTTTTACATTCTTTTAACGCACTAACACTGCCAGTTGGGCGTTTGAAAGCCTCATTAATTTTCCTTGCTGTTTGGCAATAAGACCTTGCTTGTTCCTTGCTGTCTTCCATTACTGAAACCTGTGCAGTTTTCAGATAGCTCCTACTTGTTGCTTTGATGTGGGGCTGGATTATTTGCCTTTCTCAGAGACCAAATGGTGGAGACGTTGAGTGATGCTGAAACATGATAGGATGTGATGTCAAAAGCACAAGTAGTTAGAGCGTGGAGAGGAGAAATCTGGTGTGGGTGCAATGAGGGAATTAGAAATGAGAGCGAAAGGGTCATGTCAAGACAATTATGATGTTACACCCAGCAAACTCAGAGATTATACCTTTCTCTGGTTCCATTATCTGTATTTGATGTTGTGGAGTAGCTAGTGATGTTTCTCTATACTTTCTGGAGAAGACTCATTTTTTTGTGGAGCTCTGGAAGTATGTGATGCATCTAAAAATACTGGGTTTTTTTACCCTTCCCCTCAAAAGAGACATGCTTTACAATCTATCCCTCCTTAATAAAATGAATTTGCAGAAGTGGCAGCATGGAGATGCATGTTGAATGGTTTCATATCTCATTATCCAAGTTACAGGATGCATTTTTTTGACTTCCTGCCCTGCAAACTTATATTGAGACAGGTGTGTTAAAAATGCATGTGTCCTTGGTTACCTGGAGAGAGCAGAGGTGCTTTGTAAGTCTGAGTTAAGTTAAATGAATAAAACCTGTATTATTCATCAAGACAAAATCATTTTCTGAATCTGAAAAAAGGAGCCATCTTGTCTTTGAAAATCATTTATCTGGCCTTGATTTTCCTGAGGGCAGCAAGTAGAAGTGAAGTTTAAAACAGAGACTTGAAGTCTTTCTGTGTGATCGAGAAAAGTAAATTGCCAGCAGAACCACTTTTGATCAAATGAGTGTCTGCTGCAGGAGCGGACTGCGCTGCCTGTGTGGCAGCGTTACAGTGTTCACCTGCTCTCCAGTCAGTTGGTATTGCTTTGTGCTCTTCTCTTGATGTGCCTGGCAAACTGAGAAAGCTGGATGTGTAAAAGGTTCTGTCTTTCTTACGTGGACTTCTTGAAGGTGAAGAGCTCACCGATAGATCAACAGTAGTTGCATCAGTCAGCATGTGTACAGAGAAACCACTAGTGCTAGGAATTCATGGGAATAGCACCTCTGTGGATGGTGTGGAAAAGCACTGATTGTTATGTCACAACTTAAAGAGGACCTGGCTAGCATTCTACAGCTCTCAGCCTGGGGTGTGATTGAGTTCTCACACGTTAAGAAGAGTCAGACACAACCAAATCTTCAGCGCAAAATTGAGGGTGATAATCATGATTCATGTGCTGCATTCCTTTGCCAAAGTGTAGGATGTTGCTGGAGTCATTATCTTTAAGGTAAGAAGTAATTCTGATATCCAAACGGTGTTACCATGGTCAGTATCCATCCATTTCATACCTCAACACTATTTGCTTTTGAGCCCCTGAGTCTTGGATAGATTGCAAATTGGAACAATTTATATTCTTGCTGCCATGGTGAGTTACAGAGGAGCATAAATCTCCAGAGAAAGGTGTGTTGTGCTTGTGTGTGAGTAGGCACTAATCAGCATCACCAAGGGGACCAAGGTGGCCACAGCTGGTGTGTACATGTGTGTGTGGCAAATAACAAAAGTAATATATTGATTAATTTCCTGAGCTTTTGCACCAAGAAAGAGTGTCTGTGGAGAAATTTCTCCCTACAAAGAATTAGGATTGATGAGTTTGGAGAATATGGATCTACATTCACTTTTGGCCTGTCAACCAAATCCTCTCTTCTAAATTACTCTCCTCAGACTTGTAACAAGTAAACTCACCAACCAGCCAGTAAAGCATAGGGAAAAAAAAGGCGTTTTTTCCCCCCTAAATATTCAATAGATCCCTTTCACACCTTTATGCCAGTGGTACTGTTATTTTTTTCAATGATTCTCTCCTACCATAGTGGTAGGTGGCAGGGTAAAAATCAAACAAGATACAAAGAATATTTAGCCCACTCTCCAGGAGGAATAATTTCAGCTGTTCCCTATACAAAAATATTTAAGATATCCTGTATTTGTGTCTGCATGTAATTCTCCATAGCATTTTAGGTGGGGGGGCGGGGGAGGCAGCTTCTTCTTGGTGTCAAGCAACAGGACTAGAGTAAATGGTTCCAAGCCATGCTAGGGGAGGCTTAGGGTGGATGTTTGGAAATACTTCTTTACTGAAAGGGTTATTGAACACTGGAATGGTCTGCCTCGGGCAGTGGTGGAGTCTCTGTCCCTGGAGGTATTTAAGTTGACCTGGCACTTAGGGACATGGTTTAGTATTGACCCTTGAGTGCTGGGTCAAAAGTTGGACTGCATGATCTTTGGAGGTTTCTTCCAACCAGATGTATTCTGTGATTCTTCAGCTTCTCTCCTAAAACACTTGTGCCTCTGTGTAATATGTTGTTAAACAAGCACTGTTTTCCACTCCAGACATGGCTGTATTGCTGGACAGGGTTCTAAGGATAGTTCACAAAATACTTCATCACTCTTAAGTGTGAGATAATTCTACCAGCAATAGTAGATATCTTGTCTCCTTAATAAATCTCAGACTTATTTTCTTTAAAAGGTTCAAAGAAAACCTGCTGTTCTTTTTACTGTTTTGTAATGATCCTCGAGGTCTCTTCCAACCTTAGTGATACTGTGAATACTGTGAATACTGTAAACTGTATTAGTTGTCACCCAGATTCTTGCAATAGCATTTTGTCTCCCTGTTATCTCCTCTTACTTATACAGCAGAACTGAATCGAGCTGAACGAGCTATACATGAACATGAAGTGGTGATTACTCAGCCCTGCTTGTATTAACTCACAAATGTAATTTAACAAATAAAAAACCCCCAAAGATCCTAACTTCACTCAGTACCTTTAGAGCATCGATCACAAAATTAATGGGAGCCTTCTAAATACTTCATGCAAATCCTGCATGACACACCAAATACATACCCCACATAGAATTTACAAAAGTTGAGGAAGGCTTGTTGCTGCAGCTGCCTGTGATGTACTGACGTGACTACTTACATTGCAGAACCACAGCGTAATGAATTACTCCTTGGTGGCTGATCCTCTGTGTAGTGAAGGCTGCTATCAAATGTGTTGTAGCTGAAGCTGAGTGGGAGAAAGATGTTATCACTACAGCTGCTCTTCTCCAAAATTTTCCTGGAGGTTGCTTTATTTAGGCTAAGGTGCTTCACTACTCATTTGCAAAGGGGTAGGAGCACAAATAGAGTCCATTGTTATGTTCATCTGACAAGTGATAACATGCAACCACTGTTGGGTTTTTATTGTCTAGGCATAAGTATTGCTTTGATTGTAATTGTTGTATATTTTTATTTGTCCCATATTAGCACTCCTTGTTTTGAGGTCTTTTCTTTTTCAGCTGCTACTCCCCTCCAGTCCTTCTCTCCTCAAATTTTCTAGTTTTGACTTAAGTTTTAGCCAGATTGTTTTATTAATTTTTAAGTAAGATGCCCTTTGAATCTGCCACATAAAGCAAGACACAGAGAAATGACACTATAGTAAGAGTTCATCATTTTGTGATAGTACTATAGTGCCAAGCACAGTGGGACCCTGGTTCCTCACCATGACTGTGGAGTCTCGGGAACCCTACAGAGGTGCAAAACTGGGATGACATCTCCAGACTTTGATTCTGCTCTCTGCTCTTCAAAGATGGTATGTTGTGAAGTCCTTACTACCTCTAGCAAGTCACACTTTTAAAGCACATGTCCCCACTCTTCTTCCAGGAAGACTGTTTAAGAAGATTGTCAGAAATACTGCCTAAGGTGTATGCTAATTCTATTCAGAGATAGCTAATACCATTTATTTTCTTGTATGCACTCTTTGTTTTAACCTTAATAGCTCTTTATACCTGATTTATTTATAGTCAGTAATCATCTCCCCTCTCAGCTTTTGTTTTACTAGGCCGAACAGTCTAAGCTCATGAGATTCATAAAGTGTCTGATAGCCTGAGTAGCTTTACTTTGGACCTACTCAAGTATGAATTCCTCTTCTTTGAGTATAGTACAGAACTGTATTGTATAGCTCTATTAATGTCTTCCCATCTCTGCTAGAAAAATGTGTTTTAATACAGTGATGCCCTGTTAATGGCTCAGGTGCTTGTGAATGCCATTATAAACCAGGTCTTTATCTTCCTCTTTCTAGCCAGTGATTGCCTCAGTGTTCTTGCTGTGTTTTAAATACATGATCTTGCCCTTAGTATTATTAAATGTCTTGCTTTGCATCTCTTTGGTCATGTATGGTATCACTGTTCTCTTCTGTGTCACCAATTTGTTTGAACTGTGAATCAGCATCACCTTTCATTAGAACATGACAACAAAATGCATCTGAAATGTAGAACTCAGGCTGCAAGATGTTTGTGTATTTCTTGCTGCATGCCTGCCTCATCTGCAGCTGTAATGAAGCTACAGAACTTGCAGCAGGAAATTTCTCATCTTTCAGCTCACGGTAGCAGGCCATACATTTAACTCTGAATGTCTTTAGTGAAATCCCTAACATACTTGTCATGTTGGTTTCCACAGTGTTGCAAGATCTTGTGCTGTGCTGAACTATTCCAGTGTGCGCACGCTTCAAAGGCACTCAGTGTTTGCTAAGATAAAGCTGCTTTGCTCAGGACATCTTTTCAACAAATGTTCCAAAAGATGATTTCTAGATGTGCCCACGCAGAATTCTTTGCAGGACTGTAGCCTAAATCACTTTCAACTTAATTATTATACAGATGCAGTCTATGTCAGGCTGCATGTGGGTATTTATGCTTCCCTCTGCGTGTAGGATTCCGTGGTTGCCTGCTGTGACCCACTGTCATTCCATTAATGAATTTGAAGCAAGCATGATTTAATTCAAAATGGTGGGACTCTACAGACAAAATTCATGTCTGTGAGGAGCTCCTCACAGGGGCAGGATTTTACACAATGTTACTAAAACTACTACTCAGGGCATAGATTGGAAATATCACTTATTGGTAAAACCTGCAGCTAGTCAAATTCCACATTAAAGTTGTGTATTGAAGGGTCCCACTGACCTACTCAGTGATTCAAGTGAGGCTGCATCAGGGGATGAGTCTGGCCAGTTAATTTAGCCTTGATGACAGCAGTTGTGCTGCTGATCTACACAATCGGATTGTGTTTTGGCATTGGAGGGACTCTGGGGAATCTCACGTGATCTGCGCTGTGAAATTAATTTGATAATGCACCATTGTTTTCCCTGAGCTTGATCATTCATTCCCGGCTGAAGCTAAGGCCCTCAGGATTGAATTCATCACATTTAGAAACCAGCCACAGCTTTCCATTTACAGAATGTCAAAATCCCTGTGTGGTCTTTCTCTTGAAATAACCCGAAGCACAGCGCTATGAGCAAAGGGAGGCCTGATGGAGGTTTCTGCCAGTGAGGGGCACATTATTATCCCTCAAGCTTTACAATTTTGTATGAGCGCTGTATTCCATAATCACTGCCCCATGAAAAGCTGGCACTGAGTTTCTTTAGAGCTGATGATGGGTGAATCTGCAGGTGCTCATTCTTGAAGGAGCTGACGCAATCCATTCTGATGAACGTGAATCTCAACAGGTTCAGAGGGAAGCATCCACTCCCTCCAGGCTGCGGTTGCTCCTGCAGATTTTAGCTGTGCCAACTAGAGGCACTAGGCCAACTCTAGCCATGGTGTAAGTCCATTGACATCCGTGGAATTGCCTGCACCTACACAGGGCTAACTTTGACCCACTGTGCTTAAACTTCTGTCAGTATTTCCGCTAAGCTCTTTTCTTTATTCATGGGTTTAGAAGCTGGCTGTAAAAATGTGCTCCATGCTGACATTTGGCATACAGCATCTCCTCATCCTGGGAGCATGGCTTTTCTTCCTCTGTAAAACAAAACAAAACAAATAGAAAACCCAAACCCCACTGAGGAATTTTAGTCTGATTTCCTGGATTAGGAATAAGTAAGAGTTTGTTTCCGATTCTTTCCTATTCACCTGTATCCCTGGGGTGGATTTGTGTTAAAGATTTTCATAGACACCTGTATACAGGGAATCTGCTCCTGCATGTGATGTCTCCTCATATTTCCTGTTTTGGTAGTCAGGGTCAGATGGCCCTTTCAGGAAATATAACACATTTCTTAGGCCCCTCTGTCCATAAGTCAGTGGCATGGGCTGAACAGGTAGCTTCTTTGTGGCTCTGCATCCCTTATCTGAATCACAGTCACTGCTTTCAGTAACTAGAGCTCCATTTGTGTCTTCACACAAGGATTTGAAGCTTGTGGCACATAGGTTTTTATGTAGATATATTTCAGTTCTAGAGTTGTTTGAGAGTAACTAATTGTGTTTTTTCATGGCTGTTGTCTCTTGGTGGCTAGTGGTGTAGCATAGACAAGTCACATATGAGTCTGTCCAGTTTGAGTGAAGTAAACAAGGGGAGGAGGCATGAATGAGTCAGTTGTGCAGATGCTCATGTCAGAGCATATTTGCATGAGTGTTCATGAAACTGCATGGACTTCTCTGTGATATTTCTTTGCCTGATTTATTTTTTTGCAAATGCTGTTGGTTTATGGACAACAATAAAATCAGCCTCACAGCTATCTGTAGACAAAAATGCATTTGCAGTGTTCATCAAGAGGGACTTGCTGGAGGGAGTTCAGACAAAAAGGGAATCTGCCCAATGCTGCTGCCAACACCCAGGGGTGAGATCGGCTGAGAAGTGGGTTCAGTAAGGGGAGACTGTGGTTTCTCCCCTCAGGTATGTCCTGGATCCCATATGGCTACAGCAGACCACACAAGGGTAATTAGGGAATCTAGGTGTGGGAGAAGCATATCTATTAGCATATTTATCTATTTCACAAGGATATGGCAAATTTTGGCAGATAGTCATGCCCATGCCTTTTAAACAGCTGTACTGATTTAGGTGGTTACTGTCTCTCAGCTGTTCATTATCTGTTGCTCAGCTGACTGATCATGTAAGTATTCCTAATTTGTTTCAGTACAAAGTGAAACAGTTCATTTAATGAAGCTTTTAATTAAGCTGATAGCAAGAAGGGATGGCCAGATCTTAAAGCACCATCGTTTTCAGGAATGAAGGTAGGATGATAGCTGCAATATTTGTAAAAGCCTACGGAGATGCTGAGGTAGAAGCAGTGATTCAGTTCATATCTTTAAGATATGGCTTATGCTGAATCCATAGGATATACTGTTTCTAAAACACTTTATGCACTGCTTTCTCTTCTCTGTATCAAAATACAAAGACTTGGAAAATAGATACCAAGAAAATAGGAGAAAAATTTTCTTGTAAAATGCAGATTTACTGGAAATGAAACCCAGACATCACAGAAAAGGAGTGGAATCAGACTTAGCAGTATTCGTGTTCCTCACTGCAGCAGTGTTTACATGGTCAGTGATTGGAAAAAAACCCCAGTGTTCACAGTTCCTCATTTTTAGACTGTTTTTGGATTGTTTAGGTCCTGAAGCATCAGTCCTGGGGAAGCATATGTTCATGGACCTGTAAGGAGTAAGACCTTGTCTGGTTCTTTGTCATGAAAATAACACAACCCATCTGTTTTTCCAGTTGTAGAGCTGACCTGGTTGGTGTCTCACTGGCAGACCAGCTGCAGGGAGCACTAGGTAGATACCCAATTAATATTAATTTAATGTACACTATACAATGTAGTACATTTTCACACACTCTTTTGATAACCATCATTCTTTAGTTTTCAGTGCATCTGAGACTGGGGAAAAATCAGGCCCTAAGGCCAGGCTGGCTCTGCTTTTGGAGACTCTGAGCTTCAGAGGAACCTGTGGAACCTGTGGAAGCTAAGCCACAGGTTGAGCTGTATTTGCTCATACAATATTAGTACCTCATCTGCAAATAATTTGACTTGCTTCAAAGCAGTCATGAATCAAAGTTTGCACTTTGTAGTGGGAGTGAGCTGTAGGGCCAGAAGACTGATGTCATTAGAATAAAGGAGCGTGAGCCTCCCAGGGATGCCTCAGTTCTGTTTGAAAGGGTCAGTCTGAGTGTATCTGAGATACTGATGGGAACTTTGTGCATGCTACACATCTGCACTAACTGAAGATCTGCTGGCCAAGCTGCTGAACATACTTTGCTACATGAAGGTCTATTGTTATGTTACATTATTGTTTACAAAACAGATTGGAAACCCCAATGTTGCCATCAGGTTTTCCATGTATTTTTACTTTTTGTTTGGACCAAAACCTCAAAGCCAATTTTGCTTTTATCTTTAATCAATTTCCCTTTCCAGCTCTGTGCTTTCTCCCTTATTGTCTTCCCTATGTACTCCTGGAAAGATTTTTAAATATTTGTACAAGTGGAAAACAAGTGGAGCTTTTTCTGTGAGTTTTCTTATAAAGAACAGCTTAATATTGTTACAAATGCTGAATGAATAACAAGTTTAACTTTGAAAGCACTTTGTGATGCTCACTCTGTCATAGAACATGTATTTGTTTAAAATAATGCAGCATTTGTCATGCCTTCTGGTTTTTCCTGCTTTACTCTCAGTATGTCCCTTACCAAGTCTCTGATCGTTTTGGCGCCTTACCACAATTTGGGCTCGACACATCAGAGTATTACGGGTTTGTTTCTCTGCTTCCTATTCAATATTCATCCTAGTTCAACCTGAAATCATGTCTACAATGCAGGAAATACAGATGGTATTCTGTTCCCAGGGTAATTCAGAAGGTCATCATGGACTAATCTGGCTGTAAAAGATAATCATTCTTCTAAACCTTTGCAGTACTTTAAAATACTGCAAGGTGCAAAAATACTCTAAACAGAGTGAAGAGCCATCATTAGAGAGGAAATGAAAATAGCCAGGCTTGCTTAGCCCAGCAAGGCTGAGGTGGAAAGGGTGTAGGAGTATCCATAAATATATTATGGGTGTTAATATCAAGGGAAGGAAAAGAACTCTTTAATGTAAAGGACTGGGCTGGCACAAGATTAGATATGTGTACACTGGTTGTCAGTAAATTCAGCCTGAAAACTAATGTTCTGGCTGCTAGAGAAGTGAAGGGCAGGCTTCTGCCACAGCTTTTGGAAGGGAGAATGTGTTTAATGTGGATCATGGCTGTTTATGAAAGGGATCAGTGATGTGGTTGCGTGCAGGAGCAAGAGGCTGGATGACCTGGCAATGCTCGATAAAAGAGCAAAACCAGCCAAACTTTTGTTATATGCTTCTGGTTATGATGTGTGAGAGTGTACCTTGTATAAGGTAAGAATTGACATTCTCATGATGGCCAGCAGACTGCACGGTAGGAAAAGAAGTATGTTCACCAGCATGTCACTACTTTATTTATACATGACTGGGTAGAATAAATCTCTCCAGTTACCTTCTATATGCAGCATTCTGTGTCTTATGAATCTCTTGAGTGAAGTTTAATGAAAAAGCAAGGTCACAGAACAGTAGGGGGAAAATTGCCATGTTCCAGCTATGAAGACAAAAAGATTGATCCAGTCAATAGCCATTCAAGTCAGAGGAAACCTTTACATTGATTTCAACGGAAACTGGATCAGAGCCTTAGTGAGTAAATTACTGTCTGGTCACAGCACCATGTCTGTCTAGTATCGTGATATAACACAGTTACATTTGTGAAGACATTTTACTCTCTGTCTGCGCTGTAAGGCATTAGAGATAAAAGGAAAAGCGATCCCAGTTGGAGCATTCTCCACACCACAAAGGTCATTAATTTTTATCTGGAGCTGTGAAATATAATTCAGAATTCTATAGAAAATGCACACTGACGTTTGTGATCTCTTCTTTAGGAACAGTCATTTTCCTACTCAAAAAAAGGAGCAGATAATATCCCTCCCACCCCCTCCCCCCCATCCCCTCACCATCTGTAAGGAGAGCTTTACATCCACGGTTTCATTCAAGTGCTGAATATTCTTCCTTGATGATTTAAACTAAAACCAAACCCAAGCTGAAATGCTGGGTCCTAAATCCAAGACTCTGGGACAGGTTTCTAGATTTACTCTACCAGGGGAGTGTCTGTCTCAACTGCTGTCTTATTCTGGTTAGTCTAGCTGAAAAGTTGAATCCAGGGCAAGATCCACACAGTGATATATATTGTTATACTTGCCCTAAAGTATCAGTAGTCTGCAGTACATGCACAAGTATAGGTGTTCAGGAGAAGACTTGATGGGGTGCTTGGTACCATGGTTTAGTTGATTAGGTGGGTTGGATTGTTTGATGGGTTGGACGCGATGATCTTGAAGGTCTCTTCCAACCTGGTTTATTCTGTGTATTCTATGTAAGTCCTGTTGCTGAAGGGAGACTAAGAAGTCCATTTTTGGACTCCATTGTCAAGATAATGACCTGAGGCTTCAAGATTGAGGGACTGAGCAGGTATCAATGGCAGAGCCAGTACTGAACCTGGATTGTCTATGTTGCAGTGTTTGATTGTAGATACCATTGTTTCGGTCACTGTATCTTAAACTTTCAGCTTGCTCTAACCTTGAAGGGCTCCCATGTGTTCTGAGCCACATGTGTGGAGAAAATGGCAATTTTCAGAAAAGCTACCTTTCCCCTCATTGGCCCTGATTGTTTTTAGGATATGGTGTATATTGGGGGCTGGCAGTAGAAAATTTCTTTTCACCACTTGTATTGTCAGATGAGAGACCAAAGACAAGCAATGGAACAATACATGGAAAACCACATGGCAAGTGAATCCATCTTGCAGTTCTGAACGTTTTAGGTATGCTGGCTCATTTTCCAGTTATGCAGACAAGACTCTCCCTGTTTCTTCTGCTATATAAATTGAACTACTGGGTCTTCAGGGATGGGACCCTCTTATTAAAACACTGTTCAGTGTGTTAGCATTTTGTTTCAGAGATGCCTACAGAGAATAACTGAATCCGACTATTGTGTTTGTCTGTGCAAACAGACACCTCCTGCATTCTCTTTGGTAGCCCTGCAAAGCCTCCACTTAGTATGCAGACGCTGCCACGGTAGCTTAGCCTACCCTCCCCTGTGTGGAATATGGATGGATCCTGGATGCGTTTGCACGCACTTACATCAAGCCATCCTGGCAGGTTTTTATTTTGCACCACCACTGTCGGCTTTCTGGGCCACGGGGAGGGAAAGCTGATATTCTGCCTGCTTCATAGCAAGTGCTTAGATGTAAGTGTTAACCATTCCTAAGTTGGAGATGTAAAAATTTTAGGTGCTGAATGAGAAAATACTTGTACCAGTAAGGAGTGTGGGCTGTGCTGGTGACATCTATACTGGCTGGGCGTCTACAGAGGTCTCTCCCTGAGAGCCAGCTGCCATCCACTTGCTGTGGAGTGCTGTGACCTCAGTCCCATTTAGTGAGCGCTACTGAAGGTGCAGCTTATCAGTGGATCTTTCAGCTCACCAAGGGGCCATGACTGGAGCACAGGGTCAGCGCAGTGTTGCACCCCAGCATAGGTGTGTGCTTCCCAAAGGGCTCCAGAGGTTTTTCCTGTTGTGTGATACACCACATCAGACCTAGCCCCTGTGTTAATTGCTGGAGCAGAGGAAACTGGATGTCTGCAAGTGCCAAAGTTAGAAGCACGCTCTCTCTTACTGCTCAGAAATGTAGGGGATATTCCCACAGTACTGCTGCTTCCCATCTTCCACCCTGAAATGTCTTGAGACATTTCAGAAAATACAAAGCTGTCTTTATTGTTTTCAGTATGTTCTCTCCAGCTTGTTGATGTCAAATCTGTGTTGCCATATTCTCTTTATGCTTTAATTGTGTTGGGGTTACTGCCCTCTTAGGTCAGCTGCTCATTAGGTGGTGCAAATGATCCCTGCTGGTTTAGTGCAGATGAACTGAATTAGGGTAAATACTACTTCAACCCAAGTTAAATGACCTTCCTGCTTCTGCTCTCCGTTTGCTGTTGATGTATGGCTTTGCTGGTCCCATTGCACTGGAAGCTCATGTTGAGTTCCTTGTTTGCTTTGACCCTCTAATTCCTTTCCTGGAAAGCAGTGGCTCTGCAAGCAGTTCTTTAGCTTTCAGGAAAGGACTGCATTCTTCACTCTAGATGATCCTCTGCTCTAAATTTAACTCTATTAATATTTTGAGTGGAAGCAACATGTAAAGAAGTCTGGAGTCATGTCATACACTTACCTAGGCTGTGAAGAGCAATTGAATTACATCTCTTCTTAGAGGCAGTTCCTAATTCTTTGTATTCCTGAGCTCAATTCCTTTTTTGTTTAGTTTTGTTGCTCAAGAGCTGAGAATACAATTAAATTCAAACAGCTAGTATCTGTGGACCTAAGTGTTACTATTCCAGGTAAGGGCCCAGCTTCATGTTCCAGGGTCCTGTTTGGCATATCTTAGCTCTGCAGATGTTCTCTCTTGTTGCTTTTGGTCAGATTTCACTTGTCACCCTGATCAGCTCTGGGCCATTGGGGTCAGGTAGCTCACACACTGGGAGGAGAGCAGAGCTCAAATGCTGTGGTGGTCAAAAGCAAATCTTTTGGATGTGCTGAAACAAAACTATCAGGGAAAAAGAGACCTGACCAGTGTGCAGATTTGAGAGGTATCTGTCTCTTTTCTTCATATTGATGAATTTAGCTCTAAACTGTGTAGCTCAAATATGTCTCTGGCATTTTCAGCAGTGTCACAACAGTGTTGGTAAGTTAGGGCCTCTTCAGGAGTGGCATTGAGCACACTCTCATAGAGATAACTGACAGGAGCCTTGCTGTTAATGTGACCAGAACTGGAACAGATAGGACATATTTGCCAATCAGTTCCTGACTTCCACATGCATGTCTTTATGCCATTTCAAGCAGTGTGGTGGAAGCAGATAGTATCCTGAAGATTTTTTTCCTTCTTTCTCTCTAGCATAAAACAGACAGGATATGATAGAAATCAAATCAGAAATGCATGCTAGCATATTTTATGCACAAGCTTGCTCACTCTCTCTCTCCCTGGATAGGAGATATTTAAAATAAACCCAGCACATTCAGAAGCCCAAATACAGCAGTTAAAAGGGAGTTGACCATAGCAGCTTCCAGAAAGACAAGTGTAGCCTAGTGTAATTGGCACTGGCCTGGGACTGGGGAACTGAGATACTATTTCTGGCTCTGCTATCAGTTTTTCCTGTGCAGTTTCCCTGTTTGTAAATACAGACACTTATCTCTTTCAGGAGAGATTTAGAACCAGTTGAGGAAAGTCATGGGAGTGCTGTAGGAGTCAACAACCTTCTTGGCACTGGAAAAAAAATGATTTAAAATTACTATATTAATATCCAAGCAGGCTCCTGTTTCTGCCTCGCCTGAGAGGCCTCTGTTAGGAGTGAGGCTTCAGCATATGGGATGCTTTTCAAACACGCAATATAAGTCAGCCCCAGCCCTGAACAGATGGCAGAGTGCTCTGTACAGCTAGACCTCATACCCTGTTGCAGTGAATGGGACACTGCTGCTATAAACAGCTTGTGGGTTGGATGCCTAATTAAAGAGAAGAGGCAATAAGTGAACATCGTGGTAGCAGGGAAATGGGGAGGTAAGTGGAATAAGTGGGAGTGGCTGAGTAGTCTAGGGGGCTCACAACTGGATTTCAGTTTCTGGTTTCACTTAGAAAAATTCAGCTCTCTAGGTCTGCACTTCTGCTTCCATTTAAAACTGAAACTATTTTTTTAAACCTCTGTTTATCTTCAGAAACCAGTTTTTGACTGGTTTTATTTTTATTTTTTAATTTTAATTGCTAGTTTATCCCAGTAATATTTACCATGGATTTTCTTGAGGGGAAGAAATGGATTCTGCAATTTGAAGCCAATAATGATCTGTCTGTGTACAACATGAAATAAAGAAACGGAAGGAATTTTTTGACAAGGAACAGACGTTTCCGTAAACGAATCTATTCTAAACCTGCTGTGGAGAGGTTTAGCTTTCTGGTGTTTCCCATGAAAGCATACATAACTCAGTGCTGCTCAGCAGTTTCAGGTCACTTGATGGGATGCAATTAGCATTCTGTAATGAGCTGGTAAGCCTACTGATGGTCTTGCCAGGGAAATGTTTAGGAGTCTGCAAAATGTACTTTGTACATCAGACAGAATCATTCAATCCCTTAAGACATTTCTCTTCAGTTCACAGGGTGCATTTGATGCATATCTACAGATGTGGTGTGTGCATGGGGTATGGTATGGCTGCTTAGAAGACTGTGATGATACTGAAATTGGTGGTTAAGTTTGGTTTCTGTGAGCTGCAAGCACTGTTTGCACTGATGTCCTAGAAAGAAGAAGCTGACACTGTAGGATGGGGAGGAGAAAACTTGGTGTATTAGCTCCGTGTGCATGTGGGGAGGGCATAAAGCCCAAGGTAAGTGGTGTAAAACCTCACTGTGCGTACACAGCAAAGGCCTGACTCCTGCCCAGCGTTAGAGGGAGATGCTCCATGGGAGGGCAGCTGCCTTCTTCAGAGCTGCTCACTGCAGTTTGGAAAAGATCTCAGGGAAATCCACTTTAGGCTTGGAGAGCCAGTACATAGCACATGGTTTCTGAAATACTTTCTGACTGTGCATGTTCAGCACTAGCAATAATTTAGGCCCCAATCCAATACCCACAGAAGCTAATGGGTGTCTTTCCGTTAACTTCTTTTTAATAGACCAGGCCCATAAAGCGAAGACAAGCGTATTTTTAAGAGCCTGCTAATCTGTGGAGCATGTGCTACTTTAAGTAAAATTCCCTAGCACTCTGTGAATGGAACACTTCCAAAAAATAAAAAAAAAGGTGGAAAAAAAAAAGAAAGAAAAAAGATTAAGAAAAGAGTAAATAGCCATTGCAGAAGCTAGGGAACTGTAATGGCTGAGAAAGGAAAGGTCAGCTGTATTTCAGGCTAAAGACTGCAGATCTCTATGGTTTTGAATGTGCCTTTTCCATGTGTGGGAGCTTTGAATATGCCTCAGTATTAATGGTATAGAGGAGAAATTACTAATAACAAGAGATCCGCCCCAAAAAAGCCCAAACCTCTTTACTTTGCCTCAGACTAAACTGCAAGATTATAGGGAGTGGGGGGAGCCAGCTTCCTTAGAGACAGAAGGAAACAAAGTTTTACCTGTCATTTCATAATAAACACAGCTTTTGTTGCAAAAATGCATTCTGTGTGGAAAAAAAATATAATTAAGTGGCATTATTACATCACATGTTTGTACAACTGTTTCATATTGTTTGTGTAGCTATTTCATATTTGTTTTCAAAGCCAGAGTGGCCTGTGAGCATCTAGCCTAATTTCCTGTTAAACTACAGAACATGAAATTTCACCTGCTAATTCCAACATTTAATTCAATAATATACAACTGTCTTAGAACATACCTACAGTGGGAAAGATATTCAAACTCAGGGCATAGAAGAAATGGAAAATCTGTGACATCCCAGGTTGAAAAGCTAGGTAAAGAATAAAAAGCTTGCTTTTTTCCAGTTTGTTTGTATAATTACTCCTTCTAGCACTTTGATCTGCCAGATTAGAGACCAGCCTAGGATCAGATACCAGATACTGTGTAGGTGCTTACAGACTGTGATCAAATCTCCTCTTAACGTGCTCTTTGATAAGCTAACAAGATTGAATTCTTTAAATCTCCTGCAGAAAAGCATGTTTTCCAGACCATGAATCATCCCTGGCCATTTGTTTGATAGTGTTGCACCAGTGTGAAATTGGAGGTGTCCAGTAGAGAATGGAGCTCTGTTGCTTTATTTATTTTGTAGAGGCGCTTGTTCTTTGAAAAATATTGGGCTTTAAATGCCTTTAAAAATGTGACCACCTCTGTGTTTCTGCTAAAGAAAAACAGACAGTAGTCTAGAAGCATCTCTCCTTCTTGTGTAAACTTAACAATTGTAAGTGTTTGCTTTTGGGTAAATGTTTCTTTAGCACTTCAGAGAAGCAGAGATGGTGAAGTAATGCGCACCAAGCCCCAAATGGTATGTGAAAAGCTTCTGAAAGAACCAGGAGATATAATGGTTCAGACCAGTGTGATAGCAATGCCAGTATCATGTTTTTATCAGCTAAGAATACATATAGAATAGAATACATAGAATAAACCAGGTTGGAAGAGACCTTCAAGATCATCATGTCCAACCCATCAACCAATCCAACCCACCTAATCAACTAAACCATGACACCAAGCACCCCATCAAGTCTCCTCATGATCGTGTTGCTACTGAAATCAGTTTGGAGTCCTCCACAGCCTCCCATGGAAGCCAGAGAGTATCTCCTTGGAGGCTGAACCTGTTCATTCCAGTCATCTCCTTTCTGTGGCCACTGCATTTCTTGGGAATCTGAGCATTACAGTAACACAGTGCTATAAGTAAGTAGTGAATTTCACCTGAGATATGGCTGTAGACATTGCTGGGACAGAGGGAAGAAGGGCCCTCACATGCTTGTTCAGTGTGCCAGTAAAGAAGGCAAGTTGTTTGTTGGCTGCAGTGACACAGGGTCAAAACTGACAGCCATAAAAGCTGTCAAAGTTTAGGAAAAGGTCTTCTCTGTGTCATTTACCAGACCCATTGCACTAAACCCCCTTTTCCTCTAGTGTGTGCCTTTGACAGCAGGCTGCTGCAGATGCTTAGGGCAGAACCTATGCAGCATGCAGTCCATCAGTAAATAGAGAATTCATCCCCGGAAAGCTCTTTGTGAATCCAGGCCTGATATAATATTTAGTGTTCCTAATGTAGCCCTTCTAAAATTCTATTTTTTGAGCTCATCTTCACCAGAAAATAAATCTGAATTTCCTAGCTTATGCCAGCGTTAGGTTTAGGAATACAGGTCTGTCCAACCCACCAGTTGAGATGTAGGTTAAAATTTTAACTCCTTTTCGCCTAAACTTGATGCCCTTTGGTGCCTGGTTTGGAGGTGTATGCATTATGAATGGGGAGAGGGATTAATGGTTATGGTTTAGCCAAAGAAACGTATGTGTGCTTCCAAATACATTGCATGGAGTATAGCTTCTGAAGGGAAACTCAGGTGCCTTATCTGACTCAAATCAAAGTACAGTGTACAAAACTGTGCTTGTGATTTCCTGGTTGTAAAAATGAATAATTCAGCTGATATCAGGGAAGTTATACCTGGTTGATAACCAAGTAAATGGCAGCAAAAGCTAGTAGTGTGCCTCCTTCTATGGATCTTTTCCTCAGAAGCTGTTCTTAAAGAGTTTCCTGAGTCTACAAGAAGTCAGTGAGAGCTGAAGGCATTCAGGGTGTTAAAACTTCTGTTACATGAGCGTGAGGAGATTGGTCAGGGATGTAAGATAAGGTATAATTACCTTCACTCAAAGGAGTTTAAATTCTCCCTCTGTAGACGGGAACCTGTGATGCATACCGTGTGCATAAACATTGTCAAAACCCAGCTATTACAATTAATACAACTGTAGTGAAAGTTATATTGATTCTGAGTGAAGAATATCTGTTTATGGCTGGCAGAGACAGTTTGCCTGCAGGATGCTCAGAGCCTGGCACAGTAAGCACTGTTCAGCCTAAATGCATGAACTTCAGCCTATTTTGCTCTGCTTAGGTCTGCTTGTATTTCAGATAAACCACCGGGAGTTTGATGTTTATAGTGAAATGCAATCTGAAAATCAATGTTTCTGTGTCTGCTTTTGCCAGTGTGCTTCACTGCTTTTTGTGGTCTTCTGTTATTAAAATTACATCAGGTGTGTAGCTGTATTGTATGATTTGGTAGTTGGAATGCAGATAACACTTGGATTATTGGGTCAGATGTATTTATTATCCATTCAGAGAGGGCGGATATCTGATGTGAATTTCTGGAAGTGTCTGAGTTGATTCTGTAAGTTGAGAGCAGCTTCCTCATCACTGGCTGCTGTGTGCAGACAGTCCTTTGGCTGCTGCTTACCTTTACTTTATTGTATGCTCCAGTGGAGCGTAATGAGCTTGTATATTGGAAATTGCTTGTTGTGTGTGTGGTGAGAGGGAAAGCCCAGCATCCGCTGATTCCCTGGCAAAGGAAGAGGGGAATGGGTGTTTCTTGATCCTTTGTACATGCTGTGTGGAGCTAGCACTTGGCTTTGGGGTCAGTCACTTCTTTACTGCTGGTACTGATTAGGGTGGAGGGCCAAGGAAAGGCATATGCAGGCAGAGGAGTATAGCCCCAGTGACAGCCACGAGCACTGAGCAACTGGGTGTGTTCTAGTGACCTCCTACTGCATCTGGCTGCCTTACTGTCACCTTTTTGCCATCTCCGAGTTATACTTATGTCTCTGGATGCTGCCTGTCTTTTTGCTGGATGTGTCTATTGGTGTGGGTAGGATAGAATGTACATTTCTGCCTCTGCTTCAGGCAGGGGTTTGCAGCTATGCACAGCAGCAGGTGGTATGAGACCGGACGCAACTTATGTGGTGCAGAGCAGCAGTTCTTGGAAGTGCCCAGGTGAGCCCTGGAGGTGTGTGTTTAGCAGTCCACGGCCAGGTGATGACACTAGCATGATGCCTTTCTGGGTTAATTAGTCTTCCTTGGAAGTGGGTTGCATAAGCTTGGCAGAGTGGTTATGTTGCTCCCAAGTGCCAAATGAAAAGTGGTTATGTTGCGCTCAGGGCTCAGCCTAGCTTGTTGAGAGCTGTCTTGGGTGTCTGCCCAACAGTGTATTCCAGACACCTACTCTTGGGGGTGGAGGCAGGTTTAAACAGACTTGTCCTTGCGTGGTGAAAAGAATCATCCAAACCAGCTCCACAACACATGGCTAGACTTGTGCAAAGAAGTCAAAGCCAGGAAGAATGATATGGCCTCACTTGGAAGCTGAGTAATGGAGAAGCACGTCTGTGTGTGATGGCCCAGAACATAATATCCAGCACACAAAAAATACCCAGATCCTTTCCTCTCTGTAGTCCTTAGCTCACAAGCAGAACCCTGCAGGTTTGGCTCGGAGAGACCGCAAGTGAGGGAATCCCTGCAAACTCAAATTCAATTACCTTCCTCTCTCTGAGAGCCAGCTCTCTGCTCAGCTGTTCCTTATAGAAAGATGCAGGGTTAGGGTTGTCCTGCACGTCAACTTCTTCACTCAGAAACTGAAGAGGAGAGGTATAGTGCTGACCTGCCTTCCAAGTGGGCAGATGTGTTCATCCAGCAGCTTCTGAGCTTCCCTTTTAGGAGCTGAAACTCATAGATTTAAAACATTAAACCCGAGTTCATCAGTAGTCTGGAAAGTATTTTGCAAAGCGATATGCATGTTACCCAATAAAACAAATTACACCTGGCCAGCCCTTGCAGCTGTACATCAAATAGATGTGCACAAGGAGGAGGGGATGAAGGGAGCTAGAGAGGGATTTCTTATTAGATTGTTATCTAGGAGATGATTCTTGGCTCAGCAAGCCTGTTGCTTCCAAGGCTATAGCTGAAAGTTTGAGATTTTTTGCTGCCATCATAAATAGTTTCTGCGTCCTCAGTCTGACTTGTCAAGTCCTCTCTCTGGGATCAGGTATGGTCTTTGTCATGTGCTTATTTGGTTCTTCTCTGTCCAAGCTGTTTTCAGAGCAGATCTTTTTGTCCCTGACAGTTCATCAGGAGGGACCTAGCTTCATAGACTGAGTATTGTACATAAAGAGCTGTGAAGATCAGCTGGAGTCAATCTGTGCTTCAGTATCTAGTCCACTTGGGACTTTGTGGTCCTTCATGCTTTCTTCAAGTGTTGGTTTCCTTTCTAGTAAATCCCACCCTGGGCTTGTGTACAAACTGTTACTGATTATTTCCTTCTATGGTAGCTCAGCTGAGTTCTCAAAACTGGTTTGGTAAAAACACCAAGCTCATGATGCCTTGTGGTGTTAGCATTCATCTTTGGGCAGCTGTAGAGCTGGCTGCCTGTGGGCAGTATCGGGGAGGAAGCTTGGGCTGCCATATCCCTGTCTGCAAGTGCCAGTGATACTTGAAAAAGGAGGCTCAAACATGCCTGTGGAGAGTCCAGATGTTGCAGAGAGGATAACTGGCATTATCAACTCAGGGTCTATTAGTGTGCCATACACATCAGAGGATATTTCTGCAAGCAATGGTGCCTAAACTCATTTTGATCTACTTTGGTTCTGGATTAAGCTTTTGCAAAGTCAATTTCCGCCCCCCCCCAACTTTGAATCCGTATTTCCAAAGCAAAGGGGACACCTGGAATGGAAGATACTGTAGAGGTTTAGGCTATAAAAGAATAGAATATCCTATTTTTCTCAGCATGGAGTTTGTCAGCAGCTATGCATCCAGGTATTTAATTTTAAACCACTAACACATAACAGGGCTTTGCAGCTCTATTTTCAGTGCAAATATTTTATAAAATATTAAAATTTAACACAGCTCTCTGTTCTTTGTTACAGGATAGTTAAACCTATAACTGCAGTTTCTTTCTCCATCAAATCCTGTAGAATCCTATTAGCTGTTGAGCTATAAAATCCAATCGACCCTTTTCCTGTAAGATCAGCTGCGAAGATGTGATAGAAATTCAAAATATTAGCCCCGACTTTAGCCTAGGGCAGACACTGTTTTCTGCAAGGCTACCGGGGCCCTCACTATACTTACACTAATATTTGTGACATACCCTTTACCCTCAGCTGGAGGCTTTGCTTTCCTAATCAACAGACCTGTCTGCTTGAGACTTATTTGATGAAGCAGTTGATGCATCCAGCTGTGAAAGTAAGCACAGCATTCAAGGGTCATTTGAAGTCCAGATGCCCGAGTCCTCTCTTTAAGACTACTCGAAGGGGGGGGTGGGGGGGAGAGGGAATTGGAAGAAAATTCTCTGAAGAGGAACTTTGCACTGAATGAGCAATTTGGATGAGAGTGCTACACAGCCGCTCGAAGCTGTGGGAAGAGATGACCACACAAGGTTAACTGCATCTGCCAAGTGTTTCCAGATTTCAAAAGAGAAGAATCACATATGTTCTTCTTCCCTGCCAAGTCCATTAGTAAGCTTCTTAAACTACCATGTAGTTCTGTGGATTCTTTCAGGCCATGAGCATGCTATGGGCATGAGTAGTGTGGCCCACAAGATGCTTGCATTTCCTGCAGGAGATGGGAGCACCCATGCTGTAACCACCACACAGATGGCTCTGGCAAAGCTGGAACTCCTAAACGTGGCTGGGGATGGGTCCAAATTAGTAGACCACTCAGAGAGATTCATGGATAAAGCCTGCTTGACCCCAGGGTCCAGAAGGATTTGCTCACAATGCACTGGATACACAGGACCAGTGTGGATACTGAGCACATAAGCTCAGTCTAATGAGAGCTGGGGAGTTGGCTCAGATCAGGCCAGGCTTTTCAGCTTTGTGTCAGAGCTGGCCATGAAGGATCTGTGCTGACTAAGAGTAGTGAGGGGTGGTTTTGCTATTTTCATCATGGGACTTTTGTGTTCTGTTAGCTGGGATACTCCAACTTCTTGTTACTTTGGATAGCAAAACATGGATGGTATACATGATCTTTTTATTCACTTAACTAGAACATAAGAGTTTAAAACAAACCTTATAACTGGCATCCATCATACCAGTAAAGTCAGCAATTAGGTGATCCTGCCCTGGGAGGGGGGTTGGACTAGATGATCTTTCAAGGTCCCTTTCATCCCCTAACATTCTGTGATTCTGTAAATTAACCTGCTACCCTTGTCTGAGGTCAAAAAAACAAGGAAGAAAGTTACAAATTACAGTTGTTGCCCAGCAAAATGGGATCATGCTCTGTCTCTCAGAAGTAGAAAAGTTTAAAAGGTAGTTCACTGGGATCAAAAGAAAAACTAACCATCCAGGGGGCTTGCACCAATAAGCTGAAAACACATCGATTGCTAAAAATCTTTTCATTACATTATGATGTAGATGAAATATGTGAAAACACAACGGAATTGTTAAGCTTCTTGATAACTGAGTTCAGTAGCATAAACATACATCTCAGTATTTCATGTTGCAGATAAGTTTTGGGAGTCCTCTGTATGCATGCACTTGGTAGGAAACAGGATCAGAGGATCAGAGCTGGTTCTTGTATGAGATTGTTACTTCTTTGGCAGGATGTGAGTCAGCTGCAGGTAACGTCTACAGAGACATGACTGCAGGGGTGAGTTGGATCTTTCTGGGTTACCAGTAGGACAGAAAACCTTGCCTATCATTAGTGTGCAGTCACAGCCTTGGGTATATTGTGCTCTTGCCAGATCTGGTATAGAGAATTATGTCTGAGCAGGCCTGATACTAAAGAAAGACAGTTAGGGTTGTGAAATGATGACTTGGACGAGCGAGTTGTTCCTACTGATTCAGTCAGGCACTGTGTCACTCGTCCTCCAGGAAAGATATTAAATGAAGTTTCTGACATTTGAAATCATTAATTATCACCTGGCATGTTTCAGAAGTGAAGAGGTGCCAGTTCCATTTTGCATGGTTATTTCTTGGCAGATTTAACAGAATAAGAAGTTATGTAGGATTTTCTTCTCTGTACCATTAAAGAGCACCTGTGTGTGTTAAGCAGTGGCCCCGGTGACCCCTAGCCCAAATCCTCCTAAGATTCATCCTGCTTTTCAATCGTGAGGCCTGAATAAATTCAGTGCAGAATTGTGGCCATAAGTGTGTAAGACAGCATTATATCCTCCCAAGAAGAAAAGTACTGTAGAAATTCAAGATCAGTATTTTAAAACACCCTCCAGGTCTGGACTCCTGCCGTAAACTCTATCTGAAAATAAGCAGAAGTGCCAGACACTGCCTGTTTTGCCCTGCCGCTGGCCCCCTTCCTTCAGAGCAGATTAGGAACAAATGTGGAGCTCACCAGCTCTCTTAAGCACTTCAACGAATTTAAAAGCAAACATGGTGATAAAAAAATCAACAGCCTTTTCACCAAGATTTAACTCTCTCTGTCTCATTGGTAACAATGGAGATGTATTCTACAGCATAGAGATGTAATATATAATAATTTCTTTATCCTGCTATTAAAATGATTTGTGATGTCTCTTTATAGTTAGTAAAATAGTAATAGGGTAATTGAGGGGAACTATTGATGTGTTGTTGGAGGAGATGAACAAACTTTTTTCCTTGTTGCTATTTCCTCCTCTGAGAGACAACACACTCCTTCCCTGATGATGTTGTGACTTTTGTCACACTCTGCTTCTGAGAGTGTTTGTTAATTGGCACCCCCTCGATGAACCTGTCAAAATCAGATGTGGCACCTGGATGTGGAATGTAACAAAATACTCTCAATATTTGAAAGGAATCTAGACTTAATACCATGTTCTATAAATAAAATCCCCTTGTTGATACGAGATTGATGTGATACGCCTTTAATCATAAAAATGAAAAGTATTCCGTGGATTTGCTTTCTGGTGTTGAAGCTTGCAGATCCCAGATCAAGATGTAACGTAGGCCCATGAATAAGTGCCATTGAAGTCGGTGACCCCTAGGTACATGCTTAATTTTAACGGTGTGCTTTTAAAATGCTGCGCAAGGTCAGGCACCACTTTTCTTAAAATTAATCATAATTTCTTTGCAGACATTCTTGGGACTCTGATTTCTGTGGCTTTGGGAATGTTGCTAAGAATGTGGAGAGGCTATTCAGTTTCTATAATACTGCTTTGGCCACAGTCCTGCAGCCAGCTCCAGAAGAGTGCAAACTATTATCATAGCAGCAGAGGTTTCCTGTATGCTGTGCAAATTTGTAATTCCCTTTCTTCACTTGTAGAAAGCTAAACTTGCATCCAAGAGCAAATCTCTATTAGTACGGCTCCCTATGTGCTGTGTTCCACATTAGCGGCTTTGCGGGTTGCAAGGTATGCTCAAGCCTCTTCTTTAGTCATAATGACTGTAAGCAGTTGGACACAGAGGACCTCAGCAAAAGCCTGCTGTGGTCAATGAAAAGGTTCTTACTGGCTGTTTATGATCATACCCTTGTTTTCTGTTCAGATCAAATGCCTTCTGAAGCAGGAGATGGTTTAAGAGAAAACATACAGCACTTCATGCTGAACATAGGTGCAGGTTTGGAGTCCTTTTCCTGATGCCTTTTGGAAAGAGAATTATTCTGCATTCTTACAGTCATGTACACAATGCAGGAAGGCTGAAGAAGTATTGTGGCTAAGCATAAAAATGAAGGATAAAGTGGTTTCCTTGCCCTGGCAAGGGTGAACACAAAGATAGAGAAGTGCACACAGACAGAACGAGCCCTTTCATGGAGGCAGTCGTGATTTGCTGATGTAGTGACTGCATCCCAAGTGCAGCCATGTGACAGGAGCAAGGCTCTGCCCCTCAGGAGGCCAAGGGGGCTAACACCCAAACACCTTGAATCTGTTTTCTTCTTTGCACTGATACTGTTCCAGTGACTGCATGAATTTACTGCTGACCCATACCAGTATGCATGTTAAGGTTTAAACCCTTTCATCTTCTCTTCCCTCTGTTTCCAAACTGATATAAAAGGCAGTGAGGTGATATCAACATTTTGCATAGGGAGTGCTGGGCTGTCAGCTTAACATGCTTTGCCCAGGTGTGAATGACTTTGGTGGCCAAGGTGCAGGCCTATTTCCTTTAGTACTGATGATCACTTAGGTTGCTGTGGCCCCCGCTGGGTCCCATTCTGCTGGTTATTGCAGTGACTCTGAGGAAGAGGCAATCCCTTTGCCAGATCAAGAGCCTGACTCTGATTTCATGTTCCCCATGACAGAGTAAATGAGTTGAAGTCAGTGGAGCTCTACTGGGGTGAAAGGAGAACAGAGCATTGAGTGTGATGGATCTGCCTGCTTAAGGAGTTTTTATGGCTCCCAGGGCTGTGATGTTTGAATGCCTCACAAACTTTAAGACCACTCCTGTGAGAAAGGGAAGCAGTGTCATCCCTGCTGAACAGCTGGGGAGCTGAGATACAGTAAGATGAAATACCTTGGCCAAGGTCGCTCTGGAAGTCTGTGACAAAGCAGGCTTTGCCAAATAAAACCTTGCCAGGTCTCAAGCTGGCATGTGAATGGCTGGGCCAGCTTTCCTCCTAGCATGGGGTGAATGGGCTGTCCTTGTCATCTGTCCCCTCTGCCTTCATCTTCCTCCTTTTTCTGTGTTGTGATAGCAGGAACTGCCTACCTGTGGGCCTCTGAAAAGGATCAGGCAAAGCCCAGCCTCTGGGTGACTGCGATCATGCAAGGTGCGGGTAGAGGATGGATGCCCATTTCCCAGGAGTGTGGGAATCCTGGGTCAGCACACCACTGGCCTGTCCATTACCAGGATCTGAACTCTAGCACCTTCCCCTCTCACATCTGTATTATTTAGGGTGACTAATCATAATAATAAATTGATTAAGGTTAACTGGATAAAGTCATCTAAGTCATATTTACTGCTAAACTAACTGCCCAGGGAGGTGAATTAATGATCTTTACAGAAACCTTTTATGGTTATTTGGCCACAAGGTGCGATCTGGTTTGATCTTTTATGCAACATAAATCAGTTTAATGGTTAAATCTGTGCAGCTAGCTGTTGAATTTAAATGAGGGCTTTTTAAATGAAGTATGATGCTTTTTCACGCACAGAGGGACATTGAGCAGGTGTATATTGCAATTAAATGGGAAAACTTACAATTAGATAATGTTAAGTTTGTGACACTGGCTGACAGAAGCCTGGAGATTCATGGTGAAGGTCCATGATCAATCATTAATTCATGCCATCGCTGAAGGAGTAAAATTGCAAATGGTTTCAGTTGAGGTCAAAGCAGTGTGGGAGAGCGATGCAGGTCATGCAGTGAATGGCTGATAACAGGCATTCATTTCAATAGCTTTGGGTTCAAATACTCTGTTGAGTCACAGATGGAGATTATTTGGTTTTAGGAGGTATTTCTCAGCCTTTCTAGCATTTATACTTCTTTTGGCAATACCTAGGAAGGTCCAGGCACCTGTTATAACAGGAAGATGAATAGCTTCAGACAGTTGCAGATTTTTCAGGACAGAAGAATGCTAAAAAGGCATTGGCAAATCTCCTGGTGTTCCTGCACTTTTAACACCATGCTTCTAAATTGCCTGCTGTAGTCACAGCCTCTCCTCCTTTATTTAAACCACAGTCATATCTCTCCCAGGAGCTTACTGTTTAGATGGTGAATGCACTTTGGCAGAGGGAGGCTGACCAACCTGTGCTAATACATCCCAGGTCAACAAACCAGATCTGAAAATGAAACCAGCACTTTTAATCTATACAGCCTTTTGTCTGAGTCACAAGACCACACTGCCTCTCTGGTCTCCTATCTTCACCCAAAGACAGAAAAAGGGACCAACTATTAGACATAGCTGAGCTATGAGCTGCTTCCTAAAGGATTTGTTAGCAGTCTGTTAGACACACCTGTTTACTCAGGTGTTTCCTGAAGGGAAAAGTGTTTGGGGTGTTGATGGAGCACAAGTTGTTTGTAGTTGGGAAGGCATAGAGAGGAGTGAATGGTTCCTTTTTGACTGACTTCTGTCCTGAGTGCGCTTGTGTTAATATTTTACTGGAAGTATTAAAGAATAGGCAAAGAACTTTTGGGGCAGGTGATGAGTAGAACTGAGTGAAAGGATTCATGAACATTCAGGAAAGGATTGGTTCAGACAGCATGACTATCAGCAAAGTCAAAGTAGCCAATGAAGCATAGTCCTCCTAGTCTTATCTCCATGTTGAGCAGAAGATAGTTGTTTGTTGTTCCTGTAGAGGCATAGTGCCATTGAGTAAAGAGAACTCAAATGTTCAGTGATTCTGCCAAGCCTTCCTGCATGTTTGAACTCCCTGTGTGACCCAGGGCAGGCAGCACAGCTACATACAGTGTTGTGCTGGGACTTGGAGGATTTGTAGCAGCCAGTTATAGACTTAACTTTTTGCCTGCATTACTGTGTGTTTTCTGCATTTCCCATCCATCTCCCATCACAGAAGATGGATTTTCTAACGCAGATCTCTGGGTAAATATTGTTTGTATGAGGATAAAAATGGCTGTGTAAGAGTTAAGCCTGCTTACCATAGACGTGTGTTAAGTTTACTGCTTGAAGTAATACAGCCTGTGGAAGATCCACCTGTGTGCAGGATCACAGCATGTTGTGGGCGCTTCTTGGGTTATAGCTTTTCAGAACTGCCAGCCAGTTTGCTTTGTTCCTCCCTGGTGGATCACCTGTGCTGAAGCTTTCTTTCAGCAAAGGCAGTAAATGATGTTTTAACACTTAAAATAATAATTTGCATCTTCAAAGCTCTTTGCAAACATAAACTAATTGCAGGATCATCATCAACCAAGAAATCACAGTTTTGCCTTCTTGCTTTTTAACTTACTGTGTGACAATACCCACCTGAACGTTGTAATAAATGCTGTTCATAGAGCAAGTACAGAAAAATTTCATGGGTTTCTTTCTCTCTTCTTTTTATAGTCAAAGCTGTGATTGATGACGTTTTAATTCCTTTTTTCTTGATTAACTGGCTCAAATAATGAAAGGACTAGAAAATAAATTAGCTACTTTCCCTCCAGCCTGCATTTGCTGTGAGTCTGCAGTATTGAAAATTGGGTCTGTTTGGATCTTAATGTTTTTACCTTTTGTTTATTACCTTTTTGTGCAGAACAGAATAGAAAGAGCACCACACAAACATAGGATTTTTAGAGCCTTAAAACCTGAACAGGGGGTTCAAGATTGTGCTTGAAACTGCTTCAGACAGTATCTCTTTGAATCGCATTAAAATGCAAGTTGGTGCATTAAGTCTCCCACCACCTTGGTGAGGTAAGTAAATATTATGATCCTATTTAACCTACGCCTCAAGCCATGTAAAAAGCCAAACAGGGACTTGGTGTACTTGGATGTGAATCATTAAAACTGCAGCTCTTTAAATGAAGACTGAATTTAGTCCAAAGAGAGGATGTTAGGACTGGAATTAGACTTGATTCTCAACTCACTTCCTGTACAAACCCCTGTGATTTAATAATGTAGTGACATATAAAAAACTCTACTGATGACTGTGACAGCATTTCAGATTTTTACTGCCATGATTGTTTCTCTGTTTTTAAATCAAAGCTCATTGTTTCTGCTGTGTTTGGGCTCGTATAAAGGGTAACAACCAATCTTAGATCTGCTTTACCCTTGGAGGGTATGTTGCCTGGAGCCCTGGTAGTGTGTGAAGTTGATATCTCAAAAGAAAGTTTGAAAACTTGCTTGGTTTCAGTTTCTCTGATGACCAGTATAGGATTTCCACCAAAGTGCATAAGGAGGCTTGGACCCATGCAGGAAATTTTTGAAGTGGTTGCGTTTGGAACCAGCCTGTTTTCTGTGAAAAGACAGTCTGAGGCTGGGTGGAGAATGCAAGATGCCAGTTTCTTTGTTTCTTTAGCCAAGTATTGTTCCTTACCACTTAACAGAGAAACAGACATTCATTTTTATTATCAGGACTTTCAGGATTCTGAAAGTGGACATTATGTTCACATTATGCCAAGCCTGCATTGGCCTTTCAGTAACATTTATCTGTGTTTCAGAATGGAAATAGAAATCACAAAAGCTGTGTTTCATTTCCAGACTATTAGAGTAGGCTTGTTCATGTGATTCTGATGTGGGGTTTACATTTGAGAAACATAGAGATATGGCAGCTTAATTCTGTCTGGGTCAGACAAAAGCTGCTCAGGGATGCGTGGGTCAGTCTCTGCGCTGATTTTATGATTTTCTTGAATTGATATTTTGAGTCTGATTTTAAGAATAAGGTTGGTCCGTTCTGCTGGAGGAGAGGGGTAGTCACAAGTCATCATAGGATCCCAATTTAGGAAGGTCAAATGCATCTTCTCCTTTTTGTCCCACTACTCAAGGAGGAAGCTGAGAGGTAAAGACTGCATGAGGACTCTCAAAATGCTTACAGTTTCATCAGTTACTTGCTTTGGTTGTGATTTCAGATTTGCTCTGGCAGAGTTGTCCGATTATAAATAAAAAATAGTGTTGGGAACTGACTGTGGTACCCAAAGAGAGAGCCAATGACAACATTCAGCATTGCGCCAAATTAAAGCTGCTATAAAACATGAGGCAGATGTTCTGTGGTGATGTGGGCACTGGTGAGAAGGAAAACCAGTGAAGGTAGATCAGCTCTGCTAGCCCAAGTGTTCACCTCTTCACCAAGTATACTGTGGGGAGGAAGTGGTCCAAACAGTTCAGAAGGTGGAAGCAGCTTGCAACTGAGATGCAGTTGACAGTGCTGTTCCAAGTCTTAAGTCACACCTGGCTATGCTGTAACTCTCATTTTCTGCTTGCGCTGCAAGGAAGCATTGCCATTTTCCCTGCTTTGCCCTTGAAGAAGACACTCCTTTCCAAGAAGAGATGAAAGACCTGTAGTAAAGGCACTAGCATGGGACTTGGAGGATTCTGGTTTAGTTCTTGCCTCTGCCACAGACTGCTTGTGTAACCCTGAGTAAATCTGTTAATCTCCATATGCTTTCAGTACTGCACTTGCAGGATAATCCCTCCCCAGCCTTTTCCTTTCTTGTCTAGTGTATGTGCTGCTCAGGGCAACTATGGTCTCCTTTTCTTTTATGTAATCCAGTAACTGGACAGTGGAATTCCGTAGGCTGAAGGAAAAACAGAACAATAACCTGGGCCACCCTGAGGCAATTCAGGCCAGGGGCAAATGAAATCAGAGAGTGGAAGGCTGGTGTTTGCTAGATTTGGGAGTGGGGCTGTGATTTGTGGGTATCTGCAGGAGTGGGGCACTCACATCTCTTGGAAGAGCTTTCACAGCTGTGCTAAATACTTCAGTGTTGATGTGTGCTGGAGATGAGGACTCTGCACAGTGACGTTGCAGTGCCATGTCAGCCACAAGGTTCTTTGCTGATAGGAGAAACTATGTGTGTGCTGTGCAAATTCCTTTGGGTCCAGATACCAGAGTTATTTCCAAGCTATAACATTCCACTTGCAGTTTTTGTTTCATTTCCCAGGGCTGGGACTTGCTTTACTTACCTGAGGTTCACAGTGCCTCAAGTCAGGTTTGGAAGAACCTAGAGGCTAAGATGGCATTTGGAACTCTGTAGTTACATTTACTGTTGGAGTTCAACCTCATGCTGGACACTACTCCAAGAGGCTATGGGTTCTTAACGTAAGCTGGATCTTGAAATAGGTTGTCACAAATCCCTGTGTCATGCTGTGGCTGAATTTTAAATGGTCTGGTGGTGCTAGGTTGCCTTTACATCTTGTACCTGTTACGACATCGTAGGGCTGTCAGTAATTTGCAACTGAACACTTCTGAAACAGAAGACAGCTCTGCAGGGTGGCTGCTCCCCAGCAAGATAAAGCCAAACACAGAGGGTAGGAGAAAAGAAATGACAGCACAGAGAGATGGCCAGTGGCCAGGTTCAATGATACAATTTTTAGGAAATTGTGTGTAGAGAAGATTTCTGTTTTCCCTGACACTCTAACGGTTGTCGTGGCTCTGAGGCATTCAAATGGAGAGGCACCATGAGAACTGCCATTCAGGTCTGCATAAATGGAAACCTTGTACTGCTGTGTGACAGCCACAGCCCTTCTTCCACAGGGGAGCTGCAGTAACAAACTTGAAGTGTCCCAAGCACATGCTGCAAGCCATCAGACCCAGCCCTGCTGCAAAGTCCTTGAGCACATTGTGAGGAACCTCAGAAGGGTTTGTGTATTTGATTCAAATCTGGCATTACTTATGCCATAGCCTTGATCGGCAACATCCCTGCAGTGACTGGAGCCCACGCTGCAGGATTTACAAGGGACGTTACTAAGTTAAATATAAATTACATAAGGAATAATTTACTCCCAGCCATGCACAATAATGCTGCTGCAATTCCAGCAAGGCGCTCTGCTGACATCAGAAACTGCCTCCCCAGGTCTCATGGCGGGACTTGCAGCCACAGCTCATGTTCCTTCCTCGCCCACCCTCTCCTTGCAGGCAGGCAGCCAGCAGCTGCAGCGAGGGAGGCACAGGAGGCACGGCACGAAGCCCTTCCAGCGTGGAGGCCTGCACCTCCCAGCACAAGTCATCCCCCACACGAGCTGGTGTGGTTTGGTAGGGGGAATTACCCCATCTCTCCACGCTCCTGGCTGGCTGGATGCAAGGCAGCTCCAGCCCGCAGGCTGTAACCGGAGCCTTGGCATGGCGCAGAGCGAAGCAGCTCCTCAGGGCTTATTAGCTAACTCCTCTTTGATGCTCTCTGCAAAAACACTTCTGTGGCTTCTGGTCTGCAGCCAATGAGCCCAGGGCGCGGGTAGACATGGTAGGAACGCACACACCTAACCTGCAGGCAGGGTGGGCAGCGTGCCAGAGCCATGGCCTCAGGGCCCGAAGAGCAGCTCTGCCGCAGAGCTTGCCGGATCCTGACATCTGGCTGCAGGTCCCGCTAAGGGCTGGGGCTGAGAGCTGGGGCTGAGAGCGAGGCCTCCTCAGGTGGAGAGTGGGGCAGGAGCTGCTGAGCCTGGAGCCTTTCACACCGGCCCCTAATGCTGCTCCCTTCCTCCTTGGACTGTTCAAGTGTTTGTGACCCCTGGGCTCTCTCGTGTGGGACTGTAAGCTATAGCGTTTCAAGTGAGAGAAGGATGACAAGAGAAGCGAGGGAAAGGCACCTAATACGATTTCAGAGAGCCCTCTGGCAGCCAGTCCATGGGAGGCTGCCATGTATAATAAGGAAACGATTTGTCTAGGAATGATTCAGCGTGTAAAACTCTCCCTTCCTGACCTCTTCTTAAGTCTCCAGCACGGGCTTGCAGGAGGTTTCCAGCGGAGGAGAGCTGATAAGGCGCAATAGTTTTCATATGCTTGGAGGAGAGGTTGAAGTGTCCATGCTGAGGCAGCGTTCTCACTGCCTCATGGGGCTGTGTCTAGCTGCATTTCACCTTTACCCTGTGGAGGGAGGTGGATTTTGCTCTGCTTGGAGACACATTAACTACCAGGGAGCTTTCCTTCTCTCCCCAGCCAGCCTTTGGGCTTGCTCTTCCCACAACCTCTCCCCCTGCCCCAGGGACTATGGCCAGCAAAACCCCACTGGCAGCTGCAGAGATCCTGCCTCACTGATTTTCACAGGGCTGCATCCATGCTCTGAGCTGGCCCACTGGTATTTCCCCGTGGTCTCCACCCCTTTTGTGGGAGACCACAGGGAGGGCTGGCAGCTGGAGCAGCTGCCCTGTGGGAGCCAGGTGATGCTGACTGATTTGCAGCAGGGGAAATTTGTGCGAATTTTCCGGAGCTCGCTCTGGACATGACGGTTGAATCACTTTCGCTTCCTAGGTGCTCTGGGAGTTTCTCCTGTCCAGCACTGTAAGCTTCTACCTGACTTGCACAAATGATTACAAAACTGCAGTTTCTTGGGAGCTGCACAGATTTTATAGGTTGTCAGGCTTTCCCAGTAAGTGTGGGAGGGGAAGAGGAGAGAAAGCAACAAAGTAGGCTCAGCAGCACTGAGTTTGCAAATGCTGACTTTTGAAATAGTAGTCACTCATGTGTGCTTCTCTGTCCCCTGGTAATACATCCTGACATTTTTGCAACTTTGTTTTTATTGCAAAGCTGTATTATCTGTTGGGGTGGGATGTTCTTTTGCTGCTTGCTTTTGCAGTTAGTTACACCAATGCAAAAAGGGTAAGAAGTGTGAGCAGATGATACTGGGCAGGGATTTGTGGGCAGCCTGAGGGGGCTGCCTGCTTCCCCTGTCATGTGGGGAAAGAGCAGCTGTGCTTCTATACAGTTCTCTTCCAGAGCAGTGCAGCTGTCTCCAGATCTAGCATTGCTCCTTCCCTTTTCATTAGCTGAATGTAGAGATGGCCAAGATTCCTGACCCTACAAGTTCTGGGCAGTCTTAATGCTCGTGTGGCTGAAGGCCACGAAATACATACAGCATCCCTTGGGGAGCTGGAGGGGGAACTGAGCCTAATTTAGAGATGGGAAGAAGAGACAAGCTCTGCAAAGTAGCGACTGTTCTGCTACGAGATGAGGCTGGACTGGGCATGCAATGGGGTTTCAGGGTGAGAAGTTAATGACCTTCATCGGCTCATTTCCCCTACAGCAATGACTTATGCTTATACCTGCTGTGCTTCTGGTAATGTAACCAGCTCAGCTGGAGTCTGTGTTTGAACTAGTCATGTGTGTGCAGATAAAAAGTTGTTGGTGGGCACCGCAGACTTTATGAATTCAGAGTAAAAAGCCGAGGTAAATGAGGCACCCTGTGTTAGCCCACAGCGAGGTTCATGCTCAGCAGGGAAGATGACAGAAGTTCAAACCAGTACTTAGGGTCTATGAATTCACCTTCCGAACACATTGCTTTCTAGGTCCTTCAGAGATATCAGCATGGACTGCAAGTGAAGTAACTGCTTTCCTGGTTATTAGGTGAAATCTATAAGCAGACAGCTCATTTTCTGTTCTGTTCCTGGCGAGGACATTTTGGCCAGAAGTGGTTTCCAATCTGGCAGGCACAACCAAAGTATTACAGGAAGGGAGAGAAGTCAAGATCCATGGAGGAAATATTTTTATTCTCTTTGTTTTTTTTCACTGGTTTGAAAATAGCCCCTAAGCAGGATAGCCAGCCAGGAACTGAATTGTCTCCAGTTGCTTGTTCATATGTATCAGCTAGCAGCAAGTCCACTCTGTACTCCTCTGATTTTGATGAGAATTTTGAGAAAATCAGCCTGGACTGGGATTACTACCCAGGCTGTGTTTCTGCTGGGTCTGACACTGGCCAAAACCTGCTGCTGTGTGTGTTGTGTGTGTGTGTGAAATAAACTCTCCATTGTTAAGGTCTTGTCCTATTTCCTAATGTCCAAGGACTCACTCTGAAATGTGTAGTATGTTTTGCCTCTCAGCAGCCACAGTTTGCTATCACAATGCTGGATAGACTTGTTACCAATGTGGATGCCCAGTCCCAGCTTTGTGTGTTGTAGTTTCTCCCAACAGCTACCAGTATGAGTGCACTGTCTGGCAAAACCAATGGTGGAGGACAAACAGGGAGAATGGAGGAAGATCAGTGTCAAACTGTCTGTCATTCATTATCTTAGAGGCTCCACTGTTGCCTGAGGAGGTGGTGGGGTCACCGTTGCTGGGGGTGTTCAGGGCGAGGCTTGACAGGATGCTTGGTTGTATGGTTTAGTTGATTAGGTGGTGTCGGATGATAGGTTGGACATGATGATCTCGAAGGTCTCTTCCAACCTGGTTAATTCTATTCTATTCTATTCTATTCTATTCTATTCTATTCTATTCTATTCTATTCTTTTGCTGTATAGAACAAATCATGAAACCTTTCTGTGCCTCGGCTCCATCCTGTATAATGAGGACAAATATTAATTTGTCTCCTAGTGACAGAGAGAGGTTACAGATTGCTTTGGTAATCACAGGTATTCTGTCACTGCCATATATTGTTACTGTTACCTGACATCTGCCTGCTTGAAGTTTAGTCTATGGGGTGCTGCATGGCCATCATCTTTCTGTGTCCATGTGGTGAACATGAGACAATTCAGGAATGGGATTTGTGCCACTGGTGCTGGATGTGACACCTGGATCTGAACTGTTACTTTTTAGCCTGGTGCATTGGTTGCACATGAAGCTGTCATGGCAAAGACAGCATGTAACTCCATGGCGAGAAGAGGCTTGGCATCTTCATCATCTCCTGCAAGAAGTTTACCCATCCCATCCCTCTTTCTCTCCTCATCACCCAGCCCAACAGCCTTTTTCACCACCTGCTCTATGAGCCCCCAAATTTTCAGCTCTCCACCAATGTTCAACAAACCCATCTGCTCAGGCTCTGTGATCCTGCACCTTGGTGTGGTGAGGGGTTGGCTCAGCAGTAATTAACAATGTGCACTTCATTAGCACTTCTGCCATGACTTTTCTGAGCAGTCTGTAAATGCTGCACCAGCCCACACTTCATTACCTTTTCCCCACTTCTCTGCTTAGTTAATTCTTTCAGACCTCATCCCAGAGGAACCTCCTGCTTGCTCACTGATATAGAGGCATTTCTTATCCCCTGGTTTTCTCTGGTTTTTGTACCTGGAATATTATTTCCCCTCTTGCCCTGTCTTCCCTAGACACTTAACACTTTATGTTTCGTTTATAGTCCCTATCTGATATTTTGTCTTTTCAACTCACTTTTTTTTGCTGTTGTTTTCCCAGTCTCACTTTTTTTATACAGGAAAATGGCGTTTGAAGTCTTTCTAAATCATCTTCTAAAGCTGAGCAGAGCACAAGCTCCCAGCAGCAGCATTCTGGGTGCTTAGGTGCTGTCTAAAAAAAAAATCTTTTGAAATACAGTTTTTGGGTCCCTTCTGTAGACCATGGTTAAGGTGCTGCAGAAGCTATTGTTTGCATTTCTCTTGAGAAGCCCAGGACTCCTCCACACTGACAGCTGTGCAACCACTAGAGAAATTATTTTTCTATTCCTATGTGCCTTCGAGAAGCTAATCTTCACGAGAACCCCACGGGCTGGGATCTTGCAGAGATAGAAAAGCTGGCAAACAGTCACTTAACCAGGATCACAAAAGGAAATCAAAAGCAGAACCAGGACTGAGATTTTTGCACTAATGCCTGCAGGCGTGTTCTTGGAATGTCTTTGACAGGACTTCCGATGCCACAGTGTGTGCACCCCACTTGTCTGCTACCACGTGCAATGGAAATTGCCACCAGCCTTGGACACCAAACAAAGTGTCATGCAGGAAGAGCAGTAAGACTGCTGCATGGCTTTGGGAGAAGCATGAATTAATGGTTATAGATGGTGTATGTGCTACATGGTGGGTAGGATAAATTTTGTGAAATGTTCATTTAGTTTGCTGAAACAATCCATTACCTGCACTCAAGAGTCTTGCCTGAAGAGCTTGCTTTTTGGTTTTTTTGCAGACAGCCAAATATCATAAAAGTTAATTGCTCTAAGGTAGACAGCAAGCCGTTTGCCCTGCACCCCGGTGCTGATGTGAAGCATAATGCCTTTGCACAGGCATAGTTTTTTGGACTCCCTTGTCAGTGTGTGTGCAAACACATCTTGATGGATCATGCTGGGCATTGCCTCTCTGGAAACACCTCTGCAGTGCAGCAACAAATCAGGACTAGCTCTGCCCTTGGCTGCAGGCAACATGTCACGTTCCCTCCCCAACCCGACTGCCTCTCTTCTCTGTCCCGTTGGGTATGTTGGAAGTATGTTGAGCCCTGCAGTGCTGTGGCTGAACAAGCATTCCTCCTTGTTCCAGAAGAGACCTGGGGCTAGCCTGTTTAAGCTCACCTTGGATATTTCTGATCGTTTCAGCATTGTGTTGCTCTGACCTGTCTGTACAGCACCGGTCCCAAGATGCTGGTTTGTAGGAAAGAAGCTGGGATGCTGCTGCTTGCTGTACATAGTCTTTTTGAGCCTTGATGCAGAGGGGTGTCTGGGAGGGACGCTGCTTTGGTTTTGGAGCCATCCAGAGCACGGATTCTCTAATCACATGGCACGTGGATTATTAATTTTATTCATAAATGAAACAAATCGCCAAAACTGAGGGATGATGTGGAACACGAACACCCAGCAAGTCTGGGTGCACAGCTGTCACAGCAAAAGCCAGTATCTGCAGAACATAAGGGGTTAGTTATGTTAGCAGTAGCATGATTAGGTGCTATGAACACTAATGATCCAAAAAAGATCATTTTTAGCTTACAAGAGAATTGTATCCACTGTTTTCATGCCTGTTAACTGTACAGACAGAAGGCTTCCTACAGGAGCCAGCGATCCAGGCAACTACAAGAAAAGTTACTGCAAATGCACGTAGTGTCTGACTGGAGCTGTGGTCTGTAGTGGGAAGTTAGACAAGGTGAGACTGTAAAAGGCCAGTAATTGTTCACAGGAGATGGCCGTGATTGCTTTGAATGCGGAGCCATTGTCAGGAACACAGAGGGAAAAGCACAGCCTTTTTGAGTGCTCTTATCTCAAACTTGTGGCTAAGTGAAGTCAGGCAACGACTGAGGGGTGTTCTTGTTGCCTGTGCATTTTCACCTCTGGGATTTGTAGAAACTTGGGATTTTGTGCTGCCTTTGACATAACTTTTCTACCCTTTGCCAAGTTTCATTAATCAGCAGCCAGGGGTTACATGAAGGGTATAGTGTCTACCCGATGGGAATTCAAGGACCAAAAGGAGAGGTTTCAATAAAGTTTGTTTAAAGGCACTGCAACTGCTCCTGAAACGTAACTGCTGTCCTTCGACTATTATCAACGGCCTTAGAGCTTCACACGCTGGGATCCATGAGAGAGTGTCAGACTGGCTTGCTGCTACATGAAAAATGTCAAATCTTGCGGCATCTCAGCTCTCGATTTTTGTCTGGTTTTTAGCACTTTGGAATTTGATGCTGTCATCTTATCAAAGGGAAAAATGTCTCAAATTAGAGCTTGCTTTAAACAGATGCTTTACCATCTCAAATAAGTACAATTTGTAGACATAACTTGGAGAAAGAATTAAATGTTGAAGGCAGCTACATTCACCAAATTGCTGTAATCCAGATAAACAGATGACTATTTACTCCAGTTTCCCATCATCCCTTGAGCATAATTTTTCCTTCCAAGGTATTCCTCTTGATTTGCTCTTATCCCTGAGACTCTGGTCTGATTTCCATGCTGAAAAGCTTTGCTATCCCCTTGTCTTTGTGAATCTTAGGCATCACTGTTCCCGGTCTTGTGGTAGTGTTGCTCTTTGTACATCGCTTTGTGTGTACAAACCCCCTGAATTATGACACATGAAATGAAGCAGTCTATAAAGCATGGGCTAAACTCTGTGATATTTTTAGTATTTGTTGCCCTTGTCTTGGCCCTCACTTTATTTCTCTGGGAAACGGTTGCTGAGTAGCATCATTTAGCTTGTCCCACATAACTCCAGGCTCTTGGAAAGCTGGAGTTTCCTGCCAGGCTTGAGACTTCTCAAATGGCTCTTTTCCCACTGGGAATGTGCCCATTACAGCATACAAGATCTCATGTCTTATTAATTTTGATGAGCATTTGGGGTGGAAAGGCAATCTCAGGACTAGACCTTGTGCTGTGTTTGGAGGGGGTAAGCACCAAAGGTCATGAGTTTAAACTGTGGCTAGGTTGTGTGTATCTCTTTGCTCCTTTTGCAGAGCAGTTGGAGACAAGCTGCACCACTGTGTTTGAAGATTCCTGATGCACAGGTATTCCTCTGAAAGGGGACAAAAAGCATTACTGCCTCTGGCAAATAAAGATACTATGGATGGGTGGGGGACAGAGAGCCAAATCGATACCTCTATGGAGAAGCAGACACCTTAGTCCCACAGTGGCTGACTGCTGGCTGGATTGACAGCGTGGTGGGTGAGCGGCATTCAGCTTGGCAGACAGCTGGCTACTAGTGAGGCAATATGGGAAAAAAGTGAAGGTCCTGGCTGGGCCTGTGGGAGTTTGTGATGTGGGGATTTCAGGAGATTTGGAAGAGAGATGTTGGAAGGCTAGAGCAGGATTACAGGGGCATAAAGGAGCTGGGGTTACATGAGTGGCTGGACAGGGGAGGACACTGGACCTGGATCCCTTGACAACGTTAGCATTACTGCTTCCAAAGAGCTTGCCTCAACTGCTGGATTCCAAAATGAGGGCTGGTGAACCTGAGGCTGGAGACATGGCCCCAGCTGCCTGCACTGTGCAGTCTGTTGGGGCCCTTGTTTCACAGCAGAATAGGCAGGGGCAGATAAGCCTGTATTGCCTCCAATTCCTGTGCAAACCCCATTTTTTAGCTCAAACCAGTGAGGATGATAGGCATGAGCTGAGCTCTCTGGCTGTAAGCTGGTGTGTTTAAGAGCAGACAAATGTCCTACTTTGCCCATTGCTTCAAGCAGTGGTAACCTCTGGTATATAATTGAGCCTTCCAGGGAGGGTGATACCTTAAAACTGCTAAATCTGCTGAAATGAGGTTGTAGTCAGGTGGGTCTCTCCCTAATACAAGTGATAGAATGAGAGAAAATGGCCTCAAATTGCACCACAGGAGGTTTAGATTGACTGTTAGGAAAAATTTCTTGACTAGAAGGTGATCAGGCATTGGAACATGCTGCCCAGCGAGGTGGGAGATTCACCGTCTCTGGAGGTATTAAAAAAACTTCAGGACATGGTTTAATGGCCATGGTGGTGACAGATTGATGGTTGGGCTCAATGATCTCAGAGGTCTTGTCCAAATGAAACAACAGGTCTGTAATTCCATGATTACCTAGCACAGATCTGGTTTGTGAACCTATAGTATTCGCCTTTGTAATCTCTTCTTTCTTACCCTGAGCACTAAAAGCCTTTTTTTCTGCTTTGTTGTTGTTGTTCTGTTACATTACATACAAATTAAATTACATCATTACTTCAGAGACAGAGAGCAGTGCTTTTATTAACTGAGAAAACACAGGTGAAATGAATGTTTTAAATACAACAATGGAAAAGTTGGGTAGCAGGACTGGGAGCAGAAATGCTTCTTCCATGTCCTAGCACGGAGAGAGAAAAAAGAGAGTGACTGAAGATCCTGGGTGTGGAATTCTTCCTCTGCTGGGCAAAGTGTTACACTAAGAACTAATTTATTTTCTGCAGTCATTTTACTTGCTTGGAAAAAGAAGACCTTTATATATTTTAGTTTAAAACTAATTGTTCACTTTTCAAACTGCTAAGAATATGAAGAGTGAAGCTAAGAATTAGTTTTTGAAAAAAGCACTGTTGGTCTCAAACTGAACCAAGACTTAGATTAATCACAGTCTTCTGTGCAATAGAAGGCATTTGAGAATCCATCAAGTTCATGGGAAAGTGATCTTGGAAGAGCAACAAATAAATACTGTGACCTTTTGACTCTGCTAGCCCTGGAGCTGTGGTAAGTTTGCAGTCAGGCACTTGGTTCCAGACAGGAATTTTCATTGCTGCAGTGAAATAAATCACCATGAGGAGGAGGCCTTGCTGGCCTTGTCTGCATGGGGATATTCTCAGAGCTCTAATTCCCTACGGGTGCCCCCTTCATCAGTGACAGCATAAGTGGGAGCCAAATGATAGATCTGCTCGGGAAGCCTGAAATACCAGCATCTTAAGCCCTGTTAGTTAATGTGGCAGCAGAATTGCCAGTGTTATCGCTGTTGTGGTCTGCAGTGGTGCTTCTGGCTGAATCCCAACACTATGGGACAGATTTGTCCCCGAGGCAAATGTATTAAGGGGATGGAGGGTGCTGTAGTGCTTGACAATAGCACCATCTTGGTGTGGCGCGAGTAGGACTCTTGAGGTTCCCCATTCCTATCCACATCTCTTCAGCAGTTCAAAGAAGCTGAATTAAAGATGGGAAGTAAAATAGCTTTTGGAAAAATCATTGGTTTTCATAATTATTAATTTAATGATCTTTGGAAACGAATGTTTTTTAAACCTCATGTTAGGGGAAGGGAGTTTCTCTGCAATTTAATTGTCTGACTTGGTTGGGTTTTTGTTTGTTCTGGGGTTTGTCCTCCCTACTTTAGTCATGAGGTCTGTGGTGACAGGTTGGACTCGACGATCTTTGAGGTCTCTTCCAACCTTAGTGATACTGAATCTTTTTTTTTTCAGCCTTGCTTTTTTGTAGCCTGCCTAGGCTACTAGGGTAGAGTATCTCTGCTGCCTAGAGCTGTGTCTACCCGGGCTTGAACTCTTATGCCTAATGTTTTAATTACAGTTAAGCTGCAGATATTGAACCAAGTGTCATATTGCCAGACTGGTTTTCATGTCATGTGAGATGAGGGGCTTCAAGAGGTTTGATTTGTCTTATAGAGCTGGAAAACTAAAAAACTGACTCAAAGTTCTTTCTGTTTTGACATGTGTGTTTTCTGGGGATGGAGGGTAACCTTTGATTTTTCAGTTTCAGTCCTCTTTGTCCATCTTTAGTTCCAGATTAGTACTGGAAGAAGTTAAGCCTTGTTTCCTGTCAATTTGTGTCTTGTGGTTGGTTGTGAAGCCTGATAAATGTAGTTAGGCCTCATATATAAGGCTGTTTTCCTATGTGGTTTAGCTTAACAAGGCATGAGTTCACATTTCAGCCTTTCCTGTATCTGTGAGAGCTGTCCTCTTCAGAGCTTGTGTTCATGTAGTTTGTAAGTACTTCTTCTGGAAACCTCCACTTCGCTCTGGTCTGGATTAAAACTAGTCCATGAGTTCCCAAGTTATTAGGAAGATAAGACAGTCAGGGTGTATGTTGGGTCTCATTTCCTTAGGAACAAGGAACAATGCTGATTTTTGTGATAACTGTGGAAACTAGTGTTTTAATGAAATGACTGGCCAGTGCAAGACTTGGGATAAAACAGCATTGAAAATGATGGTTTCTCCTGATCAGTCATCTTGTGCAAGGGAATAAAAGGCCTGATTACCATTGAGACTGCTTCAGAGACAATATAACTGGGCTGGATGTTATTTTGTTCTGCTAGATTGCCACTGTCTCCGTATGAGCTCAGTGCAGCATGTCCAGAGTGTCACATGAGGCGAGTAAGAGGAGTTTGTGCACTCTCTGTACAGTCATTATCAGGTTGTCCGTGGAGAATATGTCTAATGCATCTCTTCCAAGCGTTGTAGCTCTTTCTGGGGGGAAAAGGGGGGGCTTGGAGCGGGTCTGTGTCTTCTTTATCCTCACAGATGCTCACTGATACAATATAGGAGCAGGAATCTTCAGGCGATGCTCTGGCTTTGTCTTTGCAATCTGTGTGTGCTCTCTCCCTACCCTCAGTAAAAGATGAGTCATGTCAAACATGCTGAGATCCATTAAAACGAGTCCTTTTCCTCTAATAACAGTAAAATCAGTGCTGCTAGAAGGAGAGTCTTGCCGTCATTGTGCCTAAACGGCTGTTGCAGAGCAGTGCACAGGACTTGGCTGTGGAGCAGCAGAAACCTCTGGAAGAAAATCACAGGGGTTGCTGCTGGCTGTAGAAACCTCTCCTTCCTCAACATACGTGCTCAGTGTGAACCTATGAAATGCCCAGGAAACAACAGCTATAAACTAACTTCTCTGAAATACTTTCTTACCCTCTTTTCATCCTCCCCCGTCTGCTCTTTTCTTGTGTTTCTGTTCCTTTGGTGACGATAAAGACCTCTCATTAATTCTGTGGATTCCTTCCCCCTCAGGCATCCAGTGAAAAATACACATGGTATTTGATGTAAATCAGAGTAAGATCTGCTGGGTTTTTCCCCCCTTTTTTTCTGTGCTCTAGGCATTAGTACAGTGAAGGAGAAGACAACGATTCTTAATTCAAATTCTTTGAGGCGGATGCATTTGGCGTGTGTGTGACTGGAAAAGACTGGTCAGTGTGGCAATGTGTGAATGACTAAGCCTGAACTGAGGGCTGATTTTTCATCTGTTTAGGTGAAGACAGGAATGTGCCCCCTGCCTTCCTTCCCACATCATCCTCACCTGCCATGATCTCTCCCTTGCTGCCTCTTTGTGAGCAGTGATTCACAGGCTCACCAAGAACATAGCAGCTGCAGAACATCCTGATTCCAGGAATGGTGACAACAACTGTGGTGCTACTCCACCACCAGCTGAGACATGCTCCCATAGCTGGCCAGAGCAATCACTCAGTGACAGGGAGATCTTCTGGCTGAGGGATGTGCCAGGAACCTTCTTGTACTATACATAAAAAGAGCCAAACTGGAAGAGCTAAACTGGCCTGACCTGTACCTTGTGGAAGGGGAAGTAGAGTCTAGTCCACCACTGCACCCTACACAATATTTCCTCCTATTCTGACTTCATTTCCCCATGACAGAGTATAGTTTTGCCCCTTGTTTTCCCTGTAGGGTCGCTGTGCACACCCTGATGTTTAATGTTTCTTGCAGTGAAGTGGATACAGCTTTTCTCTGACAGTACCAAAGGAACTGGAACTGCCTGTCCCACAATTTGTTCCCTGGATCCTGCTCACAGGGAGAGCTGATGCCAGCCTTTACTCAGAGCAGATGATGTCTTACAATCAAGGTGTAGGTGATTGCACTGTTAGGATTTTTTTTCCCAAGTCAAAAATGGATCTCCAGGAAGGTAAAATTTTTCAACCCTGATCACACTCTGATGGACATGCGGTAGTTCTGCTCTCCCAGCAATTCATCCTTTCTGATAGACAAAAGTTCACCAATTCATTTATTTGGCATTTGTTCTCTCTTTTAAGAACACCTTAAATTTCTATCACTGGGAAATCATTTCGCTGCCTTGGGATGGCACTGTGGTTTTGAGTCTGATTTGTTGAGGCTTTGAGGCCAGATAACTTTATTAATGACAGTAGGTTCCTTTTCAGATAAATCCTCTTTTTCAGAGAACATTTTTCCTGAAGAGTTTCACAGCTGATTATGGACGCAAATAACTCTTCAGAAAAAAGTTAGTGATACTCAGTGCTTGGCAAGCCCTGAGTTATTATCCAGTTAGTGCTGCAGCACTATTCATTTCCAGCTGTGTTGCAGTGGCACACAGACCTCAGCAGCTGTTGCGGAGCTCATTAAATAGCTGTTGAGCATCATCCCTGATTTGTCATAAACCTAAAGGTTCCTCTGGGAAAAGAATGTTATCACCTGCCACAGCCCAGCTACACTTAAAGCAATGCTCCAGCACTGTTGTTATCCTAGGGATGCTTCTTGTTTGAATTCTTCCCCTCTCCCCTATGCCTTTGTTGTTTTTCCTGTTTTGGAGGGAGTTGTGCTTAGATTATTCACAGCTTTATGCGTCTAACTGGCTCGTCTGACAGTGCAGTTCAGTGCTTGCTTTAGGGCTTCCCGCCTGCATTTCTTGCTCACCAGCTGAGTTTACATTAAAAAAAAATTTAGGTGCCCAGCAATAGCAAGAGGCACAGAACAGAGGTCTTTTGTGAAGCACTCAGGTACGTTGTCCCTATAGAGAAGAATGGAGTTTCAGTTGTAAGCTGTGGAATGGACAAAAGCTATTATTTTATGCAGGATTTTCATGTTTCCATGTATTCAAGAAGGAAAAACCCCAGAAAACTTCAAAACTGGAAAGGAAATTCTGAGGGGGGAAAAAAAGCTTTGTTTGGGCTCCACAAAAAAGCTTTGTTTTAAAAAATGTTTATCTTCAGATGCCTAATGCAGAACATGGTGAATCAAAAGCTTATCTCAAAATATTTTTTGCTTCTCAAAGCTTTCCATGTCTGATTTTCCCAATTTCAGAACTTTTCCATTTTTTCTTCCTTTTTATCCTTTCAGATATAATTTCAGCAGAACTGATATGATCACCCAAACTGTTTTGGCTCAAGGAAGAAAGCTTCCAAAGATTTTCTGACCATTTTGGTCTTGGTGCTGCTGAAAACCCTCATTTGGTATTCATATGTTTCCTAGAGACCTGAAAAATTCAGGCCATGGTCTGATGGAGAAGGTGTTTTGCAAATGCAAGAGATCACAGTTAAGTTTCTGTTCTTGGAGGCTTAAACTCTCTGTGGTTCACACATTTCTTGATACGGTGTGAACAACAATAAAGTTGGTTTTCTTTTGGGTTCTATGCTTGTCCTGGCAGGGTTCAAGTTATTGCAGTCCCTAATTTCAGAGTTCAGCTTTTTAACTCATTCAACGCCCCTTCAGGCTTTGGTTTTGAAACACCTCAGTGGCCCTTGTGTTGGTATGGAAGCATTATCAAAAGAGACGTGGAAGTCACTCCTGGCCAAATCTCTGTCTAGCTGTCTCTGAGAAACACCCTGACAAGAGTAGTTTTCCATCCCTAAGTTGCAGATTAATCCCAGGAGATTTGCAGTGATTAGTTCCAGTGACACCCAAGTACTAGTGACAGGTGAAAGTATTTGTGTGTTTTCACAGAGGATTGTTCCTTTTGTGACTGTGCTCCTTGCAAAACTTGCCAAGTCACCATGATTGGGCTGTGAATGTCCCAGTGACTATAAATATCCCGGATAGATAGAGACAGTGCAAAAAGCAAACAAAGCACTTAAGTGGTAAGGACTTTCCTGTTAGACCCTGCTGGGTTTGTGCAAGTTGTCATTGTGCTTGTCACAAACAGCCTGCAAAAAACTATTTTCACCTACTTGAGATGAAGTAGATGAAGGTGAAGGCTTTTTGTTGGCTTGAAACAGGGAGTTGCTTTTGGTACCAAAAGGTTCTTTCTTCTTGCAGTCCCCCAAAGACTTTTTTGTCCTGAAGGCTCATGTAACAGCTTGTATATTAGTCCAGTAAAAGATACACGTAATCTAGCTGGTCTAAGTATCAGTCCATCACCTGGAATGTTGCTGCAGCTAATGATGGCTCATACATGATTTGTATCTAGTGTATTTTAAGGTTACAAAACCATCCAGCCAGGACAGATGTGTGTCTGTTATTATATATGCTTGTATTAATGATGAGCTATCTTGTAGCATTAGTCAATTTAAGTAGTGAAAACAAATGTTCTCCTATTTCTCTGCCCTGGGGCTAGGAGTGATTATTTCAGCCTCTTCAGCGTATATGAAATCTGCATTTGTTAGAGGTCTCTGTTCTGCAGTGAGCCCAGTGTACGAACCCAGTTTGCAAATTCATCTGAGAAGCGCTAAAATCGGCACCTAGTTCTGCTAGTAACTATACCAACAGTGTATCCAACGGTGTAAATACCTCATTGCTTTGGAATTGCAGTTTTTTTAGACTTAGCCACTTGTGTCAATGTCCTTCTGTCTCTTTATTGTTTGTATCTTGATGTTTCAGTGTCACCAGGATACATTATTATGACCCTGGGATGCAAACCTCCTATTGCCGAGGCTTTTTTTTTTTTTTTAGTAACTTGGCAACGTTATCTGAAGCGAAGCAGACTCTTGAAATTGGGACATACTGCAATACACAGGGACAATGAAAAGTATATGTGGTACAGAGTAATTCTTGCACATATGAAATCTCTGTTCTATCAATCAGAAAAGGAGTGGCTGAAGCAAAAAGTAATTTGTTTACTGATTAATGTTTCTGACAATATTTGAATTGGCAAAGATACATTTAGAAATGGTGTAAGAGTGTCACACAACCACCTTAATGTTTATAGTGCTGTTTGTAAATGAGTTTAGGGAAATATAAAATTGTAGATCACTGACCCAATAGTAATAAAATTTTCAGAGCTATTAAGGTGTGTCAACTGAATGAATGTTTAGAATCAGTGCAGCACATGCAGTAAAAATTTGCATGAGAGCCGTATTGATTTCAGGTGCAGGGGAATCATTTCAAGGCAGGATACATGGGCTGCTGGATTCATCTGTATTCTAAGCCAGGAGCAGGTAGAATTTGCCCAAGGGACCTCTTGTAGTCCTAACATGAGATGGTACAAGGCAGTGGGAGGCATTGCATATGAGGTGTAATGAATGACTGTGAGCTGCGGCTGCTGGGTCTGTCCCACATACCCCAATGAGGCAGTCTGTGATGGATAGAAGAGCTGCTCCCATGAATACAAGCAGAGAAGAAGAAATAGATGCCACTCTTCATGCTGCTTTTGTGACATGAGTCTCCTGATGAGTCCCCAGCACTCTTTGGCTGCATGCTGGTTTCAGCATTTGTGTGCAGCAGAGTTGCGATACCAACAGCAACGAAAGCCTCAGCTCCTCCAGAGCAGTGAGTGAAGGGAGACCCTACATCCCCAGTGACCGGGCAGTGGAGGAGACAGGGAGAAAACAAGAAAGCTTGGGACACATTGTTATGAGCTGCAGAAAAATAACAAGAATTTTGCACAACAGATACTCAGTGTGGTAATGTGCCATTTATGATGATGTGCCTCAGTGTATCCAGATCATTTTGAACATTTTGTTTCCTCAAGCCAATGTCAAGGTCTTTTGGCATCCTGAAATCTGGAGCTCATTAAGTGCATGATACATGGAAAACTGTGTTTGCCTCTTAGTAATGTAATACTGGGGAAAAAAGTTCTTAACCCCATTTTCTGTTGGGCACCTTCTACATTCCAAATTCAATCGATTTTATATATGTGTGCTTCAGTGTTTGTACTTGCATCTCACCATGTCCAAGTGTGGGTTTGAAAGTCATGCTCTGTGCAAAAATCTCCCCTAGTCACCAATCCTTGGTTGAAGGCAGAAGAACAAAATACGTGAAGTGTGGTGTTCTAGAACCCACCATGACCTGAGAGATGGAAGTGCCCCTTTACTGTGAATGTTACAAAGGGGTATTTCTCCGGAGGGAGATATTGAAGGATGCAGTGCATTTAGGAGTTTGTTGTTGTCTGCTTCAAAGTGAGGAGAGAATCAATAATTTGTTAGACTGGAAGTTGACAGCCTGTCTGAGTGCCAGCTCTGGTGCCCTCTAGAATAAGCTGCCAAAGTGACTGAGGGAGCAAAGCGGGATGTAAATTCCACAAGTCATTTTCCTGAAACTCTTATGTGGGAAACCTTCAGAAACCTCTCAGTAAGGACAAAATCCTTCCAGGCTTAATTCTTGTTTGAGCAAAATTCCTTCTGAGGTCAGTAGACCTAATCCTAAAGTCTTATAGCTTGTTTACCTCGATGAGATTTGAGGGTGTGGGGCACGGAGGGAGGGAGGGTCTTGGGAGAGAGTGTGCTGGAAATGCTTTCCTGGGAGGCTGAAGGAAGCCTAACTGGTTTAGGCTCTGCAGAAATGGTCGCATATGTGAGGGGAAGGCTTGCTTCAGTAAAAACAAACTGCTTCCCATTTTCTCAGCAGTGGTAGCAAAAAGAGGTGAGGATTCCTCTGTGGAGGTTTTTTTGGTACATGGCGTGGTCCAGCACCATCCTTCAGGGACAGTACAGCTCACACTTCCACGTATATGCTTCAGAGGTAGTTTTTTCTGAGGTCTTCCTTCTTTCACATCCTGAAGGAAAAGAAGTCTCCTGAGCTAGCAACTCCCTATTTTTAATTGCAATGCAGCCCATCAAAGTGATAGATCATGTGAAATATAGAAGCAGATGCGAGCTGGGACATTGGTTTCTGTTATCCTCAAGCAGAGAAACAAGCTCCGATTTTGCCATGTGGCTCTGGGGAAGGAGCCCATGGGGAGTTTGGAACAAGTCCTGACTCTGTTTGCCCCACGTACTGTCATGGTGAAACCCCTTAAATTGCCCCTTGTCCCTGCTTTGCAATCTATGACATACCGTAGCCTGCCTCCACAGAGGTTTCTCCTCTGTGTGTCCCCCTGCCTTCCCCCTCTCTTTATTTCTCCCTACAGGTTGAAATGTGACTTCTTTATAATGAACTCAGGCTTTATTAGCCAACTATCATGACTCTTCATTAACCTTCCAATAAGGCTACATCAGCTGAGTGAAATACTGGGGCATAAGGGATCATACAAGTCACTGCTGGTGTCACACAGCTGTGTACAATGCAGGGAATGGAGATGCTGCGTTTTGCTTTTTGTTTGGCTTGATGATGTTTAGTAAAGAGATGGAAAACATTCTTTTCTTTTTGTCTGCTTTCTGGTGAGTGACTTATAAATGGCCTGCATAAAATTTGCTGTAGAAAATATGATCAAAACAATATATAGGCTGTTGGTTGTAGCCAGGTGGGGTTGGTCTCTTCTCCTAGGCAACCAGCACTAGAACAAGAGGACACAGTCTCAAGCTGCACCAGGGGAGGTTCAGACTGGATGTTAGGAAGAAGTTCTTCATAGTAAGAGTGATTAGCCATTGGACTGGGCTGCCTGGGGAGGTGGTGGAGTCATCATCATTGGAAGTGTTTAGGAAGAGACTGGATGGGGTGCTTGGTGCCATGGTTTAGTTGATTAGATAGTGTCGGATGATCAGTTGGACTCGATGATCTCAAAGGTCCCTTCCATCCTGGTCTGGTCTGGTCTGGTCTGGTCTATTCTATTCTATTCTATTCTATTCTATTCTATTCTATTCTATTCTATTTATGAATCCCAGGTCATGACACTGGGGAGATTTCATGATAAAGTTTCATTAAAAGTAGAAGAGGAATCCTAAAAGCACTGCTGCTGATCCTGGGAAAGTAAAACTCTGTCAAGCCAAGTAACACTGGGCCATCTTGTACTTAATTCCCTGCTGTTTATCTCAAGCACATTTCTTACATTCAATAGATTTCTACTTCTGACAGTTTGTATCTCCATGAATTTAAGAGCCTTTGACTAATTAAGAGCAGAAAGATTTTCACTAGGCTGCCACAGGCTCACTGAAAGAATAATTTCCAAGTATTTTGATCTCTACTGGCATATGAGGCCAAAATTATAAAATCAACACATTTCTGTGTGCATATACAGATATATTGAGATGTCTAGATTGTAATTATATCCACATACATACTAGTTTTTATAAGAGCCTGTGGTAGTGAAATGAGCTCCATCAGTAGGTATTGTAACACAGTCTTCTAGGTGGACCTCTGGTTGTGTTAGAAGCTATTTGCAAATGCATCATGAAAGAAATGTAAGAGGTTAGACCCTGCAGGTGAAGAAGGCTGTGTTTGTGTGAGTGGGTGTGCATGCATGCAGAAAGCAGCTGTGAGGGATGCCTCTGCTTAAACTGATCAGACAAGTTTTATTACTTCTGTCCATCGGTGCTGTTCTGAAATATGGCAGGCTGATCCTATTAACTTAGCTCAGAAATGTCTTTCCAAAATGTTTTTTGGGCCCCAGTTCTCACACTACTTCACTTCCTTGACTCACTTCAAAATCTGCTTCCCTCAGCATCTGCTGCATTTGTTCACACAGATGCACTGAGACTGGGTCATTACCCAGCAGTTTTATGTAACAAAAGGTAGGGTTTGGTCGGGATCCAGAGAAGGATGTGCAGGAAAGGATCACAACCGTGGAAATGTCTGTGTTAAATTGCACTTCAACAATGGGATGGTAATATATATATGAAAAGATACACCTGAGTTAAAAAAACCCACACAAATGAAGGGAGAGGCACTCAAATTTGCCTTATTTGTGTTGGACAGTGCCTGACTCCATAATAAATCCTGCACACCAAATTCAAGGTTCAGATTCAGGAAAACATGCAAGTTATTAACTTCATCCCTGTATGATTCAGTGCCTCTCTCATTACTGTGAACCTGATTGTCAGCCTCCACAAGGCTTGGAGTAACACTGAGGTGAGACCCCCTGGATTTTTCATTCCACGTATAGATGTTTGCAGTGTCACAAGGTCTAAACCAGAGCCTTCAGCAAATGTATCCTGAATATGAGTAATGCAAAAAGAAGGGAGAGAAGCATTTGTCAATGGAAGTTAACAAAACACCTTTCATTTTACTGTGATGTGTCTGAGAGGAACAAAATCACTCATGAATCCTGAATGTTGCTAGAAGTCAGAAATTTACAAAAGCATTATTATGCTGTTGCTGTGATCTCACCTGTATGATCCTGCACCAGGGTGATACTCTTAACTTTAGAAACCAGTCTCCAATGGAAGACCACAATATGAGAGGAGATACAAGAGTATAGAGATAAAGGAGATACAAGGGAATGAATTTAAGCATTCTCATCTGAAGAAATATTTAATGGCAGAATGGTAATCTTAAGGGTCATTTAATACCAGAGAAAGGAAATGACACATAACACAAGTAGTAGCACAAAGAACAATGAATTCAATTTAATAAAGGGCAACGTAAAACTAGAAATGAGGCTAAACTTTCAGGTGGTTAAGGGCAGGCAGAAAGGGAAATTTTTTGCTTAATGAGGTAGTACGACAAGCCAGGTAGAAATAGTCAAGTTTCCAAACACAGCAAGTGTGGAGTTGAATCTGTCCTGTCTGGTACAGTGGGTTCGATCAAGGTGCCCAGCTGTGTTTTGTCAGCCTTGTCCAACATGACCATTAGTTTCATTAATAATCCATTGAATATTTAAATAAAGGCACTACAGTAACATGCTGAGAATTCTTCTTTCATCTCTAACAGTGGAGAAAGAAATAAGATTTTTTTTTGTGGCTTCACTATATGAAGCAAATAGTTAAGTGTGCTGTGGTTGGACAAGCTGAGATTTATAGACCTCATGGTGGTTTAGAGCTCACAGCATTTGTGTCTGATCAGAACCATGTTATAGAAAGGCTGGTGGGGGTCTTTTCCTAGGGTTGTGAAGGACCTGAGTGCTTTGTTTTTCACCATGATGTGGAGAAAGCTGCCAGAGATACCTTTTCAAATCCTACTCTTGTATTTCACTTCCACTACTTCCTTGAAGCAGAGCTGACCTGATGGCTGATAGTAATGCAACTGTTGGTCCTAATTAACCACCTACAAGTCTTCCTGCTCCAAATGGGCTCTCGGTCTCCTGCCTGCTATAGCACTTTTTAGGAGAGTGTCTGAAAATAGCCTTGTATCTGTGTTGCCAGGAAGTCTCTGTGAAAAAAAAAGACTCCTAAAGCATACTGCCAGAACCTCATATCTGAGTGAAAGGGGAGCAAATATATTTCCAATATAAACTTACTGGAATTAGTGATAGAACTGATGCTGATTTTTAAGTCAATGGTCTAAGATGATAAAGACAAGTGATTTACAAAAATGTTTATCTGCAATTGACATGTCTTGCTTTATTTTAAATACTTTGGTAGGCACAAAGTACCTAATTAATGAATTTTCATGGAGATCCCAGTTCACATCTACTGACCACCAACTGGTGGGTTTTGCAGTGTCTGAAAAGGAAAAAAAATGATAGCATTTGGTGCATGGAAATAGTACATATTGTCCAACACAGCTGATAATTACTGTGTTTAAGTAACAGAATTCTCATAAGGATTTGAGCTTCTCAAAATTTAATGCAATTTTTCCAGGACCCTGATAATGATCAGGATGTGACTATAGAACTGTGATCTCATTTCATTTGGAAATTTAATGGACTAATCTGATGGGCAGAGCTTGGTAGGGATCTAACTGTACACTGAAAAAGAAAGAAAAAGATTGAGGCAGTGGTCTCTGTCGGCAGCAATGCAAGTGGAGAAGACAGTAGATTTTATTCTGTAGTTACCTGAAAATGGGTGGTGTCCCAAAGAGAAATAAGGCAGCAGTGCTTTTTGTGAGGAAAATAGGTCAGCCTACGTAATAGCATTGGTTGTTCCATGCTACGATGGATGTGTATGTTGGAAAGGTGGTTGGAAAATTAATGTATTGCTATAAAAACATTGCTTTTATAGAAATATTTCTTTAAGCTTTGAGATTTTCTTTGGAAGGAATAAAAAATTATGTTTCCAGCTACCAGAAAGTTTCAGATGGAAAGCTGGTTTCTGGTTTGGTTCCACCCCCCCCCTGCCCCAACTCCCCTCCCACCCAAACACACCAACACTTGCAGGAGCAGCCATCTTTAGCAGTGTGAATGTTGTTTCTTCTACAATAGAAATTAATTAATCTTTGCAAGCTCTTCTGGTTTGTTTCTTGGTTCTGCTGCATCTCTGACTGGATGTGTAGGCAGCCTTAGCTGTTAGCTCCTTATTCCAGTCATGAGTTTCGAAGTTCTGGGTTCTGAGGTTCTGTTCCAGTCATAAGTTTGTAAGGTGCTCGGAGAGCTTGTCATCCCAGTTGCTCTCAGATCTTCCTTGCTCTTTGCAGATGAACTCAAAATTAGTAATAAAGTGTTTGTGATGTTCAGTGAAAGCAATGGCAGCAGTTGTCTTGCAGTGAATGTTACAAAAAGAAGCTGTAGAGGCTGAGTAAAGTAGATGCAAATTATCAAGAGTAAGTGAAAGACATTTTTTTTCTGAAATAACTCAGTTGTTTTGGCTGGGATCAGAGAACTACAATCAGAGTTTTAATTCACCCCTCGTGTGAGTGGTTGAAATTGCTGGAAAATAACCCATAAAATATAGACTAGTAGAATTGTCCCAGGACCCCAGCATAGGTAATGCTTCCCGGGTGTTTTGTGGGAATACTTTTTTGGACCTATACAGCACACAACCAGTGTTCATCAACTAACATGTAGAACTTACTGAACTCAGCTCTGTAAGTAGGGAAGTTGAGTTGTCAGCAGGAGATCAGAGTAAATGATCTGTTGGCTCATTCTTGCCCTCACTTCTCTGAATAAAGGTCCCAGATGTCTCTGCTAATGTCCATAGGCATGTGTGTGTTTGCACTGAGCAAAGGAAATGCGGAGTGGAATGGGCTGCCTGGGGAGGTGGTGGAGTCGCTGTCATTGGTGGTTTTCAGGAGGAGACTTGATGGGGTGCTTGGTGCCAAGGGTTAGTTGTTTAGGTGGTGTAGGATTGGTTGATGGATTGGACACGATGATCTTGAAGGTCTCTTCCAACCCAGTCTATTCTATTCTATTCTATTCTATTCTATTCTATTCTATTCTATTCTATTCTATTCTATTCTATTCTATTCTATTCTATTCTATTCTATTCTATTCTATTCTAAAGCTGTGATTAGCATTAAAACATGCTTCTTGCAGGCAGTCCTCTGAGTTAACATGTGAAAGCATGGGTGTTTCATAATTTGCTGGGGTATTTTCTGTACTTCGAGCAGGCCAGTGTCATGTATTACCAGAAAGCAGAGTTGAGGGGGAATGTGCTAGTAATTGCAGGTCCTTGTTTAAGATACAAATACATACATCAGTCTGCATAGCCAGTACCATTGTTGCTTGGGCTTTTGACTGAAAATGCAAAACAACTGTTAGAGGGTCTGGTTAAAACTTTAGTATTTTAGGCTGGGGTGTAGGATTGCTCCTTAGGATGCAGATGGTCTTTCCCTGGAAGGCCTCATTTTTATTCCTATGTACAGGGGAGAAACTCAGTGGGATGAGAAAACTCTTTCCTGTGTTGTTAACTAGGGACTTACTTCCAATATCTTCCCTCCTTTAAGTAGGTGTCAGTCACTTTTAGAAAAAAAATGTTTTTATTAGATACTATAGACTAATTCCTGTCTCTGTTCTGGGTCTGTGGTTGAACAGAGTAGTTCATCACCAGGGGAAAACAAGTCGTTCCTTATAACTGTTTCTCTTCATTTTATCGCAGCTTGTCAGTGTCTGGCAGATTCTCCATCCTTTATGCCATTCCTCTTCAGCTCACTAACAGAGCGGTCATTAGCGCCGCATATAGGGCAGGCTCAGGGGATTTGGTACTTGTCTGGAGCTTCCTTCACCGTTTTTGAATCTTACTTTCTTTACAGGTGAGAAAGGCTGGGTTCTGCTCTGAAGCCGGTCTTCGTATTGTGCGTTCTTTGCACTTGTAATTCCTCCCAGACTAGGCTGACGCGGGACAGTGTTGTAACTGTGCCTAACATTTCTGTTTGGAAAACCATTTATGATGTTGGCATGTGTATCTCATTTTGTTAAGTTTATTTGTACTGTTTAAAGCAATCTGAGGAGATTTATAATTGCTTATTTTGTAATGCAGCCACAAAGAATTAAGTAAAAGCTTTATAAGTAATCTCTTTTTTCCCCTCTAGCCAAAGACACACTGTCATGTTTTCATATATCAGCTTATTTAGGGTCGAAGGTTGGCTTCTCTCTGCATTTGATAGGCAGATATAAGTGCTGCATCGGAGCACACAGAGGAATTTGGCACTTTGATTTTTAAATGCGGTGCCAAACATGTGGAGAGAACAGCATTGCTTGATTAAAATGGAGCCCATGCAGCAAGGGGAGGTGTGTTTGCAGCAAAAATTACTACGAGAAGAGGCGACAACTTAAGAAACCAATTGTGATTAAAATTCTAACTGAGTTGATACTGGAGTTGGATAACTCCTAGCTTTAGATACTTGCTAGCTAGGCAGAAACTCAGAAAACAAGTGGTTTCTGAGAATAGAGATATGGAGAAAAGATGGCTTATTTTTAAGCCCCTATGCTGGGGCTCAGAAAATTGACTTCAGTTCCTTTCCTGGCTGCCTCACAGGATGTCTCTGTAGTCTTGGGGACGATTATAAACTTTTTACCATATGTTTATGCTGCATCTAGTGATCTGGAGCCCTCATTTTAGTTGGGCTTCATGAAATTGTAGCCTACCAAAAAATATTTACTCTTTAGTCTCTACCAGAAAGTAAACAAATGGTCTTTGAAAAATTAAACTGAGTCACGTTTACACTGAATAGGGATTCTGTGTCCTGGTCAGTGATGGATGAAAAGTAGGGCCTTCAGAGATGATGACTATATCAGACTTGATGCTGAGACCAGGCATGGGATCATTTAATTTGTTTCAAAAATATGTTGTGAGGAGGGAGAAGGGGAGGTGATGCCATGCAGGCTGTGAGCTATCTTCCCAATATTTTAGTCACATAACTCTGGAAAGAGGAAGGATGTGACAGAAGCAGAGAGAGCCTTCCTCAAAGACAACTTTATAAGATCATTATTCTATCAGCCAAATGCAGGCACACTTCTATTTTAGCAAAGGAAGAAAATGCCTTTCTCCCCCCCAGATAAATCATGCACAAATGAGCTTATGAGAAAAATAGAAGGAAGAAGGCCAAAGAGGCATGCCAGAGAAGGAAGTCTGCAGAGTCCAAGGGGTTCAGAGAAGACTGCAGTGGGACTGCCTCTGAGAGGGAGTGTTTACATCACTAATTCTTAACGGGTTTACCTTCTGGGACTCCAACCTTGGACTGCTGCCTGGACATTTGTCTTGGACTTGGCCTCTGGACTGGTGAGTTAGTGATGGAATGACACTCATCTCTGTTGTGCTGAAACATGATGACTTCAGATTGCTCAGCTTGAGGGGTTTTGGTATCTGATCACTGTGCTTCTCCTGCTCCAGTGATGAGAGTATGTGTCAAGGACAAGTCTGGTTGCTGGAAGACTTGGCCTCTGTTTCTGAGGCTGCCACAGCCTGTTTGTGGTTTTGGACAAGGCAAGGATTGACGGACGTTAGATGTAGGATTTTCCAAATGGCTCGGGGCTCTCTTAACTCTGCTGGTATTGGACTCAATGGGACTTTCTCACTTCTGATGGGAACAAGGACCTTCTATTTCAGACTGTGTGTGGAGTAGGTAGCTTTCTGTAATAATTTGGAATAAAAAAATGTGTGCCTGCTGCAGTGCAGTGAAATGATGCAACTTTTGCAGATGCTCTTTAGTGGTCAGAGGAAGCACAATTAAAAAGGTATGTCACAATCAGGCTCTAGTTAGTGTAGTAACAGCTTCTGTGAGAAGCTGCCAGAAGCTTTCCCCATGCCTGACAGAGCCAATGCCAGCCAGCTCCAAGATGGACCCACCACTGGCCAACGCTGAGCCTATCAACATCAGTGGTAGTGCCTCTGGGACCACATATTTAAGAAAGGAGAAAAAACTGCTGTGCAACAGCAACCCCAAGAGAGGAGAATATGTGAGAGGAACAACTTTGCAGACACCAAGTTCATTGAAGAAGGAGGGAGAGAAGGTACTTCAGGTACCAGAGCAGAGATTCTTCTGCTTAAGAACATGATGAGGCAGGCTGTTCCCCTGCAGCCCACAGATGTTAATAGTGGAGCATATAGCAGCCCATGCCAGACCAGGTAGATATGCCTGAAGGAGGCTGTGACCTTGTGGGAAGCTCATACTGGAGCAGGTTCTTGACAGGACCTGTGGCCCCGTGAAGAGCCCACTCTGAAGCAAGTTTGTTGGCAGCACTTGAGACCCCTTGGAGGACCCACATTGAAGCAGTCTGTACCCTGAAGGACTGCACCCTGCAGAAAGGAATCGTGCAGGTGCAATTTGTGAAGAACTGTGGAAGGACTCACATTGCAGAAGTTCATAGAGTACTGTCTCCCATGGGAGGGACATGATGGAGCAGGGAAACAGTGTAAGGAGTCCTTCCCCTGAGGAGGAAGGAATGGCAGAGACAACATGTGATGAACTGACCTCAACCTCCATTCCCCATTCTTCTGTGCTGTGGGAGGGGAGGGGTAGGGAAAATCAAGAGTAAAGCTAACCCCAGGAAGAAGGGATGGGTTGGGGGAAGGTATTTTAAGATTCAGTTTTATTTCTCATTACCCTGCTCTGACTTGATTGGCAATAAATTAAATTAATTTTCTCCAGGTCAAATTAAATTAATTTTCTCCAGGTCAAGTCTGTTTTGTCCATGCTGGTAATTGCTGAGTGATCTCTCCCAGTCCTCATCTCGACCTGAGCCTTTTGTGATAGTTTCTCTCCCCTTTCCAGCTGAAGAGGGAAGTGATAGAGCAGCTTTGAGGGGCAGCTAACATCATACCTCTTTATTGACAGACCTGGCAAACCTAAAAGACTGGGTGTGTCAGTGTTGGCAAATCAAGCTTTACTGTCAGAAGGGAACCATGCTGGAAATTTCCTGGGCAGATCCGCTTAGTGTATCCTAGGTCTAGTTTAGAAACAATGCAAAGAGCAAACTTTGCTCAATGGGTTTTACTTCTCCAATCTTTATTGCCCAGAATGGTGTACAGCAGCTCTGCTCTTTGGAGGAGGAATAGGCATTTTCTTTGACTGGAGATGTTTGCAGCTATCTTCTGTCTCCCTTGAACTCTTTCCATATTCACGACTTTATGCTAAAAAGATCCTCTGTCCTTTACAACTTTTCTTGGAATAGCCAAAGGGAAAAAAAAATAGAGGGAGGAAAAAAAGTAAGCAACAAACTAAAGCTTCATCTGAGTCTTTGCCTTATCCAATTACTGAAATTAATCAGTGTCAAGGAAAAGCTGGCTTGGTGTGACCACCCGGGGTGCTCTGTCTGGCTCCATGATTTATGTTGCTTCATCTGGGTGTCACATTGTGCGTGTGGTTTGGGATTATGCTCTGTCCTCAGGTGCCTGTCACCTTTACACTGTGTAATCAGACTGAATCTCGGGTGAATGTTGAGTACCACAGAAAAACATTTCCAAGTAGCTGTAGGTTTAATGTAGGCTTTTTAGGATCAGATTTTCACCTGTCGTGTAAATCCACTGAAGGAAAGAGTTTGTTTAGAGGCGCACCTGTTGGAAGTAGAATCTAGACCTAAATGTTGTCTTCAAGCAGTATCCTGAGCCCTGCTTCTGTGACCTTCAGTGTATGTATACATGCTTCTGGTGGCAGTCTTAAATTAAGCCATGACTGTATGTGGAATAGGCAAGAATTAAAACAGTGCCTAACTCCATGGTGTTCTTGGTAGAAACATCAATAGGAACGAGGACTAGTGTTTGAAGGGCACTGTCCCATAAGCTGAGGTTCCTCCATTCCCCTAGCTGTGCCACTGGCTTACTTTAAAGTCCTTTAGGCTTAGTTTTGCTTTTGTAGAGGAGGAACAATGATTCCTTTCAGCTGGGCCTCCACAGCAATGATTGAGCAGGACTAACAGGCACAAATGCAGTCTTCAGGGAGCAGCAATGCTGAAGCTACTCTAGTCAGTGTTTTGTACTAGAAGAAAAATGGATCCTTAAAATATTTAATCAACAATCTGTGGGTATATATGCCCCCACTTCTGCATGAAATACTCTTAGTGATATAGGGCTTTATTATCACAGAATTGTCAGGGTTGGAAGAGATCTCAAAGATCATCCAGTTCCAAGCCCCCTGCCATGGGCAGGGACACCTCACACCAGATCAGGTTGCTCAGAGCCATGACCAGCCTGGCCTTAACAAAATTCCAGGGATGGGGCTTCCAACGCTTCCCTCGGCAACCTGTTCCAGTATCCCACACCCTCATGGGGAAGAACTTTTTCCTAACACCCAATCTGAATCTGCCCACTTCTAGATTTGCTCCATTCCCCCTAGTCCTATCACTACCTGACACCCTAAAAAGTCCCTCCCCAGCTTTCTTGTAGCCCCCCTTCAGATACTGGAAGACCACAATAAGGTCTTCTTGGAGCCTTCTCTTCTCCAGACTGAACCCCAACTCTCTCAGTCTGTCTTTTCCTCTTTTGTTTATCTCATGTTTTCATCAACAGGAGCTTCACTTCACACCACGATAAAGCTTTTTAACCATACCTTTGCTGGCTGTGGTTGTTAGGAAATGTACTGTGTATTTTCCCCTCTCTGCCCCCTGTTTTTTCCCTAGTAACCCCATTCTCACTTTCTGAACTATCTCAAGTCCTTTTTGAAGGGAAGCAATAATAAATTTCCATATGGACTATACCTTGTAAAAAGATTATCTCCATTTATTCTTTTTATAAAGTTTTCAGAAGGGAAGGCACTGTCCCAATGCACAGAAGCAATTTTTCTTTCCAATGGATCCTGTGACTCAAATCTAAACCTTTGCTCTCAGAGGAACACTTTTCAAATGTTTACTTACTGCTTGATTCCTGATAGGCACTCTGGAAAAAAGATGAGGTGTTGCTCCTGAAAGTTATACTGCTTTATATTGTTTGAAAGGCAGAGATTGAACTGATTTGTCTAGCAGCTTGCCTTTTCTCAACTTCCTTTGTAGCTCAGTCTTTTATCAACAGTACAGTAAAAGTCTTTTATATATATATACATAAAAAAAAATCATACAGCATTCATATAAAGCCTTTCATCTTGATGGCTCCAAAGTAGTTGACAAATCTGTCAAGTAATTTATCAACTACTTTCAGCAAAAGTTATCTCATACTCCAGCACAAAAAGGGAGGTATTTCTATGCTGTGTAAAATCATCCTTTCTACTAATAGCTTTTAAAAGTAGCCATCAGACTTGTAATGTATGCATTACAAAATTTTAATCTAAGGATTTTTTAACTTGTTCCTGGCTGTCTGAGAGGATCTAATTAAACATGAAGCCACCCTCTCGTTCTAGTAAGGCCAGGGAAGAACTGGTGCATGAAGCGTGCTGAGCAGGAAAGGATCAGTGCTGTGTGTGCACTGTGGGGTTACTGGGGGGAGGAAAAATAAATACAATGCTGAAAACAAACCGAGAGTCTTAAAAGACCCCTTCCTGACAGTCACTTGGTGACAGATTCCTCTTCTGCAACACAGCTGGAACAGATTATTGTGTGTATGGGTGAAATCTGCATGAACTGATGGGGATGCCTGCACCTCTCTGATACCCCTTTACCCGTCCCAAGCAAGGAGTGGAGCCTCTGTGCCAAGAGCAGGTTGCTTTCCTGGGCCTGGTGATGCTCTTCACAGCAATCTGCCCATTGCCTCCTTGCTGACACCATGACCTTCCATGGGCAGTGTTTCCATAGAGTGCTTGCCTCTTCTGGAAAGGCTCTGCATTCACACATCCCACATACATGGACACCCTGCATCTGTAAGGCTTCATCAGAGGATTCTCTTGGCTCCTGAAACTTTCCCTTGTGCAAATCATTGGGTACCTTGTGAGCAAACATGTTGCAAGGTGACTGAGGGTTTCGTGATGGGATCTGTAGCACGAGTGTGTTAATGGAGTCAAGTACTATTTATTGGCTCCAGTGCATTTCACTGCGCCTTTGGCGCATTTGTGCTTCCTGTATGAAACTTGGCTGAAGGAGTCAGAACTGCAAGACATCATCCCAAATTCCAGCTGGGATGCGTAACTTGGCTACATGACACTCTCCCTTCTTTGCCCCCCTTAGCCACTTCCCATGTTAAATAGTTTCTCAGGACTCAAAAAGGAAGGGGGAGATAATCTCCGGGCCAGTGTTTCTGATAAGTAGAAGAATTGCACAAATAAATTAGTCATGGTTAACAGTAAGAAACTGTCACTTGTCTCACTTGCCTGGAAGTTGCAGCATGCCGAAATGACAGTCCTCATCTTGCTGTTGGGAGGTGGGATGCAGAGAGTGAATGCTGGGGGTAGGGATGTATTTTACACATATTTTCAAATTGGAGGGGAAAAAAAAAAAAAGATGATTTATTTTCTTTTGCTGCAGCCTGCTCCCAATTTTCACTTTATATTAATTGCTGTGGGAACAGCAGTTCTTATGGCCATATACCTCAGCTATTAACACTGTGTCTGGTTTGACAGTGCATCTCAATTCTTTTTTTCTATCCCCTTGCAGTCATAAAATATGTATCAGCCTTCCTTTTTAATCTCATTTGACATGTCCAGCTAGTTAATTTGTGTCTTCCTTTCCTCCTTTAGAACTTGATTTTCCTGACATCATATGCTTAACCAGAAAAAACAAACCAACTTTTGATTGAGAAACTTCCTTTCACTTTATTTTATTTCTAATTAAAAATATGTTTGCATTTATATTTAATGGAATAATTTCTCCAGGAGCCCCTAACAGCTTTCTACCCCAAATGTTTTCTTCACTGATATTTTAATTGCTGTAATAATCAGCATTCTGAATAAGAGGTCTTTCCCCTAGCTCAGTAAATCCATACTGGCTGAGTAAAGCATGTCTGTGATTTATGTGCAGATAAACAGCTTTGGATTCTATCCAATCACTTCATCAGTTTTAATTCGGCTGCCTAATCAGTAGCAAGCAGGAGGCTTGGTTTTTGTTGGTTTTTGCTTTGGTTTGTTTTTAACGGGGTGAGGTTGTTAATACAGGGTTTGGCACCTTCCCCGGAATGGCACAGATAGCTCCCCATTTCTCATCATGGTCATGTCAAAGTCAGCTCTAACTTTCTGAAAGAGTTTGTAAGAAGGGGATGAGATGCCAAGACTTGTCTTTGGGCTTTCCTTGGTATCTAAGGAACCTTGGAGATACGCATTCGGAACAAGAAGTCATCTCTTATCTCATGTTTTATAAAGGACATCTCTCAGATGCCTGAGAAAATTGGAAGGACTCATACAGAAGCAGATTTTGTTTCCTGTCTGTGTTTAAGGGTATTGAAATTATTTTTGCAGCAATCATGTTACTGCTGTTGCTTAATAGACATCATGATGAGAGGTGATCAGTGCCTGTGGGGTGTGCAGGGTTAGGAGCACTGTAGCCCACTCTTACTTTGCAGCTGCCATCTGTAGGTTCCTGTCATGTGTCAGCCATGTGCACAGTGCTATAATGACCAGGGTGGTCCAGGTGACCCCAGACGGAGGCTTTCTGACTTCAGCCTGACCACAGTTCCTGACCTCATTTTGTCTACCATAACCCAAGCAAGTGCTGTTAAGGTTAAAACATTGGACCATTTACATTTTTATCTGTTAGTGCCATGTGTCCAGAGGTGAAGTGTTTTCTGATTTATAAGCAGCCTCTGAAGGATTACAGAGACCAACCCCATTTTAGTCATCAGATATAGTGCAAGCATCTCTAATAATAAAGCTTACCTAAAGAGCTTAGCACGATTTCAGTAGTAAACCATGGCTTTGTGTTTTTGAACCTTGTCAGCTATCCTGGCTGCCATTCATTTCAGCCTGTAACTGTGTCTGGCCACTTCCCTTACACTGGGAGACTGTAAGAGATGTTAGCAACACTTCTGTGCCTGTTTTTCTCCTGTTTCATAGCTGCTTGTGCTATGTAAGCAAGCAGCAGGCTTTGGAAATCTGTGCTAGGCTGGATGGCCATCACTGGACTCTTTAGGACACAGGTTAATTGGGAAGAACACATTAGCTTTACTACCATATTTCATGACCCAACTGACACATAGCACCTATTTTTCCACATCAATTTGCCCCCTCCCCCGCCAGCTCTGTGTTTCAGTATTGCCAAGAAGAATCCTATCCAGAGCTGCTAAATTAAAAGGTCTTGGCCCAGCTGGAATTCCTTGAACACACCCAGAGCTGTACAGGCTTTAAATAGCTATTTGAATCATGATGAAATTCAGAGAATTAGGCTAGGCTAGAGGGAAGGGCAGTAGGGTTGGTGGCAGTTTGGGATCAGTTCATAGTGCAGATGTGCATGTCCTGAGGGACCTTGGGTGAGGTGTTTAATTCATCTGCTGTGCTGGGTTTTTTATAGCTTGCAAAAGGGCAGTAATACCTCCTGCCTTAGACTGGGAATGAAGCAAGGATGAAACCCATGACTAGAGAGAGAACATTTAGATCCTGTAGTGGTTCTGGTACAGCTCCATCTCTGCTGCAGCAATTACTGGGCTTTGTGTCTTCAGCTCCTGAAGATTTTTCACAAATGGTTGTGAGCATTTTTATACTTTTCTTGTGCATGGTCAGAGGAAGTCAGTGTGCACAGTGCTTGACCATTACATTGTGCTACTTATGGTATCCTGCTTCTTTGTAATTAATGACAGCACTATGGAGGGACTGCCAGCTTGGGATCTTCCTGGCTTTAACTGAGCAGAGTCTACAGGACTGGTTCTTTTAACTTCAACGAGAGCTCTGAACATCCTGTTCCTGTTAAAATTAATGTGAAACAAAATTCCAGAGTCCTGAAAGATGAAGACTATCCCATCTGTCTATCTGCTGCTTTAGTGGAGAGATAGGAAAGGTTTCTTGCTGTAACCTGAGAGGGAATTGAAACATCTGAGAAGTAAATGCAGGAGAAGGCTCAGTTTCTTGCAGATCAAAGGGTGAGTTTAGAGAATCTTTTATTCTCTGGCCAGAAGGGAACTATTATGTTTAGAGAGCTAGGCAGTTTGCTGGCTAAAGATCCTTCTGGTGATTAAACCTGAGAGTTTATGCACACCAGTGGCTTACTTTTTAGAAAGCACTATAAGTCCTGGAGGTTCTACCTAACAGATTCATCATTATTTTCTTACAGCTTGGTATGCTGGGCTCTGAACTGCCTCCTGGGATGTCACCAAAAATGCATTCTCACTCTTACAATTCTAAAGAGTGAGAGTCAACTGACAGTGAATTCTAAGTCCTTTTGTTAGGTGGTCTGTTGCCCCTAGGTTCCCTTGGGCTTCCCCTCCTTCAGGATTCAGCCCTGGCAGAAGAGCTGCAGAAATGTTCACATCTTCATCCCTTCCCTCTGATTTCTTCCACAAGGGAAGACTGGTTGGAGAAGGAAGGAAATGTGAAAGTGTGTATCTGTGTTGGTCTTAAAATGTTGAAAGAAGGAACTGTGAGAGCATTTTCAGAGTTATGGAAATGTGATGAATGAGGTCTCTTGTAGAAAACAATTACTTCAGTTCTCTCAGTGGGCTGGGTGACTGGTTCCTTTGTTGCTTCAGTTTCCTTTTTACAGATTTTGCAACATCTGTTATGACTTCTTCTTTATTATTTTAGATTTTTATTTCCCATTATCTTTCTCTACATTTTTCTCTTTCCCCTCTCCCCTTGCCCTGCCCTGCCCTTGACCTTGCCCTTCTTCCTCTTCTGCCTCTTCCTCCTCTTTTTCTTCTTCTTCTTCTTCCCCTTCCTCTCCCTCTTCCTTTTCCTGATTCACATTATTTAGAAGCCTTTGTTCAAGGAAAAGACCATGGTGGGCAGAAGTCTACCTGTGGCTAAAGTCTGATGACCTGTCCCTGAATGTGGCCCATTAATCCATGGGAGCCCTCTGACATCATTGAGCATTTTGGCTGACCAGACACTAGTTTCCCAGGAAAAAAACCTTAATGCTTTTTAGTATCTCTGTTCCTTGCCTATGATGCAAAGTTAACAGCATGTGCTCCTTCTCAGGAGCATGGTGAGGAAAAACCCATCTGGTTTGTGAATGCTCAGACATGGCTCTAATGGAAGCCATGTAAATAACTAGATAAATTATTTCAGTGAGATCATCTGTCAAGCATAATAGGTAGCAGGGTCACAATCTCTTCACAGTGAATCATTTCTTACTGGCTGAGTGGGATTTGTGCTCACAAGCCATTGTGCAGAAGCATCTTCTGATTTTTGCTCATTCTGTCTCTTCCCTGCCTACACTTTTAGCTCCTTGATCCCTTGCTGGCAAGCTCTGGGGAGCAAAGATTACCATGACCAGTGCCTGCAAAGAGTTCAGACATAGTGTGCCCTTTGGAAGTGCTGCTGTAATAAAAAACACACCGCCAAACCAAACAAAACAAGCAAACAAACAAACAAACAAACAAAAGCTAAATTATTAGGAAATACTCTAGAATGTGTTATAATTTGTTACAATTTTTGCTTCTTTCCTCAAGCTGTAGTGGAATTGGAGGTTTTGGCCAAGGCAGAAGGGTGAAAGTAATGAAAATAACCTTTGAGGTGTGAGTTTCTTAAACAGATTTGTACATTGTGTGTTTTGCTTTGGGATCAGCACCCTTGGTGTTTCCAAGAGGGGGGAATGTGGGCTCACAGCTAGCATACTAGATGCCTGCCCTGCCAGGCTTGCTGTGAGACCTGGGGCAAATCATGTAGGCTGCATTCACACGTCTTCATCTGGCTACAGCTCCTGGTTTCACTTGAACAATTTAAATAGGTTTTTACTAACCCATATCTGATGGCACTTCTGAGTGGTTTGCTGATAGAATGGAAGACTTGGTGAACTTCGGCAGGGGTGAGAGGTGAAGCCGGGTGAGGGTTGGTGGGGACAGGAATGTCCCAAAGCGGAGTACTGCAGTGAGGAATAGGATGCGTGTTCACAGCCTGCATTTCTTGCTGGTGCAAATATCCCACCTGGAAACTGGGGCAAGAGCGATTCCCGAGCTATTCCATGAGGGTGAAGCATTAAGGACTGTGAAAAGTTCAGGAAGGGCTGCACAATTCCTAAGTTAGATTGAATGTGTTAAAACATTTATTGTTTCTACAAACATTTGCTGCTAGCAAATCTGTAGGCTAGGATTTTTGCAGAGAGAAAATATGAAGAAAATGACTGCAGCTGAAGCAAGTTTTGAAGTTATCTTTAGGTGAGCATTAAGGCAATTTTTACACTGCTTTGTGGTTAAACTTAAATAATATGTTATTTACATATTGTTTCCAAAATAATGTGAATATTTGACATAAAATTCTCTTCAGCATCAGATAGGAGATGTAGTTAGAAATATCCACTGAAGCCTCTTTTTTTCTGATGTTTCCACAGGTTACTAAGGATTTTCCCTGGAGCGTGACTTTGACTATGACACTTCAGTAATGCCAAGGCTGTAAGTAAATAATACAATGTTTGCAACTCTCCTTTAACAGCCATGCCTACATTCTTTCCAGGTCTTTGCTAGAAATCATCTTTGCTAACAGTCTGCCTTGCAACTAGTTTGCGAGGAAGTGCCTGGAAGATGACAATGTTCTAAAATGGAGAATGACGTTTTAGAGACTGTGCTTTATCAGCTTCTTGTTTCATTTAAGAACTCAAATAATGGTTGCTTAATCTGCAGGAGGAAAGCCCAAGACATCTCTCAGTATTGCAGGGAATGCCACAAGCAGACAAAAATAAAACTACCTCATTAGTGTAGATGAGCAGTGAATAAAATGCAATGATACATTACCAAAAGCTGGCATGCAGTTGGTTCCCAGGCACAGAACAAAGGGCAAGAACCTTATTTTGCTTGTGTTACCACTAATTAAAAAGGCCTATTAGAAGCTGAATAAATGAACTCAAGGGGCTGCTGACTTGGTCATGTGTTTTCTGCCCTTTGGTAACTTGGTGTCAGTTCGGTATCTGAAGATTCTTGTCACAGAGGCAAGCTCTTGTCCAATTCCTGGTTATGAATGCTTGAAAAAGATACAATTTCCTTTGCCTCCTCACCTTTCCCCTTCTTTTTCTAAGGTGAATTAGTGAGCTCTTAATTTTGGTAGCTCCTCTGCATTGTTTTTCCTAATCAGTTCTCTCAGATCTGCTCAATCTCCGTGTAATTCAGTCAGCTACTCAAAATCAAACCTTTTGTAATAAAGAGAGTGCTAATTTTTCCTTTTATTTCAATTGTGGTTGATGGCTTTTGTCACGTGTTATCCTATAACTCAATCACCCGCCACCGGCATTTGTAATTTAATCAATAAAGGAGGCCATTTTTCCTCAAGGAGATCAAAAGAGAAAGAGCTCAAGGAAAATACTCGGTTAAAGGAAGGTGAAGAACAAAAAAGGGTGACAGGAACTGTGGTTTGAATTTAATAGCTGCACACCATGGTGACTACATCTGCCTGGCAAGTAGCATGCCAACCAGATACCGCTATTTTAGCATGAATGAATCTAATGATTTCACCTATTTCACCAGCACTCAGCTGGCCAAATCTAGTGGGAAAATCATGCATGTTACCTATGGCAGCTACCTTATATCAACTTCACCCCATCAAATGGTGTTAGCAACCCTGTACATGAGGAGTAGAATAGAATAGAATAGAATAGAATAGAATAGAATAGAATAGAATAGAATAGAATAGAATAGAATAGAATTAACCAGGTTGGAAAAGATCTTCAAGATCATCGAGTCCAACCTATCACCCAACACCATCTAATCAAATAAACCATGGCACCAAGTGCCTCATCCAGTCTCTTCCTAAACACCTCCAGTGATGGTGACTCCACCACCTCCCTGGGCAGCCCATTCCAATGGGCAATCTCTCTTTCTGTGAAGAACTTCTTCCTAACATCCAGCCTAAACCTCCCCAACTTGAGACTGTGTCCCCTTGTTCTGGTGCTGGTTGCCTGGGAGAAGAGACCAACCCCCACCTGGCTACAACCTCCCTTCAGGTAGTTGTAGACAGCAATGAAGTCTCCTCTGAGCCTCCTCTTCTCTAGGCTAAGCAACCCCACCTCCCTCAGCCTCTCCTCATAGGGCTCCAGAGCTCTCACTGGCTTTGTTGCCCTTCTCGGGACACATTCTAGCAACTCAACATCTTTCCTAAGCTGAGGGGCCCAGAACTGGACACAGTACTCAAGGTGTGGCCTAACCAGTGTTGAGTACAGGGGCAGAATGACCTCCATGCTCCTGCTGGCCACACTATTCCTGATACAGGCCAGGATGCCATTTGCCTTCTTGGCCACCTGGGCACACTGCTGTCTCCTGTTCAGCCTACTGTCAACCAGTACCTCCAGGTCCCTTTCTGCCTGGCTGCTCTCCAGCCACTCTGACCCCAGCCTGCAGCACTGCATGGGGTTGCTGTGGCCAATGTGCAGAACCCAGCACTTGGGTGTGTTAAATCTCATGCCGTTGGACTCTCCCCATCTGTCCAGCCTGTCAAGGTCCCTCTGGAGAGTTCTCTTATCCTCTAACAGATCAACTCCTGTCCCCAGCTTGATGTCATCTGCAAATTTACTGATGATGGACTCAATCCCCTCATCTAAATCATCAATAAAGATATTGAACAGGATGGGGCCCAGCACTGATCCCTGGGGCACACCACTAGTGACTGGCTGCCAGCTGGATGTGGCACCATTCACCACCACTCTCTGGGCTCAGCCCTCCAGCCAGTTCCTAACCCAGCACAGAGTGCTCCCATCCAAGTTATGGGCTGACAGTTTGCTGTAGGGGATGGTGTCAAAGGCCTTGCTGAAGTCCAGGTAGCCTACATCCACAGCCTGCCCCACATCCACCAGGCAGTCACCTGATCATAGAAGGAGATCAGGTTGGTGAGGCAGGACCTGCCCTTCCTAAATGTATGCTGGCTGGGCCTGATCCCTTGGCCATCCTGTAAGTGCTGTGTGATTGCCCCCAAGATGACCTGTTCCATAATCTTGCCTGGCACTGAGGTCAGGCTGACAGGTCTGTAATTCCCTGGTTCCTCCTTCCGACCCTTCTTGCGTATGGGCACCACGTTGGCCAGCTTCCAGTCTTCTGGGACCTCTCCAGTGAGCCAGGACTGTTGAAAAATGATGGAGAGTGGCTTGGCCAGCTCATCTGCCAGTTCTCTCAGCACCCTAGGATGGGTCCCATCTGGTCCCATGGGCTTGTGGGGATCCAAGTGGCTGAGCAGGTCTCTACTTATTTCCTCCTGGGCTACAGGGGAACTATACTGCTCCCTGACTCCATCTGCCAGCTCAGGAGGCCAGTTGTCCAGAAGGCAGCCAATCCTGCCATTAAAAGTCGAGGCAAAGAAGGTGTTAAGCACTGTGTGAATGGTAGTGTTCACACTACCAGTTTGATAGCAAGGACACCAAGAAATGAAAGCGTGCTATATGAGATGCAGTGATGTTTAATGCCTTCATCAATGATATCAGACAGTAGGGATGAGTTCACCCTCAGTAAGTTTGCAGATGACACCAAGCTGAGTGGTGCAGTCAGTATGTCAGAGGGATGAGATGTCATCCAGAGGGACCTGGACGAACTGTAGAAGTGGGCCCAGATGAACCTCATGATGCACAATAAGGCAAAGTGCAAGGTGCTGCACCTGGGTCAGAACAATCCTTACTACCAGTACAGGCCGGGGGAGGATGTCATAGAGAGCAGACCTGCAGAAAAGTACTTGGGGGTGATGGTGGATGAAAAGCTGGCCATGAGCCAGCAGGTTGAGAGAGGTGATTTCTGCCACTCTACTCTGCTCAGACCTCACCTGGAGTACTGTGTCCCACTCTGGGGCTCTCAACACATGGAGGGTCATGGATCTGATGGAGCAGGTCAAGAATAGGGCCACAAAAAATACCAGAATGCTGGAGTAACTCTCATATAAAGACAGGCTGAAAGAGTTGGGTTTGTTCAGCCTGAAGAAGAGAAGGCACCAGGGAGACCTGATAGTGGCCTTCCAGTACCTAAAGGGGTCCTGTAAGAAAGCTGGGGAGGGGCTGTTTACTAAAGAGCTTGTAGCAAAAGGACAAGGGGCACTGGTTTTAAACCAGAATAGGGTAGATTTAGATTGGACACGAAGAAGTTCTTTACTGTGAGAGTGGTGGAACATTGGAACAGGTTGCCCAGGAAGGTGGTGGAGGCCTCAACCCTGGAGATATTCAAGGTCATATTTACTGGGGCTCTGAGTATCCTGAGCTAGTGGGAGTTGCCCCTGTTTAATGCAGGGTTGGATTAGGTGACCTCTAGGTCCCTTCCAACCAGTGCATTCTATGATTGTATGATCCTCCCTTCTATAAAGATGCCTTTGTTGTGTTGCTGTTGCTTTAGACAAGGGCAGAGGAGGGAGCAGCTGTGGCATCAGGCTGCTCATGATGTGCTTGCTGAGCAGCCTGAGGCTTTGCAGCATAGGGATCTCACTTGGTTCAGAAGAAGTTGGCTGTGGCCTGCCTGCCTGTTCTGTCCACTCCTTCTAGGTTTGCTTCCACCACTGCTGCAGCCCCAAAGAAGGGGGTGGTACTGCACTGGCTTGGCAGGATAAGGGGATGGCTCTTCATTACTAGCAGTAATGAAGATCTTCACCTCACTCCTTGACTTCAAAGGGAGATTGCCTGGACGGGTCTCAGCTATGATGCATCTGAGGAGTTAGCTGTGGTTTTGCTGATAGATTGTTTAGTATTATGGTCTCAACTTGGTAAGATCTGCAAAACTCAAGATGAAAGGTATCAGAGTTACTCATTTGGAAAATGTTGATATTTGAAATTACATAATTACATAATTACATAATTTGGTCTTTAAAAGACACCAAAATGCTGCTTTACTCATGTCTCTCCCCAAACCCTGTTGCTAGTGCCACAGCCATGCTTTCTACAAATCAAATGTTGAGCCAGCCATTGAAAGGTGCATCTGGGGGGATTTTTAGAAGTTATTTTTTAAATTCAAGCAGGCACATTATTAATCAAAGGCCTAAGAATAAAACGTTTGGGAGAAGTTTTAATACGTGGTGTGGCATTTGTCTCAAAGATTTTAGTACTCCCCTGGAGTGCTGCTCCAGATTGAGTAAACAGGTATTTAGAGAGTCTTCAGGTGCTTATTTTCAGCCTGGGTTGACAAACTTTTCCTGTGCTAAGCACATAATTTCATAAGACAGTAAGACAATCAACTGATTACAGTGAATAATCTTTTAAAAAGCCACATCAAGCACTTTAGAGCAAAAGCCATCACTTAATTGTGGTAGAAACTTACCTCTGGGTTTGTTAAACACTGAACACCATGAATTCAAATATGCCTGGGTAACTGTTGCATCGAAATAGCTCAGCAATTCTTGCAGCCCACCTGAGTTCAAATCCTACTGCTGTAGGACTACAGCTGTACCAGACAGTTTTGGACAAGGAATGTATGAAGTGTGCCAGTCAGATGGCTGCAAAATCTACACAACTGCCACTGGCTGGCAAATCACTCCCTTTGCCCTTGGAAAAGAAAACAGAAGCCTTTTCTTGTATGAGCAATATTGTAAATATTGGTTCAACTTTTTTGAAATAAGACTGTTTAAGACTCTTCTCCAACCTTCCAACGGTGCCAAAGGATTACCAAACACACACCATATGATTGCTTATGATGCCGAGTTCCTTCTGACACCAAATAATGCCATCAAAGTCAGTGCTTCTCTGCCTGTTGTGTTTGGCCAAATATGAGAGCAGAATTTCTCCCACTGAGTAGCTTAGTGTCCTGCATTTGAGTTTGGCTTTTTGGAGCATCCAGGCTTTGACTGGCCAAAGCAATCAGTGTTTTGCCTAGTCAGGCAGCCTAGGGAACCCAACTGTAAGAAGTGAAAAGCTTCTGATCAGGCTGAGGTTGAAAGCATTTCTCAGGGTTGATTTAGCACTCAAGAGCTTAGTGCTTTGTAGAATTGGAGCATCCTCAGAAGCAAGCAATAGCACATCAGACTGCCCTTCTGTCCTTCTCACAATAATGACTTCCTCTTCTCACCTAAAAAAGGAGAAAATAAGTAATTATGCTTTAGTCCCACTTTTTGGTGGTATTTTGCACAAAATCCCTCCCACAGCGCGGAATAACTGGGTGGTTGAGAATCATGCATGCATATAATATGCACCAAAATACTTATATATGTGGCTATAAATTTTTTCCCCCTAATTTGCCTTGAAGTCACTAAACCATTTTGAGACACTTGGATTTTTCTTCCTGTCCTATTCCCAACACCAAACCACTCATTTTAGTGATTCCAAACTGATTATGAATCTGGAGGGAAAAAAAGGAAAGAGAGAAAGGACACTGCAGCCACTTTTAGCTAATCTCTTAAAGCGTGTTGAGTTTCGCTTCCACTGTTTTGGATTCAACAGGCTGCAGAAGGACTGGGTGTCATTTAGCTATTAAAGATTTTTGTTTTCCTGGTCATTGTGAAGTAGCATCATTAACACAGGCAAATTACCATGCTTCACTGTGCTGTGTCCATGGTGCATTAGAGGCTCTTTTCCATTGGTAAAGCTGAGTCTATTCTTCTGTAAAATGAGGGGCCCATTGGCAGTTCTTTGGCAAGTGAGACAGAGGGACTATTTAATGAGAAGAAGAGTGGTCTAATAAGGGAGAAGAAGTTGAACATGGCAAGTGCAGGGAAGGATAGCAGAAGGCTGGTTTATAAATCACTGTATAATTGGGCCAAAACCTGTTTGCATAGGGTCAGGGAAGAAGGGAGCTGCAGTTCTGGGGTAAATGAGAAACATGATTTTTCCAGAGCGTTTCTGTTCCATTTCTCTTCCCCACAGCAAGTGTTGTGCTTTCAGACTAATGGAATCTGGTGTGGATTGCTTGATTTTCTTTTCTGAAATGGTGTATTGGCTTTTAGTGAAGAAATTTGACCTATGCTTGAATATGTCTAGATTTTACAAATAGGTTTTTAGTTTAATAAGATGAAACCAATTAACCGGAAACGTCATTGCCGATGGATTTTACTACTACATAAAAATATATGGCTTTTTCTTTAAACGTTTCGTCACCTTCTTAAATGTTCCTTTTTCTTTCCTTTGCCACCACTGACAAAGCAGTGAAATGAATTTATTGCCTCATGCATTGATCTTTGGCCCTGATGGTGGGGGTGTGGGTGGGTGGGGTGTGTGTATGGGGGAAATTGCAGGCGTGTGTATATGCCTCTATTTATTTCTGTCTAACTTTACCCCTGGTGTCTTTCAGTGAGTTTAACTTGTGTCCTGAGGAAAGACAGAGCATACAAGCTGTAAAAAGGTGTTCTTAAGAGGTTACTTAAAGTGGCACAGGACCCAAAGGCTAATGAGCAGTCTCTCAAAACCAGGTGTTAATGCAACCACTGAAACGTTTAGCAGGGCAGAGACATTGAGGAAGGCAGTAGCACCTGGTTGTTACCCTACTGCATCCCTGAGAGAGGAAATGTCTCCTGGAAACTCTGGTACCTCATTATGCCAGCTTTGCTTTGCAAGTGAGGGTGAGGACAGAGACATACTGTTTCACAGTGTTGTGGAGGTCTGTGGAATTGAGATCTGGTCTCTGTCTGCCTGTCTCTGAACAGTATTGCCCATTTAATCACCTCTAGTGACATTTTACTTCCATTCTGAATAATTAAATCGGAGGCAATTTTAATATGAGGCCCCACCAGTCCCCACACAGTGACACGCGGAACATGAGGGCATACTGAGGAACTACAGAATTTCTCTTTCCATTACCTCAGCCTTCCCTGTTCCCTTACAGCCTTGCCTACTGGTTAAATTGCAAAGGATATGAACTTCTGTGATCATGTGGGGCGGTAACGCCGGCAGGCGTTGCCTTGGGATGACAAGGTTTGCCTGTTTAGCTCCATGTTAACTGAACTGTAGAGTCTGCTTTAATCCCTAACAACTTTGCTAGTTTGCTGTGGTTACCAGCTGATCCAGAAATGACTAGAGCATGGTACTTCGGGATCAAAATAGGGTGTACATGGCATATGACACAGATGTCTCTGTTTACACCAACTTTGCTGAGTCCTTCAAGAGAAGATCTATATCATCTGTAAGCATAACAAATGCTACGTTTTGGTAATAGGAAAGGTTTTAATTCTCTTCTCCCAGAATCAATGGGAGTGCCCTGCAGGGCAGTGCCCTTTTAGCATCTCTGCTTCCGTTTAGCAGTGGTTCTTATATTTTAAAAGTCTAGATATTTTACCAGCAGTATGACATCATTACTAATGCTATGCCTATTTAACATATAACTGCTGATCTAGTTAAAGGAAATAATTACATTGAGGGCTTTAAAGGAGACACCCCTTTCAATGGGGTATGAGCTTCAATAAACCACGCAGCTGCTTCAAGTCCTCCTGGATTTGTGAAACTTGGTGAATTAGCCACACCAATTGGCGAACGATGCTGCCCGTTCAAAAAGCTGGGACAGCCCAACACCTTCTTCCAGTAGCTGTGGTGTGAGCAGCATGTGGTGGTTCACATCCAAGCCCATCCTCTGCGTATTTCATTCTCATGCCTTTTGGTATTTATTAAATTCCTAGGCTGTTCCTCATACTAAAATGACCTTGTTCCTCTAGGGAAACCTCTCCCCATTCAAACAAATGGTACCAACACCAAACAGCCTCTTTGTGGTATCCAGTTTTGTCCTGCATTTGTTTTAAAGCTTCCCAGGAACCCTTGACTACTTCGCACAAACTGTTTACTTGAGGGTAACAATTTTGTCTGGGTTTTGTCACAGAAATTCAATTAAGGAGGATTATGAACACAGTTGTAGGCCTGTTTCATTTACAGTTGCAAATGAAACCCAGGCCACACACTGATCGTTTATACAGGAAAGGAGATGGTGTGTAGTTTTGAGTGGCTGAATTACCTGCGTGTTCCTTTGTGTGGCTTCACTTATTGCAGAAGGGAGGGGAGGGTGACTTGCAAAATGAATGAAGAAGTGATGGAAAGGTGGGAAAGAAATCACCAAGGGAAAAATCTACCCCCACTGCTTTTCCCTAGGAGGCACACTTCCTGTCTACACATAATAAACTCCACAGGGAATTTCTTCTTCCTTAGAAAACATATCCCAACAGGCAAGAGTGAGTAGTCCCTTTATTTATTTATTTATGGTTAACAAAGAGCAATATTCTGTTTTCCTGGCCTCGCTTTGGCTGCAAGTCCTGGAGCCACTGGGGGCAAAACTTATGGTTTCTGGTTTTTTTTTTCAGTTCTTATTTCTGGGCTGTGCAAGCCAACTTTTCATTCCTTTTCTTTTTTTCTCTTTTCAAGTTCTCCTGCAAGCAGCTGAATTCCCCAGGTAGGAGAGGGGAGAGAAGGGGGAAGGGAGGAGAGGACATTTACCAGATTGAAGCAAAATGGTAGCTGCTGCAGAGGCTGGGTCCTAGTAGAAGCAGTATGCTTGGAGATAATGAGAGGAGGGATTTTGTTTATTTTGTGGAATGCCTTTTTTAGGTCTGAAAGGCAAAATAAAAGCAAAACTTGTTTTGATGTCTGGAGATGAAATGTCTGTGTTTGTAAAGAAGCAATATATCTCAGCTTTACCCTGCAACAGTAGCTTTAGAATTGCTTTGGCCATCTCTTTTTCCTCATGCAGGCTTTATCCCATAGCATTGGACTCCGTCCTCTATAACCACTTTGCCTGAGAAATCTCACACTGGTTTCCCTGATCTATCACTTGCCTGAACACACAGAGGATGTGGCTTCCTATTACTAGTAATGCCTAAATCTCATCTACTAAATTTTATTCATAAAGCATTATCACCATTTTTCAGGTGGGGAAGAGAGAGGTGCCCTAAAGTGGAAACAGCCCCGTTTAGAGTTGAGAACAGAAACAAACCCAGTCTGTTCCCTGCCTCAAGTATCTCCTGCTAGTGAGTGCTGGAGAGTCTGCTAAGGGACCTACACCACTCATCACCTTTGATTAAACCTCTCCTCCAGTATACTCTATTTAACAACTCGTTTGCTTCTTGTTTCTTGCGTTTCTCTTGATCCTCCAATTCCAGGAAGGGTTTTACTGCCCTTACTGTAGTTTCAACTACATGCCCAAGAGGCTTACTGGATTCTTCACCAGATAAGGGGAAATAAGCTCTTTTGTTTCTAGCTTTAGAGCAGATACTGTTTCCATATATCTCGCTGTATACAGACTTGACACTGTTGAAGAGTGAAAGAGGAGCAGGCTGCTTATTAACTCTCAAAAACTTTGGCAAAATTCACTGGAAGTGGTGCAGTGAAATGTGAACAGTATCGACTTTTGCTCCATATCCAGGGCAATTGCCTGTGGGGAGGGTTTACAGTGATTTATATTTCTCAGTTGTTTTATGGTAGAGTTATCTTCTAACAGACCAACCTTGTTGTGAGAGTTTGTTGTTGAGGCAAAGCCAGGATGAAAAAAATGAAAGGCCTTGTGTTGAGGATGATCTGTGAGTCTCTGACCACTTTTCTGAGGAAGTTTTGACAACTGAATTCAGTGCCCTCAAAAGATGAACATGGCTTTGGAGCAGGTATGTTGATTTGTATGGAGCAGATATGTCTTGCTGGTGCAAGAACAGTGGGGGAGAAAAGGAGGAGGATCAAGATCCTGCATAACTATTGGATTATTTTGTTACAGCATTGGGACTGTCTGTTATAATCCAGGTTTGTTGTGTAGTGGAGGAGGGAGATGAGCATTTCCAGAAGGTGACTCATGAGAAAGACATTCCCACAGGCTACAAGAGCAGACCTTTGGGAGTGCTGATCTCCTGCTGCTAACAGTACCAGGCGCCTCACGGCCTAGCCTAGCCTGGCTTTCAGGTGAATAAAGTAGGGTGAGATGAATCTCTGCCTACGTTTCAATCACATGTTTTATATTTGGCAAAGCACACAGAAATAGCCCCTTTTTAGCATCTTTCAATCTGTAGATAGTAGAGTTAGATACATAGCCACATAAATGAGCTAAACTTCAGCGTTGAAGAGCTGATTTTGATGGACTGATTCAAACTTAAGTGATGAAAAGCTGCTTTGCTCCACTTCAAGCAGAGTCAAATCTTTGTGGAGGTTTTTGGGGTTGTTTTAGTAGTACCCCATAGCTTATCACCTAAACCTCAGCAAAGGAACAAGAAAGAGGCTGCACAGGCACAAATTATTTCATATGATGCTGTATGTTTTGCACAAAGTGCTTTTAGATTTAGCACATCTGGCAGCACTGCCCTCTTGGAGTGTAGCAAAGAAATAATCCTTTCAAATCAGCTCTGATAGACTGAAATGTTTTTCACTAGCCGGGTTTAAAAATCGTATATGAGCCTTTTCCTCCTGTGGCTGCTAACTGGTCTTGCACAAACAATGCAATGCACACAGGCAGTAGCCATTTCAGTAGTTTCCCCAGAGCTTACTGTACATTTTGCTGGGTTTTTTTGAACAAGGTTTTTTTTATACAGAAGGGAAAATGTTGAATCACAGGGCTAGATGAAGCATTGTGAGCCTGTGTTGAATTGAGGTCCTTTTCAGCCAAATAATGACTTTATCTGCTTATAGTGGAAGGATTGAAAGAGATATGGGAAAGTAAGACTGGAACACACTCAGGAGCCTATATTTCAGGAATGAGGAGGAGGCTGACTGTTAATATGGGAATTAATAACCCTCTAAAGCCACCTCTTGAGCAGCTGCAGTAGGAACTGGCAGTGCAGAATGCACAGGCTAATTCTCTTTCACAGCAGCTAAAATTAAATGTTTGTTACAGCTTTATATACGTATGCTCTCAGCAGGGGCTGTTTTCCTTCCCTTTAGGGAAACTCAGAAGAGGAAGAACATTTAACAGCCTCAAACCACCCAGTCAGTGTGCCATATGTATATGCTACTGAGCCATGCCTGGGTTGTCAGTGCTCAGACCCTTCCTGAAGGGTGGAATCTGGGCTGGTTGCTAGCAGTCCCTGTTGTTAGAGCACTGGAGCAAATTGCTAATGTTGATCAGAAGGGGAAGGTTAGAAATTGTAAGCAAACAGAAGATCCATGATGCTTTTTCACAGATGATGATAAAAGGCTGGCGGTGGCAGTCTGCTTATCAAATAACTAGATTTATTGAAATAGCCTGTGCTGTCATTAAACAGATTTTATTTCTTCCTACTGAAAATGTCTGAGGTTTCTTCAAACCTACTATTACTGCCATGGCAAACTGGCTAATTTAGATAAATTTTTCTGTTAATGCTCAAAAGAAGCATGGATTACAGAGTTCTCACTGACATAGTGGAACCTCAGTGCAAAGCCAGTCCCTGTCATGAAATCTGAGCTTCCTGGAAAATAAATTATAAAATCAATGTAATAATTATAAGTTTGTTCCTTCCAAGATGATAGTGCAAGTGGAAGTGTAGCTACACATTACATTTAGCATAAGCCTGGTGCCGTCAGCTATGCACAGAAAACAGGATAGGATCGATCATTTTTAATCACTAGAGAGAAATAAAATGCAGGAACAAAATGCTGCTAGCATGGTATGACATCTCTGTGCTGAAGGGACCATTCCTATCATGGCTTAGCAAGGTACTGCATTCTGTGGTTTTGTTCCCAGGGGAACAAGCTGCTGCTTTCCTTCTTTTCTGAAAGTTTGGTAGATGAGAAGTGGAATATTAATAATTGAAAATGCAAGTTGCAGGAATGCCATTTGCATAAGGATGTTTCTTGACCTATGGAGGATACTGTTTGTTGGAGTAAAGATCAGGAGAGGAACTGTGGGATCTTCATGGATGTATAAGGCTACCTGGCAATAGCCATTCTTAAATAAATCCTAATGCAGATCTTTCAGGAGTGGAGTTCTCTGTGTAAAGCCTGCCCTTTTTTTCTGGAGGACCTGAGATACCATTGAAAGAATCAATTCCCCCCAGCACTGGGTGTGGTGACAGTAAGTAGATGTTAATATGGAGATAGGTTTTTTTAGAATTGTTAGGGTTGGAAGGGACCTTGTTGTAGTTTGAGCTGGGTGCCCCCCTGGTGCATTCACTTCCTGTGTCCAGAAGTCCAGCCCAGAGGGATGGACACAGGAAATTGTGTATTCCCTACCATAATTCTTTGCACCACTATAAGATCCAGTGCGGAGTCTGGCACTTCCTCTTTCCTTCCCTCTCCGAGACTTGGTAACTGGGGGAGAGATCTCCCGGCCATGGGCCTGACCGGGCCCAAGGCCACAGGGGGATGGGCAGTCTCAGGCCTGGCCAGCTGAGACTAGCCCAGCAGAGGGAGGGGGAAGAAGGAGCCCTGGGGGTTTTGCATGCACCCTCAGGTGGGGATGGGATCTTTCTTTGTCACTGCGCTTTGGGTTTTCTGTAACATTCACTGCTTTCTATTTAAACTTTCATCACTTTTGCAATCCGTTTGTCTGAGTCGTTATTTCTGCCTGTGGTGGGGAGGGAATCTGCCCCAAACCCATTACAGACCTCAAGGATCATCTAGTTCCAAGCCCCCTGCCATGGGCAGGGACACCTCGCATCAGATCAGGCCACACAGAGCCACATCCAGCCTGGCCCCAAAAACTCCCAGGGATGAGGCTTCCACCACCTCCGTGGGCAACCTGTTCCAGTGTCTCACCACCCTCATGGGGAAGACCTTCCTCCCAACATCCAATCTGAATCCACTCATCTCTACCTTTTTTTTTTTTGCATACCCCCCAGTCCTTTCACTCCCTGACACCCTTAAAGTCCCCCACCAGCCCAAACAAACATGTCCCTTTAATAAAGGACATGGAGACAAATCTTTCCACCTGCAGAATTTGCTTTGTGAAGTTTAACAGTTTAACTCTGAGAAAGTTTTTGTCCAAAGACACTTTAATGGTGAACTATATGGGGCTCACCCATCTGCTGCATCAGAGGGTGAGACTGAGTTGACTCAGATGATATTTTAACCTGTAGTTCCATGAATTCTGGTTGGTTTTCTCTTGGACTTTTGGGGGAGTTTGTTTGTTAAGGCAGTTGCTTATGCTGCAGAGCCATCCTTCCATGCTGTTTTGAATGCTAACGGTACTGAAACATTACTCATAAAGTGCACACACCGTTATAATTCCTGACTTTAACTCTTAGCATATTTATAGGCCTCATTTCCATTTTTTGTGGTCTCATTAATGAAACAGCGATAATAAATTGAAATGTTAATGGGAGATCATTTCACCAACAGCCCAAGGTATTAACAAACTTGATAAGATAGTTGAAAGGAAAATAACTTTTTAGTAGTGTAATTTTTTTTAACCACAGGTCCTGACTGTGTCCTTCCAAATATGTATAATTGGGCCAGTTTTGAAAGGATGAACACCGTTTCATGTAGACACTTTTAAAAATCATCTTCTTGGATGCCTTGCATAGGAGATGAACCATCTGCAGAAATTCCAGTTGGGGCAACCATTCTGGAAGTTGAAGCGTGGGCAGACTTTGCCGTAGTCATGATAATAACCCAGGAGGCACTTTTTGTCTATGTAAGTTAGTGACCTTTATTAATGTGGTGTGAAAAAGTGGTCCTTCTTGTGTGAAGTGGGCAGTTCACATCCTTTTGTGAAATACTTGTAGACAGTGTTCAGATATGGTTTCATACAGGAATTAGATTCCCCAGAAAACAAGGGAATTGTACCTTTTTAGAATAGAATAGAATAGAATAGAGTAGAGTAGAATAGAATAGAGTAGAATAGAATAGAGTAGAGTAGAATAGAATAGAATAGAATAGAATAGAAAATAGAATAGAATTAACCAGGTTGGAAAAGACCTTTGAGATCATCAAGTCCAACCTATCACCCAACACTATCTAATCAACTAAGCCATGGGCCCCGTCCACTCTCTTCCATAGATTTGTGGAAGGACCCAGGTAAGTCCCTTAGTGGCACTGTATGTCAATTTTTGCCACTAGTAAAGTAGAGCAGTTTGTGTTAATGGAACACAGCAGGTTTTTCAGGCTTGGTCAGTTAGTATCTGTGGAGAGTTAGTATCTTCTGAGGGAGAGGTGGGACACTCTGGAGTAATCCTTAGCTGGAAGTAAACAGTATCAGAAACTATCCAGGACCTTTGCCAATACTATACCTTGTTGAAAACATCCATGATGGAGTTAGTTAAGCTATAAGGGCAATTCTAGACACATGCTTAGAAGCTGAAGACTGAAATTTGTAATAAATTTGCAGTAAATTTGCCTTTTGGCCCCTGGTACAGAGCATCTGCTTGAGGTTTTTGCTACTTAATTCTACATTTTCTTCCCAGTGGGTTTTCACATGTCAGAGTGCATGGATTAATGTCTTTTGGACTTTGCTTGCCCACAATTTTTGAAGTAGATTGGCAGCTCTTCTCCACCCTTCTTTCTTTCTTTTCGTTAAACAATAAGTTTAAAAGAGTTGCATGTTTAAACTGATTGTTTCTGCAAGAAAGCAGAGATTGGCATTTAAATGTACCATTCAAGCTAATCATCTCATAATCAGGAGTCCTGTGACCTAGAAACTTAATGTAGATTTGTGTGCTCAAGTATGTGCATTTTTTTGAGAAAATTGACAAAAGTATTCTTTTCATATGAGGGATGTGACTGGCTGAATTCTTTCTTTTTTCTTAGGTATCATTAATTAGAAAATTACTTCTGCACAGTGCCATTGTCTTCCTTCCTTGCAGGCAAACTGCGTGAGCCCGCTAGCTAAGGATGGGATGAGCAAGTACATATGGAAGTGGACAGATAAATGCCCATGCCAGGGGCATTTGAAACAAACAAACAAACAAAAGATAGATGAGAACCAGAAAAATGACTGGAAGTATTATATTGCATTTTTTTTTTTCTTGCTTTAAGCTTGATCCAAAACTCACCAAAATGAATGGAAAACTTTCCACAATGTGTTTGAGCTTTGGGTCTGGCACACCTGATCCTCATTCTTCCTGTCTCACTGCGTCAAATTTCTGAGTGCTTCTGGCAAATAAAGATATTTTCAGCAGCCAGCACTACCAACACTACCTGGCACTGGCAAAGCAAACTTCATCTGTTGTGGCTTTAACTACTCCTCACCATGTAGAGAGGAAAACACCTGCTTCCAGTAATATGGCATGGATATGGATATGGATGTGGATATAATCCAAGCACGTGGCGTGAGGTTGTGTTCAATGAAGTGTCATTTTTAGATAGAAAACTCACCTTAAAATGTTTGTATGAGTTTGCTGCATCACTGTATTTTAAATTTCTTTATCTTTAGAGTTTATTTTTTGCCCTAGGTTTTTATGTCTCAGGCAGTGTGTGCAAATTTGGTTTGAGGATGGAGGTGGAGAACAGCTGGTGGAGTGGAAGAGCAGGGAGGGAGCAGATCTTTTTTAAAGCAGCTAAACTTGTAGCCAAAAAAGATACTGCATTTATAATGTTCCCATTCTTCTCAATACTTAACAAGAAAAATGATTGTGTGTGTGTGACGTGAATATTCAGCACAGAGCTTTGGTAGCTGACCGCTCTCTTTTCACAGCCATCCAACCGCACACACATTCCTAGGAGATTACCTCACTGCCAGCGCTCCTCAAAGTGTGGGATACGCTGCAGCCAACCAACTGCAAAGCTCCTTTCTTCTCTCTGTGGTGCTGATTTTAGGCAATGACCTTTAAAACCACTAATGTAACCCTGCATCTACCATTCAAAAGATTATTCATCTCTTAGCTAAATGAGAGAGATGCTGGGAGTGGAAATAGGGTAGAATCAGTAGGTTACGTGTAGAAATTCCTCCCCAAGCTTTCCACTCCTCTTTGGCTCTAAACAGTCAATAACTTTCCAGCCAGAGAATGTTTGTCCCTTCCTTCTCTCTCGCTTTTTTGTGTTCTTCCCTTGTTTTGCATATTCTGACAACACTGTTTACTTCAGCCTGCAGCTCCCACTGCTTTGTGTGCTTTCTCCTTGTCTCACAATTGCACAAATAAATCACTGAGGAAAATTTGCATTTGATGGGAATTTTTAGGTGATATTAAGTTTTATGGGTGGAATATAATGTTTGTGAGTTGGCTTAATTAAACAGAATTTTCAGTTGTGACACAGAGGTCTTTATCTGCACAATACTATTTCTATCTTTCATCTTTTTTGCTATTAAACATGCCAGTGGATTTGAAAACCCGAGGATGACAGATCTTGGATAGTATTGTCTCTCTTGTATCAGAGTATCTGCTTATGCCAAGTGGAGCAAATCAGCATCATCACATAGCTGAACAGATAATTTATGCCAGGAATTTCTGAACACCAGACGGTCAGAGTCCGAGGCCCATATGTGTTGTAGCACCCTCTAGTCGCTCCATTGGTAACTTGCCTCACTCTAAGACAGATGAAGCCCAACAAAAGAATTTTGATGAAGATAAACTTTATTAAAAGTTTGTCCAGAGTTTCTGGGCCCTGATATGCTACAGAGGTTGAAAGTGGTTTCCTTCCCCATCCCAAACAGTCACATGTGCCCCAGAGTGCTGCTGGATTTGGGTTTGGTGAACTCATGGTCTCTTGCCACTACCTGTCCTGCTGCTAGGCCAAAGTTTGCTTATGGGCTGCAGTTTGCCTCTGAGATCCTGGGGGCTGTGAACACATGCTGTCTGTTCTGACACCTGGGTTGAGATTGTAAAGGTTGCAGAACATTTGGGAGTGCATAGGAAATTCTTCTCTTCTTTGTTCCAGAGAGATGAGGAACCAGCCTTCCAGGTTCCATTTTCACCCAGCTCTTAAATATCTGAATTGAAGGAAAGGGCAGAAATGCCATTACAGCCTGCCTCATGCACATAATGAGAGCAGGTTTAATGCATACTACTGAACAGGAACTTGGCCTGTGATATTTTTTGCTCCAGGAGCACTGGGAAGGGCTGTGAGCCTCCGGCAGCATCCCCCGATCCCACCTCCCGGAGCGCAGGTACTCCATGCCAGCTCTGAGTTTCTGACTGTTTTTCTGAAACAAGACCGTCAAATTATGGGTTGAGATAGTCACACTCATTAGTACTAATAATGCTGCTACAGCTCCCCAAAGTGCATGAGGCACTGATGAAAGTGCTAGTTTCAATGTGTTTATTTTTCAGGCCAAATATTTCCACACTTGCACAACTCCCTCTGCTGCCATTTTCCATGCAAAGGGCCTGCATGCCCCTGAGACTGATACCACATCTGCTCCTCTGCAAAGACAAAGATAAACTGGTTCATGGTGTGTTGTTATTTCGCTTGCTCTTCAGCATAAGAACAAGCAATAAGAATGCATTTAAGATGTTAATGAAATTAATGAAAGCCAGATCTCGGAAACAGCTGAGATTGTTGACTGTCTCAGGCAGATTTTTACTTCATTTTAATTACAGATGAGCCAGAACCAAACCTCTGATTAGAATTACTCCAAATTTTGGATCCACATCTCTCAGCTTTGCAGTTTGGACCGGTTTCCAGTTTAATTATCTCCAAGTTTTATTTTTCCTTCTGGTTTTACTCCAGGTGTTTTAATGTTTTCCTTTTGTTTCTATGAAAGCCTGGCCTTGGTGGCAGACATGAGACCTGCTGCCACAAGCTCTGCTGGGACTGCAGAGGCTTAATTTGGTATCAAGATGTGCTGAAACTTGCCGAGGGAGCAAGTGCTAGACTTTGAGTTTCTGTGCCATCCACACAGGCAGGTGGTTACTCTTAACTGGCATTCTGGTAGCTGGGTAAAATACAGTCCCTGAGAAGTCCTCCTTCTGTTAAATGGCAAACGTCTTTCTCTTTGGCCTGAAACGGCCACAACCCCTGACCGCTCCCCCAGCCACAAATCTGAGTGATGGTTTGGGACCACGCCTTTGGCCGTACCGCCAGAGCAGTGTTCTCAGTTTGCATGTATATCAATTCCATCACAGAATTTATACTTTGATTAAAAAGAAAGGCCTCTTGGAGATAGTGTGTTAATAATGAAGGAATTCCTTTTTATATCTCCTGGATATAAGGACACCACCCTGGAGAATAGACAATGGTCTGAAAAGCCTGGTTAGAAACCTCAGAGGCAACAAACACATGGGAGAATGTGGTTTATTATCTTTTTCTTTCCTGACTGTACTCAAATCCCAGGAACAGTGTTACTTTGAGTCAAAGATATTGTGCTGTTCATTTTTAGGGTAGGTTGAGAAAAACATCCTATCATAATGGCTTTAAAAACAGTGATAAAAGAGGGAGAGGAAAAAATATACATTAAATGCTGCAGTGCTTCATTTACACAATATAATAAAAAGCAAATTTTGAGATTCAAGTAATGATTGCAGGTTATTAAACCAGGCTTTAAAGGCTTCATAAATGAAAGGCTTTTAATAAGTGATGAACATGGACGATAATGCTCTTGGAAATAGAGAGAATATTAAGTTTGACACATTTGTTCTCCACCTACTTCCCTGCTACTTTATTTGGTCCCTGGATCATTATCACAAAAAATGCACCAATGAGACAAAGCTTTAGCTGGGAAACTACATGGGAAAGCACCATCTTCCATGACTGCCAGGGGTTGGAGGACATGACATTTTGGGAAGAGGCTGTGATGTGTGGCTTCCTGCTGATGCGAGTAGGGGTCGTGGGACAGCTAAAGCAGGTGGGACTCTGCTTCTAGAGCCAAATTCATTGCCAGATGGTTTCCATCGATGTGTGTAAGAGATATCTCCTACGCTAAAGCCTGAAAGTTGAGCAGAGAGCTCACTCAGACATGCAAGTTGCTTTCATTGGATAGTGTACAGTTAGAAAATTAGCAGCTGATTAGGACCTGATTCACAGCATACTGGTGTCAGTGGATGCCTTCTTATTGGCTTGAAGGTTCTGACCTGGTCAGTGCTGGATTGAGAAACTTTGACAGTCATTTCATAGTTTCTTCATCTTTCCAAGGGTTAGTTGTGACTGGGATTTGCTGATCTGGGAGGAAGGTGGTGGAGAGAGAGGCAGAGCTGTGCTGCTGAGCTGTGCAGCAGATGGTAGAGTCTTCCTTCTCTCAACTGGTAATAAGCTGATGCTGGTCTAAGGGAAACTGTTCCTGCAGGTACTGCCTTTTGATTAGATATCTGAGAGTCATAAAAAAACTTACTGTAATGAGGGTGAGTGTATCAGACAGCCCTGCCCAACTGCAGTTTTGAATAACTTAATTTTACCTGCTCAACTTGCTTCCTCATTTCAGTGGAATATTCTGCTCTATTTTGCCTAAATTATTAAAGACTGATGAGGTTTCCAACCTAGAAGTGGCTGCATTTCAGTGATGGATGAGTAGATTCTTGTGGATATAGTAATCAAGGCATTTTAAAGCATTTTCAGCATGAAAGGCACAATATAAATGTGAAATATTTTGTGCCATGCTGCTGCTCAAATCTGAAACACACATTATGTCTCGGTAATATAGACAGTGCTTAAGACTGTTAAATTAAACTATTAAAGCCTATAGAAAAAACAGAGATGACAGAGTGCAAATTAAATCTGAATTATCGTTAAATTGCCGTGCCAGTACTTTTCAAACACATTCATAGTGACCTGGAAGAGAGCAGGGGGAGTGGAATGACATTCACACCTCCTAATTGGAGTCATTATCTCTACTTTGTTACCATGCTGGCCACAACAAGGGCATCCTGCAATCGGGTGACTCAGGTAGGGCAGTATGATGGCCGTGGACCATAAAGGTTGCATAGGAATATAGTCAATGTCCTCCCATCTCTCTGATTTAAAGCCAGGACATGGCCATGCAGTCACTTTGTCTGATACATAGTTTTTAAGGTGATAAATGACTGCAAGTGCTTTTCTCTACAGGGCGACTGAGGTGGGAAAGCAGGGGCATGGTGCATGGCTGTGTTGTGCTTGTGAGAAATGCTGATGTTCCAGGGATATGCTGGTCCTTCTTCCCCTCTTCTCTGCTAACAGTCCAAGCTCAGTGGGGGCCCTTACTGGACCATAGACTTGTAGTAGTTCCAGCTATTTGCCTTCATGGAATATCAGGTGGAAAACGTGTGTTTTATGTCATCTAAATGATCTGCCTGCCAAAACATGAGCACACCTGACAGTATGTTCTTAGGTGCTTTGTGCAGTTTGTTTACATCCAGTTCCAAGTGATGACATTTACAGTTTCCTTTGGAAGTGTATCCCTTCCCCCTGCTCTAATAAACACTCCACAGTGTATTTTAAAAAGGAGATTTTGCCTTTGTTTTCCTCATTTCATTACTCATGATGGTATCTCTATGTAGCTCTAAAAAAAATCCCTTTCCATCCTTAATCTTTACAAGTGCTTGCAGGCATGTTGGTATCTGTTTATTGTGAGTCAACCTTATGCCAATCCATCAGTTTGCCTCTTGGAGCACTTTATGACAGCAGAAAGTGATTAATTTTCAAAGCAGACACAACCTTTAATCTGCAGAAAAGGAAACAAACTTTCCCCTGCTCCTTTGCTGATTGAATCAGGGAATGGATGAAGGATACCCGACTCAAATGTGTTTCTAAAATAGTTTTCATTAAATATAATCGGTCAGTGCTGATCATCAAAAGCGTCTTGGAGGTTGGCCTGTATATGTACACAGTGCTAAAGTCAGGATGAGCTCAGTGATCGAGATGCATCCAACATCTTAAGCTGCTCAACTGTATTAAAAGGATTTTCCCAACGTCCCTGCAAAGTGGAGAAATAATATAACTCCTGAGCAGGAATATTAAGGCAGAGAGGATAAATGTGATGTCCGAAAGCAATGCCAAGCAGCTCCTGACTTGTATCTTCATGTCTGTCATTCTGCTGTTTGTCATCATCAACCAGTGCAGTTACAGCTGAAGGAAACCCCCAAGGATGTCCAAGAAAAGACAGTTTGGCAAAACTGGAGGAAACATCTCAATGTGGCTTCTTCTCTGTGTGCTTTTGTAGTTCCAGATCTGTCAACTGCTCATTGCCAGTGGCTGAACCGGGACTAAACCCAAGCACACATACAACCTTAGCTCGGAGTAGTGTGGGGTTTTTTGGGTGGTTTGTTAGTTGTTTGGCTTCTGTACAAATAAGAACACAGATCCCTGTCCTTAAGTCCATCCCTTGCTATACTGTTAAATATACTTCCTGCTACCAGTGTGGGGCTGAACCTTGGCCCATGAGAATCTGAACTGAAGTATGTAAGTCGTTTTACATACTGCTGCACTTTAAAAATAATGCCAATTTTATATACATATACAGTTATCTCAGTAATGGCTAGAGATCTCTGTTCCTCTTAGAGGATTTACTGCAGGAAATCTTTTCAATTTCCCTGCTGCAAAATGAGAGAGTAACTAATAGTGTATTTAATTTAGTTATTTAAGTCCAAGCCTGCTACGGGACATTTGTCTGCAACTATGCCTTCTGGAAAGATTTGAATGAATGACCAAGACGAATCTGAGCCATCCAGTCATGCAGACTAAACTATTCCAATAATATGAGGGCTACTTTTCCTGATCCATAGTAATTGATGAGGCTCATTATATGTTAATCTCACTCCTTTATTTTTCTTTTTTTTTTTTTAAGTTCTACATGTAATTCACTGCAGTGTTTCAATGGGAAGGTATAATTAAGATTCAGATGGCAATTTCATTCTAGACTGCTCTCTACAGTTACTTCAATAAAAATTACTGCTTGGGATACAATTTTCTCCAGAGACAGAAAAAGATACTCTTTTGGATACGTTAGATATTAATCCATTCAGCCACTGCTGAGTTTTCTACTTGTGAAAAAATGCAGAGTACTACCTCTTCTAAGCAAGCACTGCTTCTTTTCCTCCTCCAAGGACTGGTGCCCATGCAGAAGGTCTTGTGTTCAGTGCAGCAGCTGGGACTCAGTTCCTACGTGCACAAAACCTCTGACTTTCATGTCAGCTTTTACCAGTGACCAATTCCTCCATCTTTATGTTAACACTAAGTATCGGTGTGCATGGTTCTGGTGGGTACAGCAGCCAGTCATTTCAAGGTTTGCACAACCAAACTATTGGTGTGAACTTCCTGCTGTGAACCTCCATGAAATTTCATTGAAAGTTTATTATACACATTGAGGGTTTACCCGGGCCTTAAAGTGGGCAAAAAGCCTTCTCAGTGAGGGTGTGAAAGGCATGTGTGGCCCTGTGTACTTGTAGAATCATAGAAAAATTTTGTTTAGAAAAGACCTTTAAGGTCATTGAGTTCAACCATTCTCTAACTGATGCTAAAACATGTCTCTTGGCACCACATTTGTGTCTTTTCAACACTTCCAGGCATGGGGATTCAACCACCTCCTTGGGGAGCCTGTTCCAGTTTTTGACAACCCTTTTAGTGAAGAAGGTTCTTCTAATATCCAATCTAAAACTCACAACTTCAGGGCATTTCATCTTGTCCTATCACTTCTTACTGAGGAGAGGAGTCTGTCCCCCACTATCACTTCTTACTGAGGAGAGGAGTCTGTCCCCCACCTGGTGCTCCAACCTCCTTTCAGGTAGTTGTAGAGAGCAAAAAGGTCTCCTCTTAGCCTCCTTTTCTGCAGACTACATAACTCCAGTTCCCACAGCTTCTCCTTACAAGATCTGTTCTCCAGACCCTTCACCAACTTTGTTATTCTTCTCTGGACCCACTACAGGACCTCAGTGCCTTTTCTGTAGTGAGGGCCAGAAAATTGTACACAGTAGTCAAAGTGTAGCCTCAGTAGTGCTGAATACAGGGGGACAGTCACTTCCAAGGTTGTGCTTGTCACACTGTTCCTGATATGGGTCAGGATGCCATTGGCCTTCTTGGCCACCTGGGTGCACTGATGGCTCATATTCGGCCAGCTGTTGTTCATCACCTCCAGGTCATTCTCTGCTGGGCAGCTTTCCAACCACTCTACCCCAAACCTGTAGCATTTCAAGTTGCATGACACGGCCTTGCTGAATTGCACAAAACTGGCCTCAGCCCATTGATAAATCCTGTCCTGATCTCTTTGCAGAGCCTTCCTACCCTCAAGTAATCAACATTCCCTCTCAGTTTAGTGTCATCTGCAGACTTACCGGGGGTGCACTCAATCCCCTTGTTTTGATCACTGATAAAGATATTAGAGAGAACTGGCCCCAGTACTGAGCCTGGAGAACACCGCTTGTGACCAGCTGCCAACTGGATGTAACTCCGTTCATCACAACTCTTTGTGTCTGGCCATCCAGCCAGTTTTTCACCCAGAGAAGCATACTTCCATCCAAGCCATGTGTCAGCACTTTATGCTGATCCTCTTCTTTACAACCAGGCTCTGTCTGTATGTGGGATTTGATGACTGCCTACCAGTTGACTACACACATGAGCTTACGCTGGGGATGCAGCTCCCTGTTGACAGAAGTGCTTTGGAACGTAGCGTATGAAAAGAGCAAACCAAAATGTTGCTGTGATATTGTGCAAGGGAAGACAAATGTGGGTGTACATGAAAACAGCCATGCGAGCTTGTTGACACGGGCAGAGTTTCTGATCTCTTGTAAAGCAAGTAGAATAGTTGCTGTTTGGTAGTGGGAATTCCTGAAGTGAATAGCTAAGTCTCATCCTTTTTTTTTTATTTTTAATTTATTTTTTATTGTATCAACCCTTTTTGGGAAACAATAATTTTGCCACTGTTTTGTTCAGACTGACATAAGGTGCTTTATGAACCCTGTTTCAGAGGCTTTCTTTGCTGACTGCTTGAAGAGAGCGGGGCCGCATGTCTGGAGCGCAAAGCTTGCGCTGGTGTGAACTGTGGCTGCCTGCAGTGGCGTTGCTTGGCAAGGCAGACTTGGTCGTTTCTCTGTCCAAAGGCAGATGTGCATTTTACAGCACTCTCAGTGCAATCCCCATGGGTTCATAGTCTGTAACACACAGTTGTCTCACCAAGGCGATGCAGTGTCCTCAAGGGTAGAAGAGCAGAGGGAAGGAGACTGCCTGCAGTGGGGGCTGCAGTCACCTTGTGGGCATGAGGGCAAAATCCCATCCACTGCTGCAGTGGATGGGACAATGTGTGAACACTTTCTAAGTGCTGGGGGTCAGAAAGAGGCAGACTGACCATTGGGCTCTGCATTGGGGACTGCTGTGAAAAATCATCGAAGGAAAAATCACTGAAGGAAAAATCATTGAAGGAAAAATCACTGAAGGACTTTCTGACGCATTTTTCCTTCATGTAGTTGGAGGAATTCTTTCCCCAGGACTTTGTAAAAAGTATTACTTTATAGTGATGCAGTGGTATGAGGGACTATGTGAGTCCTTCAGAGACACAGCATTCTGACAGCTGCTTTAAAGATGTAAAAAGAAATGCAATGATTTGGCTTCACTTTGCACCATGTGGAAAAACAGGATATGTCTTTCAAAAAAGGAATTTATCACAGCATTGTAGTTCTGAAGGACTGCAAGGAATGTGGGTCCTGTTCATCCCTGGTGTAATGGCAGCTCCTGTGCCTGACTGACACAATAGTGGGGATTTGGGGTTGCTCATTCGTGCAGGTAGCTGTGGTGGGAGTGTGCTGTCTCTGTGCCATGTGTTATACCATAATGTGAGTATTGGAACTGAGCCTGTTTTTAATAAACTGTACCTTTTCCTCGACTGCTTCCTGTCTAAATACTGCACGCTAACCCCAAAATGAGCAACCGTCACAGCAGCTGTCAGTGGATTTTTGTATGTTCTCGGCAAAGACCCTCTGAGGGAGTTCCTTATTAAACAGCCGAGATATCAAAAGCGCCTTTTCCTGCCAAAAAGGGCAAAAAGCACAGAGCACTGAATGAATGCTCAGTGAAATTCTGTTGCATTTTAACAAGACTGGGCTTTGGAAGGAGAACTCTCCTGACTGGTGCCTGCTGCAAAGAAAGTCAAAAGTACATGCTATAGTCTGGAGCATAAAACCTTTATCATCTTTGCTTTGACCCTTGCAGAGTGTATGGGTAATCTTGACATACTGCTGATGGATACGATTGCCCCTGGAGTTGGGCTGGGTGGTGTTTGTAGGGCATCATGTGCAGTGAATTCTTGGCTACTGTGGACAAACTCTAATCTGGCAGGCTGGGGAGCATTGTTTCAGCCTTCAGTGTATTTTTGAGGAAAGTACTGACCTCAGTTGTAAGAAAACAAGTGAAGTTTATCACCAGCTGGGTCTGTAACTTTTGGTGGTAGTGTAGAACAGGCCAGGACTCCAGTCTGGAAAAGAGATGGACCAGATGGGCATGTGGTGGAGATCCAAAAGACAGGAGAAGGCGTGGAAGCAGACAAGAAGTGGGAAAGAGGAAGGATATGCCTTCAGACATCTGGAAGTCACTGTTTCTCTTCCTGTGTTTTATGACTAATTCTAAAGGAGCACTGGCTAGATAATTGTTGTTGGAGGGAAATCTGTGGGAAGATCATGTCCAGGGGTGATACTGGAGGAACTGGCCTAGAAAAGCACTGGGACGAGTCTTCATGGGATTAATAGAAAGGCAGAGCCTGCATTTTTGCAAAGAAGGAAGCAAAGTGATCTGATTTGAAACAGAAGGTGATGTTAAAAAAATTACTCTGTGTGAGAGGCAGACAAACTGATCTCATGAATTAAGACTATTCATTTCACTGGTAGCACAAAAACGTGCTTTCTGCTTTTATTCCATCTCAACCTGGTTTTGGCCATTTTTATTCGGAGTTACTGCTGGAGGATGTCGCTTTGAGCTGCTTTCCTGTATGGAATTCAGGAGCAGGACTTCTTTCTTGAGTTAAAGTTTTCCATTATCTTATTTCTTTCCTAATGGAGTAAAATTGATTCCCAATAAAGCAGCTGGTTCATTTTGAAAATTCTAGCACTTGCCTATTTGTTTGATCTTTTGGTTTTCCATTTGATGGGTTGCTTGTTCTGTCTTGCCTCTAAATGACTTTCACCCATTCTGTGGGCATGGATTTCAGCTCCATGTCAGGGCCATTGTATGCTGCATCTGTTCTCCAGGGATTCCCACCACACTGTTGGACATGAAAGTTAATGAAAAATGTTATTTCTCCTTTTCCTTCAGTGGATTTGATTTCTATTCATTTTGTCCCTTTCTGATGAGACTGGATGAGTAGAAAAGGAGTCACTAAAGTGCTTTCATCACCCTGAGTGCACTCTGCTTCACTGTCCCCTTATTTCCTGGAGTAAATTACCACTTTTTTTTTTTATGCCTTTGCATTTTCTTTGTTTCTCTTTCCACCTCCCATCATAGATTCTCATCCATGTTGCCTCAACTCCCATCTTTTGGCACTGAGAGATCCTCAGCTTTGAGGCATTTCCTATTTCAGTGAGTATGTTTGGCAGTAATAAACACCAGAGCATGGTCCAAGCCAACAGTGCAACAATACATACCTTGATATTTCTTCTATCTGATTAATGTTCACACATTCAAGCCAGCCAGTTTCCAAGTTAGGACATTTGTTTCTCTGTCTCTGACCACTGCAAACTCTTCCTTTTATGTAGAGGAGAAAACATGTTTTCCTCCTGCTTTTTAAAGGGATGCAGTAGCACTAAGGAGGCTGGGCTAAAAAGCTGGCAGGTAACTTTGTGTATTATACATAAGATTGAAGAGGACAAAGTCTGTTCCCCAGAGTTACTTTGGCTGTGCAGAGTGTTTGGCATTTGTTTGTGAATGATGATGCAAACACTGTGCAGATGAAAAAGTAAGCATAACTCTGTCTGGTATCCAGCATGGTTTTAAAATACTTCTCTGAAGATAACTTTTATTCAGCAGGAAGCCAGTTATTTGACACACCGTATCCTTCTTGTGGGTAGTACTTCCCAACAGGATTCCAGAAGGCTACTGGCAGAACAATTAAGGGTGCATATTTTAAGCAGTACTTTCGAGAGCTTACAACTCTCGGCATCTCTAGTTACTTGTTGGGAGAATAGGAATAACCGTGCCAGATAAAGCTGGCAATCATTCTTCTCCAATCAGCTGCCAGTGACGGTATCCAATGTAGAATGCTTTAGGGAAGATGCAAGAAACTACGATGTGCCACGAAAGAACTTCCTCTGACTCACACCCGTCAGAGCTGGCTGGTGCTCTGAAGTGTGTTGATGTAGCATAAATAGTGATTTTTAGCTTGTCACTGACTTGGGAGTGAGTGCTACAGAGCACTCAGTGCTCTGTAGTGATGGAAGCAAAGGTAGCTGGAGTGCTATGGCTTGGCCAGGTGTGGAACTAGGGAAGGTCAGGGTAAATTGAAATAGTACAGTGGAAATGATCAATTTTCATTACGTTTATCACTTCCAATCAGAACAGTTTAGTTCTTTCCTTTGAATGGGTAAATGAAGTAAAACATTTATGCAAGTCCATAGGCAAATATTACAGTAATGTGAGCCTTAATTTGCTCAGAATTAGAATAAGCTTTGCTAATGAGTTCCTTTATCATGAAGTAGAGAAGACTTGTGAGCCTCTGAATTCCTGTAGAACTTGAATGAAAAGTCAGCGTGCTTTTTTTCCTGATTACTTAACTAACCAAATTCTGCTTTCACCTTTAAATGCTTTTATATGTTTAAGTGACTGGGGTTTCACATTTTTCCTCATGTATTTGAACCAGTAGAACAATTACTTAGTTTTGATCTAACAGCCATGTAGGAGATGGAGGCCATTTGAGTTCCTGTAATTTCTTGACCTACCACCTATTGAACAGAGAAGTAACACAGAATTGATACAGATGACTTGGCTATAAGATCTCAATATATAGGCTGTCAGCATCAGCCTGAAATATGCTGCCTGGGGAGCGTCAGACGTGAGCACTGCCAGCCCTGACATCACCTGCCTAGGGACGCTGCACCATATCAGTTATTCTGGCAGGTGGTTCCCAGGAACAAAAGAGAAATTAAACATAACAAAGCATTTTACTTAGCTGTGCAAAACACTATTAAAAAAGAACTTTCAAATAAGATTTGTGTGTTTCTTGCTCTATTGCTGTGTAATGACAAGACACCAGGCATTGCTGGCTGCTTTCATAGGTGTGGGAGGCACAGACACTGGTGTGGTAGTGGGGCTCCAGTCCTGCATTTTTAAGATGACATTGCTGCTGAAAGACCTTCCTGAGCTGCAGAATTGCAGCAGCTTTAGCCATGGTTATGTGGACAAATCCATTTTCACCCAGTGCTACCAGCAGAGCGAAACTGGGTAGGGCTGCAAATTGTCAAGTACATTGGCCTGTGGTGTAGAGGCCAATTTCACACTGCTGCCCTCAGGGACATGCAGATGTGGCTGCCCAGGCAGACTTGCAGGCACCATGATTACACCTTTTGCCCTCCTCAGCAAGTAATCAATTTGACTTTGTGGGGTTTGACTTTTTCTCTTGTGTTTCAAAGTTTCAGCACATCTTTTGGGTTTTGGGTACAAAATAGCCCACTGTAGAAAACTCTGTTAACACAGGGACAATGAACTCTACATTGAACTCTCGTATTCTGGTTTTCTGGGAAGTTTGCTATCTGGAGGATCCACATCAGTAAAGCTGTGATAATGCCAAAGTCACCTTGTGGTGAGTTGCCTGAATTAAGTGGCTAACCTGTAGTAATGTCCATACTGTCCCAGCTTAGCTGTTTTCCTTTCCAAATGTAGCCAGACAAGAGCTGGCCACTTTTGTTTACACTGTGCTGCAAACACTCTTGCAATTGCATTAGAGTCTGTGATATGTTAGTACCTATTTTGGGTGCAAAACAGTGATAAATAATTTTGAAAGGAAACTTTCAAAAAAGGAGGAAAAAAGGAAAGAACAGACAAAGCAAAAGAACATGCCTAGGTCATCTGTGCAAGTTTTCACTGTTCTTGGAAGCGAATGACAAATCTTTTTTCCCTTTGCAGTTCCAAGGTGCTCAGCTGCTCTGGGATCTCTGGTTTACCCAAATATCCTCTCTTCCATTGAAATCGGACTCTTAATGTCAGTTATACACTCTTCTTACAGTTGAAAATCCTAAGTAATTTTAACATTTCATCTACTGTCTTTACTCCATTGAACAGAAATAATGGAAAGAAGATAGAGTGATAAACACCAATGGGAAGCAGAATGAAAACTGATTGATGAGACATAATGTAGTTAAGCAGCAGATGTTAAGCACCGTTAACTGAATGTCTTATTATATTCTTCCAAAGGCTCATCTCCTCCGACCTGCGCAGGCCGAGCGATCTGGGAGCGCGTACAGCAAGTCAATGCAAATCAGAAGCAAAACATTTGCCTGCAGACTTCTAAGGAGCTTTTCAGTTAGGCAGTGGTGGTATAAATGCCAGTCTGATCTGATCTATTAGTGCAGTCGAGGCCAACCTCTCTAGCCTTTTAAACATAGAAAAACAACAGCTCTAAGTGGCTGTGAGGTTTCAATTACATTTACACCCCAGAGGGACGCAGCAGTGGCCTGGTGCTGATGGATTTATGAGTATGTTATCTGACAGGAAGGCGGGTTTAAAAACAACTGCTGCAACACGTGCTTAGTTATTACGCTACACTACTTGTCTTGGATGTCTCTATTTTTCTCCTCTCTGCAGGCTCAGGTAGTCCAGAGGATTGCTACCATTGATACGAAGATTTAGTTGTTCCAGAAATTGAAATCAAAACAAAAGCAATTTTAGACATGAAAAAAAAACCTCACAGCAACATTTGAATCACCAACAGAGTGATAAGCCTTTTGCTTTAGATGTTGGGGTTTTTTTTAAAGATGAGATTGTTTTCTCTAACTAGTTTGGATCAAGAGTGATTTCAAATGTAAAAGGCTGAGTGAGAGTTTTGTGAACACTTCCCACATTTAAATCCTTGGAATAAACAGACTTCAGTGATATATTGTTTGGCCCACATTATATTGTACAAGAGGTTGGTTTACTTAGCTGGAAGCCACAGAATATTATTCTTGAAAGTTATGAATTGCATTCCTTATTCCTCTGGAGCCTTTTATTCTCGTTTGGGGCTAATCATTATCAAGCAAATAATTAAATGTTAATGTGAAATAATGAAAACATTCTAAATGGGCTGAAAATTATACAATTGTCATGACTCTGAAAGTGATCAAATTAAATAGTAATATTTCAGCATTCTCTAGTATGCCACAAACCTACATGTGTACATTCCAGCTCAAAACTACAGTCCTGTGTAATGGTTTCAGTTTCACAGATGTATTCACCATTAGCCCATGTGTGAAGACTGCTAAGTAGTTTTTAATTAACTTATGTCAAATGTTGCGTTGTGGCACATCAACAAGAACTTACAAGAAGAACAAATCTTCATTCAGCTCAGATCAATACATGTACATAATTCATTACACCTGTACAGAAATATCCTGCAAAGACACCTTAACTCTGACCCATGAGGCTTTGCAGACAGCAGATGTCTATTTTAATAATTATTGCAGTAACAGGGATGAATAGGAATATACCCTCAGATGCTTCTGCACGTAGTAGCACTTAATGGTGTCTATATGTCATCTATCTGCTTGCATTAAATTGTGTGAGTTACCTCTTGCTGAGCTAGGAGCTGAACCAGATGTTCTAGCCATATTAGCCCCAATTAGCATCCTTTTTGATCTTGTAATAGCTTGATGTAAGTGAAAGGTGTAGACCTAAGCTTTGGATTCATCTGCAAGTGTCTCTTTCTTCAGCAGACTCTTAATTTTGCCTTTTCAACTCCTCAGAGCCTGTCTACCAGGCAGTGTCAAATGCATAGATATATGAGCTGGGATCTTGTCAGCAGCATTATGGCCTAGATATTCTCAGGCAACTTGTGTTACTGTTCTCTGTTCTGCTGTGACTAAGTTCCTAACAATATGTGTAGTACGTTTTGAAGATGATGTGAGCGTATCTGCATCTGGCACAGGGATTCAGGGTAGATCAGCCCTAAAATGTGAGGCGCTCCTGACTTGAGCTGTTAAAACTGCAAAACATGATTGGGCTATAGGTGGTATTGAACGTTTGTAAGTTATTATTTTTGTATGCCAGTAAGAAGTACACTTTGGGAAGTAAAAAAGGTCCAACACTGGAGCTGGAGGCACTGCATAATATTTTTGAAAACACTCTTTTGCTGTAGTTTTGTCTTGGCCATTTGTTTTTTCCCTCTAGTGGAGTACAAGTGGTAGGGTCTCTGACAGTCTCAGTTGGTTCAGATATCCCTGAGTATCACCACCAAAGTTCTTACAGTGGTCTGTGGCCAAATGAAGGTCTCTGCACTGTTAAGAGTCTGATGCCTAAACCAAGTGACTAAAGAGGTCTATGGGTGAGTATATTTTAGGAAAGGTCGCCTGCAGTGCTGCAGCAAGAGGAGGAGAGATGGCTGTGACAGACAGCTTTGTGGGCTTTGTCTCTGAGTTACACAGAAAGTAGTTTGACATAGCCTACATCTTTCTGCATAGCAAAATTTTCCTCTTAGCAGTCTGTGCATGGATCAGTCAGGAACATGATGTCTGCTTTAATAATTTTTCCTCATTCCTATTGCCTTTCAAGTGGTCACTGAGTTACAAGGACAAGAAAATGTAAACGTGCAATGACCAATAACAAGCAGCTTTTACAAAACTCACTACCCTGATAGAGCTGTGCTGCAGCAACATTTCCAGTCCATTTTTTATAGCTGTTCCCTGCTGCCAATCCCAATAATACAAATGAAACTAGCTTGGGACAAACAGGACCGTGTAACTTACCCATCCCTGCACATCTCCAGCAACAGCCTTTTGGTGCATAAATCAATGGACTGTTACCTGATGAGAAGGAGAATATGAAGTCAGGGATTTTCACTTCACAGTGCAGTTCCTATTTGAAACTTGTGTGACCTCCCTGTGACTGCCAGCTTAGTGGCAATAACACATTTCACTGGAAATATTTGCAAAGAGAGTTTTTTGTGCATGTGTATTTCCTGTCTGACAGATGGTTTTTGGTTGAAGCAGGGGTAGAAATTCCCCACAGTAGTTGCAGAGAGACTTGGCCACATCCACTGGTATTAATTATAATAATTGTCCTTCATAATTAGCTGCACACCAGAGCTGGAGGCACAACGTCACATCTCTGCCGACTCCATCTGATTGTTGTGTCCTTTTGTGGATTGCTTTCCCACAACTGGGAAACAGATTGTTTGGGCTGGAATTAGAGAGTTGTAGGTAGGCAGCAGCTGCTCTTGAGGTTTTTTTTGTATGCTAGTTGGATGTGGGAGATGAAATTTGTTTTGTTCATTTAACAGGCTGTTCAATGGAGGAGGAAGAACAATATGAGCCTCTGGTAACTGGTAACACTCTGTTCTCATAGAGGCTCTGCCTTAGATGACACTTAAATGATCGATTCTTGTTCCCTTATGAATGCAGAAAACAGCCCTTCATGTACCAGCTTCTGGTGGAGAAACCCTTATTCATGTCATGTCATACCAGCCTGTGCAGGTGGCATTTGGTTTGGCCTGGGCTTGGTGTAAGCAGTGAATACAGCATTACTGAAATGATGTAGGCATTTTCCACATTGTAATTTCAGTATGGAACTGACCTTATTTTTGAGACCCACAGTTTTAACATGTAAGGAGGCTTGCGTATGAGCCCTGAGCCGTACTGATAGTGAAGAATCCAACCTTACACATTTCTTCAGCAGGGTTCCCAGTTACTGGGGTGGGATGCAAGTAGTCTAAAAGCTTAACGACTCTTTTAAAAGGATTTCATGTCAGTGGGATAATAAGGACTTAGTGGGTTTCTCTTAACAGGACTGATAATCTTCTTTAAGAACAGCGGCAGTGGGTTACTGCAGGTAACCCACATAAGATAACACCAGTCATGTGGATAAGAAGGTTCGGATGATGGGGCTCACGCTACTAAATTTGCCCCTGAACCTTAGTCCTTCATCTCATATGTAGCCAGGCACATCAAGCTACAAAGTGCATCACTTAAGTGTCATTCCCATGTCAGCAGAACTTTTAACATCCTCCACAGTGTACAGCACATTTGATGATGTCTGCAGCAATGGCTCTATAGTGTTGTGTGCAAATTGGTGTTTGTGTTGAGGGTATGGTATCAATGCAAGATTGAAATGAAATCCAATTTGTGTCAAACAGTCTTGACAACACAGATACTGCAGAGATGCTGTAGTGAGCAAATAGGTAAGCAGCCATGCTGAGCTGCAAGATGGATGTTTTCCAGAGATGCTCATATGCAGTGTGTTACAAAGCCTTGATGCTAAAATGATTAACTTCTCAAGCCAAAACAAAGATATTCCACTTTATCTGCAGAAGAAATGCAAAGTAGCTGCCAAACTACTGGAATGAAATCTGTGCTTATTGTGCTCAACTAGATCTTTTGGAGATAGCAATAAAATCACTTTCTTTTCCATTTTGTCCTTGTGCCAAGACAAGGCTTACACCAGGGATGGAACTGACTCTTTGCTCTGTTCAGTCTGGGTATGTGGGAGTGGGAATGATACAGCTTACCATGGTGCCTCAACCAGAACTTTGAGAGAAAGCGAGAAAATCCGTATTTCTCTCCTGCCTCAAGTGCATGAAATGACTTCAGCTTATGATATTGCATTACATTATTAAAGTTAAACTCTGAGGGAGCAGGTGGCCCCAGTGATGTTATTTCACCTCCCAAGTCTCTTGACAAATATGTCATCTTGACATCAAGTGAGAATGAATTTTGTTGGCTGCAGTCTAGGGGGCTTCAGAAGCAGGGAGTTATTAGTGGTAATGGCTATTAGTGTTAAATGTTTGCTTTTTGCAAAGGAGTTGACTGTGACATGTACTAGTCACTGTAAAGAGGAGAAAGAGACAGCATTTTTTCTGAAGACATTCAATGAGTACTGTATTCAATTGTGGGGCTCTCACTGCAAAAAAGACACTGAAGTCCTGGAGTGGGTTGAGAGAAGGGCAGTGAAACTGGTGAAGGGTCTGAAGAGCAGGTCTTATGAGAAGCAGCTGAGAGAACTGGGGTGGTTTAGTCTGGAGAAAAGGAAGCTAAGAGAAGACTATATCACTTTCTACAACTACCTGAAAGGAGGCTGCAGCAAGGTGGGGGCAGTCTCTTCTCCGTAGTAATAAGTGATAGGACAAGAAGAAATGGCCTCAAGTTGCACCAGGGGAAGGATTGGGTATTAGAAGAACCTTCTTCACTGAAAGGATTATCAGACAGTGGAGTAGGCTCACCAGGGACATGGTTGAATCCACATCCTTGGAGGTATTTAAAAGGCACATAGCTATGGTGCTAAGGGACATGGTTTAGCACCAGACTTGGTAGAGTTAAAGGATGGTTGAACTCAATGATCTTGAAGGTCTTTTGAAACCAAAATGATGCTGTAATTCTATGGTTCTATGAATCCCCGAACCACTTTAAAAGTCTGGGTGAGTTGGGTCTATCTCTTCTCTAAACTGTAGGGAATATGTCTGTGTCCAGGTTTGGAGGGTTATTTCTGCAGGTTTGACTGGAGCATAAGGCATGGATCAGAGCAGGAAATCCTTACTTGTTGATTGTCTGCATTATGAATAGTTTAAACCAGTTCCAAATTGAAAAGATAGATTTAAATAGAAAGAAAACCTTCTCACTATTCAAGTGAAAAAAAAAAAAAGGGAAAGAATCTGCATCTCAATCTCATTGCTGCATTGAAGGAGATGTACTGAATTTACAGAATGGCTGCAGCAAGTTGTGAATAATGTATGAAAGAGAAAAATTGCTTCCCTGTGCACAGAGAAAATGCAAACAGCTGTGCTGCTTGCTGTCTGCTGGCTACACAGATACACTGGCATCGCTGGAGACCCACGATGAAGAGTGCAGCAAATCCAGAGTTCCTGAGTCTTCCCTCCTCTTCTGGCACCAGTCCTTAAGAAAGTTTAAAATTACTTTCATGGCTTACAATTAATTTTTGTTCCTTTTCTCTTAGTTTCTTCTCTACTGGCAACTGGCCAGTTAAAGAAAGGGAAAGAGAATGAGAAAGGCACACAAAGAGTCCAAAGAAAGAAACACAAGTTCAAATATATTATAGCCAACATTTTTTTTCTTTTTAAAGCTCAACCTTCTCCTTTTCAGTGTTGTTTATTTACTATAGATGAGAAATTGGGATGAGTAGGCTTGGCAAAAGTCAGTGTCTTCTGGTACTGCAAATGAAACCTTGATTTCTGCCACATCTGTGTACACCCACTACCTTGAGCAGGTAATCTAGAGCACAAGTCTTATGAGGAGCAGCAGAGGGAACTGGGTTTGTTTAGCCTGGAGAAAGGGAGGCTCAGGAGATGTCACTCTCTACAGTTAGCTGAAAGGAGGTTGTAGTGAGGTGGATGTTGGTCTCTTCTCCTAAGCAGCAAACAATAGGGCAAGAGAAAATGGCCTCAGGTTGCACCAGAGAAGGTTTAGTTTGGATATTAGGAAAAATCTCTTCACTGAAAGAATTGCAGAGCATTGGAACAGGCTGTCCGGGGAAGTGGTAGAATCGCCATCCTTGGAGGTATTTAAAAGACATGTAGATGTGGTACTTGGGTTCATGTTTTGGTGGTGCACTTGGCAATGATAGGGGTATGGTTGGACTCAATGTTTTTCCAACCTAAATACTTCTGTGTTTCTATACTTTAACCCAACAAGTCAGAATCTGCTCAAAATACAGTTTGTACTTCAAGGCATCATAGGTTAGACCTCAGCATCTTTTTTTCCATGATAGTCTCCTGAGCAGATGTGGCAGTTCAGGCTGGGTGCCTCCTGTTACTGCCACATAAGCTACACCTCTGGTGTCCCAAGTGTCCAGCCCAGTAGGTGGACCCAGGAAATAGGGTATTTCATACCCATAATATCCTGTGCCCTATAAATCCATCTGCAAAGTGGATTTTCTTCCTCTTTCTTCCCTCTCTGCTCTCATGGGAGATGCTCACTATAGGGTAATGGTGGGGGAGTATCTCAAAGCCTCTTAGGCCTGGCTAGGCCTAGTGCCAGGAGAAGGAGGAGGGGCAATCTCAGACCTGGCCAGCCTGAGACTAAGCCTAGCAGGGGCGGTGGGGAAGAAAGAGCCCTGGGGGTTTTGGGTGTACCCTCAGGTGGAGAGATGGGAAAGGCTGGGGACCTTTGGTTGTGCTGGAAGGGACTCTGTACACTTTGGGATTCTTTTGTCACTGTGCTTGTAGTTTCTGTAAAACAGAAGGACTGCTTTTCCATTTAAACTTTCCATGACTTTTGCAGTCCATTTGTGTGAGTGTCATTCTTTTGCCCCTCTCAGGGCAAGAGAGGATCTGCCTGGCCTTAAACCAGGACACCAGAAAATGAGACACAGGCCCAGTTCTGTGGTATGCTTAAGGTTTAGGGCCAGCAGGACACAAGTACTTTTCAGAAGGCTGTCTGAACTCTGGCCTTTGGAAAGGAGGGGGAATGAATGCAAACCCATTACCTAACTTAGCTTTCATGGAAATGAAAAAAAGCTTTTTTTTTTTTTCAATCCTACACTCTAAATTTGAACACATGACTGAATAGTGAAACACTAGAAGAGCTGTCCTTTGCTGCCAGGAGAACCTTTTGTCTGATGTGGTGAAGAAAACAATTAGTCATTTTTATGCTTTCAGAGCAGTGGTTTGATGGTGTCGAACTTTTTCTGACAGATCTCGTCTATCTGCCGCTCCAGCTTAGGAGGTTTCTAGGGCAACTGACATCTTCATAGTGAACGACCAGGCATACTCTCAGGATCCACTGAAGGATCTTATTAGTGGCTCCTTTTCCTTTAGTATTCAGAGGTTAGTAGGTCAATTCATTAAATCACATCAATAAATTATTATTATTGTAATAATAATAATTATTGTTGTTGTCATCATCATTGCCTCGAGCACAAGCCCTACGAGGAGAGGCTAAAAGAGCTGGGATTGTTTAGCCTGGAGAAGAGGAGGCTCAGAGGAGACCTTCTTGCTGCCTATAACTACCTGAAGGGTGGTTGTAGCCAGGAGGGGGTTGGTCTCTTTTCCCAGGCAACCAGTATCAGAACAAGACGACACAGTCTCAAGCTGTGCCAGAGGAGGTTTAGACTCAAGGTGAGGAGAAAGTTCTTCATTGAGGGAGTCATTCACCATTGGAATGAGCTGCCCAGGGAGGTGGTGGAGTCACCATCCCTGGAGGTGTTCAAGAGGGGATGGGATGTGGCACTTGGTGCTAGTAGTCATGTGACTACTAGCACCAAGTGACAGGTGACAGGTTGGACTTGATGATCTTTGAGGTCTTTTCCCACCTTGCTGATTCTATGATCATTGTAGTTATGATTGTTATTCTTGTTGTTATTTAAGTACAGGTGAATGATGTCTTGTCTTGGATGGTTACGAAGACTTTGACTTTCTCCTCTGTCAACTGTCTTCATAAGCAAGGGGTCTTGGCTAAGAATATTGCATGTAACTCTCTTGAACTTTGTTGGGAGTAACATTTGCTACACTGCTCTGGAAAAATGCTGTTGTCTCAGTCCAGGATCTGGGCTTCTCATCTGAGTAACAAGAGAGGTGAAGAGAAAGGCAGTGGAAACAAACAGCTCTGGGCTGGGGCTGCAGAGTGAGGGAGGTTCTTCAGTCTGCTGATGAAATTGCTTCTATCAGAGACTCAGTGCATCTCAGTAAACAGATACAGGATGATTTGTATTGGTAGGAACTGGTCCTAAAAGGAGGGGAGCTAGTTTCCTGCTAAAGGAGGTAGAAATCTTTGTTCTGAAGTCTACAGCTTGGGGGAAGTTCAGTGGGACACTGTGGCTGCAGAATGCCGGTTAAAATATATTTATGCTGTGGATCAGAAAAAACATTAACCATGCTACCTGGAAGAAATAGATAATCTGATTAGTCTGAGATTCTAAGTTCTGGGAGATAAGGTATATACATGTTATTATAATTAACTATGTTTGGCTCCAAAATCAACTCTCTGTTCTTAAAACACTTTCTTTTGAAAGATGATAATTTTATCATTACGTAGAAGATGGATGGATAGTGATAAAGAGATGTAAGGAAGCTGTACCACAGCTGGATGCAGTCAAGACAAGAGGCATGGAATTGTACTGATATAGCCACAGAGAGGTACCCCTCTGTGTTAATTTTATGTCTTAGAGGTGTCTGAAATCTCTTTGACAGCACTTTAAGGCTGTGCATCATGTGTTTGAAAAGCATCTAGCATGTTGGTGGCACTGTTTAGGAAGCCATACTCTTTCATTGTTCGTTGGTGTCATTCTTCCTGCACTATTGGCTGTGTAAAGGCAGAAGCTGAACAGCGCTGAGTATTCAGGTCTGCTCTTGGGTTTTAGGCCAATATGTAACAAAGCAGCTTGCTGGCTCATCAGTTAGCCAACGATAAATGGATACCATGCTTTTCAACAGACTTTCTCTATTAGGTGGTGGAGGGGGCAAGGAGATGCAGAGTTAGCTGCTGAAAATAAATGATAAAGTTGCTTATAATGCTTACACTTCCAGCTGGAGCCTGTTTGCTAACACCATCTACCCCTGCCACTAATGCTTCCCCCTTCCCTGAGGAGTGTCCATTTTCTGCTGCTGGCTTGGTGTAAGAATATCATGAATAGGATTTGTTATTTATTAGCTGTGTTAATGTGGCACATAGGAACTGCATTGCACTGGGCACAGTACAAACACATTTATTTAGACTTGTGTGAAGATTTCTAATGAGAAAAGATGGCTGGCCAAAGCTCTAGGCATTCTGACACCTTTGAATAAAACAATGACATCCCAACAATGTTTAAAGTGATGATTCCAGCAGAAACTCAGCCAGCTGCTTCCAGAAACTCCTACAGCATACCATTAGCCTTCTCTAAATAGTCTATAAAGCAGAAGACTTGACAAATGTTAGGAGATGGTCTTTACCCTGAAGTGTTTACAGCCCAAAGCCTCCATCCTTCAGAGAAGTGTCTATTTATATGATATTGTCCAGTGAGAAGATGTTACTTGCCTTCTTTAAAATTATGCCCATCTCTGCAAGGTCAAGACAGAAAGCAAAGGGAGAAGAAAGGAAAAGATGGAAACTTAAAACTGAAAGGGCTTGCCTGGGGCCATGTAGAGAGTCAGTTGCAGAGCCCAGAATATAAGCCAGATGTTTTGAGTCTGTGACAATACGCCTCAATGAGATTTTTAACAGAGAGATGTTTTTTTCTTCAAAGTCTGTTTTCATCTCCCTTTTGAATTATCTTTTGGTTGTCTTTTTTTTTTTCTCTCCTCCCTTTCTTTACAAGCTATCTAAAGAATAGCATGGGGAGTTTCAAATGAAAATGTTACACTGAGGAATCCAACATTTGGGACATTTGCTTGGATTTTGATTTACCATGAGCAAGAAGAGTTGTTCTGATCCTAATTCTTAGGCAGGAACCTCAAAGATTGCAAGAGTCTATAAATATTTGCTTTATTTGCAGTGAAGAGCACAGGAAGTTCTGAGTTAGCCTAATTTAGGTTTCAATATAGGCTATTTATGTACTACCTCCTGGGACCACCTCTGATTACTCAAAGAGTGACCTTATTGGAAACCAACAAGGAGGTCTGCAGTTAATTATAAAGAGTTCAGAGCTCGCTGCAGAACCCTAACAAAGGTATTTTTGTGGATGATGTTACGTGTTTTTACTTAACAGCTCAAATCAGGAGAGCTAAACCAGATGGTGTAGTTGTTACTGCTCCCTAAGAACACCTATAGAAAGACACTGATAAGAACTGAGAGAGGCCAAGCCTAATAGGTCAGGAATAATGGCAAAGATCAGGCTGTCTGGACTCACTAATTACCATCTGAAAGCAATAATGAACTGGTCAGTGGGGTCAGGAGCAGGTGATGCTGTGTGGAGTGGGTGAAAGAAGGTTTTATTTGTCTTCTGCATTTGGAAGAAGTGGTTTAAACATTGTTGTCTCTTTTAAAACTATAATAATGACAGTGACTTAATCTAATGTAAATGTGGCCTATGGAGAAAAACCTGCTTTAGGACTTTTCCAAAATAATTTCCTGAAGGAAGGACAAATCTGAGTAAACTTCAGGGTAATGTCTGAGGAGAGAAATGTAAAAAGCTGACTTAGGGGGCAGCAAGTTTATACATGGGATGATGCTCCTCTGGGGCATTATTAGAAAATGATTATACCAGATTTTGTTCATCAAGGCGAAGTAAGCTGAATCAGATACAAGGTAAAGCCCTTAGGAGGGGGAAGAACATATTCAATTTAGTGAGGCAACTGTGATAGTAATTAAAGCCCAGATGGAAACCTTTGAATGTGTCTGGCGTCTGTGTATCTGCTGTGTTTTTTGTGTTAACTTGACATTATAAAAAGAGCACCCAAAGACTAAAGAGATGGTGTTTGAAATTTCATCAGTCAAGCACTGTTCCAAATTTGATTTATTGTAAACAATCTTCAGAAATTGCTTTGGGTGTATATGATACAGGAAGGGCATTTTCTCAAGTGGTAACTCACAAAGAGAGAAATTGTCCATTATTTCTAGATTTGTCTTTGCTGAAATGAAGTCAGGATTAACCACACCATTTGCCAGCTCTGACTGTGAACCTCTTGTGCTTCGGACATATGGATAGAATTTTATTCTGCTGTTCTGTATTCTCTCTGAAGCAGAGTGCTACGCTGTTTACTTTATGAGACTGCAAGTTTTCAGGAAAAAAAATTCCTATGTAATGCAAACATTAATGTAAAAATCAAGGATTGAAAAAGGAAATGTTCCACTTTTCCCCCTCTAATGCACAACCCAAGAGCAAAGGTTGGTGTTGTGTGGAAACACCGTTAAAGGCTTAGAAACGTGTAAAGAGCGATTTGCTGTTGCTGCTAAATGGAGGGCTGGGGGTGGCTGTAACTCTGCTGGGCTGTCACACACAACCGGGAGCCTCAAGTGTCTCCTGCCTTGTGTTTGAGTCATTGCTTTATCTGGAGCAGACAGACCGCTTCCAGTCCCAAATCCTCCAGCATATGGACAATTTAATGCCTAGGACAGTCATGTGTGCTGTGCTAAGATTTACTATTACCACTTGACTAACTGGAGAATTGTAGCTTATGCTCACATTTTCCCTTGTCTGACTGGCCAGAATCACCATCACTGGGTGCCACCATCGCTGACCATCCTTTCATGTCAGAGCAAGGGGGAATAATTAGAAGTTTGGAGTAGGTCAAATGTACAAGAGAAAGAGGGGAAAAGGGAGATACTCCTCTTCAGGTATGTTAGATCGCTTTCCCCCATATCATCTCTAAACACACACTTAGGGGCTTTTGAAGAAGTCTGTTACTCCCCAGACAGACTAGTTTGCTGGCAATTTTGTGATGTTATAGTTGCAGGCAAAGCTGTAGTTAAGCATATGTAATTATCAGCAATATTAATGGTCTTTAATGATACTAACTGCAGGCAGTGGTGTTTTCCCCAAGTTTTCCTTACCTTAATGCTGATAATGGTTTACATCCTTTGTACTAAATCCACGTTGCCAAAATGCTTCTGGTGGTTTTCACTTTAAGTAAGGATCTCCATGTGAGCATGTTTCCTTCACATATGCTGTCAGTCTTCATTAACATTTTTTTTTTCCCCACTAAAGTTCATGGGGCCTCTCTTGCAGTCTGGATTCTGAAATAACAACAACAACAAAAAAGCCTCTTTTAAAAAATATGAAGCTCTCTTTAAAGAATTCTTAGCAGCTCTACTCTGAATCTACTTGCTCTGTGGCTATGTTGGCTGCTGTGCTCTCTGCAAGCGGTTTACTGCTCATAGACGAGAGTCCAAAACCCAGAGTCCCACGAGTTATGAATTTGGGACAGATTGAATTAATTTTAATCTTTCATTAAAAAAATAAATAAATCTTTGGTTTATCTCCATGTTTAATATTAGAGGTCATAAGAAGTGTATGTGTCTATGGAAGGTGTTTTTTACATAAGTCAGGTTGCCACCTCTATCTAACCTTGGAAGTGGAGTTGCAGCGTTCATGGGCTCTGTGATCAGTCCTCTACAAAGGGACCAGATACTGGCAGGTCTATAAAAGACTTGGGTGTAGTGCAGAAGAGCAGTCTATTCCCAATCACCTTTTCAATCAGCTTTTCACCTGTCAACTCCCTCCTTTGGTTAAAGCCAAATGAATTGTAATTAAAACAAATAATAAAATTATTCCCTAAATCCAACATCCTATGAAGTTTATCAGACCACTGGTTATATTTATAGCTCTTATACCTCCAAAGGGAGGCCACAGAGCTTTTGTCTGCAGTTTCATGGCCACCATGGGACTGAGGTCTGAATTTTGCATCGGTCCATGTAAGATGAGACTTAAGAGATTTATAATGGGAAGATGCTGACAGCTCTGTAATTTATTGTGAAGCTAACAGGCAGGACTGTAGCTCCTGACAGCTTCAAACCCTTGTTCTCTGGGATAGTTTGCTTCTAGTCCATTCTCTTTCCTGGATTCCTGCTCCCCCCTCACTGTCCCCCCCCACCCCCCCAGTCTCAGGATGAATGGATGTAGGCTGGTGAATATCTATATTGCTGCATTTCCCCTTGGATTTTCTATTGTTGAATTTTGTAAGAGATTTCAGGAACTTCACAGCAGAAAGGCTTTTTCATATACTTTGCCTTTTTTCTTGTTGTTCCTTCCCCAGCCCAGAGTATCTTACATATTCATTGTCACACCGGATACTCCAGCAGCAGCTTTACATTTGCGAGCTCCCAAAATGGGTAGACCCCGAACAATACCTACTCTTTAACTTATTTGAGGAGAATGCTGTGAATCTGCATAATGGTCTCACACAGAAGGTGCTTTATCTTCACGAGTTAGTGAGTCAGTTTAGGGGTATTCTATTGGCAAAAGCTTTCAGAGAAATTATGCATGGTAAATTAATGAAGGCCGTCTGAGGTATTATTGTGTGTGAATGCACATGCCATTAGAATCAATGGCTGGCTGAAAAAAGTTAACGGTCATTAAGGGACTGTTAAAAAGGCCAGTGGACACAGATTTACTCTCTTACGGGGCTCTGCTTGGGTTAGGTAAAGGCAGAGGTTGCTGTTTGCTTCCAGGCCACAGGACAGATCAGGCTTTGTGCTCTGCTGTCCCCATTTCTCTTGGCTCCTGTCACTGGCAGAATTTACAGCAGCCTGCAAGAGACCCTCTTCTGAGCAGGTAAAGACCTTTTCGGCACTTTTCCTTTTTTCACAAGTGGTTGGTAACAGAAAGTGCAAGCTTGAAAGGGCTTAAAACCTCTGACCATCTCTGTGGGAGTGTGAAATGGAGCTCTTTGTTGGAGAAGTTGCAAAAGAGAGGGTATTGTTTGGTTTTGGATGATGCCACCCTATCTGATGGTGAATCTTTAAAATATTGGTCATCTGAGTAGTGGGGTATTGCCTCCAATTTATGTTCACATATCAAGGAAATGCATCGAGCACTGTGACAGATCTAACCATTGGCCAGTGGTACAGGAAACAGAGCGCTGAACACCAACTGAAGATTAGACAACTGGGTGCCATTATTGGCAATTCAGCTGTGAATTTCTTCTGCTGAAAATGTAAGTGACGTGAGCTACTTCCTGGGCACCCGTATTCCCCTGAGCTCTGTCATTTCCCTTGGGCACTGTAGACATTTTTTCTTCCCATATTGCATTTTGAATGCAGTGATTCTGACTGAAATAGAATACATGTAGAAAATTAATGATTTGATATCTTCTTGCGGCTGCCAAAAGAAGTATCTTTGATCCGAGGGCTTTTAAAAAGCAAGCTGGACCAGTTACTGATACTTACTGACCTAAGTAAGTGATAAAGTGACTGTATCAAAGTTTAATTAGTCTTGATCAAGATAAGTTTTTAAGATTTAGAACTAGTGGCCTTTTGAAGAAGAAAGCCTTCGAGTTGTCATTTATGCCACAACATGTCCTTTTATCACACTTTATGTGTCTCCAGCAGGAACAGATTTTGTTTTAGAGGAAAAGAGAAATGGCTCATTTGATGGAGATTAGCACGGACAAGCTTACTAATACTGGAAGGCAATTTCTCTGTCTTACCTTTTTCTCTATTTCATATCCCACAGAGATTACCTCAGACTGCTGTTGTTAGTCACTGTTATTTATATAAAGATATGTAATGTGTTTGTGCTTGAGGGGTCGTCTGTAACGGGGTATGCAATTTCAGATTGTAGAGACTGGCAGGAATTACTGTGAAGAATTGCTTTCCAGTGACAGCTTTATCCTGCCTGTAATATGTCATTGCGTGTGACTTTCAATTAATCACGCGACAACAAAACACTGCGTCTGGCGACAATGGTGTGTCCATTAATATCGAGAAGTATGTCTTGGCTTCATGAGCACAAATGCTGCTGTGGTCCCCTGCCCACTCGTGCACTTTAATCAGCAAGTCTCAACCCCAGAAAGAACATTTCTCTCTTGTCCTCTCCCCCATCATCCTCCATTGTGATCTATTAAGCTGCAATCCATAACGTCTCGTGTCTCTGTAATGGTCTGATGGTGTGCAGTTTTAAATGACAGCATGAATTTGACTTTGTCTCAGTGCCTTGACCTTGGTGTCTTCAGTGGCTTCTCCTCCCTCTGTTTTCAAATCAGGGGTGGGGAGTTGGGAGAGAAAATGGAAAAGTGACAGAATGGACTTCGGACATATTTCACAGAAGGTTTAATAATCTTTGAGGAAATGGGGGAGACAAGAGGTAAGAAAGAAACCATTACTGGAAGACAAACCACAATGATTTGCGGATTTGCAGGAGAAAAGGCATCATGCTGTCGAGCATAACTGGCACCACAGACTGAAGCCTGCTGTGTGCAAGACCTCATTGGTAAGCACAGTGGAAACCTTGCAGTAATTCTTCCTCTTGCTCACTCTCCCATTTGTAATAAGGTTGTTAAGTAATACATCAATTTAAGTAAAACCTCCAAACTTCATTGTGTTTTACAGCTGTATCTATATCTTGAACAGAAACATAAAGAGGCATGTGGGCACAAAGAAAGAAAGACGCACTGGTCCCAGTCACCAAGTATGCTTCACTCTTATATCCATCCAAATTCAGGAGCAGGTTCTTACTCCACTGAAAGCCTTTTGTCTTGTTTTCAGCTGATGTTTCTTTTTTTGGCTTGCATTGAGGTTTTGCACCTTGTGCAACATAAATAAGGAAGCCTGGCGGTAATTAGTGTCAATACTTCTCTTTTTTCTTTTTCCTCTAAGAAGGAGATGAACTTAGCTTTTAGAAAAGTCACAGAAGAATCTCCTGAGCATCCTGAGAGCCAGTTTATAGCAGAGCACGGCACGTTACATGAAACAGAGGAAACTAATTTTTATATCTCTCCCTGTGGATTAATACTGTTTGCACATTTGTGCTGTGTTTGACTGGTTGCCTTGAAATGTGCAGGCTGAAAGAGGATTTGTGGTAGCTGTGGATTTTGACAGTGGTGTATTGGGTGCAGTGGAGTTCTTTTTTTTTTTTTTTTTTTTTTTTTGTTTTAATAAAAGGCAAAAGTCTTTGGGATTTTGAGGAATAGCAACAGTGTTTGTAGCTTATTGGGGAAATCTTCAAGCTGCAGCTTGCTGAATCTCCCCATTATCTCAGAATTATCAGCCAGACAATGAAAGAATAGTTAAGGGTTTATCTCAAACATGGTTTTCTGGGGAAAATGCAGTATTATACCAGTACCATTCAAGCTTCTTACACCCTCCAGGCAATGTGATTTCTGCCAGTTGGCAAGAGTGTTGGTTTTGGTTCTTTTAATTAAGACTAACTTCATCTTTCCAGCTGTATGAGCAGTGGATCTGACAAGATGCTGAACTTGCTAAACTATCTAAAATAGAAGCACCTGCCTTTACATGAACTTGAGGGCATTCAGTACTACAGAAGGTGATCTTATTGGTGATCCCTGGCAGAGCAAACCAGCACAGCTCCATAAAGCCATTTACTGCCAGGTGGAGGGGCATCTATTTGCATCAGGGTTTTCCATCAGCTGAAGACTGTTGGGGTGTATGTGTGTTAGGATCCAAATGCCTACGGGAGAGGCCTCCAAGAAGGAGGGTTTGTAATCAATTTATCATTCTCAAATTATTTTTTCCAGGATCCCCACAGTATGGTGTTTGAGTAACAGAATAATTTCCTAGCTATTAAGTGCCTGAAAATCAGCAGTAATTAACTTAGTGCAAATTCTTCTTTTCCTCTCCCTCCTCTCTGCTCAAAAAACCAAACAACCCCCCTTTCTCAGCAAAGGAAATGCAGATGGGACCAGTCTCTTCTGCCTTGCTGCAGCCATGTGCAGGCTACATCTTCCCCCCGCCCTTTCAGTTCTGTGAATAACATAATTGCTTTGTTATCCCTCAGGGGATTTGTAATATTAACATTGGTTAATGACATTAATTCAAGTTTTTACCATTAATAAAATGGCATTGCTTAAAATTAAGCATTACATTTCAATTAGCAGTCCATCGAAGACTTTAATAGTCCGGAGCATTAAAGTGATATTTTTTTTTTTATTTCATATTAATTTTTTATTGTATCATGCTAATTTCCAAAGAGTGATTGAAAGCCCAGCTGATGCAACAAATGACCCTCTCTGCCATGTTTCTTGAGGGAACTTCTTTCTTTTATGACATTATGCAAAAAGGTCACATTTCCACAAAGCAGGGATCTGTTTCAGTCACCTCCTGAATTCATTATCATCCTTTTTACTTTTTAACATGAGGCACATGATATACAGGCACCCCAGGTGGACATGTTTAAATTAATCTAGTAATAATTGATTCAGAAGAGATTTGGAGGACAGAATTTGCATAAAAGCCATAATGAGAGCAAATCCTCCAAGGCCAGACTGAACAGCTAAGTCCCTGAATAACTTACATCTCCTAAACTAATTTGGTTATATATGCAGGATGAAGGTGTGGGGGCTGGAGTGCCATGTGATTGGAATTCATTACAAATAATTCATCTTCTCCAGAAAGCCTGGCTTCAGAGTATATTAAAATGATATCAGCCCCCAAACACTTACTCAGACCCTGCCTCCTGGAAGATGACAAGGTTTCTGTCTGAAGGATTGTTTGGGATTTTTAAAGCATTTCTGAGGAGAGCTGTCACCCTGGGTCTGGGCTGTCTGATTGCAGGCTGCTTCTCTTGCCTGATGGGAGAAAATTCAGATGTCATTTTTGGCTGGACATCTGAATTTGCCAAAAATATGAATGTGGATGATGATCTCAGCTTTCAGACTCAGATATTCCTTCCTTCCATTCCAGCATGGAGATTCTTAGCTATGTCGTAGATCATAGGGTTAGTATTAAATCCTGGATCACCATGCTGTCTTTGGCAATTTAGGGAGAGGTACCTGTTACAGCATGGGAAGAGTACTGTGTTCTATTTAGGGAAAGTAAATCTGTGGACCGTGAAAATTATGGTCCCAGTTCATTAAAGAAATGCAGCCGAGGGCTTTTTGGAGGTTTACTGTTCTGCTTTATTTTCCCTTTGCCTAAATAGAATTTTTGAGAAAAGCACTAAAAGAATGTTGCTGTGACCTGTGTTCTTAGGCTGGTTAGCTTCAGTTAGCAGGCAACCCAGTACTGTGCTCCTAGTATCAGAGAATTTGTGCAGGTTGTTTGGAGGAAGAGGAGGACTCAGCTCAGTCTTTTCAGAAACTGTGGATCATGAGATATTTTTCAGGAGAAAAATCAATATCTGCTGTTTTCAGCAGATGAGGAATCAGTCCTACTTTGTTTACAAACAGTGGTTGGTAATAACCTTTCATTTGTGAGCTGTGTATTTTCTGCACTACTTCCCTTCAGTACTATCCTGCAACTGAGTAGCTCTGGGAAGAGCTGCTCTCCTCTACAGCATCCCGGGTGCAATGTGAGAGTCAGGGCAGACCAGAGCAACAACCCTGCTGGAAGTTAACAGAGCCCAATAGGTAACTGCTGTTGCAATATGAGAAAAACTGGATATGACAGGAGAAAAAAAAAAGAGCCTGGCTGACAAATATTACTTTGTCTGTTCAGATTTGGGGCAAACCTTCTAGCCAAAGGTTTCCATATGATAAATGATGCTGTGCAGTGCCAAGAAGATGCTGCGTTGAAACATATTCTTGTTTCCAAGCATGCTGAAACTTGGAGTTGTGCTACTTGTGCTTTGTGCTTATTCTCCTAGAGTTACAATTAAGCCATGAGTATGTCTTATGTGGCACTGGGTAATCACAAATCTCTGACAAAAACAAGTGAGCTGTGGTTTCTCTCTCCTGCACGAGCAAGCATTAAAAGAAAAAGGTTTTCTCACCCTGTTGCTGCAACATAGCAGTAGAAGATGAAGCAGCTGGGATGGATTGCAATGTGCAGCAACCACCTTTGAGCACGGCACATGGGGCTACGTGAGTGATGCAGGGGGATTGGTGGGATGGAGTACAAGCAGGGTGAGTGGCAGGAGCTGTAGCCCTGGAGCTAATGCTGGAGTCTTTAAACTGGGAATACAAGGCTCTAGGGAAAGTCCAGCCAATATGTTATGGCAGACTCTCAGGCAGGAGGTTTATTGGTGTGATGATTTCATGGCTCAATTTTCATCTGCTGGAAACGTGAATTGAGATTACTTCAGGTCAAAGGAGAATTAAATGTGTTGTTTAAAAAAAAAATCATCTTCTTACTTATTTCTTAACTAGGTGGCCACAGGGTCACCATAGTAGCTGCTACGTAGTTTATCAGGATTGCCTATCTGCTTGACGTCATCTGAGCGCTGCAGCTGTTCCCAGCTTGCCCTCACAGTGTTGAAGAGAGAAATTTTGCACGTTAACAACCTATATTAGGTCTCATACAATTTGGAACCATAGGATGTCTTCAGTGGACCCTCTAATTAGAGCTGAGTGAAAAACTAGTGTCAGTAAAGTAATGGTTAGTACTCTAGAAAGTGAAAAAATTCAAGAACACTTACTGTTTTCATATTAAACTGTGAGAAAAAAGAAAGCCTGAAAGCTACCAAAAGTAGTCAGGAGGGCTTTACTTCTCTGTCTGTATCTACTAAAAGCTGTCTGTAGTGACAGAGTCAGAGAGCTTTGTCATGCCTCAGTTGCTCCAGCTGCAGTGTCACAGCTGCAGTGAGGAGGTGAGTGAGCAGGAGCACTACACCTCTGGAAATCACTGGAAATAGTGTCTCCAGACTGTCAGGCATCAGAGAGTGCTGGAATGACAACGGCTGTGTAGTGTGATGTTAGAGGCTGTGTCGCTGCTGATTGCAAATTTGCAAACCATTTCCACACTCTTCCAGGGAGCAACTTGAAAAAAAGCTGCTGTGCTAAGTGTTTCTACAATGGCTAAGGCTAAAGACCTGGGTCTATGGGCTTGAGTTCCAAACCTCAAGCCAGAAAGCAGCCTTGAAGTCAGGTGCCTATTTGTAGGAGCTCTGATGACGAATTTACTATAATTGCATTATGCAACTGATCTGCATGCAAAGAGCACATCTGGTACCTTGGATTTACAGCACCCATGCAGAGGACTCTACATCACATGTACAGGGAGAACAGCAACTACACTGCAAGGGGTGCCAGGCCCTGGGCACACCTTTCCGCTGTAGGCAGGAGCTCTGGAATGGTTATTCTTGCTGGGTTGCTGCTGTCATGTGAGGCCTGGGGGACTCCTCTCCGGGCTTGTGTTACACTTATCCATCCTCTTCTTTTGATGGAGCATCCAGAGACCTTGACTGGGAGCCAAGAGCTCCTAATTTCTAATCTAGGCTGCAGTAAACTTTGTGTCTGAATTGCAGTCATGCTAAGTATGATAGCACCCAGTGTTGTGTTAGTCTCGGCTTTAGTCTCTTTGTTTCACAGACAGAGCACAGGAAAAATAATTCCATAGTCAGTCCAGGTCCCAGAATTACCAAAAATACCTACACTTTTTTTTAGACAGCCTCTCAGAGAGTCAGTTCTGTGATTAGCAAATACAAGGTCTTTCCAGCCCTGCTGCAGAGGTAGTCTTGTAGGGATTGGTGGAGGCTATCACCAGGGAACTAAATGAGTGTTAGCCTTCATTGCCAAATACAATCTTTGGATAAACAGAAGACTTCAGACTCCAAGGCACCTTTTCACAAGTGCTAAGTTCATACCCCAAACAAATGCTAACAAAACTTCTCATGTCTTTATATTATGTGTAGCCAGTCAAAAAAAGATCTAGAGCCCTCTGGGGAGAGCCTCTTGAAGCACTTGGGGATGGACTCAATGTGTGGTCAGGTTAGTGCTATTCAAAAGCAGATCTGAGTGTCAGCAGAGCACATATTTATTTATGCCCACTAGGTCTGGCAGGAGCCCAGCAGTAGAGTATATTTTGCTCTGTTACACAGGCTTTTATCGTTGAGTCAGCTTTATTTAATGGAAGCTTTCTATAATAGGTTCCTGTTCTGCAGGGCCTTCTCTAAAGGTAAGGAAACAGTTCAGTTTCCAGGACCATGCAGTCACTCTCTGTGCTGCTGAGGCCAAGTAACCAAGTAATGGCTGGTGATGGCTCATTGAGAGCATACACCAGTCCATAAAGAAGGGGACAGACACCAACCAATTAATTTTGTTCCAAGCTGTTATTAAGAGCTTTGTCTCTCTTACCTGATCTGAATGAGAACATCCCATTGTGTTTTGTGGGCTTGTTCTGAGACTTTGACCAGTCCTGCATCGGTTTGAATAGCCATTAGAAAGTGCTCTAGAAATAAAATGTCCCAAAGTGTGCTGACAATATTTTATGGGAAGTAGTCCTAAGGAGATCACACTCTGGGTTTCTGTTATTCAGCTCCACTACAGGCTTCACGAGCCGTGAATCAGGCAGTGTATTAGATTTCACTGGTTTCTTCTTTGCAGGGGATTACATGAGTTATTTATATGAATAAGAGAAGGGTTGCAATAAAGTGACCTGTGTTGTGAGATCTTGGTTGTTTATTCCTGATATAAAGCCTATTGTGATACTCCAACCAGTGCCAACTGGGACTGTGTGATGCAGGAGCTGTGAGAGTGCCCCAGGGATAAGCATGGAGCATGAGCTTCTGCTTTGCCACAGGAGAGCATTTTACCCACACACTCTTACGATCCACCCTGCTGCTGAATTGCAGGGTTTTTTTAATAGGTAACCCTTGGATTATAGGCATGAAAATGTGGTTCTATCTTCTGGGGTGCTGATCTAAGGGTGCACAGGAGATCTGACATCTGCTTGTGCAAGCGCAGTGTGCCGTAATTCAGGTGGGAGCCAGATCCCTCTCCCCAGCGCAGGCATGGCCAGGGGAAGAGGGAGAAGTTGTGCCTTTTCTTCGATAGTGTGAAATGGCCCTTGGAACCAGTTTGGTGGGATGAATTCCAGCTGGTGAGGGTGGAAGGGGAGGGCAAGGAGCAGCACATGAATAAAGGACTGTGGTTTTGTTGGCCTTGGAGTTTTCTAGGGCAGAGCTGCCTGTGCCAGCCCGTGATAGCTGCATTGCTGAGCTGCCGTGCTTTATAATGTTTATATTTATTTCCCTTATTTCTCCAATACCTTTTTGAATACTTTAATGTCCACCTCTTTCCTTTGCTGTCCTTCCCTCTGGGAGCCTATTCAGTCATAACTGTTCCAATCACAAAAGGTCCCGAGTAGAAGAATTAATGCTTTTAAAGGAGGTTCCTTTTTCTGTCTTTATTTTAAGGCATCTCTTTTATTTAAAATGAAAGATGAAGCATTTTCTTTTATCCTTAAACTTTACTGTCACATTTTATTAAGTCAAAATGATAGTTACAGTCAGAGGAAAGCAGGATATGAATTCCTGGTACAGCCATTTTTAAAATGTGCTTTGTTTTAAAGCCCTAAGGATTGATTGAAGGTATTTTTCTTTTAGACATGGAGCTTTAGTCAAAGAGGGCCTGATCTGAGTTACCCTCTGTAAATCAGGATTAGTTCCTGTGAAATCAATGGAGTTGCAATGATACAATACAGGGCGAGCTGGAAAAGACTCATGCCCTGAGAATGAATAAGGGAGGGACTGTGGGTGATCCCCTGAATGCCGTGCTTGTGCAAAGAGGTGAAGCCACGAGGCAAAGCAGAATTATACCCTGTCTCTATCTGGCTGTCATGAAACAGACTGGGTGAGAAATGGGTATGTGGCAGTGGGTTTGTGCTCACATTGATGCTGTGGTTGCAAATCTCAGCTTTATCGACCCACTGAGTGTGCAGACCTCCTGCTTTACTGAGAAGGAGCAGCTCTTGCCCATCCACTGCCACTGCAGTCAGGGAGGCCCATGAGCTAAGAGAGCCTGATTTAGGAGACAAGAGGATACTGGCAGGAGCAGTGCTCTGCAAAATTCCTGTCTCTGGAACATATTTCACTGGATACAAATGCAGCCTGAATTTGTTGACCTTTCTTGGCAGAGGGCTAGAGGGATTCACTGTTCAGAACAGGAGAGGGGAGAGAGATGCCCCATCAGTGGGTGTTTGGTCTATGCAGAGGTGCAGAGGAACAGGCTTTCATGAGTGAGAGGGCAGATAAACTTGAACAGATAATCTTACTGGACATTTTATTCCTTTTTCTAATGTCTGCATTGTGTAGGAGGGGAATAGCTAAGGTGGTAGAGACACATCAAGATGAGCAAATAAAGATTTGAAACTATGTCCTGTCTGAGATCTGAGTTTAACCAGGGATTTGAGCTCTTGTCTCTCATCTACACTGAAGCTTTGACAGGTGATTTTTTGAGCTCTAAGTCATTTTGAGCAGAGAGTCTAATAAGAACAACTCTTTTTGTAGCATTTAACTGTATCTAAATGGCTTAATGCTAGGACAAGTTCCAGCAGTGCAAGCCACCTCTAGCCTGGCCTGTATTTAGGATGTGAAGTGTTTTAGCAATCTGGATGAGGAATGGTCCTAAGCACTGGTTGCATCCAGCCCCCACAGTGAAAATATGTAGCTTGGGTGTAATTGAAGGCTTGAGCTTGTTCATCTCCAATAGAATTAAAACATTTACACTTCACAACTAGCTGCTGGACTCTCCCAGGCAGTTAATAGTTTGCTCTTGGCATACAATTGACCTGCTCTTGTACATGTCACTGCTTTGTATTTGGAGTATGTTTTTTCATAAATAAAGTTGCAGCAGTTGGGAACAGCAATTACTGAGTTAGAGTGTCTCTGAAACTACTGAGGAAAAAAAATGAGCAAGGCAGCCTGAGAAGGGGCAGGTTGAAACAGCAACCTTTTTGCAATGCTGTCTGCTGGTCTGAATGTTGTTCAGCTGGTGCTGTAGGGCTCTGGCTTCTATCCCCCTTGATCAAGCTGGCATTTACCCATTGTCTCTGACTCCAGTAGACACCAGTTCAAGCCTGCACATGACACTGATTTTGTTCAAGTTCCCAGCACATGAGAGCTCCACACACCTGATGGATATAGGTGGCAGGGGACGCAGGGAAGGACACGAGTTGTTTATAATGGTTCTTTTTAATCTTTCTTTGGTCATACGTTACTTTCCACTTCACATCATGTTTGAAACCATTATTTTCTTTGGATTTCCTATGACAATAAGGAAAAAGAAGATGGAACTTTACCCTAAATTATGGTTACAGCTTTCTAAGGAACACTGAAGTCTCTTGGACTGTGGTAAAGTCTCCCAGGGAAAGTGGCAGAAATCCAACTACTTGGCACATTTTACAACTAATCCAGACAAAACACTAGTAAATGTACTCTGCTTTGGCACAGAATAGGCTGTGGGATGTTATGAAGCTTTCCTGTGTGTAACTTTTTATCATTTCATGACCCTGATGAGTGAGGAACTTGAATTTACTCATCTGCCACTTAGGGTCTTAGAGAAGCATGGGACACTACCATGTGTCTTTCTTTGAGAGTTTTTTCATCTAGAATGAGATCATTGTTTGGATGATTATACATGAAAATAGCCATATTGGCTCAAACTGAAAGTCTGTCTAGTTTTAGTATCTTATTTCTAAGATTAGCCTGTAATGGCTGCATTGGGAGGAGTAGAACATGCATAAAGCAAGATTTCCATGACTGTCTCTTCCAGTTTCCAGCAAGGATATATGACAGCAAAGTCCTTTTGCCTCCTGTGCATTTCCCCAAGCAACCATCTCTGTCTTAAGGAAAATTTGGCTTTACTCTTCTGACACTTTAAGTGGGTCCAAGAGCTATGCAAAATGGTCTTCACATCTCTGTGCTGTTTCACTTCCACATCTGTATTGAAAAAAAATAATAATTATTTAAACCAATGGCTGAAAATATAATCCAGTGCTTCAGCATCAATAATTTTCATTGCAGCATGACTTCCACAACATCTCCATCATCTGAGATGCCACAGTACTCAGTGGTGTACGCCCTGCAGTATGCTTGTGCTTAATGACTAAACGCTGTGCTGGCCTTAGCTTTGAATGATTCACATCTCTTGCTTCTGCCAGTCCCATTTTTAAATTTAACATGGTATTTGCTGTGTTTAAAAAAACTCCTTTCATTCTGAAGCACTGTAGAACCTCCTTTGGAATACTGGAAGGAAATTTTATACATCCCTGCATAAAATCTGCATGTATATGGGTCTGGGGGAAAAAAAAAAAAGTAAAATGCTGTAATCTTTCACTTACACTAGCTGGGAAACCAAGTCCCTAGAACTACCCCAAATCCCGAATGCCAACACTATTTTCAGTCAATGGTATGTAGCTGCTGCTGAGGACATGCATAATGGATGCAATGATAACTCATCTTTGTGCCAGTGTTCAAAATCACAGAGAAATACAGATAAGAGTAAAACATAGGATCCATCTTTCAAACCAGCTGTCCCCTATTGCTGCCATAAGCAGTCCCTTTTTGCTCCTCTGATGCCCAAAGACCTTTACAAACTTCTTCCAGCTCCTGGATGCCCCAATATTGCCCCTTACATTGCAGTTCACTCCATGCCATGGAGTGACATTGTTGCTGTTAATCATTGGCCTGACCACTTCAGCTCACTGAAGGTGTTTTGAAGACTCTGAATACAAGTACAGAGGTACTGGGCACCACAGCTGTTCACCGTTACCCTGCCTTTATGAATCACAGCACCCACAGGAACTGGAAATCTCATTATGTGTGTATTTAATCAGAGTCAGCTTTATCACTAGATAAGATTTAAAAGCAGGAGACTCCATTTATTTGAAAACATGTGTTTGCAATAACTGAGGAAAGTTGCACAGGAAAATAAGCACAGTGAGATTAAATTTGGCAATGCAGGTTTTCCTAAGGTGTGGCAGCATCCAGGGAAGCTTGTGGCATGGGCTAATTAATCCTCCATCCCCTGCCTCAGGCCTGGTAGGCCCAGGGGAGTTTTTAGACCTATATCTCTTCTGCTGCTGTTGTTAAAACGTTCACATATGAAAGGCATGACTTTCCCCTCTCCTAGCCTGAGAGTGAGTGCTCTTCCTTTTCAGCTGTGCTTCAGCTCCTGTGACTGGGAACTATAGCATCCCATGATAATGCAGGCAGTTGTCTCACTTCTCACCATTCTTCCCATTAAGGTCTTTTAATTTTTGTTACCTTGATACCTGGCAACACCTTTAAATTGAGTTTTCTAGTTTCAAGGTATTTAAAACAACAGCAGTAAATTGTGTAAATCGCCTCTTAGAACAAAACGAATTGCACGTTTGTTTTTGTGATGACTGATGCTGGCCTTTCCTTAGCAATCTCTGGAGTGTAGCATGACATTTAAACATGGACATGTCATGAAACCAAGGAGTGAGGTGTCCACAAGGGGGGACACGCTTACATCTGCAATAGTTGAGATTTCATGTTATCAGTGCTGGCCGTTGCACATCAGCTGTGGTCTACATGGACATACATCCCAAAGGTACACAAAGATACATATTCAGAGAGCTGTGCACCTTCCCTTCTTTCTGAAGGTGTAAATTTTTTTTCCCCCTTTTATTTATTTACCTGTTTTTAAGTTTTTTTCAAATTTAGATACTGCTTCTGGAATAACTTTATCTTGTGTACTTAAGCACAAGTGGGGTTGGGAAGAAAGGAAAACCTCTACCCTTCTCTACCCATGTTACACATTTGGGATAAGCATTCATCTTTCTGAAAGTAGAATTATTTGTATTTCAGGTATCCTCCCTGGGCCTACCTTGGAAGCTAGATCTGCAGCTGCCCTTCAGTCATGGTTGTTTCAAGATTAAAGGCCATTTCCCTGTCATTGCCAAGCCTTTTTCTTCTTGCTTTTCATCTCTCAGCATCACAAAATGTACCTGAATACTCTGAAGCTGAAAATCAGCAGTGTGTCAGAAAAGAACACCCCACAATTTCCTTTGAAGGTAAGAGCTTCTGTTCCTGTTTCAAGTTCCAGTAGGATGATCCATTTGCAAGGCCTTCCTGGTGTTGTTATGGATGATGGTTTAGTCTCTGCTGTTTTCCTTCCACCTGTGATCCACAGGCCAGTGTGAGTGGCCTGGATGAATCATATTCCCTTTGATGCTTTACAGTGTTTTAACTCAGAGGTTTCACAGCAGTCGCTTAATTCAGGCAGTCTTGGGACTCCTGGTATAAGAATCTCTGTTTTCAATTCTGCTGCAGGCTCCCTGTAATCTTCTGCCACATTGAAGCTGTGTTTCAGACTCCTTTTCTCTAACTGAGTTTAGTGATGATTATATACTTCACCTGGCAGTCTGGATACAGACAATAAGTGAAAAGTGAGTGACAAAGAATTTGGACATACTTAAATGCAAGAGGAGTAAATAGTTTTAAAATTGCAGTGAGTGGCTGCCTTTGTTTGTTGCTCTTTTTTAGTTTGTTTTGGTTTTGTTATGTATTTATCACCTCTGCTAGTAGTTTTTCTGCTTTTCATCTAGGTATTTACATTGACAAGGTCTTAAGAATGTGAGAGGGGACCTTTGTGTTGCAATGAGCAATCTTTTTACTGTTCTTCTGGGGCATTGATTTTTCTCTTGTCCTTATCCCAGTTGGATTTTCTCTGGGTGTACATGTTCTCCTAAGGTGCTGTCTGTTCAATCTGTCCACTTACCCACATCACAGATCATTATATTGGTACCACCATTATTTCTGAATTCACCCCAGAATGGTCTGTTAAGCTTAGTGTGCCAGAATCATCTGCTGCTGAATCTCCTTGCTAAAAATGGTTTCCTCCTAAATGTCGAAATATTGATTTTGGTTCCCATTTAAAGCTTTACAACGCATCTCCAGTTTCATTCTTCACTATAGGCAATTAAGTACCTTGCAATGTGTCTCTGGTTAGGTTCCTTGATAAAGGCAATTTCGTTGTGGTTTTGTGACCTTTGAGATAGAGTTTCCAGGAAGAAAGTAGTCAAAGACATCCTTGCTGACCTTTCAGGATTCTTCTAGAGAGCTTCACAGAGGTAGAAACTCTTGTCTCTTAATTTGGAAAGTGTAAGAGATTTCTTGTCTGTTTTCCATTATCTGTGCTTTAAAGGTTTAAGTGGATTGGAGTAAATTAGTAAAATCTTTAAGCCTACAAGATATGGCACTGGCTCTTACCTTGCTCTGGTGGAATGGGTAAATAAACCTTGATTTCAATTGCTAAATAAGTTTAACCATCTGTGTAACTGGGGAGGGGTGAAAGGAGAAACAGAAACCCTTGGGGCTCAAAACATGGTGGAATTCCGATAGTTAAAATAGATAATACAATAATAGATATGAAAGAGAGAGGAAGTGTGCACTCTTCCTGTTAACTGAAAGCACCAAACTTTTGCAGAGAATGTATTCATGGGATCCAGCACTGAGACAAATCATTCAGCAAGGATATTAGATCCCCAGCTCCTGATGCTGAGGAATCAGTGGATATTTTTTGGCACTCCATATGAGTGTTTCTCTGCAGAAATGATGGCCTCATAAACACCTGCCAGTTTGCTTTGTTTTAATCAGACATGAGTTTTTCACAGAAAAAAATTAATCTCTCCTCTCCTTTCATGTTCTTGGTCTCCTCCTCTCATTAGTGATAGAGGGCAAAAGCTGGTATGAATTAATTAGAACTTGACAATTATATCAAAGAAAGAAAGACTGAAATTGCAGACACATCAAGGACATGATGCAACTTATTATTTGGATCTCTTAAACCCAAGTTGGATTCAAAGTTACTGTTTTTTCTCAACGCCTGTTTCCTCATGATTGCTCATCATACAGTTTGATTCCATATTTTCGGCTGCAAAGCTTAGCTGGAAAATACACAGGGCACCTTATTTCCACTCCACATAGTATTTAAGTTCTGTGAAAGAGAGCTCATACCTCCAAAACCACATCTCAGTTCATAATATAATTTACCTTAAAGCTATACCCTGTTCTGATGCCAACACAAGCAGATTTAGACTGGAAGGGGAGACAACCAGGGGAATCTACATCTTATGTGCTGTTCTGAATTGCTCTTGAGTAAGGCTTTGCTTAATGGTGTGGGTCATGGGCTTTCTGTGAGTCTCCAAATGCATCATCCCATGGATCACAAGCTGCTATGCAATGGGAATGCTGGGCCAACAACTGAAACACTGACCCCATCAGCAGCTCTGCTGATGGTCCCGCTGCCAGGGAAGAGGATTGTGTTACACCAGCCATTTTTAGTGGATGGATGGTAATAATAAGTAAGGCCCCAGACCATTCAGTCATACAGGATGCATTAATTTACTGCCAGAAAAAACAGATTAACAAAGCAGTTTATGTTACAAAGGGGTTGAATAGATTCTTTTTCACAACCTTGCTAGCCATGCTTCCCATTGCAAGACAAATGGGGTGCCATAACATGTTTTGTGCTCTCCACTCTTCAGTTCCCACCTTGTTTGTGTTCAGCCTCTTTTATTATTGTGCTTTTCCTCCAGCTTAAGGCGTTAACATCCAGTTGGCTGGTTAATATCCTTGTCATGGAATAGTCAAGTAAAACTCCTTTCTGTCTACTTTTAAACCGATTTCCTGAGAAATTATGTATTTTCTGTGCCTCATCTCTTGCTTATCATACCTCATCCACACTACCCAACCATCTGTTTGAATTGATGTCTCCTTTGTATTGCTGTTGGAGGGGGAGGAAAGAGAGAATACAGCGCATGACCTACTCATTTAAGCAGAAAGGAGTCTATGTATGCAGAATGCTTTTACTTCAGTTGTGTTCAAACCTGAAGAAGTGCTTGTTTCTTCACAGCATCCATTCACCAAACCACTTGCCACTACTCATGACCAACAGAAAATGGTCTAGAAAAGTCAAGGGATATGAATTCTAATCCTAAATAGACAAAGTATGCACTGCCAGGAGAGATGATGGCTGGGAAGGGGCTGTGAGCTGAATGATTTATCCTAGCAGACTGCATAGAGATTGTGAGGGACAGGTTAGGAATTTGTGCTGTGAGCACCATGCTGTGTGTTTTCACAGTACCAAACTAACACAATGGTGCTCCAGTATCCCTGGGGTTTATAAATGATGCTCATTATGCAGTTCACCACCAATAATAACGTACCAAGTTTGGGTTTTTCATGATTAGATTGTTCTACTCTGTGCTTATAGAAAATCCAGTTAAAATTTGATTTCCCTTGTTAGATCAATAACAAAATGATCTTTTACTTCCCAGGAGGCTGTTTCTGGTGTCTTATTACCTTTTTGGCTGTAAGTGGGTAGCTACATTAAGGATCTTGCATTCTTGCTTGTTTTTCAGTGAGTTGGGAAATGAGTGAAACAAGTCAAATGCATCTTTAGTATATCCTTTTCTAAAAAAAATAAATACATTACATGTGCATGTACATATGTGTCCAGGCCTCATTTCACTAAACAGCATGCCATCCTGGCACAGCTCCACTGTGGATCACTCTGGTAAGCCACACCTTGGAGAAATTGCTTCTAGTTCTTGTCAGTCACACTTGTCTTTTTTGTCTTTTCCATACATGTCATACAACCAACGGATCAGTCCCTGCAATTGCAACTGGGCTGCGCCCTTGCCATGCTGTCCTGGTTCTTAGCAGTATATTTCACTGTTATGCACCTGTTTCTTGGACATAAAGCACCTTTGCTATCCATTAAAGGCATTTGGAGTTCCTTTGCAACATACCCCTTTGGAAAGCCAGAAACATCTTCTGCCATGACAATATTATGTGAGATATGCTACTGTGAGAGCCAGAGCCACTACTGATGTGCATGTGTGTTTGTAATGGGTGCAGAGTGCTTGGTTTCAGCTTGTTTACCCAGGAAGCCCTTAAAAGTTTGCAAACTCATCTGTGTTACATGAATCACTTGGTTGTTCACAATTTAACTGGAAATGAGTTGTAGACAGGTTTCCACTTGTAGTTTCTGCTCTTATTTATTTCTCATTAGCTTTATCCATTAAATCGCTATGCTCAGAAAAAAACTATGATAGACTTTCTCAGTTTTCTCTCTGTTCTGTCTCCCAGGGCTTTCTCCCTTGGGTCATGGCAGTTACTGTAAACTGGAAGAACATAATTTGTTCCTGCTTTAATAATTGCAACCTGTCTTCATCCATAAAAACATCTCAGCTGATCCCATGCTGAAGCACAGGAGACAGGTGGGCTTGGTTAAATAGCTTATATCCCAGATCTTATCAGCTTTTTAGACGTCATCATGGCTGGTGGGAGCTCTCAGTTTGCAATAGTTGACCCATTGTCTAATCCTCAGTCTTTCCTAGATGCAGAGAAGTTGCTCTGTCTGTTGCCTCAGGTTTTCAAAATGAAATAATGCTTAAATCTGAGATTTAGACTCATCTTCAGGCTGCCTGTAATTATTACCTCCTACCAGATGAATGTGATTCAGGTTGCTCGAATGTAGCTTGCAATATATTTTCTTTCTTTAAACAACATTTTATTGAAATGTGGCCAGCTTCAAACACTGAAATCTGTGGGGAGCAGTTAAAGTGTTCATTTGTTGTATTGAAAGCAAAAGCTGTTTTAGCTTTGTGTGCTGAAGGATAATAGGGTATGATTTATTTCTTTTGAAGGTTCTTGACATTTTACCAACACCCCCCCCTATTGTTGAGTTGGTCACTAATACATTATTCTCTGTACTGTATATTGGTGGGGAAAAAAGCACATTAGCATCCATCAACTCCAAAGGCCAGCTAGGAAAGTCCCTTAGGAAACTGTGATGCAGATTTACACTTGCCTTGAGCAAGTGAGATTTTGACAATCTGAGCCAAAATTTTAGTCAACAAAGAATGAAGACTGTGGGGTGAAGTAAGAGAAACATGTCTGCCTGAACATATCTGGCTAAACATTATGGCAGCATTGTCTTCCAGCTCATAGCCTTGCTGGCCTTGGATCTCCATACAGGGAGTCCTAAGATTAACAAATGATGGAGTGTTGACCGGAAACTGGTGGCCTCCTGGGAGTGCCGCAGAATGTTTGACTGTCAGTGCGTTTCAGTATAGATTTTGTTTCCATTAAGAAAACCTTGTGGCAATTTTCTTTCTAACCTTGAAAAATGGTACTGTGGCAAATGAAGCTGCAATTTTCTTCTTTAGCTTTGATTTAGAAATTGTTTGAAAATTATGATAGATAAAGCCATAAACATAAGGTGGTTAGGTAAATAATTTGCTCTCAGGCAAAACTTCTGCAAATTACACCCAACAGCTCTCAATATTTTTATCATTCTATAATAATAATTATAACAATAATTATTCTAGTTCTTTGACACTTTCCCAGTAATGGTGTCCAAGACACTTCACAAATAATTGCAATGAGATTTGATTGAAAATTTTTTTCACTGTGCTATTCCTTGAGGCCTCAAGAAGAAAAGGGGTTTTGGAAAAATGCCCTTCATTCACAAAATGTTTTAGACAAAGCAAATCCTAACTTGCAAGAGAGAAAAAGAAGACTTTGCAGCAAAGCTTCAGGAAGCAAAGTAATTGTGGAGCTCTTACATATTGGCGTGGGGGGAGGGAAAGTAAAGCTTCAAAAAGGTACAATAGTTCAAGTAAAAGAGGGACCTCTGATCATGAGTGGTGGTGATGATGAGAAGGAGAGAATCCTTAGCAGCAGAACTGAATGAGGTGGACTCAGTGGGGAACAGGTGCTCAGAAGGTCATCAGCATAATAAGTATGGACAAAGCCATGAAAATCTCTTGTCAGCAGCAGAGTAGCTTACTTGCATTTTCCAGAGGTACTGCTGCTGTAACTGAGGCTAAGAGCAGCAGCTAACAGGAGCATATGCCTGGTCAGTTCTTTGGCACAGCGGTTTGATCTAGGACATATAAGTGGGCTGCTTCTTTTCAGATCCCAGGCACACCTCAGAGAAATAAACAGGGTGGAAAGGAAACCAAGTGCTTTTCTTCTTTTTCTATGGTTTGATGCAAAGGCATGCCTTACGGAGCCCCCATTCTCAAGTTTAGCATAGTTACCTAACTGAGTAAGTTTGTGAGCCAGTGGTGTGGGAGACCTCATTTATCTGAAACATCTGCTTCTGATGAGTGTTAATATATCACATTCTTATGAAACTTTCCATTCAAGGATGTCATTATGGTTTGATAAAGTTCACATTAGTGCCAGCAGTCTCATAGGAAGTATTCTTGTTTAGTCATGTTGAGTTTATCCTACAAAGCCATGAACAGTCAAGCACTTAATATGTACTTAATACGAAGTCAATGGGATTGTGCAGTTGAAACCGAATGTAAGCTTGTGTGTTGAGCCAGGCCGCAGTGAAAGTACGCAGCAATGAAACATCACGTCTGTAAATGGAAACTCTAGCTATCACAGGTCCAACTGGCCAAGTTGTTCCTCTAATATGGCTGAATCAAGTGGTAAGAAATGTGATGTGCTTCTTGGCTTAGAATAGAATTAGCTGGATGATAGTCTGTGATCTGCAATACACAGTAGACTGGGTTAGAGGGTTTCTGATAATTTCTAGCTTTGGGAGGTACAGATAAAATCCTGAAGAAACTCTTGTGCTTTGGCTTAAAAAGCTCTGACTTCAGAGATCAACCATACTGTCCTTTGTATAACACTGGGTGATCCTTAGAATGTGTTTTAGTGGAAGTGCTTGAGCTGCAAAATTCAGATCTGCGTTTTATACATGAGGATTGCTCTGTTTTACAGCACTTTAATAAAAGAGGTGGAGGTCATTGATGAAATGTGGTCTCTGATAATCTGTTAGTATTATTAGCCAGCTTCCAATCTAAAAACACTGATCCTTATGAGAACAGGTTCATTTCAAAAGTCTTTCAGGATTTTACAGCCTCTGCTCCAATTCATTGCTGTGACTGACTCACAGTGGGACCTTTGTTCACAGAAGACAGGAGTCCTCATAAGCCTGGCTAGCTAAAAAGTACAAACTGTGCATTTGACTTGGCATCTCTAATTCGGTCTCTGTTGAACCAGCAAAGAGGGTCAACTTCTGTTTCAGATGTTCATTAAAATATGACACATCTGCTTCTGTGCTAGATCTGACTACGTGCAGGTGAAATTCAAGGAGAGTTTAGCCACGCTTTCACTGTCCTCTCCTGCATTCTTGCTGGTGAAAACCATTGTCCTAAATTTTGCACCATCTCTGCGGGCACAAATGGCTGATGAAGAAATGTAACTATAAGGACAGTGACAAATATTTGCCTGCAGATATGGAGGAGACAGATTGATGGTTGAGTGATGTCAAAGGAGTGGGTTTTTTTCCCATCAGATTGCAGTGGCTGTAGGAGCCAAGATGCAGGTTGTTTTCCTGCCTGAAAAGAAGGATTATACTGATCAGAATGTCGTAGGAAACTGCAAGTGATGCATGAGCACTCACCTTATCTTTCTCAGGGAGATTGTATGACAGCTGCGGAGCTTGCCTCAGTAAACAATGGATCACAATACTTAAACACTCTGCAACATCCTTAAGAAAACAAGAAATCTCTGAGTTTGCTACTAGTGGGGCTGTGTGTGGCACTGGTTAACCAAGTTTCACAAGGTGGTGGTGGGGCATAGGGCTATGGCTGCCTGAATTCATGCAGTGCTGTGTGGGGTAACAGGAAAGGTTTTTGAAGAGGGTTGTTGAGGAGAGCGGGCAGGGTTAGGGTAGAGTATGCCCTAGTTGGTAGCCTGCTGAGGAAAATTAAATCCATTCTTTCCATGGAATCCTGTGTTGTGTAGGCACAAACCTTTTGTCTTGTCGATCTCAGGCATGGCAAACGCACATGCTGATGACTCACGGGCTTGTATCTGCATTAGACACTCTTGTAGCACTTTAGTGTCTACAGTGCTACAGGCTGGGGTCAGAGTGGCTGGAGAGCAGCCAGGCAGAAAGGGACCTGGGGGTACTGGTTGATAGTAGGCCAGCAGTATGTCCAGGTGGCCAAGAAGGCCAATGGCATCTTGGCCTGTATCAGGAACAGTGCGACCAGCAGGAGTAGGGAGGTCATTCTGCCCCTGTACTCTGCACTGGTCAGGCCACACCTTGAGTCCTGTGTCCAGTTTTGGGCCCCTCAGTTTAGGAAAGATGTTGACTTGCTGGAACATGTCCAGAGAAGGGCAACAAACTTGGTGAGGGGTTTGGAACACGAGCCCTATGAGGAGAGGCTGAGGGAGCTGGGGTTGCTTAGCCTGGAGAAGAGGAGGCTCAGGGGAGACCTTATTGCTCTCTACAACTACCTGAAGGGAGGTTGTAGCCAGGTGGGGGTTGGTCTCTTCTCCCAGGCAACCACCAACAGAGCAAGAGGACACAGCCTCAGGCTGTGCCAGGGGAGGTTTAGGCTGGATGTTAGGAAGAAATTCTTCACCTAGTGATTGGCCATTGGAGTGGGCTGCCCGGGGAGGTGGTGGAGTCACTATCATTGGAGGTGTTTAGGAAGAGACTGGATGGGGTGCTTGGTGCCATGGTTTAGTTGATTAGATGGTGTTGGATGATGGGTTGGACTTGATGACCTCGAAGGTCTCTTCCAACCTGGTTAATTCTATTCTATTCTATTCTATTCTTGCTCTTGATTGGCCATTGCCAGTGAGGATTTGCAATGCTGCATGTTCAGTCACTGTCCTTGGAGGTATTTAGAAGACATGTAGATGTGGCACTTAGAGACATGGTTTACTGGTGGTTTTGGCAGTGTTTGGTTTACAGTTAGAACTTGATGATTTAAAAGTTTTTTTTCAAGAAGAAATGATTCTATGATTTTTTTCAGTTGGGGTTTGAGGTCTTGAGGGGGTCTGAGCTATAAAAGCCTTGCTGAAGAAGGAAAAGCCTCTCTCATATTGCATGTCTTCTATCCCATTCCCCCAGCCTTGAGACTCACCAGGTGGGAGTCTTCTGGCTCCCCCCTGGTGCAGATCTTGATTGACCTTTTGCCTGCCCTTCATCATGTACAAATAGAAACCCAAGTAAAACAATGAATGGACCAAGCCTAGCCTCTCTGATGAAGAATGATGAAGAACTGCAAAAATGTGCCAAATGGGGAATGTGACTTGCAGTCCTTTGATCTTCTCCCTTGAGGAGGGCCCAACACGCTGTCCCATACTGGAAGTGAACACAAGTTCATGATTAATATTTGGTGTTTTCTTTATCTGAGGTGAATCCCTGGGGTGTGTTTTGCCAGCTGCTCCGTATGAATAACAAAAAAGTAAATAAACAAGCAGTCATGGTTGCACTTTTGCAAAAATTAGGTTTGGTCTAAGGGCTTTTTCCTCTATATTGAAACAATTGAGCAACACTTGTTTTGAAGAAATTATTAACATTTAGGAAACAGAGAGCCAAGATGCTTGGTACGCATTAGCAACAATTAGTGCTGCCTGTGCAGTGCTTGAGTTACAGATAGCTATGCCCCGATGCAGCAGCCCGTATGCCTAAACCCATTTAATACTTGCAAGCATTAACTAACTAATAATGGAACTAAATAGTTCCATTATTTGCCCAAGACAGAGGATTCCAATGTCAGTGCTGTTGGGCGGTTGGGACTATGCCTACATCTCCAGATATCATTTCTCTCTTGGGATGGAAGAAGCTCAACAAGACCAGTTCAAAGCAGTGAGGGGAGAGGTACAAAATCATCTAGATTTGATATAACATTAAATGATAGCATATGTAGGTTACTAGGATTAGTGTGATTCCCTATGGCTCTGTGAAGCTACAACCTGAGTCTTTAGTTCTTTTTTTTCTTTTTTCCCCTTTAGGCTGGTAAAAGAGCACAGCTCTTCCTTGGTGGCTAAGAAATGGGAATGTTCCATCTTTGACATAACAAGAGAGATAAAGTCGTCTTTCTTCTTTGAGTCATCTGCTATCCTTATATTCTTGGACAGATTGGAGAAGGGCTTTAGCAATTAGCACTAAAGGACTTTTGCTTCTTGCATCTCAGTGAAAAGGCATAGCTCACTGCAAGCAGCTATCACAGTGACCCTCATCTGAGGAGGAGTTTCATCATTGGCCAGGATAGGATGAATTGATTGGGCAGGAAATAAGGTAGAAACGTGACTAGAAGATGAAGATTGCTGGAAAATAAAGCATGAGTGAAAGAGGAGTTGTAGGGTCAGAGGGATAAACTGAATGAAACCATGAAAATGAGACAGTTGGAAGAACATCTGAGTTGGATTTGGGTATTGAGGGGAGAGAGAAAGAAACTGCTTGGTTTGGCCCATTTTGTAGAAGTGAGTGTGCTCTGCCAACAGCCTTCTGAGTCCTCATAACTATGAGTAGAGATCAGAGATTAAAGAAGGCAATAAAGGTAGAAATTGCAGCAGTTGGGTTGAGGAATATTTAGTGTACAATTAAAAGATTTCAACACATCTGGTTAAAAGAAGAGAGAATACCAGTAATGAGGTGGAGGTGGTGATGGGAAGACAAGACAGCAGGGTGATATGTATGTGTAGGAGGACTTCTGGGATAAAGCCAGCTTGATTTTTTTTTGGCCTCATGAGTAAAGTTGAGCTCTGAGTGCTGATACATTTGTTTGCTCAGCTCTGCCCTCGCAGTAAAAGATTTCTCCTTCTTCTGATAAATTTGCTGAATTGCAGAGTGGTTTTGTGTTCTGGAGGCTACTTTTAAATTTCAGCAAGGTGTAGGAAAGAAAATTATTTTCCAAAGACTACTGCACTGACTTGTGGTATGACCTACAATGCAGAACTAAAACTTAAAATGGAGCTGATATTAAATGATCATGATTCATTGTAGGTCTAATAAAGATAATGCTGTAATTTTACTTTGACTTCTCTACATTCTTGGAAGTGTCCACACTTGCTGCATTTGAGAAGACAGGTGGTAACATGGGTAGCATTAGTCTTCTGAGCTTTTGTTACAGCGTTGTTTCCTTTGTCTCTGATGAGTTCTGGTCAGTGACCCACACAGAATGAAAACTGTGGCCTCAGTCTTAGCAGGCAACTACTTTGTGAAAAATTTTCTAAATACTGAGGATAATTGGGACACAGAGGACACAGTCTCAGGCTGCGCCAGGGGAGGTTTAGGTTGGATATTAGGAAGAAGTTCTATACAGAGAGAGTGATTGCCCATTGGAATGGGCTGCCTGGGGAGGTGGTGGAGTCGCCATCATTGAAGGTGTTCAGGAGGAGACTTGATGGGGTGCTTGGTGCCATGGGTTAGTTGTTTAGGTGGGTTGGATTGGTTGATAGGTTGGACGTGATGATCTTGAAGGTCTCTTCTGACCTGGTTTATTCTATGTATAATTGAGCCATAGAACACTTTATTCTGGAAAAGACCCCTAAGATCATTAATTCCAACCATTACCTTAACCATGTCCCTAAGCACCATGTGTACATGTCTTTTATATACCTCCAAACAGAGACAGTCTGAGATAGTAGAGCTGATTCTGAAAAGAGCATTTCATCAGTCTATATCAAGAAACAGCCTGCAACCTTACCTTATGTTACAAGTGATTTGCCTTTGTTGGTCATGGTTGGGATCCAACAGTGAGAGTACTTCAGGCTAGTGGGTGGTCTGGAAAGATCTAAGTGGTTGACTACTTGCAAACTGGAGTATCTGCCAGTCACTAAATATGGTTTGCTCTGTGCCAGGGCTGGAGCAAAACAAAAGGGGAGAAGATTGTACAGTTACAAAAGTTATGGCTGTTACCTGGGCCTTCCCAGAAGTGCTGAAATACTCACACACAGTAATTAAGCATGCCATGAAATAGTAAGCTGAGTTAAGATGACTTATAAGAGACCATACTGAGGGAATAAGGGAAGCACTCAGTGTGTGGTGAAGTTGACACTGCACAAAAGTAGGGCTGAATATCTTTAGAACAGATATTTATTTATTCCTGTGGAGTTTGGTGGGCCACAAGTGCTGTATGTGTTCTCCATTGCACAAACCTTTACTATCGAATCAGCTTCTTTTGCAGGGACTTCATGTAATGCGGCTGGTTCAGGTTATCTCTTCAAGAATGGGGTCCCTCTGAATCTTCTGCTTCAACTTCCCTGTCTTCTTCCCTTACAGATTTTTAATGATATTTTGGAAGCTTTTCTGTGCAATCCCAGGATAGCAGCATGGTTCGATAGGAGCATGGTTAAGTCTGTATACGTGGGTGTACCCTTACTTTGCACAAAGAATCCACGCTCCTAATTAGTTTAAGTTTTTTTTTGCTCCAGACTAGGAAATCTGTGCTGATTCTTTTTCTGGAAGAGATGTTCTTAAATAACACAGCAGTTAGCTGTCCTCTGTGCACCCAGCAATGGCTTTGCAATTTCAAAAGGCATGGACATTTAACCTCCCTGCTCTTGTGTGATGTGTGCTGGATGGACAAAGCTGTTACAGCCTGCTGGAGGTGAGAGCTACAGTGGGTTTCAAGTGAGATGAAGCAGGAAATGCTGTCCTTCAAACAGGGAAGTCTAAGTCAGTGTTTACATAATTCTTTCCTCCAAAAAACACAGTGTAAGGGTGAGGTGGGGAGCAGCTGGTTTTGAGATGAAGGCTCAAGTATTACCAGGTTTACCACATCTTTAGAAGCTGATCCAAAACCCATCAAGCTCAGTGGAAAATGGCCAATGATTTGAAGAGTCTCTGGATCAGGCCCTTAAACCCAGCTCCTGCAATTTGGCACGCTGTCCTTTGTGCAGCTGACTAATCCTTGTCCCAGTCCAGTACTCTCAGGAAGCTGGTGCAGAGCAGTACACTGTCAGGCTGCAGGGACCACCCTCTGAAATGGCAGAGGGCCTCTTTTCACCTTGTCTTATGCCTGCATAATAGCCTGAGCCCAGCTGTGTCTGCAGACTTACATTTCCTGTGGAGCTCTGTCTTCTTTGCAGCTGGATACCTGAACCACCTTGAGCTGTGGAGGGACTTCCAGAGCTTTAGAGGTTCTAAATCAGATGTCTGGCGATGGATGGTGTTGGAAACTATTAAACTTTTGTTCGTTGGTCCTCATGTGGAGGAAGTGAGAGCATGGATCTTTAACCCCCTGGAAATGATTACAGATGAGAAACACAAAGGAAGCCTTGATGAACATTTTGCCCCTAAGCCATGTGGTTCCTAGCTTTCCGGCTCCTGCTGCCGACATGCAAAGCCAGGACCTTGGGTTTTAATTTTTCATACTGTTTTTAAATAGATACTTTTGCAAATGTAAACATGCCCCAGCACTGAAGGTTTCCAGCCAAATTAAAGAGTCAGCACTGGAAAAATCAGCCTACTCAGAAAGGTCAAATACGAGCAAACACTGGAGTTCATTGGGTCCATGTGTGTAAACTTCAGCTAGCATGGGATAGACCCAGAGCAGCACTTACCTTGCAAAGTTAGTTTCAGAATGAGAGGCTGGAACTGTCCTCAGGGATGCCTGTGGTCTGAGCAATAGGATTGAATGTGTAGAATGAAAAGAGACCCATGTTCTAACTCATGGTTGGATTTCCATTCTACTTTATCCCTTCCTTCTTAAGAGGCAAAAAAGAAGGTTGGGAAGGAAAATGTGACATTTGGCATTAATTCTGACAGTTGACATTCAGATAGTCTTATCTGGGACCATGCTGGGCTTAATAATCTCCAACTACATGCCTATAAAGGCTTAATTTTACTATGAGGATGCATGCCTTGCAGCCTTTAATTTAATAACCAGGAAGGGTTTCTTTATAAGTTGTACCACCTGCAGTAGTAATAGAAATCAAGACATTGCCTGTTATTTCTTGGGCTAGATAGACTTTTCAGCCAACATAGAAAGATTCAAGCCACCTACTGCCTTTAATTCTTTTAAAATTATTTTCACCTGTAATTTATCAGATCTTGTCATTAAAAGGAAGAACTGATGAGTGTACCTCTCTGAAGTGAGGAGCTCTTGCTTAGAGTAGCAGATGAAGAAATGTTCATCCTGCTACTGCAATGTAATAGTGGGTTAGTTGGTAGGAAAGAGTTGGTGGGAGAGAAGGTAAAATGACAAGAAAAATTATGGACTAAAAGTAGGATCCTTAAAAGGTGTCATCATTATATAGCAATCCCCTAATCCCACCCCCATCAGCCAACAGAAATGCCAGATCTGTAGCACATGTCAGCAGGCTAACCTGCCTGAAAGGTGTTATTGTTGCTGGTTCTGCTGCTTGGCTCAGAAATGTCTCTGCAGCTAAAGAGCTACAGGAACAGAAGACAGACGCCCGTTAGTTAGGAGAATGCCAGAGGTGAAGCTGCAGTGCCTCCTTGGTGCTAGTACATCATTAAGGGTCCCAGGGGAGTGTAGGAGGTGGAGATGCTTGAAGGTTAGATGGGCTGAGTTATTCCTTAACTCATGCCTTTTCATTGAAGAGCAGAGGAGGTACATGTGTTGTGTGTGATTACGCAGTGTGACAGGAATGCTGAGAAGAGCTGGAAGCCTCCTGCTGCTGACAACAGGGGTTTTAGGTTGTGAGGAAGGAGGTGTCATTGTTGGAGAGGCCCTGGAAGCATCCAGTTAGGGGGAGCAGGGTACCAGGCTTGATGGTGCCCAGCTCCATGGTGAATGGGATTAGGAGCTGCTATGGGGTGTGGTGGCAAACAAGGCAGAGGCAAAAGCTCCATGACAAGAGTCTACTTTAGAGGACAAGTGGAGTGTAGAGACTTTTATAGAGTTGTCACATCATTTAGGTTGAAACAATCCTTCAAGATCATTGAGTCCAACCATTATAAGTGTTTTCTTAATGTTTTGATAACTGAAGGGCTTGATTATCTTTTGTTTGTCTCTGCTGGGAGAAGGGACTCAAAACTGCTCAACAAATATGACTATGTCAAAACTTTAAACCCTTGCACATCTGTAATCCTGCAAAGCGTGCCAAGACACCCAAGGCCTTAATAAGATTCCTCATCATCATTGTTGTTTTACTGCTGTGGAAAGGAGAACTAAGGCCTACAACAAAACATTCAAACTTGACTGCCTTCGGTGAGACTTCTCAATTTGTCATTGGGGTTATAAAATTACAATGGAACATATTTTCCCAAAGCTCTTTTGAACTAATCTGAACTGCATCATTATTGTTCTGAGTCATGAGGTCATTGGTGTGGGTATTGGTATCTTGTTGGCATGAGGCCAGAAGTAACCACCTTTTGTGTTGAACCTCCTGAACCTTCGATACCCAGTCCCTGAATGAGGCAGGCATACTTGTCAACAGGTCACAGAAGGATTGCAGATATATTGATTTGGTCTCATTTGTTCCTTTCTCCCTCTGATACCTGGTATTCTCCATGTATTTAACAGCCAGAACAGTTAGTAGCTGGAAAGTAGCCAGAAGTAAATTCTCAAGAGAAGTCCTCATTATAAACCTGATGACCTTCTGACACATATGTATGAATCTATCCCTGCTTTTTTTTGTGCAGTAAAGGTGCAAGCTGAGGCTGAAATTCTGTGATATGTGATACATACAAGGTCAAAGTTGGTAACTGTATTGAGAGCTAGGATTTTGTGAATACCCTATCATCAGGCCTGAGAGTTATTCAGCTTTTTCTCTAAACAGGTGTATTTGTTATTTCATCAGGACTATCTGCCCTAGATCTTTCAGCTAATGTGTTAATATATATAGCTTCTGGGAGTGTTTTGTCTCCACGGTGAGCATAGCATAGCCAAGTCTACTGCTTTGCATTTAACCTGTGTGATTGCACTTTGGACAATTGCCTAGATTGGCAAATCCAAGCTACCTGATAGAGCCAGTCTCAAGTTTGTGCAATCTCTTAGCCACAAACATGCTGTGATGACTACCCTATGCTCCCCATCAAAATTAAAGAAGGATATAACTGATAGGGATTCCAGATGTTAGGTGAAGTAAAACTTAGAAGAGAACCTAAAACCTGAAAGAGAAGGTAAAACTTGTCATGGGAGCATCCAGGTCTTCAGTGCAGGTCACTTCTACTCTAACTTTGTTTTCAATTAGTTGACCCCACCTTCTCTTTCTGGAGGGCAGCAGAGAAAGCAAGACTATGATGGTCTTTTGGCAGGCAATCGAGTCCCTTTCCACCATAACCTTGGGACTGAAGCTGGTTCCCCATTTTTAACATGAGCAAAATCAAGCTGCTGTTGCCTCTGAAACCAAGGCTGACACTCCCATCTCAGATGTGAAAATAGCTGCTGAGACAGCCCTGCGTTTGTGTGCGGGCTTTTGCACGTTCTGCAGAGAATCAGAATAAATAGAATCCCTTTAAATAGATTATTAATTAGCCTTCCCTTGACAGATAACTCGGCATGAAACCCATTTAGTGGATGTCTGGGTGAACTCACTGCTTCTAGAGATGCTTTATTGTTTTTTGTTTTCTCATTTTCTTTGCAGATCTGAAGCCCTGGGTGTCGAATTTCACCTATCCAGGTGTGCATGACTTTTCACAGCTTGCACTGGATGCCAACAGGAACCAGCTCATTGTGGGAGCAAGGTACAGATTATATTTTAATTAGTCCAGGTTTGCCATTCAGGCTCTTTCCCTTCAGGTTGTGTCTTCAGAGGAGAGTGTGCTTCCAGCTTATGTGGCCAGTCTCCCCCTGAATAAGAAAGCTATAATCCATATAGAGGGATTTAGACTCCTACTATATTTGTAAAGAAGAGAAAATGACTAGATTAAAACAACAACGAACAACCCACACAAATAAATAAAACCACCAAACCCACAAAACTACCCCCAAAACCGGAACACAAAACCAAACCAAACCAACCAACCAAAAACCCCAAAAGCAATCAAAATGACTGGTTAATGAAGCAGAATGCTGGCATCTCCCTCAATATCATGAGTGTTAGAAGAGTTACAGTAAATCATTCTGCATCATCACAGTATCACAGTATCACCAATGTTGGAAGAGACCTCAAAGATCATCAAGTCCAACCTATCACCCAAGACCTCATGACTAGACCATGGCACCAAGTGCCACATCCAGTCCCCTCTTGAACTCCTCCAGGGATGGTGACTCTACCACCTCCCTGGGCAGCACATTCCAATGGCGAATGACTCTCTCAGTGAAGAACTTTCTGCTCACCTCGAGCCTAAACTTCCCCTGGTGCAGCTTGAGACTGTGTCCTCTTGTTCTGGTGCTGGTTGCCTGGGAGAAGAGACCAACCTCTTCCTGGCTACAACCACCCTTCAGGTAGTTGTAGAGAGCAATGAGGTCTCCCCTGAGCCTCCTCTTCTCCAGGCTAAACAACCCTATCATCCCTCTTCCAGCAGAGTATTTGACTTTGTGGTTTGTTTGCCATGGCCAGACTCTCCCTGTGTACCCAGGTTCATCTATATACTATTGCATAAGTTGCAGAGGCAATGCAAAGTATTGTTTTATTCTCTTTTAGAATTCACTCCACAACCTGCTCTCTTCACCTTGCTGATGCAGCCAAATCCTCACCTAATGCATTTTGGTGCAACTCTGTTGTTGTGGCTTATTGTGTATAATTAGCACATATTTTCCTTTATTTTTAAACCTTATTTTTATTCAGGATGCTGTAACATGAGGGTGGAAACACACAAGATGAGGCTAGGGAAGCTCTAAGAAATTTAGAGCTGAATTTGCAGCAGGGAAAAGAGCTATGGTGCAGTGAAATAATACACGTCAGGAGTGGTTGAATCATGAGACCCAAGAGCAACTATTTTTTATAATATAATAAACAGATAAGACAACCCAAACAGAAAAGACTAAGCATGGTCCAACAAATCAGTTTAAGTATAACATTTAGAATCAGATAACATTGTGGTAGCAGTCTCTACTGTTAATGAAAATGGAGGAAGAGACTGCTTTCTTCCCAGGTTATTCAGCTTTAGAGGACAGGAAGGTGAGGAGGAGAGCTGGAAGAACTTATGATAGGAACAAGATGTGTAGCAGAGGGAGAGTTTTTTGCTTCATAGAGACGGCTGAAGTGGTATTTAATATATGCTTTCTGTGTGTATATTTGTGCAGTAAATAATAACTCCTACCTTCTTCTAGCTGTTCAAATTGCCATAGGCCCTCCTGCTTTTCATACAGAAACACTTTACTTTCCAAAGCGTGGCTTCACCTGTGCTGGAATCCTTAACCAGCAATTATTAATATTTATTACTTCAGAAGAGCAGTGCTTTGGGGATGGCTATGAACAGTGCCTTCCACCAGGCATTGCACAAACACAGGCACGTTGCTCTGAGGAATTTATGGTTTACATAATTCAGCTGCACAGCAGGTTCCCCCCATGCAGATGCTGCTAATGCCGACACGCTTCACTCCCGCTCAAACCCCAGCAACACGTCCTCTGTCTCTGCAAGAGTTCATACGAGTGTGGTTAGGCACGAGCCCACAAAATCCTCATAAACAGGGGCATAACAGCAAATTTGCCTTCCCACTGGAAGTACAATATATAGCAATATAGTGCCTCAGGAGGAAGCACTAGCACATCTTTATAGAATTTGCTTGGAAAAGTCAGTTTTCATGAAGCTCTACCCACCTGACTGCAAGACTGAAAGGTTTGATGGTGACACACAGCTGTGATGAGCAATTCTTGGTAGAGTTAATGAAGAGTTATTTTCCCAGAGCAGGTGGGATACAGGCTTGGTGTGGAGGAAGTCAGGAGTGCTGAGCCCTTTCCCTCTTCACCATCTAATTTCCACCCTGGGTGATGTGACAGGGAGAAGTTCATGAACATAGGGCTGTGGATGCAGTTCTTAGTGCAGCACAGCTCTAGGCATGATGAGCTCCTGAAACTGTGCCAGAGAAATGGGAAGGGGAAGTAAAGCCTTTTCTGTTCCCCCCTTCTAAGATAAATCCACACCTTGTTCTGGACTATTTTTAGGGGGTGATTTTTTGAGTCATTAGTTGCTCGTGCACCATCTGCTTGAATTTGCAAATGAAACAATACCTCAAAAGAGATAGGAGCTGTCTCTATCCATCTCTATAGGGTGTAATTTATGAAACCTAAATTTAAATGTTAACCATGTTCAAATGTGCTACTGTAGATCATATTAGTAGTAATGCTATCTATTCTGGGGTTGTGGAAGGAGTTTAGGATCAGGGTGGAGTTTATAAGTACTCCCACTTCTCAATTTCCTGGTTAACATCATTCTCTTAGATGATAGCATTATAAATTATTTCAGCCTAGTTCTTTCTGTCTCTATTTAAAAGCAGTATGACCTCACTACAGCATCTCTTTGGCTTAGTTTATCCTGTGTTTCAAAGCTTCACAGTAAATGCTTCCTAGAAGAAAAGAAGATTCTGGGGCTCACAGGGGTTTTTGGTTTCAGGAATTGGACACAGCGTGACTGAAGCTGTGAGAGGTATTGAGGGCATGCCATGCAGCCAGGGAGCTGGAATAACACAAACCTCAGATTCTCAAGCTTTATCCTTATCTGAGAGCCCTCTCCGAATGACTGGTGCTGTCTGAGTCCAAACCAGAGGAGTTTGATAACTCCACTGCACCAAACACCTGCCAAGTCAAAATCCTAGAAACAAAGGAATTAATTTCAAAAGCCCACCATGGTTTCCAAGCAACGTATTTACTTGTCACATCATTTGTAAAATCCAAACACTTGCAAGTAAGGATATGAATAGTTTGGAACATTGTAAATCTCACACTACCCATGTTATGAGACACATTTCATTAAGTACAAACCCACATATTGCAAAAATTCATAACCTTCTTTTTGACTCATAGTTTGCATGTTTTGGTTTTGTTTTAAATGTAACATTAGTATTTTAATGTACTGTTTTTCTTCTGTGAATGAGTGATTGTTTTGCAATATTTGCTGCTTTTTTTTCAGCTCTTGAGCTCATGTGATTGCTATTTGAGCTTATTTCAATGGGAGGGAAAACAACATTCTAGACTTCATTATTACTGAGAAGAAAAAAAAAAAAGAGAAGCTAGCAAATATGATTGCAATGGTGATTTCATTTGGGTGCTGGAGGAGCAGTGCTCTGCTCTCTCACCTGTGCTGTAGGCAGTGTGCCCAGTCCCTGGGGAGAGTGGGTTTTGTGGAGGAAGTGCATAGTGTAGCACCTCCTTGAGAAGCCTTACTCCTCCAGACTAGCTTGTTACTGGCTGGGCAGAGATGGGAGCCAGTAAAGAAATTATGACATGAAAGACCCTGCTTGGAGTCAAGCCAAAAAGCATGCTTCACAAGAGCTCCCTGGTGAGGAGAACATAAAAGGTTTAAAGGAGGATGGTTGAGACACTGTGTGACAATCTGGCACGACAGCAAGCTGAAGGGAAACAGCTTGGACAACAGGAGGATGGTACCCAAACAAATGGCTGCACAGAGAGTGGCTGAGAAGCCCTAAAGGAAGCATTTGACTTTTCCCAGAAGAAAACTGCAGGGGTGTCAGCTCAGGGCAGCAGCCTGCTGGGGTTGCGAATGTGAGACGCATGGCTATGAGAGTCGGCCATTCGCAGGGAGTGGAGGTGTTACTGTAGAAAACCCTCCAGAAAGCTTCATGGCCAGAAGTCTTCATAGTTCTGCCTACCAAGAGGGCTGTCAGCTCCATCAGGAGATGGGAAGGGATGGTCTGACATGGCTGTTGCATGGGGAGCTGTGGCTCGGGAAACCTTGTCACAAATAGCCATTACCAAGAAGAGCCTGGAGGTAGAGGGTAGTGAGCAAAGGCTGCATCAAGGGACTCAAAATTGGCAAGTAAATTATATGTCATTCTAGACTGTCAGACTTCTCTGCAATAAATGTAAAGCTGCTAAGCTGCTGGCGATGCAAGGCTGGATGCTTTAACAGCATGATTTTCGTACTTGATTTAGAGCTGGACTGAATGTGCCTGTTAATGCTAAGTAGATAGGTGTGAGAAAGGAGATACAGTTAGTCTGGGGAGCAGGGAAGGTGTGTATGAACTTTCAAGGGTTATTTTAGGGGGACCACAGCAACCAGGGAGCCCTTCTTCTTGGCTATCATTGCTCCTGCCTGTACAAGCGTTAAAACAACTCTGGATCATTCAGGCTTAGAAACTGAAGACTGAATGGAGTGACTGATGTCCCCAAGGAGTTGCTTCAAGTTGTAGCGTGCAGAAATATGGCAAATTGTAAATATACTCTAGGACCCTCAACCAGCAGGTTTGGAACCCTGTGTTTATTGAAGGTCTCTAGTGTATGATAGATTAGTCTGTCAGACAGTAAGTTTCATGCAGATTCCTGGCTTAACGTAGGCTTTTTCCTGCCTGCTTGGCAGAAAGCTCCAGAGCACAGTAGTAAAACTCTCAAAACCTGTGCTGCTTGGAAAATATCACTCTCACCCTTGGGCACCTTCAATCCTGTCCAGATCTAGACTGCCACTGAACCCAGAAGAGAGTAAGTCTCTGCAGATAGTGTTACCTGTGAAAAAAACCCAAACACTACAAACCAACCAAACCAACCAAACAACGATAAACCAAACCAAAACAAAAACCCCAGCACCCAAACCGTTTTGCAAGCCAGGAAATTCAGTGGCAGAAATCAGGTCAGAGTTGATCCACAGATTTATAGTATCAGCATTCAGTCTAAACTCTGTCAAGAATACTTTCTGTTGCCAAATGATCAGAGCCCCTCCCCAGCATTAATCCTCACAGGGCTCCTGTGAGGCACAAAATCACAAATTTCACATTATAGATGGGAATTCAAAGCTCAGAGGGATTAAGAACAAGTCTGCCCTGTGAAAAGGCTCTGATGCTGAAATGGGAGTTAATAGATCTGGAAAGTATTGCAGGTCTGCACCTAACACAGCTATTCCTTCAGCAAGAGCACACACTTTCTGAAGTTACCAGTCAAAGTCTGCATAACTTCAGAGGTTTCTGCACTGGGCCCATGTGGACATAGCTGAAGCTCTTCTATGGACTTGCAGATGGGATTTGAACCCTTTCCTGTTGTATTCCACATGGAAGTTTATTCAGTTGTCCTCAGCCTTGTATCTCCAAAGAAGACATAAGTATTGAAAATGTTCACGAAAGCCTGTGAATCACACACTAGGACAATGGAACTTCAGCATGGCAGGTCATGTATAGCATGAAGTGATTAAAATGCAAATAACATTGACCATGACCAAATGGGCATAGTCAAAGGCTAAATAGTCCATAGGTGTGTCCTGTTATCAGCCAAGAATATTATGCTATTTGTCCCTGATTACAGGATTTGACTCAATACTTTTCTGGGACAAATTGACTGAGCTGAGTTACTGCAATTTCTGATGGCTTGCATTAGATCATACTGTCTTACACCAGCTTTACCCCCTACTAAGTCACGTTTGGCTGAGAAATTACCTTGCCAGTTGAGGTATTAATGAGGACGTGAGCAAGCAAAGAGTATGATAATGTTTTTCATTATATCCAGATCAAAGGAGGGTAGCTGTGAAAGCACTGTTTCAGAGAAACCCACAAAAACAAATACCATCTTTTCTCACTGTGATTTTTCCTATCAGACAAAATAATGTTCTAATTAAAGTTGCATCCTTGTATTGCAGACTGGAGAGGGGCAGGTAGCATGGTGATATGAGAAAAAGGGAGAGTCACTCTCTGAAATTAACAGAAACTTTGAAAGGACCATTAATGCTTTTTAAAGAAGCTGCCTCACTTGGATGGTAAAGAATATAGTGAAGGTGAGAACCCTGTGATTAGACATTGCAGCTTGTTAAATCCATAATTGTGGGTGCGTAGTTTCTTTACACAGGGAACAAAAGTGTGATTTAAAGTGCAGATTTTAACCTATCTGGTTGAGCTTGGGATAGTTTAGAAGGAGATTTCCCACTCTGATACTGTGCCAGGTGGATTCAGCTCAACCTTCTTGTAAGTGTTGGGGGGTGAAGCCTCACAGGCATGTCTAGTTCTTACCTATAGAGTTTGCTTTCCTCTGTTGGTCTCCAAGGAGTCTGAATTTGTCAAACTCCAAATCTGTGCTGTCCCTGACATACCTCATGGGGAGGAGGGAAAGAGCTATGGACAGGAAAGGACAGAAGGACAATTGTGTTATTGGAGAATTCTGGAACTTTGGATCTTGGCCCAAATTTTATTAAAAGTGTAATTTTTTAATTTCTTAGTTAAAATTTGTGTGTTTTCTTGGGCACAGGATGTGAATTTTAAATAGCACAATAAATCAATCAAATCAAATGCTATGCTGAAGTACTGGCAGGTTGCTGGTTTGGTCCAATGCACAGAAGTCGCAGATGTAGGAAGGCAAAGAGGCAGCTTTGCTCCAGCTGTTGTACATGGAGAAGAGGGTAAGGCAACAGCAGTCTCTAATCTGTCACCTTTGTTGGCAGAGAAAACAGATGGTTCTTCAAATTGCCTGTAAGGCAGTACCATCTACCTCTCTGAAAATGACCTCAGTGGTGTGGTGGTCTCTGCTTTTGCCCACCATTGGAGGAACCAGGCTTTCAGATGACTTGTGGCTGGTGCCTGCACAGCCAGTGCTGTGAGAGACAGTCTTGGTGCAGCAGAGGCTGATAGGAAGCATCCTTACAGAGCGAAATGCAGGCCTGACTGGAATAATATCTCATATTCCAGATAAAAAGAAAATTGGTGATATCCTATCAAAAGCAGCCACCCATGAGAGGCTCACTTGCTTCAGAATAATTAAGTTTGAAGATTATAGTTCAGAGAGTGGGGGCATGAGCAAACAGAAGGTCAGGATACTTTGGCAAAAGCATTTGAATCTTGGACCTACAGCATCACAGGATGGAGCTGCAGAGCAGTTTCCTTTCCTTCTGCATTACTGGCAGTACTCTCTCTTGCTCTGGTTAAGTTGGCGATATATTAGTTTTATATGGCAGGGCTCACCACAGTTACTTGTATATCACTTTATATCCAGATGTTTAGGTGCTAAGCCTACTGTTCTGTGCCACTGCAAAGGTATAAAAGCCACAAGAAAGAGAAGGGATTGCTTGGCAACAACCTAAGCTCACCAGCCAACTCTATCAGTATTTGCATGCAAGTCATATTGAACTCATCCAGAGTATGAGGAAAGCTTGACAGAACTTAGCGTGTTTATCAGCCTAAGTAGGCAGCTGGGGGGCCTGCCAGGGAATATTTGAACGATAATCAGTGTGTCATAAGAGGAGGAGTTTTACTTATTGAAAGCACAACTTAAAGTAATGGGCAAATAGTTGCCCAAAGGTCCTCATGCAGCTCAGGGCCATATTCGAGGTACTGGAAGTGCTCTGTGACTCTGCCAACTGCATGAGAGGGGGAGAGAAGAGCTGTCAGCCACATGTCAGGAGAGACCTGAGGTGGCATGTGGGATAATACATGAAGGTCTGAAAGATGGACTCTTCCAGGAAAATAGGAACAAACCCACATGCAGGCTTTGAAAATTTGGCTCAGTTTCCATCTCTGAGGTTTTGAAGAAACTCATCTAGTGAAACAGGGGGAGGGAAATGCGACCCAAGCTAGCAAACAAGCAAACAGAACCCAACCAACAACAAAGTTCCCCCATGTTTTATAAATAAGTTCAAACAATTGCACACAAAAAAAATAAATAATCCCACTCCCCATTCTGTGAAGTGTGTGTGTACTGCTACCCTCCAGAAAACATCTGGTTCAAGGTATCTCTGGAGTGCAGCAAACACTGTCATCCCCAAGGAGGTGGGAGCATATTAGAGGGAGGCTTTGCCTCTCCTGCCATGGGAAAGAGAAAGGCCAGAGACACTAGAGCTAGTTTGCTGCTTCCCTTGCAAGCTGATGCAAGAGAGGACCAGATTGCTTATCCACGTCCTGCTTCTCCCTCCCATGGCAGCAGCCATCTATACAGATTTCTGTATACCAGTATAGTCCAAGGATGTCACAGCTTTGCAGTTGTCCTGCATGTTCTGCATCTGCCTCTTTTGACTCTTCCTAGAGCTGGCCCTGAGTCTGCAGCACGGAGTCTGAGCAGATCTGTGCCGTGCACCCTGTGCCACTGGAGTCAATGGTTGCTCTCCGTTGACTGGGATATAGAGGATTTGTTTTTCATCGCTGTTTTTATTGGGGAGTACTAAGTGCCCATCAATGGCAACCCAGAAACAGTAGCTAGGGTTCTGCCTTATTTTGGAAGCTGCTTAATCAGAACGATATGCTGCTTGCATAAGGAGCCTCTTCTAAATGGATGCTCTGCTGGCTGTGGCTGGATTTATCAGCGAGGAATGTTGCTTTGGGAAAAGCAATTGCTCATACAGAAACTGCATCATATTCCTGTATACTATTCAGTATGGTTCTCTGTTGAGCACCTATTGATTTTTAAGGAAGAATGATGTACCAGACAAGTTTTTCTTCAGTAGAAACAATATTACTGGTGAATAAGAATCCAGCCTGTAAGGGAGATGCTGACTCTCCACCTTTTCTGCAGCATGTGTATGTCAGACTCTTCAAATGAATCACTGGAATAGCATTTCTAAACCGATTGTCACATCACACTCTGGAGCAGGCATGTAATTAACTCCTGAGAGCAAAGGCCAGAAACACCTTCAGGAGCTGGGTTTCTCAGGATGGTTGGCTAGTTCAGAATTGTGGATAACTGTATGAAAAGTTCAGCCATATCTGGACCTGCATAGAGACAGTGTGCATTAATCTAGTGTGAGATTTGGTAGTCAGGAGCCCTGGGGTCTGAACTCAATTCCATCATTGACTTGCTGTGTGCTTTGGAGAAGGTCATTTAACCTTTCTCTGGCTCATTTTCTCTATTAGTATAAAGGGGGAATGATGCTAACCAGCTCCCAGGTTGCTGTGAAGCATACTAAACTGTGTTTGTCATGTACTGTGGAAGTGCAAAGTATATCTAAGGCCTCCAGGAGCAAAGATAGGAAGAACTGACAGGAGGTGCTGGCTCCTAGCCTGAGACTCAGCCGCAGCACATGGCTTCCAGAAGTGCCAGAAGGGAGCATTAGCTTTGTCACATGCATAATTCTGTGTCTTGTTTTGTGTCACCCAAAGGACCCTGTTCTGTTAATTATTTTTCTTATTATCTACCCTGTGACAGTTCGGAGTCCCTCTTGCTGACCTGGCTCCTGATTGCAGCACAATTCCCCACCGAGGAGGGGAAGCAAAGAGGGCTGCTGATCTCTTTTTCTTTTCCCTGGGATCCAGGGATAGCATACATGCAAATGGATCAAAACTGTGCCAGCAGAGGTTCAGGCTGGACATTAGGAGGCATTTCTTTACTGAGAGGGTTATCAAACACTGGAAGAGGTAGCCTGCCCTGTAATGAAGAAGGGGTGATCTTCTCAGGTCTACTATAAGGTGCAGACAAGTAGAAACATGTGAACAGGTGTGCGTGTTTTCTAGTAACACAGACCGGTTGAGACAAGGCAACGTGTTGTTGGTTTCTGTGTACATGTCAAAGTCTTGAGAGGTCCTGCTGGAGGTCAGCATTAGGGATCTTGTGGCTCCTGATTTGCTAGCAGGGGTTGTTCTGAAGCTCAGAGAGGTTGTCTTTCCTGGTTGGTGTGTATTGGAGGGGGACAGAGTTAAGAAGTGTAAACTAATCTCACTCATTTAAATTTAAAACAACCTGAAGCTAGAGTAGCCTTTCATTTACATCTGTTCAGTCCATTGGCTCCAGGGATGTTCCTCCTGATCTAGCACAGCAGAACTGAAAAGTGTGCTCTCCTTTAATTAGAAGGAAACACTTTTTAATTGGCCAGCATAGTGCTAGCAGATGTAGTGTCTGAAAAGAGACCAGAATGAGCATCTAAAGCATGTTGCAAGCCTTATAATTTTGAAACTCCTAAGAGTATGGTTCTCTAAGGAAGGGTCTCTGCTATTATTCAAACACTCTTGTTATGTGACTTTCCATTGGAAAGAATTACTTTGCCTTGTAGCTCTGTTGCTCAGTGGCATCCTAGAAATACTTTGCCTTGGCTGTAAATTGTTTCAAGGCCAGGCAATGTGTGAACAAGTGCGTGGGCATCATGTTAGAAAGTTCATCCAAGGTGTGCTTGGCTATATGGCATAAACACTTAATAAACAGCTTTGGCTTGGGAATGTCATGGCAAGCAGATTTAAATGACTATATTCTTCCACCTTTTTTTGAAACACTTCTCAGCTGCTATTTTGGTATGTATGCTTTGTGGTACCAGGCACAGTGAGCACTTAATCATTTTACAAGGCAGCCAAATACAAATTACAAAGCCAATTAACAAATACTTTCATCTACAGGATTTATACTACAGCTTGGCTCTCTTCATACACAGACTAGCATAGAGGGCCCAGTTTGGGAAAGTAATTCAACATCCACCCAATTTTCATTAGTGCAAATGGCACTTCAGCACCAGTGTGCCCCAGCTCTGGGGGCAAGTTGTTCTCCTAACCAGGGCATAGACTAATGGACCAGGAGACCAACTCCTGGTTGTGCTGCAGATATGTTCTGTGATGTTGGCCGAGTTGCTCAATCTGTGCTTTAAATGTAAATGAGAACAGCATATCTTATTTTACTCTTCTGTATATATTCAGATGGCAAATTCTTCAAGACTGGATTGTTAGAGCAGGAAGGTCTTTACAGCAGCTACCTTCATGTGTTTGAGCTGAGGGATAATACACCCCTGCAGTCAAAGGTGACAGAGAGAGGATATATCCTCAGGTTGTTTAAATAGGCATCTGCCATGAATCAATCTCTAGAGGAAGAACCATCAACCCACTTCATGTCTTAACAAAACCACAGTCTTGGCTGAGACTCAAACTGTTACTATTTAACATGGGCATTTTCAAGAAATGCACTGGTGTTCATGAATAATAAGGCTAGTAGTGATAATAATTAGCAGTTTGAGGCACCTTGCAATTCTGTAATACCATTTGTCCCAGAGTTACTTAGATGAGTTTAGGCACTTGCTTTGGAGATGAAGTGCAGCCACCTCTGGGCTGGGGTGTGTATTAAAACACACCAAGGTTGTGTTTTAATACCATAGAGTGATGTGGTATGACTTACTGGTACAGAAAGTGAGTAAGAAGGCTGACCTATCCCTCCATGTTTCTGTACCACCTTTTTATACAGGAGAAAGAGATTGTTAGAATAGGTGGTTGAACCAGGCAATCGCTCTCCTGGCCTTGTTCTGATGGGTTTAATTTAAGAGAGAACAGAATTAGCCAGTGCTCACTTACAAGACAAAATGGGAGAAAAAGAAAAGACCACAAAGACATCTCATCCATTCATGCAGAAATCTCAGTGTTCTCATTTATTTCTTAATCCTACTCTTTCAGTTGCTTTAAATTATAGTTCACCAAGGTATTAAACAGACATAACTTCAAACACAAGCAGAAAAAAAAGACACAAATGGGGCAATTCCAGGTACAATAAACCGTGCCTGTCATTCAGGGACCTTGCTCATTCTTAGACTGAAATTGCAGTTAAAATGTAATTCATAAAAATGGCACAGTCATATTCAGCAGATCTTTCCCCTTGGCTTTTTACTCCTGGTATGGCTTTGCAGAACAACTATTCTTAATAAAGCATGTTATTAATTAAGGATTAGTCTGTTCTAGCTGAGCAGGTCAACTATGAGTCTGGAGGTGTCTCTGATAGCCTGGTCTGACACCAGTGTTCATATCACTGCTGATAAGATGTGAGCAGGATCAAACAAACAAAAAGAAACTGCCAGTGGCTGTGCAGACAGCAAGTGAGGAAAGCTGATGAAAAATGTAAGGAAACCCTCATTTCTGTAAGAAAGCCACAAGGTCAGAGTTAGAGAGCTGAGGTTAGTACGAAGGCTGTGTAAGATCATAGTGCTAGCCCCATTAGTACTCCATTCCACCCTGGTTTAGGTCTCAGCCACTCAAGTAATATCTCTGCTAATGCTTTGTCCAGGTGCTGTGCAGCAGTCACTAAGAGGACAGAGACTGGTTTTATTTAAATGGACACTGTTCCTGTCTGCTTCTGTTTTGGCTGAGTGTAATGAAAATTGTGCCCTTTAGATATGTCTCTTCCATTAAAGATATTTTGGTTAAATTTGCTCTGCAGTGCTATCAGGGAAAGAAACCTAATATTAAAAATTATTAGTCAGTCAAACTGTCCAGCTTTTCACAAAACTAAAACAAGGAGGTGAAATCTGCATTATAAGACTTCCAAAATCAATGCATTTAAATAGCATGCTTAACAACAGGAGAGCAACTTCAAGTCTTCAGTTATGAGAACTTTCTCCTTAGGGTGTTGTAAGATTGGAGGCCAGTGACATGCTTAACTTTTCCAGGAGAAGGCTTTAGTTCAAGGCATTTGATGTGTTGAAGTTGCATTAATATTTTGGTGAGAGCAGCATGTGCTTTTCTAAGGGAGACGTCAGGCTAGTCACTGGATGAGAATTTATCTCCATTTTGAAATTTTAGCTCTGTGTAAGCTTAGTGTCTCTGGTCTGCTGCATGTGCCTGCAGAATAGAATATTTAAGTCTAAAGAATTAATAACAAATTGCTTGGGAAAGTATGCAGCCCTTTGAGACAGAATAGGCTTTCAGACTGTACAAAAGGACTGACGAACCTCCAGTCATAGGATTAGGAGAGAAGAGGGAGATGTTGAGTGTGAGGGTACATATTGCTGATTTATTTTTTCCAGATATTGCTGATGGGTCTTATCCTTATTCTGGGTAGCAAGACCCAACACAGATTAGGATGATGGAAAAAAAAGAAAAGAAGAAAAAAAGAAGAAAAGAGCATATCAAAGCTGAGCTGAAAATTTGATACCATGAGTCTGACTTCCTGAGTTCCCCATCACCCTTGTCCCCGTCCTTCTTTGTTGACAGTCAGTAGCAGCTGAGAGCTTTTGATTTATTTCTAGAACTGGGACAAAGTATATAGGCAACTCTATGATTATGATTTAAGTGATACACAAGTGAGAGACAACAGTAGAAGGAAAAACTTCTCAAGCCTTGTAGTGGTCATTGCAATCCAATATGAATCTCTTGTATGCCATAGTTTAAATGACTATATTTGCTTGGGCAGAGTGTGCTGCTGACTACACACCCTAAACAAGGCCATTCAGAAGAGTCTTTAGGACTTTTCCATCACTATAGGAGCTTTCTACTGAATTTTTTCTGACTTTACTGACCTAGGGAGTGATACTCCCATTTTTAATAGATAGGGGAATGTCTATATATTAGCACTTCTAGAGTGGCTGAAGCTGTATCATCAGTGTGGTACTTTCTACTACTTAAATAGAGCCACCTCCAAAAAAGTAACTCACCTGGAGAATGTGGTGACAGGGAAGCTAGAAAAAGATCACAGCTCTTTAGACCACTGATAGATGGGGATGCAACAATACAAAGTTAGACACGGCCAAAACCCTCAAGCACACAATCAAGTCCATATGGCTTATTATGTTGGCAGGGTCCTGGAAAATGCATTGCCTTAGCAGTCAAAAATGTGAGATAATCCTGTTAACTATGTCTCATCTATTGATGTTTATGCAAATGTGTGTTCCCTCCTATTTGTGATGGGATATGAACATGCAAAAGGAGGATTACAGGAGCTCAGCTGATGTGTAGTATCTCATGCTACAGTGACTTCTGTCAGGAATTCCCTTGCTTTGTCTGTGGAGATGCAGTGACAGGAGGATTGGGAGTATGCCACTGCCTTGATTTCCCTGCTGGTTTTCTGTGCAGAGAGATTCTGCTGAGAAGTATCTGTCCTCTACTCCTTTTCCACAAAGTCCTGAATAGGAGTGCCCACAAGAACAGATATGGCATCAGCTTTGTTCCAGTTGACTTCTCTTCAACCCCAGTTTTCTCAATATGTAGAGAAAAACATGAGTGCAGCCATTACAGGACTTCAGCTAAAGTTGTTTGTGGGTTTGAAAACAGTCCCAGTGTTGTTGGGATTTAATTGTGGTTCTTCGTTATGAGTTCTGTAATATTTTACTCCTGACCTGCTCAAAATTTTGTTATGGGGGTTCATTAAGACACTGATGAACAAGGGGCATAGAGCTGTTTTGACATTGTGGCAAAGACTCCAAGAAAAGCTTGTCTGTAGAAATGAATGACCAAAAACTATGAGCTGGTTTTATAACCTCTCCTTTCCTTCTTTGTTAGCCTAACAGTTTGTAATTTTTCTGCTTGTTCATGCAGGAACTACCTCTTCAGACTTAGTCTACACAACGTTTCTCTTATTCAGGTATGTTCATTTTTAATTCTCTTGTTTTAGTTGACTTGCTCATGAATGTGTAATATTTGATGCACATTTTCAGAAGCTGTATAGTGTAAATTTGCCCAGAGTGATGAAGCAGGGAGAAGACAAAGTCAGAACCAGATGCTTATTCCCACTCCAATGATAGTGCTGGGGGAAGGGCTCTTCTGTGCTTGCCCATTTGGACAGCACACTCTGCTCTTAATTCTTGAGTGTTTGGGTGGTAACAGGATCTGCCAAAAGTATGGCATCTTAAGGAACAAAGCATGTAGCGTGACTGATACAGCTTTAAACACAACAATCAATAGAAATCCTTGGCTTTCATTAGAGGAAATGTCAGCAACATGTAGGAGAAGCTTTTACTATTCTCGTCCATCCTCATTTTTAGCCATTGTTGGCCTCTGTGAATATGGATTGCTGAGGAGCTGTGCTTTGCTGAATGAATTACAAAAAACAAGGTTGGACTTTCAAGCATTCAGAAGGCAAAACACATTGAAAGATGTATGTTACCCATGGCAGAATGGAGGTAAAGCAGCTAAACTTTGAAAGGGCTTGCAAATAACCAGCAGTATGAGGACTTTCTTCCCACTGCACTGAATCTGGAGTCAAAAGATGCAGCAAAAGTTGTTAGTGAAAAGCCCAACTGCTTATGTTAAATAAATAAGTACTTGCACTCTGGGATATTTACTTTCTTCTACAGTTGCCTAGAGCACTGAAGATACATTCAGGAATTCTGAGATAGATTGAAGGGCTTTCCTCATGTACCTGGCCATACAAAGAAGCCATTAGAGCAGTATGACAGCCATTCTAATATGCACAAGCCTTTTGCTGATAGTAAGAGTTACAAGTATAGCTGGAGAAAAGAAAACATGTTTAATGGTTGTAAAATGCATTGAATCTTCCTTTAAAATGAAAACAAAGTCTGGAATTACCAGTGACAACAATGAAGAGTTAGAGAAGCTGATACTCCCATTTGGCAGTAGTTTCTCTTTGCAGAGCCATATTAGCATGGTTGGAAAGCTTCCAGCAAGCACACAGGAGAGGGAAGTCTCTAGTTTATACAAAGTGTCATACCTTCTGCAATGCCTGTTATCACACTGCCTGACACAGCCTCTTGTGCTTGTCAGACAAGGGTTCCCCTTCTATGAAACCCATTTGTGAATCTCCCTCACACACTTCTGAAGTCAGGCTTGGCTTGGGCCCTTTTTGGTGCAGCAAGCTTCCTTCCCTACACCGCAAAACATGGGAAGTCTCCTTCTATGGCACTGGAGGATGCTGTGGGATCTCCGGTTAACATAATGAGCTTAGTTTGCTCCTGCTTTCTGGGTGTATCCGGTCACTTTGCCAAGAGTTTTTGCATGACAAAGAGAGCATGGAATTATGTTGACACACGTGTTGGGAATGATGGAAGCGATTGTTTCCCGACCTAATGGTTGCCTAAGTAGCTGCTTGGCTTGGCTCCATAAAGCACATGATGCAGATTAGAGGCACCCCCTCCTACCTTCCCTTCACTGTGCATCATTTTAAAGATCAGATCAGAAAGCGAGACAAGAAAAGCAAGAAATTTGCAAGGGTGAGAGTGCAGTTTAAGAAACAGTCACAATGCTAATTTGGGTTGGTTTGTATCTCTTCTTTGCTTGTAAGTAAAGCACAGTGTGGGTGTTATTTGGCCTGATTTGGGGATAGTTTTTTTGTCCTGAAATTGTGGTCTGATTTATTTCTGCTCATGGGACTTCCTCTTCAAATTGCCAGTGGTATTAAAACTGTTTTGTGGTGCAACATTGCATTGAAAGATGTCTGCTCCCTTCCATTGGAACCTTCTTGAGTTGAAGGCAGAAACATGAGGAACAGAGTCTACAGGGAGCGGGATATGCCTGTTGAGGGGCAAAGCCTGGCAGAGTGAGGAATGTATCTCTCTACAGCAAGGTTAGGTGAAGTTTAAAGCTGATTTTCACTGAATGTCCTTGTGCAGTCAGCTATATTGATAGGCTGCACTGGGGAAAAGACAAGGGCACATTTCAGCCCCATAGCTGTCACAGAAAGGAGAGAGGGCCAGAGTCTTCCTGTGAAGGAGATGACTCTTCATTGTCTTCAGCAAGGGTGTTCACAGCATCTCATGGGAGCAATATTCCTATGCCACTGCTTGCTCCCACAGCAAACTCAGTACTTAAGTGTCTCATTCTGTAATGGGTAGATTTACTAGCTCATTTTACCTAATGCATGTTTTTCGTGACAGTTATCTGTTCTTTAACCAGAAAATTAATATTTCCTGCCATTGAGCAAGCCATAATGTTTTTCATCACAGCATTACTTCAGTCATTGCTTTTCAGTTGGAATAAATTCTTCTTTTTCTGGATTTTAATCCCCTTTATGAATACTGTGTATCACAAACCCAGGGTTAACTATTCCATCACTCTCTGATTTAAAAAAAGTTTTCAGCTCACGGAGTTCAGACGACTAAGCTCTTTCCTTCTACCTGTTGAATGACTCTGGAGGCCTTTCGTTTAAACCCAATGCAAAATCAGCTAAAATGAGCAAGAGTTCTCCATCATCTTCAAAGATCTTTTTGTGAAACTGTCACTCCTGAAAATACATTTTAGGAGTTGTCAGTTGCAGAAGCTGAGGTTATGGTATTGCTCCTGAACCTGTGTTGGACTGCCAGTGGTATAAACTTCATTATGTAATCTCCACAGCAAGGAATGCTCTGTAGTATAGTGTAGCTCCTCCATGTTGTTTGGATAAGAAGTTATTGTCTTGGAATTCCAGTAGGCTAGAAGACAAAATGGAGCATCATAAGGGCAAGTTATTGAATAAAAGTTGTGTAAGAAGGTAACATTGCCTTATAGAACAGTTGAGATTTCAGGGGAGAGGAGGAAGAGAGGTAGATTTTAGGATGTGTCAGCTGTTGGACTGTATTTTAAAGGAGTCATTTCCTTTCTGTGGTTGTTTCTCCAAGATGTTAGTGCTGAGCTTTTATATAAGAATTAGTGAGTGGAGCAGAAACTGAAGCAGTACAAGCTCGCTTCCTGCTCCACAAAACAAACTGTACTGACTTCTCTGAGATTTTTTTCCCCCTTTCTCATTTTGTTTCTGAAATGTGTTTCAGAGATTCCATTTGGGACCTGGGAAATCTTTCACCAAGTGAGTTTTAGCTGCATGAGAAACTTTGGTGGTGGTGGTGAATATTTTTCTGAGAAACATTTTTGGCTGAATTTCAAGATCCAGAAGCAAATTGAGGCCAAATTATTTGGGGGGTCACTTGTGATTTTGTCTACCTGCCTTTCTTGCCAAAACTGAGGCACATTGTTAAAGAATTTCTGAACATCAGCATATTGAGATGCCCCAGCTGGGATATCCAAAAGTACCTCTTTGGTGCTTTGGCACGTAGCATTCAAAGGCATGTAGCATTGATATTCTTGCAGCAGTCAAGAAGCACAGTTTTAAAATGGATACTAGTTCCTAAATCTTTTCGTGTCTCTTAAACAAAATCCCTGCAACATGTTTCATCTCCATCTTTAAATGGTTCCCTTGTATGCATTGTAAGCTCTGAGTATTAGACATTTTATAGAACACACTTTAAAAATGATGTGTACTGGGAGCACATGGTGTATTTAATTTATGCATGGGTCTGAAACAAGGTTAGCTCCTAATCTGCAGCTTTCACAGTGAGGCCATAGAAAAGTCTGGTTTATAATGGAGTTTGTAATTAATGGAGGAGGTGGAAGGGTCACTTAAAAAACATAAGCCTTTGAGCAAATTTTTAGAAATGCACGATGCTGATTAGGACTTCTTAGGAAGGAATGCTATTCTTTGCTGTGTGTAAAAAGCAGGCTACTTGGCAGGCATTCCATAAATCCCAGTGCAGTGCCTACCCCCTGTTCACCCTGATTTTGCTTGAAACTTAGAGTTCTCAATTGAACTGAGTGGAAAATGATTTTTTCCAACCTTTCAGAGATGCAAATATTTCCACCCTTTTTCTGCACTGAAATGAAACCAAGACTTTTTGATATCTCTGTAAAATCTGAAAGAGGAAATAGACACATGGTTGCTTGGGATGCAAATATTCTCAGACAAGTTATTTTCTGAAGCATCAAGAGAGAGGATTTGAATGTGCTTTTCTTGCATCTCAAGCGATTGACCTGGTTTGTTTAGGGCATCTGTTTTTCTTTTCCTTTCCTTTATATTGTGACCAGAAATTTTCCTCTAGCTCCAAGGTTCCTATCTGGACTTTCATCTGATTAGTTTAATAGAAACTGTTAGAATTTCATAAAATGTTTTTATTTCAATTATTTGTTTCAATGGAAGATGTGAAGAAGTTTCTAACCTGCAAAATTTATATGCTGACTGGTTAGGTTGTGTTAGGTTAATACTATTTAAAATACTTGAAGAGTTGGTATGTAGGATAGAATAGAATAGAATAGAATAGAATAGAATAGAATAGAATAGAATAGAATAGAATAGAATAGAATAGAATAGAATAGAATAGAATTAACCAGGTTGGAAAAGACCTCTGAGATCATCAAGTCCAACCTATCATCCAACACCATCTAATCAACTAAACCATGGCACCAGGCACCCCATCCAGTCTGCACTTTCTTAAAATTAAACTGTATTTGAAGAGATTGAAAGAATAAACAGGTACACCTATTGCAAAATCCTGACATACACTTGCAGAGGATGTTTCATATCAGCCAGAGGCACTTTGAGGTGTGCCTGTTCTAGTGTGGCCTTCTCCAATCAGCAGCTAAACCCCAAGCAGCCACTCCCTGACTCCCTGCCTTGCTGCAGCGGGGGACGATTAGAAGAGTAAAAGTGGGAAAAAATATGGGTTGAGATAAAGACAATAAGTGAAGCAAAAGCCATGTACACCAGCAACGGAAAACAAGGAATTCATTCACCATTTCCCATCAGCAGGCAAGCGTTCAGCCACCTCCAGGCAAGCAGGGCTCCATCATGCATAACGGTTACTTGGGAAGACAAATGGCATCACTCTGAACCACCCCTTTCTTTCTTCTCCCCCCAGCTCCATGTGCTGAGCATGAGGTCATATAGTGTGGAATATTTGGTCAGCTGGGATCAGCTGTCCCAGCTGTGTTTCCTCCCAACTTCTTGTTCACCCCCAGCCCGATCACTGGTGGGGCAGTGTGAGAAGCAGAAAAGGCCTTGGCTCTATGTAAGAGTGTGGATTGCTCAGCAATGCCTAGAATATCCCCGAGTTATCAACGCTGTTTTCAGCACAAATCCAAACCATAGCCCCATACGAGCGACTATGAAGAAAATTAACTCTATCCCAGACAAAACCAGCACAAATAAAAATGTGTAAGGATAAGTGGCAGAGTTTAATTTGGTTTTTCTCTGTACAGTTGAATGAAGAAAAAAACCAATGGGTAGCAGTGAGTAATATGGTTTACAGCACAAATTGTCACTCAGGTAATCTTTCCTGGTGAAAATACTTCACTGGGAAAATTTAAGCAGAGTATGTTCACAAAGCCCTGGTGCTGATCAGAAAACTTATAAATAATAGATGAATCTTACATCCCCAAGAGATGCTGGATAGGCACCAGATGGGGCCCAAATCTGTGGATCTGCCCACAGGTACTGGAAGGAAAGTTAATCTGCCCAGTTTATCTGCCTGGTATATGCTTGGGTGTGAAATGGGGGCACTTCTTTATAAAGTGCTGTGAATTTTGTCAATAAAAAGATGTAAAAGTATTGTATTTCAGGTTTACTTGCAGAACCATCCTTGAGCTGTTCCCAGTTTTCAAAATGTCCTTTGAAAAATCACAGGGAAAGTAGGCATTGATATGCAGCACAAACCCATGGGTGCTCGTGAGATGGCCCAGCTTTGCTGAATGTATTTATTTCTTCAATCTAGCTGGAGTGCCAAGATTATTATCTAATTCAAAATCCAGTTTGGGAAGCAATTCTGGGAAAAGATTGAGAATGCTTTGCCTATATTTAAGTTCTACTGAGCCACCTGACAGGAACTCCATTTTGAAGTGTTCATGGATAAACTTCACTTTCCAGATGTCATTTTGTTTTTTAAAGTAGTTTATTATTTTTTTACTTGCAGATTCCCAGTTACATCTTTGAATTACATGGCATATCTTTCTAGATAAAACTTTTATTTCTAGGCCAATGCAATTCCCTCATTTAAAAACATAATCAAAACCTCTGCTAGAGCAGATGCAGTCTTTAATATGTGGCTCGTAGCTGAGTTATGATTGTCACATATTTTATCAGTACGCTACATTTTTTATTAACAGATTAACATATAAATCTATTCATAAATCACCTTCCAAAGCTGCACCTAAACCCTCTCACTCTCAGCCAAGGAGGTTTAAAGCTATTCCATAATAAAGCTTATACTGGCTGAACAAACTTTCTGGCAAATTCAGCTTTTTATTCCTACGGTTTCAGGTTCCCCAAACAAAATCTACTCCCTGAATACACCCTTCCTTAAAGTGACTCGCCAGGAGACAGATTGTGGCTTTCAGGTGAAGGTCTACCTAGGATTTATCTAAGTGAGAAATTTCTACCTGAATTGGGAGATGGGGGAAGAAAAGGCATGTCAGACTGGAGGTGGTCTGAAGACTGGTCTGAAGGCCACACTTATCTTTCAAGGACACAGTTCTCCAGCTCTGAGCTGCCAGCAACTGTACTCCTTAATAAGCTCCAGCTTATGCTGTTGGGAGCCAACCTTGTGCTGATGTTACTTGTCAGCTGGAATTCAGAGAGCAGAGAAATCCAATCTTCTATCATATTCTGTAGTGTTGAGTGATTTCTGAACACATCTCCTCTGTCTGAGAGAACCCAAATTGAGAGTCCCTTTATAGACAGCAAAACGTAAGTCCAGGTCTAGCTTTAAATAAATGCCTGTTTTCCTTTGAGAATTTTCTGAGGTAAGAACATGCTGCATGCTCTATCAAGTGAGAATACATTTCCATATGTGCATTCATACATTTGTTAACCTGGTCCAGAGTGAAGTGCCTAGCTGTGACAAATGTAATTGTGAATGCCTCCAGAGAAGGGCAATAAGGACGATTAGAGGGCTGGAGCACGTCTCCTGTAAGGACAGACTGAGGGAGTTGGGGCTGTTCAGTCTGGAGAAGAGAAGGCTCTGAGGAGACCTAATTGTGGCTTTCCAGTGTCTGAAGGGGGCCTACAAGAAAGCTGGGGAGGGACTTTTTAGGGTGACAGGTAGGGATAGGACTAGGGGGAATGAAGCAAAACTAGAAATGGGTAGATTCAGATTGGATGTTAGGAAGAAGTTCTTCACCATGAGGGTGGTGAGACACTGGAACAGGTTGCCCAGGGATGTGGTGGAAGCCCCATCCCTGGAGGTTTTTAAGGCCAGGCTGGCTGTGGCTCTGGGCAACCTGATCTAGTGTGAGGTGTCCCTGCCCATGGCAGGGGGGTTGGAACTAGATGATCTTGAGGTCCCTTCCAACCCCAACAATTCCATGATTTTATTATTCTATTTAGGTATGCTATAGGAAGTTCTCATATATTCATTCACATCTACATTTATATATGTAGATGTGTATATATATGTATGAATGAGCTTCTATACACAGAAGGATCATATCCATAGGGTTGTATAGCACATTATGCATATGGCACATATAGGTTCAGGATCTGTACCTGTTTGGGCTGACACTTTGCATTAAGCAGGGCAGCCTTCTCCAAGTCAGTGAAGGCCCCACCTAGAGAGGAACTACACTTCTATGTTCACACAGTGAAGTGAGGTTGGTATGATGACTGTCAGCCACCTGCTTTCCTGGGTGACTTGTTAGTTGTTATTCCTCCCTTCCCTGCCTCACCTCACCTGTAAGCCAAAACTACTACAGCAGTTTTGGCCTTTGTCAGCAAATAGCATGAGAGTTTAATTAGCTGCTGAAGTCCTTTACTAATAACAGTAGCATATTTGGCTCTTAGAATCATAGAATCATAGAATCAACCAGGTTGGAAAAGACCTCAGAGATCTTCAAGTCCAACCTATTACCTAACATCACAACTAAACCATGGCTCCAAGTGCCATGTCCAATCCTTTTTTGAACACCTCCAGGGGGATATTAGAATAGAATAGAATAGAATAGAATAGAATAGAATAGAATAGAATAGAATAGAATAGAATAGAATAGAATAGAATAGAATAGAATTAGCCACTGTCAGGCATTTTATGTGTAGGGAATGAAGACTAATGGTCTTATTTCACACAGAACCACAGAATCACAGAATGTTAGGGGCTGGCAGGGACCTCAAAAGATCAGCTAGTGCAACCCCTTTGCCGGAGCAGTATCACCTATACCATATCACACTGGAATGCATCCAGGTGCATCTTGAATATCTCCAGAGAGATATTCAGCTTAGAGTCATGATCATTAAACATCCTTTAGATTGGGAAGGGGAAAAAAACCCAAAATTTGAGGGGAAAAAAAAAGTCCCTTGGACTTTTTGTATCTTCTCACTGAAGTTGCCTCTTTGGGAAATGTAGGCTGGTTTGCTTACTTGCCCCTTTTTTCTCTGTGTGCTGTTTCTCATTCCATCAGAACCCAGGAGAGGCTCTGTGGGGATCTGTGTTCTTACACCCTGGCTGTTCCCTGCCCTGACACATGCATTCATCTGTGGCTGCTGTCAATAAATCCACCTCTGCATATGTTCCCGAGAGGCAAATCAGCCTCTTGGTGTAGGCTACACCTTGGCTAAACTGATATTTATATAAACAGAGATTTGTATAAAAATATGCTGCTTTAAATCATTAGTGCTTTAGGGATGTGGCATATTTTTAGACACAGGAGAAGTTTATTCTCTAGCTGCAAATGCTGGCTTACCACAAGTCACAGAAAGTGTTTCCACATTGCTGCTGTTGCAGTTAGGCTGCTCTGATGCGATCAACAGTGAAGGCTCTAACGCAGGATGGGTTTTGATGCAGCACCTTTGCTAAGAGCAGTAGATGTGGCAACAGCAGCCTACTGAGTTTCACACACCAAGCACAGGGTTCACACAGCCAGCTCCTGCCTCATGCCCTCCTGGAGAGGAGGTGATGCCCCCCTGCAGTCTCTTGTTCAGCAAGTTCAGGTTTGTGGAGATGGTGGGCTGCCAATCAGTGGAGCCCGGGGACAGGTCCTGGCGCCCTGCTGCAGCCAGTGCTGTGGTTTACTACTTCTCAGGGCTGTGTGTTCAGGAAAGTGCTTTTCCTACCTGGGACCTGGCGCCCTGACCCATCTTCAGGGTGGGAGCTGAGTTGCACATGCTGGGAAGTCAGAATTAAGAGAAGTCCTTGAAGACACAAAGGACTGCAATTTACAAGATGAACAATGGAGTATCTGGGCCAATTACAGCAGGCCACAGATCTTTTTAAGGCTGAGAATACAGAGAAATACATTTCATTCTCAAAGTAGAGTTTTGGAGAGATCTAAATGATTCACATCCCTTGCACTGGCTCTCTGCACAGGATTAAGTTTGACCCTGGCAGCATCCAGCCATTTATAATGAGAGCATTTATAAAAAGTCACCATTTATTGATTTGCATCTCTCTAAGGGCCCATGAATGACCTCATGTGTTTCCTTTAAAACCGACTATTGAACTCTTAGAGAAAAATAATAAAAGAATTACTTTATAGTAAATACATTTCATGTCTGTGCATGTGCTTTTCCCCTAGATAAAGAATCCAGCTTTTCTCTGTTAGTACCAGTTTAGCTGATGTGTGGTTTACAGCTCCTTTTAAATGCAACAGATCTGAATGACTAACGGGAGGAGATTATTTGAGCCAGGAGCTACAGAGCAGAGTCACTGACATGGTCTGCACAGCTGTTACCAGAGATTCAGAGCTGGGAAGCAGAGCTGGGAACGGATTGCTCATCGCTCCCACAAGGCATCAATCCTGTGTCAGCACAGCAGGCACAGCTTCCCTAAATGCTTTGAGAGTCTCAGAGAGCTTTGGCCTCCAAGGTTCATCCACCTTCCCCAGTTTGAGCTTAAGGAAAGCACAACCCATGTGCTAAGAGAACACATGAGTAAACAGGCACAAACTTAACTATGCCTATGGTATCTCCAGCCACCTTGGCTGGAGCAAGATGGCAAGTTTTCAGGCTCAAGGTTTTTCTTCAGGGCTGCAGAAAAAGTAGCAAGCCTTCAGCTAAACAGCAAACAACAGCTGCTGTGAGTTGCCTGCTAATGGATGGGGAAATAAGAGGGGAATGCTGGGCTCTCTGGAGGAGGGTTAGGGCTGTGGGGTATAAATGAGTTGCTGGGTGCTGCCACAGCTTGCACAGTCAACAATGATCCTATGGGTGTTCTGCTGTCACTGAAATGCTTCCTTCATCTAAAAGTTGGCACCCTGTGGCTATAGCTCTCTGAAGGATTTTTATCTGTGGCATGAACAGGCAGAGACCAAGCTATTCTGAGACTGGGGAGTCTCCCAGTCTTCAGTGGAAGGAGGTATGCAGAAAAAAATTATGTATTTCTCTCATTCTCTGTATCATAGAACCATAGAATTGTCAGTGTTGGAAGGGACCTCAAGTTCATCTAGTTCCAACACCCCCTGCCATGGGTAGGGACACTTCACACTAGATCAAGTTGCCCAGAGTCACATCCAGCCTGGCCTTAAAAACCTCCAGGGATGAGGCTTCTACCACCTCCCTGGGCAACCTGTTCCACCACCCTCATGGTGAAGAACTTCTTCCTAACATCCAATCTGAATCTACCCATTTCTATTTTTTTTTTCATTCCCCCTAGTCCTATCACTACCTGTCACCCTAAAGAGTCCCTCCCCAGCTTTCTTATAGCCCCCCTTCAGATACTGGAATGCCACAATTAGGTCTTCTCAGAGCCTTCTGTTCTTCAGACTGAATAGCCCTAACTCCCCCAGTCTGTCCTCATGAGAGAGATGCTCCAGCCCTCTAATCATCCTCGTGGCCCTTCTCTGGACACATTCCAGCACCTCCAGATCCTTCCTGTAACAGGGGCTCCAGAACTGAACACAGTACTCCAGGTGGAGTCTCACCAGAGCAGACTAGAGGGGGAGAATCGCCTCCCTCAATCTGCTGGCTATGCAAAGGTGAGTCTGGATAGCATAGAGTAAGTGCCTTACTTGTAAACAGTCAGCTTTCCTTTCTCCACAAATAAAGCTGAGATAATGACACTTGGCCTTTGAAATGCTTTGCAGTAAGTGGCTTTCTATTTATGATGTAAATATTATACATGATGATATGCACTTGCAGGGAATTTGCCTTAATCATCAGTCTGCAAAGTTGTTACATTCTGATTCATAGTACATGTAATATTGAGCAGTTGTAAGCTTCACTCCTGCTTTTTAGATAAACAGTATTCAACTTCAGCATGTCCACCTGTTTAAAATGGACCTGTTTTTCACTATTTCTATCTAAGCTTCTTAGATTTTAAGATTTTACTTTATTTAAGCTTCTTGGAAGAAAGTATTTTAATGCAAAAATAGAGTAGTTGGAGCCTGGTGGGGGCAAAATGTAATAAAAATGTATCCCTTCAAGTAAGAAGTACTTAAGTTTAAATAATTCTGGATTTTTTTTCCCTCACTTGTTTGTTTGGTTGGGGTTTTTTTTTGAAAAGAGAACAGCTTGGAAATAATTTGAGGGGAGAGTTAATAAAAACATGGTTTTGACAGAAACACTTTTGTGTCAGGAATGTCAATCAAATGCCATGCATTGTTTTAATTATTAATTCATCACTTCAAACAGGAGACAAAGCATTGTGTTAAGGTTTTTGAAATAGAGTGCTTTAATTCCTTATAAGTAAAGACAAATTAATAACAGAGCTGCAGCCATTTGTATAGGCTGCAAGGTTGCTCAAAGAGAAGTGATTTAAGCTTTGTTACGAATGTTAAAAAAGTTCCAGAGTTAACTTGGGGTTAGTAAGAGACAAAATGTAGTTGCCTAAGAGGAGAGCATCAGGTAGAAATGAATGATCAATGGTTCATAAATATGATAGTAGTAAACACAGTGACAGGAGAAAAAATGTATTGGGCTAATAAAATTGCTACAAATTCAGTTGCTTTCACTATGAGATCAGTTACTGAGGATTTAAGAGCCAGGCAAGCAAAAGCAAAGCAAAAGATTGTGGTGTTTTGGGTTTTTTTCTCAAGACAAGATAAATGTGAAAGCATTGAAAACCACCAAAAAGGAGATGGTGAGAGACAGCACAAAGTAGTATGAATCATTAATCCTGTTGGAGAATGATTTTGTATTCCCTCATCTTAATTATAAGGCATATTCTCAAAACTCATTTGTGGAATGTTTGACCTTGGTGGAGGTCAAATGCAAACATGCTAGAGGGGAGGTGAGGGAAGAGCAGCCAGGTGGCAGGGGGAATGTAAGGGCAGGACTCAAACTGAAGGAAATTGAAAAATAAATCCTGAGTTGGCAAGAGAGTGCAAGCTGGAGAGCAGAACAGAGGAGCTGGAACGAAGGAATAAAAGACACTGCATCAGAGTCATCTTTGCAGAAGGAGCAAATAAATTCCTTGTTGAGATGAAGCTTGGCAGAATTCACTACAGCATCAGGTGCTGACGTCTGGTGTTGGAAAAGAGGAGGCAGAAGCAAGGCAAACTGTGACAGACCAAGCAGGGAGTCTGAAGGCAACTGTTTTCCAGGCTTAGGAAGAAGTTAGGTGATTGATGCTACACGCAGTGATGGGGCTCTGGCTGCTCACAGCAGCAGCAGGCAGGGACTGTGTTCAGCTGAGCTGGGTGGCCAAAGACAGTAGCATGTAGAAATATGTGGTCTTTTGGTGGTGGGATAGGAAAGAAACAGAGAGCCATCTTCCCTAACGTTGCAGTCCAGTCTTGATTTAAGGCGTTATGTACTTCCATTTTGCAGCAACGAGATGTGAGAAATATCTTTTGGATTCTTGATAAGTCATCCACATCACTTTTCTCCCAAACGGACTCCTTGTGCTTTTCTGAAATGAGAATTTAATTTGCATTGATCAAGTGCTGAACCCAGCTACTGCATGTATTGCTGGTGATGTGATAGGACTTGAAATATGAAGCTTTTGAGGTAAAGATGTAAAAATAATGGAGAGACCCAGGTCCTTTCTAGCTTGTCATTTCCCCACTGACCACTGAAAATGGTTGCTGTGTATGTAGATAACTAGAGTGGTCAGAGACTAACAGTGTGTTTAGGACTGGGTGGATGTTGGCTTCACAATTGGAAATTCTGGGGATAGGAGCTGGGGGCAGCAAACAGGGAATTCAATGCTGTTGGTTCTTCACTTCCTCTGTATTTAGTGTTCCTTGGTGATGAAGCACAGATGGTCTTAGATTAAGGAAAAAACATGCCAGAACTGCAGGCTAGGCTCAGACTGGGGAGTTAAGCTTGACATGAAATAAGCAGAAGGCTGTAATTAGCTTATCAAGAGCATTAGGCACCTGGTGGAGGAGCAGGTATGTAATGAACAATGTAGCTATAGAATAATAAAAAACAATACTGAAATCTGTTTTATGAAATGTGGGGGACTTTTCATTACTGCCTTCCTCTTCCAGCACTGCCTGGTAATATCTGAAAGGTCCTACTTATGTTTGGTTATTAGTGGGTTATCAGAAACGACATTTTCTGATAGTTTGTGATGCTAAGCACCAAACTCCATAGAAGCTCAGAGAGTCTAAAGGTCAAAACCTAGGTGTGTTGCCAACAACTTTCTTGAAAACGATGCACCATGCCTGCATGTGCACTGTGTGTACTCCCTAGTTGTGTCAGTCCTCTCACTGCTCTCTCTTCTTCTTCCTCCCTCTATTTCTCAGCCACACATTGTCCTTCTCCCTAACCCTAGGATTCAAGCTCACTGGGGCAAAAATTGCCATTTAATTTTAAGCAGAAATGCCTCACAGTACAGCTGAATATTCCATGTGATTCCACAGTACGTGTCAAAATCCTAGCGTCTAGGAAGAGGACTCTGCATCCTTTCTCTAGGTATGCAAAACAAATTGGAATTCAGACATACATCTGCTGATCTGAGTAGGGAGAGTACAAGACTCCCTTTTAGCTGAGGATTTTTTTCCCCATGAAGGCTCAAAAACTATTACTTTAAAATAGAGAAGAGCAGGGGGGTAGATTCTGGTTTCACTTAAGCTCTAATGGAACAGGCAGGCTCAGGCAGGATCTCTGTATTCAGCCTGCCTTGCAAAAACTTTCCCAAATCTCTCTGGCTTGCATGAAAGTGGCCTTGGCTAATGAAAGTAATCTCAAAGCTTTTCTTTCGTCTCAGTAATGTGTCTTTCACTTAGTTAAAGATTTCCAGTGCATTTTTTTCCCTTTTGGTTGTATTATACCAAGCTTAAGTGCACAGCCAGAAAAGAATGTTGATAGGATAAATTGAATCACACACACATTTATTTGTTTAATCGTGCACGGCCCCTTTTTTCAAGCCAAGACAGGACTCAAACTAAACTCACAAAGTTTTAATGAGAATATATTGCAGTGTTTGTCATCTGAAAGAGTATTAGCCCCCCCTAAAAGCAATAGATGTGATTTCCCCAAAGAAAAGCAGGAAGCACAGAACATTGAAAATGTCTTGAGTTCTTCATTAGTCTCTTTAATACTGCAGGATGTGCTGATTTTGATTCTTGAATCTCAGCCTAATTGTTGGGAGAATCAGATCCAAATTGGGCATTTCCTCAAACTTATTTTAGCTCCTTCCCAAAGCAAAGGAATAAATGCTGAACAAGTATATTCAATGATGTAACCTGGAGAGGAATGAAGTATCCCACTTCAGAAAGCTGATACTACACAGAGGTTTCACATGTACTTCAGTGATTTCATTTTCAGTTTGAAGTATATATGGGAAGATTGCTTTTCATAGCTGAACTCTTAATGTAAGTGCACAAACTGCACTCAGTTGACTGTACAGGATTTGTCCAGTCTGCCTCAGAAGCAGACAGGGGGAGGGAACATAAAATGTATAGTGGAGAACCCTTAACATCTCTACATAGCAGTAAGCCTCGAGAAGGCACAATGGCAAGGAAATCCAGAGGAGAAAAATGAGGGAGAATAAAATTGCTTTGGTTGATGCAGAAATACAAAGGAGACTATAGCCATGGCAAATTGATTTTGTACTGAATATGGGCTGGTCCACTGGAAGGGTTTTTGAACCTCCTACTCCAGAAATCATTGTGCAAAACAGTAAGAGGAGGCTGCTTAGAAGTCTTGTCACATCCATCAGTGGAGCCCACAAAGAGGAAGGAGGGATTTAGTTCTGAAAGGCGACTCTGCCAAGGAACATAAAGGGGTGGAGATGGACATCTTTTGGTGGTGGAGAAGTCTCGAATGAAGAATTACCTCCACTTTATCAAGGGCAGCCATTGCTGTGACTCTGTTAGTTGGCTCACTTCTTAGAAATAGCTTGTCATACCTTGTTTGTAGCAACTGAAGAAAAATAACCCCACAACAAAACAACTTCTTTACAGAACAAGCAGTGCTAGTGATGTGAGAAATAGTGCTGTGTGCTGTCCACCTGGCCAGTGTCAACTGCACCTGCAAACACTTCAGCTGTATTCATGTATCCCCTCGTGCTTGACTGCAGAGGAATTTTTCTTTAATAATTTTTGACTCAGTGCTTTTTAACCTCTTTACTTAGTTATTTTATTGATTTACCATATAATCTTATGTCTCTGTAATCTCCAGTACATTTGGTAAATGTTTGTTGTCGTAAGCTATAAACTGAATGTGACATGGCAAGAAACCAAATTCTACTCTGGCTGTTAATTACCCAGTAGGCTAAAAGTCCTGTCTCAGTTTCTGTATGCTTTTCATCATTAGCAGTAAGAAACACTGTAAGTCATCTTTCTTTAACATCCTCTGTGCTTTTTTTTCCACTTCTGGATGTTGTTATTCATTCTAAACTGGCTATAGGTGAGAGCTTTACAGACTTTTAAAACTAGAATGACAAGTATCCCAGTTAAGTGAGGCTATCGATCTGCATGTCTCCCTGCCCATGCTTTTGCTTGCTTAAAAGCAGTAGAAATAGCCAATGAATTGAGCTGTTTTCAGAAAAAAAATATAAACATTCTCATATATAGTACTTGCAACTAAATCTAAACTAAATGTGTTTAACACATTCAAGCAAAATGAAGTAGATCATCAGCGAAATGAAATCATTCTCACAGACTGACATTTTTCTTTACATAGAATGATAAAAATACAAACACTAGACAGTGGAAACAGAAATCCAGTGCCGTCTTTATCTCTCTTCTTCAGAGCTGTATTTTTCTTCCAAAGCATCATGTCAGCATGTTCATCTGACATTGCTGCATAAATGTGTAGCTGTCAGTCTAAGCTCAGCATATAGCCACAGGAGAATGTGTCCTCTCCTTACCCTTATGGACAAGCCCTGCAATCTGATCTGTTGCTAAAACCTGTGATCTGGGCATCATTCCTGGCTTCCACAAGCCCTTCTGTTCAGATATAGAATCATCTCCTTGTGTTGTTGGATCACTGGTATCTTTGCACCCTTCCACTGATTCCCCTCTCTTTGGCCATAACCTCATGACGTTAGTGCTTATTTGAATTTGAAGGCTCTTTCACAGACCTGCTTATCATTGCTTGTAAGATGCTCACTCCATTATGAATCAGCCCGTGAAGTCAGCATCTCTCTCCCTCTTGGTTAACGTGCCTTCTCCTTTTGCCTAATGTGCTTTTTCCTGTGTGTCCTCTTTGTGTCTCAGAAGAATCTCATCTTTGATATAGTAAAATTTTTCAGGTTGTGAAAATCTCACCATGACTTACATGGCTGGTGAGCCATGACCTTTCCCTCTTGTGTGGTTCTCCTCTGTTGTCTCTCCCTGCTCTGCCATCCACTGCTACCTGATGCGTCCTTTATTATTACGCCTTGCTTATAATGCATTGTGTCAAGGCTTGCACAGGCAGTCCTGGGCTATGGTAGAGAATCGTAGGTGCTATGAAAACTGCAAATCTGGGTGAGGAAAAATGGTTCCATTATGTGAAAAAGCTCAAATTTCCCTCTGTGTGGCTTTCAGTATCAAGCTACAAGTGTTTTACTCCAGGGTTACTGAAAGCATGCTTAAGGCACTGGCAAGTCAATCTGCTTGCTTCAAATACGGATTTTAATTTGACAGTACCTCCTCAAGGTTGAGCTGGATGCTTCATTGTAAGCTGTCCCTGTTTCCCTAAATTTCCCAAAGCTGAAAAAAGTACAGGTTGAAACCTGGGTGTGTCTATCTTTACTGTGCATCTGGAAAATCCTGGTTTAGTTTTAGTACTTGGTATCAAATGTTCTTTACTAAAGCTGTAGACAGTTGTCTTTAATAATAAAACCTTGTGCTGTCCATGTGGGTGCACAGTAGAGGCTGTGATCTGTTAAGACTCATACAGTGCTCCTTTCAGATAAGGAAATGCATGGTCTGGAGTTGTAAACTCTTATCTGACACTGCAGAGAGAGGGGAGTGTCTGATTTATGGAAGTTATATTGTTTAATTGAGTCTCCTGCAGGACAAATGGAAGCTGAAGGCCCCCAAACACAGTCTCATGTAGAAAACCAAATCTGAATCTTTGCCCAAGATGACAGAAAGAAGATATTGACATGCAAGTCATCTTGCTCACTATTCTAATCTCTAAACCCACCCCCTCTGTGCACCACTGATTCAGCAGATGCATTTTGTGATACTTGCTAGAAAAGGCTGTCTAACAACTCATTTTGTGCTGGGCAGGAAAGTTTTTAGTCTTCAAGAGAGCAAAGATCAGGGCTCATCTCTGCCCCTGACATGCTCGGTGTCTTTTCCTAGTCAGCTGATCTCTCTGTGCTTCTGGTTTTCCTTTCCTCCCATGTGCCCATGCTGTCTGTTTAGCAGACAGAAATTCTCTCCTGTGGCATTTTTGTTTATTGCATAGAAATCTGGGGTCACAATATCAACTCATTCGGCTGCGAAAGAGAGAGAATCAGTAGCATTGACTGTACAAGAAGATCTCAAAGCAGCTGAAAACTTGCCCTCAACAAACTAATATTTGCAGTTGAAATCAAAAGTTGTTTCTAGGTACAGACACAAGAGTTACAAGAACCCATCCTCTTACAGCTTGCTGCAGAGCTGTGAGGAGGAACACTGTGAGGCGTTTTACCTAGCATCTGAGATAAAAGAGGACCATGAGCAGAGTGGGTTGCCATGACTCAGATGATGCACAGTAGTCACCGGGCTGGGATAACTTTATCAAAGAAAATAGAGCTTTCATACCTGGAGGCTGAGACCCTGTTCTGCAGGGTGTTACAGAGATTCTCCTTCCAGGTATGCATGCACTCTGAAAACATAAGATGGGAGGACAGGCTCAACTTTAAATCAGTGAGGTTTAAGAATGGAACCAATAAAGACAACGCAGTTAGTCATGGAAACCCTCCTCCCTGTTTCTTGGATGCAGATGTACACCATCTGCATTTCTCTTTGTGAGGGTGTGATAAGAGTCTGTGAGACAGAGAAATGAGAATAACCAAAGATGGCATTATTTGGAGATGAGTTAAATATCCATTGTTAAAATGAGAAAGTCCTGCTTCCTGGTGAATGATTCTTTCTTCATTATGCCAGTATGTAGCATCCACTTCTTCTCTGATGTGAACAACGTGATCACGTTCAGCAGCCAGTGACTGCAGACCAAAATCCGTCCTAGTATAGTAAGTGGTTGACTTTTGTTTGTAGAGAGAAGATCTGAGTCAGAGATTAAGGTTATGGGAACTGGAGCCCACTGATGGAATTTTTTTAATGATTATTTTGTTTATTTTTTGTTTTCTTTTAAAAATTGTTTTTTTCATGATTGCCAGCCTCCATCTACAAAGTGAGGTCTTCTCCAGCTGACTTACTGTCTAACCACTCCAGAAGAGCTTCGTGATTGGACCAGTGTGTTGATAGGCACTATGGATGCTTAGTTTTAATGAAGCAAACAACTGGAGTTTCACCACATCTAGGAGGATCTGAGATCATTTAAGGGAAATCAATTAATAATTAGATAAAACACAATGCAATTCCCTTCATCCAAGCCCCCTCTCCCTGCAATGAATTGACAGGGTCCTGTGATCATTCCTCATACCTGTCACTGCACTCAGCAGTGATCTGTAATCTGTATACTGCTGCATGTAGCAGAGCTATTTATAGAAGCTTGGCATTATGTACTTTGAGTATTGGTTATGTGTTTATCAGACATGTTTATCACAGTTTTAACAAATTACCAGAGATGGCCTCTAAGGTATTAAGCTTCTGTGCTTTATTATTAAGAAGTTAGACTTCAACAAGTTATTATTTATAGAGTGCTATAAATGTGCCTTGTCCTTGGAAGACAATGCTTCAAAAAGGGAATTTAACTTTCCCCTTTTAGACTAAAGCAGCAAATCTTTATGGAGAAGTCTTGGAGGATTAAATAGGAAAGAAATTGATAAAGTGTTGTAGAAATGTTTTTACAGTACACATCATAGAAACTGAAGTGAAACAAGAACCTTTTCATGGATTTGCTGGGTCCAGCCTATAGGAACTTCTTTCAGTGACTTTTTTCCTTCTAAGTGCTGTAAGACCCAGCATTTACTAGTTTCTATCTTGTATACAGACTGCAAAGTGTGTAGAAACATAGAAATAAACTTATAGAAATAGATTTGTCACTATCAGCAAGAATGTATTTGTAATATTTCAGGTCTGAAATCTATTTGTCAGGATGGATGAAAAGATTGAGAGTGACATCTTGTAGGGGAATGAACTGGCCCTTAAGCAGCCAAAGCATGAAGGGCTTGATCTGCATCCCAATTTAGTTAAGTCCTTATCGTTAAGCTACACTGGTCTGATAGGGCATGTAAATATGTGCTCTATTTCCATTAAAGCTGGCAGATACTAAATGCAGTGCAGAAATGCAGTGCTTCTGTGTTTCTCTCTCCCCAGACTTGGAGAAAATTTTCCATACCTTGTCGTGAAGTGAGCTGAGCTAAAAAAAAATATTTGTAAATGTAAATAAGAAATGCAGAGATTTTGGGCTGCTGTAAGGAATCCAGGGAGCTGCTTTCAAAGCAAGTGTTGGGTTTGTTTTTTTTCCAGAGGTATATTTCTCTGAGCATAGTGGTGCCTTGTACAGTTACTGGAAAGGAGGATGTAAATAAATACACAAGGAAAGAAATTGCTCTGCCAGCTCAGGTCTCTGGTGCACAATAACTGTCATATCTCGACACCTCCTGCCCTCCTTCCTCATGCATAACTCAGCAAAGGGTGATGTGACTGGCAGACTCTGCTCAGGGTGCCCTGCATGGCACAAGTGAAGAACCAACTCTGTGGACAGATTGAGAAGTCTCCTGTGGGCAACGCAGAGGGTTGATGGTCCATTTGGAAGCTCCCACCATTATCAATTCCTGCAGAACTGAGCCTGGGACACAAGGTGCTGCTTCTGCTGATGTTAGCAGGAACCTGAGGAGCTCAGTACCATGTAGGTACTGGGCATCTCCCAGGGTCATTCTGTGGGGTTTTTTTTGCAGTAAGCCTGTACTTGTAGGTTTTTTTATATCCTTCCAAACACAAGCAATGTGAAAAACATGATTGTAGGTTTGTCTGCTGGCGTGCAAGGCTGCCATTAGCTTGCACAGGAACTTATTTCATGGAAGTAACAGATGAATAGGTCTGTTATAAAAGACTTAAGAAATTAAGCATGGGTTTATTTACCTGATAAATATACATGTTACCTATTCTCTTCTAGCCTTCACTTTCCAGTTTTAAAGCAGTATTCTGGTTTTGCACAAACCCCTGCAACCTCGATTGTGCCAGTGCAGTGAAGACATTAGTGTATGCTTAAACTGTTAAACACAACACATATGTGGTGTTTGGAGTAATTGGAAATTGCTGGCCTGAGTGTAAAAGCTGGTCCATAGAAGTTGAATTGCTTTTCACATCAGCATTTGAGGATGCACGTAACTGTTGATAACAGGACATGCTAGTGATGCCTACACTGGTATGTGCAGGTAATTAAATAAATGTATTTAGAAAGCTTCTCTCAGGAGTGCATGATGAATAACTGATTTGACAGTACATGACGAGCTAGAGTTTCTAGAGCACTGTTGGTCTACAGTCCGAAGCAATGTTCATGATTTATTAGAAGATACATTAACTCTTTCTTTCTGTGTCTGAGTGTGACATCTGAATATTCAGATATGCACAGAATTTAGCCGTTGTGGTCCATTTCTGCTCGTTTCCTCCTGGGCAGTGTTGTACCAGATACGCACGGTTGTACGCATGACTGCTTCTCCTGTGATGGTTCTCCTTCATGTGACTTCCTAAAGATGCAGAAATAACACACAACTTTCTTCTTTTTGTTTTTTAAATTTCTGTTTTAATTGACAAAATCTGCCTGCAGAGAACTCAAGCACAGAAATAGGGATGTGAAGAACCAGGTGCCCATGGAAATAGGCTGAATGGAAGGCACAGTTAATTGCATGTTCATAGATGAAGTTGATAGTGTTGTTGTGTCTGTGCAGATGGCTGGGCTGTCGTGCTCATGGTTTGCATGGCCTTGAGCTGGTTGTTTCATCTGTATTCCATATGAATCTGGTGTTCCTCCATACTGCACATGGGCCATATGGTTGTAGAGGTGGTCCTTAGAGTGCCTGGGAACAGTGTTAGAAATGGTATTTCTTCTGGACATGCAGGAGGGAAGAGATGCTGGAGAGTCTGTGAGGTGCAGCATGATGACCTGGCATGCTCTTGGTAAGGAGGGTAAGAATGTTGGTGAGGATGGAAGAGGAGGAATTGCTGGTAGCCTAACACTGAAAAAAGTGTTTGCTTTATAACTTGCACACATGACAAGTAAGGAAGCAGCTAAGAGAAAGTGTTTGTATGTTGCCTTGCTCTCAGGTTTGTCACATCTCCATCCAGACTCCCTTTCCATGGTCTATGCCATGAAAGTTATTTTTTTGTCACATGGTTCCAGAGGCATCAACTCTACTACTTTTGAGTGACACATGTAGCAGGAGGTGAAAAATAATAATCCTGGATGTGCTTTCTGGAGAAGGGAAACTTAAATGTTTCAGACAACTGAGACCACGTATCATAAATTCAGGATGATTACCCAACTGAGTGACCAAAAACTTCTGGTGGTGACAATTTGTACCTCACCCAAGCATGCAGAGGTGGCTTTCAGCAGTGATGAAAAGAAGTAGAATTAATTTGGTCTATTGAGGGAGATGAGGAAAGGGAGGGAAGGGACCTAAGTCAGTGTGCAAGAAGGCAGCCTTTGAGAAGGATTGTAATCAGGTAAGGAGGCAAAAGTACAAAGCATCCTTTCAGAGCTGTAGTGTTAGATGTTAAGTAGGTGAGTAGGTGTCTTCTTCACTGGGAAACATGTGGGAACACACAGATGTACTCCAGAAGAGAGACATCCTTCTGAAGATTTGTATCTCTCAAATATCCAGGACTTAGTTTTATACTGGAGCAAAATGATTCTAAGGCAGAGGAAGAAAATTTCTCCTGGAAAGGAGGGGCTTTGGTTGGTCATACCAATCAGCTTCACAAAGTGCAGCACCAGGGAATTTGCAGAGAAGTTCAAGACAACAGAGATGACAACAGTGAGACATTTTGATCTGAAAAGACACTTGATCAGTTAAGTAATCAAACAAATTGAGAAAGGTAATATGAAAAGCCCAAGCTTAGATGTCTGAGCCTACCCAAAACCTTACTAGGTTCAACCCAAAGGCCATGACAGCATATGTGGGGAGGGGTTCCTTGAAGCCCAGCAGAGGGACTGGTCTAGGCTGTAGGTCAGCTGACTGGTGCATGTTCATACCTTGCAGTACAATTATTTAAACACACATTAGCTCCTTGGCTTTGTGACTACATTTTTATTATTGACAAGATGTTCTGCTTTGCACAGTTGTGATTACTTTCCTTGAGTCACTAGAGGTCATTTGAGTTACTCAGCTCTCAAACTAGCTCCTCCCTGTCCCCCGCAAAGACATGTGTGGGACTTGTAAAACATGCGCTGTGTTGCCATATTGCCTAATTATCCCCTTAGCTCTAATAAATTTCACCCTGACTAATGGTGCAGTCATGAATATGTTCCCATAATTTGGGTCATCACCAAGAACTTCTGTTATCACCAGACTCATCAAGGTAGAACTTCAAAAAGCTGAAGGGCAGTGTTGCCTAATAAAAGAAAACAGTTAGGTACCAAGAACATTGCTGAAGGGGACCAGTGCTCTGACATGAGCTATGTTTGCAACACGCTCAAAACTCTGCAGTGCAGGTGTCTGGCAGGAAGAGCAAAGTGTTCCCCAGGAGGCCAAATTCTTCTCTATTGCATTGCTGCACTTCCAGAAGCAGAGAAGCAGCATCAACTGCTGAATTAACCAAGGATTTTTGTTTTCATTTTGTCCTGTTAAGGTGAACTGGTCTGTGTAATGGAGAGTGGTCTCTATCCGCTTTTGAAATGGGAAGAGCCACCTAGTAAGCTGCCTCTGTATTAAGGCTTTCAAAAATTCATCCAAGGTGCAAGGATACAGTGGTTACATGAGTATGGGCTCAGTTTGGGACTGGGGATCAAAATGCTGCTGTGTGGTTGTTTTGCAGGTGTTGAGGGCTCCTGGGAGTCACTAGTCAAAATTTCTTGCACTCCTGCGATGTTTTATTGATGTGATCACTCTCATCCAGTGACATATCTCCTCTCGGGATATGGCTAAATGATCCTTTCCAGGAAGGACTTATCCCAGCTCTCACACAAACACTTCTAAGACACAAGCTTTTGGCCTTCAGCCTGCATTGGACTTCAGTACATGGGATGTTTTTCCCAAGTGACTCTCGGGGAAAGATCTTTTGTTCTTCCCTTCTCCCTCTAGGTCTTTGCCTGTGTTCATAAAGTTTTACTTCAAGCCAAACTGAACTGAACTCTGAACTAATGAAGAATATACTCTTTTCTTTTCTCTCTTCTCTTCTCTTCTCTTCTCTTCTCTTCTCTTCTCTTCTCTTCTCTTCTCTTCTCTTCTCTTCTCTTCTCTTCTCTTCTCTTCTCTTCTCTTCTCTTCTCTTCTCTTCTCTTCTCTTCTCTTCTCTCTCTTTTCTCTTCTCTCTCTTTTCTCTTCTCTCTCTTTTCTCTTCTCTCTCTTTTCTCTTCTCTCTCTTTTCTCTTCTCTCTCTTTTCTCTTCTCTCTCTTTTCTCTTCTCTCTCTTTTCTCTTCTCTCTCTTTTCTCTTCTCTCTCTTTTCTCTTCTCTCTCTTTTCTCTTCTCTCTCTTTTCTCTTCTCTCTCTTTTCTTTTCTCTCTCTTTTCTTTTCTCTCTCTTTTCTTTTCTATCTCTTTTCTTTTCTCTCTCTTTTCTTTTCTCTCTCTTTTCTTTTCTCTCTCTTTTCTTTTCTCTCTCTTTTCTTTTCTCTCTCTTTTCTTTTCTCTCTCTTTTCTTTTCTCTCTCTTTTCTTTTCTCTCTCTTTTCTTTTCTCTCTCTTTTCTTTTCTCTCTCTTTTCTTTTCTCTCTCTTTTCTTTTCTCTCTCTTTTCTTTTCTCTCTCTTTTCTTTTCTCTCTCTTTTCTTTTCTCTCTCTTTTCTTTTCTCTCTCTTTTCTTTTCTCTCTCTTTTCTTTTCTCTCTCTTTTCTTTTCTCTCTCTTTTCTTTTCTCTCTCTTTTTCTTATCTTTTCTCCCATTGAGGTAGAAATTTGATGCATAAATGCAGTTCCTGGGTGGTGGTATTGTGGTTCTGAGTGATTGGCTTCACAGACCTGATTGACCCCTCTTCTTACTATTCTCCCATCTTCCTCTTGAAAAAGACAGGACTTACCATATGTCAAGGGAACAATTTCTATGGAAGTCTAGAGTTCAAAAAACTACATTGGCTGCAGTGAGAAGGTTTGAGAAGAGTTCAAATCAGATTTGAACTTCAAAGCCATTTCCTGTGTTGGAAATGGACTGAGGGAAAAAGAGAAATCCTGGCTCTTTAAGGGGAGCTTTGGATCTGTATCTGAACTTTGGGAGCCTGGCCTTTCTCTGTGTAACAGAGCTATTTTTCTTGTGCTCAGAATGATGTATTATGTATAGTGTAGATGTTTATATGTATTTTCACCTCCAGCTAACAATACCTGCTTGAATTAGCTAGGACTATTTTTAAAAAGTGCTGAAGGGAGGAAAATTATGGAGGGTAGTGAGTGGTTGGGTATGTTGCTGAATATCTTTAATCTAAAAGTTCTCTCTAATGCAGCTTTGCTGGTCTTGACTTTCTGTGCTAAGGAAGGGGCCTCTTTCCTCCAAAGCAAAGCTCCCATCAGAGCTGACTGGAGATCCTACTTGCTCTTGGCCCCCAGTCAGTAGTGCCCTTGGCCCTAATGCATTTAACTCTACCTCAGGATCTGACCCCACTTGTCTGACATCAGAAATCAGCATCCAATCTTTCTCCCCACTTGCTGGCTCTCCAGGTTTCATCTATCAGCTCCCAGTTATTGTTTAGTCTAGGTCACATTGCTGCATGGCTACTTAGAGAGGAATAATCTCATGAGTAAGTTTAAGGGGACCAGCAGATTTGTGCAGAATACTGGATTTTGCTATAAGCAAGGTTTCCCTTTTGGTGATGAAAGCTGGCCACTTTATACAGCGCTGTCCTCTTTGAAAATAAGGTGATGGATCTGTGTGTGGGGCTTATGTCTTGGACCTTCCAGTTGAATGACAATCAGAAGTTGTATTTACATGTAAATTAAAGTCTGTTCTCTCTTAGCATTCCAGTTGCTTTTGCCTCTGGACTTCTCATCTATTTATCATTTGTGTGCACTGTGAGCACAGTGGGAGCGAGATACATGTTTACTGCCACAATGCTGCTTTTAAATGGGGATGTGTAAATTGGCTGGAGAGACTCTTTCTTGTTTTGGGAGTCTCTAGACATGGTGGTTGGTGGCATTGTCATGTAACTTGTGCATTTTGGTTCCTCAGGCAACAGCATGGGGTTCAGATGAAGACACCAGGAGGTCCTGTCAAAGCAAAGGGAAAACAGAGGTAAGTTTTGCTTTGCTACAACAATGCTATGGGTAAATTTATTTGCATCATGTGAAATCCACCCAGGGAGCATCTGACACCAGCTTGAGCTCATAAATTTGCCACAGTTTAGATCTACCACCTCAAGTGTATAAGCACCACCAAGCAAGCCATTTTAAAGGTTCCCTGTCCAAGTTATTAGGCTTGCTCTGTGTGAAATGTAAAGGTGATTTCACTGCTGGAGAGGACACAATTTGTGCCACATCAAGAAGCAGAGTGGTGGCAAGCCAGGGGCAACATCTCATAGTGAGTTCTGAGGCCAGGCCTGTTGGCTTGGTCTAGGTACTCAGCAGTGAGCTGCTGGCATTCAGCCTTGTGAGCTACAGTACTTGTTTGTTGTTGGAGTTCATCTTTGTTGTAATTCACCTGAATGTGAAAACTGAATCTGCTAGTACACTGCAGTCTGTTCAGGTGGAACATCACAGAGCTCCTTCAGAGGCAGCTGCAATCTGCTAAGCTGCAGTTTAATGTAGGAAATGTTTGAACCAACACATATTGTCCTAGGAGTCTGGAGTTTGAAGGCACTTCTAATTGAAACACAGGTGCTTTCTGTCCCAATTCTGAGAAGTTAAAGCAAAGCCCATCTAAAAGCAGGAAATCTTTTCAGTTTTCAAATGTGATGTTGACAGTGTTGAAAATTCCTCAGGCCTCAAATGAGAGACTGCCCTATTTTCCCTAGTACTGCAAAGAGTACTCAATCTAAACCAAAGGAGTTGGGCAAAGGGTTAAGAGAAGATAAGCACATCTTTGCTTAGACATGGACAGCCAAGCAGAGAGCGTTTGTGTGGCTGGTCCAAAATGGTGGAATTCTGCCAAATTCCAGTGCTTTAAACAGAGGATTAAACGATCTTCCACTGACCATATTCATTTCATATAATAAACTTTATGTGATTACTGTCTTAATTTGTTACATACACAAAAAAAGCTAGTTGTAATTTTGCTGGGTAGACAACTGCTTCATATAGCTGTGGAGAGCAGGACTATGGCTATCCTAGAACTTCTGTTAGAGTTTCCTACAGGATCTACATTGTGCAGGAAAACACCATGGAGGCAAACTAGATTGGGCTAGGTGAACACCAAACATGGCCAGCAGTGGGAAGGACCCAATAGAGAGTGAACAAAACTCCAAAAGCTAAGACATGAGGAATTTTGGAATTCGTAGTCTTTGTACTTTAAAACACACAAATAAAATGTTTTCCTTTTTTTCTTCCATTGTAAAGTTTGTGAGATTTAAATGGTGTCATATTGTACATGAATAATTTTAATATATAACCCAGAATTATTTTTTCAACCCCTTGTTAAAGCCATACACTTGACTGAACAAGTTCTAGGATACTTTGACTTTATTTTGGTTCCTGTCATGCCAAAAGAAAGTGATGGTCTGAATGTCTTCACTGCAGCTACCTCCTCAAATTACAAGGAGGTTTGCCAAAATTTTCATGAGGATAATGCTCTGAACAGCCAAGTTCGTGCTGATTGTGATCCAGAGCTTGAAATTGTTTGGTGGACACAGTGGCCACAGGTGTGAATTTCTGAGGAAGGATAATTAAGCAGACTGTCAGACACTTGTTGACACACAATTAATGACAAACACAGGTGACTAAAAGTCTGACAAGAAGACATGAAGCTACAAACAAGGACAGAAGGATTCTGCAGTAGCTAAGTAAACTTAGAAGTCTGTATCTAATCAAGCCTGTGTGTCCAGGGCTGTGTCTCACTTGAAATGAGTCTGCATGCTCATTGTTTGTTACAATGAAGAGAAATTTCTTAGTGGCAGCTCCAAAAATACTGATGTTAGCCTAGCCAGCTGGTTAAATGCTCTGCTTCAGCTAGAATGCCCAGCTCTGATCCAACATCTCTACCCTTGGCTGGGTCAGTGCAGCACTGATGTGAATATTTCTGATTCTGCCGTGAAATGGCGGCAGAGCTCTGTCTGCTCTGCTTTGTCAAATCTTGACTAATGGCAGTCTTCTACCTAGCACAGATGATTTGATAAATATGGTATGGATTGTCAGGCACTTAGATATGTGATAGTAATAAGGAGGACCTTTGGTTCTTGCATTAATTCACAGTGTACTTTGTGTAAGTTATACGACTAGTCCATTTTCCTTGCCCATTTAATAATGTATGTATTTTAGGGTGAGATTTTCAAAGCCACCAAGTCTATCAATATGCCTTCCCCTCTTCATTCTTATACCTGTTGAGTATATAGATCAGATTCTTTCTGCTGCTGAGAAAATCTCTTCCTGTAATGCTTAGGGCTTTACCATAAGGAAAATGGAGAAGTGCAAGAATAAAAGCTACAAAGCTTGTATCACAGGGGTATAATTATTATGGTACGGTGGTGGCTCCACATTTGCCAGAAAAAAAGGGTGACAAAAAATCTGGATCCCAGATTTAAGGTTAGAAAGTACCATTTCTTCTGACACCTTGTGTAGCTCTGGCCACAAGTTTCGCCTGATTATTTCTAAATGGAGCTCAGTAACTTATGTTTCACTACTGCACCTTTTTGAGGGGGGCAAAAAGTTTGGAACTGAAGGCCTGAAGCAAATGGGCTGACTGTATGCTTTGCTGGCTTTTTCTAATGTTAGGTTACCTTCTCAGTTAAGATGTACTTTGTTTTTCCTCACTGCATCTGGCTTCAGTTTTGAGTGACTGGGTCTCATTCTGCCCTTCTCTGCTAGATTAAAGAGCCCTTCAGTTACCAGTATTTATTTTTAACAAAGACACTTAAATGCTCTTGGCAAACCAGTCTTAGGCTTTCTCTTAATGAAAAAAAGCTGAGTTCTCCAAACCTCTTTCATGAAGTACTTTTTCCTATTGTCCTTGAATATATTTTGTCTGTTTTCTGCACACTCAGTTTTTCACTGTACTGCCTTGTCAATCTCTCTAATGCCTGAGTGTGATTAAAACCATCTTCCACCTCTTATTCACCCTCCTCTGGTCATATGCATGGCAGTTTGACAAGCTTCTCTGCTGTAGGAGGTCATGCAGAATTGCCTGGTCACTGTGACCACTAAGCCCTTTTCACAGCTGGTAGTCTTGAGGTGTCTTCTCCCAGTCTATACATGGAACCCTTTTGTTCCTTGCTGTTTAATGCATATATTACAAAAATGTATTTTGTTTGTTGTGTCCAGCTGCTTAACCATCCTAGCATGTGTCACTACATATATGTAGTGAGACATGGGCCTCTCTGGTAATTACTGTATTTGTGATCGTTGGGTTTTCCACAAATGTTTAAGAAAGATATTGATAGTAAGCTAGTACCACCCTATCTGGGGCCCTATTACAACAGCAGATTTATGAATTATTTCACTGAGGACTTTTTTTTTTTTTCAGCTAAGTAATTTATCAAATTTTAATCCATTAATGTAGAGGTTCTTGAACCTGATTTTAAAATTAACTCTCTGCAATATATCATGTGGCATTAAACACCTCAGGAAAAAAAAGTATTTCATTTATGTTGTTTTTATCAGCTAAAACTTGGGGTCTCTCCAAATAGTTGTACATGTTTTAGTTGCCACATTTCTGGAGGTTCACACCATCTTCCAGGAGTAATCATTGTTATTTTTGCAGCATTAATAAAATGTATCACGATCAACACCTTAAAATTGGCCCCTGGAAAACATCACATTGCTGAAAGACAATGCAGAGAGCGAAATCAGTGTTAGGCTGCCTTTCTTTCTGTCTTCCACATGAAATCACCCAGAGGCTGTAGTTAAAATGAGTGATGAATAGAGCAGAAGGGGAAGAGGCATATTTGATTTCATTAGGAGTTGCTGAGCTTCTAATTTGTAATTGGTTTGCCTCTGCATAACAGTCCACATCCACCACACTAAGGAATTTTGCCTGACATGAAAAGTTGTGACTTTCTAAACGTGAGCACTTTGTTATTTTCTCCTGTCTAAGCACAGAATTGTTGGCTTTCCAGTAGCAGCACACCATAATTTCAAAACGTGAAAGGGAACCATTTGTGAAAATGGCAGCACTTACATCCCATCCTGAAAGCTTTGTGTAGCCAGGAGAAAGGTGACACACTAATAACACTTCTGGAAGAAGAAAGAACCAAGGAGAAATATGTGATAGGCATCCAGCTACTGGTTGCCCCACCATATTGCCTGTAGAGTTTCTTCCTTTTATTGTATGGTGTATTGATGCTGGGGATCTCATGATTCACTCACAGTTGCAGGGAAATCCTAGCTGAAGGCTTCACCCTAGCTAAATGGATTTAGTGCAGAAATTGCTGAGCTAATGGAAAAATCAGCTCTTTCAGGCCTTTAAGGTGCTCTGTGTTACACAGAGGATGTGCCTTGCAATTATCTAGTGGAGCTGAGACTCACCATGCCATTTATGAATAACAGGCATCTAGGTAGGACAGGCACCACTATAAATCTGCAGGTAAATAGAAGTAACAGGGAGGTGGTCAGAGAATTCCCCCCAACCCCCCTTGTAACTGTTCCTAGCGATCTGAACCTGTATTCTTAGTACTTCTGCTAAGATATCAGTGTAGAATCTGTCCTTGAATTTAAAGTTCATTCAAGAAAACTTGTCTGGAAAAATCATTAGCAATTCTTTCTGCTGTCTCTTACACTCAAAGGAGAGAGCTCGGCCAGGACATTGGCTTAAACTGTTTAACAGAATTCTTTCTCCAAAGAAAGAAATACAGATATCTGAAAGTGTGTTAATAACAGTGCTGGAGAACGTACTAGCTCTGGATTATTGTTTATAACAAACTGAAGTGAACTGCAACAGATAAACTAAATGTATGCTCAGCTCTAAAATGTTGTTGAAAGTCTAAAGTGGAGCTCTGCTGGTTGATTCTCTGAACTCCTTGTTGTACTCAGGAGTTTGTGTTTCTTTACTGAGAATAGCAGACCGTCTGAAACAGGTATTTTTCTCATACAGCGTGCGACCGTGTGTTTCATCTATGATTAAAATGTATCAATATGTGATGAAGTAGCATTAGCCTACCAAAAGAAAAAAAAAAAAGAAGACATCTGTGACAATAGGGTTGAGTGATTTATTCAAAGTAAGAGGCCAATTAAAGCAGTGCCTATACATGGTTATGCTTTCAAAGAAAAATACATCTGTACAATAAGATTAGGGACTTATTTCAGAAGTCTACTGTTCAGAGATGACAGAAGAAACAACTCAAGAAGCACTTACATCTGTCTTATTTGCAGCGTCCTGAAAATGTCTCTTTAATTTCTACCTCAAACTGAAGCTTTCTAGAGTTCAGGGCTCCCATTTGCTGATCTGACCATTGGAATGGAGTATCAGGGTACCACATCTAGTTCTTGGGCTTGAAATGTGCTTTCAAAGCAGCCTGACATCTCTCTGAGCTAGAAAAAGGCCTGGTCATGTCCACAGGACAGGCATTACAACATTCACAGACTGAAAATTTTAAATCTAAATTTTGCAGGGTGGGAGGGAGGAAAATAAATGAGGATAGGCTCAAACTGAGGAGCTTCAAAGAAGTTTATTAGGACAGGACAGGACAGAATTAGAATAGAATACATAGAATACATAGAATAAACCAGGTTGGAAGAGACCTTCAAGATCACCGCGTCCAACCCATCAACCAATCCAACACCGCCCAAGCAACTAACCCACAGCACCAAGTACCCCGTCAAGTCTTCTCCTAAAAACCTCCAGTGATGGCGACTCCACCACCTCCCCAGGCAGCCCATTCCAATGTGCAATCACTCTTTCTGTATAGAACTTTTTTCTAACATCCAGCCTGAATCTCCCCTGGCGCAGCCTGAGACTGTGTCCTCTTGTTCTGGTACTGCTTGCCTGGGAGAAGAGACCAACATCCGTCTGTCTACAACCTCCCTTCAGGTAGTTGTAGAGAGTAATAAGGTCACCCCTGAGTCTCCTCTTCTCCAGGCTAAGCAACCCCAGCTCCCTCAGCCTCTCCTCGTAGGGCTTATGTTCCAAATAGAATAGAATTGAATTGAATTAACCTGCTTGGAAAAGACCTTTGAGATCATTGAGTCCAACCTATCATCCAACACTATCTAATCAACTAAACCATGGCACCAAGCACCCCATCCAGTCTCTTCCTAAACACCTCCAGTGATGGTGATGCTACCACCTCCCTGGGTAGCCCATTCCAATGGCCAATCACTCTTTCTGTGGAGATGATACCCTGTGCCCTGTAGGGCTGAGCATTAGAAGTTATATAATCTTCCTTTCTGGGAAAACAAAAGGTCATTGAACTGGAGAATAGTGCTACCTGCTCAGCTTAAGGCCTCCTCTCAAAAAAGGGTAATTTTGAGGAAGAATTGAGAACCTCAGAGTGGGTAGCATGCAATTCACAGAAAAAACAGAGATATGCTTAATGGTCTGGCAGTGAGCCACAAGTTTTTATCAGCTCTGACATATATTTAATAATAATCCTAACTAATATAACTGGGTTATTCTCATTAACCGTATAAATATCCAGTCTTCTTCCTTTATTTAAATCCTTAATCTCTTGATCCCAATAATATTTTCTGGTGATGAGATTTGCAGACTCATCATACACAGATTTAAGTGTCTGCTCCACAATGTGAGACCAGAATCCAAATAGTGTCTCGTCTGAGCAGAGCTGGGCTCAGGCTTGACAGGTTTTTTGCCTGTATTAAAGCCCATCTGAATTTTGCTTCCTGCATGCCTAGAGTTTTCCAGCCACATGGAAGAAACTACATTAAGTGACTCCTATTCTGAAGGGGGTTATGACGTAATTTTACTAACCGATTGCCTCACCTATGGACTGTTGCAAAGAGCAGCGTGCTGGGTGACTTTTCGGAGCAAATTCAGGCTGGTTCAAAGAACACAAAGAGGAAGCTGTTACTTGCTAAGTTATTTTGAGAACAGGGTAGAAAGAGGGTTCAATGGAAATCTCAGCAACAGTGTCAAGAAAAATCCTGCAGGCTGCACCATCTAAACAGTTTGGTTTATTCTTTGCTTTTGTTGGAGGTTTTCTTGGACTGAGTGACTGGCAGTGGGTGCAGCCATAGGAAACATGAGATGAGCACGGTACTCCTCTTTGGGCCAGGCAGGTTAGAGAGGTATGGTCTGGTAGTTAGGTCTTTGTTGCTGTGTCACCATGGCAAGTCCAGCACCTGCATGTTTCAGTTCACTCAGCTGAGAAAAGATGCCAGATAATGTACAGCTGTTTCAGAACAACTACAGCTGAAAATGGCTCACACTTAGTAGCATTGTTGTTTAAGCAGAGTAGAAAACATCCACTAGACATCCCTGTTTCTGCCTCTTACAGCCAACGAAATAACTAGTGAGCTGGGTGCAGCCAGTTCCCTCCAAAATATTGGTTGTCATATGTTTCCAGTCTAACACCTCAGCCACACTGACTGTGCTCTTTTGCTCTTTGCTGCTGCAGGTGGGAATGGGCTGGAAGTCACATGTTAAATATTTTGTTGCATCTTCAGACAGCAGCAGATGTATTTGCTCAGTATGGTTTCTTCTGTGCTTCTGTAAATAACTTCTGCTTTTCACTGAACTGGTACAAATAAAACCATGCTTAATTAGACTAAAATAATGCAATGTTTACCAGCTTCCAGCATCCTTATCAAGCCAGGCTACTGCACCATGGAGGAAAGTGTGCAACAGATGCATCACTACCTGTGAAAACCATCCAGCACATGACCTCACAGAGAAGTGCTTTTTTTGTACGCTATCTTCTCATCTGAGAAGACTTTTGTAGAAGTAGAAGCTTAGTAGCCTGTAACACAATGCAAAGAAGAGACTTCTGCAAATTAGGAATTTAGCTTTCTGCAGGACAGGATTTTAGTCAGGAATATATTGAAGTACCTGGGCAGCAACAAAAAGATACTAGGTGGTTTAGGTAGGAAGCTATGCTCAGACTCTTACAAAGCAGAGAAAATGCAAGTGGAAGGGGAGCAGATGGGTACTCTTTTATTGTGTGAAAATTGAGTTCAGAGCTGCTTTCCAGGTTAAATATCAAATCAGATTATGAAAACAAAGCCTTGTTAGGATAGGAGCCCATACATTTTTTTTAATAGTATGCCCTCAAAAAAATTAGTATTTTACAGTTAAATATATAGTCATCCTAACATTATTTGGGGTTGAATAACTATGCTCTAGAGAAAGAGAAATTACTTAACCCAGTCATAAAATGCAGACAACTCTAGGGCAGGGAATATCTAACAGGGCTCACTGCACCATGTAACAATGGCAGGAGGGGGCAGAGAGGCTGGCAAGCCCTTCATCTTATTCAAGGAAGCAATGAGACCTCTATTCTCAACACTCACCAGGTGGGACAGTGCTTCTCAAGGTCCTATTTGATAGACTGATGCACAGTCACCATGACCGATCTGCTTCAGAAATAAGTAGTGAGTTGACTCAGCTATGTATTTAAGCTCTCATTTTCCAGTTTCAGGCCTTGTGTGCCCCTCATACCCCAGCTGAGAACTCAAGACTGGCAGGACCTGTTCTGTCACACTCTGTAGCCTCTGCCTGGGCTGGGCAAGTGCTCCTAGGCTGGCAAGTCTCACGTCATGCCCATGCAATCGCTTGCATGTGGGTAGCACTGGTGGGTTTCCACGAAACGCTATCCTTCAAAAATGTCAATAAGTTGCTTTCCATACAGCACATGAAAGAAGATAGCACATAATCCAGCTAAGCAAGCCTCTTCCTTTCCAGATGATAAGGGAGTGTTTTTACACTGCTGAATCTTGCAAATGAAGTCTTCAGGGAAATGATCAAGTGTGGAGTACTGTGAGACAGGGAAACTCACAGAGTGCCGCTTAGGGAAGGAGAAGCGTTATCTGCAGCTATAGGCTCAGCTTAGTGGCAAATTATGATCTGTTGGAGGGAGGAAAAGAGCAGCCAGGATAACCCAGCAGAGGTTGTTATTTTTTAACAAGTTTCCTTTTCTGTTTGCGATAGACAATAGTAGACTTTCTTCACTGGGAGCCCTGTGGCTGTCAGTCATTAGCCATTACTCATATTGTTTCTTCTGAGGTGGCCCCAGAGCCCAGGGCAGGCAGGCTGGTGCCCAGCTCGCTGTACATCTGTCACTGGGGCTGTGTGGATGAACCTTGGTGCAGGCAGCTCTTGAGCTTCTTGTACTGCCTGTGGGAGCTGCACACTAGTCTTGCTTCTCCCTTTTCCCTGTGTATACTGTTAGAAAGTCCCTGCCTGATGTGACTTCTTCCCCCACTGCTTAACTCCCCAGAGATGCTCAGTTAGCCTGATAATGCTATCCACAGGCCTCTGAATGCAAGGCTGTGAGGAGAAAGAGAGACTCTGGCTCTCTCCAATGACACAAAGGAGATTTTCTGGCAAAGGCCAGCTGTAGCCATGTCCTGCTGTCACCAAAAGTCAGGAACCAAACTCTTTAACACTAGTGAGCAGGCACCATGTGCGCAGCAAGCAAGCATCAAGGTTCTGATCATATAGATCAAAGCATTACAGAAAGAGTGATTGCCCATAGGAATGGGCTGCCTGGGGAGGTGGTGGAGTCGCCATCATTGGAGGTTTTCAGGGGAAGACTTGATGGGGTGCTTGGTGCCATGGGTTAGTTGTTTAGGTGGTGTTGGATTGGTTGATGGGTTGGACGCGATGATCTTGAAGGTCTCTTCCAACCTGGTTTATTCTATGTATTCTATGTATTACGTATTTATTAGATCCCTATTCTATACAAATCATCTCAAATTATCACTTTACATAAATCTCCTGCTTGAGCATGATCTTTCCATCTTCAGAGGTCATTGTGGTCATTGTAGGTGGTCTCAGGTAGTCAGAGACCCAGTGTTACAGGTAGCTGCAGGTCAACCTGTTCCTCTTCTTTATATGGGACTCTTTTGGCTATTTTATAGGTTGATTGTCTAACACTATTGTTTTACTTCATGCTTAACTATCTACCTTTAACCACTGTTCTCAATTAGAGTTTAGACTAGACAGGGTTGGTTTAATATAAACAATAAATGATGGATATCTTGTCTCTTGTTTTAACATCACTGCCATCCTACCCCACTGTGGGGCAGCAGAAGCCCCACACCTATGGGGACTGGCATGTGGGGGGAACTGCTTGTTTGTACCAGTAAATGGTCATGCAGCTGAGGAAAGGGGATTTGCTGTTTCTCATTGGCATGGCCTGAAAGAGGAACTCTTCCCATGGAAAATCCTGGGCATACAATATGTGTGGGAGGTAGGAAGTAACAGCCTGTTTAAGCACAAGATTCTCCTGACCAGCCTGGTCAGTTAAAAAGAAGTTCCTGCTGTTTTCCTGCTGGCACCGTTGTGAATTATAGCATAGACAGACCTGCTGTCCTTCACTGGGATTTGTGTCTGGGTAATGTTTTCAAAGCTGCAGCACTACTGGGGAAAAAGAGATCAGAAATATCATCATGAAAAGAGGGAGGATTCCTCCTCCAGTGTAAGCAGAGCACAGAAAGAGGCACTTGTGTAGCTAATAGAGTCAACCTGATGGATAACATCCTATCCAGGGACTATGCAGGGCTATGGTTAGAGAAATAACCAGCAAACTGTGTGTGATCACTTGGACCAACAGCTCCACACAGCAGTGCCCTGCTTGACACGACAAACTTGATCTGAGTTGAAGCTAAGGAAGGTATATGCCAGCTGCAATACAGGTAATTTTTGTTTAAATGTAATAAATGACCCCTCAGTCTCATTTCAAAAATCCTTTCTCTTGTGTCCCTACAGGAAGAGTGCCAGAACTATGTCCGAGTGCTGATTGTTTATGGCAAGAAGGTTTTCACGTGTGGCACCAATGCCTTTTCACCAGTGTGTTCCAGTCGACAGGTCTGTTTTGCTTTTACAGTTAAGGAGAGGGCTGGATACACACTTTAGGGAAGGCCAGTCATTTGGCAGGGCACCATGAATGCAGAGAATATGTTACAAATGTAGCAAATCTGATATTTTTTTAAACTATTTTCTTATTATTTATCATTATTTGGGGCCTCTTTGGGATGCTGTGGGGCCATGGATATGATGTCTGCAGGTGGGGAACAAAAGTTTGTGTTATGGGTAAAGTGAATCCGGGCAAAGTTACAAATAGTAAAATGTTTCCTTAAAAGAAATGGCAAAACTCCCTGTGATTTTGAAGGAGGCAGAGGAGACTGAGAACAGTATTAGTATTTTTTAATACTAGTACTCATTCAGGAGGTGCCTGTGGAAGATTAGAAACCAGTACTACTATCAGGAGCAGCTGATTGCACCAAGTTGGTTGGGGCCTGCAGGCTTTCTTGGCTGTGGAATGACTCCACTTAAAAAGCAATAGGATCAGTGAGGCTCAGACACCACTTCTTACATGGGCAAACGATGGATGTAAAGATCAATTTACAGTCATTGCTGACATTAGAGTCTTTTCATGTTGGCAAATGATGGATGTAAAGATCAGTCTACAGTAGTCAATACTGACATTACATTCTTACAGCTGACTGTTTGTTTTACAAAAAAATCAAGGTTTAACTTATAGGTACTCATAGGTGAACTCAGTTCTCTATATCAATAAGAAAGCCAGGTACTCTTTAAATTGTCTCTTGTCTCCTTTTAAATACAGGTAGGAAATCTTAGCAAAGTCATTGACAGAATTAATGGAGTGGCTCGGTGCCCATATGACCCTCGGCATAACTCAACAGCTGTGATTACATCACGAGGAGAGCTCTATGCTGCAACTGTAATTGATTTCTCTGGACGGGATCCTGCTATTTACCGCAGCCTTGGAAACGTTCCCCCACTTAGGACAGCACAATACAACTCCAAATGGCTCAATGGTAAAGTCATGTGGGTCATATCTGAGCAAGAGGTGTATGAAAGTCAGCTTGACACGCTTGTATATCTTACCTTCTGTTTTCATACTGAGACCCAGTTATAATGGGGGAGGGCTTCTGGTGCAATAATTGATGCAGCTTAGAAGGCATTTAAAAATAGTCTGGAAGTATTTCAGAGAAGTTGATTTAGAATATAGAAAGTAGATCTTACAGTCTACCTAATATGTATAGCAGTCTCTGTCTTGCGAGATGATCAAGTACATAATTTTAACAAGAAAATCATTCCAAGATTGGAAGATCAAAACCAGCTTAAAGCATCCATCTTATTGTTGACTCAGCTCTACACTGTGTTAAGCACCCTCCACTTCCACTGACTCAGCTGAAGGTGATTGGTTTCAGTGCAAGATCAGGCTGAAAATGAGAAATTTAACAGCATGTTATATTCCATGCAAACCCATGCTGTTGTGGATTTACAGTTATTAAAAGCAGCTGTTACCCCAGTGTGATAATACCCTGCTTCAAGCAAGCTATAGGATTTCAACCAGTAATTCCTGCACTGAGCACAAACCTTCTGACCGGAGCAAAGCACATATTGTCTGAACAGACTGTAGTAATGGAGACCCCAGTATTTCCCTTCTCTACTTTGACCCAGGTAAGTTGACAAGCTACTTGGAATCTGTGTATTGGATTTCGGGACCTTTCAATCAAAGACACGGGCAATAGTCCTGTGCAAATCCCTTGGGCTTAATGAGACTGAACTAGGCTTCCACAGGCATACTGAAGTCAGTATGGAGATTCAGAGTTTTAAGAGAAGGATGCCATCAGACAAGACTGTGAATTAGGACTCAAGAAGCAGCATAACCCAAATACAGTCATTAGAAATATGTGCCACTTGTCTGTGCATGAATGAAGAATTCAGAAGGAAGCCACATTGGAACAAGGGATTTTAAGGAAAGATAAACAGAAACTGTTTCTAGTCTGTGACTGGAAAAACTAACATGACTCTTGAAATTATAACCTTGTGCAGTACTGGTGACACTGGAATAATTTCATCCTGATCTGGTTACTATTCAACAAGAAACCAACAACTTCAAGGTGGTTCAAGGAAGAGCCATGGAGTGATTTGAAGCTTGAAAGGCCTATCTCATAGTGAGAAGCTTAAGAAGCTCTATTTATTTATCTTTCTGAAAAGGAGATAAAAAGTGTTTTGTTAATGATATGGAAGTACTTACATCAAGAGGAGATTTCTGACAGGATAAAGTTGTTCAATCTAACCAGACAAGTCATGACAAGAGCCTGTGATTGGAAGCTGAAATCAAATAATGTCAAATGGAAAAAAGAAGACCGCTCTGGCAGTCTTTAGTTATTTGAGCAAGTCACTGATATTGCCCAGTGTGATCAGATGTCTTTTGAAAGCTGTGGTGTAATTCACCTGTTATGGTGTAAGTACAGACTGAAGTTCTTTGGTTCTGGTTAGACTGAAGGTCAGATGGATGATCACAATGGTCCTTTTAAGTTTCATTGTTTGTTTGAAGGAGCAAATTCTATGTGAGATGGTTTGTGGTGCCTTTGCCTCCCAAAGCTGCGTTGCAGCAGTGTCAGCCCGCCTTTCTCTCCCTCTCTCATGACTCTATTCTGCTTTCACTCTTGGGCTGCAGTATTAAAGGAAATCTGTACTTCCCTTTTTTCTTTTTCCTTAGAGCATTGTTCACAAAGGAACGTTGTAAAAACACCCTATAAAACCAACAGAGAGGGGGTTTTTTGTTTAGTCAAATATTATTCATTGGCCAGTCTTTTCCTTTTGTCAAAGAAACTGTTGGGATAAAAGACCGTACACTTGAAAGCTTTGTTAAATACTCAATTAAAATGTTCACTACAAAACCAATTCCAGGTTCTTTTCAATTCTTGTGGAAACAATAACAATAATTCTAGGAGACAAAGAAATAAGGAGAGCTTGCTTCAATACTGTCAGTCTCTGATATGGTTTTGGTTTATGGACATAAGATAATCTTTTGTGCCTAGAAACTGGAAAGGGTTTGCGATAAAAGCCAGATGTGATTGCACTGGGATAGTGGGTTGAATGTTTCAGTGCAGCAGTCTGGGGAATCGGGCGGATGCACGCAGAATATTTAACACATCATAAGGTGCACTTCAGAGCAAATAGGTGAGGAAACCCAGTGGGAAGGCTTTATGTTGTAAAACGAGTGTAGGCAGAGAGTAGTCGTGCATATGCAATCACTGAAATCAGTAGCAGCTTTGCCAGTAAAGTGAGGAAACAATGGGGTCTTTCCAAGATCTGAAAAATGGAACTAGAGCTGTATCCCCATATATCATTATTTCCATCTACAGTTTTTAATACCTTTTGCTGACTACAAGCTCCCTGTGGTCCCAGCTGTGAAAGACTGTGTGAAGGGAGCTGGTGGCAGAATGCATTGTACAAGTCAGTGAGCACAGACTGAATTCTGACCTGTATAAATCTTTTCAAATATTTGTTTGCAGAGCCTAACTTTATTGCTGCCTATGACATTGGTTTGTTCACCTACTTCTTCTTCCGCGAGAACGCGGTGGAACACGACTGTGGGAAAACCGTCTACTCTCGTGTGGCAAGGGTGTGCAAAAATGATATTGGAGGGAGATTTTTACTGGAGGACACATGGACAACTTTCATGAAGGCCAGGCTGAACTGCTCCCGTGCTGGAGAAATCCCTTTCTATTATAACGAACTGCAGAGCACCTTCTACCTTCCTGAGCAAGATCTGATCTATGGTGTCTTCACTACTAATGTGTAAGTTGCACTGGTTGTAATGCCCTTCTTCCATCCCCAGCAGTCTGAGACTGACAATATCCTGATTTCTTAGACAGTCTGAGCAATCGTTTTTCAAAGATCCTTTGGTTAGTGTGAAGGAATAGATGGCTCTGTGTTATGCATCATAGCAACATAGCCTTTAGGACAATGTTTTGAATCCACGGTTCATAGGTTCCTCAAGTCCATAAAAGGTGAGTGTGCAGTGCTTAGGGAAAAATGTGATACAAACCCTGGATCTGATGGACTCCCGTGGCAGTGGCAATGCTGCTTGTGTAGTTCACAGAGCTCATCTAAATGTGATCCAGCAGAAAAAGGTAATTAATTTTCAGCCAGGCTAACTGCCTGGGCAATCTGATACAATTGCGTGAACGTGGAGGCTGGCCTGTGAGATGGACGTGTACATATGCTTTGGGTAGTATGTGTATGTATGCTTGGATATGTTCATATGCTTTAAGAAGGGGAACGAGGCAGATGGGATCACAGCAGCCTGGAAGGAAATAAACATAAATTGCTGTTGAACAACACTTTATTGAAGCGATGTCATATGGGCTACACAGCATTTGACATTTGCAAGGGGGACTGTACCTCCGTACAGACGGTTTGATGTCCACAAATCAAAAGCAGTGCTGCAACTCCAAGAGGAAGGCGTGATTTCTGAAACTTCATAATTGCCTCTTCTTGGCTTGATATCGGAAAAACTTGTAATTGGAATGATTTAATGTAGCTGTGAAAGCAGAAAGGAGAAGAGGAGTTAATTAAAAAATATATTAGAAATCTCATAATGTATATTTTTAAGTCAGGAAAACTCAAATAACTTTTTCTCTGAAGCCCAAGGCTAGGATGATAAGTTTCAAGCTATAACCAGTCTGTGTGGTATTGAGTTTCAATAATACATGTTCTCCAGGGGGATGTATCCTGATATGTAAACTAGAGAATTAAAATTTGAGTTAGTTACTCCACATGGCAAACACCCAAAGAAAGGGACTTTGCAGTGGTGCACTGTTCAGTCTGAGTAAGGGTCTGTTTTCAGCAAACCTGAAAAGTGAAGCCCCACTGATGTGACAGGGCTGAACTTCAGCCTTTGAAGTCACACAGTATAAGCTCCAACTTCCTGAGCTGAGTAACCGTTGGGAGGTTCACTATGGGAGTCAGCACAGCCTGAACATTATTCCTGCTCTGTAAATGCTAAGAAGTATGCAAGTATCTGGTCACCCTCATAGATCTTCCATGTTTTGTTTCTACATTACTATTGTCAATATCAGCCAAAAGTAAGGTAGTGGAGAAGCAACTAGAAGAAATAAATATGATTGAGCACTGCACCTGGACTGTGGACTTTGGGGAAAATCTTTCCTGGGACTGAAAGGAACATGAGTTGTTCTCTAAACACATTTCAAGGCTGTTAGCTAAACTTCCCAGACATTAAAAAGAAACCTGGCTACTGCTCTGGGCATTTGAGATGATGCTTTTTTTTTTCTGCTCATAGTGGTAATGTTTTATCTATCCCTTTGTTGATTCATCTAGCCAACAACAGAAGCTGGAAATTATTAATAGTTATCAAATTGATATCAGTTTTGCACTATAAGAGGCGAGGCATAGGCTGACACTGATTGGAACAGTTCTCTTGTGCTTTGTCTGTCTCTTAGGCTTAGTGTGAGATGTGATGAGTGTTACCTGTCTCCTCTGGGTTACACTGAAGTCACTCTTCATACATTATGGGTTTATATTCTCTCCTGTATCTTCTGAGGGCAATATAATATGTAACATTTGTGTAATTGAAGAAGTTATTGATAATAGCTGAAGTTAGATCAAGTAGCATTTTAGGTTTACAACATGATGCTCTTCTGAGAGTTCAAAGAGAAAATGTTCCAATTTGTCATCCGACTAGAGAAATAGCAGTAATTATTCTTTTAACTTCCACTGGGACTTATATCATGCTGCATGAGCTCTGCATACTAAAGAGAGTTGATGTATGCTTCAGTCTGAATTTCTTTATAATAGAATGCCAATACATTGCAAAACTATGCTGTCTTTTTATTAAGGTGTTTTTATTTTGGAAAGTTCATGTTTAATGTATTTAGGATCATGATATTAATTGTTGTGGTAACACCTATGTATAGATTTATTGCTTCATGTTCTGTTATACCCAACTGAATCAGTGGGAAAGAGAGCTTTTATAGGAAGCTCTGGGAGGTAATAGAGACAATGTTGAAGCCTCCTTGAACTGAGCCTGTTCTCCAAACCATCTAGTTAATCACAGAAGTAGGAAGTGAGAATAGAAGAGGTTGTGCTTCACACCAGGACAGCACAGGGGCCAGCTGCACAAGTTGATGTCACTGGTTTGAGACTGGGATCAAACTTTTCATAGGGAGGGGTGGGAAATATGCCAGACCACAGATGGAAAGAAAAATGGGCCACAGGTTTTGTGGAAAACTTTTTTCCTTTCTCCTCTCTAAGAAAGAGAAGGGGTAGAGTCCTTAGCAGCCATCTAAAGACACTTTAAAAAAAGTCTTTTAGTTAGACTATCAGGGTTTGGGGGGTTGTTTTGCTTTGGTGTTCCCCCCCCCACCCCCCCCTTTTTCTTTCTTTCGTTCTTTTTTTTTTTCTTCCATGTGTGCCTCAAGGCATTTACTTGTCATCCATCATTAGCTTTGTCTTAAGAGCTGCTGTCTGTGAGCACGCGCTGTGTCAGTGGTGTTCAGACAGAAGTGGGGAAAGGTTCACCCAGCATTGCTTTGACATGTTCAAAGTGAGATACTCCATCACTCCAGGGATGGAAGAGGCAGAGGCAGGAGCAGAGAAAGGGAAGCCAAAGTAAGAACTTCTTCCTGATGTTGTGTTGCTTGGAAGAAATACGCTGTGAAAGAATCTGTTCTGCTTTCCAGCCTGGGATTGTGGAGCAAGGCTTCTTTTTGTGTGTGCAAGAGAGTGTAATTATTGGTTTAGTTAGAAAAATATGTTCTTTTCAGAGAATTCAAATTGCTTTAATTAGCAGAAAGATACGTACAGCAGGGCTTGGGTTATTTAAAAGGCACCATGACGAGTCAGTCTCTTGTGCTAGCCCTATTTTTAGTTTTATTCTGGTATCTTTTTCTCTAAACGTTGGTCCTTTCCTTAAAAAAGGAGAGAAGGAAGCAGAGAGCTGGGAGCAGGTTCGAATTTCAGGTTACCATGTAGCAAACCCTCTTTGGGCCAGCTTCCCTGAGGTGCCCTCACCACCTGGGAGGTACCCTCCAGCCCAGTTGAGGGACAAGAAGCTGAGCCTACCCAGAACCTTGAAGAAATGGATCCTCCATGACTGAAATGTGACAGCAAAGCCTGACTGATGTGTATGTGAGTCTGGCTGGGCAGTAGAGCATCCCTAAAACAAATTCCCTTCCAAAGAGTCTTTCCTACAGTGGCATTTCCCTAGCTGTTCCTCCCCTAGCTGGTGTGTGCATGGTGCACAGTCTGTCCAAGACAGATGCTGTTCCCAGCTGGGAACACAAAGAAGTGAACTGTGATCACTGAAAACACAGGCTTTCACATATTAGCAAGACCATTTTTCATGCTGAGCTGCTCTAACAACCAGCCTGGTTTGCACTGTCACTCTTTCCTTTCCCCTGCATGCACGCGCATGCATGTGTGTGCTTTATATATATGTAAAACAGGGCAGATATTTTATAGCTGAAGATTTCAGGAGCCCATACAAATTTAATTCCACCTTGGGAAACACCGAGAGATTGAAAATTGAGTCATTTGTAATCAATTTAGATAGATGAATTCTTAAAAAATAAAAATAAACCCAGACACCAGTAATCCATGTAAATTAAACTGTATTCACCTCTCCTGTCAGAACTACTTCCATGACCCCTAAATCACAAACATTTAAAACCCAGAGCTCAAAATTAATTCTCAAAATTGTCATGCAAGCCATCTGCATTTTTGAATGTTATTTATTTATTTATTTTTGCTCCCTGAGAGATTGGTATTGCTGTACCTCTACCAGTCAATTTATATGTATTTTATTTGAGTGGAGTTTGATGCCTGTTATGATGAAAATGTCAATGTTCTAATGATTAAATTGATTTTTTTTCCCCCCCCTCTTTTCCAGAAACAGCATAGCTGCCTCAGCAGTGTGTGCCTTCAATCTGAGTGCCATTACTCAGGCATTTAATGGCCCTTTCCGTTACCAAGAAAACCCAAGATCGGCCTGGCTGCCAACCTTAAACCCCATCCCTAATTTCCAGGTACTTGCTACTGTCCTTCAGTTTGCTCTGGCCCCTATTTTCTTCTGTCATTCCAGGGGGTTGATTTGTGTAGGCTTCTTTTTCCAGGTGGACCTATGGAGTTGATAAATTGTATTTTTTCACATTCATGTGTGTTTAGTTTGTGATGCTCCTTGCCACATATCATTGAGAACATGAGATTTGTGGCTTTTAAAAAAATATCAATTATTTAAATCTCTGCTACACTCATCACTGACATATGAACTCTGAGAATGTAATCCTCACAAGGGGATGTAGAAAGATGTCCTTGCCAGAGCTGGAAATGATTGAAGGCTGAAGCTGGACAAAATCAAACTAGAATGGAGACAGACTGTGTTTTTAAAACAAGAAAGGTAATTAACCACTGCAATTTTGTACGGATGTGATGAATTTTCCAACCTTTGAGAGGATGCCTAAGGCTACTGAAAGTGCAAGATGGATGCATTTCCAAGACAAAATAACCCAACTAAAAGTTATGGACCTGTTGCAGCAGTAACTGAATTGGAAGAGGACACATGAGGATAGTCACAGTGATTCCTTCTCATACTAAAAGTCTTTGTTTTCATGACTGAGCAGCTTTCCAGGTTTATCAGTTAATGCCAATTTGAAAATCATGGAACACCTTCAATCCCTTTCTGCCCAGATTCAGTCAGCACAGCATGTGACAGCCCCAGCAAAGCTGTCTTCTGAAGCCTGAGCCCTTTTTACAGCTCACTCCCTTCTCAACTGGAGAATTCTAGGGAGGATGGACTTGTCTTCCTGTCATCACTTCCCCATGGTGAATCCTTCCAGTCCAGCTATGTGAATCTGGCTCTTTTTTTATTATGGCAAATGTGCTGAGGCTGCCTGCAAATGCCATCTGCCTTCAAGCTGGTGATGTTAGGGACCTTCCAAAAACGACTGTGCAGTCACCTGAAATCACAACAAGAGCAGGTGGGAGGCAGGTCCACACTGCAGGCAGGGACATGCTTGAATTCCTGCTGAGGAACCAAATTTCTCCCCGTAAATTGCCTCATAGCACCTGAGTGCTATAGCTTTTGCACGTACAAAGTGGGACAGATGCAGGCTCTCAGTCACCCCCTCAGCTTCCAAACCGAGAAACAAAGCTTGACTGAAAGCCTAGCCATGCCAAACATGGGCTTTTTTGTTTGGTTGGGGTTCTGTGGGGGGTTCTTTTTCTTTTTTTTTTTTTTTTTTAAGTGTAAAGAGCATATTAAGGTTAACTGAGAATGAAGGACTTTCTGGTCCTTGCTGAACTGGCCAAGGAGGAAGAGAAAAGGACTTTGGAAAGCATTTCCATGTAGCGCAAAGTGCCAGATAAAATGTGGAGTGCAAAGACTGCAACAGCAAGATGAAAGAAGAGGGTCAGAGGAAAATAAGGAAAGGAAAAGGAGGTATGTGGCAGACAAAAGGAAGATTGAAAGAAGAGATTAAGATGTTTTTCAAGTACAGGAGGAACAAGAGGTCAGTAAAGGGCCTTTAGGAGATGACAAGGGTAATTTAGTGACAGAGGAGGAAGATATTGCAAAAAAAATTAAATTTTTTTCCCCTCAGTGTTCACAAAGGAAGATGAGGGAAGCATGCCAGATTTTTTTATTTTTTTTTCTTGCAGAGAGGAAGGAGAAATTCTGAAGGATATAGAGGATCAGGGCAGTGCAGATAATCAGGAAATTAGAAGAAAACAAAATAAAACCAAACCAGAGGGATGCTGTGTCAGCACACAAACTGCCAGTAGACCAAAAGGATTATCTGTGACTTGAGAGCAGAAAACAAAACCAACAATGACATTCCTGCCACTGGGACTCTTCCTTCAGTGATCCTCTAGAAAAGAAAGTGAGTGGGGAGAAAAACATCCAAAACAAGGCAGAAGAGTAAACAAGAAGGAGTATAGGAGGCAGCAGAAGAGAGGAATCTAAAAACACTTTAGAATGTGGGATGAGTAATGAGCTAAAACCCACCACTGCAATAGAAAAAACGAAACAACACATTAAACCCCTCCTGAGGACACTCACTACTCAGGCAGGTGCTTAAGTTTATAAAAGAATGAGCATCTTCATAGGTGGTAGGAATTGGCATCATCCTGTTCACCTAATTCACGCACGCTTAGAAATACCGCAGGGCTTAGTACAGCAACCGTTAGGCTCGGTATTTGCAGTGTAAATGGGAGCTACATCCCTGTCAACTCATTTTAGCACATTGTAGGAGAACCTCTGCATGGTGCACCTTGGAAAGGCAGCCACACTGCAAATACTTGCTTTGATGCATGTCAAGAGTATACACATGGGGAATTTGCACTCTCTGGCTGGAGTGCTATAAATCAACATCCTGATTCACAGTATATGAACTTATCTTCCAAGGAAAGCCCAAACACCTGTACCCAAAATGAACAAAAAGAAATTTGTGCAGTTTTTTCCTGGTGAAATTACTGAAATTACTCAGGTGTGAGCTTCACTTACTGAGAAGCAAAGTTGTCGATGGACTGAGTATGACAGGATTTCTAGTTGTACCACTAACTCCCATGGGCTTGGGCAAGATAAATAACCAGTCACCCAGCTGTCTTTTAGAGTAATAAATCTTCTGCCAACCTTGCATGGCATTGTGAAGAAGAAGGAAGATCTATCCCTGGCTATGGACAGACCACAAAACTGCATGGAGAGTTTAATATTGCTTCGGCTTTTGAACATGGTGAATTATAGGTGATAGCGTGAGATAGAAACTCACACCTTCAAATGCACTATCCACCTTGTAGGACTTGCACTAATGTTTAAAAGACATAAGATGAGCTCTCTTCTTCCCTTCTATTTTGTATTGGACAAGGACATTGAGTTCTATTTCAGTGTACCCCTTGGTGCCAGAGGATCATGGAGTCATTAAGGGTGGAAAAGACCTTTAAGATCATCATGTCCAACTGTAACCCAACTACCATGACCACTAAATTATATCATGAAGCACCACATCTACACACTTCTTGAACACCTCCCTGGGCAGCCTGTTCCAGTGCCTCACCACTCTGTCAGTAAAGATTTTCCTAGTGTGCAATCTTAAATCTCCCTTGGCACAACTTAAATCCATTTACTCTTGTCCTATTCCTAGTTATTTGGGAGCCACACTACAACCTCCTTTCAAGTAGTCATAGAGAGCAATAAGATCTCCCTTTAGCCTTCTCCAGACTAAACAACCCCAGCTCCCTCAGCTGCTCCTTGTATGACCTGATCTTCAAACCCCTCACCAGCCTCATTGCTCTTCTCTGGACACCCTCCAGGACCTCAATACATTTCCTATACTGTGGCACCCAGAATTAAACACACTACTAAAGCTGTGGCCTCACCAGGACTGAGTACAGGGGTGCAATCGCTTCTTTACTCCTGCTGGACACACTGGTTTTGCTACAGGCCAGGATGCCATTTGCCTTCTTGGGCACCTGGGCACACTGCTGGCTCTTGTTCAGCCAGTTGTCCACCAGCACCCCCAGATGTTTTTCCACTGGGCTGCATTCCATCTGCTCTTCCCCAAGCCTGTAGCATTGCTTGGGGTTGTTGTTACTGAAGTGCAGGACCTGGCACTTAGTCTGGATGGGTGAATATGGGTTGGGTGAATATGGGTTGATCTGCTATTCACCGTGAGGTTAGAAGAGATGCATATGGTGAACAGGGAGCTGGTGGCTAAGCTGCCTTGCTTCAGATGAAGCAAAGGGGTCTGTTCAGAAAGGAGCACATCTAAGAAGAGCAGTGTGGTGAGCTGGGTTCTTTGATGCAAAATCTACCCATTTTTCAGGCTTTTTAACTTCCAGTTTTCTGCATTTTATAGACTGAGATGCCAGGTAGAGTCTGAAGGTTGTTTGAAATGCTTCTAGGAATTGTCACTGCAAAAACTTGCTCTCTACTGCTTGCTTTAAATGTTTCTACAGCTAGTTGTAATTCCTTCTTTTCCACCTTGGTTTGTTGTTGCCTTTTGCCCTTCCAGTGTGCTGGCTCCATGGTATCTCAAGGGGATGAAATTCCACATCACTGGTCAGTGGACCACCTGGGAGAAATGTTTTTAAAGAGTGGGTTACAGGCCAAAGTTAGGCTAAGGATCTATGGTCAGGTTAAGGGCCTCACACAGACCCATGGACCAGGTCAATCCACAGGACATGGGTTTCCAGAATAATTTCAGAGTTTGGTCTTGGGCTGCTGAAGTGGATAGAAAATGCAGGTGCTGAAGTTCAATCTTCCATGTTTAGTGTGGGACGCTGAATGATGACAGCCCTAATGAGAACCTGACGGAGAGAGTCCTGCAGGACGCGCAGCGCTTGTTCCTGATGAACGATGTCGTGCAGCCGGTGACTGTAGATCCCTACGTCACCCAGGACAGCATTCGGTTTTCCAAACTAGTGGTTGATATTGTTCAGGGGAAGGATACTCTCTACCACGTGATGTATATTGGAACAGGTAAGACCACCAGGGCTTAAGAAAGTTCTCTCCACTCGCTTGTAGACTTAGCAGCCTTGGGAGCCTGGTCATGATGTCATTACAGAGTTGTCATTCAATATCATTTTGGCACAAAACTGTGTTAAGTGTTAGTTTTCCTCAGTAAATTAAAAGCAGCAGGATGGATGACTCGAGGCAGAGTCCCAAGTGAACAGGCCATAAATCTACACTGTGTTTAAAAACAACAACAACATTTCTCTCCCTTTTATAAAAACCTGTTTCAGCTAATCGTGTGATTGCATTGCAGTGAGGAAGGGCAGAGGCCACTGAAATGCTCTGTTGTTTTGAGTATGTAAGTTGCCTCCTCACGCTATGACATGCTCATCTCTAAATAAGCAATAATAGTGTATAGCCTCCAGGCTTGCCCAAGGTTTCAATTATGTCTTTCTTTGCACTTCCCTGTGCCTACTGGTGTCTGACTCCTGCTGTTTTCAGGAATGGGCATGTACTGTAGTGTAATGCAGCTGGGGAAGCTGAGGCAAGTGCCTTTTTGTGGTAGCATAGTGAGCCAGTGGTAGAATTAAGTGTATGATCTAGTCTCTCGATTTCTACTGCCATCCTCTAATTAGCAGGACACATTGCCTCTTCTGAGAAGTAGAGACATCTTGGAATGATGGAAGATGCTGAAGAAGGACAAAGTGTTATAAATGGTTGTCTTAGCCCATATCCATACTAATGATAGAGGTTAAATTAAATAGTTTGATTAATCAGAGCATATGGCCAGCCTCATGGGTATAATGTTGTTATCCTCAATTGCAGAAGCTTTGACTTTAGAATAAGATGGATTGCCTCCATAAGTGTTAGCTTAATCTCACATCTGAATGCAGACTCATTGCCTCATTCTCGTGTTACCACCTTCCAGGACTGTGTCATGATTTATCTGACTTTTACCACCACTTATTTCCAAAGTGATCATCTTGGATGTGTTCTAGTAACATTCACACTATAGAAGCCTCTATGGACATTGATTATTATGAGAAAATTGTACTTAAATGGAAATGCAATGTGATTCTGCCATTTTGATGTCTTATTGTTTTAAGTGAGGAGTCCCTGCTGCCTAGCGCTGTCCAGGGGCAGAACGGGACACAAACCTATCTCTGAGGCAAACCAAGACAAAACTTGGACCTCAGTCTTGTTCCCCACTTTACAGAATCACAGAATTGAAGGTTGGAAGTGACATCTGGCGATCATCTAGTCCAACCTCCCTGCTAAAGCAGGTTTGCCTAGAGCTGGTTGCACAGTAATGCATCCAGGCAGGTTTTGAAAGTCTCCACAAAGACTCCACAACCTCTCTGGGCAGCCTGTTTCAGTGCTCCATCACCCTCAAAGGACAGATGTTTTTCCTTTTGTTTTGGTGGAACTTCCTGTGTTCTAGTTTGTGCCTGTTGCCCCTTGTCCTAATCACTGGGCAACACTGAAAGGAGTCCAGCCCCATCCTCTTGACATCCACCCCTTAGATATTGAAAAGCATTTATAAGATTCAACCCCCCTGCCCCCCAGTCTTATCTAGGCTGAAGAGCCTCTGATCTCTCAGCCTGTCCTGGTAAAAGAGACATTCCAGCCCCCTAAGGATCTTTCTGGCCCTCCATTGGACTGTCTCCAGTAGTTCTCTGTCTCTCTTGAACTGAGAAGTCCAGAACTGGACAGGGCTCACTAGGGCAGAGTAAAGGGGGAGGAGAACCTCCCTTAACCTGCTGGACACACTCTTCTCTCTGCACCCCAGGAGACCATTGGCCTACCTGGCCACAGGAAAACATGGCTGGCACAAGGGGAATGTCCACCAGGACTCCGAATTTAAGGCTCTCCTAAATGAAAGAGAAGCTTCACATTGTAGCCAACCCCATCACTGTAAATTGCTGAGCTTTGGCACTAGTACTGAGGCTATCAGGATAGAAAGGTTAAGCTTCAGGAGCAGTTGGGGCTGAGAGACCTCTTTGGAGCTTTAGTGAAAAATGCTGTGGATTCCCCCTTTTTCCCTAGCATGAATCTTCCACAGCTTATCAGATCTGTAAATTGTTTAGGTAAGAGCACTGTGAACTCAAGCAGATATGTTTCTGTGCATGCACTGTTCATGCCATAACATCCCCTTGTCAAGCTGGCAGGATGGCTTCTTCCAGGAAGAAGATCAATTAGATTTGTGACCCATGCAGTCATTATGGAGGCCTCTGAGATTTCCAGCAGAGCCACTGCATCTGTTGTCATTTGTCATGGCATCAAATCAGGCCGATCTGCTCCATAACCTAAAAGAAATACAGACTCAAGGCACCAGAAATGATCTAGACTCTTTTCTGCCCCCGTGCTCCAACTGGGAAATATTTCCAGGTACTTGCTCTCCAGATGGTTCACGTTCTTCTGGGTTCCCATTAAAATACATTCACAGGTGGTTTCTGCAATGTCTGTGAGAACTGCTGAGGAGTGTAATGATGTAGCTGGAGCTCTCTCTACTGTGGGCAGCAGGTGACCCAGAACTAGGTTTAAAGCAGCTGTGTAAAGATGACATTAATATTTCACTCTTTAGGCAGGTATGAAATGAAGTGAATGCCTGTAAGATTTACTTGTGCCTTGTTTCTTGTTCTGTTAGAGTATGGCACCATCCTGAAGGCCCTTTCTACCACTAACAGGAGCCTGAGGAGTTGTTATTTAGAGGAAATGCAGATCCTCCCTGATGGACAACAGGAAGCAATCAAGAGTCTCCAAATCCTGCACAGTGACAGGTCGCTCTTTGTGGGCTTAAATAATGGAGTGTTAAAAATTCCTCTGGAGAGATGCTCCATGTACAAAACAGAAGGGTAAGCAAATTTACAGCTCTGATATATTCCACTCCAGGTTAAAAAGAAAAGCACAAGGGAAGCATATTCCAGTCTGATTCAGGTTAGAAGGTGTTTTTGTGGGGTTTTTTTATTACTACAACTCAAAAGACTGTTAAAAATGCATCTTCTAATACATTCATGTCAGGAGCAATGAGAATGTGCAATATAGATATATATTTTAAATATTAATTAGTCCTCATCAGAAATTAATTGCATGTTTGCCAAAAAAGGCTTTCCATATTTACCTGGGTTTTGGTGTGTTTTGTTTTACTTACCATTTCAATGTTACTTTTACAACTTCGTGGTAATCATTCTTATTGGCAGTATGGCTACAGGTTTCTGAATTTGGGTAGAATAGAATAGAATAGACCAGGTTGGAAGAGACCTTTGAGATCATAATGTCTAACCCATCATCCAACACTAATCAACTACACCATGGCACCAAGCACCCCATCCAGTCTCTTCCTAAACACCTCCAGTGATGGTGACTCCACCACCTCCCTGGGCAGCCCATTCCAATGGGCAATCACTCTCTCTATGAAGAATTTCTTGAGACTATGTCCTCTTGTTCTGGTGCTGGTTGCCTGGGAGAAGAGAAGGTTGATGCCAGTCTGTCCTGGCTTATCTGGATGATCAGCTTTCAAATATCTGAAGAGGCAGGTCTGAGCTGGGTGGCAACTTATTATTGTTCTTGGAGCCCAATAGCTCATCTCAACTATGTGTGACAGCTCTAACATCTGGGTGGATTCTGTGCCTTGGTTTGTACTTTCTAAAGGAAGTATAAAAAAGACTTTTTGTTTCAATTGTCAGCCCTGGCTCCAGAGCAGTTTTCCACCCATAAATGTGTGTAGAAGGTTTTTGCACCCAAAAGGTATCCCTCCATTCAAACACATGAAAGAATGTGATACCAACTGATCAAGATGCTCAAATACTCTCCCTGAGTGTGTACTGGGGTCTGCTGTGGGTAATTACTTGTTTAAAATAATCATCCTTCTCATCTCTTGCTTTTTGCCTTGCTTTCCTTGATGAGAGTTTAGTCTCAAACTGAAGTCCTCTGTCATAGACAAGAGGAAGGATTTTGTTAGCAGCATATAAACGGATTCCCTCTTTCATGGCCTACTGCAAGATGTCCCTGTTCTCTTGCCAAAAAAGCGTGATATAGAAAATGTTACCGTCACTTTATTGTCAACAAGTAGAGTTTATCTATCAGCTTGTACTAAATTTGTGTCAGTTTAAATATAAAAGTGCTAAGTCTTTCTATTTTCACTGAAACTCTTAATTATCCCTTTTAGGAAATACAACTTGGTCATTACTGCAAGTTTGACACAGAAGTGTTTAATGTGTAAAGGTTTAGTTGCTTATACAGACAAGCTGACACAAAAGTGTTTGCTAAAAGAAAGAGAACCACAGCTGGGAAATACCATTCTGTCCTCAACCCTTAAAAGCAGAGATTTATAAAGGTAGAACATAACAGCTGTCCTCTTCAGGCTGTCCTGGAGAGTTTCAGTTTGAGAATATTTATGTGTGTATACATACGTGCGATCCAGTTTCAAGAGAAATGAGTTCTCCCTTTTCTTTCTTTTCATAATCTTGAGTTCAGCTTTCCAGTAATTTATATGCCCCAGTTTCAGCCTGCATAGGTACTTTGTATGACACTTCCATTAAAACTCAAATGGTGGAGGTTTGCTCAACTAGCTAAAAAAGGGATAAGCAGGGGAAAAGCAGCAGTGGCTGGAGGGCAGCTGGTGGGGGTACCTCACAAGAGTATCTTCTATTTAATACCTGAGGACACAGCACAGTCCCCTGCTAGTAGTATAAGCTTATCCCAGCAGAGGAAAAATAACTAGCCTCAGTTTGATGCATTGTGTGGCACTAAGTCCTGCCTGAAATTATTGGGAAGCTTGTGTACTAACGCTGGTATTTTTCTAAAACAAACGTTCTGAAGGCATTTTTCAGGGCAATAAGGAATCAGTCCTGCTCTTTGGGGAATGGAGATTTAAACTCTGCCTCCATGGACAAGTTTCGTGATACTTGTAGACAATTTAAGGCAGCCACTGGGCAATACCAAAATACAGAAGAAAGGGTTTGCTGATAGCATGGTGGGTGCATTTGTTTGGCAGTGTGGGAGGTCCGAATTTGCTGAATTCAGGTGCTGGCTAGCTGATGCACATTGCTACAGATCCTTTGCCTCGTGGCCAAGTTTTGTGGAGGCACTGTGCATTTGAAAAAAAAAAGGAGGACAAGGAAAGTAGGAAAGCCAAGGAAGGCCATTATTTATGTTTTCATTTCAAAGGATGTTTGTGATATGGTGATTTTGTAAACTAAGGGAATTATTCAGCTGCAATTTTTTTCAACTGCAGTTGTTGGAACTCTTTTGCCTCTTAGCATCCTGGTTGTGTAGGTGACAATTCAGCTTGGCCTCCTTTGTATTATTTTCAATACCAAACTGTATCAAGAGGGATGTTTTAATTTCCCTCAGTGCCTTCCACCTGGCACTTCTCCTGGGCTGTGATTTATTGCTTATTGTTGTGTCTATGTTTAATACATGCCAATATACAGCCACCCTGGGAAGCAGGGCTCCGGCTCCTACAACACCCCCTGCTTACTTTTTTTCTGTGACTCCTTGACTGGCCTCCCTAAAATGCTTTGGTTTCAGCAGTTTTTATAATCTAATTGTTTTGATGGGGGCTGAGGAAGCTTGGAGGTGATGAAGAATTTGTGCCTCCGAGGCACAACATTGTTTTCTTTGGCTCTGCCTTACATTATCAGGAAACTTTGCAGCTTTTTATACCCTGGGGACTGATGTGGGTTCTTGATTGCTGACATAGAGCTCTAGCCTTCGCCCTTCCTTCTCCCTTCTCTCTGGAACAGGCAATCATGTATCAAGAGAAAATTGATCCTAATATTGATCCCCCTCCAGCAATCCTTACTGCTGTGCTGCTTTAAAACCTTGGGGCTTGGCACCAAGGCCCAGAAATGGGGCAGAAGAGAAAGAAGCAGCAGCAAAGGGAAGAGATGAAAAGGGAAAAGGATTTCTGCTATCTCCTTTACTGTTCATTTATTGACACAGCACCAATTTAATCACTTAAATGGTGACCAGTAACTCAGCCCCATGTCTTGATGTAGTTCATTGACCCGATATATTTCTAGGTGTCTGAGCAGTGTTTTGTATGTGCCCACTGACCTGTCTCAATCTATCTTTTCACAACAGCCAGTCTTAGCAACAGGGAAACAGGAAGACATCTGTAATGTCAGCTGCCCATATTTACAGGCTGGACTTTGCTGCAGAGCCTTTGCCTTATGCCTGTTGTGTTTCAGTGCTGCCATTTCCCACTTTTGCTGGAGACTGTTAGGAAGATGTTCCACGTGAGCAAAACCTACAAACTCTTTAAACATGCAGCATGTTTTGAAGGCTGCTTTGCTGACTGAGCTTGCTGCTGGATTTTGCATGGCTTTGAAATCTTTGTAACCTCCCTGCAATTTTCAAATGAGCTTGAATTTTTACTTCTAGTTGCCCCAAGCTTTGAGAAGGAACATTTGGAAAACCAGCACTGCAGCTTTATCACTGACACCACCATCTCTCTAGAATGTGTCTGAACTAAATCCCAAATCTGACTTTCAGAGAGGAAAGGACTAGACCATTATTTTCAGGTGGGGCTTATCTGTACGGTGGGGTGAGGTTATTCATTTTGGGAACTGCAATCAAGCAAGTAGGAAAATGAGCTTGTTGTTGCAGGGGATCTCTTTTTATTGCCCCTTGGTAGCATCAGGGCCACAGGCCTCTGAGCAGAAAGAGACCCTGAGGTGGGCCTTGGAATGATTTTGCAGTGATTTTTTTGTTATACATTCAAATGAGGAAAATAAAACATGTTTTAGAATGAGCCCAGAGGTTCTCTTGAATACCCCTCCCCTTTCTGGTCTCCCTGTGCTGAGCAGTTTATTTTAAAACACTTTATGTTGATATCTTCTTCCTCTCTCTAATTTTCTGCATAAAATTTGCAGTCTGCATGGTGCAGGTTGCAATTTTGACATGTACACTGTGTTTCTGAGAATAGTTTATCTTGTCTGTCCTCCTGCTGTCATGCTGTGCTCATGTGTGGGCATCCTATCAGGTTGTCTGATGCCATTTCAGTTCAGCCTCATACCAGTGGAGATACTTCTGCTTCCAAGACTATGGGGAGAGCCAGATCCTCTTGCGTGCAGCTATGGCATGCTCTCATTTGAACTCTGCCTGCTTTTTGACCTGGTTGCAGGGAGTTTGCTGTTGAGGGATGCTGAGATTTTGCCCTCCTACTTGGCCTAAATTCTGCAATACATCCCCTCCAGCCATGGTGCTTTACACAGAGCTAGCAGAAATGACTCAGCTGACAAGCACTCCGATTTGCTGACTTGAGCTCTGTGTGAGAAATGCAATTCACCTTTAAATAGCTCTGGGCCAGTGACCAGACAACTAAGTACATATGGGTGAGTAACTCCTGAAATGTCCCCAGGGAGTTTTCAGAAGGAAAGGTTTGGCACCCATGGTAAAGAAGCAGAGCGCCTCCTATTCTCTCCAGAGTGCAAAACTGGAGCACCAAGCATGGTGCCTGTACCATGTCCACACCATGCTTCAAGGGAGTTGGGATATCACATGGAGGATTGCTTTGGTGGTTCTTGTTATTTTCTTCTTTTTCTCTACTCCTTATATGGTGCAAGATCCTCAATATCAAAGGAATTAAATACTTGAATTTAGGATTGCAAAATGAGAATTACAGGATTGCCAGATTCCAGGAGTCAAAGTTGATTGAAGGAATAATATAGTCTGGAAAGAGATCTGAAAATTTCCCAGTTTGTGGGAAAGAATGAGTTGAATATGGGCTGGAAACCCTCGGACCTCTTCATCAGAATGACGATAGCTCCTTGAAGGACAAACAAGGAGCTACTGTTGGGTAAAAAGCACAGGAGAGAAAATGTTAAAAGACATAGGGAAGGGAACAAAGCAGAGACTGTTCAGTGGAGCCCAGCATCCAGCAGATTGCTGAGGCGACGACACTGATGGCCAGATTGTTCATCAAAGACCTTGAAAATCCTGCCCCTTCTTCTGAACTGTGGCTGTTGAAAGTCTGGCCTAGAGTGTGTTTTGAAATATTCTCCCTAAGAGTTCTTATAAATATCCAACTTTTTAAATTATTATTATTTTAATAGAGGCAAAAGCAAAGGTAAAAGACTGCAAAAGTATTGGAAGACTTCATAGGCAGAAAGCAGAGTGCTCAAGCCAATGTTTTGTCGTCCACAGTATCCAGTAATACATCAGAATAAATCACTAAACATCTGGTTTGGCATTCTGGTTGCATTTAAGTAAATAGCAAGACTCCCACTGATGGAGAATTAAGACATCAAACAGAACCATGATCACTAAAGCTCTTGGGAAAAAAATGAAGTTTGGTTGATCAAATGGATCTGTGTTCTTTAAATGGCAGTTCAAAATGATACCATTTTCTCTATCCTAAAAACACATTTGCATCTGCTGTAGCAGGCAATTACTCCCATTTTCTTTAATGTAGCTACTCCTATATGTAAAGTTAAGTGCATCCCTACTATTTGCAGAATATGGATGTTGAAGATTTGAGGAGATGTTACAGGCCTAAGAAACCTGGATACCAGGTTTGCAGTTGAAGAGCTGCTTTTCAACAGTCTGGGACAGGGACATGGCCAGGTGTGCCTGAAATTGGAGAAAAGAAAAAAAAGGTGGCAAGGGTAAGCAGTAATGTCATGAGCAGAGGCATGTTTCCAGTAAGATGCCAGAGAGATTGGTTTTCAGTTTCATCTTATTTGACATTATCTTTAATGGCATGGAAGAAAGAAAATAGCATACTTTGTAGATGGCATTGAGGTATGAAGGAATCACAAATAACAGTGAAGAGAGAAATGCAATGTGGGGCCAGTAGGGAACCCAGCAAGAGGCTGAATTTGAGAAATAAGCCTGTGCTAAGATTGCTGGTGTTTGCATCACTGGAAGAGAGAGGATACAGGATGACAGAGTGGAAAGGGGCTCTGTTCTGAACCAGATGAATTACTACAGTTCTTCCATTTCTATTAAATGCCCAAACCAATGACATGGTTTGCATTAATTTTAGGATGCCTGTACACTTTTAATATCCCACTTTTAGTCAGAGCTATCTAAAGGGTCCTGAGTGAATGGTACTGTGGCAGGAGAAGAATTTAGCAGTAGCCAGAGTCTGGGGTTATACAGATGCTGAAAGAGATGAAGATCAGTCCAGAAAGCCAAATAAAATCAGCCAGTGTCAGGGTTCTCTGCCTTTTTTCCCCTATACAATGTAGATGATAATATTAGGGTGCAAATTTGTCTGGGGGGGACTTTGGATTTGCTAGGAGGGAGTAAAAAGCTGAGAGGCTGAACATTTTGAGGGAATTTCTTTGCTTCTTGTTTTTAAAGTGTATTGCCAACATACTTGGCTCACAAGATCAGGAATGGTTTAGCGTATGGATCCTTTTACCTCAAGCAGACTGGCTTGAGGCCAGCTCAGATCAGTGATGTCTAGAAGTCATTACCATCTGATGCCTGCTAGGTGGGCTATGTGAAAATAATTTCAACACAGTGGTGACTGACAGCATAGCATGTAGTTTTCTTGAATGTGTAATGTTAGGATGACATTGATGCTATTGTTGTACAAACAAGATTAATAACTAAAGCTACCAGCAAGGCCCAGGGCAGATACCCTTTGCATCTGTCAGCACTTGCAATTTGCTACCCTTTTGTCGTAAGATTTGTACTTTAGGCAATGGTCACGTTCAGTGGTATGACTCCTAATGCAGAGTCTACAGCTTTACTCCTGCAATGGATGTTTTGCTTCATGCCTCAAGCTTCCAGTCAGCATTTTCAGTGCAAAAGGCAAACATGTCCCATGTTAATACTGAATTAATGTAATATTACAGATGTGCAGATGTACAGGCCAATGGCATCCTGGCCTGTATCAGGAACAGTGTGGCCAGCAGGAGCAGGGAAGTCATTCTGCCTCTGTACTCAGCACTGGTCAGGCCACACCTTGAGTCCTGTGTCCAGTTCTGGGCCCCTCAGTTTAGGAAAGATGTTGACTTGCTGGAACATTAGTAGTGACTGGATTTCTGACACAGATCTCTATGAATAATTGGGTTTGATCAGATTCTTTTGGATTTTGATCACATTCCATTGGAGTTTGATCACACTCTGTTAATGGTTGGGCCAAGTGATCCCTTCCAACCTGGCACTCTGTGATTCTGTGTGATGCTGTGTAGTAACAAACACTAAGCAGGTGAGGATTTCTGGTCTCACAAACCCAGGTCCCCACACCTCTGGGTTTTTATTAACAAACACTAAGCAGGTTGTGAGGTTCAGTTCTTAGAAACCCAGGTTCCCACACCTCTGGTTTTTTGTTAGATCAGTCCAGATTAAACTTTCTCAGTTTCAAAAGCAAATTTCTGTTGGATAAAATGTATTCACTGTTTAAATTCTTGAAGTTTTAAGTTCTCCTGGAGGTGTTCAAAAAGGGATTGGATGTGGCACTTGAAGCCATGGTTTAGCAGTCATGAGGTCTTGACTGACAGGTTGGACCTGATGATCTTTGAGGTCTTTTCCAACCTTGTTGATTCTATGATTCTATGATTCTATGAACATGTCCAGAGAAGGGCAACAAAGCTAGGGAGGGGTTTGGAGCACAAGCCCTATGAGGAGAGGCTGAGGGAGCTGGGATTGCTTAGCCTGGAGAAGAGGAGGCTCAGGGGAGACCTTATTGCTGTCTACAGCTACCTGAAGGGAGGTTGTAGCCAGGTAGGGGTTGGTCTCTTCTCCCAGGCAACCAGCACCAGAACAAGAGGACACAGTCTCAAGCTGTGCCAGGGGAGGTTTAGTCTGGATGTTAGGAAGAAGTTCTTCACAGAAAGAGTGATTGCCCATTGGAATGGGCTGCCTGGGGAGGTGGTGGAGTCACCATCACTGGAGGTGTTTAAGAAGAGACTGGATGGGGCACTTAGTGCCATGGGTTAGTTGATTAGATAGTGTTTGGTGATAGGGTGGACTCAATGATTTCAAAGGTCTTTTCCAACATGGTCTGGTTTATTCTATTCTATTCTATTCTATTCTATTCTATTCATCATTAACTTTTTATTAGGAGGTGTGCTATTCTGCCTATTTGGGGAGGAGGAAGCATCTGGACCCAGAGCAAATGTGTTATTGGTTTAAGTTTAAAATTTAAGTGTATATATAAGAACATAAAATATCTATGGGTTGTAGAAAAACACAATGTTAGCCTGTCTGGTGTCTTCTCCATGTCAAAATACCTAAGAACTGTAGATCTACAGGGACACTGCACTCTGCAAAGGGGTAGGGCTGTATCTCAAGAATATCAATTTACTTGAGTGATGTTGTCCCTTGTTAAAAAGTGGATGGGCATTGTTTGAAGGTGTTTATATAAATACAGGGATGTGGTTGTTCCCTTGTACTCAGCCCTGGTGAAACCATGTGTTGAGTGCTGTGTTCAGTTTGAGGCCCTCACTACAAGAAAGACATTGATGTACTGGATTAGGTAAAGAGGAAGGCAATTAAGCTGGTGAGGGGTCTGGAGAACTTATGAGGAGTGGCTGAGGGAACTGGGGTGTATAGTCTGGAGAAAAAGAAGGCTGAAGGGAGACCTTCTTGCTCTCTACAACTGCCTGGAAGGAGGTTGTGGTGAGGTGGGGGATTGGTCTCTTTTTCCTAGTAACAAGTGATAGGATGAGAGGAAATGCCTCAGGTTGCTCCAGAGGAGGTTTAGATTGGATAGTAGAAGAAAATTCTGCACACCTGAGTGCACAGATTTGCCCAAGCTGCCTTTCCAAAAGGATGTGGAGTTCCCCCTGCCTCTTTCCATATGGCAGCCTTGGGAGGCATGTTTTCTTAAGGCTCAAAAGCCTGCCAAGGCTAGGAAATGGTTGTGCTGCACAATCCAGACAAACATGTCCTGCACTCAGGAATTCCTTCTGGCTATTTTTTTCGTTAGGACTTAAATAGTATCTGAGTTTTCTTATGGATGACTGATCCCATCACTGGTAGTCAGAGGCTCTCTGTACTTCTGTTTTTATTAGAGGTCAGTTTTGTTTGGCACAGTGTCAAGGGTTTCTAACAGTGTTTCTGGAACACGTATTCATTTTGTTTAATAACCTCCTTTATTGATGTAAACATAAATCCAGGTTTAATCAGAATTTTTCTCAGGATGGCATTAATCTTCATATTTGAATAAATGCAATGTTGTTTTATTTCATGGCTTTAAAAATAAACACCTATCCAATAAAAGAGTCAGTGTTGCTAAAAGATGATGGAATGAGATGTCAGAAAGTAAGAAATGGAACAGGTTTTTTGTGTAGCTTGTGCGAGACCGTGATCTATAAACCACAATCGATTAAAGTGATCTTGAAAATGGTAAAGCAGGAGGTGGAAACCAGCAAGCCAAGGTCCCTGGTGTGGAAAAGAAAATAAGGTGAAACTGCCTTTGAAAATCCTCTGTGCACTGCTTCTCTCAAACAAGTTACATGTGTTTGGCTCACAAATGGACTTCAGTTTTAGTGGTTGTTTTACACCATGGCTTTAATTTATGTATTCAAAACAAATCATGTGCAGAGCAGCAATCACTGATGCTAAGCATGTGTGGGTGATAAATTACACACACACACACTTCAGCTTCTCTGCCTCTGTGTCCAATATCAAATGCCGAAATACCAAACTTTGTCTGTCCAGATTAACATCAACTGTAGCCCTCACAGTGGTGGTACCTGTGAGCTATGGTATGCTCTTCCTGAGTTGTGCCCTGCTCCACAAATAGCCCCATTAATTGCTCTTGAAGTATATGGCTACCTGTCTTGAGGAAAGGGCAGGAGCATCTGGCATGGAATGTGTTGTATTCACTAGCTGAGAAATGAAGCTGCTACTTGACCAGTGTCTGACAAAAGCAGCTCAGTTCCACTTGGCTTCTCTTCTCAGTGGGGAAAGATAATGGATTTGTACAGATCACTAACTCATCTCTGCAGTTTGAATTTTTCAAGGTATCAAAATTAAAGGGATTGTTTGAAGCTCTGGTGCTTTTTTTTCCCTTTCTAATCTTATTTTCTTAAGCCACAAACGTCTTTTTGATTCTTATTCTCCTCTTTTCATGCCATCTGGCTTTAGGGAAGACAGAAGTCCGTTCTTCCTTACACAGGCTATTGAGGTTGTCAGTAATTATGATTTGGTTGGCTGGAAGGTAATATGATTATTTGTTTAGTTCATCCACTCTGTAGGTTGATAGCAATGGGCCAGTGAGCTAACCTTGTCCAGAAATGCCAGTCTGCCAAACACAGCTTTATGCCTGCAACTAACAGACAGCTGAAACTCCCTTATTGCTTGCAAAGGGCTGTTCCCTTAGAGTTAACTGTGCAGAGAGCAACAAATCATTACGAAATTCTGAGCTCTTATTCCCCAACAGAGCAAGATGAGCTCCTGTGCTGCCCCTGCTCCTGAGATGCTGAGCAGGTATGAGCGTTGCTCAGTGTCTTGCAAGTTCAGGCTTATAAATGTTTGCACTGCACCAGTTCGCAGCACTGAGCTAACTGGTGATGCCCATGGAGGTTTAAAGGACTAGATGCTATGACAATTGTGCTGTGACAATTATCTTATCTTCCTGGCAAACTTGATGTCCACTGCAGGTTTCAAACTCACCAGTAAAAATGGAGAACTCTCTCCTGGTGCAGGGTTTTGTGAGCAAATACAGTTTGGGAAGGGAGCTTCTCAGCCTAGCGCCCTGCCTCTGCAGATCATCACATTCCATTCCTGTTGCTTGTAGTCATCAAAAAGGAGTGAGAAACACATAAATGAAAAGAGAGGAAATGAAAATTGGGAGAGTAAGCGTGTCCTGGCAGATTAGAGGAACAGAGTCCTTCAGTGTGACAGTTTTGTGGCTTTTGGTCCAAAATGGCATTTTTGTGTCTATTCTGTCTGGTAGTATGAAGGGGGAAAAGCTGCAGTAATTATTTATTTCCTTTGGGATGTCAAAGTCTCATCTCCTGGGTCTGGTTTTACTGATTTGGTAATCTGTTTATTACATATACTATCTAGACGCAGAGCAAATTAAACTGGGAATGAAAAATGTTTGAACTACAGAGGTTCAAGATTTAATGAAGATTCTGAAATAAGACATGATTCAGGCTATTACAAAAAAAAAAAACACAACCAAAAACCTTGGGCAGCACAATACCACCATCATAGAAGCAGAAGCCTTTATACAGCACATGCTGTTAGCGAAGGCTCAACTGACAGGCTTTAAAGTCCCCCTTTAAAAGCCCTTCTGAGTCATTGGTCAGAGTTTCCATTTTCAGTGGGCTGTGGGTAGTGCCCCACTTGCAGAGTCATAATCCTTTGTGTTTCTACAGCAGATCACTGCTGTAGAAGTGATTGAAAGGGCCAACAATAGGGAGGTTTACAGCTCCCAAACAGCAGGCAGCAGGTGAACTCTTATGAGTAAGATCTTATTTTCATGCAAATATCCTTGGTAAGTGAGAATAAGGAACTGAGGAGAAAAAAACCCAAACAGCAGCAACAACAACAAAACTCCAACAAACCCCCAAAACCTTGGACAAGAGTTACAAACGGAATTGGTTTTCAATCAAACATTTTCAGTGTATGCTTTTATGCTTCAGATGAGACATTTGTTGTGAGGCAATGAATTAAAATGAATCACTATTGGTAGTAATGTGCTGTCAAAATAAATCAAACCACTTAAATATCTGTCAGAAGTTATTCTCCCAAGTCCTTGCTGAATGTGCAATGGTTAGTAGATGGCCAGAGCAGAACTGGTGGCAGAGACTATGGGGTAGTATTAGAGTCTTACTTCCACAAGCATCCCACTTTGTGACATTTCATTAACTAGTTCATTAGAATTAATATAGCCAGTGTTAACCTGCTATGCTCAGGTAGTCTTCTGGGATAATGGGTTCCTTCTAGCTGTGTGAATTATGATTGGAGATGATAGTGTGTCATTAGCTCCTTCAGGCATTCCTAGCCACTGAGGAGTCTTAAGTGTGGTGTTCCCTGTATGTATGGTATGAAACCTGGCCTCACTAAGCCTGTGACAGGACTCCCATTGCCTTTGAAACATCAGAATTTCATTATGGTATGTAAACTCCTTTGCATCTTATTTCGCAGTATTTACATTCTGCCCTTTGAGACTCTGGGTCCCACAGCCTGTGTGAGACTTTTCAGTGGTATCGTAATACGAAATGGTATTTACACCTGAATGTTTCCATTTATCACAGTATCACAGTATAACCAAGGTTGGAAGAGACCCCAAGGATCATCAAGTCCAACCTGTCCCAACAGACCCTACAACTAGACCATGGCACCAAGTGCCACGTCCAATCTCCCCTTGAACACCTCCAGGGACGGCGACTCCACCACCTCCCTGGGCAGCACATTCCAATGACGAACGACTCGCTCAGGGAAGAACTTTCTCCTCACCTCGAGTCTAAACCTCCCCTGGCACAGCTTGAGACTGTGTCCCCTTGTTCTGGTGCTGGTTGCCTGGGAGAAGAGACCAACCCCTTCCTGTCTACAGCCACCTTTCAGGTAGTTGTAGAGGGCAATGAGGTCACCTCTGATCCTTCTCTTCTCCAGGCTAAACAATCCCAGCTCCCTCAGCCTCTCCTCATAGGGCTTGTGCTCAAGGCCTCTCACCAGCCTTGTTGCCCTTCTCTGGACATGTTCAAGTGTCTCGATGTCCTTCCTAAACTGAGGGGCCCAGAACTGGACACAGTACTCAAGGTGTGGCCTAACCAATGCAGAGTACAGGGACACAATGACCTCCCTGCTCCTGCTGGCCACACTATTCCTAATACAGGCCAGGATGCCATTGGCCCTCTTGGCCACCTGGGCACACTGCTGGCTCATGTTTAGGCGGGTGTCAATCATCACCCCCAGGTCCCTCTCTGTTTGGCAACTCTCCAGCCACTCTGACCCCAGCCTGTAGCTCTGCATGGGGTTGTCGTGGCCAAAGTGCAGCACCTGGCACTTGGACTTGTTAAATGCCATCCCATTGGACTCTGCCCATCTGTCCAGTCGGTCAAGGTCCCTCTGCAGAGCCTTTCTACCTTCTAACTGACTAACATCCGTTCCCAACTTGGTGTCATCTGCAAACTTGCTGATGACTGACTCAACCCCCTCATCCATATCGTCAGTGAAGATGTTGAAGAGGATGGGGCCCAGCACTGATCCCTATTTTGTGTTCTGAGCACAGGGAAATACTGTGATATCTTTACATTTTGCACATTGTGCTGCCTGAGCTACTAAGAATGACAGCATATTTCTGAAGCATTTGGATCTGTGTATGCATACATACCTTTGTTTTTTAAAGGTGCGTGTTTGCCGGTGTGGTTTTATCTTTTAATGACATAAACAGGGATATATATTCTGAAGCTATTGTAAGGATATAAATTAGGGTGGATTTTGAGGTGTTCACTTAGAGTGTTTGCCAGAAATGTTGTTCTCTTGTAGTAATGCATATTGTAATGCTTTTCCTGCTTACAAACGGAGGGGGGGAGGAATGGAGCAAATTGTGTGTAAGTAAACACATTCCTCCTCACCCTTAAGTTTATTGCTGTCAGCTGATATAATAGGTTTCTCACCAGATCTGAGGCAGATGAGTGGGCTCTGAATCCTGAAGGGAGGCAGACAGCATAGCTATTTTGTTTTTAAGTTTCAAATGGTTTTGAGGGCCTGCTATCAAACAGGGAGAAGTCCTGGGCTGTGATGGTTGGTAAATTACAGAGTGTGTGATTTGACAACACAGCAGAGCCCGGGCTGGATAGGAATTCATTACTCCCAGGATGCAGAATGCACGAACAGTGCAGCATGGGATGGCCATAGCTCCCTGCCAACAGGCACTGTACCAGGCTGTTCCCGAGGCCCAGCATCACGGCCTTCTGGCGGCTCTGCAGCTTGGTTACTGATGGCCCATCAGCTGGGGGTCAGTGGTGGTGGCAGGGGACCGCAGGCTGTGATTCATTGAGTGCAGCGTTGGGGATCCGTAGCTCTTCACTCTCAGCCAAGAGCAGCACATTAGCTCCATGACACACATTATGATGGTGCCAGCAAAGTGGTCAGTGTCTAACCGGGATATATTGCAGCCTACAGAGTGGCTGAGGGCTGTAGCACAGAACATATGGAGATTATTTCCTGAGTTTATGCAGCACATGTTTTCCTATAAATTAAATTCAGAGAAAATGCGTATCATAATAGGGCGATGCTCACAACAGCCTTCCCTGCCATGAATTACAATGACCTCTCTCAGCTTGCTTGGTGCCCAGTGAAATGGCTTCGTGCAGCTGGAAACAATAGCATGTATGTGGTGTCAGGGTCTGAAAGCCTGAGACAAGGTTAAAACAGGGGCTTTTTTTTTTTTTTTCTTGGCCTTTTTTCCCCCCTTTCTTGTTTTCACCTCCCTTGCTACTCTTATTCTCATTCTAGAAACTGTCCAGATTCCTCCTGAAAGGCAGAGTTGCTGAGAGGGTGGCCAGATGCCCTGTGTCTGGTCTGTAATTAACTGGCAGCTGCCCTTGCTGGGAAGCTGCTGGATGACAACAGTAGCTCTGGACGTGGCAACAGCCCCACTTCATGGGTGAGGGCAGCGTGGGTTGCCAAACAGCAGGATGGGGGTCCATAGCCAGAATAATGAGCAAAGCAGCATGTGTCCTTGGACTGAGGATCCCAAGTCTTTTCTAAGCAAATATTTGATATTCCGTTGCCTGGGACTGGGGCAAAATCATCTTTGCCTTTTCCCTGAGTGTGTTGAAGCATCTGAAGGCAGAATGGAGTAGAGAAATTCATTGTAACTACCTTACTGAAGCATGAAAGAGTTATATTCCTTACAACTCTGTGTGTAAAATCTATAGGAGATGAAATGTAGGAGCTGCCATGTGGGAGACAAGTGGAAAGTCATAATTTAATTTAAATATATACATGTGTGTCTGTCTGGTTATAAAGCAGTGGGTACCAGACAGCAAAACAGGCTGGGGTCTGCTTTGGGGCAAATCGTTGTGGAGTCAGTACAGACTGATAGAGTGTTTTTAGCTGTGCTTAAGGGACTTGCTTTTTCATTTGTGGCCAATTACTGGCTAATAGGATTTCAAAGATTTCTGGGAGGGAATGGTTCACATCTCATTGCATTTGATTTTTTTTTTTCTCTCTTTTTTTAATGTTTCATTTATCATACTAGCCTTAGAATAAATTTCGTTACTCTCCTGTTTAGCTGCTTGAATGGAATTTTTCCCCTTGGTCCCTTGCTGCTGTCTCATTGACAGTTTCCAAATCATTTGGGACTTTTGGAAAGATTCTATCAGCCTTTTCTGTAATAGAGGAGAATGGATCATTGGAATGAAAAATAATATTGGAAATCTTTCCAGATTTGGTCCTCTCTTTGTCTCTCATTAATACATGCATGATGTGGCTTGCACTGTTGTTTTCTTAATGAAAATTAATAATTTGAGAGCAGCCCATGGGAGCAATCACTACAGCTGAATTTTATCGCTGCAGACTAATTCAGTGACTGACCTTCTCTGTTTCGTGGCAGTAGTAACTCTAGTTATTTTTCTTTAGCAGCTCACATGTTTGGAACACACACTTAGCTTGTAAATATGGATTCAGGAGGAAAATGAATACGACAGTGTTCAAAGCAGCCAAAAGCTTAGAAATAATGTTCTGCTGTGACTTTTCCAAACTGACATCTTGATGTTGGGATTATAAATGAAACCATTGTTCCAGCAAAGGCCAAGACTAATAGAAAACCTTTATTACTGGTCCATTGGCTAATTCTGCTTGTCTAACCCCTTTGGATGGACACAGTGTCAGAAAACATACTCACAGAGGTTGCTTTGTGCGAGATTTGGCCTGCTGAGTGATTACATGTGGGCACAAAGATATCCCAATGACAAGTGTTCTTTGACTAAAATTTGTAAAGTCATTTTCTTTCCCTAGGCCTTGGAGAGGAGTGAACTGATTTTTAATCTACAGCTTCTATGACTGATAGTTGCTTTGTGTCTTATCACCCTTCTATTCAGCTATTCTCCCCTTCCAAGCAGGTAAACCTCTGTTTAGAAGAAATTGTTTCTTCTGCTGAGCCTTGGTGCAGTTGACAGCTGTCATACACAAGCACTATACTTGAATTTGTGTCTTTAGAGCTAGACAGTTTTGAAAAGCTTTAATCTTTATTCTTTTCACATGCAGGGAATGCCTTGGAGCCAGAGACCCCTATTGTGGCTGGGATTACAAGCAGAAGCGATGCACCACCATTGAGGACAGCTCCAACATGAGCCTGTGGTCTCAAAACATTACTGAGTGTCCAGTAAGTGGAAGGAGTGGAAATATTTTACGTATACATGTGTAGGTGTATGTGTGTGCTCATGTGGAAGGGAGAGGGAAAGTGAGTGTGTGGCAGCCTGATGAGGATTAGCTGTCAGAGAAACCTGGAGAGCCCAGTGGCACATGCTAATATTTGAACACAGCTTCTTGGTGAGAACACAGAGTCCCTGCAGGTATTTTCTGCAAAAGAGGGATCCCAAAGCAAGCATTCAGTCCTCCTCACGTCTTCAGTGAAGAAGACTGGATCATGCTGTTGGATTACTGCTGAGAACCATGTAAGCCCCAGATGAAACTTATTATCTACACCATTTCCTTTGCTTCCCTGCAGGCCGAGGGTATCAGAATAGGTGACTACAGTGTCCTTGGGAAGCATTCAGTTAACTTTCCTCTTGGATTTCTGAGCTGGGCCAAGTTGATGCTAGTGAAGTGTTGCACTGACAGGAAGAGGCACCTAGGGAGCAGCAGAGAGTTGGGGTATGTGTGGGTGGTTTGCAGAAGATACAAAATGATGTAATACCTACAAGAGAACACATGGGAAGAGGAGAGTGTAGCCAAGAGAGTATGAAAAAGAACATATTAGGTTCTAACCTTACTTTAGCAGGACAAAGACCAAATCTACATGATCATCTTTCTTTCCCCTGCTTTCCATCAGATGCAGCAGTTAAAGAACAGTGTGTCTGCTTGACTCAGCTTGAGTTGGCTCTCCAGATCTCTTCCCATCCACCCTCCTCTGACAACAATATCCAGTTCCTGGCTGTGATCCCCAGAAGCCATCTGGCCAAATTTAATTCCTGCTGCTTGAACTGTACCTGCACAATGGCTGGGGAGGGAAACTAGTCTTGTTAAATACATTTGGGGTAGAAATTCTCATTAAGGTCCATTGTTATTATCTAATGTCAATTAGTGTGTTAATACTGCTAAGTCTGGTAGATAGAGAGAGAGGACTGGATGGGTTATATCTTCAGAATGCTATTTCTGTCTGGAGGTGCTGGGATGTTTATTCCCCTTATCTTCCTTACTTCTCAGATATTTTCCTAGGAAATATTAGTCATTACTTCAATCCATTCTCAGCTTTGCAGGCTTAAGTTTTTCACTGCTGGATTCAGAGGCTTGTGTGTTTAAAACCCTCCTGTGTTGAACTGGGATGCAGTGCTTCTTGATTGCCCATGGTGTTATCTTGTCCCGCTTAATGCCTGTGTCTGTTGATAGGTGTGTGAGGTGTTAATCCTCTGGTTTGAACATGTCTGCTGTAGTGCACACCAGGGAACAGGCTACTCCAGATCATTGTTTCAAGGTCATAAAAATCCAGCACAGAATATTCAGGAGATTTGGCTGTTCTTGGGGCGCTGGTTTTACATTGGTTTTAGCATTTCCATTGTAGATTACTTTCCATGCAGGTGTGCTTGTTCTGGTGCATACATCAGCTTTGTGCTCTTTGACTGACAGGCTACCAAACTGCTTAAAATCCACATGCAAATGCTTTCTTTTTCTTTCTCTTCTGCCCCTTGCTGGAATGAATTCACCACTGGTGTGGAGTGGGGTACTTCATTTAAGCACCTAATTCAGCAATGTCCAACTAATTCCTTGTCTTCAGTGCAGAATAAAGGTCACGGTCAACAGAGGCAAGAGTCTAAGACAGCATGTGCAAATGACCACTGGAAAGGCAAGGGAATGCAGTGACCCAATGCCAAATTTCACATCTGAAAAAATCCAATCTGGGAGTTTAGCTGGATGAGTTACTGTCTTAAGAACTCTCCTGGCTTTTCTCAACCCACTTTCCTGGGCCAAGCACCAGGCACTCAGCTGTGCTGGTACAGCTGTATGTGAGATCACAGTCAAATGTGACATGGTGCAGATTAAAAGCACCCACACCCCACACATCCCCCAAATAAACTTTTCCTAACCCAGATAATGTCACTGAGTTCTTCTGCAGCCTAGCCCACAAACAGATGTCCTGGCACAGCTGAGAGACTGGCACACAGCAGCTTCTAAAGCCAGAACTGGCATATTATTAAATTGTGTCCCACGGGGGCCAGGCATTAGTGTGAGTCAGCCACAACACTAGCACAACTTGACTGCTGATCTTGTGCAAACACGCTTGTTCAGAGGTACTTTGAACACCTTTGTGCAGCAATGCATTGTACCACAGATTCCCTCTCCAACTTTAATACTGAGGGATCTTAGAGATTTAATCATATTACATTAACATGGTATAGTACCTTGGGCAGTGGTGTTACCTGGTTATTACCAGGTAATACCCTAAACCTCCTAAAGGTTCATTGCTAAGATTGCAATGTCAAGTATCTAACCTAAAGAAATGATAGAACACAAATTGCACATGCTTCTCCTTTCCCTGTATGTGCATCTGCCATATCAGGGAGTTCTGAATACATGATCTGTGTGCTGTTTCTTCTGAAAACTGAAAAAAGCCATATCCTGCTTCATAACATCATTTTGATGCCAACATGAGCCACCGGCAGAAAAGAAACATTAGATTTGGCTAACTCCAGAAGCCAAGCTCATGGGGTCACTGCTGATGGTGGCTGGCAAGTCAGGAATGTAGTATTCCCATTAAAGGATACAATCTTCCTTATCCCAAGCCAAATTATGCTTTTCCTTACAGGTTTTCATCCCAGTCCCATTCAGTGCTTTCAGCAAACTCCTGTATCAGTCATCTGGCATTTGCTTCATGCTTCATTTTGTTATTAATCAGTGCCAGTCACCCCGCTCTGTTTTTGGAGTGGCCAGCTGACTTTGAGAGCAGACTGCTCTCAATTCATGTAGGTTCAGCAACTCAGAGCTGTAGTGCCTGGGATAATCCTGCTTGGGCCCATGCTGAAGCATACCCAATGCACAGAGAAAGACTTCAGATGCCAGGATCAAAAATATGTGAGTCTCTGAAACTGAGAATTGTCCTCCCAACCCCTCAACAATTTTATACCCTAGACAGATTTGAATGGCTTTCCATTGGAACTGTAAAAAGTTGCAAGGACATAAAGTTCTGTTCTGTGCTCTGAACACAAGCTTGTTCCAAGGAAAAGGTTTCCACTTATGAACATTCTTTCTCCTTAGATTTGATTTAAGAAATGCTGTAAGCATTTTGATTGAAACTTTGCAGGTATTTTTAGCTTCTGTCAAACAGACAACATGGAAACTTTTAACTGAAATAATTAGTTTGTATCTGAATCCTCAGAGGAGGCATAGATGAATGCTTCTAGCCTTCTCTGTAATACCAGAATAAGCACTGAAAATATTCTGGTAGCAGGAGGTAGGAATGGTGAGTCTGACCTTTTAGAGCTTTTGCTAGAGTCTTTAGGTGGTACAAAGAAGAAGTGAAAAGGCAGTGCCCTTGGTGGGAGCATGGCAATTTATAAACCACAAGAACTCTGGATTTGGTAATAGTCAGGTGAGAGAAGGGCACTTGATCACAGGCATTTTTAAAGATGCCGTCTCTGTCTGATGGGCACCGTGTTGGCTACAAAGGATTTGCCTTCAGATATTCCTGAAAAAGATCAATGCGTGTGGGTTTTTATCCCACTTCCCAGGTTTGCTCTTTTGAAGATATTTTTATGAATTTAAAGACGGATTAGTAATCCACATATAATTTCTTAAGTATAAAAACTTCCCACACTCACAACGTGACACGGTTATAAATCTCAGCGTTTTGGTTATGGCTGCTTATTTGTTTAATTTTTGGGTTGCTTCCCAGTATCCTTTATGAGCCAATAATTATTTGTCAGCTTTTTCTTTTTCATTTTTTAAAAATTGAAGCTGTGGGCCATACCATACCCTTGATTTCTGAACACTACTCCCTGTTGGAATCGACAAGGCTTTCTGGCTCAAAAAATGAATAGAAATGATCCAATCCTTGGATTATGACTTTTGTAAGGCAGGCGGAGAAGGGAGTTAAAAATCTGCTGTTAAATTTCTCAGAGTAGTTCTTTCAATTCCCCTGACTTTTAGCAGCCCAACTGTATTGATTTTTGATTTCATGCATGTTTTAAGCAACAAGTTCAACACAACAGCAAAATTCTGTGTTCTTCTCTCTGGGCATCTTGCCTTGTAACCTGCAGCCCAGAGCAAACTTTTATGATGACATGATAATCTATTGCAAACAAAGGTTTATGGCAGATGCTTGAAGCCCCCCAACTGCAGCCTAATGAGCACAGTAACAGATCTAAATTACTTCCATGCCACTGCTGCGTATCTTTGATGCTGCTATAGATGGGTGAGAGCGGAAGATGACAGCCCACCAGAGGTGCATTATGAGCGCTTAATGTAGTTCCAGATTTGAGGAATAAACACAAAGCACCGTGTTTCAAAGGCTGTGTGCTTGAGAGCACTACTCACATGGCTGTGGTTGACTCCCAAGCAAGCCCACAACCTCTCCATGCCTTGGTTTCCTTGTCTATAAAGAACAAAAAACTATTTTCCCCCGCGGGGCAGCCCAGGGGACTGACCCTCCGGACTGCAGAGCTCAGTGAAGCATGGCACAATAGCTGATTCAGATTTGGGGTCAGGGCTGTTTGCCAGGGCCCCATCCACTTTCTTTCTTCACCCTTTGTTGTGTGTGACACTGAGGCCAAGTGCAGTGTTGCCTTTGCCAACAGTTTTACCAAAGTTGCTGAGCATCCCACCACCCCATGGGTGACACCAGTGGGGATGAGCCACTGGCAGGCAGCCACCATCCATGCTGTCCCTCCTGCGAGGCCTTGCCTATGGGGACATGCACCTTGCTCCCTCAGCTCAAGGCTTAGGGCTCACCTGGCAGCCCTGAGTAAAACAAGGCACAGGGAAGCAAGCTCTGCCACCCTGTCTCCTGGAAGGTTTCCACTAGTTCTGGGCTGAACTAGTTAGAATACATAGAATACATAGAATAAACCAGGTTGGAAGAGACCTTCAAGATCATCGCGTCCAACCCATCACCAATCCAACACCGCCCAAGCAACTAACCCACAGCACCAAGCACCCTGTCAAGTCTTCTCCTAAAAACCTCCAGTGATGGCGACTCCACCACCTCCCCAGGCAGCCCATTCCAATGTGCAATCACTCTTTCTGTATAGAACTTTTTTCTAACATCCAGCCTGAACCTCCCCTGGCGCAGCCTGAGACTGTGCCCTCTTGTTCTGGTACTGCTTGCCTGGGAGAAGAGACCAACATCTGTCTGTCTACAACCTCCCTTCAGGTAGTTGTAGAGAGTAATAAGGTCACCCCTGAGTCTCCTCTTCTCCAGGCTAAGCAACCCCAGCTCCCTCAGCCTCTCCTCGTAGGGCTTGTGTTCCAAACCCCTCACCAACTTTGTTGCTCTTCTCTGGACTCGTTCCAGCAAGTCAACATCCTTCCTAAACTGAGGGGCCCAGAACTGGACACAGTACTCGAGGTGCGGCCTAACCAGTGCAGTGTACAGGGGCAGAATGACCTCCCTGCTCCTGCTGGCCACACTGTTCCTGATGCAGGCCAGGATGCCATTGGCCCTCTTAGCTGCCTGGGCACACTGCAGGCTCATGTTCAGTCTACCGTCGACCAGCACCCCCAGGTCCCTCTCAGCCTGACTGCTCTCCAGCCACTCTGACCCCAGCCTGTAGCTCTGCATGGGGTTGCTGTGGCCAATTCTCTTTCTCATGGCTTTGGTCTGCCAAGACTACTGTATTTTTACCTCTTCATTACAGTGCACAGAAATCTCATGCCCCAGGCTATCTGGGGCTGTACAGGCATGAAGTAAAGGGCAGAGGAAACAGCCACATGATCTGGTCTATAAATTACCTTGAGATTAGTTCTTGCTCTTTAGCCCACTGTGTGATCCTCAGCATTAATTCTGGTCACCATCATCTCCTTCACTCTATCTTTCAGCTATCTTAGAAATTAAGGCTGTGGCTCTGTTTGGAAAGGGAGCCTGTTCTTACTGTGTGTTTGGACAGGGCCATACTTGGGAGGCCCTGGTCTCAGCTGATTGCTATGGTTATAAATACTACCTCAGGAGCAGTCCCAAGCACTGCAGAGGCAGGAGCATAATGGAGTGAGGACAATCAGCAGCAGCTGTTGTATTGCTTGAAAGGCTGAAGCTGTGCAGTGTGGGACGAGGGAGCAGGGTGGTTTTGTGGCATAGCAGATGGATGCTTGCTTCTGGCGTGGTGCTGGCTGGGTCGGCTGGGGTGCCTGTGCGCACACGTTAGGTATGCGGGGTGGAATTTGGAGGGTAAATATTGACGTGGCATTGTCTGAAAACAACCCTCTGTTTTGAATCCTGCTCACAAGCACAGACAGCTCCCATCGAAGCTGCATCCTAATCCTCTCGGCAGCATTGTTTGGCATTTCTGCTGTGGGGCTGTCTCTGGAAATGTAAACTTGCTATTAATGACCTTTTTTTTCTTTTAAAATTAGGTAAAAAACCTGACAACAAACGGAAGATTGGGACCTTGGTCCCCATGGCAACTGTGTGAGCATTCAGATGGGGACAGCACAGGCTCCTGCATGTGTAGGTCACGTTCATGTGACAGCCCTCGTCCTCGCTGCGGAGGTCGTGGCTGTGAAGGTGCCAGGATCGAGGTCGCAAATTGCTCAAGGTACCTCAGCATCTTTGTGCATTTTAGGAAGGGAACAAGAGTTGTGCCTGTCCACAGCTCGTGTTTCTGTGACTGTGTTTTTGTACCCCAGCTAAACTGAGGTATGTGAGGTTCACCTTACAGCTAGTAAAAAAGGAAGGAGCCCAATGGCTCTGAGAGAAGGTCCTTCAGCCAGGGCTCTTGGAAGAAGAGACCCCAAGTTAGAGTAACATTAACCTTCTCCAGACTGTACCTCAATTTCCCTTAAACATACAGTGAGTCGTGACCTATCTGGAAGAGGAGTGTGAGGCAGAGGTAGTTATTATCCATCTGAACAGCAATAAGATCATTATTTTTCAATTTGGATTCCAAGGTTGTGCTACCAAAAGCAAGCAGAGCACCTTGTAAATGCTTGTAAAGACAGGGCCTAGCCTAGCTCCGAGCAAGGCTTGTTTGCCTTGTTCTGCAAGTCTGTGAACTGTCTGCAGCATACTGGCTAGGTGGAAGCATCAGATCATCATCTGGCAGCAGCACCACTCAGGAGGCATGCCTGCCAGGGACAGCACTTAAACAGCACATGTATCTCAGCTTGTGTTGAAGTTCTGCATTTTTCCAGGGGAGCCTGAAGCTTGTACTTGAGCAGTAAGCGCAAGCTGTGTATCCTCCAGTGCCCAGGATAGCCAGAGTGTTTGTGTCCGTGTTGCCCCACCACCCCTAAACTACGTTGTGTCGTGACTCAAGGGAATATGATGCAGTAGTGTAAGTGCTGTTTAACCAGGGTGGGACCAGCCAATATTTTGGTAAATATTGATTCAGTGTAGTTTTTATCCGTTTTATCTTCTCCATAAACATTCATCCATTAAGGGCAACTGTCTCTTGTCTCATCCCTGGAGATCAGTGCTGGTCTTGGCATCACAAATCCAGCAATACTCATGTTTTAATTGGCATCTGTCCCTCCAGTTGTGGGCTGTGCTGCCCAAAAAGCATGCAGTCATTCTTGTCCCTGTGCTGCCACCGTGGGCTGAGCAAAACCTTCCCCAGGCAGGCCTTTTATGACAGTGGTAAATGGAAAGCATGCCAGTGGGATGGGTTTCTCAGCAGTGCTCTGATGGCAAAAGAGGCAGAAACAGCTTCTAATAAGGGTATGAAAAATAGATTATTCAATCTTAAGACATAGGAAAACAGCATGGTTTGAAAAATAGGGACATCTGGTCATCCTACATTTGCCTCAGCCCTCGAATTTCCTTTAATTGACTTCATATGGCATTGAGATTTCTTTTTGCAAAGAGAGAGCAGGATGCCTGAAGATGAGTTCTATTAGAAATCTGGGGATCTGAAAAAGGAGGGTATCTATTTCTGTTAAAAATGCCAATCCACGAATAGATGCAGAGAATTGTTGGGGGTTTTGAGCAATTTTTAGTCACAATGACATTTCCTCGTCTGTCTTTCTCTTTTTTTCTTTCTTTTTTTTTTTTTTCCCCCTCCTCCCTGCAATAACAGCAACCTTCCATTTGATTTTTTGGGTGATTTTGCATATCATCTTTCTTTTGGATTAGGGAATAGGGAGGTCATAGGTGGTTTAAAACATGTCAGAATAAAATGAAAAAGCCGAATTTTTATGTGAGTGAGTTTCATGTTCTTTGACCTTGTTTGGGGTGGAAGAAGGGAAGGAAGGGAGTGAGAGGGATGAGAGAACAGGAGGAGGAGGGGAGAAATGTCTAACAAGGTTCTGAAATAAAGCTGCCAAGAACAGGTAAGAATAGATAACAGATACAAAAATTGTGAAGGGCAATGCGGGTTTTAGCTTTCATCCTCTACCCTGATTGGTGCTATGCCAGAAAATATTTCTTGCCAGCAGTGTTATTAGTTCAGTAAATGCTTTGAAAATTAACATCTGTTTTCAAGTTTAGCTTTCAAGAACCATAAAGCACCTGAGTTGTTTTCTGACTACTTTTTAGAAAGGCTTTTCTTTGTTGCAAAAACCCTTAAACCAAGTGAGATTTTTGGCTTAAAGCACTGAAGTGTCAAGATTAGGCAGTTTTGTAAACCAGAGCATTGCCACTGGCTCCATATGAAATGAAACCTGCAGCTCAGAAGAGATGAGATACAGTTCCTCCTATCCTGCTCCAAGGTTCAGTAGTGCTGCCAAATCAGAGGAAGGTGAGCTTTTGATAAATGCAAGAATTTAGAGATGAAAATGTTGGCTTCTGTGTGAGCACACGGCTGAGTCACCGCACGGCAGCAGCGTCGCAGGAGCCAGCCAGCCGCACGTGCTCAGCTTGCCACAGGAGCCAGGCACACAGCATTGGCTGATGCCTGTCACTGAGGTGTGAACTAAGGGGGTTTACATCGCATTTGCTTCCGGATAAGTTACAACTGCTCAGCAGAGATGCGATCGCTCATTAAACCGTGAAACCTGATCCTGCCTCAGAGCTCTTAATTGCCTCTGGTTTCTACAGATTTAAGGTCACTCTATGGTGACGTCGGCAGGCAGCCATGAAAGCTAGAGGCAGATATTGTTATTTCTAATGAAATCTGAGATTTCTACTTAGGATTCAGTGCTGAGAGCTTTAGGAAAACACCAAATATTATGAGGTTTATGATTAAAACCATGGGAGCTGTCAGAAGTATTGCTGTGAGAGACTTAAAGCATTGGTACCTACTGAATTAGCAGAGGGTAGGTTTTTTATAGCCTTTATCACAACTGCAGTGTGTGAACCTCAAAACCTGTACTCTGTGCAGAAGAGTCCAGGAGATAAACTCTGGGGTCAGTCATTGGTTGAGAAAAGTGAGGTTATGAGACATGAGGGAGATGATGGGGGAATAGTCAATAATAGTTATAGCAACCACACTGTTGCCCACAAAATCCTTGGAGGCATTTTAAAAAAAAACAATATTTGGCATTGGTTTCATTCTCTTCTTTTCCAATTCTTAGGAAACGAACGAGAGGAAAATTAGGCCAATGCTAACCACTTTGGAAACTCCCTTTTCTAAATCTCTGCTGGTAAAGTCTGGTTGAAATTAAGAATCTCTTCTCCAGTGAGTTCAGTGACTCCCATCAGTGCCTTAAGTGTTTCATTTAAAACAGCATGATGTGGTCAGACCATTAGGTCATGCCCATACTCTGTTCTCTCTCACTCTTTGTGTTAGAAACGGCGCTTGGACACCCTGGTCTTCCTGGGCCCCATGTAGCACCTCCTGTGGGATAGGCTTTCAGGTCCGTCAGCGCTCCTGCAGCAACCCTGCTCCACGGTATGGGGGCAGGGTCTGCGTTGGGCAAAGCAGGGAAGAAAGGTAAGAGATGTCCTCAATGCCATATGTTCACTTCTGTGGTTGGTTATAATGCTGCAGCTGGAAGTGCTGGCTCATATGTGAGTGGAAATTAAGGCTGCTTGGCTAAATGCACAAAACTGATGGAATTCCATAGCCTGGGAGGGATGAGGTTGTGCACATACATGGCTACTACTTCAATGAGCCTGTGAAGATCAGAGACTTCAGGGATACCTCTGTTCTCAAGTAGGACCTTTTAGACCTTCAGAAGTATTCCTGTCTCCCAGGCAGAAGGCTGACTTTATAAATAAAAGAAGAAGCTGGATCTCCTGTCAGCAGTGTGGTTTATGGATAGTTGCACTGTTCAGATCCCTCCCTGCAGAGGCAGTCAAGTATGTGCGGCTTTCCTCACCAATTGCACTGTTCCTGTCTCCATTAATTGTGCTGATTCACCAAAACAAGTTCAAGACAAAATGGATCTTAACTCACCGGTTTGAGGTTGAAATTTTGCAGGGCTTGGCATCAGAAAAACATACATTTCCTGTCCCCCCTATTAATTAATCACTAAAAGACAATACTTTTTTCCATCTATGGAGCCATCTGCACTACTATGCTCCTTTAAGCTTGGCCCCTCATTAACCATATGCTTTCAGGCATTCCAGTTTGGTTTCTAGATTTGACATTTCATTAAAGGCCACCTTTGCTTGTCAGTAGGCTGTTTGTCCCTTGAGCAGCCACTTAAGACAGATCTGTCTTCTGTGTTTCTCAGAATACAAAGGGAAATTCATTTAACTTCTTCGATTCAGGACATTGTAATGTTTGGTTTGATTTGTGGCCATTCACAGTGGTCCTTTATGGGTTTTAAAGACTACATCTGAGTCAATTGTAGTCCCATGTGATTCATTTTGAGAACAATGTTTATTAACTAGCTTAACAAAATTAAACTTACCTTTTAAAAGGGGAATGTGAAGTAGCATTAATTTAGACTTGCTATGATGCACATAGCGACTGGATCAGCTGAAGTTGCAACACTTCTTAGGGTCTAAGCAGCAGAAAGGGCCAAGATCATGTGAAGAGACAATTGTCAACTGTTTAACATCTGCCATTAGTGACGGGTCACTGTTGAGCTGATCTCCCAGTAGTCATCCCAATGAAAATATTCACCATCCACTCTTTTTGTGACACATGGGTTTCAGCTTATGAGCTCTTTTGTGAACTCAGTACATAAAAGTTTTGAAGAACCTAATCTTGACCATTTATTCCAACTGCCTCACTGAGCTCAGCCAGCTTAATCCACTCTCTGTTTTGTACATAGGGAACAGTTCTCTGCTGTCAGCATGGATTTTGCTAGTCTGACTGTTGTGTCAGCCTTCTGCTGGCTTTCTATGCATGCATGATTTGCACCCAGAATGCAGTGTGCAGTCTGACATCCATCACCATTTTGTCCCTCTGGTGTGCTGGCATGAGTATATTTTTGAGCAATGAACTTTCTTCTTTCAGATTCTGTAATGAGAACAGTCCATGTCCATTACCAATTTTCTGGTCTTCATGGGGTCCTTGGAATAAATGTAGTGTGAACTGTGGTGGAGGGATTCATTCAAGGCAAAGATCCTGTGAAAATGGAAATACATGTCCAGGCTGTGCTGTGGTATGTATTGTTGACTGGCATTGCATAGAGGGCACTTACTAGCATCTACCTTCTAGGAACTTGGTCTTTAACTCCTCTCTCGACCTTGGTTTTATTTCTCAAGCTAGAAGAAAATGCTAGCCTCAGCTTTTGCTAGAGAGGATGCTGAAATTAACTGAGAAGCAGAGAAGTGGCAGATTCCTAAAGCCAGTGAAGTTGCTGGGAGAGTGTGTGTGTGTGTTCAGGTAGGGACAGACTGGTGTACAGAGGACTTCCTTAGGCTTAGATATCAAGTCCTGAAAGCACTATACATTTATTTTTTCTGTCCCACTTCCAAGCATAATCCTGTTGAGTCAAGGAGACCCTATCTGCCTCAGAAATGAGTCTCACTGTCGTACTTGAGTAAACAACAAGTCAAAACACCTAGCTAACCCATCAGTCCACCAGTGGAGCAATGGCTAGCCATTTTCTCTCTTTATTTTTCCTTTTCTATTCTGGCAGCTGTTTCATGCAGCTGTTTTCTTCAGTTTTGTGGAAAGTTTTCTTTCAGTGTAAGCAGATTTGATCTGGAACCTCTCTGTTCATAAGCTGTTTGGCATTTACTCTAGAAGCATGAAGTCCTAAAGCATTGCATTCCATTCCCTCTGCCAGAAAAAGACCAGTTCTTAGTTTATTTTAAAACAAGAATGCAATGTTTGTCACTGGAATTCCTCCCACTAGGGATGAGAAAGACCCCGAATCACCCCATTCCCATCCAGCTAGGGTGTTGTCTGTATTCAGTGGATGCTCTACACCAAGGATGGAGAATGGTTTATAGCCCTCATTAGAGTTCAAAAAGCCAAACAAACAAAAATAGCTGTAAAAAGAAATGCACATTAAAAATAAAACAATAAACTTTTCAAGTAATAAACCTTGCTGACATTTTGTCCTCATGTGGCTCCTCTAGGCTGACCTGAGAGCAGCATCTCAAGGTCACAGCAGAAAACTTGTTTACTGTTACTTTTATCTACTGCCTGAATTATTCTCCTGCTCACATGACTTTGAGTCAACAAAGAAACACAAACCTGAGGGAGACATAAAGATAGCAGGCAGAGTTCACCCTTGAGGTCCATGTGGAGTTCTGTACCACTGTTGCCACTGTAGACATAGAGGCACTAGCTTGTGTCTGTGAGGTCAGATAAGGTGGGTGGAGGCTGTTTTAGGTCCAGATGGATCCAGAGGGTACTCTTTTATTTTCTGTAGTGTAAATAAACCTCTGTCAGTTGGGCTGCTGCTGTTTAATAAGAATAGAGTGGCTTTTCTTCTTGGCAGGAATATAAAACCTGTAACCCAGAGAGCTGCCCAGAGGTGCGCAGGAATACACCCTGGACCCCATGGATGCCTGTCAACATCACCCAGAACGGTGCCCGCCAGGAGCAGCGCTTCCGCTACACGTGCCGTGCCCAGCTGTCTGATCCCCATGAGCTGCAGTTTGGGAGGAAGAAAACTGAGAGTCGATTCTGCCCCAATGATGGCTCGGCAGTGTGTGATACTGACTGTACGTCCTGTGAGCTCTGGGGGACTGTAGGTCAAGCCTAGATTTGCTGGTGAAAGCAGGGTCCTCTCACAAAAAGAACTGTGTCTGCCCAAGCCTCAATACGTATGACTAGTGTTACTGCAGAATGGTGGGGATGGAGAGAACCTTGTGACTCAGAGATCAATACAGTTGTGAGCTCTGTGCATGTGGCATTGTATAGATTTGTTCTTGCTATTGTCAGGCTGGCCTAAAGAGAACTGTCAAGTAATGAGATGTAGAGAAGAACCATTCTATCTTAACCCATCTTTGTCTCTGGAGGCCCTGTTGTGCACTGCCTCTGGGGTTGCTCCCTTAGTACTACTGTGATGCAAGGCAGTGTCCTGAGGGCACAGCCTCAGCTACCACAATTTGCTGCTCAGAAAGATCATTTTACAAGATTATCAGTAGACTCCATTTCTGTGTGTACAAATTTCCTTCTGTGTTTAGCTTAGCTGTAACTCTGTGGAACAAAGCCCTTGCTAAGGGGTTCCAACAGAAACTCTTCCCCGGGGCAATTAAATTCTGATTTTGCGTATGAATTGAAGCCCTTTTTAAAGACCCAACAAGTGGTTAATTTGTGATCTTGTTGTGTCTTGTCTGTTTTCCTTGAAGCTCTTGTTGATGACCTCCTCAAGACTGGTAAGACCACTGCACGGATTATCAATGGGGGCTGGTCCTTCTGGGGCGCCTGGTCTTCCTGTTCCAGGGACTGTGAGTTGGGCTTTAGGATCAGGAAGAGAACATGCACAAACCCTGAACCTAAAAATGGTGGCTTGCCCTGTGTGGGGTCAGCGATGGAGTACCAAGACTGCAATCCACATCCCTGCCCAGGTAACCATGATCATCTTCCTGCATGAAATTCAGAGGTGTTTTTTCCCATCTTAACGGTAGAGCCATCAAAAAAACCCACAACCAAACAACCCAACCCAACCAACCAAAAATCCACAACAATATTTCCAAGCTGCCTTTTTTTTCTTTTTCTTGGTGGTATTTTTTTTTTTTTAATTTGGGGGATTTTTCCTTAATTATTTTTAAAGCTATTGTAATGACTCATGTGATCTTTAGTGCTATGACTTATCTTTCACCTCAGCTTAGAGAGTAACACAGCCACATCCTCTAGAGGAAGTAGTATAGTGGCTTGCCTAGCAAATTTTTGCTCCCAGGTTTGATGCTCCATCCAGTGGAGGGCACCATGGTGCATCTGCACCTTGATGAGGAGACAGGCTTAATAAATGTGGCTTAGAACTGTGTAGAGATGCTTGATGTGGCAGTTCTTTCTTGTGAACACTTGTTTCTTCCCCCTCTCCTGCTTACGTATTGTTCTTGCGGTGGGCATCTACTCTTGGCATCAGTTACCATTTCCTGCACAGCCAGCAGGGAGTATTCTTGCCTGGTTTCCTGGTTTTCGAGTTTGTCTTCATGTTTATGTTGCACTCCTGGTCCAGAATAGTAATAATAGATCCATTGACTACTGTGTTCACTCTCACTTGTCCTTCTCTTTGCTCTGTAATAACTAAGCTAAATTTAAATGGTCTGACACAAATTACCTTGCCTCTGCAGTTCTAGCAATTACCTACCTCCAGCAATATAGTTTCTGGCCTACAGCTGAAAATGCTGTATTATAATAGTATTATTATGATTCTAAAATTCAATACAAAGATAAAATTTCAATGAAGATACGATCAGAATGTGCAGCAAGAGCATAGCAGGAGTGTCAAACATTGCACTCTATGGCCTATAAAATGAAAATAACTCTAGTGCTATAAAGGCAGCTATTAGTACTATTTTGGAAGCTCTCAGTGGCTTTTCACTAATGTCTGTGCCTTTCTTCTGTGCTGTTTTCTCCCCTTGGACACTATGATGTTTTACAATCTGTTTTCAGTGCATGATTACTATTTCTCTGTGTCTCCCTCCTTCCCTGTCTCAATCAATGTATATACACAAATCCTGGGTTTATCTTGCACTAAGTCATCAGGTTATTATCTTCTGAAATAATGGCATGTGGACCTGAAAATCAGGCAGTGTAGTAGCTGACAAGGGGGGAGGGTGGAAATCAGGCATCTTCAGTCCTTCCCTAGTTTTATTATTACCTTATTATGAGGCTGTGCTCAGATCATAGAATCATAGAATGGTTTGATTTGGAATGGACCTTTAAAGGTCATCTAGTCCAATCCCTCTCCAATTAGCAGGGACAACAAATAAAGTCTCTGAGTTTCTGTTTCCTGGAGGTTGGAACTAGAGGACTTGAGGGCCCTACAGAAAGATGCCTTATAAGTTCCATTTAGACTGTACAACACTTTTTTTTTGCCAAGTAAATCTGCTGTTGCTGTAGGTGTAGCATCAGGAAACAATATAACAGCAGCACTGTTAAAAACAAGGTATAGAGCAGAATAGAATTAGAATAGAATAGAATAGATTAGAATGGAATAGAACAGAATAGAATTGAATAGAAGATAGAATAATTTCAGTGACTGCCCTAAAGAATAGTTTCAATTTTGGCACTTTATGATGCGGAGTCTTTTTGTGCACAGACTTCATTCTGTATCTGCAGGGTGCAGCACATTCATACCCTCTGTTGTTATGAACTTCATTTTGTCAAGCCCAAGTGTCCTGGGGTGTAAGAAACTGCTAGCTAGTCTGGGCAAAGTGTATCTGGAAGGTGAAATATTGGGGCTCTCCAGCTTTGTCACAATGGGAGTAACCAACAACATCTACTTCTCTCTCCTTGCTTTTCAATGTCCTTCAGTGAAAGGCTCCTGGTCTTGTTGGACTCCATGGTCTCACTGCTCAGCCACCTGTGGAGGAGGACACTACCAGCGCACGCGGACTTGCACCAATCCGGCTCCATCTAGCGGAGAGGATATCTGCATTGGTCTGCACACTGAGGAGGCCCTTTGCAACACACACCCATGTGAAGGTAGCCTGTTATCAAGTCATGGAATTGGTTTAGTTGGAAAAGACCTTTAAGATGATCATGTCCATCAACCATGGTGGCTATTAACCCATGTCCCTAAGTACCATGTCCACATGTTTCTTGAGCACCTCCAGAGATGGTGACTCCACCTCCTCCCTGTGCAACCTATTCCAATGCCTGACCACTCTTTCAGTAAAGAAATTTTTCATCATATCCAGTCTAAACCTCCCCTGGCACAATTTCAGGCCATTTCCTCTCATTCTGTCACCTGATATAAGGGAGAAGAGACTGATTCCCACCTCACTGCAATCTCCTTTCAGGGAGCTGTAGAGAGCAATGAGGTCTTCCCTCAGCCTCCTCTTCTCCAGACTAAACTATCCCAGTTCCCTCAGCCACTCCTCATAAGACTTGTTCTTGTCCCTGCTCTTGTGGGCTTAGGTGGTGGTGGGAGCAGGCACATCTGCAAAATATTTTAGAAATGAATCAGAATTACCATCAGTTAGATGCTTTTCTGTCCATTCAGTAAATGTCTGCTGAGCCAGGGAAAAAGCAGACATCCCAGTGTTCAACTGCAATGCATCACCTTTTTCTTCACCTGTTCTCTAGCTCTTGCTCTGGCACTCTGATGCCAGACAGACAAAATCTTGTTAACAGCTGATCCTTTTACAGTAATTGAAAAAGCAGGAGCTTGGTTATTCAATGTGAAAGCTTGCAAGACAAACAAAAGGAGTCATGGAGCATCAATCCTTACAGTTGTTGAAGGGACAATCCTTCCTTTTTCTTACACAGATGAACAAATAAGCATTGATTCAGCTCAGACGACAAGGTTTAGATCTGTGCTGGTTTTGAACCACCTTTGTGTATTTCTGTTCCAGTGCAGGCTGACTTCTGCCCTTGGGAACCTCAGCAAAACTCTTGTAAATGCTCTAATTTGTGCTGTCTGGTTGAGGCACATCCCTGGGTGGCCACGGCAACATGGCCCCATTCGGCTGCTTCTGTATCTTTAAACAGAGAGCTGAGGTAGAAGTTGTTAAGACAACTCCATGCTGTGCAATGCTCCACCAAGCACAGACCATATCAAAAGAAATGCAGCTTGACAAGGAGGGCATGATGCTTGAACTAACAAAATTAAATCCACTATAGATCCTTGAATTAGATGTGCAGGAAAGGTCCAGGCCAGGATCTAGACATGGGATCCTTTTCCTTCTTGGTGACATTGTCTGTGTGTTTTGTTGATCTTGGATTTCAGGTGGCTGGTCAGAGTGGTCAGAGTGGAGCCTGTGTAATGAAGAGGGCATCCAGTACCGCAGCCGTTACTGTGAGGTGCACAACCCAGACTCTTCTCAGTGCGTTGGAAACAGCACACAGTACCAAGATTGCCTATACAATGAAATTCCTGGTATGTACAGCGTCATCGAGGAGGAAGAGGGTGGGACACCTCAGGAGAGCTGCTTGTGCTCAGGCTGTCAAACCAGGCTGAGATTTTCTCTACTACACATTGGATTTGGATGCTTCTAATAAAACAGGCAAAGACACAAAGGTGTTATAAACTCCCTTGTGGCAGGCACAGGATAACCGGCATTCCTTCAAGACAGCTTAGCAATTCTTTGAAACAGAATTGCCTAGACCTGTAATAAATAACTAGCAGTGCTTAACCTAAACTGAAGCTTTTACCCTTACTTAGTTCATGTCAGGCTGAGTTACAAAAATTACCTCTGTTCTTGGTATGGATATGGGCAACAGAAGATACTTGAATACAGGTATCAAAAGAACAAAGAAATAAGGTGAGGCAGATGGAGAAAATTGGTGTATGAAGTGGGAAGATTAATCAAGGGTCTAACAGAGTGACACTGTTGATGAACAGATGGTCATCAACATCTTCCACCCTGTGTTTTGTGGAATTGAATCTCTCAAATATTTGATATGGGTCTAGACTAAATAACACTTTTCCACATGTGTTTTTTTCTGGATTACAGTGCCCTGACTTAAAATTCAGTGGGGGTATTGTAGTATATTTTTTTCCTCCTAAATCAAAGAAGCTAAACAGTGATCAGGTAACAGCACTTCAATTGTCAGGTCTGTGGAGAGGTTTTGTTGCATGTATTTCACACTATGAGTTTATAATTCAGTTTAGAGTGACTCTCAGCCTGCTGCAGAACACATGAGCACCTTCATGTGTCTGGAGCACAGGGGGTTTAATTACTTAAGGAAGTAAAGTGATGGCAAAATGACAACTTTCTCCAATCTTCTTTTCTTTGTTTAGTGATCCTGCCAGCCTCCAGCATTGATGAGAGCACGAACTGTGGAGGTAGGATACCATTACCTGTATATGTTATTTTTATCTTAACCTGGCTTCTTTTCTCCCTGTGTAGTATCAACCAAACCATTAATCTATACAGCTCATATCCCACTGATAGCCTTAATTCCACTGGAGTCTTGCTGTCTGAGTGAGACTGGAGGAATGTATTGTGCGTCCACTTGTCAGTTCCAAGATTTGTATTTATTTGGGGGTTTGCATCAGCCACTGAGGGTCATTAATTACCAGGATAAATTACATTGCTTGTCCCTATCCAGCAACAGGGTAAATGGTTTAGGAGAAAGAAAGGGATACTCCTAATTTCACCCCTGTAGGCCTCGATCTGTTTGGAGACAGGTGCTTTTAAATAACCTGTAAAGATTTCAGTGGGAAGGATCTCTTGGATAGATCCCCTGCTGACATAGCATGAGATAAGAGTTTATACTTGTCCTCCAAGCACTTGCTTTCATTCAAGTCCTGACCTCTCACAAAAGTTATGTCTTCTTTCTGCATGTATCTTGGAAATATCCTGTGATTAGTGTCGCTTTTTCCACTTCTCTTCAGACTGAAGAAAATGGCAGGTTCCTTCGACGCTTTAAAATGCTAGTTCCACACTAATGACCACGGCAATTCCTGCTAGCATAAGATCCCTGCTTTCCTCAAATCTAGATGATATGCAGTCTGCCAAAATCTCTTCTCCCTGTGGAGCTTATGGCAAAAAAGGCATGCCACCTGTGGCATGGAAATGTGGCCTCTCAGTTTGTGACTGTGGGGCAATCAATGGAATGAAGATTTCAGCACCTGCAATGTAACAGTTGGCTTTCTGCGTCACTCCTCCCTCAGAGGCTGCAACCTATCTGCTTCAGTTCCAGGGCTTCTTGCTACAGCTTGTACTCTACTGTTATACACTGTATCCACATTTCCTTCCTTTACCACCCCCATTCGATTTGCTGTTGCAATCTACATTTTACTATAGCTAATATTATTACTTAGTGTTCTACAACATTTGGCAAAGAAGCCAATCAATAGAAATTTTGTTGGTGTATCTCAGAAAATCTATATTTTCAAAGTGATGAACCAGCAAGCTTCTCCCCTGGGGAGTCACATGATGGGGGACAGGGGGAGGGCAGGAGGAGAAATAAATAATTAATTTCTTTAATCCCTAAGTTATGGCAAAAAGTCTCCTAAAAATTCAGCTGAGTCTTTCAAACATGAGAGTGAAATGTAAGAGAGCTTTATGCTTTAGAGAGGATTTCCTACCATAGTGACTTGCAAATGTAGCAATGAAATGAACCATTCCCTGCTATGTAAGCAAAGCTGGGCAGGAGGAGAGCGTGGCAGAGTGTCGTGTGGCTTTACTGAGCACAGTTGCATATTCTGTGTTTTAACTCTCATGAGTGATGTAAAACAGGCAGAGATTTTTAGTAAGGAAATATCCTCTTGGAAGTGTCTTGTAACATTTAGTATGAAATGATCATCTTTCTGCTGTTTTTTGGGACCCTCATCCAGAACAAAATAGAAAGTGGTAATCCTGCAATAGAATTTTATAGTGTGGTTTAAAAAATAAATGTAGCTCATCAGTCTGATAAATTCTATATGTTCCTTACAGTAATTATGATTGAAGTGCATTACTTTGCCATAGAATTCTATCAGTTTTGTTCATTTTAAACTCAGGAGGATATTTTTTAACTAAAGATTAGAGGAGAGCCATAGACTAATGGGCAGAATTCTCTATTTGAAAAGCATATCAGTTAAAATGTAAGATGGCACACAAAAAAATGCACACCGTGATCAGACTAAGAATGAACCTCATTTAAAGCCACTCTCTGAGCAGTCTCCTCCATTTCCCTGTGCACAGGCAAGGCAGCAGAGCAGCCTGTCCAAATGAATTGACTTCTTCAGTATTGTGGGAATTCTACCAGGCTGATGTGGCTGGCCTCTGGGACAGCTGCCTGGGGGGTCAGCAAAGGTCCCACGCCCCAGGCATTAGGGCATCTGTCATTTGTGTATGAAGGATGACAGAGCAAAAGCAGAGGAAAGGCAGTAGCATTCAGAGCCATCATTTCTGTAGATTCTCCCCTGCACACAGCAAAAGACAACAGGGTCATAAAGTTTTGCCACTCACGACTGCCTCTGGTTGATTCATTAACTTGGTGGCTGTAAAGGTCGCTACTGTTTGTTCTGTTGTCACTGAAGATCTGTTGGTTGGTTGTTTTTACCCTAGGGTTTGAGACTCTCTGAGGTGAAGGAGGAATAAGGAGTGATGTTTGACTTTGTCTTGCCCCCCATGAGCTGGAGTTGTGAGTTAGACCTCCCAGCATGTGGGATGCACAACTACAGCTTCTTCCGGAGGTCAGGGCTGTGCTTGGAGGGTGCTGCTGCAATCCCACATGGAGAGATCACTGCAGGAGACTTTTATAGTCCAAGAGCTTTTCTGGTTGAAATATTTGCACTGTACCTACCCTGCTAGCACCTGCCTGCAGCTTGCTTCCTATCTTTGTAGTTTGTGCAGAAAGCCAACAAAGAAGTGTTTTCCAAGCAGTTCCCCCCTTTCCTTTGTCCACCTTACCTTTCCCCTTCACCCAAGCACCCCTATTTCACTGTTAGCAGTACAAATACACCTCAGAGGTAATATAGACATGGCCAAGGCAATATTGCCTCATGGATAAGCAAGAATGTTGAGCATACTTGGATTACATAGGGGAGGAATGTGTATCTCCCCCACCCCACACACAGTCCTATAGGCACTTTGGGCAGCTGACAAAAAGGGTTTTCCCCTCCCTTGCTTCCCCCTCAGAGAAACACTGAGGATTTTTATCCCCTTATTTCCATGACACGCACATGCCTTGGAATCCATTTATGTGCATTGTTTGTACGGCTCATTTCTTTAGCTGTCAGCTTAACATAATGTTTAGTTTCAATCTCAATAGAGGGGAGAGAGGAGAGACAGGGAGGGAGCTTTGAGAAAACAATGCATGAACCTGTTAAGCTGCACAAGGCAGAGCTGCAGTGGGGAGACCGATTTGTGAGGAGATTATGTCAGTTTATGTTAGAACGTAAGACTCTGGCTTCAACAGCTTATTAATGTTGATCCCGAGATGTCATAACTCTGATTTGCACCTGTGGTCTTGTCATGAGAGGGAAAAGGGATGTTCTTTAAAAATAGCACCTCTTGTCATTTCCCTTGCAGGTTTTAGTCTCATCCATCTGATTGCCACTGGGGTCTCCTGTTTCTTTGGCTCTAGCCTCTTAACGTTTGTGATTTACGTGTACTGCCAGCGCTGCCAGAGGCAGTCCCAGGAGTCCACTGTTATCCACCCGACCACTCCCAACCATCTCCACTACAAGGGCAACACAACCCCCAAGAACGAGAAGTACACCCCTATGGAGTTCAAGGTATGGCACTCGATAAGAACTATCACAACCATTTAATACTACCTGAAGAAGCTCTGTATTTATGTCATGGTTGGAACCAGAGAGGTTTGTGTTTCTGTGCCCAACTGTTGGTGTCACATAGGGGATTGAAGGGACGTTTAGCCATACTGTCACAAAGAGGTCAAAAAGTCCCATTACTGCAGTGGGCTTTTGTTCTTTTTCACAGTCCTCATGAATGCCAGTCCGGCAAGTGCATAGCAAGATACTCCAGTCCATTCTGACTATTGTATGTAGACAAATTGTCCTCTAAGAAATCAGTAAGAACTCAGCTTGGTGCATTGTTATTGCATGGTAAGAGGAAATGGAGGGGAGGAAGAATGAAAAATGGAAACTTTATTAACCAAATAGCTGGGAAAATGCTTATTGGTAAGATGAGATTCTGGAAATGCTTTGGGAACTGCCAAATTAGAGAGAATGAGAAAGCAGAGAAGGATTGACCGCCTCTATCAGTACTGGACAGAACTTACTTCAGGCATCCATGCAGCATTCAATGATAGCAGCAGAACTAGGAGTGAAGCCTTAGGAGAAGATGAATGTTGAAGTGGCAGATTCTGCCTGCGAAAGAACACAACCCATTGTCTGAGCAGATAGACCTGAGGGTGCATGAGACAATATGCTGAGACAATAGAACATTGTGGTATTTGAGTATCAGTCTCCAGGTGAAGTGTAGGATCCTAAAGATGAGTGATGGGATGGGTGAAGGGACTTCATGTCTCCACTGGAGGAGAAGCCTGCCTCAGGTCACTTGGACAGTGTGGAGCATTATTTGGAACATGAACACAAACCAGAAAGAAACCCTTCAGCTGCTTGTTCCTTTGTATAGCTATGTGCTCTTGGCATTTTGGTTGTCTGTTTCTACTGATCTGGCTTGGCTTCTGACTGAGACCCAACAGTAAGCCCAGCAGTGGAACTGTCTAAATTCTCCAGGTATTTGGGACTGTTTTTATGTAGGTATTTTATAACGCTGGTCGTAGGATGGTTGCTGATATATGGCCATGATCTGCAAGGTGAACACACCATAGAAACAAGAGCTTCCATCTAGTGATTTGAAAAGAGTCAATATTGGTTTGGTCTTTTAAAAGAAAACAGTTTGAGCTGGAAATAACAGATGAGTTTGGCAATAAACATGTGCTAAATTCCTTGTGTTGGGTATTGCAGCCCCTCAGAGGATCCTGCTGCCCATATATTCAGCCTCACAAATACATTTCCTAGCAGCATGAGGCTACAGTTACATACAGTTTAATAAGGGTGCAGCATCATAATGTGAGTCAGCATGGATTTGTGGAAAGTAAATCATGTCAAGCAAATTGGATTCCTTTTTTAAATTAAATAAATATTGATCTAGATAGGAGGGAAGCAGCAGACATATTGGGATTTTCAGAAGCTTTTAACAAAGTTTCACAGCATGGATTATTCTGCACACTCTGCATATATAGGTTAGGTAATAAATTATTAAGACAGGTAAAGAACAAGGACCTGATCATGGAAGCCTCAAACTACGAGAGTAATCTTTTCAGTTATGTGTGTAGCTGTGGCAAAGTCAATAGCAAGGCCTTGATAAGAAATGCTTGCAGGAAGGAAGAGATGGGCAAGAGCATCTCACTGCTTCTTACAGAGCAGACAAGGAAGAAAAGAGACAAATTAATTTTTGTGGCCCAAAGCAGGCAGTTTCAGGGTTGGTGTTGCATTAACATTTTCTTAAGGTTTTATATTGTGCTATCATGTGTTTTCAGATGATGCTAGCATAGGGAAAATAGTTAAAATTTAGAAGGATGAAGTTGTTTGTGGAACAGTCTTGATCAGCTGGGCAAATGGATGATGAAATGCAGTATGTCTTTGTTGAGTGGTGCAGTGGAGTAGAAGTAATAACAAAGCTAAGCAAAGTTTAAAATAGCAGCAGAGTAGTTAATGTGGTATCAGGAGGGAGTTGACCTCTTTGATAGATCCATCTCTGAATACTTGATCTTGTGTGTAGTAATGGTGAGCAGCTGTTAGAGTCTTCTTTTAAGGGATGTGAAGAGTCTAGGCATTAGATCAAGTTTGGAAAAGCTAGTTTATTTTAAGGAGGGCATTAGCTAACTGGGACTGTATGAATTAGGGGGAGAAGGGACTTGGACACAAGGAGAGATAGACCAGATGGGCCTTATTTATAGAATGTTAGGAAGTGAAGGAGTTCAAGTGAATAAATCTTCAGCCATTGGACAGACCAAAACAAAATGTTCAGGAGCAAGGGGCTACTTGCTAAGAACTCCAGATCATGCTCTTTCAGCATGGTGAATGAGGCAGAGATTTACAGAAAAGGGAAAATGTGTTTATCAAGTGAAGGCCCTTTTCTCTTCTTGATGAATATTTCCTTATGTTCATCTTTGCTATTGTCCCTCCCTTCTTAAACTCTTGCCTGGAAAGATCTCCTTTAACACTACAAATTTGCTGCTTCTCAGTGTTCCCTTGAAGAATATAGCATTAGTGCAGTAAGAGGAAGGGTCTGTGTGCTCTCTGCAGTGTAATTAGTTACAGAACTTGTTATTAACCAGCTTTGTATTTAGGAATAACTGGCAGGTTTTTCTAAGATCCAGGAGGGAGTTTTTCATGCCTCCAAGGAGCATGTGCAGTTTTATTGTGATGCTGTGAAATTAACATTCAAATGGCAAGAACTAAAATTCACCTTTTGGAACACTGAGGATTGAAGTAAGCTTGGATCTGGGCCTATCTGAATTTTAAATGTGTATGTATGAAAGAAAGTGAAAACAGCTGAAACGCCGGATTCTAATCGGAATCTTCTATTCAGCAGACACCAGGAAAACTGCCCCTGAAATTTTTATAGACCGAAAGCAAAAGAATCATTGCAGATTTGTGTGTGTGTGAAAGAGTTGCTAAAGCCATGATTAAGGAAATACACGGTGTGTAGACTGCTTTTCAGCAACAGAAAATAATAATGCATAGTGACACGATGGCAGCAGAAGGCTGAGCATATGCCTAAGTCTATTGTTTTGCATTCTTTGCTAACAATAAGCCTTCTGCAACCATCTTGAGTTTGTTTTTGTCTTGAAATAGTTCTGCTCTCCAACCAGCAGGTGAACACAGTGGAGAATTTGGCAATGACACATTTAAATGTACGGCCCTGAATGCAAACTTATAAATCAAGGTGAATTTTATATCAGGACAGATTTTAATGAAGGAAGTGCTAGCTGATAGGAGCCTTGTTGGACATTTCAGCACAGCAATGCAGTAATGCACATCAGATGTAAATACCATACGCAATGGTGACCTATTGGTCATTTAGCTGATGCTAGTGTTTTGCAGCAGTGTTTCAGTTTTGCTGGCTTCTTTTCCCTTCCTGTTTTGCTTTCTCAAGAATGCTGTGAAGTTTATTATTAGCTATTTTAGCCATGATGTCTTAAAAGATTTCATGCATATGCATTTAGCAGCAGCTTGTTGATTTTGATTTGTTATTCATAGATCGTAGGGGAGAGACCTTTTGGGTCACCTAATAAGCAGTTCATGTTTCATTAATTGGTTAAAGTTCATACAGCACTCTGACAATATTGAAGACTATGCAGAACAAGAACATAATGAAATAAAAATTATCAGCTCTTCACATTTTGACATGATGGGCTACACAACCACCTACAACCTTCCCAGTGCAGCCACGCCGATTAGTTAATAGCTGGCTATCAAAGCAGAGAGGAGATCCTCTTAAACATTTTGCTTCAGCTACTCAGTGATTTACTCCTGTGAATTACTTATTAGAGCTACAATGATGGAAGGCCAGATGATCCTGCAGTAGAAGCAGGAGGATGTAAGGTCAAGGCTGTGTATCAGGCACTCTTGTGTATTAGGAACTCTTGCAACAGCCACACATGGAGAAAGGTTTGGGATGAACTTCCTCCTAATGCTGAATCCTCTGGCAATAAAGCAAGCCAGCATTTTATTCTACACAGGATTTGGACAGACAAAGGCATCTGCACATTGGTCCAAATCCAAAATCCAATGGCCTTTGGATCAGGCCAGATGGGATTACTGAGAAATGTAAGTTTGCAGGATGGTTATGATGATGATTCTGCAGATTTTCTTCTCAGCTGTGCTGGACAGACCTCCCTCTGTCCTTCCTTCCTTAAACACAGCTTTAGTCATGGGTCATGCAGTCAAACTCTGTCTGTACTGATGCCTCAAATAAGCTGAGGAAGCACCTGAGCATTGTGTCTGCTTTGTGCATCATTGCTGTTCTCTTAGAAGCTTACAGACCAAACACTGAAATTGTGCCCAAGCAAAACAATCATTTATGGCAATGAGCAAAGTTATTGTGGAGGAAAATGAGAGGAGAACTATGTGAGAGGGAAACTAAGTGTTTGATGTATCACCTGGTACCTGAAGTTTCAAGGAGAACATCAGAACAATACATGTTAACTTCAGCAGGACTGAGAGTCCTGCACTTGCCTGAAATTACACAGCAAATAGAAATGCAACTACCAGAAAATGGGAGAAGTATTCAGTAGATTGCTTGGGACTCTGTATAGATTAGAAGTTACAATGGATATTATTTTTTTTTAATACAGTGAGAATAATGCAGTTGAGAATCAAATAACAGTGCAGAGCAGACACCATCTGCAAAGGGCTCTGGACACTGTGATCCATACCTCATTAACCAATCCCAAATAATTCATGACAACAGAATATCAACAGGGAGGGTTCTGAAACAGAAACCAATTCTGCCTTTGGAAGAAGAATACTTCTGAATAAAACAACAGGCCAGGTGTTTGGTGTGGCTTTCAGCCCTGCACAAGGAAATAAAGCTCAGAGTATTAAAAAGTGGACCCCTGTATGGATTTAAAATCTCACTCTCTTGATGCTGATCAATGTCATTGCCACTGAAAATCATACCTTTTTTTTTTCAGTAGGCCAAGGGCCAGTGGTTCAATGAGCTAAATGAGTTTTAACTGCAGTCAGGTGCCCCAGAGCAATGTTTGTCTAAGTCAGCCTTGGTCACCAATGATGTTTGTTTCTCTCTGCATAGGAAATCTTAGGGCTTCTGTGTCCTATTGCTCAGTTGATAAGTTGATTCTTCAACTAAAATTGACTAACAGATGTATTTGTAGTGATCACACCACATACACTGATAGCACTGTGAAACAAGCTTTTGTTCTTTTGCCAGTGACCCTTTCACTGTGTATCATTCAAGCCCTGGGAAGTGGCTGTAAACTTCAGAGAGAAGTCAGCAGTTGATGACAACCAACATTGTCGATAAGTTATTAACATCACAGAATCATGGAATGGTTTGGGTTGGAAGGGTCCTCCATAGGTCATCTAGTCCAACCCCCCTGCAGTGAGCAGGGATATCCTCCATTAGAATCATAAAATCAATAAGGTTGGAAAAGACCTCAAAGATCATCAAGTCCAACCTGTCACCCAAGACCTCATGACCACTAAACCATGGCAGCAAGTGCCACATCCAATCCCCTCTTGAACACCTCCAGGGTTGGTGACTCCACCACCTCCCTGGGCAGCACATTCCAATGGCTAACAACTCTCTCTCTCCTCACCTCGAGCCTCACCATTAGGTCAGGTTGCCCAGAGCTCTGTCAACCCTGACCTTGAATATTTCCAAGGATGGGGCTCAAGTACTTCCCTGGGCAACCTGTTCCACTGTTCCACTACCCTCATGGTAAAGAACTTTCTCTGAATGTCCAACCTAAAACTACTCTTTTCTAATTTCCAACTGTTGCCCCTCATCCTATCACTGCAGGCCTTTGTAAACAGTCCCTTTCCTGCCTTCTTCTAGGCCCCCTTCAGGTACTGGAAGGCCACTCTTAGGTCTCCCCTGATTCTCTTTTAAGTATTTGTTTCAGCTTCATACTGTTTTGAAGAGAGATTTATCTGATATAATCTGTTGGAAAAATAAACACACACACACACACACACATATATATATAAATGAAATATAGTAAATCAGATTGAAACATAAATTTTGTTCTCAGTGAATTTCATGTTTAACAAAGACTATTTCCCCTGAACAAAGTGGCATTTAAGAACATTAACTGCTTGAATAGTAGAGTACATATTTTTAGTACTTACCATGAGTACAGTATTATTCGTAAAAGAATGGTAGGGGCAGGGGGTTGTATTGGCAAAGGCTCATTGTGCCCTTTCTTGTATGATCCTGCAGTTGCAAATATCACTTCAGGGGACTCTCAATTTACATAATGCCTGCTAGAAAGGGAGAGCAAGAGAGCTTACTGATGGGGAAAAAAGGATTAAGTGGTGTGTCTCAGTCAAAATCTATTAGTGTCTTCTCTCCTCTTCATATCATTGGGTCGAGTCAAATCGAGCAGTCAAGCATGCCTGGAGGTGTGGCTGTCCTGGGATGATAGTGCATCTCTTGGAGGTGTCCCCACGCCATGGCAGCAGCGGCTCAGTGGGTTGCCGTGTGCAAGTCATAGATAGCTCCCTCTCATGGATACATCATTTAAGAGTAGGGGAAACTGCTAGTTCAGATCTGAGAGTTTCCTTGCTGCTGCTCCTTTTGGCGTGCTAAGCAGATGTTCACAACAGTCTCCCAATGGGAACTGGTCTCCACTCTATCAACTTTTCATACAAATATGTCATTATTTGGCAAGTCTGTTGCTGCTCACCATGGGGTGGGAATGCATGTTGTTCTTCCTCCACCACCATTTTGAGTGTATCCAACATTGGGCACCAGTTTTCATTTTCCTCTTTCAACCATATTGAGAACTTTTAGGTGACACCAGGGGTAGATGCTTCTTATTCATCCTGTCATGTTTTACTCCAGTGACTCAACCTTCTCTTCTTCTCCTTGTACAACCAGGTGTATCTTCTCTGCACTCAGGTCAGAAATATGGTCCGTGCTCTGCCCTCTTACCAGCTAGGCTAGTCATCATGGATGCTCACACTAGCCTTTCTTTGGGGTTGTATTGCTGCAGCTGTGATGATCTGTGGATGCAGGCAAGACAAGTTTGTAGGCAGACAAGTCTTGCTTTGTTTTTAATTAGATCAGTGATTATAGCTGGAAAAAGCTGGCAGGTTTTTGAACATGTGAGCTGCTATTTCAGACCTGAAGACAGACAGATCTGTCCATAAGTTTATCTGATTTTTCCATCTACACTAATTGATCTAATGACTGATATTACCCTTTTCTTGCAATTTTTGCCTTTCCCAATGTTTCAGAGGTTGACATGTTTCTGTCCCCACCCACTACCTGTACTGGAAGAAGAATTAAACTAAGAGCTGCAGGAATGGGCCTAACAAAATCACACCGTTCTGGCTCCTGTGTATTTACTTGACTTCCCTCTACTGGCCAGAAGAGGAATATTTGGAATATACCCTAGTCTCATTTGCTGAAAGTTAATGGTTTTCTTCGGTCCAGGTGCTTGAAGTGGTCCTTTCCTCCTTGTCTCCTTGAAATTCTCTCTGGCACTGTTATACACATTAGCTGAGCTGGGAAATCCTCAGTGCTGCCAAGATGTGAAGGAGTAATTAATTATGTGTTTGCAAAAGAGTTTAAAGGGAGCCATGAAAGAGGCAGGAAGCTAAAGGGAGAGGATAATATTAGACAAGTAATAAATACCAGAAAACATATAACTTTTGTGGGACACTTGGAAAGCTGCTGCCTCTATTTTTCTGGAATAGCTTCTCTGGCAAATAATGCATTTTAAAGTAGAATTATAAAGCCGTGGAACTGCATGCATACAAAATAGAGATAGCTGTGTCAGTATTCAGAAGTAGAATCCAATGTTCAGAATGTATTTGGCAGTTCTTTGAGGGGACAGCTGAAATACCTGAGCTGTCTTCTCCTGAACCATGACCACTCTGTTCTAAAGAGCCATTGAGAGTGCAGGGCTGCTCAGGACGTGCTGGCTGCTGCCACTGCACAGGTGACACAGGCTGCAGCAACACTATATCCATTGCCACCTTTCCCTGGTGCATCATTTATATGTGCATGAAAGGTTTGGTGTATGGTAAGCAGAAGCAGCTCTGCGTGCATTCCCCTATAGCTGGGGGAATCCTCATTAAGTCAGCTCAAACATGGTCCTGAGGTTTGGCACAGAAAGGAAAGAACTGAAAATCTGTGGATGAAGGAATCTAGATGGACTGTGTCCCAGAGTCTGTGAGAAACAGCTAATGAACAACTCCAATTACCTTTATAAATATCACGGATCTTGGGCAAATCCCCGGTGCCATGGAAAGCAAAGGTAATACAAAAGCATTTGTATTAAGCAGGCCAATTTCCTCCCAGCTAATTGGGTCACTGTTAAGCTACTGAAGTCCAATGAAGTCACACAACTAGCTCCAGTAAGTCTGTGTGGGAAACACCAGCTGGTGAGAGGTCTGGAGCACAAGCCCTATGAGGAGAGGCTGAGGGAGATGGGATTGCTTAGCCTGGAGAAGAGGAGGCTCAGGGGAGACCTTATTGCTGTCTACAGCTACCTGAATGGAGGTTGTAGCCAGGTGGTGGTTGGTCTCTTCTCCCAAGCAACCAGCACCAGAACAAGGGGACACAGTCTCAAGCTGCACCAGGGGACGTTTAGGCTGGATGTTAGGAAGAAGTTCTTCCCAGAAAGAGTGATTGGCCATTGGAATGGGCTGCCTGGGGAGGTGGTGGAGTCACCATCACTGGAGGTTGTTTAGGAAGAGACTGGATGGGGCTCTTGGTGCCATGATACAGAGAATACATAGAATAAACCAGGTTGGAAGAGACCTTCAAGATCATCGCGTCCAACCCATCAACCAATCCAACACCACCCAAACATCTAATATAATATAATAATGATATAATTGATTAGATAGTGTTAGGTGATAGGTTGGACTTGGATCTTGAAGGTCTTTTCTAACCTGGTTAATTCTATTCTATTCTATTTGAGGTGAGGCAAAATATGAGCATACAGGCCCACAATCAATGGAGCATGCCTGGACCTTCCCCATTCAATAAAGCATATCAACAGGGTGTTAAATCCCACTTGGTCATTAAAATTTGTCAGGGTTGGGGCTGTACTAGAGGGTGAATCCGGGAGGAATAAAACGTATTGGCTCAGCTCTACTTTCATTTACAGCAGTGGAAACTCACTGAAACAAATCTGTGTCAGCACTAATATGCAGGCAAATCTGAATTAATATTTGAGAGGCAACATATCTCACACTCTGATGAAATGAAAGGTGGTCGGGCTGAACTGACAGCTGAGCCAGGACCTCGATCAAACACGGTCACATTTTTGCAGAGACTCAGCATTAGAGAACAAAGGGAATGCACGAGACTGAGCTGCATAAAGGCAGATTCCCAGCTAGTTAAGAATGTAGCTTCACTGGTCCATACACCTAAAAAAAAAAGAGGATGGTATTGGTGTCTTAAATAATCTTGTGATGTGTAAAAAGAAATTGGCTTGGACAGGAGTGCTGCTGTAGAGATTGAAACCTAGCTAATGGACTGTGAACATCAGGCAATCATTAATGGGCACCTACAGGGCTATGGGGAGGAGTTGTTTGGGGCACTGTAAGCAGTAATGCAAGGTTTGGCTTTGTTTAATATCTTCATTATCGACCTTGGAGAGGGTGCAGGCAGTGTGTTAATTAAACTAGCAGAGGATATGAAAATGGGAGGTGTGTCCAAAAAAACAGACACTGGTATAGAAAGAATGGAAAATTACCTGAGAAGGTTATAAATGTAGAGAGGAAATAACAAGGTGAGATGCAACATAGGGAGAAAACAAAGGAGTCTTGAGGAAAATAATCAGAAGCAGCTGTTTAGGGGGTAGGCAATATTTGGAAAGCAGTGAGACTAGAAGGGACTGAGTGGAGTTAGCAGATGGCAAATTGGCATATTAGGCCCTCTTTTTACTTCTATTTCTATTTTTACTCTTGGTTCTTTTCCTTTTTTTTCCCTTCACCACTGCAGTTATACCTTTGCAATTCTTAGTCTAAGTGCAGCACCAGGCTGCATGACTTGTGTTGGTAATTCACCAGAATAAAATGCTCTGAGACCATCTGAAAACTCAGGGCTGATCGCTCTGGCATAACTGCAGAGAAGCACTGAATGCTGTCTTCCTCAGCCAGTCACTGTGTCCTTCCTACTTACCATCAGCTGAAGCCCTGTACAGGCCAGTTGCTCTATACAACCACCTGCACCCCATGTGAACTGTTAAACTGATTTAGAAGGCAGTGATTATCCCTCTGGTGAGTTAGTGTCAATACTAGAGCGTGCAAAAGGCCAGGTGCTGTAGCTCAGCTGATGAGCCTCTGTAGTAACAGTATTGTAAATGTGAGGGACCCAGGAAGGGCTTACACCAAGGCATAGCAGTGCAGTAAGGAGAGAGTTTACACCTTCCCACACAGCTGAGATCATGTCTGCTATATCCTGTGTATCAGCTATATTGGGAAGCAATTTGGGGCAGCCCTGAATTCCTCTTTTGTTTGGGTGCCACGTCATGGGTGTTACCACCACCAATTTACTGGCAAGCTAGGCAAAAATAGCAAGTTTAGGCTAGACACCTGCACTTGTCAGTGGGAAGATTTCCATCAACTCCTTGGACTTCAGTTTCAGTTCAGAAAAATTCTTAAACCTGAATTTAGCTCTAAGCAGGGACTCACTTCAGTCTGCCTTACAATTACATACAGTTTGTTTTGTCATCTTACTCATGCTTAAAGTCAGAGTCATGCCAAAGCATCTTTCTGACAATGGCCCTTTATGTTGCCAGCTCTAAAGGTTTTGTAAGTTTAAAACTGCAATAATATAACCTCACTCCCTCCTAAGTATAAGGATAAATAGCTATTTTCAACAGCTATAGAAAGCTGTAGCTATTCATTTTCTTATAATTGAATGTTAGTTTCATTGTCAACCTGAGCACATCTACAGATGCTGCTGTCATTTGGGGGCTGGGGGTAATTTATTTACCAATAACAGTGAACAAAGAATTTTCAGTCAGTAGTATCATAGTATCAGTCAGGGTTGGAAGGGACCACAAGGATCATCTAGTTCCAACCCCCCTGCCATGGGCAGGGACACCCCACACTAGATCAGGCTGGTCAGAGCCTCATCCAGCCTGGGTTTAAACACCTCCAGGGATGGGGCCTCAACCACCTCCCTGGACAACCCATTCCAGGGCTTCCACCACTCTCATGAGGAAGAACTTCCTCCTCACATCCAGCCTGAATCTCCCCACCTCCAGCTTCATTCCATCCCCCCTAGTCCTATCACTACCTGATATCCTGAGACGTCCCTCCCCAGCCTTCTTGTAGGCCCCCTTCAGATACTGGAAGGCCACAATTAGGTCACCTCGGAGCCTTCTCTTCTCCAGACTGAACAGCCCCAGCTCCTTCAGTCTGTCCTCATAGAAGAGGTGCTCCAGCCCTCTGATCATCCTCGTGGCCCTTCTCTGGACACACTCCAGCACGTCCATATCCCTCTTGTAATAGGGGCTCCAGAACTGGACACAGTACTCCAGGTGGGGTCTCACCAGAGCTCAGTAGAGGGGGAGAATCACCTCCCTTGACCTGCTGGCCACACTTCTCTTGATGCAACCCAAGATCTGATTGGCTTTCCGGGCTGCAAGTGCACATTGAGAGCTCATGTTGAGCTTCTCCTCCACCAGCACCCCCAAGTCTCTCTCCTCAGGGCTGCTTTCCAGCCAGTCCCTGCCCAGCCTGTATTTGTGTCTGGGGTTGCCTCAACTCAGATGGTAAGCTTCCATCCAAAAAGAACATGCAACCATAACTTTAGTGTCCCAGTGGGACTTCTTTTGTCTTTCTTTTCAAGTGGAAAACCTTTCCTATATAGAGAATAGGTTTCTCGTCTGTCCATCTACCCTTCACTGTAAATTCTGCAATCAGCCTTATTGAATTAATCAGAAAAAAAAGCAATACTTAAACCCTGGCCACTGCTACCTTTGACTTTGGCGTAGGCAGGGCTCAAGAGACTTTATAAAAGCATCAGAAGAGACTGGTCAGTGTAAGACACTAAGCAAATTTTTAAGACAGACTAGAAAGAAGACTCGTTAAAGTCTTAACCCCCCCCCCCATTCTTAGCTTGCAGTAAATGCAAGCATCTCCTAAGGTCTTTCTGGCAACTTTCCGTCTTTCCAGGGTCATTTGTAAGGCACAGCTCGAGAAGCACAGCAGTGTTGTGGCATCTAGCTGATCAGAAAGAAGGGAGCGTGTGGGTGGCCAGGGGCCATTTATTTCCTTGGTGTCAATTATTGCCAACAGAGGTTGATTTTAGTTGCGTGGTTTATTTTGTTTAAATGTAATTATTATGGTAATTATTTCCAAACTTGCTGGCTAATTATAATTCTGAGATCTCTGCCTTGGTACTTCCAGATATGTACCAAGCTGTGGGAAATGTTTGATACTATTAATATCTTTTTACAACCCTAAGTCATTTGGCTAACGTTCCTAGGATGCAAAAAGTAACATCCTTTAGCGAGGAGGCATGGCTAGCTCCGTGAAACAGCTGATCTGCCTCAAAAAGGCATTTTGCTCAATTTGATTTCACTGCAAGAAGCAAACAACTTCAAAGGAGCACAAAAGAACACAAACCTTGGATCTTGGCTTCATTACATCATTGCACAGTTCCCTCATCCCTCCATCTTCCTGAGGGATGAGGAGTAATGGCCATCCCACTGCCGCTACAGGAAGTCTGTTGGATGTCATTCCAAGGAAAATTGGAAAGCCTACCTCGATTCTTTTGGGGCTAATTGTGCAACTGAGTTCAGTGGGAATGTTATCCTTGCTCTCTGCAGAGGCAGAATGGAGGATGCGTGTGGACTTCATTTGGATATTGCTAAGAGGACTGAGTTGACTACAAAGTTGCTGCCTGCTGCTTAGACCTTGACTTTAGACCTTGACTTTAGCCTTTTGTGTCCACAGTCGATGACCAAGGTTAGCAGCAATAGTTGTTACCCTTGTTTCCTTAGTGCCTGCGCTCACTTTGAGATGAAGGAAAGGGGAAGTTTGTGGTGGTGTGCTGATGAGGGACACTCAGCATTACAAACAAACTTGTAAAATGGAAACTTGCAGCTATGCAGTCCTGGCACAGGCGCCACATCCCTGATGAGTCATGCCCATTGGAAAGGGGCATGCTGTGTTTTTCAGCCTCTTTAGAGCCTGAAGTAGTGCTAATGTAACTATAAATGCCAGAGTAGTTGGAAGCTGCCCAGGAAGGTCACCTAACTTCTTCTTTCATCTTTTTCCCATTTTTTAAGAGGAAAGTGTCATGGTGGGGGGAGGAGGTGGAAGAACTGAAATTACACCTGTCAATGGAGAAACAGTGGAGAAACTGTGAGGCTGGGGGAAATTGTCCTTATTCCTTGACTTCACAGGGACAGTGGTGCTGTGTAGCTAGTGAAGATTAACCTACAAAACTCCTGGAAAACTTGCTGACTCTTCCCCCACACTACCCTTAAAATAGAAAAGATCTGGAGCTCAAAGAGAATGCTGAGCTCCAGAAAGCTGACTGCTTTCCCTGTGAGAAGATTAAGGAAATCTTGCCACTGCATATCACCCCGGGGGAACTCTGCTAGGGCCCTTATTTTGGTATTAGGTGTATGTGTATCAGGTGCTTTACAAGCCTCCTTTTCACTTCACCTTCTCAAAAACTCTAGGAAATTCTTTTTAACTTGGGATGGGGAGATGGTAATCTTTTTAAACCCAGTTTTGAAACTCTTTGACTGTTTACTGAAAATGGAAACATTTAATCTGTTTATGTGTGTAAGAAATGTTTATACAGCTTTGTACAGGCAGCTGTAGGATGGGAGTGGTACTGAAAGTCCCACACTGTTACACATGAAGCTGTTTCGATACATCTGGGAGAATACAAGCAAGTAGGTCAGTGGATTATGACTTAATGATTTGGAGCAGAGGCAGAATTTGGGAGAGAAAGTAGCAAATGGAAAATGCGAATGGTGACTTAGGCTAAAAATATCAATGGAGGAAGCTGAACAAAATTAAATGTATGCATATGGTACAATACAGTCATGTTTAACACATCCAGCACTTGGCTCTACCTTGGGAGGAGCAGCCTGGGAGTGCACGTCAGTATTTTCCCTGCGGTAGGAATACCAGGAACTAAGCAGCACACAAGGGAGGAATAGCTGTAAACTTTCCCCTTGGACTCTTCCAGTTCTAACTGATTGCTAATGCAACAGCAGGAGTGATCACAAATTGTTTCTGTATTTCTGTAAATATAGAAATACTCAGGATTCTGTTGTGCTTGGCACAGACACACAACTCACCAACAATAAGGTTGCCCTGTTGATTGATAGATCACATATAATGGGGAACGGCACTGCTGGTTTACATTCTCTTGAAACCATATCCAACCCATCTGAAAACATCCCTGCTTTAAAAAACAGAGTTCCTGGGCCAAAAGATTTACAAACTGTATTAGTCATATGCCAACACCCCATGATAACGTGTCTTTTAAAGGAAGCACTTGCAGCTGTGTCCACCTTTGAGCCATCTGCCCAGCTGGGTTAGTGCCTTCTGGTGGTTTACCTTCTGCTAACAGGTTCTTGAATTGGGGTTAGTGGTGAACTCATGGCTCATACTGGATGGGAGGAAGCAGATAAAAGTATTTGATGCATGTTGAGTTTCTAGTTGTTAGTTGAACAGGACACCTTCTCTACACACATTTCATAGGTTTTCATATTAGCTTAGGGTCTGGCCTCACTTTTTATAATGAATGTCTTACTTGCTGCCTGGGGAGGTGGTGGAATCACCATCATTGGAGGTGTTTAGGAGACTTGATAGGGTGCTTGGTTGCATGGTTTAGTTGATTAGGTGGTGGTGGATGATGGGTTGGACGTGATGATCTTGAAGGTCTCTTCCAACCTTGTTTATTCTATTCTATAACTACCAGAAACCTCTTTCTTCTCAGTGTAGGATAGGACCAAAATGAAAGCCTGAAGTAGGTTTCCCTCACTGTTTGAAATACATCGTTAACTGCTGGAATGGGCTCCCAGGGAGGTGGTTGAATCACCATCCCTGGAAGTGTTAAGGAGGGGATTGGACGTGGCACTTGGTGCCATGGTTTAGTAGTCATGAGGTGTTGGGTGACAGGTTGGACTTGACGATCTTTGAGGTCTTTTCCAACCTTATTGATTCTATGATTTTTCCATGTGTGGCACAGTGATCTTGCACTAGGCGATGCTGCAGTGTTAAATGATGAGTGGGATTTTGGTTCTTTCTGATCCTGCTTACTGAGCAACCAATCCCAAGAGGCTGTAGTTGCTGGCAAGGGGACAGAGAAGTATTTGATATGGGAGGGAGCAGACAGCAAGAAGGGTAAAATACAGGTTGAGTGACTGGCAAAGTACCATTAGTAAGGTCTGGTGGATGCTGATGACTGACACATCTCCCTGCAGGGTGCAGAATAGCAGTGCAGTAAGGCTCAGGCAGCAAAGGCAAGTCATCCTTCCTTCTCTGAAACCTCCAGTAAGAACAGCCTGAGCTCTAGGGCTCCCTGCACTGCTTTGGTTGGTGTAGTTACTACAGCCACTGATATGTCCCTGCCAAAGCACCAGAGGATTGTCCTTTCTAAGAAGAGTTATTGGGCTTTTTCTTCAGCAAACACTTCTTGGGCACTGTAGGACTGCGGACATGGCTCAAAAGTTGCTGAGATGAAGAATGACTTGCTGGAACGTGTCCAGAGAAGGGCAACGAAGTTGGTGAGGGGTTTGGAACACAAGCCCTATGAGGAGAGACTGAGGGAGCTGGGCTTGCTTGGCCTGGAGGGGAGGAGACTCAGGGGTGACCTTATTACTCTCTACAACTACCTGAAGGGAGGTTGTAGACAGGCGGATGTTGGTCTCTTCTCCCAGGCACCAGTACCAGAACAAGAGGACACATTCTCAGGCTGCGCCAGGGGAGGTTTAGGTTGGATGTTAGGAAGAAGTTCTATACAGAGAGAGTGATTGCCCATTGGAATGGGCTGCCTGGGGAGGTGGTGGAATCACCATCATTGGAGGTGTTCAGGAGGAGACTTGATGGGGTGCTTGGTGCCATGGGTTAGTTGTTTGGGTGGTGTTGGATTGGTTGATGGGTTGGACGCGATGATCTTGAAGGTCTCTTCCAACCTGGTTTATTCTATGTATTCTATGTATTCTATATTCTAATCACTCGCAGGAGATGCACTGTGAGCAAGGGTCAGGTCTGTGTTAGTTTTTGTGATTGACTGAAGTTGTGCAGGGGTGAGGACTCGGCCTTTCCCACTGGGACTGATAAATATTGGTGGGAACACCTATGAGTGCAGCAGGCTGTTTTCATCCCCACATTAACTCCAGTGAATTCAAGTTGTTCGGAGGCTTTGACCGTGACAGCACGACCTATATAGCATTGGGGGAATATCTTCCAAAGGGAAAGCTGTTGGGCATCTCTGTGCTGTCACAGCAAAGAACTGCAGGACATGAGCAAGGGCTAACGCTCTGAGTACAACAGAACAGGAGCCCACCCAGAGAGATTTAACTGCTCACTGCTTCTCCTGCAGTGCATGCACAAATATGTGTGTGTGTACTTCTCCAAAATTCACTGCTGGCTGATTTCCCTTCAAAATTTCAACCTATTTCTAGTGCCAAGGAACCTAATCATCTATTTATTAAAATGAGACAGACAATAAGTTTGTGTGGGGAAACGCTAAGGCAGCGCACATTGATCATGCTGATTTAGGACAGGACTGCCATCGCAGCGCTTCCAGAGACAAATTCCTTGCAGCTAATTGCATTATAAATTCCACTAAACCATTTTCATAAGTATTTCCCTAAGATATAAGCCCTCCATCAAAAATAAACTCAAAAAGAGCAAAGGAGCAGTTGTGGGGTTTTTTCCTAATTAAATGTCATATGAAAGTAAGATGAGAGAGAAAGGGAAAAAGCAAATAGTTTTAATTAAATGCTAAGTCTGCTATAAGGGCTAAGTTTTAAACACCATGGGACATGTTGAAACTCATACAGATTTTCCAAATGGAAGCCAAAAAGGTAGAGTCCTGAGGTCTCAGATCAAGATGGTCCTGAGCCATCCCAGGTCAGGATTTTGATGTCAACATATTTTAGAGGTGATAATCCTGGCATGAACCTTAACTGTCCCAAAAAAGTGACCCAGACAAGGCCTGGATGCTGGACCACCTTTAAGCCAGCCCAAGGAGTGTGGCAGGGGAAATCAGCCTCATCCACTTGCTGTGGTGGACCATAGCTGCAGGGTTACACTGCCTGCAGTGGGTATCCTGGGTTAGAGTCACCAATTGGAGAGAGCAATCATTGTGTATAGCTGATATGAACACCTGAGGTGTTTGCCAGAGAGCAGCTCTCCCAAATACTCACTGGCTGTACTTAGCAAAGTGTGTTTTTACAGGGGATCTCAAATGTTTTCATCAAGCTGGGTCAGAAGATACTGAAGCACAAAGCAGTTAATTGGATTTCCCAAGGAAGCATAGCAAGCAGCAAAGGACTGAGTCTGGCTTTCTTGTTTCCCACCCTCCAGCACAAATCAGCAGATTGTTGCCCACACTATTTTAATATTTCCTTGGGTGACTGGGAACAAAACATGACATTTCCTTTCTTCCTTTCATCCTGAGGGACACAAATTTTCATTCCTTGGAAATATTTGTCACTTTAAGAATGCCTATTTGAAGTCTCTCCTCTGTTCCTACAAGTGGTGTGCCATGAGCACATTTTAGAGGCTCCAGGCAGGGAGAGATTGCAGTCAGACCAGGAGGAGGCTGGGTCTCTTCTGATTTTCATGTGTGAGATGTTTCAGATCATGTACCAAAAGTATTATTAGGTAGTTCAGCAGCTGGGAAATTTCTTTGCCACAGTACTTCTGCTACAGGAAAGCCCTTTTTCCTAACATCTTTTAGGAAACTGGAATTTGCAGCTCCCAGAGTAGCTGTAACTGTCAGTCTGCTATCAGATTAAAACAAAGCATTTTCTTTTCTTCCTCCTCCTCTCCCCCTCCTCATGCAGTAAAATTATTTAATTACAAAGTTGGAAGATAGATTAGTGCCTGTGCTCTTGTCTTTGAACCCATCTTTGAACCTAGGGGTAGCTCTGATCATTTCAGCAGCCACAGCCTTGACTGCAATGGGGATGCACACAGGGCAAGACCCTACTCACTAACTGTAGCCTCCTAAAAGTCAGGCACCCACTGTTGGCAGCTCACCCCATGCTGCTGCAGCCGACACAGACAGGGGCTTCCCCAGAAGGCAATTTCCATCTGCACCTGCCTTCATGCAGGAAGGAGACTTCTTTCTTTGCTGATGGGTAATATAGAATACAGTCATAATGCCTGAAGCTTAGGTGACTGAATTTAGATGGGTTGAATAAAAGCTAACGAGCTTGGGTATTTCATGGACTTAAGCATTAGTTAATCAATTTTCATCTTGCCCTGAGCCTGGGTCAGGTGTGAGGTGCTTGTCCCAAGGGACAACTGAGGTTAAGTGGTTTCTCCAGCTGCGTTGGATTGTGGCAGAACAAACATTAGGTCCCAGGACTAGCTGCCTCATTAGACCTCTCCATCTCTGTGCTCCAAGCAGGAGGGATGCTCATACTCTCTTTAAATGTGCTGTGCCCTCATCATAAGGCTGCTCTAGCAAACATGCCTAGGGTCAACTCCCAGATCAAAGGAGTCAGTTCCCTGCAGGTCAGCTATTAAAGGTGCACACAGGAATGACATAGGCCAGAAGATAAATGTAAGAAATTTAAGCTGGGAGTTAGTTGAAAAAAAAACCACCTGTCATAAAAGTTCCTCAGCCAAATTCATCAGAATTAATATAAAGATGCAGGAGAAAGTTCCATAAAATGATTGCATCCCCACCTCCCAAAATGGAGGTTTATCCTTGTGCAGAGGTAACAGCTGGAAGAGGAGTGGGCTTTTGTCGGGGGAGAGGGGCACATCTGCTTGCTGGTGCAAAAAACAAAGGAGGGGGGGAAGAGGGGAGGGAGAAGAAACCCATTTCTTCATTTTTATGGTAAAAGGGGCATTTGTAGTTCTTTTTTTTCCTTTCTTTTTTGTTGTCATTGCCAACAATTGTTACGTGGTTGTGAATTTTCTTAAGTCATGTTAGTTTCTCCAAAAGTGACCATGATCTGTTACTTATACTGTAGCTTACAGAAGTGACACACTTAATATCGGGGGGTCCAAACCTGGACATCTACCAATGGAGATGGAGATCAGGTAAATGCACACCTGCTCTTCCAAAGAGTAAAAGCTGCCCTTTGGCAACTGTTTGGAGAGGGAGCTGCAGGCTATAACACGAGCGTTTTGGAAGAGATTAGATTGAGTGCTGCCACCAAACACCAAATTTTGCGTAGGCCCAGCATGGTTTTGTGTGACAATGACGTTCAGACAACACGCCATCTACCAGGAGACTCCAGGTCTCTGGAGAAGGCTCTAGGTTCTGGCCCTAGCAGTAGTTGAGTGCAGGTGCAGAGAAGGAGACCTGGCAGGAGCTGTGGTCCCCTGCCGACTAGCCCCGTAGAGAGCCTGATGTGCTGTCTTACTCTCCCAGCTGGAGGGAAGGCGGTGGTGGCTGCAAACAGAGACCATGAGGCAGGTGAGAGGGAGGTGTCTGCAGGTAGAAAAGAGTAATTATGTGACACTGTTGCTATGTCTCTCATCTCCTCTTCTCTTTTACAGACACTTAACAAGAATAATTTGATACCAGATGACAGGACCAACTTCTACCCCTTGCAGCAAACCAATGTGTACACGACAACATATTATCCGAGTACACTGAACAAGTACGACTACAGGCCCGAGGCCTCCCCTGGAAGGACCTTTACCAACAGCTGATGATGGACAGATCCTACAGGACTGGATCGCTTTCTATGTGATTATTTTTTTTTAATTGATTTTATGGACCAAATACTGGCCCAGCCTCTAGATGTAAATATTGTACAGTAGGGTCTTTCTTTTTGCTTTTTCTTTCCCCTTTGGTTAATTGTATTTCTCGTAAACAGCACATCTCCTTACAAGGACAAAACATGCATATGGACCATTCTGCAGAGCTTTTGTGGATATTTGGCTGGAGATGGCTCTTACTACTGCAACTGTTTATGGGTGGAAGACCAGCATTGCTGTCCAAGGCTGATGTTGTCAAAGAGATGGCTGTGTGCTTGGTGGCCAGCACATAGCAGCACACGAGTGCACTCTAAGCAAGGCAAGAGATGGCCTCCCGGGGCAGGGGTGTCTGTCTGGTGAGGAACGTCCTTCCTGAGACAGGGTAGCAATGATGCACTGGATGACATGCGGCTGATGAGACAGGCTGAGTGGGACTCCATTGTGCCAACAACTTGAAGAACGTTTTCCTTTCCTTTCCTTTTCCTTTTTGGTTCTGTTTTTGTTTTAATTTTTTTTTAATATTTCTGCAAAAAAAAAGACAAGAAAAAACCCCCAAGAAAGGGACTTCCTAGGGCAGTGTTCCCTGTATCTTCAACAGAATCTTTTCATATTGCAGGAAATACTCTCCACAGCCTTCTTTGGTAATATGCAGTTCAGCTGACGGGAAACAACACACAAACAAAGCGCATTACCCAAAGAAGCTTTCCAGAACCTTTCCAGTCCTGATTAAAAGAAAATTATACAGGCAGTGAGACACTGAGAAAAGTAAATGTTGGAATAACATCGGAGACATGAACTTGGAGTGCCTAACAAACAAAGATCTTTGTGTCACTGGAAGAAAAGACGCGATGATTGCCGCTCAAGAGCCCTGGGCTTTTTTTACTTTCTTCCTTTATCTTTTTTTCTGAGACAGTGTTAACTCTTTCTGTTCTAGCTTTGATCTTGATTGTGTCTGCCATGAAAGGCAACTTTAGAGGCCATGCTCTTCTTGTGGGAAATCACCATGCTTTGGGCTAATTTTTCCTCTTGTTTTAGTGTTGGTTTTTAGTTCGTTTACTTTCCGAGAGTGAATTTGACTTTACAGGGGGAGGGTATTTTTGTAAGGAAAGTTTCCATAGTCTGAGATGACCCAGAAAGTCTGCTGCACATTCTTCTAGTGTCTTCCAGTCAGTACTTAATGAAATGGTAACACAGCTGAGTAATGTGCATTGTTTGCCAGTATTGCTTTAGTTTTCCTGAACAAAACCAACCCAACAAACACATGCCGCTGCAGCTATTGAAACAAATCGGGGCGGTAGCGTTGTTGAACACTATATCCAGCCTTGAAATGTAATTTTGTGTATGTGTGTGACTGTGTCTCTGAGAACTGTATTAGTTTGATGCAGAAGCCATGTTGTCTACAACCAGATGTTTGTCTGACATAATTGTTTGGCAAAAAGGAAACGTATTGCTGGTGCTTAATGTACAACTACATCCAGTGTGTTAGCGACGTGAACAAGTTCACCACTGTTATCATTCAGTGTTTCTAAATATTTATAATGAACTCCTGATGCTAAGGATTTTAGAATGTCGCAATACTGAGCATGAGATAAAAGTACACCCTGAAACGTGCATGAGCTCCATGTGGTCCCGAGCTTGGCTTTGTTGTCTGCATCTTACTCCAGCAGTTGCCATGCCCGTGCTTGGCCCTTGCCTCGGCCGTGTTCCCAGCAGCCCCCTTTGTCTTCGCTTTAGTTCAGGTTTTGCTGTAAGCCGACGCTGAATGTCTCTCGGTGCTGTTCCTTTGCAGTTGCTTGTTGGGAAGCCCAGCTTGGGCTGTGTACTCAGCTCTTTCACATAGGCAGCCAGTAGGGAATGACGAGAGACTGTGTTGCTTGTGACAAGTATATTGCTTTTCCTGTGAGGAAAAGCCAACATGGCTCTGTAAGCCTGTGTTAGGGTGGTTTGACCAGAAGGCAAGAATAAAGTAGCCTCCCATTTTTTAATTACTTTGTTTGGCCTCAGTTTGCAGTGATTGAAGGCTGTAGGGATATTTGTAATGAAGTGAGGTCATTAGCACTGCCAGGGAGCACACCTTAGGCTCAGTGGTGCCCATCATTTCCAGCAGGTGTTTTTTTCTAATTTAGCAGCTCATCCTGCTTCAGCACTGGTCTCACCAGGTGAAATAGAGAGAACAGAGCAGGAGAGAGAGAGGGAAGTGCCCTTAAATAGATGTACTTGCATTTGAAGCAGCAGGGTCAGGATCTGACGCAGACCTTGAAGCTCTATCAGAAGCAACCTGTTGCAATCCTCCAAGCAGGCACGTGGCTTGGTGGCCCTAACCCCACTGGCAGCACAGCTGGGGTGAGAGGGGCAGGAGTGAAGCAGGATCACCAGGGAAGCAGGAGAGCATCAGTAGCAGTTACCAGCTCATGCAAGGAGGGTCTTCCCAGACCCCTAAATTCCATTTGAGGAGTAATGCCTTTGTGACTCATGCCATAATGAGAGTTGATCTCATGTCACTGAATTTTCACCTCTCCCTCAGCAACACTGAAAATCCTGACTTAAACTAGTTCTAACAAGTATGGAGCCCAAGGATTGAAAACTATTACATTAGACTATCAGGATGGGATTTCCCAGCTTTAATTTATGTGATTCAGAATAAGCCACTGGCTTCCAGGGTCACTCTAGCCCTGGTAAAATTACAGCCCTCTCCAGGCTTCCCCTTTAGAAGATTCTCTGTATTGACACATCCTGCAATTACCATGCATGTGGCAGGGTTGCAGCTGGAGTCTGGGGAATGTGAGCAAGTCAAACTTTGCAATTATTTTAATTTTCTATTTTTCCTTCCCCCCACCCTCCATTTTTGGCTTCACAGAATAACATGATGGCAGCATGAATGCTCAGCTCACCAAGAGAGGTCATTACTGCCATTGTGCTCAGGAGGCGGATATTTTGTAGGCTATGGGAGAGTAGGTGCTCTGAGAGTGGTTATAGTTTCATCAAGACATTCCTTCTTGCCAGCCATCCAAACGGATTCAGCCCTTTTTCACATAATTGGCAATCACAGCAAGGGTCTGCAGACTCCATTCAAGCAGAAAGTAGAATCTAGGAGAGGGGAGAAAGAGCAAAAAAGGGAAATCAGACCACTTATTACTCAATTAATGTTTGCATGAGAACACAGTTCTTTAAGGATGGTGTTAACGCGGTGTGAGGGTTGCATTTTTTATGAGCTGTCTAATGCGTGGCAGGTTAATGGCACCGTCTACAGTCCAGGTAATTTGGCAGCTTGATCATCACGTCTCTAATATCTGTAGCAGCTTGAATTGCTCCTGCAGCTGGATGTTAAACTTGCAAAATTTTCCTATTCTTAAGGCCATCTTCCCCTACAGATGAAATGCAGTTAGCTGGGAGCACTGCTTTCCAAGAGTCTTGCTGTAGTTCGGTTGGTTTTGTTTGGTTTGGGGTGGGGTTTTTTTGTTTTCCCTTTCACTTCTAGGAGAGATAGGGGGAATCCTGGACAGTTCCCGTGTTGGGCCAGTGACACTGGTTCTCTGCAAACCCTTTGGACAGGATTCAGGTATACAGTATGTGAAATATGCTGGAAATCTTAGAGCCGAGTATGTAGCGGAAACATCTTTCATTGGGCCATTTCTCATTCTTTTGTCATGGAAGGGGCTGCCTTTCTGCCTCCAGAAGGGGTGTGCATTGTGGTGTTATCCAGGCTGTGTTGAGCTGTTGCTGTTGGGCTTCATCAGCTATCGCCAGAACTTGTGCAGCTCACTCGTAGACAAACCACTTGACAATCAAACCACAGCGTAAGAGGTGCTGTTGCTCTAAAGGTGCACTTGAATGTTCAGTATATGAGCCAGGGCTGCTCTTCACTATATGAACTGTACAGATACTATATATGTATTGTCTTACCACCACTGTTTCTAATGCCTTACGTTCAGAAAATGAGATGTTTGGTCTGAAATCAACAGAAAGTAGGAATGGAGTCCACATCTGATGCAGGCCACTTGACATCTCCAGTGTTAATCGGATGTTCAGCCCACCTGGAGAGAAAAATTGCTGTCCATGGAGATTGATTTATTCTTTGTACCAAATGTAGTGGGGGCAGAGTTATATATATATAAATATAAATATATATATATATATATATAAAAAAAATGTAAATGTAAAGTTTGTGTACTCTTTTTTTTCTTTTGTAATAGTGTATACATCTATCTCTCAGTGGATAGATACAGTATATATTTATAATATATACACATACAATATATATATTTAGCAAAATGCCTGCAGAGAGAACTTAGAATTAGAGAGGCAGTGCTGATATCCAAATTCTACAGGGACAAAGTGAAGGAAAACCACAAAACACCCAACTTGGACAACCTACTACCCTTTCCATTAGGTTTAAAAAAGAAACAACACAAAACCCCAGCCACTGTTGAGGTAAAGGAAACACAGGTGTTTTAATTGAAAAGGAAATTGATTTTGATAGTTAGGAATGCTGATTCTCCACCAAATCACTCTGGATAAGGATGATTAAGGAAAAACAACAACAACAAAGGATTCTTGTTACTGTTTTCTGAGGAAGCCTCCCAAATCTCTCATGTGTGTCACTATTGTTTTTGTAATTATAAGTAGGGAGTAATTGTGCAAAGAAAATTAAACCGGCAAGTCAGAGTAACAAATACTGTACCGTTATAGCAAAAGACATCATCTGTTAGAACAAGTGAAATGTCATCTTCCATGGCAAGGAATTTAGCCACTGCTTTCTGAGTTATAGATCAGTGTTACAGGCCTTGCCTTATCATCACACCAGGAGGTTTTAGTCGAAGAGAAACGTCACAGACTCATGGCTTTTGGTGTTCAGAGGGGTCCAAAAAAGCCGTCAGGCCATGGGAGTCACAACCCTGGTGCCCTGCGTGCCCCAGAGCCTCTGCAGATATTCCTCACCCTGTCACTCCCTTAGCCAGCCTGCTTGCACAGCAGGGCACAGGACCCCTTGGAAGTGGCTAGCATAACAGAGAAATACCCAGGACCTTGGCTTTGAAGGACTTTTTATCCCAACAAATCACTTTAATGCCTTCATGACCAAGCCCAGACTTAAGGACTTAATCAGGTGGTTTCAAGAGCAGGTTTGGGGTAGGTGAGAAACCTACAAATTTGGATGCAGTCTGATTTCCAGAGCTTTTGATGCTGCCAGCATTTCTGGAGCTGGGTCCTTGTGGGACTTAATCAATCTCAACTGTTTTACCTAGAAATTCCTCCTTTGGGCCTTTTGGGAAATTTTAGTTGTCTATTATTTTAGTTGTCAATTTAGTTGCCCTGGCTGGAGGAGCAAAACCAGCAACCCATTTTTAAGATAGCCACAAATCTAAGTGCTCAACAGCATTTAACATAAGTTTGGGTCTTGGACTTAGAATCATAGAATGTTTTGGGTTGGAAAGGACCTTTAAAGGTCACCTAGTCCAACCTACCTGCAGTGAGCAGGGACATCTTCAACAAGATGTGGTTGATCTGATCTAGTTAAAGTTGATCTTGCTTTTTCTCCATTCTGCCGCCAGCCTCAGCTGCAAATTCACCCCTGCTATTTGAGAGGGCTCAGTGCTGTGAGAGCAGCATTTGGCTTTCTGCAAATCCCAGATGCAATTTGGCTTTAAGCACTTCTGATTGTGAAAAGTATTAACACTGCACTCCGGCCCTGGAACCTCCGTGAGCGGGACGCGCTTCGTTCGCAGGCACGGAGTCGAGCAGAGGGTGGCCTGGAGCAGCCATGAATAACTGCAGCAATGGTATTTTGGGTACCAACATGTCAAACAACGCTAAACCAGCCAGCTGCCTGTCAGGGGGTTTCCATCCACACACCCTTCCTTAGACAACATTCAAACATGTGCATTGTGGTTAATTAGAAGCATTCCCACAGAGGAAGGTTTAGGGAGGATGAATAGTATGTGAGATGGAAATGATAGGATTTAGCTTGTAATTGAGGAGGGAGAGTGACAGATACAACCCTGGATCTCAGATACGTGGGAAATTACTATGCTAACACAGAATGCTTGCCCCTAAACAGCAAAACCTGGAGAGTATTATTGGACTCTGTTGTGAAGGCACACCACCCTTCCTATGCAATTGAACTTGATGGTACTTTAGTATAAAGGTGACCTAGACTGTAATCACTGCCTTTAGACACTGTGAATTTATTTTTTTTCCTTTGGGTACTCTGTATTTTTATATATTGTACAATGTAAAGAATAATTCAGAAATAAAACAGACCAACCTGGCAAGCCTGTGAGTTATTTCTCCTCCATGGCTGATGGGTGGTGGGACTGGGGCTCCTGAGCAGCACGGGCAGGACAGGTCAGAGGAAACGTGGAGGAGCTTCCTCCTGACATTGGTCAGGGCAATGCAACGTGCACTCAGTGGGGACTTGCAGCCTACATCCTTTCTCTCTCTCTGCACTCCAGCTGCATCCTGAGGCCCTCTTTCGGATTTTGTTACGAGATGTAGACAATGCAGTTACAAAATTGTGTTACTGAGTGAAATGCCCAAGTCTGCTGCTGCAGCTTATTTCCCCTCCCACACAATCACAGAATGTTTGGGGCTGGAAGGGACCTCAAGAGATCAACTCCCCTGCCAAAGCAGGATCACCTGTACCAGGTCACACAGGAATTCATCCAGGTGGGTACTGAATATCTCCAGAGAGAGAGAGACTCCAGAACCCCCCTAGCCCCTTCCAGTGAAATAATTCTTTCTCTTGTTTCCATGGAGCTTCCTATGCCTCAACTTCCACTCATTGCCCCTGGTCCTGTCATTGGGTATCGATGAGAAGAGCCCCACTCCATCCTCTTGGCACTCACCCTTTACATATTTATAAACAAGAACGAGGTCACCCGTTAGTCTCCTCCAAGCTGAAGAGCCCCAGCTCCCTCAGTCTGACTGTTGGAGTACAGCTCCACGCCAGACGTGGGGTGCACTGGGAAAAGGATATTTCTGAGTGAGGTGCCCAAATGAGATAAAAATCAGATCTATCTAAAAGTTGGGGTGCCAAATCCACACCCAGTTCTGCAGTACGCATTGCCCCTCTGCTCTCCAGCTCTCCATCACCACCCATGACAACAAGGACACAACTGCTCACTCACCATGCCAGGAGACTGGGTGGCTGCAGCCAGCAAAAGCACAGTCGTCTTCTGCAGAGCCTTTCAGGTGTATGTGCTCAGCTGCAGTGAGATCCTATGGCTGCTCCTTCTCAAGCCCTACATATTGATGTGAGAAGTTATAAAAAGCTGAGGGACACATTTTGACTGAAGGATGATTGTAGCCTCGTATTGAAGAACGTTATGGCTCTTGTTGCATTTATTAATCAAAGTAAAGACCATGAAAAGTGACAGAGTCAGGAACATTTTAGTTTATGTTCCGATACAGCTCAGGACTTATATTGAAGTTTCACACAGAAAATTACACCATAACGTCATAAAAAATAGATTGGATTACTAATAACCTGAAACGTGCTACACCTGCATACACAATACTTTAATCCTACTAAATCATAAGCTTTCCTTTGGGTGTTTTCATATTCTCAAGTGTGCATACAGAAATTTCTTTTCAATGCAGACCATTAAAAAATAATTGAGAGGCATAAGATCAGTAAAAACAAACTCGCTCTGAGTAAGATGGATTTCCCCCCCCCAGTTAGTTTGCAGGGTGACGCAGGGCTGCCATTTCTGAATGGTTTTGTTTTTCATCAAGACACCTCTGCACACAATGAGAGCAAAGTACCATGCTGGAACCTTGTTCCAATTTCCTTAGAAAGCTGTCCACCACAATTATTATTTTTTCTAGATGCTAATTTGACTACTTAACATAACAATTTCACCTGTAGCCCCAATGCATTTTGTTCTTTCACCTTGTCCCAACCTCTTCCCTCTTTAATTCTTAACTGTGGGTACTAAGTACTGAAAGCTTGTTACCATGCAGCTTCCCCCCCCTTGGTTTCCTATAAAGCCAAAGCCTTGGGGCTGTGCTGCTTGTGGTGGGCTGCCGAGCAGCCCCCCACAGGGTTTGCCGAGGAGCACCTGCAGCAGTGTGGGCAAATGCCCTGTGGTGCCCCTCTAACCTGCTTTTGGCAGTGCTTGGAGGTTTGAGCATATGAAAAGGAGAAAAAGGAACAAGCAGAAGGCTCCTTGTAATTCATATCTGCATGTTTCCTTGCAGCTCCCTGCAATAAACTCTTTAGGGACAGCCTGAGCTAGGTGCTGCAGTGTCAAACCTCTCCTATCCTTCTCCCTACATATGAAACCCTTTTGCTGGGATCCTACTGGTGTTTTCTTCTCCATCGAGGGGTGGAGAGATTCATGGCTGGTGGGGCACTAGCCTAGGCAAGGGCACAGCCCTGTAGTCGGTGTTATGGAAGAAAGGAAGGGCAGTCCACACCAATGGTTGTGAAAACACTGCAGCAGGAACTTAGATGAATTTGTAACCACGGCAGAGTGGCTGAGCAGCTGTGTATTGGCACCAGGGTGTTATCAAGAGCAAGTTGCATCAGACAGTTAATTTCCTCCTCTGACCAGGCAGATAGCACCAAAACAAATATCCTGGAGCCTGATTTTTATCAAGGCCTTTGACGCTCTGGCTGGGCAGGGCGTTGTGCAGACCCCATTCTTGGAAAGCAGAGAGAGGCCATAGCAGCAACAACAACAAAAAACCCCTAATGGGTCACCTATTGCCATTCCCAATACCACAGTCCCCCAGTAGGACATAATCACAAGCCCTAGCTCTGACTCCTGTATCTCCTTTTCCCATGCAGGCATTTTGCTCAGTATTTTGCTGCTGTGAGCAGACATGGTGATAGTCCCCAAGCTTGGGGACAGTCCCTGAGTCAGCTGAAATCAGCTCATTGCAGCCACTGCAGCACAGAGCTCAGCACAAAGCAAGCACCCCCTCAATGTGAGGGGCAAAAAGCTCTAGCAAAAGCATCACTTCCCATGGTGTCTCCTGTGGTTTTTCCCCTCGAGTGTACAGCCAAGAGACTGCATGCTCTGCTCCCAAATGCACAGCTCAGTTACCAAAACCTTGGGAGATTCATTAAAAATGCTGTTTCACTAACAGCTGAAATGCATTTTGACATGGTTTGTTTTGCTCATTCATAAAAGGCCACTTGTGGAGTTGTCACTGCACCTTCTGTTTAAAAAAAGCTGAGGTTCAAATTAATCAAGAAGGTGCCAGAGTTCAGCACTGCCCAAGCCTGCTTCCAGAAGAAAAAAATCCAGCACAACCCCATTACCCACCCCACCCCCCCTCCCCTCTCAGCATGCAGGGGAAGGACAGACAATAAATTCCTTACATCATCAGAAATGGTGAGAGTCAGACTCTGAGGACAAGACATCAGCCCATTTCCCAGGACACCCCACAGAGAGTCCATCTTTGGCCAGGTTTCAATCTTTCGGTCTGCTTACAATTTCTGCTGGAGAAAGGACTGAACAAGACAAAGGTAATTTTGTTTGTTGAGATAAAACCAGGAGGCTGGCTGGCAGGAGGAGGCTGGGGGTGTTCTTGCCTCTGCCTGCTTTGCCCTGGTGAGCTCGTAGGGCAGGTTTACATCACCCTTCCTTTGTTGTGACTGACTCTACCTTGGCCACCTCATGGCAGCGACTCAAGCACATACAAGATTAGCTTGCTCTCATTTTAAAACTATAAAGGCCAGAAGGAAACCTTTGCATCCACCTGTCAGAGCCATGGTTTGTATCTACAGAACACAGGAAATAGAACTTGTCAGGTCCTTGCATTGATGGAAGCAGATCTGGTACCCAGCAAACACCTGAAGTTGCTTCTGACTGCGGAGCAGACACGTCTCCTCACTCAGGAGCTGTGCCCTACTGCTGTCACACTTCAGAACAAGTTTTCTGTAGATTTTCAAGGTCAGACTCGACAGTCCATGAACCAGCAATTAGCTGGAAGCAAAAAGTGGTCCTGGCCTTCCATCACTGTGGAGATGGTGTGGCACCTCCCAGACCTGGGGTTAGCATTGACCATGGCGAACAGCAACAGTGTTGAGGTTCGATCCATCTAACCTTGCTGTACTCTTTCAATTTTAAGCCTCCCATAGTCATTTCCTTGCTGTCATGGAAATAATGGAGCCAGCAATGGATGGCTCCCCTCTGGAGCGCAGGGTAAAGAGCACCCATCAGACACGTTTGATATTTCCGTGCCGTGAGGCGGCAGTGGCCACAGAGCAGCCTGCGCCCGTTTGTGCCGCACTCCATTTACTGCCACGAGCAAGCGCTCCCTGTGAGAGCGCAGCCTGAGCACCGCTACGCTTTCATTACCTCCCTGGCAGGAGCCACATTATTGTTTTCTGTTTCCACATTCCTTAGCAACAACATTTTTTTGTTCATAGGTTTCTTCATAGGAGCTCAGCTCAAACAATTTTTTATGTTGTACCCAATTTGCATGCTGACTTACATCAGCCTGTCCAGGAGTGAGAGCCTTGCTTTCTGCCTGAAAGCCTCCTGGTAATTACTGCTGTCTTCTGCTGATCCATTACTCCTCTGGTGCTGCAGGAGACAAACCTCCCTGCCTGACAGAGGCTGCCCATCCTGGGGAGCAGCTGAGTCCCTGGCAGTCCTTGCCATGCTGGGTACTGTCACAGCCAGGGGGGGTCTGGAGATAGTAAGCAGGGACTTGTGCTTTTGCCAACCTTCCCAGAGAACCACAGTCCCACTCCAGCCAAGGTAGAGTCATCTTAAAGTACCACATGACATACAAGGTAGGACAAGCTGTGATGCTTTAGCATAGGCTAAGGCCTATTCTGAAAAGCTCTCTCAAAAAGTTGTTTTCCCTGCAGTTTGTGGCAGTTGAAGTCACTGTATGAGGTGGTGCTGTTTTAGTTGACATTTCTTCTGCTCACCACAACCCTTTCAGAACTGCCATTTGCCCACCAGAAATGCATTTTCAGGACCCAAAGTCATCTGTAAGGATACATCTATAATCCCAGCCCTGGGCTGTGCAATCGTAGGCAGGTTTAGGAGACCTCCTGGGGACAGTAGGAGGTACAGAACACAGTGGGGTCATTTTCTTGGCTGCCAGCACTTCCTCTGTCTGCACTTCCCTGAGCCCCACTCGCTGAGGTCCCTCCATTTCCCTGTGCACTGCCCATGGGGAGGTTTGTATGTCCATGCCCACCGCCTTTTAGTGCCCGAGCTGGGTAGCTATTGTGGCCATATGGCTGCAGTCAGGCAGTCAGATAGGCAGACAGACAGACAAATGGATAAGCTTACTCACAGCAGTCCTTGCAGCCCACAGGGAAGGAGTCCAGCCTGTTGTGGTGCCACCACTGGAGTCTTTCCAGCTCTAGGATCTGCCTGCAAAGCACAAAGCTCCTAAAAAGAAACCTTGCTGCAGCCATGGGGCCTTCTCCAAAGCCTCCTGCTGAGCATCTGGGTTTACCAAAGGCTGCCCCACCACCATGCTCCCATGGTCATTCGGCTTCTGAAGAGTTAAGATGGTTTTTGCAGACTTTATCCAAGAATGATTTCACTGGGTGACTGGGAGAGGAGAGCAAGCTGCTCCTGGCAGCTTGTGTGAGGAGTCCTGGCACGGTGCACGCGCTTAGCCTTCCCCTCTACCTGCTCAAGCTCAAGCTGGAGCAAAAGGACAATCCCCTGGTTGCAAGTTTGTGCTTATAGAGTGGTGAGTCCAGAGTACTTTCAGTGGTGTGTGTCACCAGGTGAAGGATAACACCTTGGTCCCCCATGAGACTCCTTGGCTGCAGCCCAAACCATACCCCCAAAGCAGGTAAAGCACTGCAGACACTCAGCCCTTGCAACCCCTGGCAGAAGACTACAGGCAGGTCCACTGGGGCCACTCTTCACCAGCATCAGCATCCCCTGGCACTGGGCTGCAGCCCTGAGATGCCCAAACACCCATACCCAGTCTTTACAAGTGGCACTGCCTTTCCCCTGCAGGCCACTGGATGTGAGATATCTGTGAGTGGCTCCTCCACACCTGGACACTGCTAGGCACAACACCAAGTGCCTGCACCCAGCCCAAGCCCCAGCACAGCTGCTCTGAGGTCTCCTCTGTCACATGCCCCTAGAGCACGGTCAGAGAGGGAAGCACCAGCAAGCACCCAGCAAGGATGTGCAGATCAGGAAAGAGAATAAACATCATTTCTGTGCCAGGGAAACAGCAGACTTCAACCACAGCAAAGACAAAATAGAAACCTGGTGAAAGACCCCTCTGAGAAATAAAGAGCACAGGGAGGTCACCAACACAGAAAAGCACATAAGGGATCCGAGATGGCCCTCAGCTCTCACGGCCCACAGGACGGAGATTTCCGTAACACTGCCAAGATAAATATTACCAGGAACTGTATCATTAGAAGAGCCTTAAGCTCCCATATATAGCCTGGAAAGAGACTGTTGCTAAGAATAGTGGGGCCCAGATATTCCACGATACCAGAGTTGACAGATTTCTTCCCAGCACTAATAGGATGGGAGGCTATTTTAAACTTGCCCTGGTGAGCAGTTAGGGTGTTACTGAAGAGCTGCTCCTAGAAAATAAACGTGGATCAAGAGATGCTGGGTTGGACTCTTCTCAAGTGACTGCAGAATAAACATAAGGAAGGCTATTATAAAGGGCCTGCCTCCCAAAAGCCAGGCATTAACGGTGGAAAGCAGCAAAATCAAATGGCTTGCAGCATCCTGAGCTGCAAAATGAGATGGGGGTAAGTACAGAGGGGCAGTGGCAGCTGCCATTGCTGCCAGCTCCTTCCCTTCCCTCACTTTCCTGCTTGCTGTGGACTCCTCTGCCCCAAACCACCTCCTGCTTTTCTTGGTATGCAGGGAACCTTGGTCCAGCAGCAGTGCCAGCCCCCTACCCTAAAACCCCACCAAAAGTGATGGAAATCTTTCTGTTGGCTGGGTTGGTCTTTGGGTGAGGCTACACTCAGCTTCAGCAACCCCCATTGTGTAGCAGCATTTGCAGTGGCTTCCACAGAATCACCAAGGTTGGAAGAGACCTCAAAGATCATCGAGTCCAACCTGTCACCACAGACCTCATGAATAAACCATGGCACCAAGTGCCATGTCCAATCCCCTCTTGAACACCTCCAGGGATGGTGACTCCACCACCTCCTCAGGCAGCACATTCCAATGGCTAACAACTCTCTCAGTGAAGAACTTTCTCCTCACCTTGAGTCTAAACTTCCCCTGGTGCAGCTTGAGACTGTGTCCTCTTGTTCTGGTGGTGGTTGCCTGGGAGAACAGACCAACCCCTTTCTGGCTGCAACCACCCTTCAGGTAAGGTCACCCCTGAGCCTCTTCTTCTCCAGGCTGAACAATCCCAGCTCCCTCAGCCTCTCCTCATAGGGCTTGTGCTCAAGGCCTCTCACCAGCCTCATTGCCCTTCTCTGGACACATTCAAGTGTCTCGATGTCCTTCTTAATCTGAGGGGCCCAGAACTAGACACAGGACTCAAGGTGTGGCCTGACCAGTGCAGAGTACAAGGGAACAATGACTTCCCTGCTCCTGCTGGCCACACTATTCTTGATGCAGGCCAGGATGCTATTGGCCTTCTTGGCCAGCTGGGCACACTGCTGGCTCATGTTCAGCTGGCTGTCAATCAGCACCCCCAGGTCCCTTACTGTTTGGCTGCTCTCCAGCCACTCCGGCCCCAACGTGTAGCACTGCATGGGGTTGTTGTGACCAAAGTGCAGCACCCGGCACTTGGACTTGTTGAATGCCATCCTGTTGGACTCTACCCATCTCTCCAGTCAGTTGAGGTCCCTCTGCAGAGCCCTGCCACCCTCCAACTGACCAACATCTGCTCCCCACTTGGTGTCATCTGCAAATTTGCTGCTGACTGACTCAATCCCCTCATCCAGATCTTCCAGTGATGCTACAGCAGAAGTGACTTAGCCCTTGCATTTTCTTCTGGTGTTATTTTTTTTAAACTAATGACCATTGATGTCTGTTCATCTGAGCAACCTCTTTAATGTGCCACAGCCAGCAGGTACAGTAACACTCACTGCAGGGTCAGATTCCAGTTCTAAAAATACACAGCACAGTGGGTGTGTTAGGTTGACAAGTACATCGTGGCTCCAACGCTGTTTTCATAACAATGAAAATACACCACACATTGGAATGTTGCATACAAAAAGTACCATTTGTCCCCAAAAGAACATTTTATCAAGTCATTAAAAATCATAGAAGTAAAATGCATACAAACTCCAGTAAAATGGAAGAGTCTCACAGGTTGAGGATCGATTACAAAGGTGCTGTCCAACGTGTTAAGCCTCCTTCCTCGTCAGTAGGTTCGTGCAGCTCAAAAGAACCCCAGCTGCTACGTGCAGCACATAACTCAAAGCTGCTTTTTCCACTTTATCAAGTACTTGTTTCTGAAATGCACAGTGGCAGACATTAAACTCGGCAGGGGAAAGAGAGATGTAATCTAGCACATATCACAGGCAGAGAAAACAAACATATCTAAAAAATGCATCAATGTCCTGGGGGGCAGCAGCAGCCAGCAGCTGGTGACCCACGGGGGTGTCCTGTGGTTCTGCTGGGCTTGCTCGACTGGGGTGACAGGTGGCAGGGCAGGGAGGAGAGGTGTATGCAGGAGAGGTGCAGGCAGAGCCAGGGGTGAGGGAACAGACTGCATTTTTGCAGAGTGGCTTTGATTGCTCCAGGGTGTTCAGCAAGAGCTAGATACCGGCCAGGGGCATGGCAGTCCCAACTGCTCTGAACATCCCCTTCCCTAAACACAGCTATTTCCCACGAGTTTGTTATGTTACCTGTCCTTCAGGAGGGGGTTTTCATCCAAACAGTGCTGTCTATGCCTTGCAGAATGTGTTGGCCAGGTGGAGAAAAACCAGGGTCTGCACTCCCCACAGAAGGCTCAAGGCTGAGCACACACAGCCCATTAACCAGGGCATTTCACAGCCCCTACCCAAGCCCTGACATATCTCTGTGACTGAGCTGGTGCATTGTCCAGGCTCAGTACCTGTCCCAGCATTGCACATACCTGCACGTCCCCCTGCAAAGGAAAACATGGGGCTGGGGTTTTTCTGGCCTTTAACAGATGGCCCAAGGCTGGAGAAGTGGCCTGAGCTTAAAGGGAAAGCCTCCCCACAAAGAAAAATATGTTTTGCTCATGGTGTTTTCTTTACAAATTGAGTGCAGCAAGCCTGTCCAGATAGAAAACATGGAGAAATCACATGGGAGAAGCAGGCAGGGAAAGAGACAATGGAAGAAGCTGTTACTGCAGACAGCAAGTCCCACCTGCCTTCTCTGCCACAGCCTGGGAAACCAGCACCTCTACACTGTGTCCCACAGCCAGAGCTGCTCCTGGGGCACAAAGCATGTCTCAAACCACGTGAAGGACACAACCTCACCTTTGTAGAAGTGAAAAATGAGACTCTACTGAAACTGGGCTGCAGAAGACAGCCCTCCTGCACAAATGACTGTGGCACCCACCAGCGTAGCACCTTCTGGGCATCCTGGCTGCGGCACTTCCCTTCTCGGGCCCTGCCCCAACTGCTGGCCCTAGCCTGAGCATGAAGTTTTCCACAGTGCCGCTGGGGGGTGAGTGGTGGCAGGAGCTCCGGAGCTGTGGAAGCAGGTCCACACCCCAGGTGGGCATGAATTGCTTCAAACACATCCTGATCCCAAGAAAAAGACAGGAGCCAGCACATCTGTGCAAATATTTGCTTTTGCTTGTCAAAACTTTGGACAGAGTTACATTTCTTCCTCTGTTTATTAGCTTCAGCTGTCCTGAATCACAAACTGCAAAAACTACAAGCAGATTGCCATCATCCTCTGACTTTACAGGGTCTGACGCCTGCTCTGCAGCAGTTCTCTGAAATGACACTGCTGGAGAAGGCAAAGCAGTTACTCCTGTGCCACCTACAAGCTACCTTGCAGCAGTAATGGCTGCAGGGAAGTGAACAAAGCCTGTGTTGATACTTACAGTCTCTGACACGAGAAGCAGTGAGCCTGGAGGCCACCTCTCTGTTGGAAGGGAGGCAGCAGCCACGAGGCAGATTTTCCCCCTGCGTGCACTTCCCTCCTCATCCCAGCCCCAGTGCTGCTTCCCACGGAAGATACTGAAGATCTGTTCACTTGGCAGGGTCAGCATCAACCCTTGCACGACTGCGCACCCATGAGCACCCCTGCACACTCCACATCCCCACTCCTCAAGCCTGGTGTTGAGAACAGCAGCACCAGCATCCAATAGCAAACTGGCACCAATACTGAGGAATGCCTCCCACCAGGGCAGCAGCTGTCTTGCCAAGGTATTGCAGTGACTCACTGACAACCTAAAAGGAATCCTCCCCCAAACTAATGGAACATAAAAATGGCTTTATCATATACACCTACTAGTATTTGCAAGTGGCCCACCAGAAGAAATGAACAATTAAGCCCTGCTGTCACTGCATTACTGAGCAGTTGCATCCACTCTGCGAACTGTACTGTTTCCATTCATATCTCAGTCAATCCTCACAACGAAATGGCTTCTCTCCCTCCAGCAACAGCCTATATGCCTATCAGTCAGTTCTGCTGGTTTATATTGCAGACACTTGCTGAGTTTATTGTAGAACAAGCCTGGCATTAGCATCCCTGTCACGACAAAACTTCAAGTTTTCTATGGATTTGATCAAGGCAACATTTCAGGGTTTGAAATGGCCTCCAGCACAACCCTCCTCAAGACCCCTGCCCTTAATCCATCGGCCTGGTGCTCCCCTGCGTTACCAGCATGAACACTGATGCAGCTGGAGGCTGTCCAACACAGACATGGTTAAAGACATCCTACTCCCATTCCTTTCAGCTCTGTCAGATGGTTGGGAGTAACTGTTGATGCTTTGAATCTGAATACCTAATAGGCACAGTGCCTATCTGCTTGGCCTCTTCAGGTGTGTGAGCGAAAATTGTAAGTTTCAGGCAAATTATAGTCTGCTCATAACAGACTCTCTGCTCACATAGGTGCAAACCCCTTTGGGTCTGCACTTTCTTCCAGCTTGCATAATTTTCCAAAAAATTACTGTTTTTATGTATATTAAGTACATGGTTAACCAACCCATCCCTCGACAAATCACTGGCTTTATGTATTAAGTACAAGGCTAGCCAACCTATCCCTCTAAAAAGGTCACTATGTTAATGTAGTCAGGACATGGTTGGCTAACTCATCCCTCTAAAACAAGGCTGTAAACTGAGCCTACATCTAAGCCTGAGCATCCTCACCAGCAGCATGAAAGCCAGCACAGCGCTGCAGCTCGCAAGAGGAAAAGCCATCAGCACTGTAACCAGAACTGAGAGCTGTTACTAAGCCAAGGAGAAGCCTGAGGAACTGCCCATACTTAAAATGAAGCTGTTAAGAGGGAGCAGTCACTCCAGAGCATCCTTCCCAGCATTTTCAACACAAAACACAACATTTATATGTTAGAGGGCTCAGGGCTGCTGGAAAAAAGTGTTCCTCAGGGTTGTGAACCTGGAGGCCATGTAGAAAAGCCAATGTTGTGACTTCCCATGGCACCTTCCTCTGGTGCTGGACACAGGTGGGGATAAATTTTTCAGAGGTCTCAACATTTTCAAATCTCACCTCCATCCTGAGCTGGACCTGCTAATTAATAAAGCCCAAACACTGTGTGTGGAATGCAGCAGTGTTCTGCACAACTTCAAATCATCATGGAGTAAACCTCAGGGTCCCGCTCAGGCAGGTTTCCGTCAGCCTTGATGGGAACTTCAGCTGAGCCTTGACCTGTGCCTACAGACCCAGTGTGTGTCTCCAGCAGAGTCCTGCCATGTCACTCTGCTCTGGATAATGTCTCTGTTTTGGTGCAGAGGCATTGAGGACTGCAACTAAGACCATAGCCTATAGTGTCCAAGACAGACACACTGAGTTTGTGTGGTGAGGTTTTGTGAGCAGAGGGGCTATAGGTGTGGCTTCTGTAAGAAATTGCTAGAAGCTTCCCCCGTGTCTGACAGAGCCAATGCCAGCCAGCTCCAAGAAGGACCCACCACTGGTCAAGGCTGAGCCCAGCAGCAACGGCAGTAATGCCTCTGGGATAACAAATTTAAGGAGAGGAAACTGCTGCATGACAGCAGCCGAAGAGAGGAGTGAGAATATGTGAAAGGAAAAACGCTGTAGACACCAAAGTCAGTGAAGAGAGAGTGGGAAGAGGTGCCTCATGGGGAAGACCATGGTAAGGCAGGGTGTCCCTTGGTAGTATATCAGATCCCTCTGCAGCCCATGAAGGACCCCATGCTGGAGCAGGTGTTTGCCCAAAAGAGGGTGTGACCCTGTGGTAAGCCTACTGGAGCAGCCTCCTGGCAGGACCTGCAGAGAGAGGAGCCCCTGATGGAGCAGGTTTGGGGGCAGGACTTGTCCCACTGTGGGAGACCCACACTGGAATAGCACTCCTGAAGGACTGCACTCTCTGGAAGGGACCCATGTTGGAGCAGTCGGTGAAGAACTGCAGCTCATGGGAGAAGTTTGTGGAGTATTGTCTCCTGTGGAAGGACCCCACACAGGACATAGAGCATAAGGAGTCCTCTCCCTAAGGAGAAAGCAGCAGTGGAGACAACATCAGTAATGAACTGATTAGAACTCCCACTGCCCACCCCTGAAGGTAGAGAAAATCAGGAGTAGAGTGAAGCCCAGGAAGAAGGGAGAAGTTGGGGAAAGGTGTTTAAAGATTTGGGTTCATTTCTCATTACCCTACTACTCTGACCTGATTGGTAAAGGTTCCCCAATCTGAGACTATTTTGCCTGTTGATGGTAATTACTGAGTAATCTCTTCCTGCACCTAACCCATAAGCCTTTCATTATACTTTCTCTCCCATGTCCAGCTGAAGAGGGGAGTGATAGAGCAGCTCTGGTGGGAATCTGGTGTCCATCTGGGGTCAACCCACTGCACTCAGAAATTTCTACCGCAGCATGAAGGTTCACAAAAGCAGTGAGCAATTCACAGAGACTCACAAAAACAATCAGTGGGGTTTAACACAAGATACTCACTCTTCTGCTCTGGCTGTAGAGAAAGCCTGCATCTGGCAGCACTGAAAAATATTTTAAATTGTTCAAGGCTGTCTGGAACAGAGGCAGGATAGGTTATGGTCTGAACACTGCCTGAAGTGCTTCTCCATGTTAAAATAGTCATGACAGTGAAAGGATTAGAAATCTCCATCGCTCGGGACAGCGCCCGAGCTGTGCAATTTTAATCTTAATATAGCTACAGTAAATTGTAGGAGCAGAGCTCTGAAGAGCCATCCGAGCTTGCCATTCTGCCATGACAATGCAACTCCAATCAGACTCTTGGCAAGTGATCCCTGGTTTCAGAAGACAATAGGTAGCAGCAGCTACTGGATACTGAAACTCTTCCAGCCACTAAAACATAGTAAAAAGAAGTTGGACAGTTAATACCATTGTCTGAAAAATGGTTAAGAGAATGTTGCCAGCAGATCTGAATGTGCTGGTTAAATTGATTTAGTTATCCCAGTGTGAGTTAGCTCCATTTCTGCAGAGCCTGCTCGGAGATAGAAAAGATCATTTAGGAGCTGATACAGGCAATGAGCAAAGTCAATTTTCTGTTACTTCAGAAAATACATCCACTGTGCTGAAAACATAAAAGCAGGGAAAAGCTTGTTTTATTTTACTGAGCAGGTACACTCCTGAGTTAAAGGTATTGGTGGCACAGTCCCCCTGCAAAGGACAGCAAGCAGCGTGAACGGATCTGTGCCTGAAAGGGTGCACCCAGTTCAGGGTTTATTCGATGAGCTTACAGTGCCGGTGTCACCCCAGGGTGGCAGAGAAGAGGCCCACACAGGAGCAAAACGTGTTTGATTCAGACTTCTACGGAGCAGAGCCCTGCACACCAGCCTCCTCCAACACGTGCACAGCCCCACTGTGATAAAGTTGTTATGATAAGAAATCATTCACCCCTGAAAAAAGCCATGTTGCAGACAGGCTATGTAGGCGCTCCCGTTCACAGCACTGGCTGGTGTGGTTACAAACAGTGTCATAACCACCATCCAGAGACACGGTGACTTAAAACAAATCTATGTAAACACATGCCCTTATGTAACTTATGTATAAAAGATATAGATATATATATATATATATGTAAGTTTTATTTGTGTATACATAGATATAAATACACACACGCAGACACACACCCCTAACACACCACGGAACACACGCACACACACACGGAAATATTGCAAGTGATGCTGAACTGAAATCTAAGAATAGGATTAAGAAATTATTAGCACATTTAAAATTGAGTTAAAAAACTATTCAAAGTGTCTTTAATATTTAGGTTCAAGTAAGGGCCAGAAGGACCACAGGTTAGCACTGATAAAAAGAGCTGGCATCGTATTTCCCACGTTATGCCAACGCTCGGGTTATTTCCCATTGTCATTTTGCCATCAGGGCACCTCCTCAACTAGAAAGGTGTTTTGGTTTGGTTTTTTTTCAGGAAAAAGTTATTTTAAAGACTTGGGTTAACAAACAGTATTGTTTAGGCACCCTCAATCATAAACTAATCCTAAAAACCATGCACACCTCGGAGTATAAGAAACGAGGACTAGTGGGACTTAGACAGCCACACCCACAGTACTCGGTGGTACAAACAGGTCTTCACAGTAGAAAAGACAGTACTGGAGATGGGGGGATGAAAAGGTGACACAGTGGTGGCCTTTAAAACAGCAATATTTACCAAGAGTGACCCTCCAGTAAACTTCTGACATACCACAGATGCTCCATATTCAGGAGACACAGAACCATGGTAGCATTTCAGAGACAGCTGTGGGTGCAACCCAGGTTTCGGGGGCAGCTAAAGCTACAGTTTACATGTGCTCCAGGGTGACAATGAACACCTCTAACAACACTGCAAGGATCGTTTGGGATATTTAGTGTGGCTGAACCCTTTGGTACCAGCGTCTTCTATCAGAAATCACTTCATTAGAAAGTAGAAGTAGTGTTTCAGCTTAACTGTTTAATGGACATTAATTCTGTAAATGACTAGTCATTTTTTAAAGGAGAGGTCTTAAAAAAACCAATTCTTTTTCCTTTTGTCTTTTTATTTTCCTTTTGTTAAGATTACTCACTATTTCTATTCTGATAAAAGACTCCAAAGATGACTGGTACCCTGGTGTGCGTAACTGTGAGTCAGCAGACACACACACCTCACACACACACACACACACACAACTGTACATGTACACCTCGCTGCTACATCAACAGCCTTTTACACAGAGAGCCCCAGCTCCTGCTCCAGGGCTTGTACATCAGATATATTCTCTTTGTGCATTTCGGCATTGTTATCACCATTCAAGTTCCACATTTATCCAAAATCAAGGTGGTCTTGAACCTAAGAACAGCCTGTCCCTCACCCTCTCTAAGAAAGCCACGATTACAGTCTTGCAGTTGTTTTCCTGCTGTTCAGTTGTGCAAATCCAGGCAGATGTGCAGACTGCAAAGCTGGCTTCCAGTCTTTTCCAATCTCTCGCCAGTCCACTGTAATCACACAGAGACGACGACATCGAGATAGAGTCTGTCATAGGACTCACGGAAGCACAGGATGAGAAGCAGGCTGAGCAGACAGGATCCTGGCAGGCACCAGTTGAACCAAGAAAACTCTGTAATACAGAAAACAACCCCAACCTCAGAGTTATCAAACACATTTTGTGCTTAAAGTGACCAATATTCAAACCAGAAAGTCTTAGCATTGCAGACAGCCATGGACAACTGTGGTAACATTAACCACAATTCAAACGCCAACAAGAGGAGAAACTTCTTTACAGTGAGGGTGACAGAGCACTGGAAAAGGCTGCACAGAGATGTTGTGGAGTCTCCTTCTCTAGAGGCTTTCAAAACACACCTGGATGCATTCCTGTGTGGACTACCCTAAGTGATCCTGCTGTGGCAGAAGGGTTGGACCCGATGATCTCTGGAGGTCCCTTCCGACCTCTAATGTACTGTGATACATACACACACACACACACACACACATATATATATATGCTATAACTAATGCCTCCAGCTAATGTTAATCCCCCTTAGTGAACCATCAATGAAGAGAACAAGGTGTGGGGAGGGAAATCTATCACTGCTAATGGAAAATAAGACATTTCTGAAGACTCTACTCATTACTTCATTCATTTCTATGGATTGAAAACTAAATCAAATTAGAAGTGTGAGGAGTAAGATTTGTTTTTGAATCAAACCTGCTACACAGCATGAGGAAGGAAAACTGATTGCTGAGAAGAAACTTGTGAGTAGGTCAATCAATTAAATTTAAAACTAGTTGCACCAACAGCTCCTCAGAAGCTTCCTTTTAGCTGTTAGACATACTGTACTACTTTTAAAAGGCCTGTGCTCCAAAATCAGTAAATCCTATTGTCGAATAGAATAGAATAGAAGAATAGAATAGAATAGACCAGACCAGGTTGGAAGAGACCCTCAAGATCATCATGTCCAATCCATCAACCAATCCAACCCACCTAAACAACTAACCCATGGTACCAAGCACCCCATCAAGTCTCCTCCTGAACACCTCCAATGATGGTAACTCCACCACCTCCCCAGGCAGCCCATTCCAATGGGCAGTCACTCTCTCTGTATAGAACTTCTTCCTGACATCCAGCCTAAACCTCCCCTGGCACAGCCTGAGACTGTGTCCTCTTGTTCTGGTATTGGCTGCCTGGGAGAAGAGACCAACATCTGCCTGTCTACAACCTCCCTTCAGGTAGTTGTAGAGAGCAATAAGGTCACCCCTGAGTCTTCTCCTCTCCAGGCTAAGCAACCCCAGCTCACTCAGCCTCTCCTCCATATTTGACTGCTAAACAGAAGCTCTATTCAGATTTTGGGGCTTGGGGTTTGCTGTTGGTTTTCTGTTTTGTTTGGGTTGGGTTGTTTGAAGAAAAAAAACCCATACCAAACCAATGCACCACAATGTCCTCTAATGTTTTACTGGAGATGGTCTATTATTACTATTATTATTAAGTTTCCTTTAGTATCATGAGGATTAACTTACTTTTACAGCATCTAAATTCTCACTCAAAGTCTGAGTTAATCAAAATCAAGACTTCAGCAGTAAATCTGTAATTTGCATTGCTAAAAGAAAAAGTGCATTGTATATTATGTAATGCAAAGCCAGAAAGCCAAAAGAAAAAGACAGAAAAAGTAAAAATCAACCTTCCATACACTGTAATCTTCAAGACCACCTTCCCTCATCCACCCAAAATCCCTTACAGTTGTTTAGGCAGTAATCTTATTGAAACCTGAGTAAAAATTACCTAGGCTTAGAGATGACCATGTTATGCAATGCCAGAAGTCAATAAGCAAATGCATAGCTATTATTTTCCTTGTAATGTTCTTGCTTAATTGGATTAGGTAGACTTTAACCCAAATATCCTAAAAGATCAAATTTAACTTGTGAATCCTTCACATCTTCTGTAATTCAGAGTTTGTGACAGCACTGTCAATGCATGCTAACACACTGATCACATGAAGCTAAAGATTGATTTTGCTTTGGTTTTGCTCCTGGAAGCCCCTGCAGAAAAAGCAAAGGAAACTGCATCCAGTGAGTGCAGCTTTGGGTCTCAGGGCACAACACTAGTGTGGAGGTTGAGCTTTAGAGAAGTTTACATCTCCACTGTGTTAGCTGGACCAAAATCTTCAGTGCACTGGAAAGTTTCCAAGGCTTGGCTCTTCCACAGCCTCTGCAGTACGAGACTACATGGAGAAAAGGTGGGAAATCAGAACTGAAACTACTGAAAGATTATTTGGCCTAGAAAGCAAGACTGTGGGAAGATGAATCTGACTGAGTTCCAGTTTATCTGTAAGCTGCTTAAATGCCATTAGAGGATGTATTTGAATCAAATGAAAGACAAACATTTAAGATCATTATCTACCTTCTACGGGATTTTTTAATCAAAGGAGCCAATAGCACCCACTGGCATCGATTCCCCCCGCTGGTTATGTGCACTCTTGTACTTTTCATCACTTGTGGAACTGCATCATGGAGAATGAATCCCCTAACAATATATTGCTTTCTAGTAATTTTTTTTCCTTTGAAAAAACAGGGAAAATATTCCAAGTGCATGAATATATTATTTTCAGTTTTATCTTTACCTGCATTTATTGATACCTGCTACGGACATACTTACAGCGGGGGGAAAAAGGCCCCAAATACCTTATTTATGAGAGAATGAGTTCATTTTTATCATCATACTTCAGTCAGAAGTGAGACACTGTATCCCCACCCTCAGTATTAATTAATTCTGAACACTGGACTGTTACTTTGAAAAATGCTGAAAAAATTCCCTGACTATTGTATGTAGACTTTTCAGCTCAGGTATAAATGTTGGAAATTGTAGTATATGTGAACAGAGTTCACACCAATTAATATTAATCACAAAAGCACTCCTTAAAATGCAAAGACTGAGTATCATGCCACTCAGGCTGGGATGGAATTCAGATTTCATGACAATGCAGTTCAATGTCAGTATTATAAATAAATAAATAACATCATTTTGTGCTCACAGACCACAAGTTGCAACAGGGTTGTTAACCTGCTTGTGATTCCTTGGCAGAAACACACAAATCACTCTTGACAATTTGCCCCAGGCTGTAACCTTCATAATTTCAGGCACAATTCATTCTGCAAATTGTCATTCTCCTCTTTGTTATAAAGCACACCAGCCTAAGAAGTACACGGACTCATGACAACATATAAAAGCTTGCAATTTCTAATGGCTCCAAAGCAAAACACTGCTTTACAAGTCTTGCATCATGAAGCAAACGTTTACCACAACAGCAAAACACAAACCAAAAATCTGCATCTTTGAAAAACATTAATGAAGACTCCTTCCCTTTGAAAGCAAGATGGGTTCCTGTTTCACAGCTTAGAGCAATAATATGTATTATAGTCTATTAAACAGCGAGTTGAAAGATACGATTATGAATTGTGAGGAAGCAATTAATACTTGAAAGATGAGCAAGTCTGAAGAAGTGTTGATGAAAATATCAAGCAAAACACTGTTCTGCCTCATTAGGCCACTAGATTGTCTGAAGGAAGGAGTATTTAATCTTTGAGCAGTGGTCAGGAGATGCTCGCTCCCCTGCAGTTCAACACACTGAATGAAGCTGACCCTCCTGGGCAATACAGTTATATCCTGCACCATGAGGCTGGAGTAGCTTTTTAGTGGTTTTGAACACCCTTAGATAGAAACATTATTGATGGTCATATTACCCAGACCTTTATACAGACATGGCGATAGTAGGTATCTCGATGGGTTCCAACTACAGCAAATTCTAAGCAGCACATGACTGTATACATCTTGTACCAAATCATTTAATTTTTATTAGCATGCATACAAAAGAGAACAATTAAAGTTCTTCTCCTTTGCTGCTATATAGGTGGATTCAAACACCCAATTATTAACAGGAATTGTATGTGCAAAACCTTCCCTCTACTGACAAGGGAAGAATTAGATTTTCAAGGTAGCTTAGATTTCTTACCTGTATGGTAAAATGTGAGGAAAAACAAAAGCACTCCCATAAACACATTACTCAAAAAGGTGACAACTCCACAGGTAATTCCTTCTGGAACAGGGTAGACTGTCTCCACAAAGAGTTCAAAGAATATTGGTACACTGCTGTTGAGGAATATACCCAACAAAATACAGGATGTGTACAGTGTAGCTATAAAAGAAATAAAAACAGTTATTAATTTCATGCTGTCATTCCCCCCCCCCTATTTAGAGCTGCCAAGAATACTAATACTTTAGGAACTGAAAATGCATAAATTTGTTTTTATTCTCTGTGAATCATAAAGCATATCACATCCCACTAGTTTTATGCAGAATGCATACATTAATTTTGAACAAAATAAATAGAAACTCTGAATTTAGATTTTTTTTTAAACAGAACCCACGGATACACATCCAGCAGTTTGAAATTCACTTTCAAATAAAACAAACAGGACAAAATTATGAATGCAAAGCATCACCTACAGTCTGATTTACTTCTGAAATGAATAGAAACTATTGTCCCAGACACAATTAGGACAGAGAGCAATTAATGTACCAAATTGGAAATGGACATGGATTAACCTTTTGACTTAGCTCTAAAGGTCAAAAGTAATTTTGTTTCTATTTTACAAATAAATACTAATGATCTACCAGATATCAAGACATTAGTATTCAGCACAGCCACAGCTGCAACATGTTGAATCCCTTTCTGCTTCAAAAGGAAGTGAAGGGCACCCCACCCCTGGGAGGAACAGCACATGTTGATAACACAGATTGTTCACTGCTGTACAGCAATTATTTTTCTTGCAAGAATTAACAGAAGAATAAAGACATTTCTTCAGCAGCCTCAAATATTTTGTTCTACAACTCCTGACACTACCAAATACTGAACAGTGCTTAATATCTTAATATAGATGCTCAGTGTGACTCTATTAATAAACCTACGTTACCAGTATCTGAAAAAGAGAAAAGTTTAGAAGCATTTAATATCTATAAAGAAATGTAAAGAAGTCTGTGCTGAGGGCTGTCTTGGAAATGGGAAGATTTCCTGACTTGCAGTCTCAGCAATCTGAGGTTATTGATCAAGCAAACAGTATAAGGAAACAATTAGAAGATTTGGAGGAGGGAAAAGAAAAGGAGGGAAGATGAGCGAGGGGAAAAGGAGGGAAGACGAGCGAGGGGAAAAGGAGGGAAGACGAGCGAGGGGAAAAGGGGGGAACACGAGCGAGGGGAAAAGGGGGGAAGACGAGCGAGGGGAAAAGGGGGGAAGACGAGAGAGAGGAAAAGGGGGGAAGACGAGAGAGAGGAAAAGGGGGGAAGACGAGCGAGGGGAAAAGGGGGGAAGACGAGAGAGAGGAAAAGGGGGGAAGAGGGAAAAGGGAAAAATCTAGAATAGTTTCTGAAGTTTCTATCAAAATAACAAGAAAATGTAAAGAAAAACTTTTCAGCCACAGAAGTGTTACCTAATCAGAGGGAAATTACTTCTAGCATCTTTTCACTATAGCACAGTACAAAACCCCTTAGACAAGTTTGCCCCCCTCCCCCATAAAGATACACCTATTTATATAAACTAGAAACTACATTCTCAGTTTAACTGACATTTGTCTGCTTTGAAAGAGCAGAACTGAAACAGCTCTGCTCCATCTTGTTAAGCATTGCTCAAGCTTTCAGTTGAGAAACTGTTAGGAACCAGGCAACTTCCAGCTTAAAAAAAAACAAAGGAACATTATTAATTAAAAAAAAAAAGGCAAAAAAAAAAAGCTGTTCTTAAATTATGAAGAATCATAGAAAAGAGATAAAGGCCTTAAGAAACAGAAAGGCTTATCAGAGCCTCCATTTTATGTGGTTTGCTTCCAGGGCACAGACATATTTCTTTCTCCACAGAGGATTTGCCTGGACAGCAAAAAAAAGGACAGAAGTCCCAGAGTCAGAACGATTGCATAGATGTCACAACTTCAGGAGACACAGCTGGCTCCTGGGTTTTGGTGGATTTTTTTAATATATCAGAATGTTCTGAGTTGTTAAGACACACACACACACAAAAAGGGGAGAAAAAAAAACCCAAACAAATAAACCATGATAACTTTTCCGAGTCTCAAATTCTCTTATTACAAACTGCAGCATAGAAGCCAAAGAAATGGATGCAAGGTTATCTTCAAGAGTCATCAGAGAGGAAGGAAAAGAACCAAACCAGTATTACCATGCTCTTCCTGATGGGCTCTCCTAGCTAACATTGAAGAATTGATTCCCTAGTTAAAAGAGTCAATGATTTTTTTCCTGCAAGCCTTCACCAGTATTTAAAATTTCATGAAGCTTTCTTTGAACTCCTGTATACCTCAAACACCACTGCTTATTGCTCTAAATGTCTTTAACTGCTCTCAGGCCTGGCCAGCAACTCTAAACATATTCAGCTATACGAAATTTTCTTGTTGGTTTGAGAAACCAACACATAAACGAAACAGAAGGATCTTTTAGCATAAACGAACAACATCTGCCCCTCATTACACTCATTTGAAGATATCTGTAGATAACTACTTGTAACTTCCAGAGAACATTGTCAGAAGTTTCCCCAAAGAAAAGGGAGTTGTAGCCAGCTCTAATTCTGTATCAGAAACTCAAACAGTAAAAACAGTCATGAAGCTGCTGAAAGCCACAACTGCACCATCAAAAGTAAAGCTCCATAGACAGAGTGCCAGAGGCAATACCTCGGCAGAAAGACTGAAACCTCTTCCAGAAAGAGCAGCAGCTGGGAAAGGGAAAATCACATGCCTCTGAATAGAAACACCTACAGGTCTATATTTTCCAGAAACTTATATTCACTGGAGATGAAGGCAAAAAGATGCATCAAAGATTAGCAGCCTTTTGAAGACCAAGACTTCAAATTTTAGTCAATACAGAAGGTGCCAAAGGTTCCATTAAAAAAAACCCCAGGTTTAAAAATAAATTTGATTGTTTAAAATAGGGCAGATGAATTACATCATCCTGAAATGTATGAAGAAGACTAGACCGCAAGCAAACAGGCACAGCAGCTCTGTTCTTCAGAAATTGCACCTTTACATTCCCTTGTCACAACAGCTTGCATCAGTCACACAAATACACTCACTAGCACACACCTCACACTTCCATACTACTATGAGCAAAGCAGTGTTAGCATTACCTTTTAGTTCACCCCAAAGCATGACCTGCCTCACACCAGCGTGCCCAAACCAGCCAGCTGAATACCTATGACACCACCTCAGCTGAGATAAGTAAAACTTAAATACATACACAGGTACATATGTACATACAGATCTGGAAACTAATAAGAGGTAAAGTCAAGGCAAAAGAACAGACAGAATACAGGAGGCAGTAGATGCCAATTTAAGTTGTAAAATCTAATGAAAATGACAGCTTTAAAGTGATAAATCACACAGGGAAGCTCTGCTAGTGAAGGAGACATACAGATGTGAAAGCCTCCCTTAATGGGTACATGTCATAGTGGCAGGAGAGTATTTTTATTTCATATTTCTGCAAGTGATCTAGGGGCTAAGTGGCATACACATAAGCTCCTTCCATTAACTTGGCAATTAAATCACAAACTGACCAACGAGATAGAAAGTTGAAGATGTGCAGTTCCAGAAAGAGAAGTTATAGGAAGAGGTCAAATAAGAGCTCAGATTTTTATTTTAAATTTTTTTCCCATTGCACACACTGAATAGCACAACTCATATCCCAGCTCATGGGCAACAAGACACTGTAGCTGGGAGAACACCACCTATTAACAGAGACCATTTACTTTCCATTTCAGTGACCTTGCATTGAAAGAATGCAAACAATTACCACGATTTTTGTACTGCAAAAGAACAGCTGCTAAAGTTACGGTGAATGTTTTTTTCAATTAAGACAATCTTGATGACAGTCACAGGAAAGGAAGCTAAAGATATGAAAGTATTGACCAAAAAAAAAAAAAGGAGAAAAAAAAGAGATGATTTACCAAAAAGCTAACAATATGTTCTAAAGTCCAACAAGGACAGGCATACACTGCAGAAGTCTGTCATGCTATTGGTATTAAAAGATTTCTTTGCTCTTTTAAAATGACTGTTTCTTAGGAAAAGAAATTAACTGCCTGTGTACATCAGAGACAGTGGCAGCTGTGGACATCAATAAAAAATGAAATAGGGCTGGGTTTCTTTAAATCATTTTGATTAATGTCATGTTTTAAAGATGTTTGTGTGAATTAAGCAGCTATTTCTCAGGCTGGCCACTGTAAAAAGATCAGGAAAGGCAAGACACCCAGCTGAAGCACAGCTGCTTCAGAGAATTGGTCCAGAGCATCCGCAGCAGGTGGCTCAAGCTAGGCTTCATCATGTCATGTTCTGCAATATGTTTAGCAATTTACCCTTGAATTATGCCATCACTAAACATGTAACTAGAGAGACTGATCCAAGCCCAAATAAAAGTAATGGAAGGACCTCCACTGATGTAAACACTTCTTAGCAACCCATTAGTATGTCTTGACTGATTTTTAACAGAATATGAAATAGTAGCATTTCTTAAAGGAAAAAAAAAGGGTGGGGTGGGGATAAATTTACAAAGGAAATGTGATATGCTAGAGCAGCATCAAGTGCAAGCAGGTGGTACAGTATCTTCTTCCAAAGTCCTCTGCCAGGAACTCATGAACTCTGTACATTTTGTAACAGTTCTGTTCTTAGACAAACTAAGCCAAGACTCACATAAATTTCACATGGCTCAAAGGAAAGTAAACACAACTGAATATGTTCTCTTGGGTACAGAACTCAATTTAAAGCAAAATCTGTGGAGATGTAGGGCATTTTGTTATCGCCCTTTATAAAAGTATCCAAAATGCCAAAAACAAAAGGATAATCTTCATGTGGATGGATGCTTTGTAGACTTCAGTATCCTCATGAATGACCTAAACAATTCAAAGTCAGCTCCTACTAAACTCTCTAAAGTCTGTTAAAGTGGAATGAAACTTCCTTATAATTTAATTCTTGCTATTGGCCATGGTAAAAATAGTCATGGAAGAAGTCCTCCTTAACTACTCTATGAGAAATGTGACTCCCTCAAGGTAAGACAGTAATTTTTCCTGTAATTCATTTATAGGAACAAAAAACACAATACAAGAGGATGTCCCTGTAGTGCACGTTTATAACATCAATATGTTTCATTGCCTGGATTTCCATTCCAGCATGCACTGATCAGATTCTTATTTCATGATATAGTTATGAAAGTAACCAAAAATCTGATCAAATTGCATTTGTTCTATATACTTCCCAAGAGGAAAAGGCAAGTAGAACTTGCTTTGAAAGCACAGCATTCACTTTGGAAAACTAAAAAGTGAAAGAAATTACTGAGTGAGCCTGGGGGAGGCTAGAAATCACACAATATTTGAGACTTGCTATCAAGGGGTATTGAAAAGTTGGCAGATTTATAGATACTCATCATCGCAATGTGCCTCCCAAATTTCAAGCACTGTACACTACTTAACACTGGAGGTTTTAACTGTTTTTAAATAAAACCTTTAAATTATTTCTTCTTTAAGCTTTTTTCTCTCTGTGGATTTACAGGAAGCCTTCAGGAAGACAGAGGTCATTATTCCCACCTTATGAGTGAGAAAAGCACAACAGGAGTAGGGGTAATGATTTGCGCACCAAGCACAAGCAGGTTAACGCTGAAGCTAGGAATAGAAATGTTTTCAGGACGCTGTTTTACCCACTGGGCCCCTCGCCCTTACACTCAAGCACATCTTGTTTATAGTAAAGACATTAAACTCAAAAGAATCAAACCAATCAGTTTTAAATCATTAACAGCCCTCTTTCACAATGCTGTGCTCTGTAGATGAGGACAGGGAGACGGATGTGTTTGTAACATTCAATCTGTTGAACCTGAAAATAAAACGTAGGCTGCTTAACCTAAATATAGTCATCAACGCACGGAGCTTGCCATCGCATTTGGAGTATCTGCAATGTAGCACTAAAATACATTTTGTAAAGCAAAATTCTGCTGAATGTGCTCATAAATATTAGAATATTCTTGATATGCTGTGCTGAAAACATTCCATCTGAGCTTCAAGCAACTAGAGTTGCATATCAATTTTTGGAAAATGCTAGTATTTGTACCCAGAGACACAACCAGCAATACAAAGTGGCAAGATACTGAGACTGGCATTACAATGGCTTACGCAATTGTTTTGGGTCAGAGTATCCCATTGTACATAAATTCACATAATGAAGTTCAGAACAAAGCAAACTAACAATGGACTTGGCACAGAGCAACAGATCAGCAGCTGCATTGGGAATTCAATGGAAAAAACTATTTTAATGCTCAATGCGTACATAAAGTTGTCTCTGAAACTTGCTGAAAAATGCAAATAATATACATTAAAATTAAAATGTCTTAAAAGAAAATTCAAGCTTGCTTAAAATGTAAACTGATTCCAGAATCAAGGGTTTTCAAGAGCTGTGATTAGCTGATGAGAGGTGTGGTAGACGGATGATACAGTAGCTGTGATGGCACTGTATCATTATTACCTTCCTTGCCCTTTCCTCCTCCCCCCTCAAAAAAAAACCCCACAACAAACAGTTCTAGTTTCAAACATGACTCCAAATACATTTTCTATAAAATCTTTTGGAAAATTTATTAAGAAGCCAGCAAGTTACAGAAAGCTTGTATTGCTCTGCGGCAGAAGGAAAACCAGTGTATTATGATAATGCAGAGCAATGCAGGCATTACACAGTACAAACAATGCTAAACAGCATCATTTAAAGGAAACACAAAGCAGTCATTGATTTTTAATATCTGCATTAAAGGTCCCCATTCCAAGTAATTCCATTTTGTAGGAAATATCTTTAGCTGATGTGCCTATTTACAAGGCATTAAGAGAGTATTACACAAACAAGTGCAGGAAAAACACATTTAGCTCTGACCATTTTTTTGGGGGAAATATAATTCCTTCCCTCAATATTTAAACCAGACATTACCACAACTGCTACAAAGAATACTGATTAAAGGAGAGGAGGCCTTTCTTTGTATTTTAAAGACAAGTCTTCAGAGATTTTTTCCCCCCTTCCCCTTTCCTTTAGGGTATCAGGCCAAACTCATCTTTTCAGCATTTCAAAAGCTTGCTTGCAGGTAAACATTCCCACCTGAGTGCTTACTCTGGAGACCAGGAGAGAGAGAGAGGAGGATTTTCAGAAGAGGAGAATAAGCATGGATGCCACACAATATCTGCAAGCTAATGGAAAATAAAAATATTTTTGGACCTGGGGAAATCACTGGTAAGGTCTACTTATGGATGTGAACTATATTTGTGAACCAAGCAGCTGCTAAGTGAGATGAAGTGGATGATGATGTTCTCTAACTAGCCTTCACATAAATGCATGCCCTAAATTCTGGGCCAGTACAAAGACTTCCATGAAGCGTCTTGCTTCCTCATCAGAACGACTATCCTGTCCCATGGAGTCTATCAGGTCATGTGGATATTTTAGCAGTTTCCAGGTGTGGCTGCAAGATGCAATGCTTGTGGTTTTGTAGGGCAACAGTAACTCGCTCAAGAGAACCACATCAGAGGCAAAGAAAGAGAAAAGGAGAAAGGCCCTCACAAAATGGGAGCTAGTCAGTTGAATTGGGAAAACCTCCTTGCAAGAACAAATGTACAACCCCACAAGTTTCCGTTAACAGTCAGTTTTGAACTCAGCTTGCTTTAACCTCAACATTTGAATGAGCCTGAGATTGTGGACCAAGATTCATCCCTGGCTTTATAGCAATGCTAACATTTCTGTTTCTTGCCACTAGACAAGTTAGCTGAGGAGCTCATCAACCTTGTGGCAACATCAAACCACATTGCCCTCAATAACACAAGAATCCTTGCTTTGCAGCAGGTGTTCAGTGATGCCTGAAAAGTAGCTCTGGAATACAAAGCATTACATGGACCTCTCAATAAAAAATAAGAGAAGAGGAAAAAAAAAAAAGAAGAAAAAAAAAAAGGAAAGAGGAGGTAAAAAAATGAAGAAAAAAGAAAGCCTCCCACACTGATAGCTGCTGCTGTTTTGCACATCTTCCAGCTCTACAAAGACACTCAGTATAACTAACTGAAAGTCCACTGTCAGTACTGGTCCACTGAGTCTGTAGAATGACTTGCACCTTAACAAGCTACCTCAAATCACATCCTACAGCTGCCAGGCAATGGCCTGCATTTCACTTGCTACATTTATACGCTGATATACTCTACGGCTCAAAGTTTTAATTAAAAAGAAGGAAAAAAAAGTTCATCCAAATCAATTCAAATGTACCATTTCTCCCAATTACTGTGGAATGCAGAGGTCATCATCATATTGCATCATTACATTGAGGAATAATCTAGCATGAAGTCCTATAAATTAGCTTAAATGGCTTGTGTGTTTTCATCCATAAAAGCATATTTCATGAAGATACAGCAATGCTTTTCTGTGTACAAGGATCTAAAATTGAACAGGCGCATTACATCTATTTTATCTGAACTTTAATGAGAAAAGGCTGGCAGGAACCCTGCCTCTGCCTATCCACAGAGCTTAAACATTATACCACAGAAGAAAAAAAAAGAGATCTTATTTGGAGGCTGCACATTAGGCCCTGATGCTTTAGATTGCCCTTTTTTTGAGGAATGCACCATATTGCTGGCATTTCTACTCAAAACAAACTTGTGTTTTATAGAAAAGGGTTCAACATTTACAGTGACATATATATAAGAACAGCAGACAGAAAACTCTAAAATACAGTTCACAACTCAACTGAGGAATCATCCATTTAAAAAGAAATTATAAGTGTATGAAAAGAACAACCCAATCTCCAGATTTTTGTCAAAGGATGCTAGTTTAGCATGTCTTACACACGTTCATGTCACTTTTCCAAAGAGAAGCACCACAGCACACCTACATGCTATAAACAAGGAAGAATCCGCAGAATAGCTTAGATTGGACCTTGGAGATCATCTACTCCAACCTCCCTGCCATTTGCAGGGATGCCTCTCAAGTAGACTCAGCTGCTCAAGGCCTCATCCAGCCTGGCCTGCAACACCCTCAAGGAGGAGGCAACCACACCCTCACCCTAGGCAGCCTATTCCAGAGTCTCACCACCCTTGTATTGAAGAACTTCTTCCTTCTTCCTATTCAGCCTAAACCTCTTCTCCCTCAGCTTCAAACCATTCCCTCTAGTCCTGTTTCTAGACACCCTTGTGAAAAGTCCCTCTCCAGCCTTCCTCTTGGACCCCTTCACATATTGGAAGGCACCTATAAACTCCCCCTGGAGTCTTCTACAGTCTGAATAACCCCAGCTCCCTCTGTTATCCTCATAGCACAGGTGTTCCAGCTCTTGGATCCTCTTTCTGGCCCTCCTCTGGAATTGCTCCAACAGCTTTGTGTGCTGCTTCTGCTGGGGACACCAGAACTGGACATGGTATTCAAGGTGGGGTCTCACAAGAGCAGAGTGAAAGGGAAGAATCACTTCTCTTGACTGGCTGGCCACACTCCTAGAGCCTATGCTGCATGTGGAGTTCTTTACAAAAACATAAAATCAAAGAGAACTCCATCATTGAAATCTCCCTGCTTCCTACTTGTGCACAGACTCGAAGGGACATTTCTGTGTAGCATCAGAGGACAGTGTTTACCTTACTGCAGGCTTGCAGTGAAGCAGCAGGCAGGCACAAGAAATAAGGGTTCGTTTTAGATTTGATGGGAAGCATAGTCATTTGGTATGGCAACAGGTGCCATGAAACCTATTTATTGATTAAAGCACATTTTATTTCAGCAATTTAAAATTAAAAAAAAAAAAAAGAAGCTGAAAATTTCAAGATGAATTTGATCTATCCATCCAGATGGTGTTTCTCCTGAATTGATCATGTATTTCAATTTGCTGTACCCACTTTGGTTTATAGTTGTGACACACACAATGCACCAAGGACACTTACTGAACTCAAAGTTAATTTGAGTCAAAGAGTAGTTTACATACCCTCCACACCAAGCTCTTTATTAAAAAAGGGGGGAGGGGGAGGAAGTTTTCATTTCTTCTGTAATAAACTTGCCTATATAAAAAAAGATGGCACTTTATGTAAAATGGATTTACAGAATTCTCTAATAAATATTTTTTAAATCTTCCAACAGCTTACTTTTCCTGTAACTCATTACTCTGCTGAAGGTCTTGAAGCAAGGGTGGAACAGTCCTTTGGTGAAGAGAGGGAAGTGAAAGACAGATTTTTAAGAATTAAGCAGCACTCATTTTCAACTATGTGTACAGCTTGCTGGCAGCTTGAGTACACCCCTAAGCTTTTCCCTCCACTCTTGCCAACAACATTCTTCCTTCATCTTTTTGAGGTGCAGCATGAGTTAATTTGGGGTGGGGAACTTTCCTGAACTTGCATGTAGTCGCAAAAAAAAAGGACAGCTTAGTGCAGGAAGAGTATTTTCAGCTACCTAAGTCTAGGGGTTACTTGGCTGAACTGCTCACTACGTGTTTCCAACAACCAATGTTAAGTTTCAAATGCCAAAATTCCCAGACATGTCACTCTTTCTTACATGCAATGGTACTCTGTCATCTGATTCTTTTTGGTTTATTTCTCCTCTTTGTTACGTTTAAAACACTCAAACCAGTAAAACCCTCCATCCCCCAAAAATCAAAGTTTTGAATGTATATTCTGGGCTCTTATTACTAAGTTTTGTTAGCTTTTAATCTTTTTATGGAGTTATGCAAAGCTGGAAAACATATTTCAGATTCAATACGTTTTCTAAACCTCCTTTTTTGTGTGTGTGTATCTTGGCAGAACTACTGTGCTACTAAAGATACCAACTGGCTTATAATACAGTTGATTTAAGACTGCAAATATTTGCCTGCAATACCACTTATGAATAATAGGAATTAAAATAATTGTTGATACCTGTGGTTAAAGGCAGATGAGTGACACTAGTTAGGCAGGTGAGAGTGAACCAGGTTGATGCTAATGTTGCTCCAGATAAAAGCAGCAGCAGTATAAACTTCAGCATGCCCCTGATAAAATCTGCAAATCTAAAATAAAAGCACACATCAGAGCAGAACGAATGCTGATTTTCATATTATTTGAAGGTGATGCTTGACAATTAATTCAGTATATTCTCATTAAACATTTTGGAGACTACAAAAAAACCCCAATTTTAAAATAGTTTTTCATTTTCAGAAATAGAACAAAGGCATTTGTATGAAATGGGGATATTTCCAGCTGTCAAGCTGAAGAGCAATGGATTTCTTAGCTGCCACAAAACAACCACCAAACCAGAACAATTCTCAAGGCAAACAATTGAAAACACTTGGTATACAGGAAGGTTTATTTTTCCCCTGCATTTGTTGGACACAACATCATGCTACTACTTACATTGCTGTTTTGTCAGTGTTTGCCAGTCTCCCTTGGCAGACACACCACTCAATTAGCATATGAGGAGGCTGCTGCATTTCATTCAAGACATAGTTAAGTGTTAAGATTCATTACTGTGGGAAATGACAAAACTCCAAATACCACAATCCCTAGATCAAAGATGACAAGGAACAGCTTCTGAAGCCCTAGATTCAACAGATATGAAACTCCTGGTGGCTTAGGGAAAGCAGGAAGCCTTTACACAGGTGGTCACTCTGCTGGTGGCTCTTTTGGGTTAAAATGTTCCAGAACCCAAGTGCTCAGTGCCACACCTCTCCTACACACGCCCCACTGGCCATCTTGGGGAGGACACCCCTACAATTCCTTGGGTAGTCTGGCTGATATACAGAGGAAAATATGATCTTTATACCACCTGGTGGTACAATTACTTTTTTCATCTTTTTTCCTTTTTCTTTCAAGGAGACAGAATGCAACCCAGCAGTGCTCACATGGCATAATCATCAGTGTGACTGCTCTTTTCAAAAGGGATTTCATCACAGCTACTAAAAAGAGATGTATTAGAAAAGGCAATGTCGTTTATCCACTAGCAATTTGCTGTAATATTCTGCTTAGGAGATGTGATTTTGGGCTACACAGGTTAGGTATGTATGTCTTTAGAACACCTTCTGCCTTTGTAGCCTTCTGCTTTGATTCAGCTAATGGCGGTGCAATCCACCTTGGTTGATCCATGATGAAACCTGTCCGTTTGTCAGCTTACTGCACCTTCTGTGCCCTGACATCGTACAGGCATATCCTTTATACCTCACATGATAAAACAGATAATGCTACCAACATTTTGAGAACTAGGAATCTCAGCTCCACATGCACCGTAAGAGATGTATGAGCAAATAAATCCCCCCCAAGCCTCCACCCCACTTCTTTTCTCTTATTTTGATTCTCCCTGTGCTTTAATTCCACATTGAATTTAGCAGTGAGTAGGTCAATACACAGCAGTGGAAGATCAATGTTGCATATAATCTTAAAAGTTTATGACTGCAGTGTTCAAGTGGCTTATACATTAATCTCCAATAATCAGAGGTTAGCTGCTACTGTGGTTTGGTTTTTTTCTCTGACAATCCAAATCGAGCAGTCAGGATCACCTCTTCTCACTGCTTTTTCCAGTTTCTTTAATTATTCTTTGGGATCACAGGGGTCAAAATCAGCAATTCTAAAAGCTTCTCAGAAGCATCTCAAAGTACAAACTTTTGACTTCTTCCACAGAGTCCCTGCTTTGCCTCCAGCAAACACCACCACTATTCCCTCTCCTTACAGGCAAGACTACTTAAGTACCTGTTCCACTTAGTGAAACACAGTGTGAGAAATATTTGCCTGCAGGGAAGGACATTCACAGACAACATGTCTGGAAGGGATCTCTAGGAGGTTCTCTGTCTCTATCCTCCCACCAGGAACATGTAAGGGTGGGAGAGTGATATGCAACTAAACCGTTCAAGATAGTTAAGTGGAACAATATCTACCGTTACTGAGCACCTGTGACTCTTTCTGACCAAGATCCTGGTTTGAACATTAGTGGTAGCATTGTACCTCAAGGAGCTCTCAGATATCACAGGACTCCAGAAGGGTCAGGTACAAACTTAAAGGTTTATGCAGCTATGGAAGTCAACCAGAAAAAAAAAAAAAAGGGGGGGGGGGAAGGGCCGGAATAACAGTCTGAACTTGGTAATTGAAGGACTTCTGCTTCTTGTCTGATTACAGAAGAAAGAAGACTGTAAATCTGTCTACTCTTCAGAACACTTGCTTCAATCAAAAAATGAGAAAAAAATATTTTTATCCTCTGACCCAGTAGCTGCTCTCAAAGCTCTCCATCCTAATTCCTTCTTCATCATGTAGCATATAAGGAGATGTCTCTATGTGCTGAAAAGCTAAAAAAGTAGGCACACCAGGAGAGAATATGGAGACAGTTCTGGACTAATATGGAGACAGATCTGAGCCCACTGTTGGTAACAGTCTCTTGTAACCCAGCAAACCCAGCTCTAGGCTAGATCCTATAGTTACAGTCACAAACCTGAGTTGCTGACAACACTGCTGCTCAGGAAGTTATCACCACATCATAAAGTTTCAATATTTTGCAGGTGTTGTGGTTGACAAAGTCTCAAAACTATCTATGATCATTAGCAAATGTGGAGAGGAAAAAAAAACCTAAAAATTAGAGAATAGATTTCCATGCAATGATATGGATGTTACTCTTTGACACTGCCTTTCTTCAAACCAATATTGTCTCAAAGATGCCAGCAAAGGGTACAGTACCTGCCAATTGCCCAAAATAGCCCAGGCATTTAGATTATAAAAATGCATCACACAAATTATCTATACCTATCTAAGCTCATGGCTCTTGGGACAGCAGTGGGTGGAAAGCAGGAGGATTTATGTATTGTGGTGAGGAAAACTTGTACTATTTTAAAAATTAGGTAAGCAAATTTCCAAACTATGCACTACTTTAAACACAGATGATTTAACACCTACTGTCATGTGCAAGATCTAATGCTCCAGGGCAAGGCTCAGGTTGCTACAACTCTAAATGGTAGAATCTACACTGACAAAAGTGCAAGGAGCAAATTCCTAGCCTGCCCCAATTTTGCTCTGATAAATTAGCAAGAGGAAAAAAGAAAAGAAAAAAAGAAAGGGGGGGAAAAATAGGAGGGGGGAGAGGGGAAGTAAGGAAAAAACCCAACCAAAATCCAACAGCTTCTTGAGAAGTGGTTAAAGGACAGAGCTGCTTGCTTGGAAATTCACAGTTCTGACATTGAAATACATCAACTTGTCAGCCTTGACAAGAATCATTACTTAATTTTCCTAATTACAACTTTCAGCAGATTACAGTCAGACTCGTCATTGATTCAGCTCTACACAGATAAATGCTGAATAGGCCTAGGAGAGGGAGTCATCCATCAGGAATGACAAATAACCTCCTCCCTCCCTTTCTGTGTGCAAACCCTCCCATTTGAACTGTGTATCACCCAAGTTAGAAAGACATATTTGGTATTTTTTAAATTTACTCAAAAGCTAAGAGGTGAATACTACAAAATCCCATCAGTCAGCAAGGTGAGACATCAGGTGTGAGGCAGCTAAAGAGACTGGCAGCACTTCCTGAAACTTAACCCAGGCAACATATTAAATAAATGAATCTACCATAAAGATTGAGATTTGCATGTTGGCATTGACTCAGCAGATTCTCTCCTAACAATGTTCAGTGAGCTGGCTAAGGATGCCCCTCTACTATTGGAATGCTACAAATATACCAGAGATTAACTCATGATGGAAAACATTAAACCGGCACAGTACCCGCTTCAGCATGTAACCCACCGTGGCATCTGTATCATTTACAGAATTGGCTTTAAACATCTGCTTCTCCTGGTGAGGAAACCTCCTATCTGAGCTTAGCTATCAAAAGCAACTCTCTTTAGAGGAAATCGGAGTGTGAACTTTGTTTCAATAAAGTCCTTTGGCCGGCATCTGGAACAGATGGGAGGGAAGCGCTTATTTCTTTTCCCTAGGTCAGGACTTGTTCCCTCTCCCTCATCCCAGTTGCTAGGCAGCTTGCAAAATGTCAGGATGAGAAATCTCACTTTTCTTTATGCATTGATGATGCACAGCAAGTAAAAGAAGCGAGCTACAATTTCTGTGCTAAAAAGATGCCTTTCTGGGTCCATAATCCCACAATGACTGCAACAATGACAGATCCCTGCTCTTGTGCTATACTCATTTCAGAACTGGAATCTATAGAGTGGACACAGAGAAGCCAGAACAATGCCTAGATATCCCGATGCAAGGGCAACACGTGATTTGTTTTAATCAGTTTTATAAACTTGCTGCCCTGTCTTCCCCTGTCACTTTTTTTAAAGGAGACCTCAAGTGAAGGAAAAGCAGCAGCTGTTTGGAAGGGCAATCTGTCTCTTGCTCGTCTGCTCTCCATGTCATCAGCATTCACGGTGGCCAGAGTTAGCTGTGTTTGGATATATAAAAAGCCTACCATATATGTACTATGCTATACCCCACAGAAGTACAGCAAAAATAGGCCATCTGGGAATCCTGGCCAAAACAGGCCCAGACCAATTGCTCTGTGGATAAATGCAATGTATTTGTGGGTAGGCTGCCTGTGCTACATTCCCAGTACCCCTTTGAGAATCGATATGCCCAAAAGTGTTGAGGGAAGGAGACAGACACTAATTTCTTCAATGCTTTCCAAACATGCTGCAACAGATTCTCCCTCATACCAGGCAGTTTAATTCACAAGAACTGTGTTTAAAAGGAGAATTCACGAAGCACTTGTCATAGTGAACTGCCATACTGAGGCATACACATGTGGAGTTCTCAACCCCAAGCAACCACTAACAAGGAATGTAGACATTATTGCTCTGCAGAAACACACCATTATCCTAGAACACATTTTCCATTTCAGGTCTCTAGAAGACTGGAGAAAACAAGTTACATTATCAAAAGGATAAACTAAATGACAATCACAGTTGAAGAAATGGAGAAGAACCTGTAATTATCCTTACCTTGCCATTGCTATGCCAACAACACAACCTCCAACTATAGACCAAAATCCAATCCACCCTGCATCTACCTGACAGGAAAAACAAAAACAGAGAGAAATGTGTTAAAGCTGAGAAAATAAGGTAAGATGTTACTTTGAAAATAAATGGTGTGCAGGAGCTGCAAACTGCCAGCAACAGCCCCCAACAACAATTTGAAGTATAAGGCTTTTTCTAGAATATTCAAAAGGAAATAAATTCACTAAAAGAAAGTATGATTAAATAACCAATGCTGTAAATAGGACCTCTCTTTATAGGGCTCAGTAATGTCCTCTGGAGTTTTGTAATACACTATCAAAAGCTTTGAAATCCTCTTCTCCTCCTTTATTGTTTTCTATCTGGTAAACATTATTTTCTTTTACTAAAGCTGCAGCAGCCTACAATACTCCTGTTTACCTGCTTCTTCCTTCTCAGAAGGTGGACAGTTCCACAAATACATACTGCTGGTGGAGAGTCAGCAGGAAGAATGGTAACAATTTGGGATGCCAAACCTGTTGTTTATTTTGCTTAAACTTTCAGGATCCATATTTATTAATAGTGGCTTAAACACTAAAACTTGATACATTTATATGCTAGTGCAAAATAAAAACATACCACTTACAAACCAGCTGCTGATTATCAGTCAGGAGATACTCACTTGGCTTACATGAACTGGTGTTAATATCAAATCCAGAACACCAGACCAGCCAGAGAAAACACCCAGTGGTATAGCATAGGCTAAAGCAATCATCAAGAATCGGAAATTGCTGTGAAAACAAAACACAAGCAATTAGCTGCAGCTTATAATAGAAATTGCACCACGATTACTTGCTGAAGTAAATTAAACCCTAAAATCTATATTCTGCCCAACAAGAAAAAATAACAGAGGTCTGAAGAAGGAGTGAGCCAGGAAAACCAAGAAAGGTATCCAGCCATGTCACTCACATTCCACTGGCTGAGACGTTATTGCCTTAGCACACAGTGCAAAGGCTTTTATAACATGCTGGGCTCATGTGTTTCTCATTTCCACAAGCAATTCGTCCATCCATTTGCTTGGGCAACCTACTTAGCCTAAGTGTATTTTAGGTACAATAAGCACTAATTTAAATTTTTTAAAAACTTATTTCAAGAATAAAACCAGAGAGTCATACTTTTTGTACTGTACTTTTTAATTATTTTTAAAACAGTCTTATTTCTCTCTTTTGGTGAAACACAGAAAGAGCTCTGGGAATGACATAGGTGCAGTTGCCGGAGTGGAAAATATTGAGAGCTTGAACTGTCAAAAAACAGAGACAAGTACAATATTCTGCTTTAAACAGTCAGTGTCTTTGCTTTTTCTTCCCAATTATTCATTATTCACTATTCAGTGAAGCTGAAGCAGTTAAAGCTGTGTCATCATCTTCATCATACACAGCTAAACAGGAGTTGGCAGACAAATACCACCTCTAAGTTCTCCCATCCACCGTAACTGCAAGGAAATGCAAAATCTTTGCTAAGAGGCATCCAACTTTTCCTGAAGAATGTTTCAATTTGAGGATAAAACCAGAAAATATACTTTGGACTGTGCAACAGTGATATTTTGAAGTGAAGAGACTTTTACCATGATTCCAAAGTTATCCCCTGGGATATCTGCATAGCCACGAAATGTGGCTCCCTCCATTCCCAAACAGTTTACACAAAATCAGTCCTGATCAGTACCAGTTCCTTGGCGTGCAGCAGCAATTTGATACCAGAGTTACAAAACCCAGGAGGGAGAGAAAGAGCTTCAAATACTCTCCAAATGATCAGAGGGTTGCAGCTTACGCTGTTTTGCACACCAGCCAGCATTCAGCTTTTTTTTTTTTTGCACTGTTCTTTTTCACACATCCTCTTCTTGAATAACACATTTCTGTCACATGAACATATCCTCCTCTTTCAATATCATTCATGTCAGAATTATTTTTTAACACAAAGAAAAACAACTCCCAAACTTGCAGCTTTTCTGCACACTGCTTATATTTCTCTGAATGCTAAAGCTTTTGCTGTCTTTCTAACATTTTTTCCTCTCTTTAGAAGACTAGGGTAAGACTACAGCCTATCCTGTATCCTCTTAGTATCTCTGAAGGCAGATTTTCTGATGCTACTCCATATTTTTTATGTGAAAGTTAATTCAAAACCTGCAGAATAAATAAAAGGGAGAGAGTCCATTTTGCATGGATATTATATAGCCATGTTGTAGACTGCAAAGAGGAAAACAGTCTGAATGCACTTTTCCAAAATAATGCTTGCTCAATATTCAAAATCTTTGGCTATCTGAACATCATCTTTGTTAATCAGTTACTTTTGATGGGGCTGAATACTTTATAATCTACTTGACTGAGATGTCCTGTGGAACATTTGTCCTCTGTAACTCGAGCAACAAGAGAAACTGGCACATGAGATGGCTGCTCTGTGCCACATCCAACTCCTAGTACCAATGCCAGCATCATGACATCCTCTGCTGACAGGGCCTGCCACCCTGTCTGGCCTTCAGAATAAAGAAGGTGACCAGGAGAAAGGGTGAATGGCAGTGACAAGGTGGCCACCAATCACCAGATGTCATTCTATGTCTTTGTCCAGCAACAGCTAGCACTGGCTACATTAATTGCTAAAGCTACTTGAAACACACATCTCAAGAAGCAGCCCAGCTTTTCAATGCTCCAGTCACTTGTATTTCTTTTTCCAATTCTGCAATTGCTCCACTGAAAATAGAAAAATGTCTTGTCTGTCACACCGTCAATTGGTGAACCCACGCTGTTTTCCATCCTAGCAGCCCTTATGACAGGCTATCAGCAGTAGCCTCTATTAGACAATCCTGCTGCAATACAAATTGTCTTTTCCTGGTCTTTTTTTTCAGAAACATACTGAAAACCACTAGAATTTGTAACACACACTGGTTTGGAGGGGAGCCCCATCACTGTCAGAATAACTCTGAGAGCACTTTTTAACATGGGGGACACTCTTGAGCAGCTTTCATCACTGGATGGTGATGTCACATTAAAGCCTCATTAAATAAATAGTGATGCAAAAAAGAAAAAAAAAGAAAAGAAAAGGGCAAACCTTGTTATGAAGTTTCAAAACTGCTTACACAGTCCCTTGAAAATACATAGGCATGTAATCAGCTAAAAGCATCTAATTACTTCAAAGCAAAAACCACAACATGTTTTTTTAATACAGATTTGAAGACTTAGCAACTACTAGATTTGTTTGTTTTTTTTTCATGGAAATTTGTGGCATATTCTGAAATAAGATGGCATTAAAAAAAAAAAAAAAGTCATATCTGCTTCACCCAGGAAGCTGAGAAAGGGCACCATACTTGTTTCTAATGGAAATTCAAACTACACTTGTCACAGTGTGAGATAGACTGTTAAAAGATTTGGGCTTAGCTCCCAAACCATGACTAATCTACCGTCTCCCACTGCAGGCTGAGAGAGTTGGTATCTGGAGATAACTAGAGGTCAGCTAATCATTATAACCTGTCAGAAACAGGAGCCCTCCAAATGAGGAGGAAGACCCAAGTTCCTAAGTCCAAGAAACATGGCCTACAGGGGATGGCTGACCCTAGGAAGACAGGTGCAATATGACTCCGCAGGAAGCAATGCGTGAAGGTGACTGCTCAAGAGACTGAAGACATAAAAGAGTGTGGGAGTTGCAAACATGGTAAAGCCCTTTAGCATCCAAAGGAAAAGGTCAATGACTTCACTGCTGAAGTTATGCTACACAGCTTTATTTTCAAGTAATAAAACTGCAGCCTTGGGGAGAGAAGAGGGAAATGCTGAACATTTCAATTCTCATGAGTGCATAGCTGCGTCAGCCCACCAGCTCACACACATCCTAAATGCCTTACACACAGTTCTTATACCAGAGGGTAAGCCTGCAACAGGGGAAAATCATGATTTCCAGGTATTCATGAGTTGATTACCTTCAGCCTACACGCTGGCTCTCTGTGCCAAGAATTATGAAGCCTAGATTAGGCAAGCAATAGAGCTTAGAAGCCTAACAAGCCAGATGATGGATTTTTCTTGAAGCAGGGCAGATACCATTTTCTTGTATAAAACTCCCTTGCTTGATGGATTGTTGCTGAAAGACACACCAAGATAAGTGGGTTTAATGATAAACTGTTGATTGTTTCATGTACTTCATGAATGAAGAAGTGCCTTTGATAAGGGGTAGCATGGAAGAATGCATAAAGACCAGAGGGAAGGGAGATATAATGATCTGACTGCATTTTAAAACACTTGGTTCTTAGAAATGCTGAAAGCTATGCTCCTTATTTAAGCATCCACTTTGTTAAGTTTCATTGACTGTGAACAGTAAGCCAGTTTTGCTGCTTTCCTCCTGACCTTACCAGTATCACAGGTCCACTGTTTACAACACTTTAAACAAGGAACCTAATGGTTATAAAGCTCTGTTATAAACAGAGTACTGTCAACAGAAATTTTGTATTTCACCTGCAGAGTCAGTTGCTGTTTGGATTGCTGTTCAACACATTTACAACGCAGCCCTCAGGCAGGGTCTCACTGCACACCAGCTTGGGTGCCTAACTGCATTATTGTGTGTGCTAAGTGGCCTTATGGGAATTGCTATTTTTTTGATATCCTGAGCAGGTCAATTTGCAGACTAACCAGCCAGCTGTACTCACACCTTCTCCCAACTGCCAGTCTGCTCCAGGATGAACATACATGATTAAGGTTATCTTGTCAACTATTTACTCCTCCAAACTGAAACAAGACCCTCCAACAGCAAAAGAAAGAAAAATAATGACAAGAGATGAGTTGGTTTTGCTGGCTCAAAATACACTTTCTGAAAGCACAGCCCACAACAGGTCTGTAACTGCCAAATGCCTAAAGCTCCACAACTACCAAGTTTCAAGCAGGCCTTTATACATGGATTCAGCTCTTATCACTGTATCACCAAAGAAACAGTTACAGCAAGAGTTCAAAAGTTCCCCAGTGAAGTCAGCTATAGTCTGCACCATGACAGTGGTTCTTTTTTGCTCCACCTGTGCAATTCCACATACAGAGCACCAGCCTTCACAATTATTCAGCATTAATAATACATCAGCTTCAGCGGTTTCTCTGAGATCTCTTTCCTATTACATGAGACACTGTACAAACAATGGAGGGGCACAGGATTATGTCTTACCAAAAAGACCCAAGTGGAAGAAGCTGCAAAGCTGGAGATGTCACTTTATAACCTCTTTTTTTTTAATCTATAGATTTAGAAGAAACTAACTTTCCTTTGAACCTCCCAGAAACATATTTTAACGTACAACTAACGAGATTTCAAATAACAGTTTCAGACAGTTCATTTGTTGCTCCCACAAGTTGAATGAAAGCAGCTGAATACTCTTTTGAACAGCAAGCAAACTTCAAATTCATTCCAATATAAGAAGAATGGAAGAAAGCAGTTTATTAGCCAGTTATTCCTAGTATTGTCACTTGTTATCTCACACCTAGCACTATGCACAGTACTAACACTCTTGTATAACCTGATGTAAAAGAAGCATTGCATAAGAAAAGTCATGCTAACAGGATGACTAAGGAAGTGTTGCTGCTGAAGGACTCTGGTATGAAGGCTTGAGATATACCCAATGCTTTAAAATTTAATGTCTGCTTTTTAGCAGTTAGCATTCTTTTGTGTCTCAGCATTAATATTTAATTTTATTTTGTTTTAAAGTACTACAAATGAACTTGCTTGCTCAATGAGAGGATTATAGCACACTTGGCTTTATTTATTTAGGTGGTGATCTGCTGTAAAGTGGAAACCCAGTGAGGACATACCTTAAGAGCCTGCAAAAACTCCTCCTGTAGCTGAGCCGTTGACTCGCTGCAGCCACGCTGGGAGGGAATGGAGGGCGTGAGGGGAAGTAGGCCAATGCTGCAGAAAATATCAGGGAAACCATTCCAAATTCTAAAAAGGAGGGAAAACAAAAACAAAACAGAATAGATTTCAGCATCGAAAGACGACTTCTGGTTACAGCATTGTTCTCAGCCAGCCTCTGATACATAAATCCTGATACAAGTGCTTTACTGCTCTTGACAACAGAAGTCCATAACTTCAAGGAAAATTTCTCCTCCCCAAACAAGATTTCAAACTGAGATGGAGAATCGATGAGATGAAGAAATACTGACAGCCCATTCCAGTGACAGGAGCTGCAGAGAACAAGGCTCACACATGAGAAACTCAGTGATGCAAAAAGAAAGCTTTGGAGTTTTCTCTTTACAGAGAACTGCATTATGAAGATTTAGCTACGTTACCTTGCAATAGAAGTAATGCAGTGCAGGTAGCAGAGTATCAGACACTTTAAACAGATGGGACTGTGGAAGCCCTAGCCCATGGAATGACAATTACTTGGTGTACAGGATGATGAAGGCAAACAAAAGGGAAAGCAAGGCAGCATCTCTGACACAAACAGTATTACTTGTTGACAAAATATAAAGAGAAAAGTGTAGGTGCAGTCATGGCTCACAAACAGAAAGAACACAGGTAACAGGGAGAAAAAAATGAAAGAATACAGATGTTTGCAGATTCTCCTCTTGTTCAGCAGCAGGTACTCCAGATCTTTGAAAAATTTCATAGCAGAAATGTGGACCTGAACCTGCAAAGTGATGAGCACTTCACAGAAAACACTCCAGAAGCCTTGTGATCAGACATGCTGAAGAAAAACAACTCTACCCACAGTCAGCCTAATTAATTTGGCTTATAGGCCTTTTACAATGTATATCATACCCTCCATAGTCCTCAGTCCTAACTTTTCTCCTTATCCCCTTTGAAAACAAGAATCTTTGCTGCTGCAGAGAATAATGTATAGCTGAAGTGTGTTATCTTAAAAGAACCTGTGATCTTGTAACAAAGAAGTGTTCACTGACACCACAAATAAATTCCAACAGAGCTGGATACTCAATTCCATTTGTTTTCAATTTTTTCCTCTTTTTTAATAAATCAGTATGAACATGGCACTTTGCCAGCTCTTCTGCTAAACCAGAGAAAATAAATTCAAGAAACTGAAAAGCAAAAAACACTTAAGAGTCTAAATGGATCAGCTTTCTTTTGAAGACAATGGGAATGTGGCAATGCTATCAAATACTAAAGAATTCATCTTGAATTATGTGGTGTCTCTTTCCCTCCTGTAGTTTGAGTGTTTTGAGAATCATAGAATCAATAAGGTTGGAAAAGACCTCAGAGATCATCAAGTCCAACCCATCACCCAACACCTCATGACTAACTAAACCATGGCACCAAGTATCATAGTATCAGTCAGGGTTGGAAGGGACCACAAGGATCATCTAGTTCCAACCCCCCTGCCATGGGCAGGGACACCCCACATTAGATCAGGCTGGCCAGAGCCTCATCCAGCCTGGTCTTAAACACCTCCAGGGATGGGGCCTCAACCACCTCCCTGGACAACCCATTCCAGGGCTTCACCACTCTCATGGTGAAGAACTTCCTCCTCATGTCCAGCCTGAATCTCCCCACCTCCAGCTTCATTCCACTACCCCTAGTCCTATCACTACCTGATATCCTGACAAGTCCCTCCCCAGCCTTCTTGTAGGCCTCCTTCAGATACTGGAAGGCCACAATTAGGTCACCTTGGAGCCTTCTCTTCTCCAGACTGAACAGCCCTAGCTCCTTCAGTCTGTCCTCATAGGAGAGGTGCTCCTATGGGTCAAGGGCATTTTAACTAGACCTTCTCATATTTTCACTGCTCTCCAGGAAACAGATTAATTTCTACCTTTATGTACATCATCTTTGGGACCATGAGCACTAAATAAAGAATCGGCAATAACAGATCATCCCAGGATTAAAGAAAGGGATGAAATGCTTTGTCACTACAGGATGATACTAGACATGGAAGCAAGGGTGCAAAAAACAGTTTATTCCCTTCTGCATCTAGGTCTACATATAGGTTTAACAGGTATACATATGTATGGGTATATCCACACTTTAACCACATTAAAGAAAGATTTCAGACTGTAGACAGGTATAAACAACAAGAATGTGATCACAAAAATCCATAAACTTTGTCTAAGGTGTTTAGTACTTAACTATATTGCAAGGTAAGGGCAATGGCTAGGTCTTTTTCTGAAGAATGTAGAATACACTGATAATTTTGTTAAGTCACAGTAATATTTTATATCAGGTCCCCCCTTGGGGACTCTTCCATAGGTTGTCTCAAGATTCCTGCCAGTCAAATTGCTGGAGCAGGAGCAGTATAGTAACACTTCATTTTTTAATTATTATTATTAAATTCAGCATGCAGTCTTTATAATGACTTCTTGCAACTCTTTAATGTCTCCCAGTGTAACACTTTTTGTATGCACAACATGCCCAACAGAAAAGAGCAGAATTGGAAACTAAAGCATCTCCCTCTATTGAAGAATAGGAGACATCAGTGCCATTCTAGCTTTGTGAATCACTTTTGCATCTGTATCAGAAGTCCAGGTACTGTTAAACATATTCAATTTCTTGTATGTTGCACCGCTTCATTAGGAAGCCCACACCTCTATATGCATCATCATTTACTCTACCAGACTAGCTGAAGAAAAATACATTCCCAGGACAAGTTTTACAAGGTAAGTAGGGAGTGAAAGTAAGCAAAAGAGAAAAGGTATGAAATAGGTCAATACTGAGACAATGGAACTGCAGTCATGTCTATAGGAGCCATTTGCTTCTCAACAGTGTGCAATGGACATAGCAAGACACTCAGAACTGTGCAAGTCAGCATAAATCAGTGTGCAGAAACTCAGTTGTGTGCATCTCTTGTTGAGGAGTGAATCTGGAATACTTCACAAAGGCTGGGCACCATGCCACAATGACCAGTGTCCAAGTGGAGAGATGGCTGCATCTTAGCCTAGAAAGTAGGCACCCACACTTGATATAAGATGCTTTTACTTCAGATAGCCTATTCATAGCACCAAAACCTACCCAAACTCAGAAACTGTCCTCCTCCATTGTTCTGAAATTTAAAGGGGGACTGAATGCACTTTACACATGTGCCTTCCCCCCTACCCCCCAACAAATAATGATTTAACATTGATATTTAGGAAAACATCTGGCTAAAAGATCTTGTTGCAGTCCAGACTAATTCAGGCTTCCTTGTGTAATTCAGGTAATACAATTCAACCCTGATTTGCTACATCTGTACCATTTCAGCTGCAAACCAGAATGTGCAGCGACACAGACACAAAAAGAGTTCTTAGTCTGTGTTTGAGATAAAGAAACAGCAATTTATTAAAACACAGGAGACACTAGAGTTAACAGAGCCATTTCAGAATGAGTTTATATGCAATTGCTTTGTAATCATGTTTGAGGTTAAATCCTTGGAAAATTACCACACTCTTGGCATGCTACTGATCTCAATTTAACAGTTCACATCGTTACCATCTTTCAAAAGTCATCACCTAACTTTTGGAGGATGCTTATCTAACACTACCTCACACAAAAGCAATAAGCTCCATCACAAACACAACTGTTAAGAATGCAAAGTGCTTACCCTGAGAAATTGGCTTTCCCTGCAGTATCTAAAAGAAGTCATATCAAGACTGACCAGACTTGTTAAAGACGTTGGGAAGTGGCACATTTGGGTCCAGTTCCTCATTCTGCTATATTCTGCATCATCACTTTTCCTAGTAATCTGCCATTTTGAGCTTCATTACCTGCCCAGCTGATTAAGGGGACAAACAGTACCTTACCACAACTATGAGATATTTTTTTGCTCTGCAGAACAGAGCTGTACAACAAACCAACCTTCCTTCCACCTGGCATAACAGAGCATAGAGGAGTCAAACAGCAGGGACCTCACTCCTTTGGCTGTCCCTGGAAACAGAGCTAAGGTAAAACAGGGTGAATCCCACATGGGATTCAAAGCAACCTCTTTGACAGTTCCTACCAATTTTAAACCAGTTGGATGTTTCACTTGTGATTCACTGCAGGCCAGTAATGTTTGTGAACCAGCTCTTTTTCTTTGCCTGAACAGCAAGAGGTTGTAGCTCCTACTAGGACACAATCACAAGCGTAGTTGCACAAAGAAACCACCTCTGTTCAAAGCATTTTGAAATCCTATGGAAGAACTACAGGTGCCCACAAAACACATTTTCTATGAAGCCTTGAGCTGCTGTAGATCACCTTACACTGTGACCAGTGATCCCAAACAGGTCTATGGGATGTTCCCAAACCCTTGCAGGCTGAAAAAGGCAGAAAGTGACACGCTGAGACATAGGGTGGGCAAGACATGAATCTGAACCTCTTTGGCAAGGAAGATCTCCCTCCATGGTCAATCTGGAGGGGAAACACTAAAGCACTTCTCTAATTGCTAAATTTTTCCTCCTCTTATCTGCTGCTCCTCAGGACAGAAGCTGTTTTGCCTTCAGTTTTCCCTTTGTCACACTGGTAATTTTCATCCGCCATGAGACTTTTGAGTCTAACACCGTATTTACCACTGAATAAGGTCTAACCAACCCCACATTTCCTTATTGTTCCAACACATTTGAGTCCAGTAAAAAGTAGGTCACTAAAAAATACTTGCTGAAATAGTGATCCAACTTCTACTACATTCTTTCAAATTAACTGTAAAGTGGCCTTCATCCAATTTCCATAAGAGTAAAGCCCAGGAATAAATGGTCACAAATAGCTAACTCAATCCCATAAACCTGCATATAAGCTACACAGTATATATACTTTTGGAAGACTTAGGGCTAACTCCTGGCTGAGTTTGTAACTCCTGGCTGCAATTGTAAGGGGTGCAAAATACAACCACATGTGCAACTGGCATAACATAGTAAAGTTCTGTTGCTTTTAATACTATACCAATTTATATCCATTAAGAATCAAACCACAGACTCTTAGGCCACTCGAGTAACTCTTTTTCCTTAAAGCTTGCTGCTCATTTTTTTAAGTGACACAAAGAGCCATAGATGCCATTGCATGGTAAAGAGAAAGGACCAAAAAAATTCTGTTATATCAGGTGAATTTCTGATCAGTATGCTTTTCACTTCATTAAGGTTGCTCACCACATAAGAATGATGTGGGTTTTGTTAAAAATAAAATCGAAGGAGTTTTAATTTCAATGATAGATTCTTAAATACTAATAATCTAATCACATTTGAAAGGCATATGCAAGTCATAAATTAAGACTGATTTCATGCAGGAAAGAATTTAATGCTGGAAGTCTACTGGATTCCTATCCTTATGAAAACAAAGGAAAAAAAATAATCCAACCTGCCACAGACATTTTTCAAATGAAAATTCAAGAAGCAAAGACCAATTTGGAAGCTCAGGGAATGCATAAGCTCTCCTAGAAGACATTTCTCCTAAGATCAGCTGACACAAATAACAGAAATCCTTGATTTGGAATCCATCTGTACAAAAGGCTATTTTCAAACCTTTCCTACACAAAAGGAAAAAGCCCAACCCTTCCAATGGTAACGTTTTGCCACTTCATTATTTTCCTTCAGTCAGTAACCGTCTTCTGTGCAGACCAGCCACTAGAGGGTAGTGGTTCACAAGTACCAAACACACGTGAAATTGTCAATTTTCTGTAATGTTTTTCCTTAAAAAATAAAAAAAAATTTTAAATTAAAAATTTGGTTTTAACCCACACCTGCATACAGCACAGCCTCAATGCGGTCCTTGATGTGTTCAGTGCTGCTCGGTGATGCCAGCAGGAGGTGAGACGTTCCATTAGGAGATGGCACAACAAGAGGTCCCACTAGAAAGGCACCAGCAGCACCCAGGGAACTGAGCAACGATGCGATGGCTGTTGCTGTGGCACGTTCATCTGGAGAAAACCAGGTGGTGGAAAGGAATGGCGCCGCGTTCATCACAGTCGGCCCCGCCAAGCCGTTTAGCAGCTGCCCTCCGTGGATAAGCCTGGAACAGACAATAAAGCCTATAGTCATTTGGATTAAAATTGCTTGCCCTTTTCTTTTTTTTTAATTAGAAAAGCATGTAAGGTCAAGTGCTGAAGATGGAGTGAATGCACACAAAAAAATGAAAGTCCTGCGCTAAAAAAAGGACATTCTGCATGCTAAAAGAAGCCCAAATGGACTGATTAAAGAATTCCGACCTACTCCGGGCTTATTAGCTCAGATAAAATGGAGAAGCAAATGTTCTCTTCAAAGTAGGAAAGGGAGAGTGAATAAAAGGGATTTTCTTTGTGGAAAAAAGGTATTATCATAGGATATAAAATTAGAAAAGGTGTAGTAGCAGGAAAGCTTTAAATTACAAATGTCTTAAACCTGACCCTTTGCCTGCATAAATCCCAACAGAAGATTTAAATTAGTTATGACAGATCCAAAATTGAAACACTTCAGCAAAATACTCTGCATATTTTTTCACTGCATTATTTATTTTTATTTACACACTCTCTATGCTCTTACAGATGAGGAGGCTGGGCTGTTGAGGTTTCCAAGAGAATCATCTTCTCCAGCAATCTGGCCATTCTCAACATACTGTTGAAACAGCCAAGCAAACCCAGATTTTTCTCATTTTTCACACTCATTGGGATTTAACAGATAAGCCTGGTGACAGAACAGAGACACAACTTCCAAGCAGTGAAGTCTCTGAAAACTCTGGCTTAATATTAGTAGAATGAGCACATGCAGAAAAGGACTTTGTGAAGGCTCTTCTACCCGTGGAAGTCAGCCAGAAACCTTCCGCTTTGACTTTTCCAGAAAGTGATCAGCCGTGAAAGGCAAAAGCATTTTGGAATTTATAGAACAACTTCATGGCTAAAAACCAGCTAGTGAGTCAAACGAAATGCTGCAACCCTCCCAAGTAGATCTGTCCATGGTGCAGTAAAATGGTGGCAGCGATGTTTTTTAATGGGTAGTGTTTTTCTAAGCATAGCAAGCAGCCAGCGCTAGTGCTGCAAGACTTGAACTGTCAGACATCAAATGCCACAGTCTCAAAATGAGGAAACATAAGCTAGTATTTAGGCAGAGTTTCAAGCCATAAACGGCTGAATAATACACAGTGTAGCAGGAAACTTTTAAAGCACACAAAGGAACAAAATATGCAAAAGATATGTTGACAGACTCTTTATCAAATTAACAAGGTAGACTGCAATAAAACGGGATAAATGCTACTGATTCTCAGTGGAACAGAAATAAATTTTAAAACAACATTTATTAAAATATGCAGAAATAAAAAGAAAAAGCTGTTACATATCATCTGAAGGAAATGCTTTCCATGCTGGGCCAGAAGTAGCATCCACTCTCATCACATAATGAGGACAGATTTCATTACTATTTCTTCCTGATGCGCTTCAGATGGTGTGGTCAGGCCTTTTTAATGCTTGTTAAATTGGAGACTCCCAAAAAAACATAAAAATAAATAGGCCTAAATAAATAAAAACCACTATCTAAATACTGTCCTGGTATAGTTTTCTGGGAGACACATTACATGAATCCCTTTTGGTTACCCTCCAATCCAGCGTACTTTGGACAAACTAAGGTAGCCCTTTCCACTTTGGTTATTTTCCTGCTACTTACCTGACTACAATAAATTCTTGTCAAACTGAACTGTTTCAGGGTATTTTCAGAGCTGTGCTACATCCTAGAAACAGCTGCATTTCAGAAGCAAGTGAAGTAACTACTTCAACACGTAAAGCTTTTATTTTAGTACTTCCCCTTGCTCCAAAGTGAATTTAATGCTTAAATTGTGCTTGTGTTATTGTATGCTATGAAGACTGTCACCACAAAATAACCTTCAGAACTATAGGTGCCATATTAACACCTCTATTCATTTACACTACTATGATAATATTATTCTAATTCAAATACACCTACTCTGTAGAAATCCTAAGGGTAAAAAATTCTCACTAACATCAGAAAAGCAGAACTGCAGCTCTTCTGCAGCACCTATAGGCATGCAGGCACTTCACCTGGTAGAAGAAGAAAAGTTTATAAAACAAATGAACAGTTTATACATTGTGAGAATTATACATACTCTTTTCATGTATTCACACTTCAGATTTAGATGATAGCTATCAAATTCTACCGCCTGAATACAGCTCTAACTAACCTTTATACTCAGTGGAGAAACAGATGTTCACTTTACTTTGCAGATCCAGAGGGAGAAAGTAGTATCTTAATCCAGAATTTTGATTTTACATTACTTCTCTGTCATCTTTTGTCTCTGTATCTCTCTTCTGTTGGCATTCTCCTGGCTGCTCACTCTCCTCCCTTGCCTTCCCTGGCATGCTGTCTGTTCCCACAGTTTTGCCTTTCTATCTGCATTTTTAGTTTTTACCAAGCTTGATAGGGTAGAGCACCTTTTATCTTCATACTGCTTAATTTTAGGTCAATTTTTTTGGGTTAATAAACACTAATTTCAGACTACATTACCATTGATATAAAGACTACCTCAAATATGATGCATATGATACTAGCCTCAACCTCATTTTGTGTGTTTTTCACTACTGGCTTAATGAATTAAGCTACTTTTTCCTAAGAAAAGGATTATTTGTGCTGTTCTCCCCACACTCTTAACTCATTTCCCTAAAGACGCAGGGATGAGAGGTTCAAGATACAATTCAGTGCATTTACTAAGCTGCTACTGCCAGAGACAGAGATAGCAGCTGCTCCATCTGACAGAGAAACACAACAGTACTGGTGGCTTTTTGCTGTTTGTTACAACTTCTTATCATTGCCATGTTGGATTTGGGTCTCACAGCCCATAGGAGTCCGCTCTTCTACAGCAGCAGTGCAAAAAATTGCTCCAACACCAAGAGATACTTGTTTCTGTTACTCCTCGATTTCCTTCTTATTTATGCTGCTGAAAAGGTGCAGAGAGCAACTGCATTTTTTTCCCCTGTGACTATTTCAGTTTTATTCTGCACAAAATTTCTCTTCCTTGAGAAGAGAACTTGAGCTTAGGACCCTACCCAGGCAGAAAACCATTTTCAGTCTTATTACACTAACAGAGTGATTTTAATCTGTTATTTATCCAGCTCTGCTCTGTTGTCAGATGCATTATTTATTCGATCATCATCTAATTATTTTCATGTATTAAAAACTAGAAAGGTATTGAGTTCAAATAATAGAAAATAACACAAGAGTTTCAGAAGGCTTTTTCATCACAATCATGAAAGAGAAAATTGAAAGAAAATGACAACCAGAAATTCATCCCTGACTTACAAAATAATTGACGACTGTTTACCATAAAGAAGCAGCAGAGAAGTAAACATCTATCCAAAATACCTTGTAACTAACCATTTCGGAAGCCAGGTGAAGGACTTGTTTTGAAATTTCAAGGGTTTTGAACAGCTGAACTCTGCAGTATTTAATTTATGATGCTCTGCCAAACTTGTAACTTGCAGATGAACGCAAGCCCTTTGCAAAAATTGTAAATAAAATTTATTTGAGAACTGTCAGCATATACCAGTGTGGCGTGTCAGGTACCACAGCACTGGGGTAATGGAGAACATATACATTAAATGTCTGTCTATATATAAGAAAACCAAACACAGATGTGCATCTCTTTGCACAAAATAAATATCATACATGTTCCTAACACCTCTGAATTGCAAAAAAAGGTAGAGCAAGGGCTAGTTAAAATACAGTGAAGAAAAACCAGTGTTAAAATCAGAGAAAAAAAAACAACTTATTGTACTATACTGCCATCTCTTTTTCAAATTTTTGTCAAGTCACATTATAAATAACTTAAATTATATATTTTTCTTCACTTCCCTGAGAGAAGACTTTATGAGTTTTAAGAAGTAACCTGGTTATACCTGATTTATTCACTCCCTGCTGTCACTATTGCAACGTCCTAACACGCAACAATAAAAATAAGCATGGGAGGCTATAAATGCTGCAATTACAATATCACTGAGCAAACTGGGTATGAAAAAAAAGTGACATTATATAGGAAAAAGGCTTTGGTGATTGATGATAACACCATATAGTTAAGATGGGAAAGAGCTTCCATTTACAGTTGGCTTTATTTATCTTTTTCTCCCTGTAAGGGCTGAAACTTTTCATGCACGGTCACAGTTCTGTCGGGTATTGGATTTGTTAAGCTATTTAAAAGCTGCATGCTACATAAACAACTTTCCTGTCTAAAAACTCCAGACATTTAGTGTTTCTACCACAGTATGTCTCATGTCTGTACTTAAGAGAATTTTAAATTAAAGAAAATCTCATTAGTTTCCATACTCAGATGGGAAAACCAAAGCAGCATTAGAGGGAAAATTACTCAAAGCGTTACTTTCAATAAAATGGGTTTAAACTGCAATATTAAACTAAGTCTCCAAAGCTCAGGTCTAAGACATGTTAATGGAACTTGTCTTGGGAAGGCTAGGACTGGAGAATTATCAGCATTTTAACACTGATTACCAGAGTTAAAGCCTTTCCACCTCTTCTTTGGCAGGTAACAGAGGGCCTCTGGTCAATTGGGAGCCTCTGGTCAATTGGGAAATCACATTCTCCTATATCCTAGGAGAGAGCACAGCTCATCCTTCTGAACCTTGTGAAGACAAGGGTTTGGTGCAGATTTTTTTTCCTTAAACTTTTCATACTGGCTGCCATGACAATTGACCCCTTAGCCACTATTCAAACTTCTACACAAATGCAATGAAAAAAACGAGGTAATTCAGTTTTGTCACTGTTTAGCAAAGTAATAGGAGTAACAAATTTGCTGAGAAAGCTAGCCCACTACTGCATGAAGACAGCACTGTGGCATGCCTATTAGTCTGGAGAAGTTTAGTAGATTAATTACTGATCCTAACAATTAACACAAAAAGGGATTCTGGATACAGAAATTAATGTTTTACAGAAATGGATGGCTTATTTTTCTTTCATAGGCCTGACATTATCTCTCACTGAAAGAAGTGGATGGTTCAACTCCTGCTAATTTGGAAGACAAATATGTTGATACAGCAATTAGCTCATTGTGGGAACTACTGGAAGCAAATGAAAGAGCCCCTTCCACTGGAGGACTTCAGAGCACTTTTCAAGTGCTATTGAATTTAGCCTTAGCACTACATGGCAACAAAGCAAACAAATGCCTCCAATTCTAGCATCTGCACTGATGTATGATGCAAGTTGCTTGCCCAGGGAAAGGAATATGAAGAGACGTGGATTTATCCACATCATATATTAGGAGATTTATTATACCTTGGAGGTAACTGATACTAGTTTTGTAAAGAACTACCTCTGACTTCTCACAATCAAGTTACTAGAAAAGAACAGAGCTTTACCTTTACGCTCAAAAATGAATAAAATAAAAGAACCTTCTATTAAGTGGAACCTTTTCAGGTACTTTTTAAGGCAAAGACAGAATTAGGGATGTCAAAATCATCCTTTACAGAAATTAACTGCTACAGAGTACTGGGAGAACTCAATGCAAATGCTGTTCAGTTCATAACCCAAAGAGAATGCAGTAAGGCTCTATGTCTGGAAAAGGACTAGAAAGAAAAAGACCGCTGGGTAAAGCAATGAATTCATCTATTAAAAATAACATTCTGAAAGATGAATTTTGTGGAGCTGCACTTCCTTTCAATATTTTCATTAAATGATATATTTATACTACAAAAGCTTTATGCCTTCTGGATGTTCATGGTTTGAGGCCATTAGCATTTTTTAGCTTGTTTTTGATGCATGGGACCATTGATATGTGGAATAATGTGAAGCCGTTTTTCCCCATCAGCAAGAAAAATTATTAGAAGCAGAAAGCCTGAGTCACTTCATGGCACATTATCTCCAGTAATAAAAGGAAGGGGGTGAAAAAAAAAATGAGAGAAAAATCTTAAAATATGTACTTTGACTATTTCCATCAGGAACTGGGCTCATGTTTCACCCCCAGTACAAACCATGGTCCCTGCATAGTCAGTCACATCATTATGTGAGCAGATTTGGAAAGGACCAGAGCATCTTCCAGGCATCACAGCCTTATGCCTCTTCACCTGCTCTTACAGAAAATAGCAAATACATTTGCAATGGTCTAAAAAATGGTGATTTTCAGTTTGAAATTGAAGAGTACTGCAAAAACTGAGTTGCTCCAAAACTTTTGTTATTGAGAGCTTGCCAAGAGAGAGACAAGGATTTGCACGGAGAGGAAGCAGCAATCTGAAGCCAAGACCCTGACGCATCTGTTAGATGTCCTGACACAGGAAAGGGATGGGGTGGGCGTACAGTACAACCTCTGACAGTACAGTGACAAATTCACTCACAACTTCACATCATGGAAGCCATGTTATTGTGTGCAGCCATCACAGCTGTCACACAGCAGAGAAGAGGGTTTCTTCACTTACAGCTTTATACAAGTTTGAAGGATGAAGGAAAACAAAAATCAAAGCTGCTTTTTTTGCCTTTTTTATTTTAAATTAAAAATGGGGAGGTTTTGTTTCTCTCTTAATGCTAACACACTCCACAAAGCCCTTATTAAAAGAAGACACCGTTAAAGCAACACTAATAAAAGACACACTCATCAAATATGAACAGATTCAAAATGAACAGCATTGCAATAAACACAAAGTAGGCAATTACAGTATGGGCTAATGAGGCAAAACAGACTGAAACTCGTTACCAGCAAGGGGCACCAGGACTGGCTGCTATCAGGACAGCCATTGGAGAAAGCTGATGGAGATTACTTAGGACAAGATAGGGCCTAAGTAGGGTTTTTTAGTAAAACAGTAGGAGTGTACAGGAGATACAACTAATTAGGAAATGAGATAAACAAGACTTCATTAAATATTCCTGAACAATTTTTCTTAGGCTACTGAAAGAGCAAGAGGGTGTTTTGATTATAACACAGCAACTTCAATATAAATTCAATTAATGTGAATTATTTAAGGACAGAAATTAGCCAATAGATTACAAGTCAGAAGACTAAAGCAAAGAGCTTAATATGATTAAAAACATTAAAAGCTTTCTACATTTGAGGGTTATACCACCTGTCATTATATGAGAGGGAGATAAATATCCCACAAAATATACATTCTCTTCCCTTCCAGCACAGGCCTTGTAGAAATGCTGCCCATTAAACACTGCTGCAACATCAAGCCCTTTCTGAGATTTCAGTTTCCTTCAATCTATCTACTGGATTTACACAGGGTCTGTAAATTGCTAATTCAGCAGCCACCTTCATTGCTGGAGGAGGGAGATGACAGCCACAGTGCTATGGCCAAAATCCAGCATAGAAGCAAGAGGAAAGAGTATATATAATTAAAAACCATCAAGCCACCTCCTCTTTCTACTAAGGCTGTTTCAGGAGACACCAGTTTGGCTGCCACAGGACACACAGCTAGGGCAGTGGCAGGCAGGGGTGCTGCGTAGCCAGAGGGACACTTAATCACCCACCAAAGCCACTGCTACCATTGACAAATAGGCAAAACATGAAATAAAGTGGCAACAATCAGGAACAACTCATGAGACCTCTCATCTAAGGCAGCTTTAGAGCAAAAGTTAAAAATAAAAACTGTCTACAAGGTGAAGATCATGGAGGTAATAAAAATAATAAGCTAAACTGTTACATTACAGGGGCATAAAAATTAAGCACTCCTCACAAGAACCTACTTGTGGCTGATCCATCTTCTTCTTCCCCCCCGCTTACCTATTTTTCTGACACTATGGATTAACACAGCTCAGCCTTCCCTTAGCACTGCAGCCAAAGCAGAAACAAGCAAGTGCCAAGAAAGTGCTCCATCTTGACATCTTCCTTCTATGCTCACTGAGCTCCAGCATACAAACAGGTATATTTATTCATCTTTTTTACTCTCAGAATCATGCTTTACATTAAATCCTTTTTTCATTCCTCTTCCCCAGGGAGCATGCAACATGCATCATTCTCTACCATCCATCCTCTCCTAAAAGGCTCTTCTCATTCATTGGAATATTTTAATCCCTCTTCTCCACAGCTGCTCCAGTTAGGGATGTTTTTTTGAGCATAGAAGTGTGTTCACTATTGCCAGGGAATATGAAATTGCCAGGGATATGTCTGTCTGTTACTAGAATTATCTCTTCTGAGGTGCCCCTTCACATTTTTCAAGCATGAGAATGGTGGTACATGGTCATCTTAGGATGAGGGAAGATAAATAATGAGATGATCCCATGTCACTGAATCATAGGACTGTTTTGGCTCGAAAAGACCTTCAAGATTGAGTCCAACCTTCACAACTGTTAAGGCTTTCAGTGGTAAGAACTAATCTTCAAATACAACAAAAACTTAACATCAATATATATAAGAACAGGCAAAGAACTTCAAAATTCTAAGCAAAAAAACTCTTTACAGGATCTACCAATTACCACTGTGTGTCCCATAAACCACTTTGCAAATAATTGCTCCTGTTTTCACTGTTGATCTACATATTGTTATGCTGGCTTCTCAAGAAATGTTTTCATAGTATTTATTGCCAAGGAACATCCTCTCACTGCCATGACTCAAGGTAGTCAATAACTGCTGCTCTGTTGTGAAATTCAACGTGAAGGCCAAACACCACCAGCCCACAGCATACTAAGTTCTAATAAACTGCATAATTAATATATTCAATACAAATGAGAAATTATGTTACATCTTTTACTTCCATGTCTTTAATTATCTTGTCTTTCAACACATTTTAAGAAGTCTTACATCACCCAGCTGGTCTTAAAAGCCATAGATTTATGGCTATGGGCTGATTTAATCATTTATTTCCATCTTTCCTACATGTTTCAGCTTATACAGCATTTTGTCTACATTTATTATGTTACAACCATATAGGAGACCTAAAATGTATGTAAATCTATTCCTAAACACAGAATATTAGATAAATAACAAGGTGTTGGGGTTGAGGGGAACAATCCTGGGTTTTTTCTACTTAAAAAGTACATATAGCTTCCTAGTAACATTAATGTTCAGGATTAAATACTCCAACTTCAAAAGAGACCAAGGAAAATATTCACTCGGTGCCAAGCAGTAGTCAAAACCGAAAGGACTGGACAAAATGCATGCAAAAAGCACTAGCAATGTTCTTGTAACCTTCAGGGATGGGAAGAAGGTACCAGTTGAGGACAGTTTGATAACTTCTTTATGTTCTATATCATTTACATTAACTATGAACTTTAAAAAAAAAAAGGCATGGCAAATAAGGTTTTCATAAACCTCATTTCATAAAACTTTCACATTTAGAAAGGAATAATGGCTGGGGTTTATTTTTAAAAGTCCAAGTCACTGTCACATGCTGAAGTGTGTGGCAAATAAGACAAACACTTTTTTTATCTCCCTGTCTGAATGATACACACACAAACCTGACAGGTTAGTGGGCTGGGGAAGAAACCATGTAAGTATGAGCATGTGTGTACATGAGAGAGACTTTACTAAGTCCATTTACAGGCTGGTTCCTCCATCTCACATGCAAGTCCGTACTTCCACATTTCCACCATGCACTTCCATTTTGGCCTTCACTGAATTCATGCAGCTCTGGTGTGAATTCCCTGCACTGTTCTAGGTCACACTTCAGCAAAGAAAGAAAGTTCACCATAAGGGACAGCTACTTCCCTCATACAAATTGTGCATACATGGGGCATCAACTGAACTGAAAACAGAGGTAATGGTTTGTGTTTAAAACATGACTTGGAGAACTGGAGACAGCTTGCTGTTACATGTCAAAGCCAAGAAAATAATTACAGACTAGAAAGCAGCTTCAGACTGCACTTGGATATTACAAGTCTGTGTGAGATAAGGTGCACAAGGCAGTCAGGATTAAATGCCAGTCCTAGCAGCGATTTCTTCATGCCTGTGATTGCTCTGATAGGTGATGGGCTTTAGTAGCTCTCCTTAATGTTAAATTACAAGATCTTAGGGAGCAGAGACAGCTAAGAAGGAAAAAAATAAATAAAAATCTCTAAATCTGGCAAATCTCATGAATGCTCTTGTAAGTTCATGTATCTTAACTCTGATGCAATTGTCCTATGGAAATCCTTCAGTATATTACTGCAGATTACCAGGGACTGAGGGAACACATTACAGAACATGCAAAAGCATTTAAAGAAATTCCAGTTACACTGGCTTCTGAAATACTCCAATATTAGCTTGTGTGTGATCTTGTCCATCTGACTGGCTCTATAATGTTCCAGCTGTCATGTTAATGCATATACACATTCAGAGTAAGTGCATAATTTAGTACTCTGCCAGTTGTTGCTAATGCATTAAGCAGTAATGCTCATCTCAAAAACATCATTTTATTTGGTGTCATGCTTCAAGTAACTCATGAAAACTGGCCTGCAGTCTTAGTCCTCAAAACAGTGCAGGTTACCTGTTGTAACATCATTGTCTGTATCATTATTTACAGTATCTGAATGCTTTTGCCTCCCATGGTTAGTTCTAACTCTCTGTAGATTTTTAATCAAACTGTGTAAAATATCAAACTACTTCCTCAGGTAGACCTGCAGTTCTTCACAATTTCTGTCTCTTTTGTTCATTAGTTTTCTTTTGCAACAATAGGCAAATTTATGAGTTTCAGCTGGAGATTATATATATTTTCACAAAATGAATAAATGAAGTAAGTAATCTTTTCCATCAGGATTTTATACATCTCATCAGACCCTACACAGTCCACAACCTTTCTTTCTCCAGTTAAAGAAGATGTTCTTTGAGTGTTTCTCCCTATGTATGTATTTCATTGTTCTCCTACATCTTTTCCAGTTACACTGGAAAACCTTGTTTGAAGGGGATCACAACATTAGTTGCTTGTTTAAGCAATTAATCCCAAGGGCTGTGTAGCAGCCCTTAAGAACAAAGGGGTCCAGGATGGTTGGACCTACTTCAAACAGCAGCTCTTGAAGGCACAGGAACAGGCTGTGCCCATGCGCCAAAAGATGAGCCAGCAGGGAAGGCGACCGGCCTGGATGGGCAAGCAGCTCTTGAAGGGGTTCAGCAGTAAAAAAGAGGACATATTGCCTTTGGAAAGGGGGGGAGGTAACTAGTGATATGTTTAAGGATATTGTTAGATCATGTCAGAGAAGAATTTGTAAGGCAAAAGCCCAGTTAGAGCTTAAGCTGGCCACTTCTGTGAGGGATAATAAAAAGCATTTTTATAAATACATTAATGCTAAAAAGAGGGGCAAGAAGAACCTCCACTCTTTATTGGACCTAGGGGGGAACATTGTAACTAAAGATGAGGCAAAGGCTGAGGTACTAAATACTTTCTTTGCCTCCGTTTTCACAAGTAAGGCAGGAGGACTTCAGGATAACTGGCCTCCTGAACTGGCAGATGGGGTCAGGGAGCAGTATAATCCCCCTGAAATCCATGAGGAAGTAGTTAGGGATTTGCTGAGCCACTTGGATCCCCACAAGTCCATGGGACCAGATGGGATCCATCCTAGGGTGCTGAGAGAGCTGGGAGATGAGCTGGCCAAGCTGCTCTCCATCATTTACCACCAGTGCTGGCTCACTGGAGAGGTCCCAGATGACTGGAAACTGGCCAGTGTGGTGCCCATCCACAAAAGGGATGGAGAGAGGAACCTGCAAACTACAGGCCTGCCAGCCTGACCTCAGTGCCAGGCAAGATTATGGATCATCTTGGGGGCAATCACAGTGTACTTGCAGGATGGCTAACCAGCACCAGAACAAGAGGACACAGTCTCAAGCTGCACCAGGGGAAGTTTAGGCTTGAGGTGAGGAGAAAGTTCTTCACAGAAAGAGTTATTGGCCATTGGAATGTGCTGCCCAGGGAGGTGGTGGAGTCACCGTTTCTGGAAGTGTTCAAAAAAGGATTGGATGTGGCACTTGAAGCCATGGTTTAGTTAGTCATGAGGTGTTGGGTGATAGGTTGGACTTGATGATCTCTGATGTCTTTTCCACCCTTATTGATTCTATGAACATGTGGAAAGTCTCCTTCCCACTCCTTAAATGATACCTCACATCTAAATATGACTTATAGACTCATAGAATTGTTAGGGTTGGAAAGGACCTCAAGGATCATCTATTTCCAACCCCCCTGCCATGGGCAGGGACACCTCACACTAGATCAGGTTGCTCAGAGCCACATCCAGCCTGGTCTTAAAAACCTCCGGGGATGGGGCTTCCACCACCTCCCTGGGCAACCTGTTCCAGTGTCTCACCACTGTCATGGTGAAGAATTTCTTCCTAACATCCAATCTAAATCTACTCATTTCTATTTTTGTTCCATTTGGGAATTTCTTTTCAGGTTCTTAGTTGTTTTCCTTGCTTTGGTAAAGCCTAGAGCAGCACCAGTTTTTTGGCATAAATCACAAATTAAAAGCTACAAAATACACCATATTTCATACATTTAAGCCATCTGGTCCATTCAAGAGATACATATTTAATCTAAGATTGGTCAGAATGGATGAACTGGATGCTAAGCATCTCTCAGCAGCTTGAGAAGACGTAAAACAAGGGCACAGTGAGGACAGCTCTTCCTGGCTACCTTAACAGTATATTTTAACCTTTATAGGGTCACTGTGAAGAGTGACACAATATGGTTAGTTCAGCCTCCCCTGCTTATAAAGTCTTTGAACATCACATTGAAATGGACAGTGCTGGGCAACTCACACCAAGAGCATCTTGAGTGCCTCCTTATATGCTCATTAAGCACCCCCTACTACACTGCCCTTAAGTTTACTAGCCTATTCATTACATACTAGCTTCTCAGCCCTGACTAGGGCTGGTTTTACAATCAAGGTGTTTATTACATTCCTAGTCCTCTCCCTAAGCCTTCTCCTTTGTTTTACCCATGGCATCCAGTCATATGCCTTCTACTTCGCACCAAACATTTTCCTTCTCAACTTAAAGGTTCCCAAGAACTTGCTGCAACAATACAAAGGCTGTCTGAAAGCTGACTACAATTCAAGGCGGGGGTGGGGAACAACCCAAATTCAAAACCTTTTATAAACAATTTCTGTTCTTAGTGCAAACATAACTGGCAAAGAGCTAGTGCTACTACTGTTTTTAAAGAAGTAGCAGGAAAATGTAGTAATGCCTGTACTCCCTCCTCCTTAAGCATGAGAAGCAGAAGAAACCGATTAAATGATCCATACTCCCTGGCTATACAAAATGAGTACAACTCCAATGGGATAACTGAATTGTGGGGACTGTGTGATTTTTAGGAAGGAATCTGCTGCAATCACAAACTCTTAAATTCCATTTGTACAGAAGGCATTAATTTCAGCCACAGAGAAAGCACTACTTTGGAATACAGGCTGAAGGAGAGTACATGAAAAAAGGCTGTTTTGTGTAGATTCATGTCTTACTGCATCACCCCATACATACAGCATGAGAAACATTAACTAATTATTTAACATTTGCATACAAATTACATATTTGGGGGGGGTTGTGGCACAGTTCCCTGTGTGATCTTGGGCCAGTTTCTGAACCTCTCTAAATCTATGCTCCCTTGTTTGCAAAACAGATTAATATTAGTTATGCAGAACAGGGTGAGGCTCAATTAACTCAGGTTTGTGTGAAGAGCTTTCTGATTTTCAGATACCACACAGAAGAGGGACTGGAAAAATTCATTTAAGAAGCAAAGCAGCACGTAAGTCCACATCCACACAACAAGCATTTGGCATATCAAATTCAACCAAAATTTTTACTAACATCTCTTTGCAGTAGCAGCAAAAATTGCATTAGCAGAAAGTATAAAACAAGTTTATAAAAAAAACTAATTCACTCACTTCTTCCTGATTTCTAGGTCTGAAACAGGAACACATCTCAGGCCAGCTCCCAGCACCATGAGAGATGATGTTAGCAAAACAGTTACTCTCAGACCTAGGATGAAAAAAATAACAGTATTTTTTAAGTTGTCAGCAATGTTGCAAAAAATACTGCTTAAATATATATGTGTCTATATCCAGTCTCAGAGAAGTAACATCTCTCTTTCAAATCATAAACACTTCGGTGCTGATACAAATTACAGATACATTAGGAGATCCTGTGGGGTTTTTTTATGGGTACATTCTAGAACAACAAAGGCTTACTCTTGGCATTTTATTGTACAGGACTGTACCCAAAATCTTACAGTCTTGGAAGTGAAAAACAGTAATAGATGTATCAAAATGTACAACGTGCCCTTTAGAATTGGAAGCATCAGGGAATATGCTCCAGGGTGTGATTTGAAATCTAGGCAGATCCAAAGAAAAATGTGGACCTGTACATTTTTCCCAACTACTTAATGAGCACACAGAGCACGGTTACTGTTTTCTTGCGTAACGCAGATACCGTTTAGTCCTGAAGAAACAACCATTTATTCAGGGGGACAATGTGCAAGCCTTTTTTTGCAGTCCTTGCAATTAGGCCAGGTTTTTGCTGCGCTCAGCTCAAATTGTCAGAGGTTGTAAATATAGTACATTAGGAAAAAAAGCTACAATTGACTGATTTCCTGAATATGTTTTTCCCCATACTGCGATTCTTGTCTGAGAAACACTTAGATCAGAAACAATTTTATCTTAGTGCTGCAATCCCTTTTGCAAGCAGTTTACTTGCTGCTGCTAAGGTGTTTCCATCAGCAGCAAAGACAAAGAGAATGGTGATAGCTAAGGGGCCTAATGTCTAAAATATTGTAAAATACCAAAGTTGTAAACATGCACAATTAAAAACCACTGACACGGTCTATATCTGTTAAGTCATCAAACTTGAAAGAACTTTACAGCAATAAGCAGAAAATACAGGGCTTCCATGTTCTTAGCAGAAAATAATAAAAATGATTACAAACACACAGTACCTCTGATCACAGAAACATTAGGGGTTGGAAGGGATCTTGCAAGATCAACTAGTCCAAACTCCCTGCCAAAGCAAGGTCACCAAGAGCATGCCGCACAGGAACACGTACAGACAGGTTTTGAAGTCTCCAGAGGAGACTCCACAAACTCTCTGGGCAGTCTGTTCCAGTGCTGCATCATCCTCACTGTAAAGTTTCTCCTCCCGTTGAGGTGGAACCTCCTGTGTTCCAGCTTGTACCCATTGTTCCTTGTCCTATCAATGGGCACCAAAAAAGAGACCATCTCCTTCATCCTGACACCCACCTCTCAGATATTTACAGACTTCTCGTCTCAAGACTCTCTGTCTTTCCTTATAGGAGAGATGTTTGGGTGAAAGTAGTAACTACCCAAAACACAGAAGGAAAGAGAAAAGTCCCTTTGATAGTTCACCTAATAAACAATTTGTTTTCTAAAACTGTCAGAGAAGCACTTCCTCCACATTAATGACTCCTGTAATTTGTACAATTCAACCCACAGCTGTACTAAGTATTTTGTCTTCATGTGAATTTTATGGAGGGTTTAGAGCATGTATTTTACCAAATAATTTTAGAGGACAAGAACTCACTTTGCTCTCATTGCAACAGCTCTTAGCGAGCCTCATTGATGAGTATGCAACTCTTTGCATTGGACATTGCACAAGCCAACCACAGCTGCTCTCTGAACCCAACCCAGGACAACTCAAACAAACAAAAAGTTAATGTTACAGGTTTCCTGAAATGGAAGTATGACTTCCTTTGACATGGCTCAGTCATTAACAAAAGGAATGCCAACTGCAGTCCAAAAGACACCTCAGATCCCTAATGCCTTGGAGAGGTATCATCAGTCAAGAACATTTGTTTCCTTAAGGACTTCCAACGTCTGCCCAGACTTACTTGCCTGACTCTGTGTTCAACCATCACATGTTGCTGTTAAACTGGTTTTTCAAGTGTGGATGTTCAGAGAGCCCTAACGAAATGCCCAGATAATAAGGCTGCTCAAAATCCTGTTGTTCTTCATGTTTGCTGGGCCACAACATAAGCCTTCATGCCATGCTTAACCCCATATTACCATACTGCATATGTTGTGGGGGTAATTGTTTGTATCAGGATCACATATGTGATGCTTCTGCCTTTTCTCCTGGGAAATTAATCTCCGTTAGCACTGGTTTTGTGCATAATGAGAATGAGTACGCAATGAGAATTAGAATTTCATTGATGGAAAACTGGAACACAAATCTTCTAACTGAAAAATCAGAAGTTTTCCATTTGGAAATACTGCTGCAATGTTTCAGGAAAGCTTTAGTAATGTACATACCACCACCTTATTTTCCATATAAAACAGGCTCTTCTAAAATTGTATTTCACAACACACGGCACATTCTGTCTTTCAGGAGACACAAGGACAGAGACAGCCTGGAAGGTTCTGCTCATAAAGGGTACCACAGGAGGCAAAGGCCAGGTGCAGGCCCAGGGCACAGCAGTAAGTAAGTATTATACAGAAGTGTTAAGTTTAAGTCACCACAAGACATGAGAAGTGTTTCCAGATAAAAGACTTACTTGATTTTAAATGTATTTAAAACCCAACCAACCAAAAATGACAACAGCAGCAAACAAACAAAAGCTAAAAAAAAACAAAACAACACACCAAACCCCCACTGTAACCAAACCCAAAATAGAAAGCAAAAACCAAGGAAAAGTTTCAAATTAAATCTGCAGCAAAGTTCCCTAAGAAAAACAATAAACAATTCAGTGAAAACTAAGCTGGATGTCAAAGTTTTCCCCCAGACCTAATTTTAAGCTTATCTTTAATATCAACTTGACATGATGGGTTATTAAAGAAAAAGAGAAAAAGAAAATATCAGTTACAGCCTCACAGTCAAGTATGTTTAATCTCTTCAAACATTCTTTGAAGTCCTCATCTTGAATATTATACACTGTAATGTAGCACTTTTAAATGTTTTGATCACACCGATTATGCTTTGGCCTTTTTCTTTTCCCCATCTGAACATGTAAACACACCCCTAAAAATTCCTTCAGTTAAAGCTGCATGTTGAAGACGATGACACCACAGTGAACAAGTAAAAGACTGTCAAGCAGTGTGTTAGGAATTTTCTTTGCTAATTACACGACGTATTTCCACCTTCTAAGCACCCTCCCCTTTTATTTTGCTTTAAACTCACTGAATCCATATCCCTTTTCATCTTTCATAGTATCAGTCAGGGTTGGAAGGGACCACAAGGATCATCTAGTTCCTATCTGTTAGAAATAGGTCTTTAATAGTGTTTTCATAATTATTTCAGTGGGTTTGCTTTGAACATTGCAGTGGCCCTTAATCTGAATTGGACATCTTGTACTCCTACTCTAAAAGGGGCACCCCAGAGTGTTTCAGGTAGCAGCATGCATCAGAGCAATAATAAACCAAAGTAACCAACTAAGGCTGAAAAAATACATAGCATGTGAACCTTGCAAAAAGTATTTACTCTAAGTAATCTACATAACCAAAGCTCTGAGTAGATGTACCTAACTTCATTAATTTTGCTTTCCAAATGCAAGGGCTAATTGACCAGGAGGCTGCGCTACAGCTTGCTTAAAATCCATCATCCAGTTTCCAGTCCTTTTCTCTCATCCAGTTTCCAGTCCTTTTCTCTCAGAGGTTTCTGGCATGTGGCTGGAAAGGGGAGAAACTCCTATAAAAGGTTTTTCTGCCTTTCTGCGCATTTCTCCTTAGCTGCCCATTCCCATCATACTCTTGAAGAAGATTTCTGGGCCCCACAGGTGTCACTGACTGTTGAGGGAAGTGTGGCCATGCTCAGAACGGCCAGATGCCATTGACAGTAAAAGAAAAGTCTGAATTAGCAGAAGAAATTTGGTCAGTAATAAAAAGCTGTATTAGTTATCTTTTATGAGAGAAACAGTCAATACTGTTCAAGTGTTTAGGCCTCCTGCATCTAATAACATGGTCTGCTTTACAACTTTAGCAGCCCACACCACATTTGCTGGGCTTTGTTTAGCTTTAAAACAACTACCCCCATCTCCTGCCACTATCAGAGACCTAACACAAACTTGCAATTTACAATCTTCATAACTCTCCTGCAAAACACATACTTTTAACCTTGTCAGGATCACGTTGTACTAGTAAGTCTTAATGATTACTTGTGCTGGTAGGATATGCTAACCAGATCTGGACCCTGGAACACTCCAAGCTGGACCACTGGTTTCTCTCTGCTAGTAAAGTATACGCTGCAGTAATACATGTGGGTGGCATGATAAAACCAGGGCCCCACCATCACACACAGCCCAAGACAGAAAACGAGGAAAACCAAAGTGCACTGCCACATGGACTCACACAGGAGTGGGTGGCAGCAGCTGCCAGTGGCACCCTGCTGGTCTTCAACTCCCTCATTGCAACATCAAACCATAGGGTCCAATACATGAGTGCTGCACCCCCCACAAGTCTTCCAGAACATCTTACTTTTGAGATGTTTTTTAAAGTACATGAAAAGAAAATGCATTTCACCCTCTCACACTGCATTACTGACTTACAAGTCACCCAATAAGTGATTTCCGTCCAGTTTAATGAGAAACTTTTAAAAAGACTCCTCATTCCAACTATTTGTACATTATCATTTTGTCATTCAGAAATAAAGTATGACTAGCAACTGTTTGATGCTTATGTAAGCTTTTAAGAAGTATGATCATTCCTTCTCTCACCTGTTATAACATCATAAAACACATGACTGACAAACTGTAAAAACCAAATCCTTCCTCACACAAAACACATATTCAAGTCAAACCCATCTTCACATGGAGAAGTGGTAGTTTCTACTTATGCTGTCTAGTGGCAGCAAGTACAGTGTGCACTGCCCCAGGTGAGAGGCCAGTGCACAGCAGCACCTGTTTCCCCAGAGTATCACACAATTGGCAGATATCGTTTGGTGTCATTGTGTTGTCGTACCTTGCCATGAAGCAAATTCCAGTTGGATGTGCAGAACAGTTTATACCTTTCTATTATGAATAACTGAAGCTTGACTAGAGGAAAGACTGCCAGGTTCAGCCCTCCACCTGCTATTGCCAGCACTGGATTTCCCTCGTACAGATCACAGCCCCTGCTCGGGGATGCATTAACAAGGGGTTTCCTTCCCTTGGCTGCAGATACTATAATCAGTATCCTCACAAATAAACAATACAGCAAGGCTCTAATTAAAAACTATTGACATCAGCCTGCTGCACAATTTCCTGAGTACTTAAGGATCAGGCTGGAAGCAAGAACAGTCCCTTCTGACACTGTACCAAAGCTTAACTACTCCACTCTTATTTTCACTACATCACATCTAGCTAAAAAACATCCAACCAACAAACAAGCAAAAACAAAAGTCCTGTCTTCCTGCACATAGATCAGGAATGAAGAACTCAGTGTCAACAGACATTCCAACAATTCACTGTTAAATTCTGCTTTTTCTTCCAATTTAAAGCACATTCATTTTTCAAACGAATGTTTGCTTTGCCTTTCCTGATAAACCACAGGCTCATGCATTTTTCCTTCTATGAAATTAAACCTCCCAACAACAAAAAATCTTTACCTTTGGTTTCAGTTACGCAAAGCACTAAGCTCCAAGACCTTCACAATTTTTCTTTGGTCCTGGCATTGTAAGGGCATGTGGTGACAGGACAAGGGGCAATGCTTTTAGACTACAACAGGGTAGATTTAGATTAGAAATTAGGAAGAAGTTCTTTATTATGCAGTGAAATACTAGAATGGGTTGCCCAGAGAAGTTGTGGACATCAAGCAGTTAAGAGAAGGCTGGATGAGGCTTTGAGCAACCTGATCTAGTGGGAGGTGTCCCTGCCTTTGGCAGAGGAGTTGGAACTACATCTGTAAGGTCCCTTCCAATTCAACCCATTCTATGAGTCTCTGCTTTTTGCATCTTGTCTAAATACCCTCCTCATTCTTCTAGCATATTTTTTTAAATGGGTTTCTTTGCTGGATACCAGTTCTCCGTTTCATAGGATGAGTCCCTTTGTCTTCCTCCTTAAAGTGTGCCTTTACATTTAGCCATAATAAAACGAAAGCTTGATTAAACAGCTCACTTTGTCAAGGCATCCTGAAAGCTCTGCACTGAACTTCCTCCTTCACCATTATCTACTACTCCAGAAATCTCTGTATTTTAGATGTAATTCTGCCAAAATTATACTAATAGCTGTGCCATTTACTCTCAATAAGATCAGTTATCTTTGTCATGATTAACCCCCCCCCCCCCAACCCCTGCTACCTTTCTACTAAACACAGTGAATAAGCTTCTATTGTGCCTGCACTTTGCCAAATTGATTACTGTCATTACAGAGGATAAGCAGCAATCGTCTTTCAGAAGAAGCCTCCTTGCATCAAGCAATAAAAATTTCGAAAGAAAAGAACCTTTTCACTGATGTAAAGACTTCATAGCAGCTATGTGGTCCCAATCTTTCTGCTAACACACAGAACAAATTTGAAAAATCACTGTATTGGGCTTGCCTTAGGTTCCACAAAAGCACTTGATTGCAAAGGAGCACAAATTGTGTTTGGAAACTCAATGGAAAATAAATACACTCATGAATGGCATCACACATGGAATCAAGAAAAAATTGGAACCAAATACAAAGACTGATAACACCTGATACAAAGATAACAACTACCTGGTCATATGTATCAATAAAAATTTACTCCTAATTTGAGTGTCAAGATACGATGGGGTGCCATTAAGCACAGCCTGGAATGAACTTTCTCTTGGGCTGCATGATGCTGCTGCCTGTTATCACCTTGTCTTTCATAAGCTGTATTTTTACATCAATTGAGCCCAACTCTTTCCATCCATTTCCCTGGCTCTATGGGGCACTGCCAAATCAGCAACCAAATCTCAACTGAAAAGGCTTAGGACTTGAGTATTTTTCTTCTATTTGAAAATGAAGCAAAGTCAATTTAAGCATTCTGCATGGCAGGTGACAGCATCCTTCTGGTATCTAGTAGTAACATATAGGACCTGTCTGAAATTAAATAGACCCAAAGCTACATTTCAATACCCAGTCTCATCTAGGATACAGAAAAAGCAGACCTTTTCCTGTACAAATCCTACAACACAGCCCAGTTTTACCTTTCAGAGGAGGACTGCACGGCAACAGCAGACTCTAGTAGATACTATGCTCCAATTTCTGCCTGACACAAGCAAGGCAGACTGAGACCCCCCCCCAGACAAATTATGTGCTGGAAATCTCTTGAGACATATATGTAGGAGGAGGTAATGACCTTCAGAGGGTTAATTTCCCTTTGTAATCTCTTACAGCTGCTGCTACAGAATCTGTCAGCAATAGCTGCCCAGTTAATACCCAAACTAACAGCAGGAGTTTGAAAGTTGCAACTTCATGTGTGAAATTTAAATTCAAGGAAACAAACTTTGTATGTATAAACACAGCAACTCAAGCAAAACTATTCCTTTGCTTTGATACAGACTTCCTAATCAGGGTCAGAAACTGAGAAGAGCCATATCCCAGAAGTGTCATCATGAGTGATGTGGGGGAATCTGCAGAGAAGTCTCTACTAGATCAGGAAGAAAAGTGTTGCCAGGGTCCAGATCCACCCGGAAGATGAAGTTATCTCTGCTGCTCACGCTTGTTGGACGTACACAGCAATGTTGTGTTCAAAACCAAAAATGAGCATTAACACTTGTCTCTACCTTCTAGTCAGTGAATCTCAGATTGAAAAACATGCATTCTCTGCATAAATGGCACCATGCAAGTTCTTGGAAGAAAAGCATCACTCCCAGATTCTGAGGTTAGTTAAGGATCTTGTAGAAAATACCAATATAACTAAGACAATCAAAGCACAAAAATCAGCCAGCCAGTGTTTCAGAGAGAAGACAGGCATCTTGAAGGAAATGACTGAACAGTAACGACTGAAACAGATGTAGAAGCTGCTAGGATATAATTGTGAGAAGCAAAGCTAAATATAATGCAGCCAACAATTATTATGACAATCACACAACCTTTCTGCAATTCTTGAGCTGCTGCATCTTTCTCTGTGTGCAACCTGATTGTCAGAAAAACAAGACACTTAAGCATTCACACTCTAACTGCACTGTTCAGTTCAGGTTTGTATTGTAAATGCTCTTCTTGGCTTATGGTACTTTCCTTGTTTATTCTTCCTCCTTAACATCAATTAAAGCATATTAAAATCCTTATTTTTATGTTTGCTCTAGATACATGAATTTGACTACACCTGTTAGAAGGAATAATAGACTATCACAGCCATGTCAAGAGGCCGCAGGGTGCTTTTGCCTCTTTTGCATCAGAGAGGTCAAGCCAATGCAATCAGTGGACCCCTCCTGTTGTAAGACTTCCCCAGCATATTAAGCAAGCACATAACCAATCCTAAAAAGATGTCAAGCTTAATTCTCCAGCTCTCCATTCCTCTACACTTAGTTGCTACAAAGATAATGACCTAAGTTCTTCTATGGTGATTTAGCTCCATTACCATGGACTAACCATGGTTGGTGGCAGACTATCCCGTAAACAAAAGGCAAGTAATTCAGAGCTTGTGCAGGAGTTTAGGAGTTTAAAGTAATCCTGATTTGGAGAACTGAACAAGCTTAATCTGAGCTTTTGGATATATGAAAAGGTAGTTTACAAGTATTGAAGTTTCTCCCCCACATCAGCTAAGGTTTTTGAAGCATCCTAACAGTTTAACATCAACAATGGAAAAATGAATGGCAAAAGATGCCGATCAAAAATCTGCACTGCAAGTTTCTGCAAGTGTTGTAAATTCTATTTACCAATCCAGAGACTGACATTTTGCCTGGACAGATAAACAAAGCATTGAATTGAATGGTATTTGCCTGGAGATCAAATTGCTGATCTTAGAATCAGCTTTAGACTCTTTACTAAAACAGCTCCTATTCTTAAATACTGTGTTTCTTGGCCTCAAAGGAGGCCAATTATTTTAGCTGTTTATCGATATTATACATTTTAGTGCATTGGGCATCCATTTTATCTGCAACTAATCCAAGTGCAATGAACCTCTCAACTCTTGCAGAGTGACTTTGAGAGAAGAGAGCACTGGCTTGGGGCAGTGGGACCTGCATCTCTCAACATGCCTTATGAAACTGGGCAGGTCATTTATCTTCTGCTTCACTTTTAACACCCCCCCACCCCACCCCCACCCCTTGTTTACTCAGGCTACAAACACTTGGAAACAGGAGCTTGTCTCACCATTAGTGTTACAAAGGCTAGTAAATCAGGTCTTCTCTTGGCTTGGGGGTCAGTTCAGTGCTTGGATACAATAAAAAAATAAAAATACAATAAAAAAGCTATTTGAATGCTGTGAAATTTATACAGAAATGCAAGAGGTGTCATTTCTTCCATCACCTCAGGTACCTCACTTTTAGTCTCAACTCCACTTTTTACTGAAACACAAAGATTTGGGTGCATCATTTAATCTATATTTGCCATTTGATAAAGTGGAAAACTATGCAATGGGACATGACAAAACCAGCAAATAATGCAGTTGGAGACTAAACTTCATTAATTTTGAAGCCAAATCATGGATGCTCATTAACAAGTCGAGAGAAAGTAACACACAACAAGACTTTGCTCTTGCTGTTTTATTTCTGGATGAACGCCGACGATCCAAGTCCTTTCAGCACTGAACAAAGGGAGGGAAGCCTTTTCTTTTCTCTTCCCACTCATTTCAAGGACTCCCGATTGCACAGCAGGCTTAATTACTACACAACTAACTACAGATCCTTACCTGTGGCGAAAGAGAGGAAAAACAATCTCTCTTGTACACATCTGTCAGGGAAGATGTTCTGTCATTATCTTAGTGGTACTTGCCCACACCACCCAGTGGTGCATGAAATTCTTCATTTTAAGAAATAGAGAGGCATTTTGCTATATCACCAGAGTATCAAGGAGCAACCATGCAGCAAGGATTGGCAGCTACAGTAAATACCGCCTAGAGCATCTGCTAAGCAGGACGCTAAGTGCAAAGTTTCTCCTTTTCACTATCCCTGCTGCAAGTTGAGAGAAAAACAGCCTTACAAGTCTCACGGACATAACATCCACGCAAGTCCTGTGACTTGTAGGAAAGGTCACTGCGGCAAGCTTTCAATTTTCCTCTGTGTGAACAGTTTCGCAGTTACTTGAACATTAGAATGCATTAGGCACTATTTAGGGTGCATAGGTCATCCTAAAAGACACCCTTTGCAGTCCTGTAATGGGTCCTAAACCCATTACATTTTTTAAGGCTCCTGATCAATTATTAGGCTCATATGATTAACTAAAAATACAACTCCACCTTTCTTACCTCTATCAAAAGAGATGGCACTCATAAAAAATAGCCAAATAAACAAAAAGAGCTGCTGAAGTCCTGTATTCCACAAAAAATATGATCAGACTGCAGAAAGCAGAAGACCTCTCACTTTCAAAACACATCACTCCCTCAAGCTGAGTCATATGGATCTCCAGCCTCAGAAAGAGGAAAAATCTAGACATTCTCTCTACTACAAATCTTCATGAGGAAGCTTAATTCGTAGCTTTTAAGGAAGTTGGGTTGTTGATCACAAGCTTCTGCAGCACTATTACAGTTACTGCATGGCCACAGAGTCACAATAGGACATGCACTAAGGAGCATTAAACCCCAAAATTATTTCAGGAAAGGATGGAATAGCTTGGAATGTCACCACAGAGAGATGGGCAGAGCAAGCCATGATTCCCCTTGCCCCAGGATTATAACTAAGAAAATTCTTAAAGATACTTGGATCAGCAAGGTCTTTGGTCTGCTCAGCAAAGGCTATTCCAGCTATACCAGGTTTTATTAGAAAATATGCCAAATATTCTAATAAAAAAAAAAAAATCCTTAAATTTACTTCTGTTCAGGCATTGAGGGGGTAGGGGGAGGAGGCTGAGTGTTTATAAACTAAATATTTTTGCTTGACAATGTCAGACTATAGATTTTCACAACAGGGAACAATTTCAGAACCTGTGCTATGTACTATCAATTTCTTGAACTCTGAAAAGGCAAGAAAATATCTCCCAAGAAAAGGGCTCCCTTCCTACAAGTAAGGCTTTTCTTGCCAGAAGGGGGGGGAAAAAAAAAGAAAAAAGAATCTAGGTAGAAATTGGCAATGCAGAAAATATCTGAACTTTATTATCAAGTAATGAACCTCTTTTTTGCATTTTCTCCAGACTTTTTTTTTTTTTCACTCCTAAAACATAACATGAAACTAACCCCTAATTCCATCATCAGCAAAAACAAGGAATAAAAGCAGGTTTATTTGTGCAATGGGAATGCTCTAAGTGCAATTTAGAAATCAGTAAAGATGGGTTAGTTCAGCATTGCCAGATGAAAATGGTCTTTCTTTGTTCATATTTAGTTTCCTCTAACAGGAAACATAATATCATATGAATTCTTTAAAGGAAACTGACTGAGTTTTCTTTAAAGGTAGCAGATTCAGCTTTTGCAGGTCAAAACCTTATGTACTCTTTTTTTCTCTTTAATGGAATGATAAAGGAATAGCTAGGGATTATAAATACATTACACACATCTAGCTAGCAAAATGAATGAATGAAGTACAACTTTCCTAAGTACTTTACTACTCCCACAATAAAAATCTACTAGAAAGCCCAAAGGACTTTTGGAATTATTGTTGCAATTTATGTTATAGGAGTTAGCATCAGCTACCTTTATGTAGCACAGTTGCGACACCATAAAAAGCTTCTAAAAGGAGACGCAACAAGGCAGTGGACAATGGATTTTAAAGTGTTCTGTCCTGTTGTATGAGACTTTCCTGAAGGGATGATACACTGGCTAGAGGGGCCACATCCACCCCAGCCTAACACTCATGCCTCTATCATGTGGCCACAACCCACATGAACCCACTCAAGGAGGAACGGCAACCCTCCCCTGCATCACCAGTGCCCAGCAGGGAAGCCAAGCACTGTGGCACCTCAGGGAACAGGAGGGTGATGGAAGGACCAAATCACTTCTTATCAGGTCAACAAGAGGCATTGCCAGGCAGAGTTCAGAGGCTGGGTTGTACAGATGCAAAAGACTGGGACACTGCTGGAGGTAAGAAAAGGTAAAAAGGGCAATTGTGTTCAGAGATATTTCAGCTCCTCACTTCAAGCAATTTTCAAACCAGTTCACAAAGGCCATGTTTGCTAATCTGTAGCTAGGGTTGCAGGCACCTGCCATCATCATCATCTTCTGCTGGCTGCCTAAGTCACATTTACTACTGCCTCTCGCTTACTCGGCATTCTTCTCCCTGTGCCTCCTCAATCTTCCACCTTGACTATCTCTACCACTCTTTGCCCTCTGATTCCAGATCCCATTTCTGCGTCAGTATCTCCCATGCCTCACCCTATACCTTATCCCATACTCATCCCTTCCCACCTGTCCAAAGGCTTTTCCCACATCTGCTCACACTCCTTTGAGCTCTGAGCTTCTCATGTCCAACCTCTTCTACTCAACAAGCAAGAGGAGTGGAGGAGAGGGAAGTGAGAGGACAGAATAGGCACAGAATTGCCACAACAGCAAGTAGACATACAGGTGAGGCAGCAGAGAAAAGGAAAATATTGGGTCAAGAGAAGGTTTTGAGGGATAGTTAAAAAAAAAAATAAAAAAATATGTGAACAGACAACAGGATAAGTATCAGGGAAAAGTTTCCCCAGCATTATACTCTGTGGCATCAACTTCTAAAAGCTACCGTTGACAAAATATCTTCCCAGAGAGAGCTGTGTCTTGACCCAGTTTTGGGATGCTTCAGTGCTGTAACTCTGCTTGTGTTAGTAGCTGCATTATAAAAAGAGATTGTATTTTACAGTAGTAAATTATTTCCCTATTCATCAATCTGTCAACATCAAGGTACAGCAAGTTACAAATTCCACACTTGCTGTGCCTCTTTGGTACTCAGTTTACCAAAGCCTCAAGATAACATGATCCTTGGATAATGTGGCCATTACTATTCTCAAGCATGTTGAGATTTCACTTTTTGACACAAAGTTTTTAATTCCATATGCTATTTCCTGATACTCTCTAGTGTGTGGTGTTTCAAAATGCTGTTCTAGCCCCACTGCTACACCTGAAGTGTGTGAAGAGAGTAAAAACCACAGCAGTGGTGTAAAGGGCAGCAGTATAAAGAGAAGAGTCTGCAGAAACATGGTACAGAGCAGACACAGCAGGTGACATGTAACAAAAAAGGCTAGCTCCAGAAAAGGACATCTGTCTACAGCCACGATTGATGCTTTCAATGCAACCTAGCCCATCAGGAGGTATGGGAAGTGATGCTAACAATCAAGCTAGTATTGCTATGATGAATCATAGTGGCATCAAGTAATACAACTCATCGGATCCTAATTAAACCACTCTATGTTGCTAATCACTTTGTGCATCTCAAGTGGTCTTTTGCAGCATGCCTGACTCCAGTGAGGGTGGGCCAATCAATTCTCTAATGAGTCCTCACTTCTGTAAGCACTTGCACAAATGCTCTGTGGACTTTCATGCAGACATAGTACGTAAGATTAAGCAACAAAAGCTAACTTTTGTTCAGTCTTCCCTTTATTCTGAAGGTAGAGAGGAAAAGTACATCTATACAAGTACTCATCAAAATAACTTTTGTAAAATCAAGCTTATCAAATATCTGCGCTACTGGGATTTACCTATACTCAGCTCTCTAATTGCTTCTTTCATTTTTCCACATGAAAACCAATACTTCATCTAATTTCTTCCACGATTTGTTAGCTTAGGAAAATTAATCCCTTTCATGGAATTTGATAGGTGTGGATCAGTATCACAAGACAACGAAATATGTATCATCCATAGCATTCAGTAGAAGATAGCTACAGCTGAGAGAGAGAACAGTCTGGGATAAAGAGCTATTTTCCTTCTTTTGCCTTTGGTTGAAGTGCATCAAGCCCTTGCCTTTTCACCAAATATATACAGCTCTCACCTCATGGGTCAAGGTATTCCCTTCCTCTCTAGCCCTTTTTTTATAACAAAACCCAAAACCAACCAACCAAACGAACAAAAACCAAAAAAGCCACAAAATGAAACACCAAACCTAAAGGATGAAGTTCACATTATGTTTCATTAAATCCAAGAGAGTATTCTGCTGCTCTTGTTGGAGTTAACAAGACCTTTGCCATTAACATTAATGATACTGAGCAGAATCAATTGTTTATGATGAGATTAATCTCTCTAATCCCATCGTATTTCAGTGGAGCACAAGAAACATCACACTTTCCCTTCTCGCTGGCTCCTTGGCATTCTACCCACATTTTCAGAGCTGCAAGTTTCCCCATGAGTATTTCTTTCCTGCATGCTCTACTAACCTACCAAACTCATAATGCCTATATAAACCTCTTCTATTGTTGAAGCGTGTAAATCCTCTTAGCTTGATCTCACCAAATTATATTAAAGTCTTACAGCCTTACGCCGAGCCTTATCCTGGGTATCTTTAGTTGAGGCTCATGCTTGAACTTGATTCGTGAATTATTAAAGTGGTCATTTTGAAATACTGGCCACATACCTTGCAGTCATGCATCTCAGACAAGAAAAGTCTATTTCTGAGTTCATGGCAATAATGAGCTGAAAATGTGTTTCTTTGCCACAAGGTGAAAACTCTCAGACTTTAAAGGTTAACCATTCATCTATTTTTGTCCTTCTGTTAACCCAAACCTCCTATGTTTTTAGAATGGAATAGAGTTAACCAGGTTGGAAAAGACTTTCGAGATATCAAGTCCAACCTATCACCCAACACCATCAAATCAACTAAACCATGGTACCAAGTGCCTCATCCAGTCTCCTCCTAAACACCTCCAGTGATGGTGACTCCACCACCTCCCCAGGCAGCCTGTTCTTATGTTTATGATCATTTGCAATATGGCAGAACTATGACTATTTCCATTAAAAACGCTACACATTCTCATGTGTGCCACCATGGAAAAGTACTTCACACTGACTATCTATGCCAACAGTGATACCTATTAACAACTTAGACCTGCTTCAATTTTCCTGTGTTACTAGGGCCATGCTCCAATTCACATTTACTGTCACGTTATCTGAAAGCCAGACAAGGACCACAGGACACCAAGCACAACGGAAACATTTAGGAACATTGGGCTGAGCTTTCACTGACATCTGGAACAACAACCTGCTTCCTCTTTGGTCTCTGTACCCACCTCCACATCTCTCAGAATAAAATCAAAGGCATTTCATAAAAACTTCCTAAATGAAAATCTAGAAGAGCACAAGTTCACTTGAAATTTTCTCCCTTCTGTCCCACTGACCCTAGATGTGACTCAGCAAAGTCCAGAGGTCCCCTGAAAGTAAAACCAGCGTTTCCAAGCATGCAGCACAAAGTGACAGTGTGGAAACTTCAAATACAAAAGCTGCTATGCAGAATTCTCTTTATCCACCAGATAAAGATGTACAGGTAGAGGTGCAGTTTATTTTGTACTGAGTATATTATATTTTTATTATTAAGATATTTTTATATTAGTAAGGCCCAATTTAGTACTCGCATTCAAATATTCATTGCTATTTTGTCAGGCAGTATTACATGATTTAACCTCAAGCTGCACTGTGGAAGAGACAAAACTACCAAATATCTCAGAAAAGGAAACTGAGAAGCATGATTTAGGAGACAGCCATGAAATCAAGAGTTTGATATTCAGGAAAGAAATAACTATTCATACAAGTAAAAACATTTGTGGTCTCAACAGACAAGCCAATCTCCATTAAAAACCAAAATCTGATTATTGAAGTTTTCTCTCTGCTTCATAATTCAATCACTAGGATAACTGCTATGTAAATTTAATTTCAGCAAAATAGAGTTAGTAAGAATGCCTACACAAGCCACGTAAGCATATCATTTCCTAACAAAAGACCAAGAAATAGATTACGTTTCACTTTTAGAAGTATATGTCACATTTCTGCAAAGTCAATATAAAACTGTATTCACTGTATTCTGAAAATTAATGAAAGGTATCAACATTCTGTTCAATTTGTTTGATGTAAATTTTCATAACCTATTTCATTCTTCATTGCTTCTTCTGGTTTACATGTGAATATAATGAAGACTGGCATTATATACTGCTATTGGGTCTCACCTTTAACTATGAACTTACTTAAGAATAGTGAACCAGATCCATAAATATATGATTTGGAGTTAGAAATAAAAACATCCTAACAGTTCTGTATGCTTGTATTTACTGTTCCTAGGAAATGAAACTCTCAAGGCACAAAACATCCATAAACACACAAGCACCACGTGACAAACTGTAGCTAATTTTAATCATGTAAACAACAAGGGTCCATCCAAAAGCACACTGAAGTAATTTCTCAATTAATTTCAGTCTTATTGAATCTCTAAAGGTAATTATCATTTAAACAAGGGCTCTCTAATCCCATTGCTAAAGAAAATGAGTAAGACACACATCACACTCTTTTAACCTTTCTTCACTAAGATGCCACACAGCCAAAACAAACTTGTAATTCTACTTACGGAAAAGAGTTTTCAAACCTGCTTCAAAAAATGGTGCATGATCAAAAATGACATGTGCAAACATAATTCCTGAATTTCAACATGTAGCCATCCAGAACAGGACTAGAAACATTACAGATGCCACTGCTGTCACCGTTACAGCATCCAGCCAAGGAGTCCAGAAAGCTCTCTCAGGCTCCAGAGGGGTAGCACTCTGGAACAAGTCTCCATTCAGCCAGAGGAAGGTGGGAGACAGGAAGAGGAACAGGGCATGCTCCCCAAAAGAGAATTTCCAGTTGTGATACTAGAGCCTCGCTAAGTGTCTGAAAATGACTGTACTTTTAAGAACAGAAACTTAGCAAAAAATACTTTCAACTGACACACCTTACAGAAATACCTGCTAAATACAGGCTTCCTTCAGTGCCTCAAAGAACCTTTAAAATACAGCATTAACATACTTCTGAGGCTGTTCAGATCTTCCACATGTATTTTTTTGCCATTGTGAGGACCATCATTGCCCTCCTGATGAATTTTCACCCTTAATTTAATTAAATAAACAAACAAAACCAAACAACCAAACACAAAACCCACACAACAGGAAATCTCTGCAGATCCACAGGAGCATGGTCTTAAGCCAATACTTCTGACACCAGCACCCATTTTGGGCCGAGTCCTTGGGGAAGGCATAATTGCTTGTAGTATCTTTCTGCAGAAATTCCCCAGGGAGCCAAAACTGACACTACCATGTGTCGCACGTTTCCAACCCACATACTGCTCTCCCGTTCTCAAGCTGCACTGCCTGTGTCAACTGCAAACAGGCCTCCACAGAAAGTCCAGGAGACACTCTTGGCAGGCCAGGAGGGGAAAAGTAACAAAGGCCAAGAAAACCTCTGAGGTTAGAAAACAAACGAGTAATTTCTCCACTGTAGTTCCCTTATATACAAAGCTGAAAAAAAACAAACAAAAAAACCCCAGATCATTTAGCGCTTATTTAGCATATCTTTTACTAAAAATAATACACTGCTGTCCTCTCTTCTCAGGGGACCCCAGACTTCTCTGAGAAGCTGTGATGAAACTCAGTCAAGAAGTCCAGGAAATGTTCCTGCCAATCAGGATTACTGACATGCCTCTCGCTAAATCTTTAATATTTCAGATTCTAATAATTTAGAAGATACAAAGCAACCAAACCCTTATAAGCAGTACTGAAATAAGAAAAAGGCATACAAAGAATACAACAGAAGTCTGGTGTGAAAACAGATTTGCTTCTAACTCTGTGCTACACCGAACAAGTGAAAACCAAAAAGACAAATAGAAAAGTGTTCAGGACTTCATTTGAAGCATCACACACAAAACCAGACTTAAGTGACAGCAGGCAGCTACTCATAAGTTAGACATACCTCTGACTGTGAAGTATAGGACTATCTAACAGCAGAATCTCCTCTCAAATTCTGACATGCATCATCTCCAGTGTCATACTTGTGATACATGACAGGTTTTACATGTTGACACTTCACAAATACAATTTTTTCCTGACAGTTCCTTTACTAGCTAACTCAAATGATAGATGATTGAAACCAGAGAGTATATTTTATGTAACAACAATCACTTTTATTCTTAAGTGAGTGGAATATTGCTCTTGCAAGGTCAGACTCAACCAACTTGACAGCTTCAAAGCAGTAGAGTCATGCTCCTACCAGAACATGCATACTCTGAAGAGCAGAAACCTCCCCACAATGCGCCTCCGGTGGAAATGCTCCCCACAGGAAACTCAGGCAACAGTAGCTCTCCTCTTTGCTCCATGAGAAACCAAGTGTCAGGACTCCAGCATTACTTCCAACGTGAATAGCACAACATTCTCTGTGGGAATCATCCCGATTCAGAAAACAACACACAACAGGGCCCCCACAAACTCTGCTGATGTGCAAAGAATATGATACAGAGCTCTTATGCCTAAAGCAAGTAAGTTACAATGCTCTACTTAGACTACGAACCAAAATTCTCTCAACAAAGAAAGCAACAAAGCAAAGGCAAATCATGGAAACAAAAACCAAACAAAAACCCCACCCAAGCAATCAGTTAAGGTAATGAGGAAAACCCTTGCATACACATTCTCACAAAAACAAGTCACTTGTAAAACCAAGAAATCCAGCAACTACATTACTAATCACATTAAAGAAACAACAAAACATGGTGTTTCTTCTCCCATGAGCTACTTTGAAACTTTTCAGTTTGTTTGCTTGTTTTTCTGTATGGCTCACAATCAACTTGGTAGAAAATGAAGAAATAAAAGCACAGGCTTGGGTCTACAAGCACAGGTTCAAGCTTAGTTTTTTTGCCTTCATACCATGAAGAGTGTTATTGTCTTCACTGTACAAAACAAAATTATTTTAAGATAATTAACACCACCATCATACAGCAGTCTAGACAGACATTGTCGACTTAAGTCTAAATTGCTTGTGAGTAGACTGGCTGGCTGCACAGCCACCATGGATTCATTTGGAGAACCCATTTTCAGCCCAATAAGTTTTATTCCCCCAACACCTCTTCAGTTTCTGGAAAAGCAATTCCAATTTTGAGACACAGCGCTTCTCAGCTACAACTTTTCTTGCTGACTGCCTTCACTTTCCCCCCTTTCCTTTCCCACAAATGAGCTATTAATTCCTAAATAAATTGAATGAGTAGCACTTAACATCAGGAGTCACAAGGGTATGTGACAAGCTCTTATCTCCTGTTTAGAGGCCTGTTTAAACAAGAATTAAAAGACTAAATGCTTCTATGGCTTTAGGCCCAAAAGATCTGCAAACACAGGTACCTGACCACACCGTAGTAGCCCCGGCAGATGAAGAGCATAGGCCATGGAGAAGTTCTCCAGAGACCAACACCATTTTCTGAAGTCTTCTACTGAGACACCACAGCCTGAACAAAAATTAGGAAACTCTCCCTCGTGCTCATCTGCTGAAACCCTGAGGCACAACTTCTGGTTTATGTTCCCTACCTTTGCATCTCCCTAGCACTTCTAAAAGCAAAGCACAGACTTCATGTCCAGCTTGCTTTTCAAATCTAAGTATTTCTTCGAAGATTCAGTGGCCACCCTGAGCACTAACATTACCTCATCCAAACATCAACATGGGCATTTGTTTCACAGCTGATTACCAGAAACCACAACCATCTTCAGGTCAATCACCCACATAGCAATGCCAGAATGGAGCACCATCTCCGCCAGACCCACACCTCAGTGGCGATGTAAGATGCTGTAACTCCTTTTAACTCTAAGGCCACCTTAAGGACCTCCTTTGTGAATGGCCTTCGATGTTCCTTTGAGCAGGTGTACCGAAAATAGTAATCGTGGTGTCTTTAAAGTGTTAGTCAGACCCTTTTAAGACCGAGGCCTCGAATGCAATGTGTGTCCCCAGGCCGTCGGTGCCCCAACTCTGGGCCTCAGGACCACCGTGGCGTCGGCGGACACGGGCACGGCCACTGTCACGGTACAGCCACAGCCACGGTGTCCCCGCCTAGCCCAGGGGAAGCCGCAGCAGCGGGGCGGGGAGTCCCGAACCCCTGGCCGCGCCGCCCCAGGCCCCGCTCACCCTTCTTGTCCATGAGCCACATGAAGAAGAAGCAGGGCACGAAGCCGATGGGCCCCCAGAAGACGAGAAGGGCGATGTCCCAGCCGCTGAAGCCGAAGGCCAGGCGGGCCGAGTTCTGGATGGGGCCCCAGCTGTTCCACACCAGGCCCTGCGCAAAGCCCAGCAGCGAGAAGAGCAGCAGCACCAGCCACCGCCGCCCATAGACGCGGCCCGCCAACGGCGGCAAGCGTCGCACCGGCCCCGGCACCGCCGCCGGCAGCGCCGGGGCCCCCGCCGGCTCCCGCGGCCGCCGCCGTTCCTGCTGTTGCTGTGGCGGCGGCGGCAAAAGGGGCTGCCGCTCCTCCGCACTGCTCCAGCCTAAGCCCATCTGCTGGGGCGCTGACGGGGGCCCCTCAGGGAGGGAACCAGGGCTACGGACACCCACACTTCAACCCACGAGCACAGCGGCGCTGCCCCGTCCCAGCACAGCCGCATGCGCGGTCGGGGAGGGCCGGCGGCCGCCTCCTACCTCCGCCGGCAAGGGGAGGAGAACCGGGCCCGCCGCCCGTGAGGAGGAAGCGGTGCCGGCGGGCAGCCGCAACCCCGAGGCCTGTGGGGGCGTGTGGGGCAGGGAAGCCGCCCCGTGGGGCTCGGGTTCTGGGGCAGAGCGGGGCGGCCCGCGGGAGCCGCCGCTGAAGCCTCAGGGACGGTGGGGTCTGCTCGCGTATGATCAGGAAAGCCCCTGCTACAGGGCCACTGTCAGCCCCGGCCGTCACACTGCCACCGCGGCTCCGCCCCGCACGGCGGAGCGCAGCCGGCCGGGCTCGCTCCCGAGCCGGGTTCCCCCTTCTTCCGCTAGCGAGGGCGGTGCCGAGGGGATCCCGTAAGAGCCGCCCCGGAGGGTGAAGCAGAGGAGCATGGCCGGGGCGGAAAACTGTCGTCCTCCCGCGCCGGGTAGGTGCCCCGCGCCCTCCGCTGAGGAGGCAGCCGAGCCGCCTCAGCCCACAACCGCCGTGCCAGGCTGCACAGCGAGACGCGGGCCCGGCCGCGCGGCTTGTCTGCAGGCCGCAGGCGGGAACGGGGCGGGGGTGCTCCACGACTGGCCGTCAGCTCCTCCTCCGAAACGTCCCCGTGACGCGTGGGTCGGCTGCGGGCACGGAGGACAGAGTCAGGTTCGCCTTTCAGCAAGTGCGGTACTTCTCCCTTTTAAACGGAGAAGTAAACTCTTGTTTTGAGGTACAGAAGTCAGCCGTGCCCCGAACTGGAGGGGAAAATAGCAGGATTCAGTTACAGCTTGCACTGAAATCCATTTTAGAATAATTTGGATGACTGTACCCTCATGTGGGTTACACTAAGCTCATTAGAAATTATTATAATTTAAACAGATTGAAGTATATATTCATTCGTTAGGTTGTGTAAGTATTTATCTGTATATCTGCCATCTGCACTTGTCATAAAATTAATGGCTTATATGCTGCACAGTGCTTCATCTTTGCAGAAAAAAATGAGGAATTTCAGTTTGGCTTGCTTAGGCATTCTGTCACAAAGTCTGGGAGCTGGCTTGATAAATGCTTCTGTGCTTAACTGGGGAGGGCTCAACAGTGGGATCCACGTGGGCTGGTTTTAGATCCAGTATCAGTACCATAACTGTTGATGCGCTGGGCAATGCGCAACTGAACTTCACACGTGGTCCCTGTCTCATGGTTTTGCAGCCAGAACCACGCACTCTCATTAAATTCTTCCCAAAACATGTAGACATTGCATTTTGTCTAGCCCACACAACTCTTCACTAGACTGAGGTTCAAATTAGAAGTTGCACTGAAGGTGCAAAAAAGGGAGTTTATACCAACTGAAATCAGCAGAACTATGATCCAAAAGAAAATAGGAGATTTTGTCTAGAAAAGTTCAAGAAATTGCCCAGGAAAAAGAAAATTCATGCACAATTACATAATGGTGGAACATACGCATGGTAACAAACTAAAATTTGAGCTTGCTGTGTACAGCTGCAGTGACAAAAACACAGTAAAAATATTCAACAGGATTCAGATTTGGTCATGGTCTTATTCCAGTACTGCTTTGGGGCTCCAAATAAGATTAATTCCGTGGTTCATTAGGTCTTTTCCACATGTTACCACCTCAGCGTAGTTTAGCCCACACCAAAATGTTCTATCAGTTTAAAATGGCTGTGTTACTACTATAATTAAGCATTATGCTGAAGTGCTGGCATTTGCAGAAGTAAAGGGGAAAAATATTTATCTGAGAACATTTCTCAATTAACTCTAGTAATTGTGGGGGTTCCTTGGTTGCTCTAGTGGCGAGTGGGGCTTTGCTGTGTCCTTTAACTGCAGAACTTGCCTCTTGCCTCTTACTAGCCGCGCAGTAAAATGAAAGCTTGCATCTAAGCAGGATAACTCTTTAGTAACTTACCCAGATCACTTCATCTTATGATGGGTTTAAAGGTATTTTGACTCCTGCATGGGTCAGCCAGAAAGAAATTTCTAAGAAAGAGTGACAAAAGAAATGAGCTGTAAAAACAGGCTTAGAAAATCCAGTTGTATTTACTGTTGATTTAATAATTTTTAAAGTTATTTTAATTGCTTGATTTGAAATCACTCCATCTTTTCATAGCTTTACAACCCATATGTGCATCTTTCAGTCATGGCCTGACCTTTTCTATTCCAGCTATTTAATTAACACAGTGTAATATTCTGTGTGAATTATTCTTGTTTGCAGGATATGGTACCATTTAAATTTGTTAATGTAAGGGAGCACTGCATTGTTGATAAACTGTTGGAAACCAAATTAGCTTTATCTTGCAGCTAGCTGATTGCATTATTTTACTCAGGGGTATAATACTTCTCTAAATATGCTAATTTCACTCTTTTCTCTGTGTGGTGACATTTTTACTGTTCTCATTACTGGCATTTGTAATATTTGGGGTGGGGAAATCTTTTCTTGCTTTAACCTCATTATAATGTAGCTAAAGAGATTTGAATATTATCAAATGAAGTGCACATATATTTAGAAAAGTGGAAAGGTTGTTTTGTCTCCTGGCTCAGAACTTTCACGTCTACTTGCATGGACTTAATGGTGCCTAGATGTGAAATGGTGGTACAGAAGCCCAACCATGATAGCATATCCCTTGTTGGTTGCCTCCATTTCAAACCTAAAAGCTCTCAAGGTAGTTGCATCTCCATATTCATGCCTATCTGCCTGTGTCTGGCCTAAAACCTCCTGGAATTCATTTTAGGAGGAGTAGGTTGCCTGGAGCTCTGATAGACTAGTGGTGATGGATAAAAATTATATGGCTGCAGCTGTTAGTGCTTCCAAATACTCATCCCATCCCTGAGGCAGGTCTGGCTGATCTGCTTATGACTTGGCACCTAGACTGTGCTGATTTAAGCCTGGCTTATTAAGATAAACCGAAGCCTTTGACAGGTTTGTTATAACCTTGAGGCATCTGGAGAATCTAATTCAGCTTAAACACACCTGTCATGTCATGGTTGAGCTGAGCAGCCCAGGAGAGTATCGACCCTGTGGTACAACCCCCAGTTCTTAGTGCATTGTGAAGTGCCATTTGCTTGCTCCAGACATCAGGGTTTAGCTGATGTTCTCTCCATGTGACTTTCTTTAGAGAGATTTGATGAACTTGAGCATCCCTTGTTTCTTACGCTTTCAGAGAATTGAGCAACTCCTTGTTTCTTACCCCTCTGTCCCAACAACTCCTAACATCGTGTTCAATCTTGCACTTTCTTGTTCAACTCACATGTTGCATCTGACAAGTAGCCATTGATTGCATACCCTACAAAGGTGAGAAACATTTTGGCATGAAATGGGCATGACACAAGATTTATTCAAAGTTTCCAAAGTGGCAATTGGCCAATTCTGACTGTTCCTTCCAGCATCCCACAAGAGGCCTGTTTTCCAGGGATTTTTCTCAGCTTCTGGACTTAGATGAAGTTGTGACAATACTGTTTCAAAGCTGCCATAAACAGTCCTAGTGTAGCAGGGAGCTGTAATAGTTCTCTTCTTTACAGCCCCTGTCATAAGCAACATCTATGAAAGCGAGCCTGTGAGATTTAAGCAAATCTTATTCTTCCCTCATCAAGTTTTGACATTCCTTTCTTTTTAGTTACTTAGAAACAGGATGTTCAGGATCTCTGGTTTGACCTTAATTCGAGCACCTTCAATCATGCATTCTGTACCTTTCATCATCTTTTCTCACTTTTCTTTTTATTGACAGCTAAGTGAACTTCCAGCTCTAACATCATACAAAAATTTTCTTCAAGAGGAAAAAGGTCTTACAGTCCTTCTCCTTTTTTTCTACTAACAACAAACAAAAATGGTGGGCATTCTTTTATACCTCTTTGATTGCAGGCTGTGTATCTACATTGCAAAGTAACCATTGTAGTGGAGATGATTCTAGGTCTGTGGTGAGTCAGGGCCTATTGGAAGGTTCTTTAGGGAGATGTGGGGGTGCTCCTTTTTCTTGTACAGTCTAGCTTTGTGGTTGACCAATGAAAGATATCTCACCAGATTCACTGTTGACCACCGTGTTCATTCTTTACTGTAGCTCTCAAAAGGGGTATGCAGAAGTCACACCTGACTTGGGCTTTGAGTACATTTGAATCTTTTTGTACTCCCATTTCTGCTTGTTCTGCCATTTGTCACCAGCTTGACAATGAGCACATAGAGTATGATTGTATCTTCGAGTGGAAAGTGGAAGCTGCATGCCTTTCATCCAAGCTCATTTTGATGACTACTTCCCTACCTCACTTAGCCTTCAGGATCAGTGTTCTAGGTGTTTTAGGGACATTATGTTGAACCTGCAACCTCATCAGATCGTGGTCTTTGTATTCTTCCATGTTATTCAGGGGCACAACGTGCAGGTAACTGCACACAACATCCACAGAGTATTTTGCATCCCAAAGTTGTATGATGGAAATCCAGTTTCAAAGACTGGTGGTTTCCTACCTTCCTGAAAACCTGAGAATGATAGAAATTAACTGAGCCACATGAGAATGTTAGGCTTGAGTTTGGAATACAGGGTGAAACTCTCCACCTGTCTTGATCTCAGACTGCCTCAATGTAGATCTCATTGTCTCTGGTGCCAGCAAGTAAAGCTATTCATGTTGCTCTGGTATTGGTCTGTCCATTCTATCTCTCCTTCTCATTTTTTATCAGACTTTGTAATTGTTCTACTGTCTTACATCAAAGCAGCAAGGAATAAATTATCGTTGTGATGCAATTAACAATGGTAGGCATTAGGGAATTTGTTTCAGTTGGTCTGGCTGGTCATACTTGGCTGTTGTACCACAAGTATGATGTGTGCTCTCCATAGGAACCTTCTGAAGACCTGATTGTCTGTGTATGTGTTTGGGTGCAGATCTGTATTGAAGACATAATATTACAAAATGTTTGTCTGTTTGGAAATATGACTCTCATGTAGTTCTGTGTAGAAAGAGGAGAAATAGATTTCTGTGTCTCTGCTTCTCTGAACCGGGGTATATAAGCTTTAAGATGAGATTATTCTATGCTCTGTGATCACAGACACAATGAGATTCTTGGGAGTAGATATGGTAGCACAAGGTTTTGATTTCTACTAGATGATTTCAACCAGAGCAGTGGTAAAGCAGTTTGGATGTCTTGCTGTAAAAGTGCAACTTCAACCTTCTGTACTTTCATTGTTTTGCTAATGTTCAGGGGGTTATCTTAAATTTCTAAGCACGATGTGGTTTTGAAGACTGGATATAGAAGACATTGTTGCCTCTAATACTAACATTGAATTAGTCAGTGGTTGACACAGTAACAGTAACGTTTAAAAGGAATCTGACAATATTGAAACTCCTTTGCTGAAAGGGACTTTTCCAGATATGTTAACAGGTTGACAAATGCTGAGTTTTGGAAAATTCTGCATATTGCAGAAAGCTTCCAAAACTCAAAGCAGCAGCATTGCCATGGTTTCTTCTAAAATTAAAGGTCATCTTCAGTCTCCAGAAAAGCAGGTGCAGCTGATTAGAACAAGAGTTCGTGCACATCAGAGCGCAGATTTGGGCCTACGGAGCCCTTGATCTTTTCTGATATTTAGCTCCTGGTGTTTACAGATAAAGAAACTTTGCAGGCAGTTGTTATTTAAAAAAGAAACGAAGGAGAAAATCTCTGGAGGGAAGATGGCAAAGATAGGTTGACACCACTAGCGGCAGTTTTTTTTGTATTATAAAGTTGTGAAAGATAAGCTTCTGTGTAACAAGGTTGTGCTTTTTCATTGAAAACAGAGTCTGGTTTTTATGTTTCATGTTTATATTAAAAAAACCAGAACTGATATTAATGAAATATTGAAGTTGGAAAATCAAGTTAGTAAGAGCTTGGTAGTTCACATTTGGTGAGCTGCATGAGGCTGAATGTATCCTTAGCTCTGTATTATGGCAAAGAAAGGTGTTGAATTTTTTTGTATGAACCCCCAGGATTCAAAACATACATTGGTAACAGCTTTTTGCAGGCAAATTTCATGTTGCTGCATGAGAATCTATAAAGACAAACAGCAGCTTGAAACAAAGGTTAAGCTCACTTCTGCTTTTTCTACTCAAGATGAAAGAAATGGAATTATGTAAACTGATGGAATAATGGCCATGCTTCTTGTTTAATATTCCTATAATAATTGCATTCCCTGAGTCATCATAGAATCATTTGGGTTGGAAGGGGCCTTAAAGATCATCTAGTTCCACACCCTCTGCCATGGGCAGGGATACCTTCTAGACCAGGCTGCTTAACACCCCATCCAACCTGGCTTCTAGGGTTGGTGCCTCCTACACTTAATATCCTGGTGGTTCAGATGGTTTATTGTGTATTTCATAAACTGTTCTTGAAGTTCACATGGTGAGTCTCTCTGGTTTCTTTCAATTCAATAATTTATGTCATTCAAAAATACTTCTTTTATTCCTTCAAAATATAATTTCATTCTGACAATTCTACCTCTGACTCATCGTTTGTGTCCTATGTGGTGTAATAGTGAACTGTCATGTGTACTTCCATCATAACCCTTTTGTAGATCAAATTCAAAAGGCTCAGTTGTATTGACTACAGCTTGTGGGAACCTCCCCTGTATTTAGAATGCTATTGATTATGGGGAAATGTGTATTTTAGAAGATTTAGATTCTTTTGTTGATGTAATTTTGAAGCTCTTGGCAGTCATGTTTGCAGGACAGGACAACAACAGAGTCATAAATGGTTACAGTTTCTGACAGGGGATTTTATACAGTGCTGTTGGACGAGAAGCTCAACATGAGCTCTCAATGTGCACTTGCAGCCCAGAAGGCCAATCAGATCCTGGGCTGCATCAAAAGAAATGTGGTCAGCATGGCAAGGGAGGTGATTCTCCCCCTCTACTCAGCTCTGGTGAGACCCCACCTGGAGTACTGCATCCAGTTCTGGAGCCCCTATTACAAGAGGGATATGGACATGCTGGAATGGGTCCAGAGAAGGGCCACAAGGATGATCAGAGGGCTGGGACACCTCTCCTATGAGGACAGACTGAAGGAGCTGGGGCTGTTCAGTCTGGAGAAGAGAAGGCTCCAGGGTGACCTAATTGTGGCCTTCCAGTATCTGAAGGGGGCCTACAAGAAGGCTGGGGAGGGACTTGTCAGGATCTCAAGTAGTGATAGGACTAGGGGGAATGGAATGAAGCTGGAGGTGGGGAGATTCAGGCTGGATGTGAGGAGGAAGTTCTTCAGCATGAGAGTGGTGAAGCCCTGGAATGGGTTGTCCAGGGAGGTGGTTGAGGCCCCATCCCTGGAGTTGTTTAAGCCCAGGCTGGATGAGGCTCTGGGCAGCCTGATCTAGAGTGGGGTGTCCCTGCCCATGGCAGGGGGGTTGGAACTAGATGATCCTTGTGGTTCCTTCCAACCCTGACTGATTCTATGATTCATCACTTCAAGCATAGTGCATTCATATTAACTAGTAACAGAGATTAGAAAAAAGAAAGGGAAATAAACTTTACTTTCAACACAGATTCTTTTGTTCTTAGAAATATAGATGTTAGTTTCAGATGTGGCAGTCCTCTTACCTTCAATCTTAATGTTATGTTAAATTTTGTATTATATTGCCCGTCTGTTAGTAAATGTGAGAAATGTGTATCAGTGCCAGTGGAGTATTGGGAAGAAATGGTTTTGCTACTATATTTCCTCAGCAGCAGGTGGGTGTCATTTACACTCCAAATAGACGGAAAGGTGGAATTGTAGCAGCCTAACTTAAGGAAGAATGGTCTCTCCTTTGGAGAAACTATTTTATATCCTGATGGAAGGTTTTGGTCAAAGATTATAGTCTTTTCCTTCAAAAGAAAATGAAATGCCAGTTATCTGACAAGTGCTGCAGTTTCATTGTTTCCACTTTGCCTTCAGAAATTTTGCCAATAAGAAGCACACAAAGTTCATTGGAAATGCATTTAGTATGATTTCTATTTCTAATTTCCTAATTTTCCTGGGTTTAGGGGATTGGGAGGGGAAGGTGGTACTTCAAATGGAGAAGATACAGGCAGGAGCTGCAAAGACAAACAGTGAAAGTATTTCTTCTGCTAGAAGGGACCAGAAGAGCTGAGGTCATTGAACATCCAGTTAGCTGAAAACTGACATGACTGCTTTCTGAAAGTGTACTATAGGATGGGAGGAGAAGAGACAACAGGCAGGAGCTGGCTGGGGGTTCAAGAAGAGCTTTCTAGGATGAGCCCTAGGGGATTGAGGAATGAATTTCATAAATGTATATCTGAGATGATGTGCTGTTATTTAGAGCAGGGGTGGGAAGTCCCTCCCAGGATCAGCCTTTTGCTCCACCCCTATGAAGTCTGGCAGCTGTTTCCTTTCCATTATCAGAAGGGCAGTTTGAGGTTTGAGGGCTTAGCCCATGCTCTTGCCTTACTTCATGTCTTGAGTCACTCAGACTTACTGTAAGAAAAACTGTAAGATGCTCAGCCTTGCCACAGGAGGACTGGAAAGTGAGTGCAAATACAAATTCCTCTTTTGGCCTCTGCTTTTGATGCCTTCCTTCTACAGTAGCAGATACAGAGGACAAGGGGTGTGTTGACTTCAGGCTACTAGAGTAAGATTCAGGTGCCAGTTTTACCAGTCCAGACTGTCTATCCTGAGAGGCTCCATGCAACTGCTAACTATCCTTCAGTAACAAATCTGGGTTAGACACCCCTTAGCTACACTGCATCTGCAGTATTGACATTCCTGGAGTCAAAAATAATAGCAACAGCAATAACTGGTCAGGAAATAATACCTAGATGTTCATACAGTATGTCCTGGAAACTACTCGTGTATTTAGATGCACTCTCTTTGCTCAGGGTAGGCTGATTATAGTGCATAACGTTGTAATCACATGCAAATTATTTAAAGCTGTTTTTTAATTTACAGAGTTAATGTACTGTGGAATCGTTAAGTCTGACCTCCAAACCAAGCCACTTCGCTTTGGTTTGGGGAGTTTCACCATCCTCCCCCATCCCTTCTACTTTCCCACTCCTGGCTGTTGGATGGTTAAATAGTTGATGTTTTGAGTGACCTGGCTGCTCTGAGTTCATGTATTCAAAATACTTAATTTTTCTTTTAGCTTCTTATTTCTTTAATATTTTTAATAAATGAGGCTAATGAAGCATTACATATATGCGAGAAAAGCAATTTGATGATGCTTATACCAAATATGTTACCAGGAGTTCCTTGTACTCCCTCTTTTAGAAAATAATTTTAATACCTCTCAATTAAGTCTCATATTTGCACAGCAGGGTGTTTTGGCAGAAGCCAACTACTATGCACTAATGAACTCTTCTAATTTGCTGAATTATTTTTAATGAATGACAGTACATTTAGCTTTTTAATGACAGTACATTTAACTTCTGAATAACTTTGATCAAGTCCACTTTTTGTCAGACTGCCTGCTGTGCTAAACTCTTTATTCTCAAACCCCACTCAGTTATTCAGAAAAATTGTTAATCGGTAACATTAAATTATTTTCTCTCTCAGAAGCTCAAAATCTACTGGAAAGTACTTTCTTTTACCAGCCCTCAGTGCTGAGTCTGGTTGCATCTTCATACTTGACAATGCTTCATGTAAAGACTACTGGCGAGCTTTGGTTTTTTAACTGGAAGATCATAGAATCATAACATGAATCACAGAATGGTCCAGGCTGGAAAGGACCTCCAAAGGTCACCTGGTCTGACCTCCCCATGGTCAGCAGGGACATCCCCAACTAGACCAGGCTGCCCAGGGCCTTGTCAAGCCTTGCCTTGAATATCTCCAGGGAAGTGGCCTCAATCACCTCCCTGGGCAACCTGTTCCAGTGTTTCACTACCCTTGTAGTGAAGAACTTCTCCCTGATATCCCATCTACATCTGTCCTTCTCTAGTTTGAAGCCATTGCCCCTTGTCCTGTCACTGCAGGCATTTGTAAACAGTCTCTCCCCATCCTTCCTGGAGGCCCCGCTTTGGTACTGAAAGGCTGCTATCAGGTCTCCCTAGAGCCTCCTCTTCTCCAGGCTGCACAACCCCAGCTCCCTCAGCCTGTCCTCATAGCAGAGGTGCTCCAAGCCCCTGATTATTTCTGTGGCCCTCCTCTGGACCCTCTCCATCAGGTCCACATCCTTCCTATATTGAGGGCTCCAGACCTGCACACGGTACTGCAGGTGAGGTCTCCTGCTCTCCAGAGCAAAGTGGTAGAATCACCTCTCTGGATCTGCTGGCAGAGCATCTTTTGATGCAGCCAAAAATGTGATTTGCCTTCTGGGCTGCAAGCACACACTGTCTCTATTTGCAATATGTTACCTCTCTAAAGGAACACCTACGTTTTCCGCCAAAAAGTAAGCTGTCACAATTACAAAACTTGAGCTAAAACTTGGTTTGGTTTTTCAGTTCCTGGTTGGATTCTACACATGCCTTGTGTAAAGTCAAAACAGGAGATAAATTATTCCTTCTTCCTTTTGTACTGTGAAACCACATCGTTTGTTGAGCCTGATAGAAAGAACTAATTTAAAGTATTCCTTTTCTCTTTTGGATCAGAGTACAACTGAGAAAATGAAGCCTCCAACAGAGCTTTTCTGTTCAAAGGAAATAGGCATTTTTCTTCTCTCCTTCAAGCTAATGTCCCCATGGAATTTGATATCTAAATGCCCAAGATGTGCTATGGGCATTTTGTTTCTTTGCAATACATTTTATTTATACACCTTTTACTTACATATAGCCATGTCTAAAGTGTATGCTCTTATATATGCCATACAACCTCAGGTTTTGCCTAAGAATCAGTTACCACCAATTTCAGGTTAGGATATACTGAGAAGCAAGAGCCCAGCTTAGAGGTCTTTGTGAAGCTATGATAACAACAACTGAGGAAAAGATTACTATTATTATTTTAAATGACAAGATTTTTTGTGCTAATCTGTCTTTCATGAGATACCTTCAGTTCTCCAGATTATCATAATATCTACTTGATATACCATATGATACTTACCTTTTATCATGTGCCTTTTTTCTAACTGCCATTTAGAGATTCATGACAAACATTATGGGGAAATAATTACATTTAGCTGACTGCTGTTCTCACCAAGGAATACATAAAACTGAATCAAGACAATTAAAGATTCTTTGCACAAAACCAGCAAGAATCCCCATTTGTCTTTGCAAAAAACTCTTTATGTTCATTTATTTAACGCTTTACATTGTCTGAAATGTTTCAGCCTTCACTGTTGATCATATCAGGTATATTGCATGTGATTATCTGTACTGTTTGAAGATAGAACTTAGCATCTTCCCCAAGACTGTCCTCTGTTATTGTTTCTAAATTTTATAGGGAAAGAGGTTTACAGCTGAATGAAGCATGGTGACATGACAAAATCTTCTAGCCAACATTCAGTGGGGAGGTTATTTAATCTAATTGTGGGGTATTTTTTTGTTTGGCACTGATAGAAACTCTCCCACTAGCTTGAGCTCTGAGCTCCCCACTGTGTATTCGCTGTGGTTAAAGCCACACCTTTCAGAAGAACATTATCCATATGGAAATCACATTAGAAAGCTATACAGAATTCAATCAACAGCTGGCTTCAATGAGCCTTCCTGTATCTCAGTAAAATTTCTGCTTTCATAGCACATCCCAACTGTTGACTGAAGCTGCAGGATAAACCTGAAGCTTTTTCAAATGGGGAAAAAAAAGCAGCTTTACAAAATCCTTGAAAAAAGTGCCACTAGTTTCTTGCATTTCTTTGGATTTACATCCTCTAAAATAATTAAAGATGCTGCCCTCAAAAACAGTTGAGTAGTCAAAAAGCAGCCATGTAGCCATAAACTTGGCTTAAGCAGGAATGATTTATGAATTGGAAAATCTGAAAGGTATGTAAGCAGCCAGTGCCTGCATCGTGAAAGCTGCTTTGGCATATTTTAATGGCACTGGTCAAAGACAGAAGGTCTTTCCTAAACACTCCAGGAGCATTCATATCAGGTCCAAGTCTTGCCTAAGTCTTTGAACAGCATCATGTGCCACGCTTTAACCTTTAGCCTTGTTACAGCCAGCTCCTGGTACCTGCACACCAGCATGTGCCATTATGTCTGCAAACGGCCTTTCTGCATTCTCTGTACTATCTTTGTCTAGGTATGTTAACCTATCGCTCAGGAGCCCCCATAGCCTCCTTCCAGGGGTAGGGAAGACCATATGGTAAGACATACGGTCCCTGTGAGGCCTCCTTATGTCCTGGTTGCACAAGTTGCTAGAGCGCGAGACTGAAGGCCAAGTGTCAGAGATCTCTCTGTGTCACAGCAACACTATCCTGTCGAGTGTTGCTCTGCATACAAGGAGAATTATGGAAAACAAACCAAACCCCACCTGTTCTCTGCCTTAAGTAAGAGCAGCCATTGAGAAAATTTATCTTCCTTGAAGGTAAATTATTGGGGGTCTTTAGTTTTAACTAATGCTTCCAGATGGAGTTTTCACGAGTGAAAAGCAAAAAGCATTTGGTTTCCCTGGAGGTCCATGGGAGAATGTAGGAAACTCCAGCCCTGATACTTCCTACTGAGTTTGTGTGAGGACAGCAGCTTACTTTAGACAACTGTTAAGTACCTATAGCGGGGTATAAACCCTGACAAAAGAAGAGAGTCACAAAGTTTCCAAAGGGCATACTGCCTGCAAGGGCTCCTCTCATCCCTGCCATTCACACTTAACATTCATAGATTTATTTTAAACTGTTCTGTTTGACATAAGTCTGTAGAGCCTTCCTCAGTAACCTTGTTCCCAGTCTTTTGTCTTTCTCCCAGCTGGCACCAAAGGCTGCCCAGTGTGAGACTGGCCGCTTCTCCACTACCTGTCCCGCCACCCACACATAGGAAGTAGCAAGAGACAACCATCAGTAAAGGAAATTTCCAGTTCTGTATTTTTTAACCCATTGTGCATTCCAGATCAGAATATGACTCCTAAGCAGCGTGATGGAATTGGTTGGTTTGTTTTAAACGAGCTGTTAGGAGTCATGGGGCACCATACAAATTGATGCAGTATGTTAAATCTTAAGCACGATACAGATAAAAATTCTGGATGAGTTAAACTCAATAGAGGTTAAAATAATGAATATATTTTTTTTAATGATCCAAAGTTGCAGTCCAGTGTTTCAGCTCTATAAAGCTGTTATGTTTTGGATTGAGTTTGGTTTGCTTTTTTTTTTAATCAGGTTTTCTTCTCAATATATCCCTAAAGAGAAGCTGTTCTGAAAGTGCTGAGTTTATTCAAGGTTGCCAGCATTTCAGCCTGACAGTTTCAGTGGGGCATATAAATCTCTAAAGAGCAAAGGAGTAAATGGAAATCTTGAGTTAGTTTACTTCTTTGGCTGGCACACTTTTCTATTTCTAAAATTCTAGAATGAATGAAAAAATTAGAAGAAGTTCTCAACCCTCCAAAGATACCTGCTGGTTTTGTAATGCTGCTGTTTGTTAGTTTAAATAAAATGCAGAGGAACCTGGTTTGCTCTCCCTGACAATTCACTGTGCATCCTGGAAAGAATGCCATGCAGGAAGACTTCCTCGTAAAATTCATGTTCTATAAATTCTGGACGTTACTTGTAAGGGGTTTTTAGTGTTGGCCTAATTCTAAACTGTTTGCCTACAGTGTTTTATTGCCTAAGCTACAAGTGAAAATTCTAAGCACATGCCTGGTTTGTTGTTGTTGTTGTTTGGTTTTTACATTTTGTATGCTAATATGACCTAATTGTGGCCTTCCAGTATCTGAAGGGGGCCTACAAGAAGGCTGGGGAGAGACTTCTCAGGATATCAGGTAGTGATAGGACTAGGGGGAATGGAATGAAGCTGGAGGTGGGGAGATTCAGATTGGATGTGAGGAGGAAGTTCTTCACCATGAGAGTTGGGAATGGGCTGTCCAGGGAGGTGGTTGAGGCCCTACCCCTGGAGGTGTTTAAGCCCAGGATGGATGAGGCTCTGGCCAGCCTGATCTAGAGCGGGGTGTCCCTGCCCATGGCAGGGGGGTTGGAACTAGATGATCCTTGTGGTCCCTTCCAACCCTGACTGATACTATGATACTATGAATACACTGTTTTAAACTTTAATGTAATATAAGAAGGTTCTTTCAGTGTTTTCAGTAGAAATTACTTTAAAAAAATAAAATACAATTGAAATGTGATAAAGCAACTCTCTAAACAAAGGAGGTGTTAGGGCTTAATGCTGCCCATTCTGTGGGATGTGGTAAGTAACACTTCATGTATCATAAATCATCTCTCTACAGCTGTTTTTTATTTTATGTAGGTGAGGATGTAAAGCCATTTACTCCTGAGAAAGCCAAGGAACTTGTGATGGCTCTACAGCAACCTGCAGTCTTCTGTAACATGGTTGGTGACTGGCCAGCCCTGCGCTGGAATGCGGAACACCTTTCTGCGGTGCTGGATGGAAAGACGATCCAGTTTAGGCTAGGTCTGAAGACAGTGGATTTAGGTGAGATTGAAGTGCACAGGCATTGCATGCCACAGCTCTCACTTACAGGCTCTGCAGTTCTCTGCCTCTCCATTACCACTGTTCAGATGTATTGCTTTTCACTGCAGGTGTTGTTGTTAGGACATGGGATTTAACCAACAGTGGAACTCTCTTACATGTTTATTGTTGGTAGGAGGTTTGGTGAGTAACACTAGACACCTAAGATCAAGTGTCTCAGTGTTCTTTTCTTGCTTTGTAGTGTGTGTGTGATCCCAGTCCTCTACACCATTCAGCTGTTCATGTGAACTAAGCTTCCATATCCACAAAACCTGAGTGCGTTAAACTAGCCAACTAACTAGTCTGGATTGGGGTTTTTATCTGTAAAATGGCAATGATTCTCACCTTCCTCCAGAAGTTTTATAAGACTGTGGTGTCTTTCAGTATTTTAATGTCCTGTGATGAAAGATGCTATTGAAAGCACCTACAAAGCATTAACAATTTCACTTGATGCCAGTACAATAATTTCACCTCTAACCCCCCAGATTCACTCAAACATCTAGGAACATGCCATGGGAGAAACACAGTTTTGTGCACTTAAAATCAAGTACTACAATTTAATTCTATCTGTAGCTACACAGTATTAGTTATAGTCTATCCATGGACAGATAGAGCTTCATACTTGGAAGGAAAGATGCCAGAAACATGCTCCAAGGTGGCAATTTGTTTGCCGCTTTAGAGGTTGTGCATTGCTTTATTCATGCCCTGTGCCTCCTTTCCCCTCCCAATCACATACAAAAATACATTTTGCTGTGTACTTTCTCCCTGTTGCCTAAAATAACTTGTCTCCCTTCCATCTATTTTTTAACCCTAGACCAGACAAACCCAGTTCTTAAAAAATATTCTATGTAAGTCATGTTTTTTTAGACCCCTACCTAGCTCTCCTTTCTGTACTCTGTACTTCTTCATTTGGACTACTACCTTTTCCTTGAATGTAGAGTCTGCACAAAGACTCCAGCTAAGGGTCTGCCAGTTCTTACAGAAGTGGTAGGATTACATCACATTATTTTACTTCACTGTGTGAAATTTGCTTTCCCCACATCATCCTGACCATATTATTTCGTGGTGAGTTCTTGCAAGAGAAGTGATGAAACAGAAAGGAGCATTAGAGGGAAAATGCTTGGCATTATAGGATTTCAAACCATTTTACCAACATGGATTAGTGATTCCTCGGCTGCTTTTTGGGAAAACAGATGTTTATTCACTTTCTCCAGATGGGATAACTGAAGTGTAGGGTTAATACATTACAGTATCACAGTATCACAGTATAACCAAGGCTGGAAGAGACCCCAAGGATCATTAAGTCCAACCTGTTCCAACAGACCCCACAACTAGACCATGGCACCAAGTGCCACGTCCAATCTCCTCTTGAACACCTCCAGGGACGGCGACTCCACCACCTCCCTGGGCAGCCCATTCCAATGACGAATGACTCGCTCAGTGAAGAACTTCCTCCTCACCTCGAGTCTAAACCTCCCCTGGCACAGCTTGAGACTGTGTCCCCTTGTTCTGGTGCTGGTTGCCTGGGAGAAGAGACCAACCCCCTCCTGTCTACAACCACCTTTCAGGTAGTTATAGAGGGCAATGAGGTCACCTCTGATCCTTCTCTTCTCCAGGCTAAACAATCCCAGCTCCCTCAGCCTCTCCTCATAGGGCTTGTGCTCAAGGCCTCTCACCAGCCTTGTTGCCCTTCTCTGGACACGTTCAAGTGACTCGATGTCCTTCTTAAACTGAGGGGCCCAGAACTGGACACAGTACTCAAGGTGTGGCCTAACCAATGCAGAGTAGAGGGGCAGAATGACCTCCCTGCTCCTGCTGGCCACACTATTCCTAATACAGGCCAGGATGCCATTGGCCCTCTTGGCCACCTGGGCACACTGCTGGCTCATGTTTAGGTGGGTGTCAATCAGCACCCCCAGGTCCCTCTCTGTTTGACAGCTCTCCAGCCACTCTGACCCCAGCCTGTAGCTCTGCATGGGGTTGCCGTGGCCAAAGTGCAGCACCCGGCACTTGGACTTATTAAATGCCATCCCATTGGACTCTGCCCATCTGTCCAGTCGGTCAAGGTCCCTCTGCAGAGCCTTTCTACCCTCTAACTGACTAACATCTGTTCCCAACTTGGTGTCATCTGCAAACTTGCTGATGACTGACTCAACCCCCTCATCCAGATCATCAATGAAGATGTTAAAGAGGATGGGGCCCAGCACCGATCCCTGGGGGACGCCGCTGGTGACTGGCCGCCAGATGGTGCACATCTTCACAGCAATACTTCAGTAGTTCAGTGAGGTATCAGCCAGTTGTTGCATTCCCTGTGAAAAGCATCCCATTGCCAATAATGAAAACATTTTCCTTGATACCTTATTAACATGTCTCAGGCTTACCAGGTAAAAGGATAGTTTTGGTCCTAGTCTCCATTAATTAGTAGGCATTACAACTGAGATATCTTCTGATGGAAGTGATGGAGTGTTATGTAGCTAAATGGTGGACTCATGCTAACAACTAAGTAGATAAGAGTCAATTAATGACTTGTAGTCACTGGAGATACAGAGTGGAATTGAATTGGAATTTGTATCTGGAAGTTGCATCTATTTGTATTTTGTGGGTTTTTTTTCTGAAGGCATCAATCCCTAGGCAGCAATCAGTTTGTCTCCAGGAGCCTCCATTTTATGCTAATGAAAGCTAGAAATGTCTTCAAGAAGATGGGTAGAGCCTTCAGGGGTTCTATTGTAACTGAATGAGACCTATGATGCTATAAAAAAATTTGCATTGTAAGGATGTATTAGTGAAGTCATTAGCCATGCCATCTCACAGTCTGAAATAATGTAATACATTTCATGTGCCACTGTCTTTTGGAAGATGGTTGATAGCACTCTTGCATGCTTAACATTGTTTTTCAGCAAGGGCCTCTCTTTCTAACATTGCTCATGCTAACTTTCCCTGATGAAGCAGAGGCACTGATGTGGTTAGAAAAAGCAACAGGAGAAAACAACTAAAATTGTATTGATTTCTCTGATATTCCTCCCATGTTTACTATAGATGAATTGCCTTAAGACTAGACAGGACCACTTCTGCCACTGAGTCAGAATCATAGAATAATCGAATTGATTTGGTTAGAAAAGACCTCCAAGATCATCAAGTCCAACTATTGACCTATCACAGTATCACCAAGGTTGGAAGAGACCTCAGAGATCATGGAGTCCAACCTTTCACCACAAACCTCATGATTAGACCATGGCATCAAGTGCCACGTCCAATCCCCTCTTGAACACATCCAGGGACGGTCACTCCACCACCTCCCTGGGCAGCCCATTCCAATGACAAATGACTCTCTCAGTGAAGAACTTTCTCCTCACCTCCAGCCTAAACTTCCCCTGGCACAGCTTGAGACTGTGTCCTCTTGTTCTGGTGTTGGTTGCTAGAGAGAAGAGACCAACCCGTTTCTGGCTACAACCACCTTTCAGGTAGTTGTAGAGAGCAATGAGGTCTCCCCTGAGCCTCTACTTCTCCAGGCTAAACAACCCCAGCTCTCTCAGCCTCTCCTCATAGGGCTTGTGCTCAAGGCCTCTCACCAACCTTGTTGCCCTTCTCTGGACATGTTCAAGTGTCTCGATGTCCTTCCTAAACTGAGAGGCCCAGAACTGGACACAGTACTCAAGGTGTGGCCTAACCAGTGCTGAGTACAGGGGCACAATGACCTCCCTGCTCCTGCTGGCCACACTATTCCTGATGCAGGCCAGGATGCCATTTGCCTTCTTGGCCACCTGGGCACACTGCTGGCTCATGTTTAGGCACCTGTGAATCAGCACCCCCAGGTCCCTCTCTGGCAGCTCTCTAGCCACTCCTAACACCACCATGTCCATTAAACCACATCCCATCTTGTCCACACATGTACAAGAAAGAAAACAGGTCTCCTGCTTATAGGTGTATTTTGATGTCTCTGTGAAGTGGCTGGCTTAGAGTTTCAGAGGTTAAGACACAAGGTTCATTTGGGAAGATTCAAAATTACTTGAAACCTCTTACTGTGATTTCTCATCTCTACTGCCACTTATGCAGCCTGGATTCCCAAACTGAAAACTCCTTAATTTAAAGAAGAGGAAACTGCAAATGGGGCAACTTTGTGGGAGTTAGTTGGGTTTTGTATTTGCTTTACTTGCTTGTTTAGAAGTTCTTGAGGCATGTGCTCCACCAAGCTGGGGGCAGGAGTTGATCTGCTGGAGGGTAGAGAGGCTCTGCAGAGGGACCTCGACAGGCTGGACAGATGGGCAGAATCCAACAGCATGAGATTGAACACATCCAAGTGCCGGGTTCTGCACATTGGCCACAACAACCCCATGCAGAGCTACAGGCTGGGGTCAGAGTGGCTGGAGAGCAGTCAGGCTGAGAGGGACCTGGGGGTGCTGGTTGACAGTAGACTGAACATGAGCCTGCAGTGTGCCCAGGCAGCTAAGAGGGCCAATGGCATCCTGGCCTGCATCAGGAACAGTGTGGCCAGCAGGAGCAGGGAGGTCATTCTGCCCCTGTACACTGCACTGGTTAGGCCACACCTCGAGTACTGTGTCCAGTTCTGGGCCCCTCAGTTTAGGAAGGAGGTTGACTTGCTGGAACGAGTCCAGAGAAGAGCAACAAAGTTGGTGAGGGGTTTGGAACATAAGCCCTACGAGGAGAGGCTGAGGGAGCTGGGGTTGCTTAGCCTGGAGGGGAGGAGACTCAGGGGTGACCTTATTACTCTCTACAACTACCTGAAGGGAGGTTGTAGACAGACGGATGTTGGTCTCTTCTCCCAGGCAAGCAGTACCAGGACAAGAGGACACAGTCTCAGGCTGCACCAGGGGAGGTTCAGGCTGGATGTTAGGAAAAAGTTCTATACAGAAAGAGTGATTGCCCATTGGAATGGGCTGCCTGGGGAGGTGGTGGGGTTGCCATCACTGGAGGTTTTCAGGAGAAGACTTGATGGGGTGCTTGGTGCCGTGGGTTAGTTGTTTGGGCGGTGTTGGATTGGTTGATGGGTTGGACGCGATGATCTTGAAGGTCTCTTCCAACCTGGTTTATTCTATGTATTCTATGTGGATGCGAAAGGCACATTTGAAACACGGAAGACGTGGGATGTAGCAGTATTATTTGTGTGAATTATTTGTACTCACCTAAGTTTGTGTTTGATAGTATTCTGACTACACAAGTTAAACAGTATCTGCCCATAAAGGGAAAAAATACAGTCAGAGGATTAAGCATTGACAGAGATAAGATGCCCCCAGAGAGAGCACCAGCGTTCATTACAAGAACAATGAAGGTGCTATTAATCAGGAATTCCCTACCCATCTAGTTCCAGTCACACCAAAAGATTTATTTTTCTGAGGTGGGGTAAAGGGTGGGCAGCAGTGACAGAAGTTGAATTTCTGGCAGGGAAAATGCAGCATTATAGTCTGTCTGATGGCTACTGGGAGCACACCAGCAATTACAAAGGAAGAAGAAAACTTCCACAAAATGGACTTCTGTATGCCAGTGTTTCTCATTTTGAGCATTTCCTCTGGTTGTGTAGCAAACTGAATAAACAATGAGTTTACTCTGAAGAAGCTAGAGAGAACAAGAGGTTGTCATGCTGATCAGTTAAGAGTCACAAGATCTCTGGAGGAAATTTCTCTTAGAGATTCTGGATAGAGCTGATGCTGTCAGATACACAGTTGGATAGAAAAGGGCTGCAACCTGGACATCTGCCCAAGAGGTTTTACCACTAAAGACAATAAAAAAAATTCAAGCCTCTGACATTTGATATAGAGGAGGACTGCAAAGGTGGCTATAGACTCAGCAGCTGAACAGGAGGTTGAAACAGCAGCACAAACACCCCGCACTGAGTAAATGTCGCACAAAGCTGATATTTGAGGTGATTATTGGAGATGGATGGGGATGGCCATTTTATTTTTTGTTGCTTGTGAGTGTGCCTGTGCTTTGTTATAGTATTACATGGCTGTTCCTGCCTTGGATTATTTGATTAAGGAATTTTAATTCCCTGTCAGCTGTGACTAGACATTTGGTTTTCTTTTAAGGTTAAAGAAATAGAATCGAATAGAATAGATGAAGGAGACATTCCACTTGCATTTTTTACTGGTACTTTGGGGTATTTTCTAAGACTCTTATCCATTTTTTTCAACATTTCCCTTAGTAAACACTGTCTTTCTGAGTAGAACAGAATTTGGTGTCTGTGAGGATCAGACATTATCTAAGAAGAGGAGCTGGTTCCTTGAAAGCACTGCTTCCCACTCCCAATTCAGTTTCAATCCCTCTCCCCCTCCAGGTTCAATCTGTGGCATTAGGTGGGAGAGAGAACTGGCATGCCTTCAGATACTATGGCCAGACAGCACTGGTTGCTTACTTTAGACTTCATGGTTTCATCTACCACAGTCACTTAGAATACATACATAGAATAAACCAGGTTGGAAGAGACCTTCAAGATCATCACGTCCAACCCATCAACCAATCCAACACCACCCAAACAACTAACCCATGGCACCAAGCACCCCATCAAGTCTCCTCCTGAACACCTTCAATGATGGCGACTCCACCACCTCCCCAGGCAGCCCATTCCAATGGGCAATCACTCTCTCTGTATAGAACTTCTTCCTGACATCCAGCCTAAACCTCCCCTGGTGCAGCCTGAGACTGTGTCCTCTTGTTCTGGTGCTGGTTGCCTGGGAGAAGAGACCAACCCCCTCTTGTCTACAACCTCCCTTCAGGTAGTTGTAGACAGCAATAAGGTCACCCCTGAGCTTCCTCTTCCCCAGGCTAAGCAACCCCAGCTCCCTCAGCCTCTCCTCATCTACAACTTATCAATTACAAAACACCTTCATTTTTTAATCGTTAAGTGTTACAGAACTGGATAATTGTGTGCCTGCTTTCAGCTGCCCCACTGCTAACATTTTCACCCTAGCTGCAGTCTACAAACCCAAACAATCTGGTTAGATTGCCCAAATACATATTTTTTTTATTACCATTTATTTTTCCATGAGCCCTACACCTTGGTGCTGAACAAGTTATAAATTGAACCAAGATCTTTGCCCTGGGGAGAGTGTATCCTAGAAGATGGTGTTGCCTTTCATAGTTGGGTTTTTTTAAAGGAAGCTCACAGTGAAATATGCTGTGAGGTAGAAAGAGCCTATTTCTTGCATTTGAAACACATGCTCCTGAGTTATCTTGGAAAACAGGCAGTGTCCTAAGCACTCTTTGTTCTCATCAAAACAATACAGATATTGAGCCACCTTCAGTAATGCTTCTATCTTTTATCTAATTTATCTTACATCTTTTATCTAATATCAGACCATCATTCACTGAAATGATGTGCATTGCTTTAGGGACTGGGTATCAGGAAGGGCACTGGACTGCAACACAGAGAATCAGATACAGGGATTTGGGGTTATTTCAGTTGATTTATGTTTTGTATGCAGTTGTTAGGTATGGAGCCCTTGCTCTGCAGAGATCCCAGGTTAGGGATTGCTGAATAACAGGGCTTATTTGACATTTTTAGTTAATGAATTTGATAGTGAGAAGAAGGAAAACCACTACCTAGTCTACTGCAATGGAAAATGGCACACTGACAGTGGTAAAGGTTTGCAAAAACTGTTCTCCCACCCAAGGGGAATAGGAACAAATGTCTGAGAGACTGCTCTGGGAATTGCTGCAGTAACAAAATGAGAGCACTAAAAAATGAAGAGCTGCTGCTGCACAACAGTGAAAGAATCCTATTTCTGAGCAGCTCTGTGCAAGTTACACAGGGTTAAACTGCAGCTCTGTCACTGCCATTCATGCAAGCTACAGCAATCTTTACCTCATAGTAGTTGTAGTCATTTTTTTGTTAAGTCTCTTTGAATCCTGCACAATTAGCAGCTGCAGGAAATGAGGATCTCTGGTTGACCACAATTAAAGTATACTGTGATGTGAGTTAGCTTGTAGGCCTTCCAAGTGACCTGACCTTGAGCTGAAAAGCTGTTATCAGTCAGCCTGACCAAAGCATGGCAGGAACAAAACACTGCTGGTAAATACTTTTTATGTCTGCCAAGAAACACCGCAGTATGGTCAGTCCCAAGGACACACAGCATTTTAGATGGATCATGGGCACACATGTGGCTCCATAATTTGTTTTCTACATGTTACTGTGCTGATTTGGTTACCACTTTTAAGGAAGGGGAAAGACTTGACAGGGTGCTTGGTTGCATGGTTTAGTTGATTAGGTGGGTTGGATTAGTTGATAGGTTGGATGCGATGATCTTGAAGGTCTCTTCCAACCTGGTTTAGTCTATTCTGTTCTAAATGATAAATGAACACGTCCACCTATGTGTAAATCCACAGAGACAAAATGAAGGGTACAAAAGAACTTGTGTGCACATTTGCAGCTCACACTTAAGAAGAGTGATGAAGCAAAGGACAGGTCCTCAGTTGTTAAGGGAACTTGGGTGTATTATTGAGTTACTGTGCTGCAAGGTGTCTTGCACATGAAACAACAGTAACTATTGGTGTGCTTTTCCCTCACAGCAAGTTCAAGGTAACAGCCATTCACTTAAACCTTAATGAAAAAGCAATAGTCTCAGACTTTAATTATGAGTTAGGTGATGAGAACCATTTTATTGACCAGAGCTGAGCCACCTAGTCTCACTTCATATCTCATGTTGCTTTTAACCACAGCTGAGAGAGAAACTATATATTATCTTTGCTGTTTCTTTGCTCAATACTCAATGTAATGTTTGGCTTTTCCTTTGTTGCTCTAGTTCCCCAGTTTGAAACCAGGTGTAGCTATGTGAAGGCTACACTTAAAGAGTTTTTGGCTTGGAGTTGTGGGGAGCCTTCTTGTCTCTCTGGACCCTTCAGTTGTTATGAGTACTCCAAATACTGGGCTTATGCTGACTACAAATACATCGCCAGGATATTTGAAGACAGGCCAGAATTTTTCCAGGTAAAATACTACAATTATCTCTTCCTAATTTAATCATTGCAAATTATCTAGTGAGGCTTCTGAAACATCTACTTGTATTCCCTCCCTGCTTCTTTGGCTGTTTATTTTAAAATTTGGAAATAAAAGCTATTTGCTCTCAAGCTAATGGAGAACTAGTACCAAGTGGCAGCCACCTAAAATGCTGAGTCTTCTTTTTATGCTTAAAAACACCACCACAAGTGACAAGAAGAGCTGCTAGGTTGACAGGACTCCTCTCTACCTTTAACCCAGCATCATTTTGTGACTGTGCAGGCTTGGGGTGCAGAGTCATGTGTGTGACCTCTGCAGCTGAACACCTTCTCTGCATCTCTATTGAAGGTATGGAAATGAGGTGGGAATTGAATGTGGAGATGACAGACAGCAGGCCTGTCATGTTGCAAATTTGGTGCTGCCTCAGATCCATCTTGGGTACCTGAATGGTTAATTAACAGCTCCACACAAGAGAGAGAATTTGATGGCATGTTTTGCCCTGTAGCTCATTTTCTCAAGCAGACATTTCCTTCTCTTAATATATTTAATTGTTGGTAAGGAGAGATTCTGAGTTTGCAGGATTATTATACCTTACTGGTGCAGGCAGTGAAACACATGAAGTAACCAGGTATCAGGACACCTACTGGGTATTTTATTTTACTTTCTGCTATTTCACAGAGTCACAAAATCATTTAATAGTAGGACTTGGAAGAGACCCCTGGAGATCATCTACTCCAACTACCCTGCTAAAGCAGGGTCATCTAGATCAGGTTGCACAGGAGTATGTCCAGGAAGGTTTTGAAAGTCTCCAACCTCTCTGGGCAGCCTGTTTCAGTGCTCTGTCACCATGACACTTTTTCCTTATGTTTAAGTGAAACCTCCTGCATTCAAGTTTGTGCCTGTTGTCCCTTGTCCTATCAGTGAGCACCGAAAGAGCCCACCCCCATCCTCTTGACCTCCATCCTTTAGATATTTATGTGCATTGCTAAGATCCCCTCTCTCTTTTGGTTCCAGGCTCAAGAGCCCCAGCTCTCTCACCCCTCTTCATAGAAATGCTCCAGTCCCCTAACAATCTCTGTGGCCCTCCATTGGACTTTTTGCAGCAGGTCCTTGTCACTCTTGAACTGGAGAGCCCCAAACTGGACACAATACTCCAGATGTGGCCTCACCAGAGCAAGAGTCGAGGGGGAGGAGAACCTCCCTACATTTCAATGTATTGGTTCATCTACATTCCTGCTGCTTCTCCTTAGAAATTGGAAGAGGGCAAAATTAAGGACAGCTGTACAAAAGGTGTATTTTTTCAAAAGATACAAAGAAAGAATGGTAAATGAAGCCTGATTCATTTCTGTGCCTTTAAATGTGAAGATAGAATCATAACTCCCTGCAAACACTGTATCACTGGGATGACAGTGGGAATTGATAAGCCCCCTCAAATTCATTATTTCCTTCAGAAAGCCTTTCCCATGTTCCTTTTATGTGTTTTATTCTTTTATACCAGTAAAATTAGAATTTTTCAGTGCTCAGCTTTTTTCAGACTGTCTCACTTCCCATTGTTCTGTGGGTCAGGAGGTAAGGTTTGAGCACAGAGACCGTCTGACCTTCCTTAGCTCACTGAAACACAAGGTTCACAAAAACTTGGGCGGCATGATTCTGATGCTGGGTCGTGTTATTTGAACTAAGCTGGGAGCCCCAAGGATGTTTCAGGCTTCCCCAGGCCTTTTGAGTGCCTTCCTGTATCTGTGGTCCTCCTTTGGTCTTCTCTCTCAATGCTTCAACAAGCAGCATTTTCCTGTCTTTTGTGGCACAAGATAATAGCAGCTCAGAAGACCTGAATAGCCTGCTGCTTTATTCAGTCAATAAAAACACCCTTGATGGAAATAACCATTTCCCTGCCTGCTTCTTCCTTTTGCCCCCATTCAAGAACAAAATTGAGGATCCAGGAATTGCATTTCTATGCAGGTGTCACACCACCACCTCATCACCCGACCCCTAAGAAGCAGCAGATTGTGCTGCAATTTTAGAAGAGGCACACGTAATGGTTATGCTGGGGATTTATATTTTTTTTTAAAGCAGAATCTGGGAAGGAAAAAAAAATGGATGGTGTTATGTAAGCAAATATGGTGCATGTCATCTGACAGTTTCACAGGCATGAGAGTGAAATGCAGTCATCAGTTCTGGACTCGTACGGCTTCTGAAACACTGCTACACGATTTATACCAGCCAAAAGAGTTCTTTGTTGAAACCCTCTCCCATTCCTGGGGGAATTTCATGGTAACCCCATTTTTTTTTTTTCCTTTTTTAGATTTTATTTAGATTTACATAAGGTGATTTGAAGGGGAAAAGAAGGCCAACTGCACTGTTATTTATAGTGATTAATAGGGCCATTTAGAAGTTGTTTGAAATTTAGATTGCGCTGTTTATCATTTACAGTTGTGTGGGCTAAGGTAATGATTCCATTATTCTAATCTATGAGCAGTATCTAGCATCTCACAGTGGTTTTTTTTGTTCAGTTGATATTTCATTACAGGATTTGAGATATAAATCAGAAGCAAGATATATGCATGGAGTTTAAATAGAAATGAGACCTTTTAAAGTGACATACGGGTACAGATTAACTTCATTATAAGCAGCAAATGAAATAAATATAATTCACAAGTAATGTGCCATCTGTTATGGTTGGAACACCTTTTAGTGCATTTCTTCTTGCTGGGGCTTTTTATTGTAGATAAGGAACCCACTGTGACAAGATTTCAGTAATCCCACCGCTCCCTTCTCAGTTCGTTGCTTAAAAACTATTTTACCCATAATCACTTCAGCTATTTACTACAGCTGCAGCCTTTTCCAAAAAGTGCTTTTAAATCTCATATTGATTATGTGTGCCTTCTTTCCACTTAAATTGTAACAAAATACAAAAACTATTTAGGTGTGAGATTAAAGTGCAGAGATGGAGTTACGCTCAACTTTATCACCGAGATGGCTGTATTGGATTTTAAATTTTATGCCTCCTGAAATCTATAGGAGCAGCTTTTTCCTTTTGATTTTTTTGCTGTCTTTGACAAATGTTTATATTACACTTCTGCTTTTTTGTTTCTCCCCCCCCCCCCCCAAATGATATCTTTAAAATCAATAACTCTGAAATTCAAAATCTTTAGCAACACCTAATTTTGGGGAAGGCTATCGCTCATTGTGAGGGTTTCCTGATAACAGTCATGGTGAAGTCATCCTTATAATAATGTGTGGCTGTAGTTTTCCTCATCCCTAGATCTTACAAAAGGATAGGCATCCACCTGTCTGCAAGCAGCTAGCTTACATACTTAAATGAGGAGGCTAGGCTCTTGTTTTCCTTTTATAGACAGTGGAAAGAGAGAGGCTTTTCCAAGGCATCATTGAGAGTGCTTTGACAAGAGCAGGAGCCCAGCTCAAATTAGGTTCCTAAAGTTGGGTGATGGGGATGACCCCAACGTGCTTTACTGCAACAGAACAAATGCCCTTATCTTCCTTTACAAGAGGGCAGGGATAAAGCTCAGAGATGAAGTGATTTGCCTGAGACCATTTGGAAGCCAGGAACTGAATCTGTTTCCTAAGGCTCATTCTGGGGCTCCAGCCAAAAGGCACCGATATCTCTGGCCAGTATACTTCAGCTGCTTTCCAGTAACAAATGATCAGGCCCTGCAGGTGGCATGGCCAGCTACAGAAACATGGGAAAGCTTTATCCATGCTATGCAGAGCCATCCTGCAAAACCCTTGAACTATCTGAAAAATACCTCACTGTCCCTCATTCAAACTGTCATCCCCAAATGATTGCTTGCAGGAACACTGGTGAACAGGAAAGCTCCAGGATCATACTCGTAACACACACATCTGTTCTGCCCTTTCTCACCATGTAATGGAGTTGTTTTAAGTTCACTGCCTCCACAGTTGCAAAGGCAGGAGAATAATTTGTCCATTAAATAAAAAGAAACTTTAAAAGAACAGCATACCCCTGGAAAAAGGAGAAAGCTGAGGCAGGAGCAAATAGAAAGCAAGTGTACCACGTAGGAATCACAGAATGCCAGGTTGGAAGGGACCCCAAGGTCCAGCCTTTCTAGGTAATAGTATAGTTTAAATGAGATGGGCCAGCATCCTGTCAATCTGAGTCTTAAAACTGTCCAATGTAGGGGAATCTGCTACTTCCCTTGGGACTTTATTGCAATGTTTAACTGTTCTCATGGTGACAAATTTTCTTCTGCAGTCCAATTGGAATCTCCCCAGGAGTAGCTTACCCCTTGTCCTTTCCATCTGACTCTTTGTGAACAGGGAGCTTCCATCCTCCTGGTAGCCACCTTTTCTGTACTGGTACAAGGGTTATCAAATTGTTTTGAAAAGGGAATAGTTGTTTTTTTTTTCCCCTTCCTTCCATTCATTCTTTTTGTAAATGTCATATTTCAGATTTTTTTCTAAAAACAATCCTCAGCTTGGGTGGATGATTAAGAGTGGAGAAAGGAAGAAAGTGTTTGCAAAGCAGTTGTGTGTGGCTACAAGCAGCTGGACAGTCCTTCTATAAAGCAAGCAGGGGTGACAGGAGAAACTGAGATGATAAATGGAGACGGATCTGGGAAGCTGTGTCATCAGACAAGAAAGGAGGAAAGTCAACACAAGAAATGCTGCTAGAGAGGAAAATTTTGGAGGAAGGGACAAAGGCTATGTGTGCAGGATCCCCACCAAGAAGTAAAGAGTGACTGAACAGTAGAGGGAGAAAACAAGAAACACAGGGAACTGAGGGTAGAGTGTGAATCAGTGCAACAGCTTACAGAAATAACCTTTTCATTGCTGTAGGATATAAGATGGGCTGACTTTGGCTTTCCTGGGAGAAGTGGAAAAGAGAGCACGCTGTGGATTGGTACTGAAGGAGCAAATACCCCCTGCCATTTGGACTCCTACGGCTGCAACTTAGTGTTGCAAGTACAAGGAAGGTAACAAGTGTGCAAACAAATACAGAAGTTATACTGTGCTATAAAGTTACCTTTAGACTCCTGAGTATTAATTCTAGGCCCAAATTATTCTTGTTTCTCTGAACTGTCAGTGACTGAAGAGCATCAGAACTGTTCTATAGGAGATAGCAGAACTTCAGAGGACTGGAGTTGGGAGCCCAGAGGTAACAGAATCCTCTCACTTCTGCCCGAGGAAAATCTATCCTGGTCTATGAGTTACATGGTTCAATAATAAAACTGTTAATCTTTCTAGCAGTTATGAATTCAAGAATTTGGAATGAGGAGATAAAGAGTTAAAAATAAAAAGCCTAGAAACAGAACAGAAATAAACTACTTTAGACTTCTGTGGTATTCTCTGTGCAAGAGCCTCTAATAGCCTGCTAGCATTAATTTAAAAGGGGAACATCAGGTTAGGAGCAACCAGCTGTGAGCAAAGTTGAAAGGGACACTTGAGTCTCTAAACTAATTTTGGAGCCTGCAGCTTTGGTGCTGTATCTTTCTGCCTGCTTACATGCTGTCTTTTTTTTCCCCTTCTTCTTTCTTTCCTTGTATATTGGCATCAGGGAGTTTTTTTGCTATCTATTGTTGCTCGAGTAACAAAACAAATTGCATGCGTGTTTTGGGTTTGATAGTATATAGTGGAAGGAACAATTTGCCAGTGGGATATTAATGTGATTAATTACTCTGACATTTTGTGGATCAGTAAAATTAAGGTGGTCTTGAGATTAAAGTGCAGGATTGGGAGACAGGCATTCTGGCTTCTATATTGGCCAGTGCCACAGGCTGACTGGCTTTAAGGCACTCCTTTTTGCTGCAGCCAGTCCTGTAGACTCCAGCTCATATCAATAAACATTATGCATTGGAGGCCAGACATTTAAATGTATTTAGACCCAGAAATGTCATTGAAAACTATGAGTCTTACATGTCTGGATATCTTCTAAGGGTAAATACTGTGCATACTAAATAAGTACAATAATTATAAAATGATTTTGCTTGGAAGAGAGCTTTAAGATCAAGTTCAACTCTTAACCTAGCACTGCCAGGTCCCTCCTGAACTGTGTTGCTCAGCACCACATCTAGCAGACCTGATACATGCCTCTTTGATGTCCACCTCCAACTGTTGGAGCTCAAGCCAGAGTTCCAGTATCACATGGGTATTTTGCCTGTCTTCCTAAGATACTTCCTGCCGTTCTGGTAGAACAAAATCCTTGTTGCTCTCAGGGAAAGAAGAAGCCTAAAGCTTTTGCATAGCCTGAAAAGTCAAAGTTGTTTTCCTCTTCAGAGCAAAGCTTATAAATAGATTGCAAACTTCCACAAGCTTGTAAAATCCTGTGCTTCTTCAGAGCAGAAAGATTCCCTTTTGAGACTCACAAACAAGACAAGCTTTGTAACAGAATATAAGCTTATGCTAAACTTAAATAGATTTGCCTTTACAGGAAAGCCAGGGATGACTCCTTAGCCCTTTGTTGCTATCTTGAATTTCCTTCTTGCATCCCTCGGGCTTCTTAATGTTTTGCTTCATGATATTGCTTTGTCATAAGCCTGCAGGATTAACCCATGAGCCTCCTAACCTAGTTATTCTCTGTCCCTTCAGAGGCTCTAGTTTGGAGGGCAAAACAAAGTTGCAATAATGCTTGAGTTTCAGGATAACTGTTTTTCTGTAGCTTTGGTAGTTACCAAGAAATGTCAGTGGCCAATGGAACTCCCATCTGTGTCAATCTCTGCAGTTCTGGCTATCCTGCTATCCTTGCCCCTTCTGGTTTTGTGCCATTTGGCTGCTCCCCTCCCATTTTCAGATTTATGACTTAGAACTGACAACCAGCAGCAGTAGGCAAAAAGGAGGATGTGAGTACCAAGGAATGGGACAAAAAGAAAAGACCTTGCTGAAGTCTGAAGCAAAGAGAAGAGCTGCTCAAATTGCCCAACTGTGCCACAAAGTACTGCTTTTATTTTTCCATTGCTTATTGCATGGGTCACTGTTATACTGATTGTCTGGCACATCTGAAATGTAATAAATTCCCCCTTTGTGCATTCCTTTCTGGTTATTTCCATCACTTAAAGTACTGCCATATAAAACTCCTATTTCTAAGTAACATATGTACCTGCTAAGATATTTCATTTATACTACCCATAAAACTGTCACCACCAGTTCTGGCATATTCTTTTTTCTTTCTTTGATGTTGTCTGTGTAAGTGAAACAGAAGCATTAGCTCCTGAGGAGCTCTGCTTGGCCCTGCACTGCAGTGTGTTAACCTGCTTCTCTGGATGCAGGATAGAGAGCAACCTGGAGCATGAGGGCCCTGATGAGCAGAGCTACCCTGTCCTGTTCTGTCTGGGCATTTAGTCACACCAGTGAGATCTTAAACCCAATGGCCCACGAGAGCCACCTTTTCATCATGTAGTACTCAGAAGAATACAGGTGGTTTAGAATGCTTTTGTCAATTCATGCCTCTGATTTTTATTTATGCCATCTGTGGCATAGAAGCATCAAAATGAGTTTTAGTCACAAACCTCTCGTGCTTAGTAGCAGCCAAATAAGTAGTGCAGGTGAAGACAGGAGACAGATGATCATGCCCACAGCCCTTAGCTGTTACCAGTGTAAACACACATTGCCCTCCGTTTAAAACAAACATGGGCGTGGTATCCATTCAGTGGCAGTATGTTGTCTCCAGCAAAACTGTTTCCCCTAGTTCACAGAGCAATTTCTAACGCTCCGAGCATCTGTAAATGCTGTGTGTTGCTTTGTAAAAGGGAGGCAGGAGGAACCAGATGGAAGAACTTTAAAAAAAAAAAAAAAACACAACACAAAAATGTTTTATCTGCCTTTTAAAAATAATGTGTGAGAAGCTGTGAATCTTTTCAGTTAAAAAATTAAAAAGTGGAATATTTTAAAAACACTTTTAGGAGACAGCCTGTAAGCACTGCCTGTGTTCGCACTGCGTAGGAGAGTCACACAGGGAGGCAGATTTATGTTTTATTGAAAACCTTGCTACTGCCTTTAGTTCTTTGCTGTAACTGACAGGCATTTTTATCTTCTCTCTATTTTCAGGAAGAGATGGCACCTCTTCCCACCTGGTGACACCAGTTTCCTTTATCCCACCAGGATCCCTTACGAAGAATCCAGTGTATTCAGCAAAGTCAACGTTGCCAACCCTGACCTGAAATGCTTTCCTGAGTTTAGGAACACGACAGCTCACGTGGCTACACTCAGTCCAGGACAGGTACCATTCACATAGGAGCTTTTCTTTTCTTTGAAGATGCCAAGTAAATTATTTAGCCAGCTAATTAAGGGCTAGGAATTCTTAACAAACTGACTGTGGAACTTCCCTCTCCCTCTCCTCTACGCTCAGGCTTGATACGTTTCCCTCAGCGCGGGAACTGTCTTTGCTCACAGTTACTGTGCGAGCCCTTTTTGTACCAAAGCCACAAACATTTGGCGAGTTAGTTCAATCAGCTGCTCAATTCCATCACAGTTCTTGCAATCTCCTCCAGTTTGTCTGCTTCAAAACTTTCTCAAACAGTACTCCAGCCTGACTACTCTGAAACCAGTGTGTTCCATAAAGTGTATTTGATTAATGAGCACGTAGAGCCAGCAAAGGAGCTCAGTGTGATAGTGAATAACCTTCACCAGGGAACACTGGCCCAACTCGTTGCTTTAAGAGCAGAGTATTGTAATGATGATATTGCATTTAGAGTGCACACCATTCAGAGGTTTCATGGTGCTTTACAAGGATGTGAGGATATTATTAGCCCTGTTTTACTGAGAAAGTTCAGCTGTAAGTGCCTGGCTTATAGTCACACAGACAGTCAGCAGCCATACGAGAGGACTCTTAATTCCTAGTCTCCTGCTGTAAGTAGCATCCTTCTTTATTTAATCAACCTGGTCTGTCTTTGGAGTCTGAATTACCCTTTTTCATTTGTGCAGCAGTGCATGTCCTTGCAACACACTCCTGCACAGCTCAGGCTGTCAGGCCTTTCCGAAGGAATTTTGCAGTGTTCATCGCTTTGACTGCTTACGACAGTGGAGTTGTCGCTTCTAGAGCCTTTTCATCATTCTCCTACCAGATTTTGTCACCTCTTTTGACATGCTAGCTCACTGAGCTGTGCAAGTGTTCCCCTTGCTACTTACAATAATTTAAAGAAAAAATTTTTGCTCATCCAGCTGATTTTGGGTAGGCAGAGCAAGGAGTGAACTGGTGAGGTGTCAGACTGGAGCAGGATAGCAGTTTCCAAGAAGAGGATGTGTCTTCCTCACCTCTTGAGAATATGCTTTTCTGCTGGTGCAGTTGTAAATGGGGAATGTGTGATCAACCTCTGTCGTTTGCACTACACTAGGCTCCTAGTTGTACTCCTGAAGCATTTTGCACTTTGTAAGGTTGCAGTGTTCAATAATTTAAAGCACAGAGAACAAATTTTTACTATTGATAAAAATGCCTCATCCATTCAGCACTGCATTATCCATGATCTCCAACCCTATTTCCATTTATAATCTCCTTTGGAATGATCAAGTGCAATAGTGAACCTTTAATATGATCTTAATTTTAATTAGGCTTAAAGCAATTACAAATTAATCTTGCTAGGAATAAAGATCTTGAGCCAGCTCAGTAATACAAGTTGCCTGCATTGCCATGAACGAGATACTGTTTGAATTTCTAGGGAGAAAGTAATGTAGAGGCAATGAAGGAATAGCGAGGTATTGCCTTCATCCATTTTAACAGCACCTTTTGCATGGTGCTTTCCAGCATCTCAGCCAGAAGCTTATGGGGAGGTGGCTGGGGACTGCTGTTCTTTGATGGAGAGTAAAGGAATGGCCTAGAAGGAACTCCTAGAAGAGCAATCTTGATACATGCTTAGCAGTGGGGTTTGTGTAAAATTGATACAACTGCTGCAGAATTTGCAGCCAGCTTTATTTTGTGTTAATTTATAGCATCTCCACTGCTTAAAAAATAAAGAGAAAGGTATTCTTAGGTATTCATAAGAACAACTAACTGCACGTAGGGTGAGTGCTGCTTTGAATATCAACAACTTCGTGTGTCTAATGCCACCTTCTGGTCATTGTTTTCTACAGCCATTTTTTTCTACACCCGTTTAAGGCTTAAAGCAGAATTCCCTTCCTGTAATATTGTACCAATGCACAATACCTACTTCAGTTGCATCCTTTGTGCCCTTTCCCTGCATGGTTCAGAGGTGGATCTCTGTTAAGAATTTAGGTAGTTGGCTGAGACTTCACCTTTTACAAGGCTTCATCCTGTACTTGACCAGTGGCTGTGGGCTGAATTTCCACAGAAGTCTTAAGAAATTCTACCAGTCGAGTGTAGGAGTGCCTTACAACCTTTTGGACCTGGTCACCTGTGTGATGACTGCCAGGCTGAGTGACAAGCTTGGAGCAGGAGGTTGACTGGTGGTGAACTGGTGCTCACTGAGCTTTCACCTAAAGCATTAGTATTTTGGTTTATTTGTTCCTAATTTTGCAGTATTTCTAGTAACACCTTGATTGTTTTTACAAATATACAAATACTGGGTAAAAGATAGGAAATGGGGCTAAATGTCTGTTCTAGTACATTTCACCCCACATTCACAGGTGTTAAGAGAGTCAGGAGTAAAATCTGCTGCCCTCAACTGAAACCTTACCCAGCACAGATGTCCCATCTGCCATCAGTGGGAGGAACCTGGCACCTCTATGAGGTGATTCATCCTCCCTGTCTCATACAGCTACAGTCCTGCAGGACTTGGCCTTCAGCACAGGCTATAAAAGAAGCCTATGCTTCACTTTTTTATTATTAAAAATCAGAGAGATAAATCTCACCTGCAAAGACTACAAAAAACTGAGGTGCTATACAAATACAATATCATTGATCATTCTTTGCTCTGCCCCACTTCTCACTAGCTTCATGCTTCCTTCCTGCTCACTAATGTAATTGTTCTTAATCCATCTTCCTCTTAATCCATATGACTAGGCAAGGTAGAAAGATGAGAAAGCAAACCTCACTACACCTGAAGGTAGACACAGGACGCTACACACATCTGCTCTCCTAATGAAGAACTTCCATACTGGGCTCCCATAAGCAATTCCTTTCCCTCTCACACTGCCCCAGACAGGAGGGGTAGTGAACACCAGGACCCATGCAGTTACAGGCAGCTCTCAGCTCTTTTGCTTCCTGGCTCATTCTGCAGGTGCAGGCTGGAGCCAGAGGAGTTGCAATGAAGCTGCAGACACCAGCAGTGCAAGGGAAGGCCTAACTGAGCTAGTTTTAGAGACACATCAAGTCCAAGAAGGATGCTCCCTTCCAGCCTTGAAAAATGTCACACTGGGAGGAAAAACACTTTAAGAGATCAAGGTTATTTCTTGCTCTCTCTCACCATGGTCTGCTGCTCAGGAGCTATCCTCCTCTGCTTTTCATTGGCTGCTTTCAGAAAGTCTGAGAGACATACTTCAAGCTCACTCTCTGTCCACAACTACAGCTATCACTAACGTCCTGCATATAGCTACAAGGTTGTCTCTTCCTGTGCAGCATCTAACACACCATGGGATACTGCTCAGCAGCCAGGGCTTTCAACAGTGCAAGGCAGATCTCCAACTTCTAACCTAACCCTGAGCAAGCAGAAATCTTCATGAAGTTAGGGAAGGATTTCCCTATGTGCCACCTTTAAAGAAAAGGGGTAGAAACTCTAGTTTGAGCTTAGAGTGGGGAGCAGCAGAACAAACAGTCTGAAGAACCAAGAAAAACATAGTTGCTGCTGAAAGAGGTGTTCTAATGAGTCAGGAAATGCAGTAGTTCAGATTTTCAAAAAGACAACACAATGTTCCAGCTCAAAGTCTACATAGAATACATAGAATAAACCAGGTTGGAAGAGACCTTCAAGATCATCGCGTCCAACCCATCAACCAATCCAACACCACCCAAACAACTAACCCATGGCACCAAGCACCCCATCAAGTCTCCTCCTGAAAACCTCCAGTGATGGTGACCCCACCACCTCCCCAGGCAGCCCATTCCAATGTGCAATCACTCTTTCTGTATAGAACTTTTTCCTAACATCTAGCCTGAACCTCCCCTGGCGCAGCCTGAGACTGTGTCCTCTTGTTTTGGTACTGGCCGCCTGGAAGAAGAGACCAACATCCGTCTGTCTACAACCTCCCTTCAGGTAGTTGTAGAGAGTAATAAGGTCACCCCTGAGTCTCCTCTTCTCCAGGCTAAGCAACCCCAGCTCCCTCAGCCTCTCCTCGTAGGGCTTGTGTTCCAAACTCCTCACCAACTTTGTTGCTCTTCTCTGGACTCGTTCCAGCAAGTCAACCTCCTTCCTAAACTGAGGGGCCCAGAACTGGACACAACAAAATGCTATTTTCCAAGGGGTTGCAGGCAAAACTTTCTTTTGCTGGAAAAGAGTTTAAGTGATTTTAGAAAAGCAGCCTTCAGAGCTGCCTGCAGCATTACCCACAGTAGAGGGCTGATAATTCTAGTCTGGGGAAAGGAAGAAAGAATTTTCATGTGGGAGGCTACACATCTGGACAGCCCATAGAGAACCCCAACCCAACCTTTACATTCCAGAACTTTTGTCTCCGTCACAGAAGAAGCAGAAATACCTGAGCTGAGTTTACGCTAGAACTGGTGGTTAAAATACCACTCAGCCAGCAGCACACCTGGGGAATCCTGCCAGTTCCTAACACTGCTTTTCCACCTCTTCCTTGATCTTGCCTGGGTCCTTATGGACAGAGTATGGTAACAGCCCCATTCTCTTCCTGTGCACAGTGCTTTTCACCAGGGCTGTCTCTGTATTTCTGACTTTAGTAGCCCTTTCAGCAAGTAGGAAGATGTTAGCATGGGAGGAAGGCAGGTTAAGAAACCGCTTCCTAGCACCAGGGGAGCCAGGTACCAGCTGGGATGGTTGTGGTGGCAGCACTCTCACAGAGTCCTCACGTGGTTCTCCCACAGAGCTGACTATGCTTTTATTTGTTTTATATTGCCAGGCTTGCAAGCAGCTCTGGGATTTGCTTGAGTCCTCCCATAGCTCCCCATCTTCCCATCACACTGATGTTCTTTGGTGCTTCCTTTTCTTGCACATTTACCTAAATATCTTTTAATAATGAGCAGGAATTCCATGGTACAATATTTCGCTTCAGGGTATGCTCTCTTTTTGAAGCAATTCCACCTTTGCCCTACCTTTGCACTGCATCAAGTTAATCATGTCCATGGAGAATTTAAACCTGTTCTGTTCTCTGTGCCGTACAAGTCTTCAGCATTGCTCCACTTGCTCTCCCAGTGTTCTTTTTGTGTCTTTCCTCTAGTTACAGACCAGAATTTCATTATATCTTTTCTGAGACTTCTGTCCTACTTTGACTTCATCTGCTATATTTGCCTATCACTAACCTAAATACTTAAATTATCTGATTGGTTGCTGTTTAGATCAGCACCTTCCCAGCCCACTGATCTAGATATACTCTGTAGAAAGCAGACTAACACAAGATTATCCTTTAGCTTGGAGTAGTTCTGTCTTGCTCTTGCACTTCACATTTCCCCTGTAAAATGTCTGCTGCATTTGTGTGTGTATATTATTTCACTGTGGCTTTCTTTCACATTTCCTACTGAAACACAGTTCCAAATGTAGTTCAATGTGTGTCCCATATAAACATATGGAAGTCTGTGGAAATGCCAGTTAAGGGTAGGGGTGTTGGGGTTTTGTTTCTTTTGGTTTGTTGAGAGAGTTTGGGTTTTATGTTTGTTTTAGTTTGCAAACCTAGAAGAGTGCTGCTTAACTCTGTGGGGTGGAGGAGGTATCTTTTGCTAATTCTGCTGCTCCCTTGCCAGTTAGATTTTTGGGGCTTCATTACTTTTTTTTCCTCAATTCTTCATCTTCCTTGAAGTCTTTCTCCTTTTGGTTGTTGATAATTTCCTTTTCCTGATGCTATAAATGCTTGTTTTAGCAAGCAGAAGCCCAAAAATAAAGAGAAGAGGAAGTGTCTTTGTGGTACCTGTTACACCTCTGAGTCACAGCTCTGTAGCTCCTCTATAAATTGCATCAAACAGCACCAGCTGCAGAAATACACAACTCTGCAGTTATTAACCTGCTGGCAAGTAAAATCTGATTAGTCTCTCCAAAGACCAAGTTCCCCCTCTTTGGTTTGTTGAAGAGATTGTATTTTCCTCCTAGTTACAGCTCCTTTTTCCAAAGCAATTCTGTCTCTGCTTTGCATGTGACTCATGTTGAGCCAGCATGTTCCATTCCTAATTTCCATCTTGTTTTTCCAGGCAGCCCCTCTCACTGAGCCAATTACACCCTTCCCTTAATCCACCTTTCACTTTTATGCCCTTGCTGGATAGTCTTTCTGCACCATACTCCCATTCTCTAGTGCCAAGCTCACTCTTCCAATGCAAGTCTCAGAAAATGGACCCCATTTCAGGGAGGTCATTCTGCCCCTGTACACTGCACTGGTTGGGCCACACCTTGAGTACTGTTTCCAGTTCTGGGCCCCTCAGTTTAGGAAGGATGCTGACTTGCTGGAACGGGTCCAGAGAAGAGCAACAAAGTTGGTGAGGGGTTTGGAGCACAAGCCCTATGAGGAGAGGCTGAGGGAGATGGGATTGCTTAACCTGGAGAAGAGGAGGCTCAGGGGTGACCTTATTGCTGTCTACAACTACCTGAAGGGAGGTTGTAGACAGGCAGAGGTTGGTCTCTTCTCCCAGGCAACCAGCACCAGAATAAGAGGACACAATCTCAAAGTGTGCCGGGGGAGGTTTAGGCTGGACATTAGGAAGAAGTTCTACACAGATTGCCCATTGGAATGGGCTGCCTGGGGAGGTGGTGGAATCACCATCATTGGAGGTGTTCAGGAGGAGACTTGACAGGGTGCTTGGTTGCATGGTATAGTTGATAAGGTGGGTTGGATAGTAGGTTGGACACGATGATCTTGAAGGTCTCTTTCAACCTGGTTTTTTCTATTCTATTAATTGTTGGACAGAGCTACTTACTGCAGAAGGTATGTCCCTTTGTGCTGCATAGTAAAGTTTCCCAGGGTTCATCATTAAATCCTGTCACTTTGAGGGCATCCAGGTGGTTTAACAAAGTTCAGTGTATGATCCCCTATAGGACAGATGAGTCATAGAATGATAGAACAAATAAGGTTGGAAAAGACCTCAAGGATCATCAAGTCCTGTCACCTAACACCTCATGACTACTAAACCATGGCACCAAGTGCCACATCCAGTCCCTTCTTGAACACCTCCAGGGATGGTGACTCCACCACCTCCTGGGCAGCATATTCCAATGGCTAACAACTCTCTCAGTGAAGAACTTTCTCCTCACCTCAAGCCTAAACTTCCCCTGGTGCAGCTTGAGACTGTGTCCTCTTGTTCTGGTGCTGGTTGCCTGGGAGAAGAGACCAACCCCCTCCTGTCTACAACCTCCCTTCAGGTAGTTGTAGACAGCAATAAGGTCACCCCTGAGCCTCCTCTTCCCCAGGCTAAGCAACCCCAGCTCCCTCAGCCTCTCCTCACAGGGCTGTGCTCGAGGCCTGTCCCCAGCCTCGTTGCCCTTCTCTGGACACATTCAAGAGTCTCAATGTCCTCCTGAAGCTGAGGGGCCCAGAACTGGACACAGTACTCAAGGTATGGCCTAACCAGTGCAGAGTACAGGGGCACAATGACTTCCCTGTTCCTGCTGGCCACACTATTCCTGATGCAGGCCAGGATGCCATTGGCCTTCTTGGCCAGCTGGGCACACTGCTGGCTCACGTTCAGCCAGAGTCTTTGGGTTCTTGTATGATTCTGCAGGCAGTGAAATGTGGGCAGCCACTTGCTAACAGATAAAGCCATTGCAGGTGATGCAAATGCAGTTTTCATTTCAAGTGTAGGTTTCTGTGATAAAAGTCCCATTCTGAAGCTTCCTCAGTGTTGAAAATGTGTTTTGGCTTCGCTCTGTGCAGGGTTTCATACACTTTCAGATGTCAGGAGTAACTAATTGGTGATATTTTTAATATAATGGCCTCACACAGACTGACTTCCTTCTGGTTTTTTGTGTGGCACCAGATTAAAGTACAATTTCCAAATGTTTTTGACCTTTAGAGGGCCAATGCTTTCTTTTCTTGTTTGACTTAAATTGAAACCTGCAGAGAACATTTTGTTCTCTGGTCCAAAACTGACTCCACTCTGACTGTCTTCTAAGTGCTTGGAGAACTAGGGCCCCAGTCATTGTTTCCTGCACTGACATTTTCTCATTAGCTGTGGTTTGATGTAACAAAGCACAGGACTATCTAGGTAGCAGAACATTCTTTTAAGTGATTTGTGTCTACCAAGAAAAAGACTTTTCTGCAATTCAGATACAGCTCATTGCTTTGCTTTCCCCATTCTGAAACGTGTGTTTTTATCTGTCTCTGACCATTTTTATTCCTTGCCAAAAACATCTTTTATGCTTTTCTTGATAGCTCTGTGTTAATCTAATGTTCAGTAATCTGTAAAGCTTGTCCTATATCATCAGGACAACGTTGATGTCTTTGTACCATGGGTTAGAATCAATTGCGTGTCACAGCCATCATCCTTGTATCACTGTAAAGCTTTGATCTAAACTAGATTGTCATGATGCCTGGGACACCTTCTTTTAAAAACCTGTCTACTAAAAGTGCTAAATTTAATAGTGGTGGTGATTATTTACCACAATTAAAGCTACATGTTGTTAATCACCTAGATGAGTATTAGGATACCTGCTTTTTGGGGAAGCCAGCTGGCAGTCCTTCTAAAGGAACTAGGAAGTTTACTCAGCTGGAGAGCCTACAAAAGAGTTCTTGCTTGGCTGAGACTTTCTCTAAAGCCCTGTTCTTATGCTATAAAACAGCTACACTCCTTTTATACAGCCTGCCAAACCTTGTTTACCTAAAGTCACGATCCTGCTTCACATGAGAAGGAGTTCAGATGAGAGGTAGTTCTGGATCATGTCCACTTCTTACAGGATAGTATTAATACAAAGGGAGAAGAGAAAGGATATTTATGTCTTGAGAAAAAGTTCTTTAGAAGACAAAGATCACCTTCCCCTCCCCCCAACTTCATTGTCTCTTTTTGTCTCGGCATTCTGCTGGTACCCTAATGTGATGTCTCCATTTCCAGGTCCTGCTTGTTCCAAGGCACTGGTGGCACTATGTGGAATCCATTGATCCCATCACTGTCAGCATAAACTCTTGGATTGAACTGGTATATTTTCCTTCATATGTCATGGTGATGTTGTGCTTCCATATCTGCATGGACTTTTGTCCCTTGCCTGCCAGGGTTGGCCTGACTGGGTGTGCTCTGTTCAGAGGGTGTGGAGGGAAGAGCCTTTATGAGTAGTTTTTCCTGAAGAACCTTAGAAGGTTCCAGATCTAAAGTCTCAATTTGGAAGAGATTCCAGTTTGCCTCAATCAGGCAAAGAATGAAACAGAAGCTAAACGTTTCACATCCAGTTTCTTGTGGGCTAACTGGCTTTGTGGTGCACAGGGAACAAGAAACAGCAACTTCCCCTCAAGCACATGCTAACATGCCAAGCAAAGTTAGAATTTAAATCAGGTTAGTGTGATAGGAAGAGGGTGGCAGAGGATTTTTGAGTCTTCATTTCCCTGTAATAATTTTGATTTGCCTAGAGTTGGATTTTCTCAAGGGTTTAATTAATTTTCTTTTCCCCAGGCTTTGATTTGCCTTCTCATGTTAACCAGTACATATGGGATGGTTCCAGGGGTATCACAGAATAGTTTGTGTTGGAAGGGACCTTTAAAGGCCAGCTAGTCCAACCACCCTGCAATGAGGGGGGACATCTCCAGTTAGGTCATCTTAATGCTCCAGAAGGTTTTCTGATTGAAATTACTTTATCATTAATCCTATCTTAATATATAAAACCAAAACACTTTGAAATAGCCCTGTGAAAGCTACTTATTTGCTCTTTTTTTTTTTTTGCCCCTTCTTTTTTTAAACCTTTCTTAGGCTAGAAATCTGCAGGGAAATGACCAGTGATGGCCAGCAATAGGACAAGGGGCAACAGGTGCAAGATGGAGCATAGGAGGTTCCATGTAAATATAAAGAAAAACTTTTTCCAGAAGACAGAACACTGGAACAGGCTGCCCAGAGAGGTTGTGGAGTCTCCTCCTCTGGAGATAGCAAAAACCTGCCTGGATGTGTTCCTTGTGACCTACTCTAGGTGATCCTGCTCTGGCAGAGGGGTTGGGCTTGATGATATTTCAAGGTCCCTTCCCACCCCTAACAAGCTGTGATTCTGTGACCACATGCAATCAGCTGCTGCTCAAAGACCAGACAATACGTTTCTCATACCAACATAAAGCCAAGTACTTGCAGAGCAGAGGAACTCACTTAGGCATTTCCTCTCACAGAGAAATTTTCCAGATGATGCTATGTATTTAGGAAGGACAGCAGGCCCCCCAGCCCACACCAGCCTCTTACAGAGCCTAAGTACAGTCAGACTGTGTCCAATGCCAGAGAAAGCATCAACAATATTGAGAAGCAACCATCTAAGTTTGCCTTAATTTTGAGTAGCCTTTGAAGCAATTCTGAGAAACTGGCAGTGCTTGGAAAGACCCTGATGTCAACACACACACCTGTACCCTAAGCTGTGCCTCACAAGTTGTCCCTCTGTGGAGGAGCAAGTCAGTACTGGATCACTTGTTCTAGGCTGATAACTCCCATGTGGCTGGTGGTGTATTGCTACACACTGCAAGAAAAACAAATAGAGCAGCTAAACTCCATGGCCTTTCTGGTCAATAAGGTCTTGCAGAAGCTACCAAGAACCTGTTTGGTGACAGCATCTGGGTCAGCAAGTCAAGAAGAGGTAGTTGTGTGGCATCATGAACAAAGAAGAGTTTGCTGGATCTTGCTAATTAATACCACACGCTTGCTCTCCCCAGATGTCGAAAGCTGCCATCTAGCAAGTGCAGCTATTACAGCCCAGGTGAAAGTTCCTTGCAGAAACTACCCCTGGCAGCACTGTCAAGAACTGCTGCATCTATAAAGATAAATTCTGACATGGATATTGTAAGACAATACTGAACATTTCCATTACCAAATCAAGCAGCTCTTGCTTGCAGCTGTTACCAGCTGCTTTCGTACTGACAGACATGAATCACGCCAACATTTATACTCCTAGTGGAACCATTAATTACATTGGCAAGGCTTTAGAGAAGAAGTTTAATTTGTTTTCAGCTCCCTGTCAGCTACTCAAAGTATTCCTTACTTCCTAACATACTCTTAAGCTCTCATGGTACAGCTCTGTTATTCAGCAGACCAGGATGAACACCAATAGTGCAACGCTTTACTATGCACATGTAGATACCAAACTCTATTTTGGAGGCATGTTACATGAGGCCATTAGTAAGCCAAGCCTCCAATGCTAGGAGTACTTCCCCCTGCTTCTGTCCCAAATTCTGCTCAGGCTTCCAGCATGAATTGCTGCCTTCAACACTCATACTAGCAAGATGCATGGCTTGCCTGAGGTGTTCCTCAAAGCCAAAATTAGTCACTTCAGGGCTATGGGTTGACTAAGTTACATTTTTCCTCCAGAATTCACAGGTCTGAGCATGTCAGTGAAAGCAAAGGTCTGTATCCACTCCTGGGCAGTTGTCACTGAAATAACTCAAACCACTCATATTGTTTGGAGAGTCTTACTGTCTCTTTCACACTTGATTTCTGGTATATGGAAGGGAAGGGTAAGCAGGAAGGAAAGCTAAGAAAAAGATCCTATGAAGCTTTGTTCTGCTACCATAAACTAGCTGGTACCCAGCTGCCCAAGGGGATGATGCAGGAACTGAAGGCCTGAAAGACAGAGCCAGTTGCTAACCTAGTTTTCAGTTTTGTAGGAGAGCTTTCCCATTTTTCCTTCTGCTGATGCTTAAAATTGCAGCAGTATGTTAGCTGCTGTTACATTATGAAATATTTCCTGCATTTCTTTAAGACTCACTTTGCTTTGCCTCTGTAGCCCCCAGATAGTCCCTGCTTGGTGCAACATCCTGTGTGTTTGAAGTACTTCAGCCATAATGTGTAGATGTGTAAGATTTGCTGTGTACTTCTGTGGTCCTTTTAGTCCTAAAGAGCTATGTAAACACATACATTAATTCAGTGCTAACACTGCATTGTAATTTTAAGCACCAGATTCAATTAACAGAAAACTAATAAGGGAAAAGAGTATATGCACACACTAGAAGCTATTTCTTGCAAAGCCTTTTTCAGACAAGTAGCTGCTGTTGCTCGTGTGGGAGCTGTGCACAAGTAGGAGCACCAAAAGCCTGAAGCCTTCCACTGACTTTGCATGCACAAGTATGGCTTTCAAACAAAGCTATCCATTTAGTTCTTCCCAAAATCTTCCAGCTTTCTGAAGAGACTCAGGTGCTAAACCATCTCCAAACACCTTCTGTTCTCTTGAGGCAGGATGCAGATCATGAAGCTCGTGTAGAAGAAGCAATAACTCGAACGCTGGTATGTGCCATGAAATCAGCAGAAGATCCCAGTGATGGAGATGTCTGGCTAAATCCCACAGAGGTGAGCCCTCTCTTGCTCCCATTACAGCACTGATAATGAAGAGTTACTGACATTTTGCTTAGCTCCCCCTGAGTCTTTCTGCTGCCCAAGAAAAAGAATTCTAAATTCCTTCCCTTCTTGTAGCAAAAGCAATTCACGGAAGACAGTCATGCTGTCTCCTTTTAACTGCATCTATCCTGGGTGTTTTCTTAGGTTGAGGCAACATCCCATGAAATCAACCTTCAGTACCTGAATAAGGCAGTGTCTGCATATTTCAAGTCTCAAAAAGCAAGTATGTCAGCCCAGGCATGCTCCAGCAGCACTGGTGCAGAGCAGAGAACAGGCAGCTTGTGCAAGAGAAGGAGAAGAGAAGTTGGCTGTGAACCAGAGGGCTGCAGATTACAGCCCCACGAACTGGGCTTTTCGACAGAAAGGCTGCAGAAAATACCTTTTGGGCCTCATCTTATTCCAGTTTTACCACAGCCTCAAGAAAGCAGCTGGATGGGTGCAGGTGTGGTTGAAAGTGACAGCAGAGATCTTCTCCAGGAAAACAAAGGAGGACATTTTGGAAAATTACACTGCCCCAGGAAGCAGCTGGTAACGAGTGAGGACTGTGAAATGCCTGCACATCAGATGCATTCAGACAGCAGCCCAAATGCCTCACAAGCAGCCCTATCTACCAATGATTTGCTGGACTGCTTGGTTAACCCACATGTCATCAGTTTAGTGGCTCGGCTGCTGCTGGAGAGAACAAGAGTTTAATGCTGGAGTGCTTTATCATTGCTGAAATAAAGAAATCAAATGGCAGCCTTGTTCTGGGTGTTTAATCTCTGCAATAATTAATGTTTCATTCCAAATAATTTTTAAGTATTAGATAGAATTAATGGGTAAGTGGCAGACTGAAGCTGAGCTGAAAGAAGAATAACTAGTTAATGATGGCTGGGAAGAGAAAGGTGTGTTCAGTCAGAGAGCTCCTCAGTGTTACAAACAAAAGAGAGCATACGGGGTTATACTCCCACCAGGCTGTGTGGATGGGATCTTTAAGTGTTCCGCAGCTCTGAGCTATGAAACAAGTATGGCTTTAAAAGAGATCACAGGAGGGAATGCTGGGACATGGTTACATAGCAGGGGGAGACTAAGATTGAGAGAAGATAAACTGACTTACTGTAGACTGCAGCCTTTGTCCACATTTGAAGTGAAATGGCCAATAAGTGATCAGGTGATCACATGAGAAATGGCAATTCCAATTAAACCTAACCTCAGGCAGTGCACTCACTAATGCATTGACTTCCTCCCTTCCACAGAACAACTTCAGCTTTGTCACAAAGCTCTAGGGTGGAGTGAAACAAAAGCCTTTGGCATGAAAGTGGCCTTCAGGTGGTTCAGAAACACTTCAAGCTGGGAGACAGAAGGCCATTGAGAAGTTAACTGTTCTGATTTAATAAAAACCAGATACACACAGTTCCCTAAGGACAAAACAAAACAGTCATAACCTTCTACCTCTGTCCTACTGTTTACCATTATGATCAAAATATATTGATGGTTTTCTTTTGGTTGTAAGCAGCTGCTGTACAAGACCATCCTATCTTCCAGGTGTGGTAGTCCTTGGATTTGTCCTTTGATTAAAAGGTTGTGGAACTTAAAATACAAGCTAGAAGGTGAGCTAATAGTGAAGGTGTGCATGGAGGCTTAACAAAACCAACCAACCAAAACAACAACAAAAACACCACCTGGAAAGCAAGATGCTGACATCATCTGGGGTGCTCTTGCCTCCTCTGCTCTCTGCAGTGGCAACAGAATGGCTTTTGCCCCAGCCATATCTTTAAAGGAATTCTTCTGGGACAATTCCTGTGAAGCCTTTGCTTTCAAACCTTGTCTTTGCTCATGTCTACTAGCACCTATAAGCCAGGGTTTGTCATTAGCCTCTGTCCACATAACCCTCTATCTGATATTTTCTTTGCCTGATGCCTATTTCCTCCTAAATAGGTTAAGCTAGTGCTGTTTTCACAAAGATCACCTTCCAGCAATTTATAGGTGAAAAATCATGATGGCAAAGGTGCTTTCTCTGCTTTAACACAGACTGCATCTTGGCAGGGCCCTGATGGATAATGGTATGTGCTCGAGGTACGCACCAACACGTCATCATTCCAGGAAACCTTGCCATTTAAGAAAATCCTCCCTAGAAGCTAATTCACTTGGAAGAGGATTAAATGGAAAAGGCTCAAAGGTTCATTTTCAACAAGCACAGAAACCTCCTCCTGATGGACCCTTTTGGGTGCAGTTACTTCAGCTACTAGATGAGGCAGTATTTACCTCCTCTGGCCAGAAAGGAAGGAGCGAACAAAGCTGTACATGTAGTGAGCTGGAGACCTTGACTTTGACAAGTGACTGTGAGTGAGTAGGAGGAAAAAACCAGAGAGAAACTTTTTACAAGGTCATGTGGTGATAGGACAAGGGGTAATGGCATTAAACTAAAAGAGGCTAGATTCAGATTACATACAGGGGTGGAAAATTTTCACTATCAGGATGGGGAGGCACTGGAACAGGTTGCCCAGAGAGGTTGTGGAGGTCCCATTGCTGGGTTTTTCAAGGCCAGGTTGGATGAGGCTTTTAGCAGCCTGGTCTAGTGGAAGGTATCACTGCCCATGGAAGGGGTATAGAAATTAGATGATCTTTCATGTCCCTTCCAAACCCACTTTTTCTGCCATTCTATGGCATCAGTCCTGTCTTTGACCCAAAATGTGCCATTTTACTTTGGTAATTGGGCTCAGACCCTGATGACACCTCACACATCATCTTAGGCAGCAACCTGCAGGCAGGATGCAATTCTCAGCAGCATGTGAGAAAATCCAATTTTCTTGTTTCATGTTAGCACACCAAAGCGTGTCAATGAGGTCTCACCACCATGACAACACCAGAATTTAATAAACAGTCCCACTGATACAGTTCATGTTTGTGTGGTGGCACTGCTGTGCCAAAAGGATTGAAAACTACTTAGGAAACAGCTTAGCCACATCTGTTGCATTTAGCAATTCAGCAGGCTCCAAGGGAACAGATCTGTGGAATAAGGCAGCCAGTTTTGATACATGGACACATTTGAGCAGAGCTGGGCTCTAGTGACAGCCCATTTACATCCTGCTGCTGCACTTGTCTCCTTTCCCAGGCTGACCTCAAAGGCTGGGACCAACCTGAGAACACCGATGCTGGGATCACTTGCACTGGAGAGGAGGGGCTGCAAATGCTTGATTTTAATAGTCTCGCAATAAAAAAGCTTTTATCCCTCAAACATGTATGGGTGAGGGAGGAAACAGCGGCAGGAAGGTGGAGGAGACGGGCAGCAATACCACTTTCCAGTCCCCACCACATGAATTTCCATAGCTTAACTTTCCTCCCAGCACAGAGATGATCTTGACATACTCCTCACAATATCCACACTGAACGTTTCCTCCCTTCACATTGTAAATGACCGTCCTTGAAAATGCTTGCTCAACGCTGCTGAGATTGTTAGAGGTGTGTGGTGTCTGTGGTGGGTTGGGGTTGTGGGGGCTGTACAGTGTGTCTGTGAGACATCTGTGGTGTATGTGTGGAGTACACTGGAGCACTGCAACAGGCTGCCCAGAGTCCATAGGGTGGTAGAGACCAGGGCTGGCAAGTGCCATGGGTAAGAGATGATGTTTGTGAAAGTCTCCCAGAGGCCCTGGGAGCAAAGCAGAAACAAACTCTCTGCCATCCCAGTGTTCCTGTGCTGAGGAAGTTGGGGAGTCCTGCAGCAGGTAAAAGCAGGCCAGAAGTGTTGCTTCACAGCCAAACCTCACACGCATTACAGTTGCCCTGGTCCTTGTGTTACTGCTTACCTATCTGCAGGGGGAGTGATGGCAAAGGTATGGCTCAGCAAGTGTTACTTTCTCAGTAGCTCTAGTTGTGAGGACACAAACTTTGCCCCCCTCAAATCTCTGGTGACATTGTCCCAGCAATAAGTACTGAATCCTTCTGGTGACCCATGAAAAACCACTTCATAAAGGTCTGAGGTTAACATTTCAACTTTTAAACCCAATTTCCCTCCATCTTTCCAGGTCAGAAAGGTCCCTAGCAAAAAGGGTTTTCATCTCCCTGAGGGCTATTTGACTCACATGGAACCACTCTCTGCCCCATCACCGCTATGGAAGGAGCATGTTTGAGGCAGTCAGAGGGTTAAATTTGTTCCTAAATTCCTCTCTCACTCCTGCCATGCCTCTTCTCCTGCATCCTGGCTGATGCCCATCCAAAGCTCCAGGCAGTAAAACTCACCTTTCCTATTTAATCAGCACCAGTCTTGTCCTGGCCTGGCAGGACACATGAATCCAGACTAATTAGCAGCAGCCCTAACAAAGCTGGCTGAGAAACCACCATTAAAATGAAAAATGATGTTGTGTAAAAAGAAGGCAGAGCAAGCAGGGCATACTATAACTTACTGCTTCCCCCAGATGAACAGCCTCAGAACCTACCAGGAGCTCAATAGCTCAGCCTGCTTTCCCCTGGGGAAGCCACGCTTTACCTCGGCGCCGCACACGGCGTCCGCTCGAGGCTTTGGGGTTTTATCTGCAGAGATTAGGAGCTCTGCCGTGGTTAGAAATGGAGATGTCTGCAGTGTGGCCATAGTTCATTGAAATGTGGTTTAATTCCCTGATTGCTGCTACCTTGGCTGAAAACTGAAGAACTGCAAAGACTGACACCATACACAGCACATCAGTTAGTGCCACTTTAGCCAGGACTGTCTCCTGCTCATACCCCAACAATCCTGTCTTCCACCCACTGGTGGTCTTCTTGGGACAAGCCAGGCTGGGTGAGCTAGGGACACGATAAGATCAAAGGTCTCCAAATCACATACTTGACTAACTGTATGACCAGACCCTATTGCCACCACATTACACACAGAGGGGCATGTGGGCAGATCAAATTCAAAGGTTAACTAGACCAACTCCAGGATACAACATACAGAATCATAGAATGGTCCAAGGGGGATGGGACCTCTAAAGGTCATCTAGTCCAACCTCCCTACAGTCAGCAGGGACATCCCCAACTAGACCAGGCTGCCCAGGGCCTCATTGAGCCTCACCTTGAACACCCAGAGCAGCCTCAACCACCTCCCTGGACAACCTGTTCCAGTGTTCCACCACCCTCAAACAACATCAGAAACATCCCCAGCCCCACAGCTGCCTGTGTCTGCCAGCCCCATTATTACCATTTTAAACTGAAATAAAGTTTACAACTCCATTAGAAGAAACACTAGAGCACAGAATAGCAGAAAACAAGCCTGCCCTGGCTGGGGCAAGACAGGAAGACAGGGCCAAGCAGGTCTTTGCTAGGTCTTTCTCTTTAGAGAGTTAATTAGCAAGGCAAGGTAAGGGCATTGTTGTGGTGTTTGTGCAGTTACCACACGTGCTGATTGCACTAAATTCTGTCCTGCGAGTTAAAGTCAGAACCATCTCACATCTGCCAAAAAGCAATCAGGACCAATTAATGAAGATGTAATTTCCCCAGATGCTGCTATGAACATAATTCAGAGTGTTCCTAGCAACATGAATATAATTAATCCAGTTAACCACAGCTCTCGTCACCGCTGCACCGAGCTGCCTGTGCCGGCAGAGGAACCTCACTACACACCATGCCCAGGTGGCACATCCACAGGGTTGTGGGTCAGAGCTGGACTACACTCCGCCTCCTCTGGAGGTGTTTGGGCGTTACAGACATGGCCCACAGCCCAGCAGTTGCTGAAGGCTCTTCTCAGAAGCAGCACAACACAACAGACCTTACTTTAACCAGTTCATATGACCCAAATGCATCTCTCCAACAGGAAAGGGGCATAACACCACATCAGGCCCACCCCAGCCTTGGAAATTGGTCACAAATTAAGACAATCCCTTAACCCAGCATGTCCTCCCACTTTTTTTTTCTTCTGATTCATACTCTGCATAGCAACATGGTAAGCACACAGCTTTGCCTTCACCACCATCCCAAGCACAACAACTTACTATTGGAGAGCAGCAGGACAAGCTGGGAGCCAAAGGAGATGGGGGTGTAGTCCCACAAGGGCTGGTACCTCTGTCCATCAACACCTCCAAACACAGCAAGCCATGAACCAAGTCCAAGGTCCCACCAGGGCCCAGCAGCTAGGAGCAAAAGGAAGCAGGGCTGGAGAGATGTAACAACATGGATCTAAAATTCCTTCTGAAGGCAGGGCTCAAACCAGAGCTATCAGGTCAGGGATGAAGTGAAATGGGGCTCCAGAGGCTGTGGGTATGTATAGGTCCCAGGTGAGGCTGGACAGGGCTATTTGGGCCTTCAGGTGCTTTTCCTCCAACGATTATAGAGGATAAGCAACCATCAACTTCACCTGCTGCAGCCTGTGCTTGTTGTAGGCTCTGGACAGGCAGTACTCTCAGTGCTGATGGGGAAGGGTAGTAGTGGGGGGATCTCCTTCCTGGTCTGTCCAAATTCAGCCCCACTTCTGCTTCTCAGGCAGCAGCCTGGAGTGATGAAGTGGAAAAGATGAAGATTCAAGCATTCAGACCTAAGTTCAGTGCTTTCCCAGTACCTTGGTCCTTGCTAAGCTGAGCCAAAAGTCTCATCTCATGTTTGTGTCTCTGTATTGCTCTCACTTGATCACTTGCTAAACCTGGAGGCAGGAGCTGGAGCTGCCCTTGGAAAGGTGAGGACAGGGCCTCCTGCAGCCCCCAGGACATGTTTTAGCAGTCCAGCAGGATCACTGCCCACCTTCAAGGTTGAGGGATGGGTGCAGACAAGATGCTTTAGCCAGTCCTAGTAGCTTGCACAACACCATTTCAAATTTTCCCAGTTTGAGAGAAGAACTAGCAGATTCAAGCAGTCAGAAATGGTCAGAAGTGGCAGTTTCACCTATGTTTGAGTGTGCCATGAAAGGATTTCTGGGCTGAATTTTGGGGCTGGGTTTTATCTAATCCTCCTCCTCCATTTTCAATGAAGTTTCACATCGAAAAAGAACAACACAGGCAGCATTTCTGAAAAGCTCTAAAAAGTTGGAAGGGCTTTTCTTTCCTGAGGGAAGAGCCCCTGATTTCTCTTCTAGCTTTTTTTGGCTGGTGAGAAAGGAAACAAGAAAGGGGATGTTAAAAATTAATGAATACTTTTTTTTCCCCCTTTTTCTCCACAAGTGTGGAAAGTTTTCAGATGAATTTAAACTATTCAGTTCATTCTTTTGATAGCTTTGGTCAACAGGGAGTTGATTTCCCAGCCAGCTCTGAGAACACCTTGAAGCTCCTAAAACTGGGAGAAGTGTTGACCAAACCCTGTTTCCTAGCTTGAGGCCACCAGTGCTTTAAATAATTCATCCCCATTTCTTGCAGATTGATTTAACTGAAATCACCTGAAAATATTTGGCTTCAGAATGTGAGTAATCTGCCGGGTCAGACAAAGCAGGACATTGTAATGAAAGCACAGACCTCTCTGAACCAGTGAGTGGTTTAACAATTACCAGATATAATAACATGTAAAGAGATGCTATGGACAAAGGTGAGATCATTCATGTTAATTAAAATGTCTGAGCTGCAACACTCCCACCTTAATTGTGGATTTAAGCCCAGACATTGTAAAGCAATGATAGAATGGTCATTCCTTTCGTGTAATTAAGGAAGAAACAGAGAATTAACAAGGGCCTTCGTTGGAGGGCTGGGGAACTGCTGCCAGCTCCTCGTGGTCACTAGGTGTGCAGGTTCTCCTGGGTGTAAGTGGGAAAGCAGAGTGCCAGGTAGTGCAAGATGGGGTAAAAGGCTGGCACCAGCAGAGGTGGCTGTCACTTGAACCTGGCAGTGAGGAAGGTCAGGATGCCTGCTGCTCCCTGAAGTTCCCCCCACGTGCTTTTGCGTGTGGCTGCAGCTCTCCAGACTTTTGCCCCATTTCTGAGAGATGCAACCGCCAACCTGAAGTCACCGTGAGTGACAGAGATGAGTTGGCGACTCATTTCAAGGCATTTCTGTGCAATGTGCTGCCCTTTCCCACCCTCTCCAGGCAGGCAGATTGGTGGCAGGCACTCCTCTAAATCCTGGCTGCCTGGGCTGATCTCCGCGCTGGGAGGCATGAAATATTCATAGGAAAGTGAGCACGAAAGCGAGCGATTGACTCCATGGCCGGGCCAGCAGGGCACGGGCCAGGGCACCTCAATTATTCATATGCAGCAGTGCAGCTTCCACAGAAGGAGAGCAAAACCTCCCAGCACCCTGCTGCCAGCAGCTGGAAATCCCCTGCTGGCTGCCTCTCCATCCTCATCCCGCTGGTATTTGCACCCCTTTTGCAAGGGATGCAATTTGGTCTCCAAACCCTAGAGTGGGGCTGAGATTATGCACCCCTAAAGTGAGGGACTCAGGGGGGAGTTCAGGTGCTAGTACCATAGGTCCCCTCCTTCCCTTATCTGCTAGATCATCATATAATCATAGAATGGTTTGGGTTGGAGTAGATCTTGAAGATCATCTAGTTCCAACCCTCCTGCCATGAGCAGGCACATCTTTCACTAGACCAGGTTACTCAAAGCCCCATCCAGCCTGGCCTTGAACACCTCCAGGGAGGGACCATAGACAGGTTCTCTGGGCAGCCTGTTCCAGTGTCTCACCACCTTCACAATGAAGAAATTCTTCTTAATATCTAATCTAAATCTATCCTCTTGAAGTTCAAAACCATTGCCCCTCATCCTATCACTTCCTGATAGAGTCCCTCCCCATCTTTCTTGCAACCCCCCCATAAAGTACTGCTTCCAGTACAGCTATAAGGTCTCCTCAAAGCCTTCTCTTTTGAAGGATGAACCCTAACTCTCTCAGCTTCTCTTCATGGGGGGGAGATGCTCCAGCTCCCTGATCATGTTCATGCCCCTCCTCTGGACTCACTTGAGCAGGTCCATGTCTTTCTTGTGCTAGGGGACCCACGAGCTAGCAGGGAGAGAAGGGGGCAGTGTGAGGGATAAAAATGTCTGATGCCCAAATTCCTTCCACCTGCCCACAGGTCTCCCAGCAGCACAGAGGGAGCATGGTTCCTCCCCCAGCATTGTCCTGCATCCATCCAGGTGTTGGACTCTGCCCGTTCCCAACCCCAAAGCACCCAAAGAGATGCCCATAAGGTGATGCAGGTTGGGGCTGCAAGAGGGCATTCTCCAGTGCCTGGGAGCACCAGGCCCACCAATGCACAGCATGTGCCAAGGTGGCTTTTGGAACAAAGTTTTCTTACCTTTTTTTCTTCTTCTTTCCTTTTTTTTTTTCCCACCACAGTAATTCTTTTATTTAATCAGCTACAGAAAATTGATGTGTCTTTCTGGTTAAAGGTCCTGGCTTGAAGCTTTCTGTCCCTTAAATCATCTTCCTATGATTTAAGAGGAGGCAAAATTCCACTCTGGTGCCAGCTGCTGCGTCGCCTTCCAGGAAAAGCCCCACCACAAAAAGGTGATGTGACTGCACTAGGTATGAGAGGGGCTGAGCCTCCAACCCCTGCCCCTGCCCCTGCCCCCTCCAGACCCCACCAGCTCACAACAGCAGCTCTGCCAGGGTCAGCCTCTGCACCTCTCTTGAATCCTGCAGCCTCCCACCACCCGGGTGGGGCGGGGAGGCAATCGGTGCTGGTGGAAACTCCATCTCCCAGAGGGTGCCTGCAGGAGTAGCCCTGGAGTACAGAAGCCACACAGCATCCTTTGGACTTGCAAATGGTGCAAACTGGGTGGGGAAATCACTCAAGCCCAGAAAACATGGCACATGGGGAGGGCATTCCCATCCCTGCTCCTGGGAGCACAGCAGCACCTGCATACTAATCCAGCCAGATGTTATAAAAGCCTCAATCAAATTAGCCATAGAGAGCTTTTAAGTCCTCCCTCTGGATCTGTCTGGAATAAATTCTTCAGAGAAAATCAGTTCATTGATGGGTTACTTTTAAAAAATGCTGGCAGCTTGCTGGGCTTGGAGAATCAGTGTGAGGGAGCTGCTGTCCCCATGCCCAGGCGAGGATGGGACGGTGGGATGCTTACGGGATCCACATGTTTGCCTAATGCTTTATGGGCTTGGCTGAAACACCAGGAGGGCATGGAAAGCCCCAGAAATCATTTTCTTAAGTTCTGTCCTGAAGGCTTTTCCCTCCTTCCTGCTTTCAAATTAATTTATTTAATTTTCCCCCTTGAAATAGAGACTAATGGTGCTGAATCCGAAAGCACAGCTCTTTTGTCTCGCCTTGCAAGGAAGGAAAATAGCCTCCGCTCCCCTTTTAATGCCCTTGCATGAAAAATCTCCTGGCAAAATCTCCATTTATCAAGCCAGGCTGAAGGGCACACAACAGAGGAGCTTATTGCCCTGCTGCCTTTTGCCTTGTACCTCTGCTTGTGTTATCAAGTGGAGTGATTAAGAAGATTGCTTTTTCTTTTGAGTGTGGTAGGACAGAAAATTTACAGTGAAGGGAAGCGGGGAAGGACATGGGTGCAGCTTTACAGAGATGTCAGAGTGTTTCCTAACAATTAAGAGAGAGACACCACATTTGAGGCACAAGGTGATTTTCAGCATCAATGTGTGGTGTGCCCTGTGTCACTGAGGCACTGAAGCCTGAAGCTGCTGATGGAAGGTTTCAGGCTGGGTCTCTGATGATGCAGACAGGTCAGCCACCGCTGTCCCAACCACAGGCAGCCACTCTGCCATGTTTACACAGAATAATATTGATGCTTTTCACTGATTTCAACACAACCTTTAAACAATTATTTATGGAATTAATAGAGAAATCATAACCCAATAACATTTTAAAGCAATTATTTGCTACAAATGAACACAAATGGGTTTGATATATAACACATTAACTCCAGCAGTGGGGAAATTCATCCTCATTAGAAGTGCACTCGGGCTGCAGCATGTTCATCAGGGCACTCAGCTCCAGGGTCTCTGTGAAACCCTTTATTTGCTGTAAATCCATGTTTTCTTCCTTCTCATCTAAACTCCTCATGACTTTCACTTTTGAGCAACACATGCCCATAGTCAGCTTTTCCTTTTTGTCCCTGAACTGCTCCACTTTGTTCCATTTAATCACCCAGAAGGTGTGGAAGGATGCAGCCCAGCCCTAAGGCTCATCTGCTCTGAAGTAATTTTTTCTTGCACCAAGAATCTGCAGACAAAGAGAGCATTTTAATGCCAGCCTCCCTCTACCAGTAGCCAAATTCAACAAGAAAAGGGGAGATGCGTCCAGGTACCCACAACAATCTCAGTGGGACCAGGCAGGAGCTGCTTGCTAGTCCTCCCAGTCAAACACAGTCACCTGACCAAACAGGGACCATGCCTCAAATCAATCATCAGAGAAGATATTTTGTGGGTATAATGCAGTTTCTTACACTTAATTACATTCCTGCATAATTAGATTACCTTCTTTGGCACCTATTTATTTGTACCAAAGGCACACACTTTCCCCCTTTTATTTTTATCCTCCCAGACAGCTGACATTGGACAATGCAATCAGTGGTGACAGAAAGTTTCTGGTTTGATTAATGAGAGAGCAAAGTTCTAGGGGAAGGAGAGGCAGAAAAACAGGGGTGGAGGAGGACTCATGATAATTCTGGATGATTAGGGTTAATTTCCCTGTTTTGCTGCCAGCTGCAGTTTCCAAGGCAGAACTGTTGGGCTGTAAAGGTCTGGAGATAGCCCACAGGTGCTCACAGTGATGATGAAGTGGGGCGCCTGGTGCAAGCTGCCGAGTTGCTCATGGGACTCAGTACTGTCCCACTGCTGCTCATGGAGCCCTGCCAGGATGCATTGGGCTGGGGAAGCAACGGGACAGAAACCAGGATGTTGTCCCAGAAGATTCAGCCATGGCAGCAGGGTGGAAGGAGAAGCTTGGTTTGCTGTAGAAGCACCATATGGAGGCTGTTACTAGCGGTGATCCTTGGTGCACTGCCATTGCGCTATGTGGGCAGCAAAACACCAAACCCGGCTGTGGTTTCTGCCAGCAGGTTTCCCCATATGGAAAACCAGAAAGTGCCTGTCTGCAGCATCCTCCCTCCTCTCCCTCTGATGTGGCTGGCTCACTCCTTGAACAGTCATAAGCCATAGCACTGGGTGCACCTCATCTTTTCATGGACATGTTATCCCTTAATTCTGATGGTACCTCATGGCAAGTCAGTCCAATTAAATATTTCCTTCATCTGTATCAATGCTGTCACACTGTCAACATTCCACTTTCCCTCTAGTGCCTGTGTAACAGCTGCAGATGGATGTGACCACAATTGCTCCTCTCTCACTCTCTGCTCCTACCCTGACTGTTGGCCTCACCTCTATTGCCCTGCTTCGCTCAGTATTTCACTGAAGACTGAGGAAGTGAAATCTCTTCTGGACAGACCTCAGCAGGAGCAGGACTGCACCAAGAGAGCTTTTATTTTTGTTAAGCCAAAAAGCACATGTCCTCCTTCAGCTTACATGAATCACCATCATGCTCGAGATAAACCAGGAACACCTGGATTCCTGGACTGCCTCAAGTGCCTGGTTTGCTAATGGATGCGTATGACATCCCCACACTCACAACAGCCTTTATTTTCAAGGCTTGTGACTTAGTTTTGGAAACTCTCAAGTCTCAGGAAAGCAAAATGAGCAGAGACTTGCCTCCTGCCCAAATAAAGCACAGTTGATGTATAACATGTTCCCCTAGTGCTGTGAGTTTGCCTTGCTCTTTCATGACTGAAGTATCACATGAAGCTCGTGGAAACGGAGTTTTGCCTGTTTCTCATTACCTTTTGCCATCTCTGTGGCCTCTCTGGCCAGGTGGGATCCTGCCAGCCACAGGTTAATGTCCCAGGTACCCTCCCCAATGCCTGGGAACCCCTAAGGCACTTCTCCTGCCTGTCCTTCTCTCATGACTGCTGGTGCTGGGTCCACAAACCACTCTCCACCGCCTGAACCAGCTGTGGCAGCCCTGGGAGATAAAGGTTCCACATCAAAGCACACCATGCAGCAGAAAATCTGATATGCTCCTTCAGCAGAGTGCAAATCTGCTAGGAAAGCATTGCTTAGGAGACAGGGTATTTATGCACAGCAAAACCTTTCATTGAGAGAGAGATGCCCCCCACTGTGGCCACATCAGGAGTGATTTCAAAGGGTTTCCACCAGCCAGTTGACCCACTGCTCTTCACCCAACACTGTCACACAGGCAGGGCTGGGGGGGTGGGGAGGAAGGGGATATGTAAGGGCATTTATGGTCATTTATGGTCATCCATGGTGGGGCTGGCCTGTGTGGAGATGGGTCAGGTGCAGAGGCAGATGTTGGTGATGGGACATGAGTTCCCATTCTCAGGCACTTGTGTGCATTTGGATATCTTCAGAGCGATGTCAGCACTGCTGAAAGTGCTGGTGGTAAGGAAGGAGCCTTTCCCAACAGAAACATACTCTTATTTATTTCTAGGACTTCAAATATTACCCATACCTCATGCCCTGTGGCAGCCACGGGAGCAGACCTGCCACAGGTGTCTCTGTGGGGGGACAGAAGTTTGGAAATAACAGGAAGCTTTTATCCAGAACAAAACCTGTGTCATAAAATGTCAGACAACAAATTTCTTTCTCAATGGGCCCCTTGGGGCCTAAAAAATAAATATCTGAGGATTCATGTCTCTCTGGAGACTTTCAAGACCCGTCTGGATGTGTTCCTCTGCGACCTGTGCTACATTCTATGGTCCTGCTCTGGCAGGGCAGTTGGACTCTATGATCTTTGAAGGTCCCTTCCAACCCCTAACATCCTATGATCCTATGATCCTATGTAGTAGTAAGAGTCAATAAAAATCTTTGAAGCAAATGGGCTATTGAGGAGTTATGTGAACAGTGTGGCCAGCAGGAGCAGGGAGGTCATTCTGCCCCTGTACACTGCATTGGTTAGGCCGCACCTTGAGTACTGTGTCCAGTTCTGGGCCCCTCAGTTTAGGAAGGATGTTGACTTGCTGGAACGAGTCCAGAGAAGAGCAACAAAGTTGGTGAGGGGTTTGGAACATAAGCCCTACGAGGAGAGGCTGAGGGAGCTGGGGTTGCTTAGCCTGGAGAAGAGGAGACTCAGGGGTGACCTTATTACTCTCTACAACTACCTGAAGGGAGGTTGTAGACAGACGGATGTTGGTCTCTTCTCCCAGGCAAGCAGTACCAGAACAAGAGGACACAGTCTCAGGCTGCACCAGGGGAGGTTCAGGCTGGATGTTAGAAAAAAGTTCTATACAGAAAGAGTGATTGCCCATTGGAATGGGCTGCCTGGGGAGGTGGTGGAGTCGCCATCACTGGAGGTTTTTAGGAGAAGACTTGACGGGGTACTTGGTGCTGTGGGTTAGTTGCTTGGGCGGAGTTGGATTGGTTGATGGGTTGGACGCGATGATCTTGAAGGTCTCTTCCAACCTGGTTTATTCTATGTATTCTATGTATTCTATGTGTGGAAAGGAATGGATGGATTCTTCTTGAAATCTCCTCATAGAGTTGTCCCAAGATAACGAAGACACAGTAGGTGCATTAGTAAAAGGTCCTCTTTTTAACAACTGCTATACCTTCTGCTTTTCCTAAAGCAATGGCTTACCAGATGGAAAATCCACTTAAAGATTTTTATCTAGAAAGGAGACTGCAGTCATCCAGCGGGAAGGAGCCAGCTTTGTTCTCTGTCCCCTCAGGGACAGAAGGGAAGGCCATACCTGTCTGTGTAATACTCAAGAGATGTAAAACCCTTCTTATCCCCCACAAGAGGTGGTCAAAAGATGATCTAAGGTCCACAGCCAACTTTATGGTAGCAAAATGCAAGGAGGAATTTGGAAATGTATGGAAATAAAGTGGTTCCCAGCTGAGGCAACACCAGACACATCCCCTATGGAGCACCTGATGGCCAGAAAACCCACTGGGCTGACCCCTCACTGTTCCAGAGGCTGGGCTTGCTGCGTGGAGATGCCTTTGGCGCCCCTGGGACCCGCAGCCCTCAGAGCAGCGGCTGTGCCCTTGCCCATCAGCCCCCTGCCGCGTTCAAGCCAGCTGCATCAATACGGTCCCAGTATGCGGCACTTGTTCTGCAGCTTGTAATGGCATTTGCCAGCCCTGGAGGGGAGTTTTTCAGGCACCCCCTGAAGCAGGAGTGAGTTTTACATCAGTGCCGAGCTCTGCTGCGGAAACATCGCGCCCTGCTTTAATTATTATCGATTTTCATTTTTCTGAGGAAATGCCGGGCCTCTCTAAACCCCCCCTGCTGCTGACTCCAGAGATCTCGGAGCGATTTTGGCTGAGCAAGCATTTCTCTTGCAAACCTAAAAACCTAAATATTTATGCTACAGCTGTGTAAACAGCCCAGCCTCCAAGGGGGGGTATTTATAGCATTCTTGGATTACAGCGAGGCATTATGATTGGCACGTCGTGCACACTCTGGCACCTTCTTTTGTTGTTTATTGCACTTTGGGCTCAGCATCCTCAGCCTCCTTTCTAAGGGTGTTTTGCTCTAATTATTTACATGGCAAATCCAGATGGATAGGAAGGAGATGGTCATTACTTTGTGTTGCATCATCTCTCCGGACGCCAAATGTACATCTGCTTGAATGCAGCAGTTTAAAACCATCCAACGTTAAAAAGGAGAGGGGAAAAAAAATCACCAAACCAATCTGTTGCTAAAACACAATATGCAGGAGGGAGAAATATTATTCCTTAGTGTACATCCAAAGACTATGTTACCACTCTTGGAATTGCCCTCCACAGACTCTTCTCAGAGAGAAATTATTTCCTCAGCGTTGAAGAAGTGGGAGTCTTGTTTACAAAGACCTGGAGGTTGTATGATCCATAATGTTCCGCTCAAAAGGTGGGGGAAAGCCTGATAAGGTACCAAAGAGATTGCAGACCCCCTCCCTGATTTTGACCAGGGTCTTCCTGCATGGTAAATAGGGGCCTTAAATGTCTGTGTGTGCAGCATCTCTGTGGAGTCACTCCCAGCTTTGGCCAGCTGCCTGCAGACATCACTAGTGCTGGGCGAGGGGGGAGTGTGAGGAGATGGGAACTGCAAGGAATGAGCAGCCTGAGTTAAACGCAGTTCAAAGCAGATAAAGAAAGAAAAAACTGCAGCTTGCTTTTCAAACTGCCACACCAGCCAGGACAGCCTCCAGCCTCAGGCTTGCCTTCAGTGGGGCTTTAAGTGTATTTGGGGCTTCATCCAAGCAGGAAGATGACTTGGTCTCAATCTCATAGGAAACAAGTGAGCTTCCACAAACAGCCTCACCCTGTGGTGGAGCTGGTCACCAGGGAGGCAGAAGGGAAAGACCCCCCAGGACCACCTCCCAAACTCCCACACCACTTCTGTGCCTCCTCAAGCAAGCACCCACACCTCAGCAGGAGGGGTATGCAAACACCCAGGGGTGGGTTTGCCCTAAAACACTTCACCCCCGAGTGGCACCTTGCCTGGGCAGCAAATCGATTCTCCACATAAACAGACACTGAGTGGCAGGTCCAGCAGGCACCTGGCATGGGAGTGAACATGAAGATCAAACCCCCAGGTGGGAAGAGGACTCAGATGGGAGTTTTCAAAAGCAGTTTCTGCTCAGCCTTCAGCGTTTCAGGGCCTCAGGCACCTTGAACAGGGACAGCTAATCAGAATACACCAGCCCCAAGCACACGTTCAAGCCTTTTGACAAGTTTGATTAAAATGAGACATATGCTCCAGGTTCCATGCAGGAATAGAGCTCAGGCTTCCAGCCAGGAAGGCCTTGTACCAGCTCATCTGGCATGGTTAATATTAAGCAAACAAATTCTAATAGGGCAACATCCCCAGAAAGACAGGGTTTGAATTTTCAGGTACAGCGGAAAAGCTGGTGAGTGAGGGCTCAATTTTTTTCCTGGTTTTCACTGGGGAAGCTCTCATGGTTTGCCAAGTGGTGCTGGAGAAATAAGGATTGAAACCAGCTCCTTATGCTCTGCCACTTAATTATTTTTAAGAACTTTACAGTGAACCACAATTTGGCCCTCCTTCTAAAAACACAGAGACACCCTGCTCTCACCCAGCTGCCTTGTACACCCCAAAATGTGCACTAGCCAGACATGGAAGCTTTTCCACCCAAATACTAAACATGAAATGGTAAGGAAGAAATGGGAGGTAATTCAAGCCTCCTAAAATGAGTATAAATCCATTTACATTTACAAACTCTGTAATTAAATAATAAACCAAAATATTATGGCTGGCGCTCCAAGTGTGACTTCATTTTCTAAAAGAGCAGATATCTAAAATTACATTACAGCCCCTTGTTTGTTTAGCCTGCTGCAGTCCCTGCTTGCAGGAAGGGGGAAAAAAAAATCATCACAGAGGAGAGGGAATGAAATTTCCAAATCACAGAGCCACAGCAGGCCCCTTCTACTTTAGTCTGGAGAGGTTCAGACAGGCTTTTCATAGTATCATAGCATCAGTCAGGGTTGAAAGGGACCACAAGGATCATCTAGTTCCAACCCACCTGCCACAGGCAGGGACACCCCACACTAGATCAGGCTGCCCAGAGCCTCATCCAGCCTGGGCTTAAACACCTCCAGGGATGGGGCCCCAACCACCTCCCTGGACAATCCATCCCAGGGCTTCACCACTCTCATGAGGAAGAACTTCCTCCTCACATCCAGCCTGAATCTCCCCACCTCCAGCTTCATTCCATTGCCCCTAGTCCTATCACTACCTGAGATCCTGAGCAGTCCCTCCCCAGCCTTCTTGTAGGCCCCCTTCAGATACTGGAACGCCACAATTAGGTCACCTTGGAGCCTTCTCTTCTCCAGACTAAACAGCCCCAGCTCCTTCAGTCTGTCCTCATAGGAGAGGTGCTCCAGCCCTCTGATCATCCTTGTGGCCCTTCTCTGGACCCATTCCAGCATGTCCATATCCCTCTTGTAATAGGGGCTCCAGAACTGGATGCAGTACTCCAGGTGGGGTCTCAGCAGAGCTGAGCAGAGGGGGAGAATCACCTCCCTTGACCTGCTGGCCACACTTCTCTTGATGCAGCCCAGGATCTGATTGGCTTTTCCTCCCTGTGTTGTTGCAGCTGTTGAAGTACCTGTGGCAGCATCAGCATCTTCCTTCTCTGTGGGCAGAGGAGTGGGTACTCGACCATATCCCATGCCCAACCTGACCCTGATGAAACTCTGTGCCAGAGCCTTTCCCCACTGTGCAACCTGTCCCTAAGGGGATTGCTTGGAGGTGGTTGCTCTGTCTTATCACACAAGCTCTCATGTGCCAAAACACAGCAAAGGCTCAGGTGCTTGTTCATCCTCTGTGTCCTCCATTGGCTTCTCTTTTTAGGGACTGTTTACTTTGTCTCTTCTTGGGGTGTCCTCTATGTGCTCAGCCCAAACCACAGCCTCATGCTGACACTGCTGAGACCCACAAGTTGCTTATCAAGGGCTTGTGCCAAGGCCAGAGTGCAAGTGGCTTCAGGAACCTTCTCAGTTCAGAGTCTCCCTCACCATCCTCTCAACATCATTTACTGCTTTATGAATACTTAAAGGTCTCATGTACATCTGCACCGCCTGCTGCAGCAAAGTTTCCCCATGCACAGCAAGAAAAGAGTTCATTGCAGTGATGTGATGGGAACAACAGAACAGCTGCATCTGACCACAGTGTCTGTCACCTGCCCCATCCTAACCCTCCTCTCCACCCCAAGGGAAATGCAATGCACCAAAGACCCTTATCTCCACATGTCAAGATCACCTAAACTCATCTGTCTCTCCTTCCCCTTTTTCTTTCTTCTTTTATCCCACTGTGCTGCTGAAGTGGCACAGGCAGCCTCTGCCCTTCAGAGCTTCTCCTTCACTCCTCTTCGTGTGAGAGCCAAGCACCTTTAAACCCACTCACAGCAAGGATCACTGCAGGGTCCTCATCCTGCTCATGGGTGCAATAAGCAATGCAAATAGCACAAATAAAGTGTTTGTTATTTAATGATCCCTGCACTGGATGGGGAGATGTGCTCTTGAGCAGGAGTTGCTTTCTCAAGCGGTGCAATGCAGAAGGACGTCTGTCTTTCATGACTAATTGAGACTTAATGATTTTCCTTTATCATCCAAAATGAAAACAAAGGGTTTAAAGGGATGTCTCATTGCAGCACTGTGGGTCTTTCTGTTCTTTTATTATTCCCCACGCTAATAGTTATGCTTTGACTTATCATTCTGAACCCTATTCTCCCTGGTGTCACCGATGCATTTGTATTACTGTCCCATTGCCTCTAACAACCAAAACAAAACATCCAAGCACAGCTCACACAGCCTCTGCCAAGAGCAAAGGTGCCCCAATCATCCCCATTAGCCACACCATCCCCCAAAGATCTGTGGATTTGGGCATTCTGAACCAAGTGTAAATTCCCAGAGTTGCAAGTTCAGGCTCAGTCATCCTGGTACAGGTATGTGTCTTACCTCAAGGCAAAGGGGACAAGCTCACCTCCAGCTTTCATGACAACAATGCAAATAGGGCAGAGTAGATGTTGGAGCAATAATGCTTCATTCCCTGCAGCCTAGAAGCAATGTTTCTGGATGAGCTGCTTGCTTGCCCTGACTCCCTGGAAATGAAGCCCACTGCCTCCCTCCCCAGCACACTCATGTACCAGCTGTAGGGTGCATATTTAAAATGGAGGGCAAAGGGGAGACTTGGTTTTGCCAGTGTCCTGGGGGAAAAAATAAAATACAAAGGAAAAAAAGGAGTTGAGATAGAGCTTACTGGAAATTATATCATGTATGATTACTCTAGCCTCTTTGCAGAAAGAGTGCAGCCAAATGCAGAAGCAGCAGAAGCCAGAGACTTCCCCCACTCCCCAACCCACAGCCAGCTCAGCAGAAAAGACCAACACCCCAAAACCTGAAAACCAAAAGCATCAACTGGAACAGGAAGCTTCTCGTGTCACAATCTGAAATTCAAGCCCCATGAGCCAACAATTCCATTTTGAAGCTGGCATGACAGCAAAGTGGTATTGAATATCAGCAGCAGATTCAACTCAACCCACAACAGCCAGGAAAACACCCAGGATGTGCAGCACAGGCGCCTGCATTCCAGAAGAGACACAGGTCTAAGGCAAAGATGGTAGGGTGGGGGCAAACCTGAAATTAATCTTGCAGCAATGCCATTCTGCAGAATGCAATGGTTTGAATCAATTTACATCTCTTTCTGGCCATTTGCTGTAATTTAGGTAAGGCTCCAAGGTGCCACTGCAGCCCCATGACATTTCCAAGTTGCTGCCTTTCTGCAAAGCCACCTCCTTGAGACGCCAGCACTGGGGTTAATGGGCATTGACAGGAAAATTTGCTGCTGGAAGGAGCAAAGCAGATGCAGGATGTGCATGAGCTAGTGGGAACAGATCCATGCTGCTGCCAGGGCCCCAGTGGCCTCTTGTGTGGTAGGAGTGGGTGTCAGCATCCAGGAGAGCAGCAGCTCTATGTCCAGCCCAACCCCAGGCACCTTTGCCTCAGCATCCAGATGCAGCCAAGATGCTGGTGGGGAAACCCCACAGGCATCAGTGCCATCAAGTGTACATGGTTCCTCTGTGCCCATGGAAAAGACTGAGGATGGATTTGGTCCTTTCAGCCGCCACTTCTTCATTTCAGGCACTGACATCAAGCTGAGTGCTGGCAGGATCTCAAGGAGGATAAAAACAGAGCCAGAGGCCAGCCACAGGCTACTGAAACGCAGGGTTGGCTGTTGTGAGGAGCATGGCTGCCCCCCACCTCACTCGTCCCCAAGTGATGCACTGGCTGTGGCACAGAGCTGCAGGCTCCAGTCTCTTTTCTAAGTATTCCTCACCACCTTCAGTGCCATTAATCTCACTGTTTCAATTAACAGACCTGAGCCACTGAGCAGACCTGTTCCACGCTAATATGTTATTAATTGGGTCAGGTTGGTCGGCAGCCATATCAAGTGCCGTGCGGCTCTGGGATTTCATCTTCTGGTCCAGCCTCATTTCATTTATCTAATCATCTCCCCCAGTGCCACAGGGGCCCCCTTCACTCTTTCCTTCTCCACCCACCCTCGAGGCAGTCAGATAGGTGTTCTGCACTGTCTGGTACCAGCCATGCACTGGAGAAAGCCATATCTAATGCACAGTACTCTCCCACGAAAAATCAATGAATGTTTACATTACTATTCTACAATCCCTATTTCAAAGTAATTCATGGCAGGACCAGTGCTATTAATTTTATTAAGCCATTATTAGTGCACAGATATTATTCTGCTCCATTGATCCTAAGCTGATGCAATTACCACTTACAAAGCTAGCACTGTATGTCTGAAAATTTTCAGTTCTATTTGCAGTCTGAAGCTGTACATTAAAATTGTGCCAAGCCAGAAGCTGCTGCTGCTGCTGCTGCTGGTGGAAATTGGGAAAAGCTGATTCAAAACAAACAAGGAACTGCCTAAATTTTATAATTTAAACCCTTTTAAAGTGGAGGTACTGAGAGCAGCCTGGTCCCAGCCATTCCTGAAAGCACCATGCCAAAAGGAGAGACATACTCAGATGCTCTCTTCAAGGCTCCCGGGTCCTATAGTTCATAGATCATTTGTTACTCTGAAGTGAATGGGAAAATTTACACACAAAACTAAGCTTTGCTGTCTGCACAGAAAATAGGCTAAAAGCCAGGACAAGCCCATGGCCAGCTGGCTGCACATTTCACTCAGTGAGTTTCACTGAGAGGCCTCATATTAGAATAGAATAGAATAGAATAGAATGGGATGGGATGGGATGGGATGGGATAGGATAGGATAGGATAGGATAGGATAGGATAGGATAGGATAGGATAGGATAGGATAGGATAGAATTAACCAGGTTGGAAAAGACTTTTGAGATCATCAAGTCCAACCTATCACCCAACACTATCTAATCAACTAAACCATGGCACCAAGCACCCCATCAAGTCTCTTCTTAAACACTTCCAATGATGGTGACTCCACTACCTCCCTGGGCAGCACATTCCAATGGCCAACAACTCTGTCTGTGAAGAATTTCTTCCTAATACCCAGCCTGAACCTCCCCTGGCACAGCTTGAGACTGTGCCCTCTTGTTCTGGTGCTGGTTGCCTGGGAGAAGGGACCAACCCCCACCTGGCTGCAACCTCCCTCCAGGTAGCTGTAGAGAGCAATAAGGTCTCCTCTGAGCCTCCTCTTCTCCAGGCTAAGCAACCCCAGCTCCCTCAGTCTCTCCTCATAGGGGTTGTGCTCGAGACCTCTCCCCAGCTTTGTTGCCCTTCTCTGGACATGTTCCAGCAACTCAACATCTTTCCTAACCTGATCTCCTTCTCCCTGCAGTGTGAGAAAATTAAGTGAGAAAAAAAATAATGGTGCAAATTGCCAGGGCCTCAAACATCTCCAGGAAATTCAACAGCACAGAGTGACCATCTGATTATTAGAAGCTTGATGGGTACCGTAGGAATCCTCGTCAGTGATGTCCACCCCATTGAGAGGCCATGAGGGTGCTCAGTACAGGCTTACACAGCATAAAAACTTCTCTTTAGTCAGCAGGAATTAAAAAATGCAGTTTAAAATAAAAATAAGGGCTCAAGCTTAAGCAGCCTAGAAAAACATTAGCTCAAACGCTTCCTTCTGATCATGGACAGAAATATGTTTTGTGTGTATTGGAACGTCAGTAAAAAAGTGCCACTCAAGGGATGAGATAAAAGAGAGAAGACAGTCCCTGCCCCAGGATTTTGCCCTTTAAATGAAAGGGGATGGATGGATGGATGGATGGATGGATGGATGGATGGATGGATGGATGGATGGACGGACAAACAAATGGATGGGGATAGTGAAGAGTGAACCAAGGAGAAGAGAGAAGGCATCCCAACTGCAGTGCCAGCAGCCTCACTGCTGTTAAACTGATGATAGACAAGGATTTGAAGGAAACCTATGGTACCTACTGATACCCTCAGCAATGTAAACAGATGGAAATTGGGCCCCTAGGAGGCCTGGTAAATTGGGACTTGTTGTCTTTGCAGTATGTACTACTGGAGAGGGTCCTCCTTTCTGCTAACTCTTTGGCCAGGAACTATTTCAGAGTGGCAGATGTGTTTGTTCAGGACATTCATTTGGACCTAAGGCAAATAACTGCTCTATCAAGTGCATTTTAAAACACCATGAAGTAACACATGATCATCCTTCACTAAAAATTAGGCCAAATAAGATTTTTAAACTATTTGTATGAGAAGACTTGTGGTAGCTCTTAGCAGCATCAGGTCGCTGTAGATGTAAATCATCTGGATTTGGAGAGCAAGGCCAAGTTACACCAGCTGAGACTGGCCCAGCATCCCCCCCAGAATAACATAAAAAGGTATTGTAAAACTACTGGTTCCTGGCAACTGGTTAATGCTCTGTAGAGGATGATTGATTTATGGGACCTACTGCACTCAGCTAAAGTACTTGTTCAACATTATAAACCAGCAGCCTCGTCTCATGCAAAACAAATAAAAGAAGATATAAATTACATGCTTCTCTCCACAACTGAGAGATGTTCTCATACTCATTCGAGAGGCTCTGCAGGATGGCTGTATAGTGCTGAGGGAGGACCTGTGCCAGAGGCTGAGTGAACTGCCCTGCAGTCAAGTTGCAGGAGCAGAGGCCACACAATTTGCTTGGGATGCTCCTTGCTGCCAACCTCCTGGTCCCAGCTCCCAGTAGGCTCCAGCACTGAGATTCACTGTGGAGAGCAATGATGGCAGCATTCCTGAGACAGCAATGATCTTCTGACTGAGGTGCATTGGAGACAGAGGAGTGGGCACAGTGAATTCCCAGACCAAACAGTTCCTACTCTGATCATTAAAGAAGTTATTTACAAGGTGGTGCTGAAAACTAAGTTCATATTCCTGAGCATTTTGGCTGATGAAAAAGTGGGTTTTAGTGTTTCCTCTCTCTTGTAATTTTCAAACCATTTGAAGCATGCCTAGGTGGGGTTCTTTAACCCTTTTGGAAAATGAAGGGCTGGGGTTAAAGCTTCCTTTCCCTGTGGGTGCTAGCAGGTACAATATGACCTCCATGCTGGAGAGGCTTCAGGAGCCCTGAGCATGAACTGAGCCTGCTTACAACTCTCGCCAGGCAGTTCGGATGCAGAATAGCTCAGTGTCTGTCCCCAGTGCTTGACACCCTTCACCATGGCTTGAAACCCTCTTCTGCCTCTTCATCCAGGCAGCTCAGAGTCCCTTGTTGGAAAGTGCAATACGATTTGGCTCAGCAGCATATCAGGATCTGTTTTATTTTATGTGCCCACACAAGCCTGCATGCAGGGATAGATCAGATTAACATGGCTGATGAAAAACATCCTCCTCTTTATCCCCTCTGACAGCAGCAAGCCTTTATCAACACTCTGAAGTCAAAGTTTTCTCAGCAGTAAGTTTTCTGCCTTGGGGGTTCAGGCATTTTTCCAGTAGAAGTTTTCTATTTTGTCTTCAAGAAAAATCAAAACATTTTGATTGAACATTTTTCAGCCATCTTTATGCATTAGACATGGTGGCAGACAGGCCTGGCACATCAACATCTGCTCCTTCTCACTGGATTAAATTTAATATCTGGTGTATGAGCAGTAAACCTCCCTCAGAGCTCCACTGGGGTCAGCAAAATGAGACATAGCTGGCTTGGAGAGAAGAAAATAGCTCTTTTTCTGAGGGTTTCCAAATGCTTTCCCAGAGTGACCCTCTCATCATTTTATCCCCTCTTACAAAGCTACCTTCATAATGCCCTGCAATGAGGCTTTAGGGAGGACAGAGTTATAAATTACAGCTCAGTGAATCTGCCACTCACTGCTGCTAATATACTGCATTTATCCTGGCTGCCGCAGAGGCTGTGGCAGCAAGAGCAGAAGAGAAGGAGAAAAGTAATTACTTCCCGCTCTGCTTGTCACCAAATCCCTTCATCAGCCCTCTCACATCTTTCTCCACTATGTTAGTGACTCACTCTGCTCCGCCATGCCCAGGCTGGATTCAGTAACTCTGGTGTTAATGGAACAGGATGGGAAAGGGGATGGGCACTGCAGGCACTGGGAGCCTCCTCAGCACCCAGCACACTCTAGGCTGTCCTGCTTGCATGCACCAGTTCCCATCACCCTAAATGGCTGTTGCTTGAATGCCATTAGGATCCCCTAAGACAGCAAGTCTTATCCCAGAAGTATCTCCAGTGTAGAGTGAGGGAGAAAATGACATGTCTTCTCTGAGTGTTCTGATTTTAGATACCCTTCAAAGGTTATAGATGTGAGAGTGCCAATCTCTCTCTGCTGGACAGGACTCGACCTCCACATCCTCATTCAGCAATGTGGATCAGCCAGACATTGAGTGAAAAGCAAAGATACCGAGCCATGAAATGGACCCAAAACAAGGCGAATTTGTGGGTTGGTGCTGAGATTCCCATAAGCAGCAGCATCTCCCTGAGACGTAAAATTAGGTGAGATATCAGAAGCCCTTACCTAGGGCATGCAGTAAACTGAAGACAAATATTTTGACCAGCATCTGGTGGGCCATTCTACCGTCTTTCCTCAAGTCCTTCAAGGTCAAATACACAACCAACAGCAAGGACCATTTTCCTCCAAGGAAGTGGTGGATGTAGGGACTACTGTCAATGCAGAGAATGTATCCCACTTAACTGGCCTGCCACTGCCATCTCTGGGGTGCCATGCACAGAAACCAATGTGCCATGTGATAAATTCGATGCATTTCACACTGAAATTGATGCATCACCTTTGGAATCAAATTTATCACCTTTTTTGTTACACTCCATATACTGAATCAGAGTCACCACCTACTGAATTAAAAACTTCATATGCAGTTCACATCACATCATAAATCAGGCCAAAATGGAATTAAATGCATTGTATGCTAAGAACTCATTCATCACCCTATAAATTAAACATAGGACAAGCCTCTTAAGCTGGATGTGCCCAGATATAACCCACAGAGTCCATTGGGGAAAACAAGACACCACTGAAGTCACTGAGGGCTTGGACATTGATTGCAGTTATTTTTTTTCAGTGCCAGGACCTGCTGTGTGCTAAGTTCACCTCTGCTGGTCCTGGACAAACTTGAAACTTGGGTACCCAGACACTTGTGCTGTTAGTGATTCTCCTGTTGAACCATTCACATTTCCCTCTTGGAAGTTTAGACAGAAGCCTGGTAGAGAGAAGAAATTGGACCCCTGCCATGCTCCCTCATGGAGGAATGGCAACAAGGGGCTTAAATGGTTTTGCATCCCATGCTGGCAACTAGCACACAGTGTCACACACATGCAACAATTCCTGTCTTCAAAGGACCATGCACCATGAAAGGCCAGGCTCAATGTCCAAATAGCCCTGAGCTTGATGGGAGCATCCTTCTCCTAAGCCCTCAGCAGGGCTGTATAGGGCTAGGTTCAGCTGGGGGATTCATGTGGAGCCAGAGCATCCGAGAAGGTTCAGCCCTCGACAGCAAGCATTGTTAGTCGTGCGTGACAGATGGGAAACAGGAGCACAGAGCAATGGGTACTTGGGTACTGGCTGCTTGAGGCCAAAGTTAGAGACTGGGAAAAAGAAAAGGCATGAGAACTTCTCTAAAACCAGGACACTATTTTCTCCCTTTTATCTGCATTAATTTTGGCTTTTGGTAGCACTTGCCTGGGCGTTCTCACAGCACAGGAGTCCCCTGTCCTTTCTCTGCTCCCCAGGGAAAGGCAGCACAAACTCCCAGCTTGTCTGAAATACAATGCAGCCAGATACATCTTTGGATCCAATCCATAGTCTTCCCTTTTATTTTCCTATTCATCTAGTCCTCTCAAAATCTGCTCAGGAGCAATTACAGCCTGTCAGCTAGAAGCTGATGCAACTTCTATTTAATTAGCCCAGCAGCCAATAAAGATCTCATTCATCAATATCTCATGGAAGGTGTTTGGGGGGGTGGGATTTGTCATTTCTTCCCTACATCCAGATGGCTGCAGAGCATCCATCAGTGATCCAATCACATGCATGGACTCATGTGCACATCTGAGGAGACCGACCAGCTGGAAGACATCTGTCTGGAAAGCAGTGACAAGAGAAAATAGTGCAAGACTGTCCCAGATGCTCTGGTAGCAAGTTGCACCGATAACAGTCTCCAGACCATGGCCAACCTGGGCAAGAAGTGATCCTGATAGGATAAGTAACTATGGAGAGTTTTTCCTCTTCTGACCCTTTTTGCTGCCCTTCCCAGCAACAGGAAAGGTCAGACATATCCAAGGAGGGCCAAATGCCAGCAGGATGAATTGGGGGAGGCCTGAAGAAGCATGGGGTCTGCCCCATACGTGCTGCCTTTGCCCTGCTATATAAAAGCCCCTCTCACTGTGCTTCCACATGGAGAATAAACACAACAGATATGGTAGAGTAGGAGGGGGTGAACTAGTAACCAGACTCTTGGATATCAGAAAAGTTTTGGGGTGTTCAATGTGCCAGAGAAAGTCCTTGGGGTCACACTCTCTTGGCCTGAAAAATTCTCCTTAAACTAACTGCCAGGGTATCAAATACTTGCCATTTCTTCTCCTGCCAGACCATCTAAGCACAACATATTTAGGCTGGGCTTTTCCCAGAGACTGGGCAGGGTGGCCGGAAGGATGGGGAAGCATAAATCTGTATGTGCAAGGTCACTGCACTGGCTTCATGTCACAGAAAGGGGGGCTCGCCAGGTCAGACCTGCAGGACTGGGTCCCTGCAGGAACCCCTTGCCAACACTGTTTGCAGTCACCATCACAATTCCTTCAACTAAATAAAATAAATCAGTTATCACAGGACAGTTCATGGATTACAAACATGAGTGATGGTATCTTCATAATTAATGATCATGAAAAAGCAGCTTAATAGTTTGGTTCCTTATGGCTCATTTGATTTGTAATACATGGCAGTTGGTGGAAGCAAAGCAGGCAATTGGAACCACTTTACCCTTGGTGTGTCCAGCTGGTAGCTGCACTTCATGAACATGGCTTTTAGGGCTGTTTTTTTCTCAAAGCCTTAATCCCCAACAGTAGAAGAAAGCTGCAGATGTGACCACGTTGATAGCCATATTCCCAAGCTTGGAAATGCTTGGGGACTGAATGAAGAGCATTTGCTTTCTGCTACCCTGTACACCCTCTAAGTGTTGTTGGGCAGCAAATCCCTTCTGTCAATCACAGAGAGAATGCCCATTCTCAGATCAGGGCCCCAAGCCACTCAGCTTCTCTGTAGTTATTAAGGGGAACATCATAGCTGGCATATTGCTGTGACTGATACTGTGTCAATCAAGTGGAAAAGTGTTAAGCAAGCCTTAAAAAGAACTCAGATGAAGGCTTAAATACCAGACTAAGATGCCCATATAATGGGGATTATTCCAGGATTGAAAACACACGTTCAGACATGCTGAAATGGACAGCTGTGCTCCTCTCCCTGCTGCTTCATGCTGGCCATCACTAGTTCCAAGGGAAGTGAGTAATGAGTGTTTGCATTGCAAAAGGGAACGGGCTATTAGCAGAGGGCACAGACAAACTGTAATTGGCATGAATCTGTGTTTTTAATGCTTATCAAACAAAAAGTAATGAAGAAACACTCTCTATTAACACATTATTCCAAGCCAAGCTGTGCTGCTTGCCTGCTTTTATTCTGTTCAATTAAGTCTTGTTTGGTTTGGCTTATTTTTGCTTAAGACCAACGTGATACACTACACTCAGAGTTGCCAACTCCAGTTATTTTTGCTGGTGTGGCATTTAGTATTTCAGAACTCCTGTGGTCTCCTTTTTTAAGGAGTCTCAGATTTTCTTGCATTAAAACAAACAAAAAAAAAATCTGTGGCCAGATCAGTTGTGGAGAGATTTATGTGTAGCATCCAGCTTTCCAAACCCAAAAGGCAAACAAAAATAACCCCCAACCAACAACAAAGAAACAACCAAACAGAACCCCTCAAAAGTGTCATCTTTTAAATATCTGTGATTTTCAAACACTATTTCCATGGGGAATTCAGCTCATGGCTTTTCTGCTAACAAAAGATGATTTTACTTGAGAACAAATTCACCTCTCATCTCCAAAGCCCAGCTCACACACACTAGTGAATTCATGTATTGTGTGTGCAAAGCCCACAGTCAGAAACCACAGGGCAGAAATGGCCCTGAGCCCAGGGATGCTTCATGCTTTCTTTAAGTCTCTATTCTGGAGCTGTGTTTTTCTCCAGAAGATGCTCCTGGTTCCCCTGGGGGTGCATAAGGCTTTCCCCATGGGCTGAATCATTTCCCCTTGCCTCACCTGCAGGCATCTACACCAGAAACAACCTTTCCTGGCAGATGTTGATACTTCAGCACTTTCTGTACCCTTTATGCTGTGCTCAGACCTGGAGCAGGCAGAGAAGAAGCTGGACTGGATGTTTCCCAGTGCTGCCTCCAGAGCTCTTCTGAGGAGCAAATCCAGCATGTAGTTCTGAATCCAGAGGAGGGTCATAAAGATTCTTAGGAGGATGGAGCACCTCCTGTATGGGGAGAGGCTGCAAGAGTTGAGGCTGTTCAGCCTCAAGAAGAGAAGGTTCCAGGGAGACCTTATAGAGGGCTTGCAGTACCCAGATGGTGCCTACAAGAAATCTGGGGAGGGACTTTTTACAAGGGCTTGTTGTGATAGGATGGGGCTTTATGCTGAAGAGGGGAAATTTAGGCTAGATATTAAGAAGAAATTCTTTACAGTGACAGTGGTGAGACACTGGAAAAGGTTGCCCAGGGAAGCTGTGGGTGCCCCCTCCATGGAGGTATTCAAGACCAAATTGAGCACAGCCTTGACCAACCTGGTGTAGTGGAAGATGTCCCAGCCCACAGCAGGGGGCTTGGTACTAAATGGTCTTTAAGGTCCTTTCCAACCTAAACCATTCTATGATTCTATGACCTCTCTTTTCTACAGAGGCTCAAAGTGGTCTCCTTGCTCCCAGGCTCATGCTCAGAGAGGACCTGTCTCTTAAAGCACTTACAATCTGAATAGACCCAGCAAGCTCAGCTCCTTTCTCCAGCCCTTCATGTTAAACTTCTGTATTTAAAATGACTGCATAAACTAAGAAATTAGTAACAGGTCTAAGCACTTTACCAGGCAAATCTGATTTCTTCTTAGGCAAATTGGATGGAATAAAGCTAAAAAAAAAAGTTTCAAAGAGGAGATTTAATTCAGAGTACCAGCTCTGGTTTTCCTACTGCACTTGTAGGTCCAGAGAATAAACTTGCTAGCAAACGATCATCTTAAACAAGATCATCATTAATCCTAAATTCAGCTGTCAAAAAGACTGAGATTGCAAACTAAGAGGGGAACAAGGGAAGCCTGGTAATTTGTTTGTTAAATATTTGCAAACTGTCATATCAATAATGGATAATAAGAAAATTTTGCCCCTCCAGAGCTGATGCATAACACAAAGCTTTGCTGTACTGCACCTAAACTATTATCAATGGCACATTTGTTATTATAATAAATGAAAAACAAGCTTCCTGGCTGAAAAACAAGATCAATTTGAGCTCAAGCTATTCTAAATGTTGTAATTAAAATGCAGCATGAATGTTCCTTCAAAAAAAAGAAGAAGAAACGAGAGAAGAATAGCCTTACTATAATTACACATGCCATCCAGCTCTGGCTCAGTAACCTGAGAGGGAAAAAAACAGCCAAAATGGTATTTTGTGTCCAGTCAGACATTTCTCATCTCCAGGGTTTGATGTAGTGCCTAAGCTAACAGAACTTTTCCTACTGGGTCAGGATCCAGCCCCAGGCTTGAGGATTTGATGCAGGGAGTCAGCCTAGATCACACTGAGCTCCCTGTAAATGCCAGGATTTGATTAGCATCCAGCAAAGAAGCCCAGCTGAGCTCTGCCTTGCTGCAAAGAGAACTGTAATTTATGGGAGTAAAAATCCAAAACAACTGTAGGAAGAGATGAAGAAGCCACCTGTGTGAAAGGTTTCACTACTGGAGCAAGTGCCTTGGGGACAGAAATGGCCAGAGTGCCACTCCTGGCCCTGCATCTCAGTGTTACTGCACATGTCAAAACCTGTAGGAGACAAACGTGATTCTCACCTCCCTCAGCAATTAGAGGCTCACAGACACTTACCATAAGCTGCCTGCCACCCTGCAGAACTGGGCTTTTCTTTTGTTCTGACAAAGAAGTGTGGAGTGAGTTACAGCAATCTCACAGTAGCTCTCTAAATAATTGCATTCTCTCATGTCTTTTCATCATAAGTCCCATGAGGTTCATAATACCACATGTGCAATCCAAATTGGCCCATCAGATCAGTTTATCAAAGAGACCTAATTTAATCCCAGTCTTTGATGGAGACAGGAGTGGTCAAAGTCCACCCTAATGATTTGCTATTCCTCTAACAAGCTGTAAAGGGGATCAAAAACTTTCAGAGTTGAGCAGGTTTGACGTAGGTGCATCTTTTAGAATGACCAGGGTGACTTCTCTGCTCCTTTCCAGGGGGTCAGGAGGCCCAAGGGGGTGTGGCAGAAGTGATGACAGCTGAGAAATGCTGACCAGACAAAAGCAAAAACCCAGAGGAAGGAGGCCAAATGTCTGGCTTCAAGGGAATGCTGAACAGCCAACACCATTAGAACTAAAGGCACTGAAGAGAAGGTTTTCATGGAAAAGCTAAAAGCCCAACCTTCTTCAGAAAAGTGAGGATCAGCAGGAGAAGACTGGAGCAGGGTTTTACTTCATAGCTGTAAGTGAACACAGTAAAATATGCAAAAAAAGAAAAATAAAAGAGTTCTACTAGACAAACCCCAGCTGTTTCTGAAGTACTCGATGGCTTTTAATAGTTTCCTGCTCAAACAGAAGAGGGAACTCAGAGCCTGCACTACAGAAGCTTGAGAAGTGCGGTGGGCTGTGAGAAATAGAGCACGAGCCCTTTGGTTTTAAGCAGTGTGCACAAAAGGGTGGTGCAAAGAAGGACCAAAGAAGTACTCCAGTAGGGATGTCAGTGCTCCGGTAGGGCAATATTGTCACAGCTAGCACAAAGGAATTCTTCATGGCACTATCAAAGTTTTGGTAGAAAATGGATGGGTGATCTGCCTGCAAACAGGCAAGGCCATCTATTTTATACAGAGTGCAGCTGCTGAGGACAGCCTCTGGGGGGAAGAAAGGAAAGAAAAATAGTAACATTGGCTCCAAAAGGAAAGCCACAGCCAGCAGGCAGCAAAGGGTGAAATGCAAATATTACCTAAAATGGCTAATCCCCACAAACAGACTAGCTGGTTAAAAGCATGTCAGTTGGTCTGATGAGAGAGAAGTGAAGGACCTGAATTTGAGGAGAGAAGGGCAACAAAGCTGGTGAAGGGTCTAGAGAACAAGCATTATGAGGAGTAGATGAGGAAATGGGGATTTAGTCTGCAGAAGGCTGAGGAAAGACCTTATTGCTCTCTACAACTAATTGAAGGGAGGTTGTACTGAGCTGGGGGTCAGTCTCTTCTCCCTAGTATCAGATGATAGAACAAGGCAATGCCTTAAAAGTGTACCAGGGGAGGTTTACATTGGATATTAGGACAAATTTCTTTATGGCCAGGTACTGGAATAGGCTGTCCAGGGAGGTGGTGGAGCCACTGTCTGCAGAGGTGTTTGGAAAACATGTGGGCACAGAACTTAGGGACATGGTTTAATGGCCATGATGGCCTTAGGTTGACAGTTGGACTTGGTCTTTTCCAGCTGAAACAATTCTATGATTCTCTGAGTAGGCAGAGTGGGAGTGCCCCAGTCCTCCCTTACTGCAAGGGAGTGATAAGATGGGGGGACTGCAGAGGCTGCCTTGGGCAGTCCTGAAATAACAGGGCAGCTAATGACACACTGGCTGGATGAGGACAGTGGGAAAGTAAATTAAATACACTCTGTGAAAAAGGGAAACCTTTCTCTCTGCGCTCTGCAGATTTTGGACTGTATAAAGCACCAGGAAGCAAGGCTGGCACTGACAAACCATGAGTGACACACAGGCTGGTCAATGCTGGGACCTGCAGCCTCCGTAGAGGCATCCAAGCATCTGCTGGCCTCTGCTAAGCTCAGAGTACAGTCAGAGCTGGACTGCATGGCCACACATGTGGGGAGCTGCTGTGACTGACAGTGGGTCACCTTCTTGAAAAACAGCAGCTCCTGGCACCTGCTGAATCCCTGCTGGCCTGTTTGACCTCTAAACTGGGCAGGAAAAATCCATATTGTCACAGTACCTTTGAGAGCTTTCTGGCTTTGGTGAGGACAGTGTGAAAGCCTACTTGGAGAGCTTTTTTAGCACAATTTAAACAAAGAAAGAGCCCAATCAAAGGCTCCAAGCAGATCTAGGTATGGTCAGACCTCAAAGCAACCAAATTCACTAAGACTTGAAGAAACTTTCCTTATGGGTGGGTGCATAACACAGCAAGGTCTGGGAGTTGGCAGTTACTTGAGAAATGGTCACTGGGGCTGCACAATTAGATGAAAAAGGAGTGGAAAGTGCTCCACCATGGCCAAGAAGCACTGGTACAGATCACTATGTCAGGAGGAGCAGCTCTACCTAGGCACACAGCTTGCTGCTCCTTGCCCAGCAGATTCACAAGTTTGGCAGTACCACACTAAAAACACAGGTGTCCCAGCAAAACGTGGACACCGGCTTTTAAAATGTCCTGGTCAAGCAGTTCTGGCACTGCTGGCAGAGGAACTGGCCCCATTTCCCCAGCTGCCATGCCCACACTGATGGGAGATCTTTGGTTGCAGATGCAGCCCATTGACCACACACTAGTGCTGTGAGGAATACAACCTGAGCAGCTTTGTCCAACTACTTCACGAGAGAAAGACTTCCAAACTGACTGGCAGGGGAAGGCTTCACAAGTGGGAGGCTGGAAGGAGCTGTATGACCATAAACAGTGCATAACCAAGGCCAGGTAAAACAGGCTAGGGCCACAGACAGTGCAAATGGACCCCTCATGGCTGGTAACAGTATTACTTTGGTCTAGAAGTCCTTGAAGCTTGGCATGGCACAATAGAAAACCTGACTGTAGGCAGCTAAATGGGAAGAGGATAGATTGGAGGGGCACACTGGGACACTGGGTTACCCAGTGCTTCTGAACTGATTCAGCCATACAAGGCTGTGTCAACGAGTCAGAGTCAAAGGAAACCAGGACAGGTACCCTGTTATCAACCAGGTATTTGGCTCTGTATGATTTCTGCCCAAATATGTTAATCCCATGGGTGAGAAGCTTTCCTGGCTGCAGGAAAAGTGGTCATTACCCAGAACAATCCCAAAGACATGCTGCTGCTGGCAGCAGAGAAGCTGTATGAGAGGAGGAATAAGGAAGGTACTGAGGGTTGGTAAAATCATTGAGGAGAAGTCTGAGCGCCTTCCAGACAGGGAAGTGGGACCGAGGGGGCTGACTGCTAGACTGCTAGAGGACATAGTCTCAACCTGCACCAGGGGAAATTTAGGCTGGAGGTGAGGAGAAAGTTCTTCACAGAGAGAGTTGTTAGCCATTGGAATATGCTACCCAGGGAGGTGGTGGAGTCACCATCCCTGGAGGTGTTCAAGAGGGGATTGGATGTGGCACTTGGAGCCGTGGTTTAGTAGTCATGAGGTCTTGGGTGACAGGTTGGACTTCATGATCTTTGAGGTCTTTTCCAACCTTATTGATTCTATGATTCCATGATTCAAAGGGAGTAATTTGGAGCTAACTTGGGAGCCTGCACAAGAGGAAAACCAAGCTGTATCTTGGGTAGGGTATGCGTCTTCCAAAATTCAGTTCAGCTTCCTTTCCTTACACACATGGGGAGATTGAACAGGACAGGGCAAGCAGCATGAACAACATATGCAATGGCAAAAAATAATCTGAAGATTGATGTTTGCTTGATTTTCACATCTTCAGCTTGGCTGCCAGTTGCCACGTTGCTGGATTCCAACTGCAGGTCCTCATTGCTCCAACTGAATTGTCACATTCTGGTTTAGGTTTTTACTTTCTGTAAGCATATTGCCATGGTCTAGTCATGAGGTCTTGGGTGATAGGTTGGACTTGATGATCTTTGAGGTCTCTTCCAACCTTGGTGATACTGTGATATTAAAATTTTAATCAAGCACTAAACCACATTTTAGCTGGGTTTTTTTGAGAGTTTTGTTATTTATCGTTTTGATTATAATTCTCTCAGGTCCTTCATTTTGGCCTACATTTGGACCAGTTCTGAAAGCCCTGAACCATAACTGCCAAAACTTCATTAAAAATGAACAGGTCAGAGTAGATCAGCTAAGAGTGGGACCCTGAAGTATGGCTGGTCTGGTTAATGTCAGTCTACTGGTAAAACACAGCATGGAAAGACTTAGAGAAGATGCAGCATCTCCTTGATTCAAAGTTCAGTAAGAAACAACTTGTTTCATTCCTTGTTGAGCAGCTGAGATGGTGAGGAAAGAGGGATTTTAAGCAAAGCAATTATTTTTCTTCATACCATTTCTGTAACCCAGCATGAGCCCTTCCCAAGGCAAAATATATGAGTGTCTCTCTTTTTTGTCCTTCTGGGAAGCACTTTTCAGAGGTGTATGAGGGTCCCTGCTTTACAAAGCACATGGGCACCTCTCACAAGGAAGCAATATTAATACTTAGCCAGCTTCACTGGGGACTTTGTTTTTTTCCAAACTGCTGGGGGAATCAAAGACCCCACAACATCTACTTGTACATTGCAGGTTTATCACTCGTGTTAATATGAAAGACTTGTGTAAATCCACCTATCAGCATGCATAACCCTGGTCAGATATATCAACATCTGGAACCAGAAGCATCTCTTAAACGCTGATTTAGAATGACGCTACAATAACAAATGTAGAGGAACTAAAATGTGTAGTCTGGTACCATCCAAAATTCAGCAGCTGTGATATTTGCCATGGAGCTACACTCCCAGGTTTAACCTGATGGTGCTAGAAAGTGTTTTGTGTAACTAGGCAAAGAAATTCAACATAGAAGAGAAGATTATTTTGTGCATGACCCTGGCTAAAACTGCCTGTTAACCACCTGTAGCTCTCCCTCCTGTGCTACTCCCACCTTCAGCTGTTTTTTCTGTCCCAAGGGAAAGCCAAGCTGGTGACTACCATGAACGGTGAGGACATCACCAGAAGCATGTCAGTCTCCTCTTCCCACTGCAGACCCACTGATGCAGATCTGTAAGTTGTTTTTTGCAACACTCTGGAACAATGAAGCAGTTATGAGCCATGGCTCCTCTGATGGGCCTCTGATGGCCTTTCAGCACCAGTTGAGAGAGGGCTTTTCTGAAAAGTCTGAAGTCATCCAACTATTCAATCATCTGAGCTTTCCACAGTACACATCAGCTGCATCTGAGCCAGTCTCATGCAGCACTCCCAGGGATCATCTTCTGGAATCCTCCAAAACTTTGTAGGGCTGTAGGGAACGGGAGAGTGGGGAAAGAAATGCAAGCCCCTTGAGCTGCACAGAGCAGTTTGCTACTTAAAGGCATTTAAATGATTGCCTCAGAAAGAAGAGGTGAATTTAAGGAACCCACAGCCAAGAAGTTGTTTTGCTGAGTTTGAAATCTCATTTTTATGCTTTTCTCATGCAAAGCTGGAAATAACACTGGCCACACTTAGAACCTGCTAAGGAGAAAAAAATTGTTGAGTAACAGCCAGGGCAACTGAAAGAAAATTTGCTGCATGAAAAATCTTTATCAGAAAGCATCAGAAGTCAGGTAAAATACACATACTTCTCAGTGAAGCCAAGCTCAGGGAGACTTCTGCAGCAGCACACCTACAGATCCCCACCAGCTCATTACTGTGCCTTAGCTGGACATGCTCATTTCTGTAGGTCAGCCTCCAAAACAGGCGTGTGAGTGGGTGTGAGTTTTCCCTGATCTGCTCCAGGGCAAACTCCATCAAGAGCTGACACTCCCTTCAGTGACAGTCAAAGCTGGAGAGGCAGCAGGCTGCTGTTTTTCTCTAGAGGTTTACATAGCTTTACATGCACTATTATTATTATTGATTCTCCCTCTGATCCTAAGCGAAAGAATTGGGAACAATAAGGAACATTATTCTACAAGTGCATGTAAAGAGCTGTGCACGATCCCATCTCTGAGTGGGCCAAACCAAATCAAAACTCAAAGACCTCAACAGCCTACAGAACCAGGAATTGGATCTTCAGTCTAGTCTTGAGCCCATCTGAAAGCCGTGAAAGGGCTCCACGGAGAGAGTGTGGCTCTAGAACTGGGGAGGCACCATGCTGAATGTGCGATTTTGCCACCTGCTACAGCAGGGGCAGCTCTTCATCACAGCCCCCAGCCTGCTCCTGGCTGGTTGTCAGCATGCCCAGTGGAAATCCCTCCAAACTGCTGGTGCATTTCAAATAAATGGGTCCAATTAGCAAAGCTTTACAAGTGCAGCTGAAACGGTGGGGAAGGATCATACCAACAACCAAGCAGCAAGACTGGAGGAGGACAAAGCTTCCAATAGGTGATGACGAGCAGGTGGGAAGAAGTAAGTGTGTCAGCTGGAAGAGAAATGCGAACAGAGCCTTCAGGCAAGCGATTCCCCGGAAGGGCTGCAGGAGCAGCCCCCAGCCTCATGTTAGCACTTTATTTATAGCATTGCCTTCCTGTTCGTAACCTTCCCAACTGTGAATTGTGAATTGCAATTTTTTTCTCCCCCCAGCATTATGGTGATGGTTTGGAACAGGGAGATGTTTGGAAAGGGGCAATTTTGGCACCAGGAGTCTAAAAAGCAGATACAGATGACATCCTAAATGTATCTTTTATGAGTTTGGAATGATTCCTTTAAATTAAGCTCAGAGTGTGTGACAGTTTCTGGTAGTGCCGCCAGTGAGGAAATAAAACAAAGTCAAGAGGGTCTTGAGCATATGTAGGCTTAAAAATGATGTCCTCTGGACACCTTGCTTTCCCTCATGCCACTCTGAGTTGCAATGTACCAAGTGCTTCCCAAGGAAAGTGCTCCAATAATGTTCAATTGTCTCTTCACCACATATGCCTTCGAACCCCAACACACTTCCAAATTCAAGGATTATAAAAAATTAAATGCTCCAATAATTCTAAATTGTGTTTGCTCAGTGCTATTGGAGCCTGTCCATTCCTCCAGCTTGGGGATTTTTGTTTTGGTTTGGTTGGGGGGGAGGAAGAAATGCTTTCTATTAGTGCTTCAAATTGGAAGCCAGTCAAACAGCATCATAGCAGAATGATTCAGCAGCCTCTGAGCTTATTTGCAGTGTATCATAAAACAGGATTAGGAAAACAACAATGCCTAGAGGAGAAAGAGCCCACACAAATAATCACAGCAGGAGAACAATACCAGAAAGGAGCAGAGGGAATAATCCTCACTTGGCTTCTGAGGTGCAGGTCGGATGACCTAATAGAGGGTTTTCAATGCCCTTCGTTTCCCACTGAGTCACAGGGTTCAGCTGCCTGGATCCAGCCACCACAGCTTAATAAAGGGTTCTGCATGGACTGAACCACATTAAGTGTTTCTGTGTGTACACCCAAAGCCTGCTGCCATTTACCTGAGACCATGGTTGCCCCTCTGGCACAAGACCCAGATGCTGTTTCACAGCAGGCAGGAACTTATGCAGAACTAGTGGTGGAAGTTCATGACCATTTATGACAGGAAGCACAGCAAACAATCTGAGGCTGTGAGTCTTCCAGTTATAAACCAAAAAGTGGGGGGTTCTCAGTCTTAACTCAAGAAGGCACACCCACAAGACAGCACATTAAAGTAGCAAAGGTGTCAAGCTAAGCATATCTCCTAGCACTGTCCCTAACAGCAATGAAATTAAATATGCATTCCATGATCGCCTGAATCAAAACATCAGGGAACCCAATGCCAATGCCACAATGCAAGAGGAAAGCTTCATTTAAAATCCATTCTCTGTAAACCTGACGGTGTTATTGACAGCACTGTTGTAAATTAGGCCATACCTGTTACAACTGGCAGCCTTGGAGCGACAGAGGAAGGCAGGGACTCTCTTAGGAGTTTTACTAGATAAGCAACAGTTGAATTACTTCTATGTAGAACATGAAAGCACAGCTTCACACAAATGAGCAAAATCAGACAGTTATATCACAAGGCCAAGGAAATAGCTATATCCAAAGTTTGGTAGAGAGACACAAAATCGGAGAGGAAAACAACAACCACCACCACCTCCTGTGTCATGGTCTCCTCTTCTGGGCTCAAAAAAATGATGAAGTGCATCCTTGTTTAACCCACTGCAGGATGCCCAGAATGTTATGGAAACCGCTGCAACACATCTCCCAGTGGGGAACAACTCAAGCATGAGATAAGAAATCACACAGATCCTAACTTGCAGTGGCAGGTGCTGTAAAAGGAAATGCCCAATAAAGGCTTAATGTATAGGAAGATGGCAAATAGCCGCCTGGATTTCTGAAGTAAGAAAGCACAAACTAATTCTCTAATCATGTCTAATCAAAGAATATCATCAGTTGCTAAAAACTCCTAGGGAAAAATGGGTAGCAGAGAGCTGGTAGCATGGATATCTTCTTCACTAGTGTTTGGGGAATAATTTAGTCTGCAGAATTTAATTCCCCATTATTACTTCCAAGCCCAGAGGTGAACGTCATAAATCAGGACAGTTCATAACATGCAATAACAGGGTAAAAATACTCATAAGGAGAGTTACATGATGAAATCCTTTGGGATTGTGTGCCACGCTTGCAGTCTTTGATGACAGCATTAAAACTTCTTCTGCGGGTAACATCTATTCTTCCCTAATTCCAATACTGAGTTTTCATTCTTTTATCCCAGCACCTCCAGATTTTGCTGTCATATGGCATTCCTTCCACTTTTTATCCCTGCTGCCCCAAAGGCATATATAAAACAAAATCATGGCAAACCATTCTATGCTTAAAAAGAGGGGCAGGGTTAAAATTACACTGTATTTACTTATAAAGGCTTTTAATACCAGAGGAGCTTTCCCAAGGAGTTTTGCCCTGATTTCAGGACCCCCATTGTTTTTATAAAGGGCTATGTGGTCCCATTTAGAAGGTGGCTATGTTTTGAGTAATAACGACTGCCATGCTATGAAATATAACATTGTCCCCAGCCTTTTTTTTCCTCTCCCATCTACTGAGTTAAAAACTGAAGAAACCAAAACAAAAATCCCAATCCATGTGTTAGAGCTTTGTTTTTTGAGTAACAAGACTAATCATGTTTCCTCTGCTTGAGGTCTCTCTCTTCTCTTCCTTTTCTTCTAGGTCCTCTGGATCCACACTGACATAGAAATATCCCATGATGGAGAAAATAATGCACACAGCAAAGAGGAGAACAGTGAACAAGACAAATTCAGCCCACTAGGAAAGAAAAAAGAACAGTAGGTCAGGGGACCCCAGACTCTCAGTCCAAAGGCTTTCTCTGCACTTCCAAGCATTTTTTTTTAACATTTTGGATGAAAATTACTTTTTAGATTCCAAGCTTGGTCACAAGATAGAAACTTTCTCATCCTGCCTTCTGGTAAGCTCAGATACACATAATGTAATTATGATATGTGGCATAGGGGACACAGTCTCAAGCTGTGCCAGGGGAAGTTTAGACTCGAAGTGAGGAAAAAGTTCTTCACTGAGCGAGTCGTTCGTCATTGGAATGGGCTGCCCAGGGAGGTGGTGGAGTCACCGTCCCTGGAGGTGTTCAAGGGGAGATTGGACATGGCACTTGGTGCCATGGTCTAGTTGCGAGGTCTGTTGGGACAGGTTGGATTTGATGATCCTTGGGGTCTCTTCCAACGTTAGTTATACTGTGATACTGTGATATCTTGAAACAAAACAGTTAGATTGGGCTACTTTCCTTATAAATCTGTCCTGACTGGGACATACCTGCCTGAGCTTTTTGCCTACAAGATGCCTTTAGAAGAGGCAGTTTTATGTTGGCCAGGGAAAAAAAAAAGCCCCATTTCACACCTTCATGACAACATCCCAGGAGTCTGACAGCCTGAATTAAAAAACTGCACCACAACCTTCCTTTGCAAGCCCAACATCTCAGGGGTGCCACAGGCAGCTGGCTCTGATGGAGTCCCAAACTAGGCTGCCTGCCTACTGGGCTAGCTGGATGAAAGCAAGCTGCTTATGGTAGGCAACTGCAACACATGGTTGGCATCATGCCCAGGCTCCAGGTCCAAATGCAGCCCACTTGCCCAGAGCAGAGCTCCAGCAACATTGCCACACTGCAGGCTACTAATATTTACTGCCAGTGGCAGGCTCAGGAAGCACCAGTGCTCCTGAGGGCAACCCTGTGAGGGGCAACACAGAGCCCTGTCTGGGAGGTAGCTCAGTGCGGGCTGCCATTAATCATTTGGCAGGAGCCTGGGGCTGTGCAGAGAAGCTGTTCCTCCAGAACATGGACATCCAGAAGCATCCTCCAGGTCTGTTTTAAAACATTACTTCTGTTTTAAGAGCTGAACCATACCTGTGCCATTGGTGCAGCCTGTGCAACAACGAGCACAAGGGTATTCCCAACAGCCACTGTGAGCAGCCAGCCTGCCTGCAGCACCGACTTCATGCTGGCTGGAGACTGAAAAGAGGAGAAGGGCCTGGTCAGTGGGTATCACTCTGTGCCCTTCTGCCCTGGTTCACCCTGTGATGTCCTGCCCAGTGCAGGTGTCACTGAGCTCAGCCTAGGAGATGGTGGCATTTCCTTTTCACAGTCTCCTCTGTGGTTAGTTCCAACAGCTGCATATAAGGAGCTTTCAAAACATGTCCTCCAGGAGGACACATAAAGAAAAAGACGCTGTTGTTCCAGAGCTGGACCCTGACTGTCTCCAACCTGCACCCTGTGAAACTGTACAATCAGGAAGTTCAAGAAGCCACAAAACAAGCCCTGCAGCTTGGTGTCTGGTAACACGTAGATGTTCACCTTTGGAAAAGAGACTGGATATTGACGTTAAATGTGCTGCTGCTGACAAATCTTGCACATCCCATGACAGATCATCCCACTGTATTAATACCTCTCATTAATAAACATTTGTATGTTACTCTAAGGATAAATCTTTTGGTCTTATAGTGTCTCAGTCCCCTTTTCTCATAAACCTCCCCAGGCAACAATCAAATCATCTCTTGCACACTTGTTACCCTTTGCTCTCTTGTTACAGACTCACATAGGCTTAGACCCCTGCAATTTCTCCATTTAAAGCAGGTTCTAACCCCCCAGTGCCACCCTGAAGTCCTTGAGACATCTTTGCCATTTTTTCACTGAAAAATAGCTAACACAAACTATTTCAACCAGTGTTCAAAGCTTTCACATTAAAATAAACTTCTATCCATTTCTGTTCTGTGTTCTCAGATTTACCACAAAAGGAGTTTCCTGAGTGTAAGTGAGAATAGGTATTTTCAGAGCATGAATTAATTTAGCCTGAGGGCATCCAGTAAACTGGGTTATAATCCTACTTGTAGCTGAACCACAGATAACACTGTCAGTAAGCATCATGCCAGAGGATGTATTACAAGTCAATGGCAGATGCAGGAATAAATCCTGAAGTCTAATTGTAAGCCCAATCTAAAGTTTAATCTTTGAGTACCTGAGAATAGGAGAAGGCCAGACCTGTAATGGAGAACATCACCTCCCCAGCAGATATTAATAAGTACTGTGGTAACTGCCAAGCCATATGGACATTGTTGGCTTTGATGTCTTCTGATTTCCATGTCTTAACAGCACCTCCAGAAATCTAGCAAGAAAAGAAATAAAAAAGGCACACTGATTAGCTGTTCAAAGATCAGATCCTTCTTAGCCTGCTCTCCAAAAGCTTTACCAAAATGAAATTTCAAGTAAAGGTGAAAGCAAAGCTCTGCCCTGGAAACAAAACTCTGGGTCTGACCCCTGTCATTTCCAGCCTCGCTGGGTGTAGACTGATTCCTGCTGCAGAGGGCAGAGGTGGCAGGATGGAAGCAACCCAGTTCATTCATGTGCTGCAGAAGTTGCAGGAGTGACTGAAAAACAACAAGCAGCCTTCTGTAGTGAGGTTGGGAAAAGCCTATGTAGTACTTACACGAAGCCTGTGACCTGCTGTTGTTCCCAAGGCCAGAAGAGGACAAGAGGGTAAGTGCTCATTGCAGCCATGTGGCCACCAACCCCATTTCATCAGCACAACTCCCCCACTATAATGGGGACACTAAAACAAATCCAGCTCAGGAACACCAAGAATAGCAGATACTGCCACATATCAGATGTATCCCGATTGTTATGGTAGCTGCACTCCATTCTTCTTGTTTGCTTTCCCAGGTGTAATTAATACCTCCTCTGATGCACACAGACTTAGGGGCAGAAAGAGGTTTGACTAAGAGCCAGGAAAACATTAGGCCAAAATTACTTCAGGCAGAAAACGCTGTAGTTAAGGATAGTACTTGGGAAAATACAAGTGATGGTTATGAGATGTACTTAGTCACAATGCAAGGAGGCAAATCAAGAGAATGTATTTTAGCAGGCTAAAAGGGGTGAGAGGGATAGCTCTGTGCATTCCTCTGTAGCTCATAAAGAACTGTCACAAGCACCATACTATAACTGCACACTGAGGAAGGCTGGGAAGAAGGCAGCACCCTCATGATTTAGGTATCACAATTCAGCTACATTAGCAGACTAATGCATTGCATTCTTGGTTATTCTATATAGCACTCCTGGCAGAGAAGCAGAGCTCAGTACAAATCACTGCAGTAATTAAAAAATATTTTGGCTTGGAGCAAAGTAATTCTCTAGAGAAGAAGGAAACTACAGGGAGAGAGATGGAAAAACAGGGTTCTGAAGTGCTGAGGAGCTGAGAGACAGAACCACCCCCTAGCAGCCATGGCTACAGGAGAGACTTTTGTAGACTGGACCACCAAAATGAATCCTTGCCTACAGTGACATCTACCTCTTCTGGTCCTGACCGCCTCAGAGGCTCTAAAGCAATATTCTTAGCGTAATAGTCTCCATGCAACTTCTCTCCCTGGTTTCTCACCTGGTGAAAGAGGGTTGCAGCCATGGAGGAAGGGTCTGGCCAACATCACTTCAAACGTGCATGTGTTATATGTATGTAAATCCCTGCACTCACAGACAGCAGCATCTACCCATTCCCTCCAGGACTGTGCATCCCATGCCAGCTACTGGAGTTAGGGAAAAAAAAAAAGCCAGGTGCTTTGCAGCAACATTTTTTTCCCCCCAAATGTATTTGGACTCCACAGACATGAACAGCTCCCATTAATTGCCCAACAGGGAGATGTTACTGCCAGGTAGTAGCTGACAGCACTTTGCTCTGCTCATCACAACAGAGTAGTCAAAGTCCCAGAGGACAGCTTAGCAGTGTCCTGTCAGACCTGGTTTGTCTGTGTGCCTGCACAGTGGAAAGGTTAAAATGGGAACTAAGCTGATCACGTTCATCTCTGTGGCTCTTGCCAGCTGGACCACAGTTGAAGCAGCATGCCTAAGAGGCTGGCAGGCAAGGAAAAGAATCCACCCTCTCAGCAGTGCTCACACTCCATCAGGGCTAGGTTGTTCAGGAAATCATGCCTTGACTTCACACTGGCTCCAAATGAGCTGTACTGACAGTGAGGGGAGGAAAAACAGATGCATGATCTCACCAACCTCCTCACTCAACAGTTTGTCCCTCTTCCCTCCATGCATAATCCACAAGTCTTGAAAGATTAGCCTTTAGATCAGTAGTTAAATGTGAGGACACAGCAGATTAGTCCTGTAAAGTTTCCCCAGGTGTCAGGTACCACCAGGTACAGTATTTTAAAGCAGACTGTAATAACTCATTGTAGCACACTGGGTCAATGTTAACTGAACAAGGACGGCATGAGATCAGCACAAACCATGTCACATGATTTTCCATGGAGAGTTTCCATTGAGGAAAGTATATTCTTCTTTAACCCATGAGATCAGACAAGATTAGAACGTAAAGTAGAATGCTTATGAAAGTGCCCAAACCTTCTCCTAGCCCTTATATAATGGACTGCCCAGGTCTTGCAGGGTGGAGAAAGGCAGTGGAAGTCAAACACAGGAACAAAAGGCACTGCTGGAGACTAGCAAAGAAGGAACTCATTACTGTCATAGGGACACTTACGTTAGTTATCACAATGGTGTATGAGGCGCCAAAGTCGAGCAGCCCTAGCTCCAGGGTGAATTCTCCTATTTCAGTTATGCATTTTCCATTATTATACCTAGATATAATGAGGAAGTACAGTATTTCCCAGTTAGTCTCACAGACAAAGAGCACAAAGCAGAGCTATCAAACGTGGAGGATGTAAGACATAAAGCAGCAGTAACGTTTTTTGTCAACCACAAGAGTTCTTGCCGTCTTTTCCTTCCATAAACACTTAGGCACTGACTAATGACCTGGGCTACCACTAACATGTTTAAATGGTTTCTGCTTCTTCCTTCACAGTGTTCTTTTGGGAGTTTTTTTTTCCTCTCTCAGGTTTATTTTCCTTCCAAACATTTCTCTACTCCATCAGGAACTGTGGGCCAGGTAAGTCAGCCAGGCTCAAGCAGTCTTCAAGAAATCTGAGATATGCACTCACAAGCCACTGTGTTTCCTTTCAGTAAAGCAAATTAGCCTAGATATTTGCTCTTCTGATTTTGGGTAAGTGAGATGGCACAGAGGCTCAGCAGCATTGCCACAACGCCTGCTGCATCCCACTAAATTGCAGCAATAAATATTTTGGATGGAGCTGATGCAGAGAAAAGCTACGAAGCTTGTTTGGAAACACTGCAAAAGCCAGAAATACCCTATAAGAGCCAGCTTCAATGCTGCCAAATCCCGGCCATATGGAACCCCTGTCTAACAAGCCCAAGCCTGCAAAGCCATGTAATGCTACCTGATGTTACCAGCACACATACCAACACTTTGTAGCATGGACTACGAATTGGCCTGAGAGAATATCAGAATAGAGCAGGCATTAAATGGCAGAGAGGACTTCATCATGTCCCACCTAGTCTGCTGGCAGATGTACAGGAACAGTCTCTTCCCCCCAGGCCTCCACATAATGTGAACAAGAGCTCAGAGAAAGTGCTGCATCTGGGCTTCTTCAAAAGGCATTTTGGGTTTCCAAGATTCCCCCTATCTGCCTGCAGGACTCAGATTATAGCCTCAATTAGGATGTTATTATACTCATGTCATAGGAGTAGAGTTTCCAGGCTTCATCCCTGCTGATTTTATCTTACCAAAGCAATAACAGCCATAGGAAAGGAGCTGTCCCAGACACTGTTTGGAAGCAGAGTCTATTCAACTGCATATTACTGCAAATCAGAGATACAGATCTCCTGCCCTTTGTCTTGGACATTTTGTGAACTAAATGCACGGTGCTTCTGCAGACACATGAGTGGGCTGGAGCACCTGCTCTGCATGGAGCAAACAATTCTGCTTCTTCCCAAACATCCATGCCCACAAACAAACACCAAGACAACAGCAATGAAGGTTTCGTTATTCAACTGAGAAAAGCCTCACTGTAGGCAAGGAAAGCCCTCAGCAAGGACCTTCAGAACCACAAGGGAAACTTACTTGTCCCTCTCTAGAAGCAAGTACTGGGAAGCACTGTAGTTCTTCTGAACAGCAATGAACTGTTTGCTGTCAATGGTGAGGTTAACATCTTGGCTCAAACCATTAATGAATCTGCAAAGGAAGCATATTTCATTGGCTTGTCAGACAGGGCAAGAGAAGCATAATATCATACACTGTAGAAGTGCATTCTCTCTCCCAAAGCATACTGTAACTCCATAAGGTTATGACAGCATCTCCTGTAAGCTACCAAAATATTTGCCTGATTCATTGCTCAGTTATTCAATATAAGATCACTTTTCCCTGCTGTGTAATTTTACCCTCTTACTCGCTCTCCTGTGAAAAGCAACCCTCACTCTTTGTGGGTTTAGGACTTCCACGCAATGTCTTCTAATAGACCTTCAAAGATAGTTCTGTGGCTCTTTGAGAGGACAGAGCCACAGCCCACTGCAGCAAACTATAAAGCTGGGTGTCCTGATGAGCATGTGTGCCATGCTGTCATACTTTATAAGAAGTTTCTACCAGTGGGAAAGAGTTTTCTAGCAAAATAAGATATACTCATTGAAACCAAAACATTCATGGGAATGTTCAGGTTTGGCTATTTTTTACCCAATGTTTATATGCTTTTTCATATACAAAAGACTGCTTCCTTTTGATATGTCAGAAATTGTTGGTAAAAGCAAGTACTTTTTATTTGATCTGACCATGTTTTAAAATACTTTAGTCCTCAGTTGCTAAAATGGGGGTGAGTTCCTTGAAGATGCTCAAGTGCTTAAGAGAAGTAAATTTTCAGTGGAAAAATAGTTTCTTTCCAGTGAAACCTCTTCACAAATTGTTGAAGGGCAAGTTTGGGGATTTTGTAGAGAACAGTCCTCTGGGAAATATAAACCATTCCTAACTGCAGGTAGTAATGAAGATTTCAAAGGGGTATCTACTCAGTAGAAGCCTTCACTGAAGGCTTCTGAAGATACTGCTCTTCTGCTCTGTCAACACAGCCTTTCAGATAAGGGAAATGAATATTCTTTTTTCTTCTTTTTTTTTTTTTTTTCCTGGTTGTTGGGGTTTTTTGTGTTTTGGTTTGGGTTTTTTGTTTGTTTGTGTAATTTGTGGCGGGGCGTTGGTGGTTTGTTTTTTTTGTTTTTCTTTCTTTTAATTGCAGTTTGCCCAAATCCTTCAGAAAGTCCAGCTGGAATACTCTTTTCTTGGCAAATCTGCTTCTTCTGCACCTCAGTAGCCTTGCACAGGTCTGGTGATGTGATGCAGGAGATAACTGGCACCTCAGTGAGTCAGCATCTTGGCACAAGGACTCAACGTGGAGAAATTAGGACAGCAGACTAAGCTGGTTAAGCAGAGCCCAATGCCCAGCTGAATTGTTTACAAGGATGTAAAATCATTTCTGTATGCAGTTTAGTTCATGAAGTTGGGTGAGACAAATGACAAAGGATAGTCAGTTTCCAGAGGACAACAACCAGCAACAGCTGATTTCCAGATTGTTTCTTCCCTTTCTTTCCTAAAAAGGTGGGATACAGTGAGATGAATTCCAAGGGAGATCTTTTATGTTGCCATCTTAGCCCAGTAAGTAGCAATAACACTCAGAGCTGCATGGTAAGTGTAGGAGGTGACATGCTGTCAAGCCTCTGCAGATGACACCCAAGCCTTGAATGAGAAGTGTGGACTAGCTTCCAACCTGAGAACATCTGGGTTACGTTACACACAGTTTGCATTAGACAAAAGCAACTTCCCTCACCCCTTCATCTCCAAATCCTCAGGAAAAAAAAAGCCATTCTTACCTAACAGCTGCCAAACCATTTTCTGGCTTTGCTTCCAAGTCAGTAATCTAAAGAGAGGAAGGAAAAAGAAAGAAGAAGAAAGAAAGAAAAAAAAAGGCAAACATATTTATTAATGCTGCCTTATAATAACATGCAGCAGAAAATACTGGTGCTTGTGGACTTACACATCTTGCACAGCCCATGGAAATCAACTGGACTTTCACAGTAACTAGCAATAGGATGAGAGGAAAAGGGTTTAAGTTGTGTCGGGGCAGGTTTAGATTGGGCACTAGGGAAAACTTCTTCACTGAGAGAGTGGTGAGGCATTGGAACAGGCTGCCCAGGGAGGTGGTGAAGTCACCATCCCTAGAGGTGTTCAACAAATATGCAGAATATAGTTTAGTGGTCATGGTAGTTGGGTTATGGTTGAACTTGATGATCACAAAGGTCTTTTGCAGCCTTAATGATTCTATGATAAGCTTTGCATCAGGCTACAGGAGTAAAGTCCTTCTGCAATGAAGCCAATGCCAAAATTTTAGCTCCACCAAGGGCTTAAGATAAGATCATAGGGTTTTTTCTCATGTCCTGTGTAACAAAGGCTACAGGCAGTCATTCTGCTACTGAGGCATGTAACACCCTTCCAAAGAAGCAGATCTGAAGAGAGCAAGAGTGGTGAAGCCCTGGAATGGGTTGTCCAGGGAGGTAGTTGGGGTGCCATCCCTGGAGGTGTTTAAGACCAGGCTGGATGAGGCTCTGGGCAGCCTGATCTAGTGTGGGGTGTCCCTGCCCATGGCAGGGGGATTGGAACTAGATGATCCTTGTGGTCCCTTCCAACCCTGACTGATACTATGATACTATAAGAGAGCATTACCCGCATTAGTCTCTTTCAATTATTAGTTGCAATTAAACATGAATGCCTTACTCTTACAAAACCTGCAACTGCTTAACTCTCAGACCTTGATTCTTGATATAATGTTGGATGATAGGTTGGACTTGATGATCTCAAAGGTCTTTTCCAACCTGGTTAATTCTAATTCTAATTCTTCCACTTGACAGAAACCTAAGGCCAAGAGGAACCTCTTGGTTGCTAGTTTGATCATCATGTATTGCCTATTTTCCCTGACCCTCAATACCCAAGGGATAAAACTGTTGTATGGTGCTGGCAGAGAGAGCAGGAGAAACCAAAATGCATCGAGTTTGTTTGCACTCAGTCTCTGCAGACACATCCCTGAAATATCCACCTGGTGGGGCACACTGGGGAGGGAGAGTGCCTCTCCTGGAGATCACAGCTCAACACTTAATACAATCTACATTCATTTGAGGAGGGCCTATTTGGTGTACAATGCTGACAAAAAAAAAAAAAAGACAATAAAAGCATAGCTCTGCCCTGAAGATTGTATGTCACAAAAAGAATACAGAACAAGGTTCTTGGCTGGTAGAAATCTGCAGTTGGTCCCTTCACCTGGAAGGGAAACTTCAATTTGCACTCCCCACAGATGGAACCCAGGCAAGCCAAAAGGGACTCAACCTACCCTCAGAAACTTTCTCTTACATTTTTCTAGCCCTTTCTCCACACTTTCTTTCTGGTGCTAAACCCTCAGCTTTTGAGTCCAAGGAGCCAGAATTTCAGTACACCTAAAAAATGTCTGTTATACTTCAGTGTGATATGCTGACCCACAAATCATAAAAAGTGTGCCCTAAATAATAAATAGCCACAGTGAGTAACAACTATCAGAGCAATAAATAATAAATGACACCATCATTTTTTTCCATGGGAGACACAAGGGGATTAATACTCTAGTTTGTTGCAGACAGGCCAGCCAAATTATTACTTGCTTTCATTGATGATCCCTAGAGCTCTCAAATTCATTTCCTGCCTACTCAAGAGGCCACAAAGGAAAAGAAACCAATTTCAGATTGGATTCTTCCAGGAAAACAACCCCACCTGAGTGAAGGGGCCAAACTCAGCAGTGAGGGAGGCCAACATGTCATGGCTATTCCAGGGCAAACCCAGCAACACAGGCATTGCCTGCTTTAAGATGCTGTCTTTCACAAGTACTTATCTATAGCTGAGAATGACAGGTCAATAGCATCACACTACAGCACATGGGAAACCTGCCTGTGGCCCAGTGGGCATTCATTTAAGCACAGGCTAGATCTCTAAGGAGCACAGAGATGTACTGAAGCTCAGAGATTGCTTTCCTCCAGCCTGTTTGCTCGAGCCAGGCTTTCAGTTCTTAAGGGTTGCATGGAAATCACTGTACAAGTACTCATTTCTTAAGTTAACAGCACACAGTCATCAGGGTCACAGGGAAATGTAACAAAACTGTGTGAAAATGAGCCCCTGGCTCTACACCATACAGCAGAAAAAAACCCTCAAACAATAAAACAATGTCAGGAAAAAACCCCAAATTCTTAAAACTCCTCATTTTTAAAAGCAGCTAAGTGATTTCTACTATATATTGAGTGCTTAGCGTGGTAGCCATGCAAGGTAGGAGCCTGAGGAACTGCAAAGATAATTGCTATTTTAGCATGAGGACTGGTTCTTATGGCATTTACACACCAGCCACAGCATGTAATAACCCCATTCATTTTAAGACAGATTCTTTGAATAAGACTATACAGCAAAGATATCAGAATCCATCCCTATTCATCCCATATGCCTTTCTCTGTTGCAGCAATACACAAAAGTCCAAACACAGCCAGCTCTGCTGCAGAGCCTGAGACAAGCTTAATCATTTATTCTGCTCAGCAAAACAAATGGGCCTTCTGTGCATTTTCACTAAACACTTGCAATAACTAAACCCAGAATCGTTCCTCTGATGCTTCTATTCAGTGCCCAGCCCTAGAGCCTCTTTAACATCTTTGCTTTATAGAACCATCTTTGGGGAAAATCTCTGGCTCTCTGTTTCCTCAGCTTTCTCAAGCTCTGCTGCCTAGCAGGCATGACTCTGCTCTCCCAGTGCAGCATTCACTGGATTAAAGTGTGCCCAGAATCTCTCAGATGCCATAACACCTCTATTAATCAGCCAGCAGAAAAGTGCACAGATCCAGTGCCGCTAGCTATGAAGTCAGGCTTAGAGCATCTGAGAGCAATCAGACAGACATTGCACTGAGTAAATGAATTAATGAGCCTATTACCCCATTGTATCATCACAGCCATTGAATTAATACTGTATTTACACTTCACTCCCACACTCACTAAGTGGCTTGATAGGCTTCCTTCTGCCTCAAAAACAACTAAGCTGTATACTGATTTTTCCTTCACGGTGTGGTTAAAAACAAGAGACAATCCTTGATGTTGCAGGGTGAAGCGAAGGCTCTGTTGCTCTCCATTCAATATTAATTTTGAGTACTCAGCTGGGTTCTGTAAAAAAAACAAACAAGAAAAATATTGTTGCACTTTTTTCAGATGAGAAAGGATCTCGCTCTTCCCATCAAGTGTAACCCTATCCTCTCTTCAAGGGAGCTTGCAAAGAAAGGTTAACAGTCAGAGCTGTCTTCTACAGCAAAGGACCTATGCTCATCTATAGGTTTTGGGCTGGTCAAGACAGAGTTTAGAGTATGTTCTCTTGCAGGATGCAACCCATAAGAGAGAGAACACCTTCTGCCCACACAGCTACCTTTTCCCATGGCCCTGCTCTACTCCATGGGACCACATCTAAAACATGACAAGCTGCTGGTGGCCAATGGACTGCTGGCATTAGTCCCAAATTAGCCAGGCCTGTAAAGTAACCTGGAATCTGAAATAGGAAATGACACAGTCCCCATGACCACTTAATTGTCTCCCCATTTCTTTTTTCCTTTGCAGGTAAACACCATCTACAATACATGCTCTGAGCACTGAGAGATGTGAGCTGAACATCTCTACACATTCTCCTTAAGACAGTTATCCTTTATTTCTAATTACATGTCCATGCAGTTAGCCATTTCCTCCTCTGCCACAGAAATATGTCTCCAGACTGTCCACTTCTGTTTCATGAACAGAGGTGATAATAAGCTCTTCCCATGCACTTCCAAGGCATTGGAAGTGAACAAGCTAGAGCATCCGTGGTCTTTATTAGCAAATGCCTGGGAAAAAAGCCCAACCTTTCTTCAGTGGGAGGCAAGGCAGGCCTTACCAGCTACACATTTATGCTTACCTGAAAAGCTTCCACAGGCTGCTGAAACAGGTCCCGGTCTTGGATTGTCACTTGGACAGGGTCCTTTGCCAAATTCAGGACCCGAATTAAACTTTCTTCTGGGACGAGCCGAGGCATATCAGTTTCCTAATTAAAGTAAAAGGCTTTAAGTGCTATCTGTATGCTTTATTAGCACTTTAATATCTCTTCATTTTTAGCCATAATAGTCTTCCTCTCTGTAATGACACTTTTCCATCCCTTCCTCATCAGAAGTTGCACTGAGAGAAAAATGACCATAAATCTTATTTAGGGGAGGTTTTCTCATAGTAGCTCAATAGCCAACCATTCATTCCTCCCAAAAATTGCTCTTCACACCACTAAGCATGCAGACTACAAAACTGCTGGGAAGGTAGAACAATGTCACTGCTTTCATTACATAGCTCCCTAGTGCCTGATTTAATCAAATGCCATATCAGCACAGAAAAAAAAATGTGCTTAACTTTCAAAAGCAGTGGCCAGGCTAATTGTTTCCCACTGTAGTCCATGGCTGGGCAAAGGATTAGGCCAGAATCTGAGCAGTTTTGAAAATCCCAGTCCAGCTCCATGCCTGTAATGGATGCTTTTGCATTACTTGCCACCATGCTAAGAGCCAACCAGATAGGTTTTATTGCCAGTTTTCTGAGAAAGGGAAGAGGATGCCTCCAGCACAGAGGTATCTATTTCTGTCAGGAATAATATTCTAGGAGTAATACATCAATCAGTGTTACCCTTGTACTACCTGGAGATCTAAAATGAATTTTTTTTTTCCCCACACTTCTCATTTTTCCCTCTCTCTCTACTTTAAAGTAGCTGCCAGCAATACTTCAGAGCTATCTCATCCTATAATTTGGGTATTGCAGGTAGGACAGTTTGAATTTAACCCCATGGGAAGACACACTGTCATAGAGAACAAAGTGGCCTTGATTTCCCTGTACCCACATGGTGCTCTGTTAATGTTATCTAGCAAATTCCATTATTCTGGCTTTCCACCTGTGCTATCCACAGCCAAGCCAAGGTGGGCCATCCTATACCTCTTTTTGCTAAGAGCTTTTAGTGGCCTTCAGAGTCAAATTTCCATGCCAGACTAAGGTATCCTTAACTCACCTTGCCTCTGCCTGGAGGAGTCACTCATAGCCAGAGCAGACTTTCAGTGCTCAGCCACAGCTGCTGCTGGTGGCAATGAGAGGATTTCTTTGCTCATGTAAAGAAAGATGACCTGAACCCACAAAGTCTCATTTCAGTGTGAGACTTGTCAGTGGATTCACCTGAGGAACCAGCAGATGTTAATCCAGGGCTGTGTGCCAATCACTCTAACAGAACATTGCAAGTGTACATGGAAGCTTTAAAAATTAATCCTATACTAACTTTTGTGAGACAAATGTCAGCCAAAGCCTGCACCAGGCTGGTACTGGGCCAGAAACAAATGGTACAAAACTGTGGGGGCTAACATCAGATTTACAAGACATTTGCTGCCATTCTGTCTAGGGATGCCCATCAGTCCCTGATGCCTGTTACTATGGAAGTAATCACATTCACCTGCCTCACTGGAGAAACAATTTGGCTTGTAAAAACCCACATCCCCATGCTAAACTAGGAAAGTAATTTGGTTTAAAAACCCAAACCATCACACACACAAAAAAAACCCCACACCCAAAGAGCATAATACAGGCAAGCTAAGGCAAGAAATAGGAGAGAGAACAAACTACCTTTTGAGAATTAATCACTATCATTAACTAGATGTCTGTCAAGCACTTTGATGATGGAAATCTAGAATATAGACCAACACAGATGACCGGCACAGCAAAACTGTAAGGACTAGAGACAGAGATAAAGAGAAAGAGAGGGAAAAGTAGACAGAGAATTATCATTAGCCACCGGATCAGTATGCTCAATTGTAAAGAATGGAATAAAAAAATATATCAAGGAAGGCAATGGTTAAAAGGATTAACTAACAGGCATCAATAAAAATACTCCAGGGAAAGAACATGTTTCTGAAGGATCCCATGTGCTATACTTACACTGATTTTGACTTCTATAATAGCTGCAAGTCCAAATGCCATCCCTGCAAGGATCATACCTGTTGCCATTTTCCTAATAGGTCTATGGAGTAAATGAGAGAGGTGCCATTAAGAAAAAAATTCATTGAACACCATTCCTCAGAGCCAAAGATGTGCCAAATCCATGTAATAAACTGTCCAACAGGTGGCACTGGGGATGACATGCTGTTTAAATTGCCAATCATTTAACTTTAAACTATTCTAGTATTTTGTATCAGGCCAGAACTGAGGCCAATTAAAAATTATATGCCATGGAAAAAAGCTCTTTGCTTGCAAGTTTCATATTATCTCGTCCCTAGCTCTTCTAGTGGGAATAGCTCACGGCATTATGTTAAACTGCGGTGTTGGAAGGAGCATTAGAAATGATGTATCTTAAGTCCCTTTTGGGAAAGGCAAAGGCAAAGCAGCATGTTATTCAGCAGTAGGAATGAGGAGCAGGAAAATGTGTAGTTTGTGTCATCAGTGTTTCTGACCATCTGTGGCATCATTCTGGTTTCTTTTGTATGCCAATACATTTACATTTCGAGAGAATAAAGAGTTTGCCTCTGAGCTTGGAGCAGAACTAGCACAATTCTACCAGAGTCACAGAATAAAGTAGGTCCAGAATGGCCTGTCCAAATTGAGTATCGAGTTAGTGAGATTTGAAACAAGTCTGGTTCTAGATTCAGTGGTCCCTGCTCTTCGTTGTGGTCTGGATTCATGCTCCAGATTAGGAACCCAAATTCTGCCCTGGGATGAGAAAACATTTACTGATTGCATCTTGCAATAAAAACAAAACAAAACAAGAACCCCACACCAGCCCCAAACCAAACCAGTTTGCTCTTCAATGCTGCATTAGGATTTTATAGCACAAAATTTTGCAGCCACATAGGTGAACACCCTGCAGGCTACAATGTTTCCACAGCCACTTCTACAGCTGAACTGCTTGGCAACCTGTTAGTATCCCACATGCAGTGGATGGAACGACATGGCATTCAGTCTTGATCACGAGTTTGTGCTGCTCTGTCTGGGAACATGCGCTGTGTAGGCTGGGAACTGGTCACTGGGCAGTCACTCAACACCATGGCATCTGTCAAATCAGGGCCCAGTCCAAGGCACAGGCTCATACTAACATAGCATGGAGAAGCAGAGCTTCTGACATGTGACCTCCAAAGGGCACCATAGCACGGCTGGACAAGGTCAAATAATCACATAATATCTTTGGTTGGAAGAGACCTTCAAGATCATCTAGTCCAAACTTTAACTCAGCACTGTAAGGTCACCACTAAACAGCATGGCCACATGCCATTTAAATACCTCCAGGGATGGTGACTCCACCACTGCCCTGGGCAGGCCATTCCTATGCTTGACAGCCCTTTCAGTGAAGAAATATTCTTTGGTAAGTCTTTAGGTGCAAGTAAGTTGGTGTGATGGGGAGGGATCAGCAGGGTAAGGGGTAGGCTTCTAAGGCTCCTTCCATCCCCAGTTTGTGTGGTTTTGTCTAGGCAGCAGCTTAGTGTGGATTAGGAACATGATTTTTTAAGCCAATCTCTCAGTGCCCCTTACTGCACTGAGAAGTGGTGCTGAAGCATAGAAACTTGGATCCTTTCAGCTGACACTGCGCTGTCAGAAACACTCCACAAGTGCACATAACATAGTCCCACTGCTAAAGGGCATCTGTCCACAGGGGCAGACTACAGATGCTCTGAAGTAAAAAATCTCCCAAAATGCATTAAATGGGTCTCAGAACCAACCTGGAGGTCTGCTTCCACTGCACTGCACTGCACTTCTTGCTAACATAGACTAAAGATAGAATGCCTGGGCCATATGGAAATTTCCTTATGTACCCAGTGGATCGGGTTGTAGCATGGAATTTGCTTTCACAGCACCATATGTAGTCTACACAGGACACTGAATTTGGCCCCACAAGGCCTGACCTTTCAGGGAGGTAATTATTTAAGGATGATGTTGGTGATAAGGTGAAGAACACATTGATCAGATTCAAAGAGGCATTGTTCATATCTGCTTCCAGGGAAAATCTGTACAGAGCAGAATCACTGCATTTTCCTCTCTGGAATTTCCAGGGCCTCTGGAAGAGGCTGATGCTCTTCTTCAGCTTCTTGGAGCTGGAGTAGAGTCAGGTAATGGGAAGGGTGAATGGGAATCTTTGTTTCTGCTCCTTAAAAGCTATTCTGCACACTTGCAGTAAAAGAAAAAGCACTGAGGCATCTGCATTGTCCCCAAGTACTTACGTGAAATTAAATTTGCACATGTTTATCAGGGGGTAGAGCCCAAGGTCAAAAACTGGGATGAAGACAAGAATAAGAAGTGGATTTAAGAACTGCAATACAAAAGAATGGGAGTTTAGTGACTAGAAAGCAACTTTCAGTAATTAAACTCATAAAGCACTGTCCTCCAGAAATAATTCCATTACAGAAAGGACACGAACAAACACTTTAAAACCTTGTTTTAAAATATAATCATAGTTTGCACTTCAACAGCTTCTGATATTTAATTTTCACAGGCATGAATACATTTCATTTATATCCTCCCCTCCAGGAGGTAAGCCAGCATCATTGGTCCAGTTTCCCTGAAAAGAGAACTGAAGCATTATGTTTTTAAAGAGTACAAAACCCACTGACAACAGAGGCAGGTGACTTCCAGTGGCTGTGCTGGGACCTTACAACAAATTAGCAATGCTAGACACATCTTGGGACTCTGGCAAAATCCCAGAGGAACAGGCACTATTCTGTGAGACTGGCAATTTCTTGCACTTCCACACACTTTGGCAATCCCCTAGGAAACTAAATTTCTGCTGGGAGGGGCAGTGTGTCTGCCAGTCAGCAGTGGCAAAGTAAGAAAATAGTGACACAGAACAAGCAGAGAGAAATTCTCTTTCACTTTCAAAGGAAGATTTCAGAGAACAGAACAGCTTTGAATTTTTCCAGAGCTGTTCAGCATACGAATTATAATCAACTACAACAACACAGTGCTGTGTTGGAGCCTTCACATTTTCATCTGCCCTGCAGAAAGCGAGAAAGGAAACGTATTTCACGTACAATGCTCACCCCAGCACAGGGGCACTTTAAAAGAAGACTCAGCTTGTATCCTTTATATGCCAGCACTGGTTCAACCACCATTATGGTGCATCTCTCCCTGTAGCTCTGCACTGCTCAGCAGGATTCGGCCTCCACGCTAAGATATCCTTGGGGTCTCCTGAATCCCAAGGTTAAGCTTGCAAAGCGGACAGTGAGCAATAAGGCAGAGTCCACACCACAGCAGTCAGCAGGAGCACTGCTATTACCTTCAAAAGCAGCAGAGCAAGGCCACTGTTCCATGAGAAAAATAAAAATGAGGGGAAAAAAGAAAAAACATTTCTAAGGGGTATTTCCCACCCTAGAGTGTATTTTACCTGCATTTGGTCAGGTTGAAGGACATATATTCCCTGAAACAAAAAGATATTTCAGGTGATTCATAAACACCTTAAGATAACAGCACATCTGGTAAATAAGCAAGTGGTCCAGTAGAGACCTTAGCAGCAGAGGTGATTTCCTCAAATGCTTTATGTTGGCTTTAGCAGCTGATACTGTGCTCTTGACATTTGTTGTCTACGGACACTGCTTCTGATGAGAATCATTTTGCAGAAGGAAGATCCACTCAGACCTTGATATACAGCATCTGGGACACAGCCGATGAGAGGCACTGAGACCTATCTTTCAGATAGCTGAGCCATAAACTAGGTGACTGGGGAGGAATGGGCATGTTAGTGTCCAAGCTGGGGGTTAGGCTTAGAGCGTCCTCCCTCCCTGCTTCTGTAATAGGAAACGCTCAAATCCTACAAGTGAGTGCTCTAAAGTTTCAGGACTCTCTGAGCTCTGTTGGCATTTCTCCCAAGCACTCCAAAAAGAGTATCAAAAGACCATGCCTGAGCCAGTGGGCTGCACAACCTCCTTTTTCCTCCTTCCTTATGTCGAGGGCACGTAATTGGCCTTGGTGAACTGTGACTTCCTGGTTTGAGCCAAGAATCCTCAAGGCTGTAAAAGAAACCTCACCTGTGCATTACTGTACCCAGCCCCCACAATAGAACACGGTCAATAGGGATGGTGGTGGAATCCCAGATCCCCAAAAGGGACCAATGAGCTGTCTCCAGGGAGGGGATGGTGTTTCTTTGAACTCCAGATGGTGCTTTTCATTTGAAAATAAGATGAAGAGTGGGGGAAATTATGAAGGAAATAATATCTTTCCAGAAAAACACTGTTGGGGTTTCTCTCCTGCCTGCCAGGCTTACCCTGAGCTAAATCTAGAAAAGCTACCTGTCTCTGATGGCAGCTCCCTCCTGGGAGAGTGAAAACCACCTGTCACAGCAAAGGAGGCAAACATCCCCTCCTGCTACTTTGTGCATACTATGCAAATCTGCCACTAAGAAACAAGTCTGCAAATATTTAATCTCATACTAAGTAATTCCCTGTTGACTCCAGACTTCATCGCTGAGCCCCTTCTCTGCTGAAGGGGAAAGCATGGAATGGTACAGATATGAACTCCAGCAAGCCCAATGATGGGATCACCCCATGGCTGCAGTTAATCCTCACATTTGAGAGTTGGGATAACTCACCAGTAGAGAGCAGATGAGACTGAAACACAACCCAAAAACCCATCCCAGTCAGTGTGACAAAAAAAGCCCTGAATATGTCCTTCTCCTCCAGGGAGTTTGGTAAGTGACACCTGCTGATTCTTAGATCTTCTGCTAATGGATCACTAAGTGTATGAGACTAAAAGAGCAGAAAACAAAGGTTTTATATATCTATCACAAAGACTGAATGACTTTTCATTGTTTTGCCTTTCTGAGGTGGATGAATATTTCCCAAGGTGTAGTCTTTTTCATGCCTTATTTGAATTAATTAAGCCTAATGAGTACCACATACTGAGGGCCCCCTTTTAACAGGAGAGAAATGGAAAAGCTCAGCTTTTGGGACTTAAGTCAATTTAAAACTGGGAAATGGATATTTGCAATCCTAAGTTCTGATGTGAGCATTCACAGGTAAGAGATAGATGGTCCTTTAAAATATGTTTCTGGAAAACAGCCCTGTATGTTGGTATTTTTAGGCAGACAGCTAATCCACATTTATCTACATCCTGCACCATTTTCCATTTACATCTTTGGAAAACTTTATGGCTACTAATTAATCCTCATCACATCTCAGCCCTATACACAACATTCCTGGTGGTTTTGAGAGGCTTAATGTATTACCAAGTAAACCAGAAAACAAATATACAACTACTATAGCTCTAGTTATGCCTTACAAGGAGTGTATGAACTTTGCTTGACCTCTTTGTCTTCAGTGGAGGTAGCAGGCTGGAAACTACCTGCTCAAGGTCACAGAGTGACCAGTGCCAGTAGGGCAGCACTCCTGACCTTTCAGGCTGCTGCGGACTCCCCAGCCCTGGCTCCTTGCCATGATGTGCTGTGATGAATTGAGTGATGGCTGCACAGAGCCTTGTGTTTCTAATGACCAAAAGTATAACTCACCCAGACTCATCAAGCTGTTAGTACTGTGAGACTCCAGTTAAAAAGCAAGAACAGTGATGTTAGTACTAGCCTTACCAGTCCTGGGGACATTTAGTACTTACAAAATCAGCATTCATTTTTGTGGCTTGCAAAGTCCATCTGGATCCCTAAGGAGGAAACAGACAGCTGTGAAACCTTCAAGGTTTCTTATGAGACTAGAAAACGTGGGGAGAGAGAAGAAGGAAGTGCCAGAGGTCTTTATTCCCCTCTATTTCTTCCCTTCTCTGTTCACCTGCCATTAGACAGAACACATTCATTCTTAACCTTCTGTGCTAGACACCCAGCAGGACCACAAAGGGATGGCCAGTGGTGATGGTGGTTGCTGCCTTAGCGAGCCCCTGGACAACTGGCAGTAGTGTGGTGCTCTGTGTCCCCAGGACATTTTGGTATTACCCTGGAAGGACAGGGGTGTAAATGCAAGCCGGCAGACAGGCCAGCAACGCACTGTACCGTACCTGCTGATCAAACAGGGCCCAGAACATCGGCAGCGGTATGAAGAGGAAGAGAACGCGCGTCACCATTTTAACCTCCCCAATCAGCTGCTTCTGTAAAAGGAACAGGCAAAAAGGTCAGATGGGGGTGAAAAGCCAACAGGTGAGTCAAGCCACAAAACACTAGAGCTCCTATTTCTCTCTGCATGGCAGTTATTCGTGCTTAGTTGTGACACTGGACACGTTTGCCTTTCTGCATTTCAGTGCAGCACCTAAACTGTCCAGTAAGGGTCAGAAGAGTACAGATGTGGGAAGGGACAGGACAAACGAGAGCCTGGTGCGTGTGACACATGATGAGGCCAGGCTAGTGTTATTCTCTCCCTTGTCTGTCTGCCCATCTTTCCCCTTTCCCCTCCAAACCTGCCAGATAGAGCATCACTTACTGAGTATTTTTCTGACGCCCAGTCCAGCCAGTGATCCCTCTTTGGAATCTGACGAGAGCGGTTTTTCAGCCGGTTTTTAATGGCAAACTAGGGAGAAAAACAGATGAGTAACACCCCTGTGTTGTGTACCCACCCTTGTCACATTACCAACTCAAGGCTGCCCTCCCTTCTCATCCCCAAATCTAAGAAATGGCACAGAATTGGAGTGCTTTTGCTGGAAATTTCCAAACTCTCAGACTGGGTGTTTCATGACTAATTCTCTTCAGGGAAGTTGCTGTGGCATTGCTTGATTAAGGTGTGGTGGGCTGAAATTTCCCCCTCCAACATTACATTTACCAGCCCAGCCCAGGTGGAAGCAAATGAAAGCTGTATTTCCAGGCAAAGCTACAATCTGCAATGGAATGCAATGAATATGTACAAAATCTGCTCAAGATCTGTGAAAAAAAAATTTAAAAGCCTAGCCTAAAACTACCACATAAGGTATGATGTGGGAATGTGCTATCTCATGGGCTTGTCTTTTAGAGACAAACCTGACACTAGCCCCCAGAGATTGTTTCATGTTTGATTTAAAACAGGCTACATCATAGAGCTTTAAATGTCATTTCTTTAGTTCTCTTCCAAAAAGCACCAGTTGGACTGACCACTGTGCTGGGGAGCAAATGCCTCATCATCTAAAGCAATGTCAAAATCAGAACTCTCACTCTCTTCTTGTTCTGTAGACCTTTCTTTGCATATCCCCAGTGTAGCCTGTGCTTCATTCACTCCAAGACCAGCTTTCAAGTTGGTTTCTCACTGAAGGAGAAATCAGTGACACTGAATTTGTAATTTGTTTATGCTGTGTGCTCCAGTCACTGAACACACTGAAAACAGCTACACTGGCAAAAAGAGTGGCAGATCCCACTTAGAAACCCTGCCTTTAAGACCTGGCCTGTTTCACCAAGGCAAATCTCTCACTAGGTAAAAAGAAAATATCTGCTGTTTGGTTTCCTAAAAAAAGAAACATCATTATCCACCTAATAATAAGAGAGTATTTTTTCCACATACTGTAGCAGCTCACACACTGAAAAATAATTGATAAGGATATAATGCAACTTCAGCAAGTCCTTCTTGCTGTTACATGAACATGCTGAATGTGCATAATAGGAATGTGTACTATTTACTGTCTGCTGAACTGATAAACTTCAGTGAAATTATTCAGCTCAAAAAAAAAAGAGTCATACATCTAATACCCCAAGTTTCTGAATTTTTCTGTCAGTTTAGTCTGCCACCAGTGATTATATTGACATCAACTGAACAATCTCATGGAGCTAAGTAAAAACAACAGAAATAATAACCTAGGAACTAAATATGTTTCTTATTCCTTATAGCTAATCAACAAGACATCCAGGAGCAGGACACAGAAGAACTCCAAATGTCACCTCTCCTTTCCCTTTGCACTCTTCTGACCTGCAACCTCAGAATCATGCATGAAGGAGAGGGAACGGCACATACTTACACCAATGCATTTGCACACTTCCAGTAAGACATTCCCTTGTGGTGGTGTTTTTCTGTACAGTCCACTTCCAGCAATGAACACAACTGGAAAATATTATAATCCAAGTGGGAATTCACATGACTGAGACTCAACCCTGCACTGCTTTCTGATAAGGATCGCCCATTCCTGTGTTCACCAGGAATCCTCTGCTCTTGGGCCTTACAGGATAGAGCACTTTTAACATAATAAACATACAAAATCCATTTAAGGCCTTCAGATGGAATAAAATACAGAATCCTACCAAGAGGCAGTGTGATCCCTAGGAAGTCACCATCATCATCTTATGATCTGTTTTGGTACAAGTACCTCCACATTCAATTCATACTGGGAATCAAAGCTTTGAAAATTGCCTCCATCTATGATGTTTGTTTTGGTTGGTTTGGGTTTAGTTGGTTGGTTGGTTTTTGTTTGGTTTGGGTCTTTTTGTAGGCTAATTTTAAAATACAAGCCATATTGAATTGCTGCAGCTGATGTTGGAAATCAGCCTTGACTCATAGCAACCATGTGAGGATTAATCCAGATCAGACATGCGCTCTGTGTACTTGCATCTCGCACACATTTCAATGGGAATGGCCACCAAGGTCACTGCATCACACCCTGGTGTTAACAGAAATTACCTCCACATATGGTTCCATGAAGAAATATAAAATTTAAGATATTGTTTTCTCTTGGTTTTCTCCCTCGAAGCACAAAGAATATTGGATCAAGGCTTCAAAATCCTGTCAGAGATGAGGCTATCTGATTATATATTATTTGTTCTGCTCTTTGAGTGCCTCTGAGCACACTGCAATTCCAAAGACATTAGCAGGGAGAAGTACAATAAAAGCCAACCATGAAATCCTTATAACAAACCAACCTCAACTTTTGAAAGTAACCCAATTGTCTGGGTTAATCCACAGCCAGTGGAGAAATGCAGGTACCTCAGTCCTAATTCAAGAAGCCTGAGACACTGCAGGGAGCTCAGCACTTTTCTGACTATGAAGACATTTTGCATCCAGTTTTGACTTGCAGAACTGTCAGAGAGACTTCTGAAGTCACTTTATGTGAGATGCACTGAAAGACACTTGCCCAATGTCACCCAGAGTGGGTAGGTGCACCACCTAATTTTTAGCATCAACCCGTGGACCTGTTGGTGCCTTTAAAAGGTGATTCATTAGATTTGCTGTAATGCTTTCTGGCAATACAAGTGACTCCTTTGGCAACTGAGGTTTCAGTGCTAGCTTTGGCAGTTGAAATTAAATAAAACCAATCTGTCTTCCTCTTTCAGAAACTGAAGCAGCCCAAAAAGCCTTGCTCTATAATATGCCCATTTTGCCTCTCAATCTATCCTTGCTTTCTGCCATCACAGGGAGACGGCCAGTCAGGGCTGAAAGGGTATTTCCTCTACTTGAGCATGCTGCTCACATAGTCAAATATATCACTTGCAACAGCATTTTAGCACGATACAAAAGAACACAGAGCTGCTTTGCTGGGCAAGCCATGGAACCTGGCAGCAGGATACTAGCTAAAAACACATTTCAATTGATGCCCTCACCAAAACTGCAATATTTACACGTCCATTTTCCCCTGAGCAACTACTATTCGGCTAGAAACATTCATCATGATGGTGCACGGAGGAGCCTGTGCTGCCTTAAACTGATAGGAACAGGCCACAGGGGAAAAGAGAAGCTTCTCAAGCCTGTGACCATGCACATTTTTGAAAATAATTGCTGTAACATCAGCTGTGGCCCAATGATGTTTCTCCAGTGTCTTGATTTTTGTCTCTGATGGAAGTTTGAGGGGAGAGAGCAACATCCACATTCTCTGGGGGATGAACTTTTCAAATCACAGATGCTGTGGTGAAATCACACAATTGCTTGGTCTCTCAATTAAGCTAACAAGCTGAATAAGAAGTCACCCCATGCTGTGCCAAATACTCTTGAATGTAGTGTAATAAGGGGAATGTTCCACTCAGCAGCTTACATCTGTGAAACTAAAGCTAATGGGGTGTCCTCTGTATTGGCAAAGAAGAAGTAAGAATGTGAAGTATTTTATAAGGGTTGAAGAAGAAATCTTGACAAGTACATTAATAGGGCTAAGATGCAAGCTTTAGGAAGGAGGGCGATTGCAGCTGTCTCCTGACATTTGGACAGTAAGGGCTTTTTGTTGCAACATAATAAGTTGTCACTGTAATTGTGGGCATTACTTCACCCAAGCTAAGTGAGACATAACAAAATAAAGTAACATCTCATTCAGCTCCTTCTGCGATTTCTGTAGTGCATTGATTCTGATGCAAAGGTCTGAGCCATTAAAGACGGCCCCAGGCTGCAAAGCACCTGTGTAAAGGCTAGAAGTGGCATCCTAAGTTTCTCTTCTATAAGCTGGGGAACTGTGAAGGCTGTGTAGACCACAGTTCATAGACAAAGCTGCAAGCCATTAGGAGAAGCATTTTGCTGCCTTCTTGTGCTTTATAGAGCAAGGCAAGTGCATTGTGAAACACCCACCAGACTACCCTCCTATCAGTTTCAAAACAAAGGATTGCAATAAAACCATGGTCTGCCCATGGCTAAGTGAAGAAGGGATTTTTTTTCCTTGTTGCTCTGAACTGTGGAATTGTTGGATGACCTTGAACCCTTGGGTTTCCCATTGCAGCACCCCTTCAGAGCTAGTGAATTTGTGCATTTTCTCATCTATCCATGGATTCAAAAACGGTAACTCCTGTTACAAGCATTATTGTTTCCACTCACCAAGTGCCAACACCATTAGTGCTGCTGGGACACCAAAAGCCAGTGCGTAACAGTCCTCTCCAAAACATTTCACATCCCCTGAAAAAGTCAGAAGTAAAAGCACCTCATTACAGTCAGAGTTATGTTGCTGAAGCCTTTGACTTGCTTTCCCTAAATCAGTCACTTCCCTTGGCTTTAAATCTTTGTTGGTGCTTGACACCATGAACTGAATCTCCTTGAAACAGTTGTCCTCCCTTGATGATAACAATTTGGAGGCAGGGTTAGCAAAAGCAGCTGATAATAGGATATTGATGGGAATGATAGAAGGGAGGAGATAGACATAATAGGTGGAAAGAAGTAGTAGAAACTGCAGCTGGGGGTAAAACCTCACGAAGCTAAAAATAAACTGAAGATATTCTGTATTTGCCTAGATCTAAATAACCAATACTGTGTTTCCACACTATTTGTGAGAGCTGCAAACCTGAATCTGGTTTCATAGCAACCTACAGTGGACAAAATAGAAGCCAATACCCCTACTATAAAAATGGGGTCACATGCTTACTCTTAAAACTCCAGTTCTCTTTCTCACCACCTTCCCAATCTTACTGAAGGTAGTCTGCTCCAAACAGTCTTGCAATTACACATCAGAAAGCCAAGTTTGTCACAGCATGGCTTTGATCAATCTGAGCTATGGTTTGCTGAAACTGTGCCTCTTGGACCTGGTCAGTTCTCACACCACATGAATTTAGAGGTCCAGTTGCAAACAGCAAGCCTGCAGTGGGGTCTGTGTTTGTATGCCAGTGGCTACAAATTACTGCATTCTTACATGGGGTAATAACAAAAAGGCTAAACCAAGCCAACCTAGTTAACAGCAAACCAACTCATGAAGCCTTCATTTTTTCCTGTTTGATATCCCTGTGCAGTCATGGTCAGCTACATAGCCCTGTGCGTGCATAGTTTTTATTCACTTATTTTCAGCAAATTAGCTGACATCCCACAAAGCTGGCAGTGAGACACTATGGGCACACTGAACTTGTGACATGCAAAACGAGCTGGACTTCTCCACCTAAAAGTATGCCTTCCAAATTTCTGCAAAATGTTTATAAACTGCACTTCTTGCTCTTGCATGACAGGCTTTCACACTTGGCAGCAATTTTACTCTTTCCCCATCCTCTCCACCTCATTTCCACCTTGCAAGTAGTTTATTGCAAGGCTATATTGCCACAGGTTTTGATGTTTGAAGGGGACTGGATTTTCATTTGTGCATTGACTGCAATGAGCAAAAGCCCCTTCTCAACAGAATGCCGAGCTAGGGACACCAGCAAGAGAAAAAAGGAAGAGATACAGTGTTTTTTCTTTCTCGTACACATGATGTAAATCTGAAACAAGCACACTTGTGGAATGAATGGCCTGTTGGAATACGCTCTCTGAACAAAGAAAGCTTCCTGGAGGCGATGGGACATAGTGAAAAAAAAAGTGTTACTGAGTGTGAAGGCTACCTTGTCCCTGTCCCCATTGCTTATGGCCTGCAGCTCTGCCTCTGTGCCTGTATTTAGAGTGTGCCAATCCCCTCGGCTTCTAGGCGCTGCAATACAGTGAAGTAAGTGCAGCAAGACTGAGGAACTAAAAGGGATTGTGCAAACTGGGTAGAATGCAAAGTAGGTCTTAAGTGGGACATAGGCCTGTTCTTTGTTTCCAAGACTAGATGTTCAGGGCAACAATCTTGCAAGCAGACCCATGAAGACATGCCTGAGTGACAGGACAGAGCCCTCCAGAAGCTGGCAGCACCCTGTGGGAGGGGGACAGCAGGACTTCAAAACCAGCTCTGCCAATTTTTTTGGCCCTGACATCTGCACAGGACAGCAGAGATCAGTTCCCATCCACAGGTTACCTGCAGGCAAGACAGGGGAATAATCTTTCACTGGCAAGGAGGATTAGACAACCATATAGGTCCTTCCACCTTTCTCATTTAAATTCAGCAGTTCAGATTGGCTTTGAAATACAACCAAGAATATAGTTTCTGTGACTTGTCTGCTACTACTATAAATCTGTTATGCTTGCTATGGCAGGATTAACAAGGCGTAAATGCAATACACTGGCCACTCCACAGATCTGTAATTTCTGTCATTCAGTTGTCATAAGAGCCTAACTATGCACAGCAAAGTAGTCAGAGGGCAGCTAATTTATTGTTTTATTCCAATTGAGCACTGACCTCTTAACACAGGAGTTACAAACGTGGAGATCAAACTTCCAGCATTAATGGATAAATAGAAGATGGAAAAAAACTTGCTTCTCTCTGAGGTCTAAAACAAGAGAAGACAATATCAATGTCACAGCTAATGCACAGCATTGGGCTTGCAAATTGAGCACTATCAATTCTCTTGTTAGGAAGGCTGGCTAAATATTGACACACACAGCATAAAATGTTAAGTAAACAAGCTTTAGTTCAGGTGACGGTAAATGCTCACACAAATCAGCTCAAGTTACTTGGGAAGTGCTTTGGGGCTTTTAGGCATTTCAGAGGAAAAGCCACTGCTTCCAAGGTGTTGTGAGACTGGAAGGACAGGAGAGAATTTACTTATTCAGAACAAGTAGTATGATTCAGATGCTCTGTCACCTAATTCAATCCAATTTGACATGGTTTGACAAGCTCATAATTTCTTCCCATGTCTGAGCTCTTTTTTCCTCCTCTCCTCTGCAGAAATACAAAAGGAAACCTGTGTATTTTGAGGAGCTAGTAATAGCAGCATAGATGACAGAATGCCATCAAATAAGAGGTATACATGAGACAGGAGTTTACTAAACCAAGGCAAGTCAACCTTGAACTAATACAGTAAATTAAATCTCCAGGAGCAATTTCAAGAGCCTGATGGAGAAACAAGCTCTAAGAGAAAGAGTTCAGAAGTTAACTGATGTTGTAACACATAGCTCATACAGTCACTAGATTCCTGTTGATCACCTTTCTTCCTGCATCATTCATAATCTGGAAGGAATCAAGACCTTCATGCAGAGTATGGTCTCTTTGTAGGAGTGATGTGTGAAGGCATTCAACTGGGAGCAGTCTCTCTTTGATTGTGGGGGAGACACACGCACAGCTGCATGCACAGACAGATCTCTAAACCATCTCCCTGTGCCGGGCTGGGACAGCAGAGAGGAGAAAGAAGAGCAGGTTACCTGGCCTACCCCACACTCATCTGTGTCACCAACTATGAGACACTTGAGTAAGGGAAATCAGCATTTAAGGATAGCCCAAGCCCAGGAAGCCAATGAATTCCATACATATTTAGGTTTTGCTCCCAGCTGTCACCAGGGCCTGTAAAGGTAGTGGGAATGTTGCTTGAGACACAGCTTGGTGCCGGGCAGAGAAGTCCTTAGGGCACCTTGAGCCGCATCATTATGAACTGAGCATCATTTGAATGTAAATCTTTTAACTGAGTTGAGGAAGCTCCTTGGGGACCCGGTTCTGTTCCCTCTCCTTCTAATATGTCCTGCTTCTTCCTGCTCCCTGGAAAAACAATATTCACAAGGCTAGAAAACAGATGAAAATGTGAAAAATTGCAGGCAGCTAAAAGAGGACAGCTCTTAAGGAATGAAACCTGGGATCCAAAATACAACCAATCTTTCTGTGACTGATGGTGCAGCCAACAGAAAATATTGCTACTTCATATGGCAAGAAGCTTCTTAGGGATTACTGCAGGGAAGGCAGGCAGGTAGGAGGGCTTTTCTTTATGTTCCCTTTAAAAGTAGGTACTGGGAGGGTGAGGGTGTGACACCCATTGCCTTCCACTGCTACCCCTCAAGGAGTCTGAGTGTCTCCTCACTTGGATTAAAGGCTTTTTGCCTTGCCCCAGTACAGTAATGACCACCCCATCAACTTCAGCTCTTTTACAATTTTATTTCTTACTGTGTCCCAGGCAATCTAATCCATACATTACTCATAAATTATTTATCCTGCATTAAAGGATTCTTAAGCCTTATAATAGTCATCTCTATAGCTTTTTCCCATAGGAAAGAACAAACAGCACTGGGCTTCACTATCTCTTATACTCCCCTCCTTACCAGCATTTTTGATTACCTGGAACTTTCTACTGCTAAGCTAGAAAAAGTGTATATTCTTCTTCATTCTACCTTTGTGACTAGTTATTTGTCACCATAAGGAAATCTAGATAAATGGGTAGCCTCAGCACTCTTTCCCAAACCCAGAGTAGCCCTAGGTCATTCTACCCCTGTATACTGCACTGCTTAGGCCACACCTTGAATACTGTGTCCAGCTCTGGGCCCCTCAGTTTAGGAGAGATGTTGACTTACTGGAATGTGTCCAGAGAAGGGCAACAAAGCTGGGGAGGGGTTTGGAGCACAAGCCCTATCAGGAGAGGCTGAGAGAGCTGGGGTTGCTTAGTCTGGAGAAGAGGAGGCTCAGGGGTGACCTTATTGCTCCCTACAACTACCTGAAGGGAGGTTGTAGACAGGTGGGGGCTGGTCTCTTCTCCCAGGCAACCAGCACCAGAACAAGAGCACACAGTCTCAGGCTGCACCAGGGGAGGTTTAGGCTGGACGTTAGGAAGAAATTCTTCATAGAGAGAGTGATTGCTCATTGGAATGGGCTGCCCAGGGAGGTGGTGGAGTCGCCATTATTGGAGGTGTTTAGAAGGAGACTTGATGGGGTGCTTGGTGCCATGGGTTAGTTGATTAGATGGCGTTGGATGATGGGTTGGACACAATGATCTCAAGGGTCTCTTCCAACCTGGTCTATTCTATTCTATTCTATTCTATTCTATTCTATTCTATTCTATTCTATTCTATTCTATTCTATTCTATTCTATTCCTGTCCTGCCCTCTCCTAGTCAAATTCCCATGACATACCTTTAACCCTTTGCATCTGAGCAACTCAGAATGTGTGAGAGCTGAGAAACACTCGGACATACAGCTCTTGACATGATAAAGTCTAGAGCAACAATTACCAAAGGAATGTGCTGGTAAGAGAAGAGAGTAATGATGCAAAAAGAATTTGGAGTATCCTATTTCACACATTTTCAAGTTTGAGTGATGGAAAAAAAATGTTCAAAGAAAAGCAGAAGTGAACACAAAAATAATGACCCAGCAACTTGCAAGTTATATGGATTGGGAGAAAGAAAATAATAATTCCTTCCCAATTTTCTTAATTTCTGGAGCAGACATACATTAGCAACATGATTTGGATTAGCTAATTTGATCTCCTTGGCAACCAGAAAATAAAGAAACAAAAAGCAAGCTACTTAGTACCTTAAACACCACATCACACTGAAAGAAGCTTTGGGCCTTAATTAACATGCACAGGAACCTTTGCATTCATATAACATATCATAAATATCATTTTATTCAGGCATTTTTAGTTTAGACTCCTAATCCCACAGACAAAGATGCTTGGAAATCTCCTGCAGATAAATCTGCTTTCCATATCTGAACTCATGCTGATTCACTGAATAGTACTGTTCTCAAAGTGGCAGATCCAAGACCACCATACTCATAAAGTACTTAAGAGAAAACCACACCAATGGTGTGCATTTACCCCCAAACACCAATTTGTCTGCATATGGGAACAGCAGGGACAATTTATTCATTTTATATACAGAACTACCACATCCCTAGTTTCCAGGTGGAACAACTAAGCCTATGTCCTTAGGGACTCAGAGGAAGTTTTTTAGTATCCTGAAAATGAAGGGGAAATCAAATGCTTCATTGCATTAGGAATTTTATTCTACCTGGGGGGGGGGGGGGGGGGGGGGGGGGAGTGGTGGAGGGAGAAGTCTTCTCAGACACCACTCCAGAGGGGTGAAATATTCTGACTGGCCCCAAACCTTTCATTCCTTACAAAAATCAAAACTTCTCATTCCAGTTTTGAAGACTTAAATTTCCTATCACATAGCATCAAACCTTTTCTCTTTTTCTTTCTGAAAGGCCAAGTCATTTCAAAATGGTAAAACACAAAACTTTCAATTCTGAAAAGAATAAATAGGGCAGAATGCATTGTCCTTTTCAGAATGCATTTTACAGTTTCCTTTCTCTAAATTAGTTTTTTCTCTTGAAGGCAACATACAGGTGAATGTTTGAGCCTTAGTATTTGATAGATTTGTTGGGAAGGTGTAGTCTGAGTGCTGGAGAATGGGCATGGGCCCACAGAACCACAAGCAATTCAAGTTCTTCCTCTGTGACTCAGCTGTGGTTGTAATTTTAGGAGAAATAGTATGTCTGTTCCTGACTGAGGTGCTGAGATTCATTAGCTGAAGTCTATAAACCACTCTGAAGATAAGTGGTACATATTATCATACTGTAATTAGGTGGTAATTGAAAGATGCTGGATAAACATTATTAATCATTAATATTCATAGAAGTAGCACTTCTGAAAATGCTGCTGTGACACCTGTTAGAATCCTTTTGGGACAACTACCGGCACTGCAAGCTGGGATGCCCACATGCTGGTATGCATGCTGACTATTCCCACACATGCTGTACTGCCAGCCTGGGGAGGCTGGTGAGCACCAGGTGATTGCTGCTCCCTCTTCTGCAGCATCCTCTAAAGCATCAGGTCCAACCAACAGCACAGGATGGATGTGTCTGCAGAAGGATTTGTTTTGAACAAGTGATCATGAAACATACTGTGTTTTAAACTACTTAATAACCATGAGCGACATCACTTGAACACCACAAAGTTCCTGTGCAGAAAGCACAAGTCCTCCCAAAATTTTAAAATAAAGCACTCTAGAATTTAATGAATTAATAATAAAGCTGCATGCAGGAACACTGCAAAAGACAGACAGCAAACTGCCTTATGGAGCTCTCATCCCTTGTCTAAGGCCAAGGGGTCATCCCTTATCCAGCGCTACCAGCACCTGTCCTGACAGGCCATTAGCTAAAGTCCTTCTTCAGGGTCTCCATCGATGGGAATTACCATCTCCCAAAGATCCTAATGTTTTACAGCACATCTCTATATCTGTGTCTGGAAAAATTTTCCTCCCTGCCAGCCCTAATAAATCCTCCTTGAATTTAAGACTATTCATCACAGATCCAAATACTTACTACTTTTTTTTTTTTTTCATGTAGCAGTGGCTTTCTGCATATTTAAGGGCTTAAGCCACGCACAGAAGTTGCTGATTTGAATGGTGCCATTGAGAAAACTGAGGGTTTTATTTGTGTGTTAGGTCAGCATAAATCCAAGTGCTTTATTTCAGGTCAATTTGAAAATTACACGTTTTGCCTGTGGATTAGTACTTCCCGACCTGCTTCGCTTTTTAAAGCCCCACCTTATCCCTGGTTGAGCCATCATGCTGCATAATGGGAGTGTCTGAACAACACCTGACAGACTATGACTGATTTGAGCTGAAATTCCCAAGGAAACATAGTCCAGTAATAGGATTTTCTCTTTCATTCGCTTTATTCCATCGCAGCACATTATAAGCATCCCTGTTAAGATGGTTCAGACATGACTACAGTTCCATGATACAGGATTTTCCAACTACTCTGACATCTAATTAACATTTAGATGATTTCATGCAATTAGGATCTATCCTTCCTAATATCAGTCCTGCTCTGTTGTCATTTTCCTTTCCTGAAGCATCCAGACTGTCTCAAGTCTTATGCATATCATCCTACTTCAGATCTTACTACATCTTCTCCTAGCAAACTGGCCTTTATTCTAGTATGGTAGGATTTGATCATGTAAATATCCTCATAAAGTAAGCAGACACTGCAGATTTTAGGAAAGAAAAGAAATCTTACATGTTCCTCTTCAAACTGGTCCCCACCAAATGCAGAGACACAGGGCTTGATACCTCCCGTTCCAAGGGCGATCAAAAACAGACCAACCATAGACAGGATCCTTCATGCAAGAACAAAAATATCACCATTGCAGAACCTTTTTGGTGCTTATGAGAGCATTTTAGAGTGCCACCCAACCATGATTCCTCTGGTATCACTGTCATTTGCACATGGGTAGTGATGATGAGCCAGAAAAGCATGAAAAACAAATTAATTATCCTAATTTCTGCAGTCAGTACCAGTCAATTAACCAAAGTACTTTTGTCAGATTCTTGCTGTTCTGAGGCCCAATGGACGTACTCAAGATCAAAGATCCGTGGGATTATTTTTCTCTCATACGAGAACAAAAGTTTGCAGAGATCATTTGAGGGGAAGGGGGAAAAAAGAAAAACCAAGACCAACACAAAAGGTGACAAGAAAAAACAAAAAAAAAGGGGGGAAAAGGGGGGAAGGGATTAAAAAATAATTTTAAAGTGCCTTTTTCTATAGCCTTCCAGCCTGGCTAAGTGCAGAGAAACTGTTTGAATTAGGCTGATTCTTGGATGGTTTCTACCTCCCAGCACTCCTCAAAATACTATTGTTGGCCCAACAGATTATGTCTGTAGGGAATAGGACTTGCCAAATCTGCAACTAAAGAAAACTGTTCTGTAAATGAAATGTGCTCCTGCTTGCATGTGCATATTTTTAGAGCAGAGGCCACCTAGGAAAAAAAAACCTTGGTGGTTTCAGAGATGCCAGTTTGGGAAACTATTCTGACAAGCCTAACAGTTCAGAATCCAGAGGGCAAGAAGTGTTGTACCCTGTGGAAAGACAGAGCCTTACTCTATCGCATCAGAAAAAGTCTCTTTGTGTTCACATGTGTACATGGGAACCTTGCTGAGCTGGGCAGCTATGATGAGGAGGAAATGAGGGAGAAATGCAGGCTATTAGATGGAGGAGACCAAACTCCAGGAGCATTGTACAGCAGAGAGGGGTGATCAGAGGTCCCTACCTCAAAGGGCTTAGAGTCTTTGTGGTAGTTTTCAGCTCTCTCCGGTGCATTCACTCTGCCCTTCTGTTCTTACTCAGATATCCCAAATCCTTCCCTAATAAAAGCAACCCATGCACAGCCCCAAACTGCTGACCTGATGCAGGTGAAACAAGTAACAGTACTGGGCAGACCAACTACCACCACAACCTACTACAGCACTGCAGCTTCAACAGCTACTTACACATGAACCGCCTGGTTGCCTAGGGATGGAATTGCACCGACTGACTTTATCAGATGGCCAACCACATACACAATGGAGAGGTAGATGATGGTCCTGTGAGGAAAGCAAACAGTAGTGACTGAAGGTGCTGGGTGACGTACAATCCAAAAACAGAGCGTGTCTGTGCTTCCTGATACGGCAGGTCCACTTGGCAGACACACAGGGAACTGCTTTGCTCATACGGCTGCTACAGCAGGCAGCAACAAGTCTTTTGTGTCAACACTGAGCGCACTGGAAGAAAGAGACAGGCAAATGGGTTCAGATTAAGGAGGGATAGCCCCTGCTTTCCTTGCAGATTTGCTGAGCAAAATAAAATAAAATTGCTCCAGTCTTGTCATGCCTGAAAGATTGCAAATGGAAGAGTACTGTTCAGATCCAACACAGTTTCCAGATCAATACAAACTGGCATTTTGTAGCATAGGCCTAACCCCTTGACTGGAAGATGTCTATAGAGGCTGCTGTCTACATTCGACCCACCCCTCCCAATGTCTTGGTGAGGCAGAAGAAATATAACTAGGAGCATCAAGCTTTTGACTGTATTTTGTTCCTTTTTTACATTCAGGATTAAGAAATAACAGATTTATGTGTAGGCTAGACACATACAGAAGGAATGGAAGGACTTGTTAGGACAGAGGCACTACAAGAAGCCCTGTGAGCTTTCAGTACAGAAGCAGTCCTCAACACATCCAAGTCCTGGTTGCAACAGCTAATTTAGAGTCACATTAGATCATATCTAAAAGCCCCTCTAATCGGTGTTCCTGTCCTTGGTATTGGCTGAGGTCCAGCAACTACAGCAAATGCCACCTCCCATTAAGTTATAGGGATTACTCCAAGGAAAGTCTCCAGCCTATCACACAAAAGCCTGCATAAGGATTTATCTTCTCACAACATCACACTGCAAAACAGATATCCTCAAATACCAATGAACATTGCTAGATGACCTGGAATAATGAAGCTAATAAACCTCCACTGTTACTTTTTTCATTCAAAGAGACAAGAGAATGACTAAAATTGAGCACAAACAATAAAGAACATTGATATCTCCTCAAGAACTTTCTGCTGGCAAGGCATATGGCAGCTGTTTGTTGTTTTTTTTTCGCCTGTTGAGACTCTTCTGCCAGATGTGCTTAGCCCTAGAGAGGAGTTCAGCTGCACTTTATCATTCTGACACCCAAACCACCTCAGACAATGAACAAACTGCCAAGCAAAGTTGCTCACCACCATTCTGGAGCAGATGATGGCCCCACAACTTATTGGTGGAAAGGAAGACTGCCTAACTTAGGGAGAGTTTACCTGCTTATGTGTTTTGAGTGAACCCACATTTCCCTGGCACAAAAATGTGTGTGGTCACACATTTCCTATGCTGTGAATGCATAAATATAGTACAGTTAGTGACATTTCTGTGATTGATTTTGTGTGAAACCGTGAGATCTAGAGGATGACACCACTTCCACACCATCTTGGAATCCTCCTCAGAAGCAGATCTTGGCAAGCTTAGATTTAATCACCCTGACCCTCATCTTCCTCAAGGTGGGTGAGGAAGGACTGTGGAGGAAAAGTGTGCTTGTGACATTTAATGTGCTCCAATTTTGCTGCGCATTGGCCCTTGGGTGAAAGACGAGCACAGAACAGCATGAGCAAACAGATCAGCTGTTCATCCGTTAACAGAGAGGAGCTGACCTTGGCAAGCGTAGCTTTGCTGCAGTCTGAGCTAGCTCAAAACTGGGAGCACACACAGCACTGCCTTTGCACAGGCTGCACGGTGTAGATGTATGCTGTCTGAATTAGAGAGATCTCTTCACTTACTTGTATTTCCCCAGCCAGGAGTCTGCCATAATGGCTCCAATGACAGGTGTGAAATAACACAGCGCAGAAAAGGCATGGTACACAGCAGTGGAGAGATTCTCATCCCAGTGGAAGAAGCTTAAAAAATACAGTGTCAGGACAGCTAAAAGGAAACAAACAAATTACATCAGATAATTAATGTGTATCTCTGCAGGTAAGCAGGATTGGGGAAGCAAGAAAAATCACTGATTTGCCCAGCAGCTAAGAACACCGCAGTGGAAAGGTCTGTGCTTTGAGATCTGTTCCTCACAACCTTCAACACAGGGAAAGCTAAAATGAGATATATGAGTATCAGAAGTTCTGTGCTCATAAACATTTATGTTCAGCTGGAAAAAAATATTTTCTAGCTTATCTTACTGTAACCTGTAGTTCTGTTAATGCACATTTTCTATTTGCAAATTAGGTGCCTGTATGATTCAATTCCCAAACACACCAATCGTGCACAACTATGAAAGCAGTCACACGCTGGGAAACCAGCTCTGATACAGAGAATCGTAGACAAATTTAAACTGGAAGGTACATTTGGAGCTCTCTAGTCCCAGCTTCTGCTCACAGCAATTATAGCATCAGTGTGAGGGCACATTGCTCATACTTGCAATCCAAAATGCCAATTTATTTTGAAAGACAGCTGACACCACATACAGCACAGCCCTGGGACACCAGACCAGTGTGTACAGAAACCCAGGGATGGGAAAGACATCCCCAAGACACAGGCCACATACCTCTCATGCCATAGTAGGAGAAGCGCTCACAGAACTCATTCACCACAATAAAGGCAATGCTTATGGGGTAGTTGGAGCCACAGAGTTTCTGCAGGAGACAAACAGGAATGTATCAGCTATGTGAAAGCCTTCATGCCAGCAACACATCATCTCAGTGCCTGGGCAGTGCAAAGGAGTCCAGTCCAAAATTCAGAAACCCATTGCTGCTTGACTTGTAGGTCAGACTCAAAGGAAGAAGGGGATCCCACACTTTCTTACTTTAATTGAGGCCCCCCAGTGAATCATCCTGGCCACATTGGCCCAGTTAGAAATGCCATGGGGATCTGAGGGCTGTCAGCAGCCCCTCAAAACTTGCAGCTCCAGGAGGAGCTCCAGTACAAGTGCCCTATCACCTCTTTGCTGCAATGCAAAAGCACACCAAGATGGAAAAACACATTTGGATGTCTTTTCTTATACACTTCACATAAAGCCACTGCCCTGCTTCAAAACTGCTCCCTCTCCTAGTATTAGGCCTTGCCTCAGCAGCCAGGGAACTCCAGGGAGCGGCTGTCTGCTTCCATGTGATGCTGCTCCCTTCCTGTGTGACAACTGCCCTCAATCCCTCTACCTCACTTGCACAGAACTGTGCCACTGTGTTCACTGAAGTGGAGCACCAGCCCTGTGCCCTGCACTCCCTCAGGCACGGCATCCATTTCATATTCCAGGAATGCTGGCATAGCTATGGATAATTCAATTTATTAATCAAAACAGCAATGGCACTGTAAAACCTGCTTGAGCATGTTCACTTTTTCACTGAACATGACTTTACTCTGGCTGAAATCAGTGGTTTCCAAGTAAAACATAAGGTATATAAACAGATGAGTTTTGGCACGACCTAATGTGGGCCTCTTGATACCCCACTGTGGTCCGAGCTAAGCAGCTTCCAGCAGCTTCCAGCTGCTTAGCTCCACTGCCTCACAACAGGGAAAGCAGGTTTGCATAGCACTACTCAGCCTCTGCCAATAAGTGGGAGAGAGGGGCTGGCCCTGCACTTGGTGAGAGATGGGGAGAGTGTGATATTAACAGCTGCATTTCTACCTATGGTTTTAAACAGCCATGGCATGGGCCAGTGAAGTGAGGTGAACTCTTCACATGCATTTCTGTGTCTCGTGTCAGAAATAATGAATTCCTGTATTTCTTCCCAGAGTCCCAAATGCAAATACAGATACCAAAATAGATGTGTTTATTCAGGTTTATCTCACCCACCAAGAGACCTGAGCTTATTTAGATTCTCAAAGAAATGGCATCAAATTTAGAAGAGTCTAGCTTAATGATGCTGTCCTGTTCAACATTATACAACAGTGAAAAAAAAGAGAAGACACAAACAAAACACCAACCAACCACCAAAATGTCCTTTCCATTACTTAACCAAGTGTCTCTAAAGACATTTCTTCTTCTTAATATATATTTCTCTCACTATAAATGGGTCAGTGTTTATTAAGAAACCCTTGGCCTCTTTGCTTTACTGAAGTCAGTGTGTAATAATCCATTTCATTTATTATTCACTCTGCAACCATCATGCTTAGCATATGGCTTGTAAGACAGAGTGGGCTCCCTTGGCAACCACACTGGGGCCTACTGCTTTTAGACTAGCCTAAAAATGGTGACACAAGTTGTAAATGCACAGAGAGAGACACACACACACATATAGAATACCTTTCTCCAACAGTTTTTTCATAATAAAAAAGAAAAGCCACAAGCAGCAAATTATGTTTCCTGTGGGTCCTTGGAGGCATTTTCTCAACTTGGAAGTGAAATTGTATAATAACAGGGATATTTTTCTTCCTCTCTTCCAACAGACCTAGCTATCAGTACTCATGAGATTTAATAACAGTTGATGGATTTGCAGACCATGTTCAATCTCAGACAGACAGGTGTGGGAACCCTGCTGCCTGAGCACACCCCTCAGCACCTGATGCTGGATTTAGCTGCAGCACTGTAAGGTATCACACTGCTACACTGCAACCTGCAGTGACAGAAAACCTGGCAGTGACCCATTTCATTCACACCTATCCTGGGAAGGGAACCTCCTGCACATGAGCAGGGGTGAGCAGGAGGCTGTGACTTCCCATCTAAACACTTTCCCCCGGATGCTTAAGCTAGTAAGTGCTCATAAACATATAGCAAAGACTTACAAGCAGGGGTACTCCCATCTGGCTTGTATGTCATGAGATGGCATCAGCACATGAAGAAACCCTCATGCATTCTCTCCATTGTAACACTGACCTGCCTGTCTTCAGCCTGGACATCCAAAAGTGGGCAGCTTTCATCCATGCAGAGAGCCAGATGCAGTCTACTTGCTTTTGCAGAGGAGGACCTTGCTCAGCAGAGAGCCCCAGCAAAAGCAAAGAGGCTAAGTCTGGATTCATGAGCATACAGATAGTCTGCTGTGCTTAACTACCACTGCAAGCCTTGGATCTGCAGGATTAGAGAGCTCTTAAAGATACTGTGGAAGTTGATAATTTGTGTCTTTGGGAAAAAGAAATGTCATTTAAAGTGCCAGCTACTGGAGACATTTGTTTTCACTTCTCCTTCTTGACCATTAGCTGCAAAATGGAACAAAGATATCCAAGACTCTGGATATCCAATAGTTAATGAGTGCACAGTACTTAAAACTGAGAGTTAAATAGTTGGTTTGCTAATGTCACAGCTGTGAGCTTTAAGAGCAAGTATTACCATATTGTCCTGCAATTCAAAGCAGGTGCAATACAAGTCCTGTTCTCTCTGAAGTCAATATCAAGTATAGATTTTCGGGGTCAAACACTCAACCTGAATTAGCCTGAAAACCTGCACAAACATCAAAATTGCAAGGCAAAAATATTGACCTGAATCTGGCTATAAATCAGAGACAAATATGTGAACTAGAGGCTCTGGCACTACAGTTGGGCTCTGTAACACACAGCAGTGACCTGTCCTCAAACCCTGTTCTTCCTTCTGCTTTGCAGCATCTGGGGACCCTGCCCTGGGGAGCTTCATCCAACTAAGCAAATGTACAGGTCAGCTCCCTCCTTCCCATGCACAACATCCTCCTACACTTCAGCAAGGTCCTTTCTGACAAGGAAAGTAGTGTTGAGGAAAAAGGCAGCAAACAAAACTCTTACCCTTTTCCCCAAACATTCAGACAGTTCATTTATTCCCTTTAAGCTGCACTTTCTTAACTTAATCAGGTTAGTGGAGGGATTTTTGCCTTCAGTTGTTAATGCTCATTTCAACCCTCTGCAAGAAAGGGTGTTTGTCTCTAGCCAGAGCACAACAGAGGAAAGAACAGAGAGATCTTGAAATGTTTAGAGCAAGCTGAGCAGAAAGCAGAAAAAAGGCAACCAGCTGTAACACTCACCGGGGATTTTTTCTGAGCAGGGAAATCTCCTTTGGGAGGATCATCTCCTGCAGAAATAAAAGTGAACAAAGTTTCCTTGGATTCGTTTCTCTGAAAAGCGTTCATCTCCCCTCTCGCCTTGTCTCCCACCATGCTATGAGGCTGTGGTGAGTTGACTGGGAAGATTTCCAACCTCAGGCATGAAGTTTGATTCAGTTTGAGTTAACCCTAATTAAGCACATTTGTGCAGCCAGTGCAGAAAGGGGAGGGAGATGCAACCAGGAAAGACCAGCTCCAGAGTTCAACAAGAGTTAGGGAACACAGTCTAAATCTTTCACAGGTTGGAGCTGTGGGCACTTTGTGGCACAGACCTCCTATTTGTTTGGCATGCCCCCAGCTATTGTACATGCACCAGCCCAGCACAGCACTGTATGCTGAACAGATGTGAGCTGAATAAGAATCCCAGGTCCCAGATACCCCTACAGCCTGCAGATTTAAGAGCAGAGTGTGCATCTCCCTACTTATGTGGCAATCACAGGTTTACTTTGCAGGCATCCCATTCCACTGAAAAGCCACAAATTAATCCCAAGTCATAACTACTAAAATGCTCATCAAGCCAAACCTTCAGGCGCTGGATGTCACGGTTGTCTGCACTGTGTTAAATCATTTCTTTGCTGTCTCAGGAGTGAAGTGACCCAGGGTTCATTCTTGCACCAATTCACTGTAATGACCTTGCCCTTTCCTGTGGGATAGTTAAATCCAGAGGGCACAGACAGCACCCAGAAGTAGCCCTAGCTCAGTCTCTACCTCCTATTACCCAAAAGGCCACGTTAGGAGGCCTTATGTAGCAGACACACCATATGCTGTGGTGGAAGCCTGTGGATTCCCCTGCAGCTAGGTGGGCTCAGATCCCTGCAAGTACTCTACTGTCCCTCTTCTCATGCCCTTCCTATGGTAACAGAGTTCCTCAGTATTATTCCAGTACCAGTTTCAACTACAGAGTAAAATTCACAACCTTCCCATAAACTATCCTCAGTGGGTATGGCTCTGCAGTATTCTCGATACAGTGCAGGGGTCTTGTCTTCCCCTTACATTTGGCTTCTACAAAAGACAAATGTTCAAAGAATTTGCTCAATTATTTCACCTTTATCAGCAAAAGTACAGATCACACCCAGAATCTACAGCTGCTGCAAGGAGTCTCCACAAACGCATCCCTAGTTCCAGTACCAAGTTGCTGCTAGTGCTTGGATATCACAGGAGCCAGATTTGCAGTTGGCAGATCAGGAAAGGGGCCTTTGCTCACACCACAGGTTCTTCATTTGGCATCAGTTATTGCTAACAAGACATGGAGAATATTTAGATAAGGGACTCAAATGTGACAGAGTGCAGACAGGAAGCATGATTACCCTCCTCATTCCCTCATGCTCTGGGTATTGCTTCCTCTGAAGATCCCCAGGGATCTTGTTTCAGTCTTGGTAAATGGGCACCTAAACATGAAGCCCAGACGTCAATGGCAATGACAAAGCAACAGTTCAGTACTTCCCCCACACTGCTACAGACCAGGTCCTCATCTTCAGCCCTTCCAGTAACTGGCACACACTTGTAACTTTGCTTTTCACCTGGGTCACTTCTAGTGCCACAGACACTGGGGGTTTAAGCCCATTTCATGAGCAAGAGTGACTCAAAAGCATACCCAGCAATGGGGACAGCATAAATGTCCTGCAAGTCCAACCCTGTGCTAGAGGCAGCCGGAATTTCTGAACCCTCTGGTGGTGTCTCTTACTGCCCCAGGTGTCTCTAGAAAACTCCTGGTAAAAATCTGTGTAATCTGCCATTCACAGGTGGGCAGAGCAAACACAGCAGCAACGTTATTAAAGGAGCAATGCAAAAAGGGAGAAAAGGTTTCATCATCCCTTGTGCAGAGGCCTCACACTGCTGTAATGTGATGCCTTAAGATTTGCAGCATCCCACAGCTAAATTTCCTGAGTGTGTACATAGCCCTGTGTGTCACATAAGCTAAATGAATTTTGTTTGTTCGTTTGTTTAATACCAGCATGCAGAACCATATCAGTTGATGGGATTAACGTACTACTTGTCAAATACACTGCAGAGATGTTTAGGCCATTAGCTGCCAGAAGATTTTCTGAAAATGAAAGGGAGAAAAGGAATTCAAATGCCTGGTAATAAATGGCAACTCATGGCAAGCAGCAAGAACAAGTTAAAGAGAGTGAATCTACAAGCACCTCAGATACAAATGAATTCAGAATAAGACTCAATAGAAGGAGACCTGTGCAGCCAGGCTGAAAATCAGGAAGGAATTGTACCACAATTGGAAATAGGGTGACATTTCTGAAGACAAGTATAAACAAACAGATCAAGCATGGAGCAATAGAGGCTGCAGAGCAAAGGCACAAAATGAATTACAGCTAGCAGGGGGACACAAAAGGCAATAAGAAAAGGTGTTAGAAATGCTGTCAATATTGGAGAAAGAGGAGGGAAAATGAAAGTCTGTTATTTAAACTAGAAAACGAGCAAACAAAAGCTTATCCAGAGAAGCCAGGAAAGTTGTGTCCCTTTTGTCTGTCTTTGCTAAAAAAACTAAATTGCAACAAGATACCTAACATCACTAAAATGACCCAGGAGGAATATGGGTGAAATGAGACAAAAACCACTTAAAGAATATTTGGATACCACAAATGTGCTCAAATCATTAGAGCCTGATAAAGTTCACCTTCAAGTGCTGAATGTAGTATATTGAATTACTTCCCTGCAGAAGCAGGACAAGCATCACCATTGCCTTTAAAAAGGCAAGTTAGGAGAAGACAGATGTGCTCCTCCATAATCAGAGAGCACCAAAAAGAGAATAAGGATTACAAAACAGCCATTTTGGATTAGAAAAAAAATGCTCTCAAACCAGATTGATTTATTCTTTGGCAACAGAGTGTGGTGTGAAGGCTAGAGCAGCTGACAATGTCATGTATCCTAGCCCCAGTGTCTCAATGAAAAGAAGGTCCAGATGAAATACCCACATACACAGTGGGCAACTGGGAAATCCCTCCAAAAGCAGCTATAAGTTATTTTCTATCAGATTAGAAGGATGTGAAACATGCAGGTGTTGAGCTTTTCCATGAGCAAAGAGAACATCACACAGCTAACATGCTCCTCATGTCTGTGTCTGAAACCAGGATGGAGTGGGCCTGAGGGAGAACAGGGTTATGAACTCAAAATGATACTGCTGAATGAGAGAAACCACTTTGCAGCTCTGGAATGAAGAAAAGGATGCTACCAAATGGTACCCTTACCCAATGACAGGAAAAGCACCCCCAGAGACCACCTATTCTCTGCTTTCTCTGGGAGTAAGAAAAATAACTGACTCTTTTCAACAAAAAATGTATTTGGGGCTGGGTTTTGGCCAAATTCCCTTTCTGCAAGGACAGGTGAGCACTGGAACACAGACAGTGTGGCTGGGCCTGCATGATTTGGGCAATCTCTAGTGTCTGTTACATAAAAACAGATTACACACTGGCAAAATATCAGCTCCTGTCCCAGAGAAGGCAGATGGATGAGGGACCCTCTTGAATTTCTCTGAAAACCATGTATTAAACAATTTCAACTTCTGAGCCTAAAAGCAAGGACTACTTTCTGCAAAATTTCCTCTTTTCTGAGTTATTCTTTATGCAAGTGGCAAATCTGCAGGATGATTCATGCTTAAATGCAATATTTAGCTGCCTTGTATATGCAGAAGTTCCCATGAATACATTTTTCTATGACTTCCATTTCATAAATTTAATTTTTTCTGGCTCCCACATCCACAGGAAGACAATCTGCATTTTCCCTTTGCATTTAGAATCCTCGCATTCTCGCTGCTTCCTGCTGTAGTACTGTGCACATTAATCTGTTTATACTCAACTAATCTCTTCATTTTTATCTCCATTCATCTCGTGGCAAAATCCCTTCTTGGTTTTCAGCTCAGGCACACACTGGTCTCTTAATAATGATTCTTGTTTTGAAATCATCTACACTGGCCATATTTTTATAGCCCTTTTACCATGTTTCTGTTTCTCTCCTCTTTCTCTCTTTCCAAGGTAAGTTATAAGAAGCTAGATAAATGTGTGCCAGCAATACCTTGAGCTTAATGACTTGGCCCTGGATGAGCGAGATAACCTCTCCAGGTCTCTTCTGGCTTATTTTCTTCCATTCTTTAATTACAGGAAAGAGCATGGCTTAACTGATTTAGACAGATCAAGACTGGGTTCCATTGCCTGCAGACTTCTCCCAAACTTCAAAGTAATTTAAGAAAATTATGTATCAAATCACTAAAGCAACCTGAAAAATATGCTAGAAGTCTTCAGACCTGCATCTCTGCTCTACACACCAGCCCTTACAGACTCAAACTGGTCAAGGTATTTACATTAGTACCATTAACAATATCAAGTGCCTAATCTGTATTTAAGTGTCTGTCATCTGGTCCCAAGTCAACATATAATAATCAGAGAAACTTCTTGTCTTTCCCTGTTGCTTTTTTGCCTTCAGTTTCTTCTATGATTAGCAAGCAGAAATATTTTTTCACTCCTCTCACCATCCTGGGCTTTCTTTGCAGCCTGCAGCCTGCTCTCCCCCTCTGCCATGTCTGCTGCTTCCTGCGCATTGGATGACTCCAGATCTGTTGTGCCTGAAGAGGAGCCTGAAGATGAGCCTCGTTAAGCAGTCATGGCTCGCTCTCACTCGGTTGTTAATGTTTCACTTCACCAGAGAAGTCCTTTGGCCATTAAAAAAACCAGTTAAACTTTCATTTATTTTTGATCTTGAAGTGAAATTGAAGTCATCTCTGATCAGCTCGCAAATGTCCTAGGGAATCTGCCTTTCTCGTTGAATACAGGCTGCATGGCATCTTTCATGGATGTTCAGAATCAATGACTTTGTGCTGCAGCCACACTATCTTTCAATAAAATTACTACTTCTGGATGAGAAAGGACTGGACTTGTGACTAGACAAAATTTACAGTTGGACATAAATCCAAACACTGCACACCAGCTACAGAGCTGGCCTTAACGATACACATCCTTTAGTAGTTAAGCTTGTAAGACAGTTTCAGCACCTTTGACAGGACTGGCTTCAATTCCTGGTTCTTCATGTGCCACACAAGAATGCAGACATAACATTGCCATGTCATTCTCCCAAACCCTTTTTCATTATAAAGCCATGAGCTGCCTGAAGAGGATCAACAATTTTTTCTGCCACTCTCCTGCTGTTTACTTCTTTCAGCTTTCTCCACATAACCTCCTCTAAACTGGTGTGACTTCCTTTCAGAGAGGCTCTAAGGCATTTCTTTCACACAGGGGAAAACCCCAGATATTTTCTTCACAGGAATGTCTCAGAGTGAATTCTTGCATGTGCAGCAGCAAAGCAAAATGGGGTCTCCATCAGCACAAGTCATGGCTCTGAAGCCACCTGCAATCTTCACCTGTTCATTGCACTGAAATCCCAGTCTCACCTGCTTCATGGCCCTGTATCTCTCATCATCACCTCATAACACACAAAATATACAGTCAAGGCCACAAACAGATGTATAGTTACTGCTGAACTCTGCTATTAGCTGAACAAAAGTTGTCCCAGTGGAACTGGACAGGAGGAGTGGAATGATGCACTAGGAAAGCACCGAGAGACATCCAAACTCTAGTGAAGAAATACAGGCAGCAATAGCTATTTATATGTGCAATAGTGAGCAGCCTAAGCAAATCACAGATCAAATTCCAAAATGAAATGAGGAATAAATTCCTACAGGTGCTGAGTCATTTGATTGAGCAACAAGAGATGCACAAGGAAGAACAGCACAAACAACTACAAAAAGATTATGGTAAATTGTTAGTGACTTGGGGAAGGAGGACTGAAGCAAAACTTTAATTATGGATACAAAAGAGAAACCTATTCACACAAGATGCATTAGAGATAGGTGGTAAGAAGGATTTAAATCCAGAATGTAGGATGTATGGCCAGGATCCAGGGAGCCTTAGTCATATTGTAAGAAGATGTAGCACAGATAAGTACAAAGCACAGCACGGTAAAGCTAACAGTATGAGACTCTGGGCAAGCACTGTGAAAAACAAGTAGAAAAGAAGTACCAGCACTGCAGGCCAGACAATGCAATAGGGAAGAAAAGCTGGAGGGAGAACAGTTGTTGGGAAGAATAAAAAGCTTTACTTAGTAATGCTTGTGACTTCTGCTGGAAGATTAGGAGGAATAAAGCACAGCAGGAAAGGACTTTCCTCTCTGAAGAACTTTAAAAGAGACTGCCATAGCATGGGAAAAAAAATAAGGTTTTTCTCTTCATTGGAGGGAGTGTCCTGGCAAAAGCGAGGAAAAGATAGAGCTGATCAGCTGAGGCAAGAAATGAAGACAATTCAGCACAAAACACAAGCACAAATTTAAATTACCTTGTAGAGTCTCATGATGGGAGTACCACAAAATCACTGCAAAAAATTGGAAGTCAGCTCCAGAATAAAACTGCTGCTCTTTCAGAACAAAGTGTTGATTAACAGCAAGCGGATACCAAGGAAGCTATATATCGTACAGAAAATCAGGAATTACTTAGCTATTCAGACTGTCAGTAAGGAGACAGGTTAAGTGACCTTTTCAATTCCTTTCTAGCTATTACCCCCTCCAGTTCTAACTTGTACTTAATGCTATATGATAAGGTACTGTACCCTGCCCCAGTGCTGACTGGTAGCACTGGTTTCAGTAAGTTCAAGACAGAGAAAATGGTCATCCAGGTGCCCCAGGCAATCTGAAGCCCTGGGAACACGTCCAGTCCCTGGGATGTTTCTATGTTGTGCCCTATTGCTTAGTCTTTGTCTCTCCATCACAGCGATTTACATCCTATTATTTAAAGCATTTTATGAATGTAGCCCACTTCTTAGAAACAAGAGCCTAGTTAAAACAACATATAGTTTTACTATGGACAAATGTGTGTAGAATCAGCAACAGAAAGAATACTCTGAAAAAACAAAACCACAAATCCAGAAGGGGAGAGCTGAGGTAGGTGTTAAAGGGAGCATGAGCTCAGTTTCTATCACGCTAGTCAGCGCTGTTTGACTTGCAAGGGTGTAAGCGACCGATCCGTTCTGAATGTCTTTTTATGTCCCCGAAAAACAAGGTGTGCTAGGTTCTCAGACACCCAACTCCACAGCTGTCTGATTCAGGCATAAGTGCTCAAAACATCCACATAACAGAGATCCTGGAAACAGAAAAACCCGAAGGTTTACCTGGTCCACTTGCCTGGGGCTGAGGCTGGGTTCTCCCTTTCATGGAGTGAGAAGGCGGGAGATCCCTGAAGCTGGAATAAAGATGGATGTAATGTGGAAGGACTTAGGTAAAGCACTCGAAGATCATTTGATGTCCCAAGCACATTTTTTTCCCTAGCAGTATCAGAAGCAGGATCTTACAAACTGCCTTTCAGCAGCAGGTCTTGGGGCATTTCACTGAGCAGCTATCAGTATCTCCATTTCAGAGACGAGCAAAAGAGGGAAAACCCATCCTGATGAAGGCGGACATCACTGAAACCTCTTGCATGCCAGCCCAGTAGTCTATCCATTAAGGTGCTCTGCTTGTAGTATTATCACAGCAACAGAAAAACAGTTACTGATTTATTATTCCACAGGTTCTGAAGGATAGCTCAGTTCTGGAAGACGCCACAGCTTGCAGCAGCCTTGGATCTGGAGGAATGCTGAAGACAGTCTCATGCAGTGCTTCAGTCATCCCTTGGGTGCACTGCCCACCTCTCCATGCTCACTTCCAGCCTCTGGGACAGATATTGCCTTGAGAACTTCTCCTTCTGCACTGAATCCTTGGCTGGTCAGTAATTCCTTTTTGGTGGTGAGTCCAATACCCTCTCCCATCCAGCCCTGGAGTAAAAAGCTGCTTTTATTCACTGCTAGCCTCTCCTTCACCAAGAGGTAGCTGGTAATAAGAAAGAAGGAATCCTGTAACTATCCTATTTCCTTGCAGACAGCTCACAGGGATGCCAGAGATCTATGGGGTAGTGAAGGAGGGGTCACAGCTACAGGATGTGGCATCAGGACCCCAGGGTTCAAGTCTGACTACTGTTAGGCACCTTGAGCGTATATTTCAAGTTTCCTAACCTTAACTCCACTGGCCACAAAATGAGAGTCAAGCAGTGCTAATCTCCTGTACATCTGGGGCAAATGGGTTATTCTATTAATCCAGCTGCAGGACCAGGAGAATCTTAGAAAAGACATTAATTTCATCTTTTCCATTCTTTTCCATGCACCCACATTCTGATTGTTTTATTCTTGGCAAGCTCCTCTGTGTCAGAAGACACAATGCACTGCACAATTCCAAATCTTTGCTATCACAGAGAGAGCAGTCTCGCCATATCCCAGCACACAGCTGAGGTTTTGACTACATCTTAAGCTAGATTGCAGTTGTGTAATCAGTATTTCATCAGGGCAAGCTGCCAGGGACAGAGAACATGTAAATCCCCGAAATACCTCTGTTCTGATAAAAAGAACTTGCAAATCTAATCCAGAGAGATCTCATCTCTCAGCAGTGCCCTCTCCCAGATGCAAGCATAGATAGACGATACAACTGTCTGCATTCTAGGGACTGTCATTTCCACTGAGATGTCGATCAGATCCTCCCTGACCATCTCCCTCCACTGCCACACCAAGGCACAGACAGATCAGGAGCTCATCCAAGATTCACTAACTCCGTTTCCCTGCGTTCTCATAACAAGCTTGCAGTGACATCCATTCTTTTCAGCCCCACTCCCCCTACAGTGACCATGGGGATCAATTTGCTAACACGGTGAATGTATCTCTCACCAGCTCCAGGGGGAAGCACAGTCATGTGGGTTTTCTTTTCATCAGGTCCCAGAGGAACAGGCACAAAATTACAGACTTTTCTTTTTTAAAAATGTTGATCTACACATACAGCTTTTGGGTCTCCAGAGACCCTGGCACTTTGCAGCACAATTTGTTTTGTCCTGGTCATCTTGGGCAGTCTGCTCTCTCGTGGCAATTGCGGCAAATCCCCTCTGGGTTTGTCAGGGAGAAAGGTTACACTCATCTGTTCCTCTTGCTCATTAGGCTAAGTCCCTGTTACAGGTTTAAGGGCCTAGTTTCCTAATTGTAAATAAGTTTTTCCAGAGAATTCCAGTCCAAGTGGCATGGACTCTTTACAGGGGCTGAACAGAATATAGAAAGATACATTGATTCCATGTCATTGGTGCTGGAAATGTCTATACAGTCTGGGAACACTCTTTCTCTCTTCTCCTGTTTCCCCCTCTTTTGCTACTTTTCTGGCCTTTGCCTTTGTTTTTCTTCTGCGCTGACAAATTGTTTAGGCTATTATCACAGTATCACAGTATCAGTAAGGTTGGAAGAGACCTCAAAGATCATCAAGTCCAACCTGTTTCCACAGACCCCCATAGCACCAAGTGCCACATCCAATCCCCTCTTGAACACCTCCAGGGATGGTGACTCCACCACCTCCCTGGGCAGCCCATTCCAATGACCAATGACTCTCTCAGTGAAGAACTTTCTCCTCACCTCGAGCCTAAACTTCCCCTGGCACAGCTTGAGACTGCAGTAGTGCGGTGGGGGAGGTAAGGCAGCATGGCCTTCAGGCTGCAGGATTTGTACAAGGGGCTAGAGCTATTGAGGAGGGAGGTTTAGCTGGGCCATTGTCCAATTTTATATGTAAATATATTTTTGTATATGTTTATTACCTTTTATGCTCTTTATATTTAGTTTGGGTTTGTAACTAATAATTTCATTTTATTTCCAAATTCTCTGTAGTGTGGGAATTTACTCCTTGGGGTAAATTTCCAAGCTCTGTGCGGTGTAAACCCACTGCCTTCCCCCAAAGAGATCTGCTTTTCCTAGGAGCCGAGTGGCATCTGATCCACCTGACATCAGTGGGACCAGGGGTGTTCAGCCTTTCCCAGATGCCACCCATATTCACTTCCCACTGCTCAAGATGACTTTTCCCCCAGAAATAACCTTTCGTGTTTCAGTAACTTATCTGGAGCACATCTTCTGGCTATGCTCTAAATCTCTACTGTCCTCAAACTGTCTCCTTCCTTCTGGGATCTTGCATGGAGTTGTGCCTATCACACAACAGGCAAGCCCTGCATTGCACACCTGTAAACACTCTCCATGCTTCACTTGGGCAAACAGCAGTGATCTCTGCACACCAAGCAAGGCCAATTAAGGATGAGTCATCTGGTCATGTCTCGGCAGCCTGTGAAGTCAGTTGCCCGTAGAACACAGAAATGCTTTTGCCACAAGCACACAAAACTCACATCTGGTGTTTTTCAGCTTGTGGCGTTACAGAAGCTATAGAGCAGTGCTGAACATGCAGGGCTGCAGCGCAGCACAGCACATGCCCAAGCAGCAGGCAATGGGGTATGTCACTCTTACTGCACCTGCAGGCCACCAGAGCTGTGCTGGCTTCCCCAGGAGCAGAGCCGGCTGCATGCATTCTGAGTGATTGCAGACAGAGCCTCAGAGCACAAGTCCTACCCAACAGCAGGAGGCTTAACTCAGTCAAATGAAACCACATTCACTATTCAGGCTACTATACTCACTTCCAGCTCTTCTGATTTCCTAAGCTATTTCTCATCAGTTCCTTAAACACTGTAAGGGTACAAACCCTCTGCAGATTTCCAGTATCTTCCAGTAGCTACCAGCTATTGATCTGGTCCTTCCTACCAGCAGCCAATACCGTCTCTGTCTGAGCAAAGCAGAATGCCCAGATCTAGCAGAGGCTTCACTCATTCCAGCACTTCCTCTACTAAACCTATTGCCCTGGACAGGATGTCTGCCTGGCAAATAGGAAAAGCTGCAAAAGCAAGAAGCAAATGATGCAGATGGATTGTGAGACAGCATATGCACATACTAGCTACAGTAAAAGTTGCTAGAAGATGATGATGTGCCCATTCTGGTCAGTTACTACATCCACTGCAGCCTCATCTGCAATGTGTGACAAGGAGAGATGATGTTCCCACCCCAGCTGATGAACAGCAGCGCCAGGAGTATGCTGCTATAGGCTTTCCACCACCCCTTTCATCTCCCATGCCCACAGCTGGCATGCCTTTGTTGTTTGGCATTCGGCCTTTAGATGTCTCCGAGTGCGCCTGTATAGCCCTCAGTAAACAGAGGAGAGCACACTGGTACTCATTGACAGAGAAATCCATTCATGCCAACATTTATTAGCTTAAATAAATCCATGCCAAAAAACCCCAGTCACCTTTTCCAAGAAATCCAGCTAGATCTAGCCATGCCAGTCCTTTAAGATGCAAAGGGCCACTCAAGAGGTATATATTCAATTGGCCTGAAAGAACCTTTGAGTGCTCAGCAGCTTGCAAAGATTTTTTATAGAAATAATCCCTTTCAGAAGCAAAGTGTACATGGCACTTTTCCTCCATCTCCCATTCACTTTTACCTCTAACAATAAACAACTAAAGAGATTCACCACAGAATGCCTCCACATTGTACTCATCTAGAAATACTTTTTTGCTGTATAAACTCAGATTAATATTAATTCTCTTCAGGACAAAGACAGCTAGGAATAATTTGAGGGAATAAAACCAGTTTTCAGCATTTCTGATGCTTCCCATTGTTAACAAACAGATGATCTTATAATGGCAAAGTCAGAGGAATAATTCCTTTGTTACACTAGATCTGATTGACTAGACATGACAGATGGTGTTTTTATTACTTTCTGTCTTTATGCCAGTCTAAAAGAGGCCTCATCTAATGCAGCCCAGGCTGTGTTTTGAGTCTTAACCTTGCAGATAAGCAAACCCCATTTCATCAGGTTAATGGATCCTCACTTGATTCAGGAAGGCAATTTTCCTTATTCTAATCAAGTACTCAGAGCCCAGATTGTCCTGTCTGATTGACTGCCAGCAATGGGTACATCTTTTTACTAAAGACTATATTTATTTTCAAAGAAGGAAAACAAGTTATTATTGTTATTACAGAACCAGTTCTATACTCGGTGACTTCTGCAATATTGGCTTTTACTGCAGTTGAAGAATTAAAGATAAAAGTAAAGTAAATTCAGCCTTCCTCTCAGTAGTTTTCCTAAGTAACAGGGAGGAAAGGAAAATTAGAAAGAGAGAGAGAGAGATGTCCTGCTGTCTATTCATAACTCCCCCCACCAGATAACTGTCCCTATGGTAATAGCAGCAGCATCAGACTCCAAACTGAGGGCTGCCAGCCCAAGTAACTTTGCCACCAGGCTGGCAAGAAGTGACAGAGGACTATCCACCTTCTAAAAGAAAAGCCCTGAAGGAAAACCAGTGCTGTGAGGATGCTCCCTGCAAGTCCCATCTCCACCACAACATCTGGACCCATAAGAACAGTTTGGTGCTACAGCTGCTCAGGAGCACAGCAACAGCCCACATGGAGACAGAGATCATAGTGCCTTGCTGTCTTGGCTTTTGGTTGACTCCAGACAGAAATCCTGCCAGATGTGGGGCTGTCCAAATTGCTTGAAGAAGCAGATGGGAGGTCTGACCTCTCCTGCTCTCTCCCACCTACTGCAAGACTGGTCCGGCAATTGAGTCGATGTAAGGGCAAGGAGAAGCAGCAAACTGTCCCAAGATTGTACAGAAAGCCAGCTACACAAACAGTTCCTAAATGATCATTCAGTCATTGCTTTTACTTTTCAACACGCACATTACCTTTTCTTACAGCCTCACAAGCAGGATTGGTATCCCTGATACCCCATCAGACGCTCAACACTGGATTTCCGCCTCCAGAAAATCTGACCTCCAGGAGCCTCAGCTGGAGTTTGCAGGGCAAGCAAAGTGAGCCACTTCACACAAATTTCTTTGCCATTATCTGAAAAACCGAGCTGCTGCCCTAACAGCAGCTGAATTTATTGGTATTATTGATGACTCAAATGAAACGACTGTTCTTTAATGATTTTTATCTACCAGCCACCAGATTTTTAGGGTTTAGTCAGGCAGAGTGTTAGATGATAATATAAAGGCAAGCATCTTTAAAACAGTGATTGTTCTGCAGGAATGATAAAGATGCTGGAGAATCCATTAACTCTTCCATTCCTCAGAAGCAGGAGAGCTTTCCTCTCCATTCCTACAAAGCACGGATAGGTTGTCAAGATGTGATACAAGGGGAATCTAGAACCTGCATTTTCTCCCCCTTTATGATACAAACTAGCCCTTCAAACACACCCCAGCTTTACTCATAAGCCCAAAATCCCCACAGGATTCCCTGTCCACTGAGAATTCACAGTATTTGCATTCAAGGGCAGCACAGCAAATACAAGCTGGAGGGCAACAGGGTAATAAGAAGCAGGTAGAAAGCAAGCAGTTCTTATGCATGTTGCAGTCACAGTACAACAGCACTCTTGTGCTACATGCAAACCTGAGAAACAGCTGCTAACCCCTGTCCCATAAGGTTGATGCATCACCCTTGAGGAATGCCCAGCAAATCCAAGCCCCACAGCAACACTGCTCAAGTAGATGTGTAGGACACATTGTCTTTTAAATTGCCTTTCACCATTCATGTACAGATCAGCTGGGTTAACAGATGTATCTCGTTAAATTAATTATCCCACAATCACTTTGTGAAGACCCAAACCTCATTAACTCACACGTTTCCTCATCTCAGATCATAGCTCTTCTTCTGTTTTTGAAATACCCTTAAGACACAGAGCAGTTTGAAAGGTTTTATCCACGACTTGAAGCAGTGGCTGCAACTTTCTGCTTAGTTGAGACTGAGACTGGGATTAGGGGACACAGGACAACCCAAGCACAGAGGGCATTTCAAAGCAAGGTCGGGGACAACCTCACAAGACTTCCACCGCGGTGAAATCTCACAAGATCAGTCATTCTTACCCTCTTGGAGAACTCATTTTGAGGCAAAAAGCTTCTGATAGAATTTGATTTTTTTTTTAGACTTCTGGCCTCCTCTGGACCAAAAAGGGGACATGGAATCTGCTCCAGGCTTGGATGCCAAAAAACGCTGTGATTGAATCAGAGGCTCCAAAAACAAAGTCAGAAAGTAAGGCTGGGCTCAAACTCAAGGATTAAAAGTCCCCAAGCATTCTCACAGGTCCCTGTTTCAGGTTCTCTCATGTAGCCTGTCACATTTCAAACACACAGCACGCTTCAGGACAGGCAGCCTTTTAAAGCAGTACTCTCCTTGAATATCGTTACGGGTTTGATTGCAGACACCTTTGGGTTCAGAGCAAACACCACTGCAAATTGTTCAGACAGCAGATCAATACAGGCACATAACTTAAAAAACATGTTACTTGTGGAGACAGCCTCCAGGGACAGCCCTGCAACTGTCCCCACAGTTAAACAATCCCAGCAGAAGTAGGTATCCATCCCTGCTAATTACTGCTGGGAAATTAGCCATCATAGCAGCAGGAGAAAGTGGTGAGCTTGCTTCTCTCATCTGCTACACCAGGTTTTGAAATGAGCAGTGTACAGTGAACTTGTGCCCAGGCCTGATGAAAACCCCATAAATTGGGTGAATGGACCATAATTAACATTCACCCTCATCCAGTTTCCAGTGTCTGGGAACAGCTGACTCCAGCTGCTTTAGAAAGAACCACAAAGAGGCTTCACAGCTATCAGATAAGATGCCCCAGTAGCTTTCTCATTGCCTTTATTGAGTGTTGGGTCAGACCCCGTACACAAAAGTGTCTGTGATCAATGAACCCATGATTTGCTAGTTCTGCCCAAGGGCTTATTCACAGTTAATCCAAACCACCTTGATTCATGAAACTGACTGGAGATCTCATCAGAACAGGCTTTACAGAGAGGTTTCTGGTAGTTTGGCTTCCATCACTGACTGAGAATAGAGCTAAAAGAGACTCCAGCCTCCCGCGTTATTTTCTCAGATCTGGAGATGGGTAATTAATTCACAGAAGATAAAAGCAGCTTGCTCATTTTCTGCCTTTTGCTTCCCCCCACCCCCCCAATGAACAGAGGTGCTTATTTTTTCCCCTTCTTTTTTCTTAGGTTTATTTGGGTTTTCAGAGCTATTTGTCACATAGTTTCTGCAAACAGTTCCAGGTACTTGGATAGCATCAGTGATGTGCAATATAAGGAGGGACAACAGGACACATAGGTTACATTGTGCACTTCAGAGGGTTTTTTATTTGGATGAGCACACACCTTAGAAACAGGTTCCAAGTGCAGATTTGCAGAACTGTCATGCTGAAGCTTTTTCATGGATATTTTGGACAACTGTCTCAAGACAGCCCACTCCCACAAACGTTCCTCACACAATGTCTGTCTGCTGGAGCACTCCCAGCCAGGGAACACAGAACAAACAGAAACACGATCAAAGCAGGTTACTTACGGAAATACTTACTGCAGGTCTCAAGGAAAGATGTTGGTGGGGCGTCCCTAGGTAGAGGGATTTCCATGGAGGAAGCAGTAAAGTGTTCCAAAGCAAAAGACAGGAGTGCCTATGAACTGTTCAAACTTCAGGAGGTATCTGAGATGAATGCATGGAAGTTGTTTATTCTTGTACCCGCAGCAGCACTTGCATTCCATGCAAGTGACATCCAGAGGACAAATGGCGAAATAAGCTCTTGGTCTCACAGGAACATTGTTCTGCTTGTTGTCCCTGAAGGCTTTCAGTTAATCTTCATCAGTGGGTTTGGCCAGAGAAATGTACTGGTGAACCTCCCCTCTCTCACTTCTGTGTGCAAATTTAGAGCTTCTTGAGGATTCATTAACTCTTTTCATGTATTTCAGGGGAGTCTTTCATATTTTCTGCACCACGCAATGCCTTTCTAAATGTAGAGTAATTGGTGTGGTCTCTTTCTGACTTGCATGTGCTACAGAGCAGAGATGTAGAAGCACCTGGGCCTACAGGGAGGATAGACAGCTAAACAAGGAATCTTGTCGAAACTAGCTTGGCTAGACCTGGTCTTTCTCAGCCCTAGGGCTTCCTCCTTTCTTCACATTCTTTGTTGTGGAATGGAGAGCAACTCAAAGGATGTGGCTGTACCAAGTTAACTCACCAAAACTGATCAGCAATGAGCATTGATGCCACACATTTTCAAGAGTTCATATTCAGCTTAATGCTTAAAATCAGATTTAGGCTTTGGTGAATGGCAAACAGGAGGGAAACTCACTGTAACTGTACTGACCACTCAGCTTCTTCTAAAAGCTGGTCCTCCTCTACGTGCTGAATACTTCCTAAGTGGCCCCACTTTCTACACATGTAATAATCACTTTGCCATTGAAGTGCAGCTTGAAGTGAAGAAGGAGCAAGCCAGGCAGGTATAGCTGTACTCCTAAGGCAAAATAACCTGAATTCATTAATTGCTCAAGAAAGAGATAAGTTTTTACTTTCTTCAACCTTGCTGTCATAATACAGTGTAAAAATGAAATTTGATGCTCCCAAGGGTTGGTATGCTACAAAGAGACAAGGCCTGGCACATGTGTCTGGCTGGCTATCCACCCAGGCACCCTGTGCTCCCATCTTCACAGTCACCAAACCTCTTCAGGCTCCAGAGAATGCAATTATTTCAGCCCAAATGCTCAGGTTACTAAAACACCTGTGGCACGTTAGTTGTTAAATAAGGCTGATTGATGACCAGTGTGCCGATCATTTTAGAGGATACAAACCAGACTTTCAAGATGCTTGTGACAGAATAGTTCAAACAATATGATAGCAGCTCTGCAAAGGAGAACCTGTGAGTCCTGGTGGACAGCAAGTTCACCATGAGCCAGCAACGTGCTGTCATTGCCAAGAAGGCAAATGGTCTCCGAGTGTGCATTAAGAGGAGTCTCACCAGCAGGTTGAGGGAGGTTCTTCTGCCCCTCTGCTCTGCCCTACTGAGGCCACAACTGGAGGAATGTATCCAGTTCTGGGTTCCCCAGTTCAAGAAAGACAAGTAACTATGTGAGAGAGTCCAGAGGGCCAAAGAGGTGGTAAGGGGACTGAACCATGGATCTTATGAGGAGAGGCATTGGTAAGATGGGATCTTACCAATGCTTATAAATATCTAAAGCATGAGAGTCAAGAGGATGGGGCTGGGCTCTTTTCAGTAATGCCCACTGATAGGACAAAGGGCAATGGGCACAAACTAAAACACAGGAGGCTTCACTTGAACTTAAGGAGAAAATTCTTTACCTTGAGGGGGACAGAGCTCTGGAACAGGCTTCCCAGAGAGATTGTGGAGTCTCCTTCTCTGGAAACTTTCAAAACATGCTGGAATGCATTCTTCTCTAACCTGATCTAGGCCAACCTGCTATAGCAGGGGGGTGGACTAGATGATCTCCAGAGGTACATTCCAACCTCTACTGTTCTGTGATTCTGTGATAAGATGCCATTGGATCCCTTGAGATTAAACCCCTGATTATCACACTCTCACCTATTTTGTTGAGAAGCAGGAGGAGCTGCATTGTCTGTGGAACTAAACCTGCAGTAAAATGGTTTGACAGTAAGAATCTCCTCCTTGGGGGCTGGCAGAACTGCACTGGAGTGAGGATCTCTGGGTCCCCAGATTTCAATACCACCTGGCTGCCCAGGGAACACAACTCATTTCCACAGCAAAGACCCTGCAAAACCTTGGGATCTGGAGGTTTCCAGGCTCTCTGGTATGGAAGCAGGAACCTGAAAGTCCAACGAAAAACCTGGAGTTGCCATTGCTGTTCCTGTCAAGGAACTCCAGATTTCTGGGGTCTTCTACACACCTAGATAGGCATGAGTCTGCTCAAGCCATGTGAGCTGCCCTTCAGACCCCAGTAACTGCTGTCAAACTGGGTCATGGATATGGAACCTTCCTCAGAAACAGTGGAGAGTTAAAATGAGGTATACAAAGGCAGGAATTCAGGCACTGGTGGCTGTGAGTTCACCAAGGAGAGGAAGGAAGAGAAGCAATACAATATGAGGGGAGCTACCTTTGCCATATAAACCATAAACATATAACAATCTTTATAAATGATTCATTCTGCCTCAGCATTCATGCATGGGAAGAAATCTGTCAAGGCAAACATGCCCCAAGTAAACATCACCTGGGAAATGCTGAGGTAGTTCTCCTGCCCATTTCCCTCAGCACATTTATATGTCAGGTCATTGAAAATAGGGCTGGGCAATACTTCAGCTTATTAAAAAAGCCAAGGCTATTTTCAGCCACCTGCATTTGGTATGTGGAACAGCCACAGCTCATCACATCTGTCTGCCTATAATGCTCTATCCCAATGGTATTTCAGAACAACCACTTTGACCAGAGTCAGTAAAATCAAATAGATTTGATTTTTAAAAGAGCAGGGTAGGAAACTTGCAGTGTGTATGTCCAGAATAAACAGGAGACTGTAGAAAAATTATGTCTGGTGGTTGCCACACAGCAATAAATCCTGGGGATTAATAGCATGGAGCAATCAAGGAAAGAAGAAATTATTGTAACTGAGACTGAAGAGAGGAGACCTTGCTGAGACACTGCAGTGGGAATGAGGGCAAGAGACATCTAGCTAGAAGCTTGTGTAGTGAGACCAAGGACACTGCCTTTGGACTTGGTTGGAAGTAGCACCTCTGCCAGATACAGATGGGCAGAGTCCATCGGCATGAGATTTAACACATTCAAGTGCCAGGTTCTACACATTAGCCACAGCAACCCCATGCAGAGCTACAGGCTGGGGTCAGAGTGGCTGGAGAGCAGTCAGGCTGAGAGGGACCTAGGGGTACTGGTCGACAGTAGACTGAACATGAGCCTGCAGTGTGCCCAGGCAGCCAAGAGGGCCAATGGCATCCTGGCCTGCATCAGGAACAGTGTGGCCAGCAGGAGCAGGGAGGTCATTCTGCCCCTGTACACTGCACTGGTTAGGCCACACCTCGAGTACTGTGTCCAGTTCTGGGCCCCTCAGTTTAGGAAGGATGTTGACTTGCTGGAACGAGTCCGGAGAAGGGCAACAAAGTTGGTGAGGGCTTTGGAACACAAGCCCTACGAGGAGAGGCTGAGGGAGCTGGGGTTGCTTAGCCTGGAGAAGAGGAGACTCAGGGGTGACCTTATTGCTGTCTACAACTACCTGAAGGGAGGTTGCAGAAAGGGGGATGATGGTCTCTTCTCCCAGGCAGCCAGTACCAGAACAAGAGGACACAGTCTCAGGCTGCGCCAGGGGAAGTTTAGGCTGGATGTTAGGAAGAAGTTCTATACAGAGAGAGTGATTGCCCATTGGAATGGGCTGCCCAGGGAGGTGGTGGAGTCACCATCATTGGAGGTGTTCAGGAGGAGACTTGATGTGATGCTTGGTACCATGGCTTAGTTGTTTAGGTGGGCTGGATTGGTTGATGGGTTGGACATGATGATCTTGAAGGTCTCTTCCAACCTGGTCTATTCTATTCTATTCTATTCTATTCTATTCTATTCTATTCTATTCTATTCTATTCTCTCATGTCTTTTCACTGCACCTCAGTGCTACCCACAGCCAAGGACATAAGCAAGAACCAGCTCACCCAGCCTGTCCCTGTATCAGTGAAGAAACAGGGATTCAGTATAGAAAGTTGCTACCTAGGTGTAAACACCTTCCTCAAGCCCCTCATCTCATCAGGGTGGAAGACAGATCATTACTAATAAACCCAGAATGTTTTCATTTCAAAATGATCTCAGGGAGTCAATGGCTGCTGAAGCAAATAGCCTATTTCATGAGAATTTAGAAGGGGAATAATTTAGTGGATTTCAGATAAAAGGCAGTCACTTGAAACTCAGATTTAGAAGAAATTGCTTTTTTTCTGAATTACTGGTTGGAGGTTAAATATGGAATATTCATCTGACTGCACTTTTCTTGCACACTTTCCCTGATCAGTGCACTAATGAACTCTAAACCATATGGGGAAATGCTTTCAGTCCCTCCACCCACATGCCAACCAGCAAGTTCTTTATTAAAAACTGATTATTTATTCTCTTTTTCAAAATTTGCATCTCCAAATTTAGGGGCAACTTCAGCCTTGGAATAAATAGGAACAATTCCCTTTGCACTGATTAGGAGTTCCTCCTCAAAAAACCCCAAGGGCCTCTTAAATTCGCTGTCTTGATCAAAAATGGGTTTAGCTTTAATTGAGTAATTGGTGTGGTTGATCATCACTGGTTGTGGCAGAGATTTCCTCTGCTGTATCTTGGCTAGACAGGGTTGATTTCTTTGCACGTCAGTTCAACCCTCCTCAGGCTGAACTGTTAAAACAATTACAGGTATCATGTATGATCAAAGTACATACAAGTATGCATACATCCAGACATTTTAATATTGCCAGCATTGGAGGAGGCATTGTCCTGCCCAGGGGCAGGCTGCACAACAGGATGAAGTTATGGCATGACCAAGAGGAGCCTAGAGGACCAGATGCACTGATATTAGAGTGTAACTCCACTGATTTCAGTGGGTTGTCACCATCAAGACAGTTCTGTGTGCTGGGGATGCTGAGCTGGAGCAAATTCTAGCTAAAAGCCAATACAGGAGATTTACAGTGGTGCTAAGCTGTTCAGTGGCTCGTGCCCTTGTGCCTCATATTATTAGTCAAGTAGTACTGAGGGGAGGCTTAGCTGAGGGTAAAACTCAAGAACATACGTTTTCTTAAAGCCTTCTGCAGGGATGTGGAATCAACTGCCAGTGAATGAGTAGCTAATGTCTTCACTTGCAATTAGGACTGTAAAACATATGGCTGCACATCTCTGTTCGTTTAGTGTTTCACTATCAAGTAACTCCTAGGTCCTTTATGAGGCTTCTTACTGCAATTTTCTGACTCAAACCAAAGACAGAATTACCAGTATTTAAAACTGAGCTAGAAGCCAGGGAAAATTGGTTCTGAGGTTAATTTTATGCCCAGTGGTGACCTCTTTGCCAGCATCCAGCATTTGACAGATAAACTCCTTGACTTTGCAGCTCCACAAAAGCTCTTCCTAATTGAATCAAGCAGATTTAGATTACACAAACTGATTCTTTTGGAGTTTGGGGGCAGGGCAAGAAGCAGGGATTCACTTAGACTGGTAAAAAATGTGGGCTTGCAGGGGAAAGGAACTGAGAAGATTATATAAGAAAGGAGAGACAGAAAAAAAAATTTGCAAATTACTCTAGTATGTCATTCCCAAGATTTTAGCCATTAACTTTAAGAAACCTGCAAACACATAGTAAAAGCTCACAATTGAAATAAAACATGTCAAAACCATTTGGACTGGCTTAGGCCACATTTTTCACATCTTTGTACATTTCAAAATGCAGGCAGCTTGTTCTGCTTCAGAATAGGAAGACTTTCTAAATCTTATATATACTCTAGCAGGTTGGAAATGTGCATCTCCTGGCTTTCTAAGATCATTGGATTCCCAGATCTTCTAGAGCCAGACCACTGTCAGTGCACTCTCCTGCTACTTCTCCACCTTGCTGATCGGGCACTGGCACAGACAAAGCACATCTAGTGAGGCAGGTTATTGCTGGTGAGTGGCTACACAGGTTTGCACTGCTTTGGTTGCCTCTACAGTAACATGGGTCATTTACCAGCCAGCCAAAGAGGACAAGCTTAGGGGTTGTGCTTGCTGTTAGTGAAGGGCAGAACAAATAAGATGGCTACTCACCATCTGCACTGGCCAGATCTCCACACCTATCTACTCCATCCAGCCCTACCTTACTGGGGCAGATTCTCAGATATCTCAGCTATGTGCGAGCTCCCAGAGTAAACTTCTCAGTGGAGAGAGTACTCATCACTGAAGCTAAAGCCATGGGCACCCAAGAAAGCATCTGTGTGACAGATCTTGTGACTCTGCCAGACACTGGGTTCAGGTGGTATAGAATAGAATAGAATAGAATAGAATAGAATAGAATAGAATAGAATAGAATAGAATAGAATAGAATAGAATAGAATAGAATAGAATAGAATAGAATAGACCAGGTTGGAAAAGACCTTCAAGATCATCAAGTCCAATCTATCACCCAACACTATCTGATCAACTAAACTATGGCACCAAGTGCTTCATACAGTCTCTTCTTAAACACTTCCAGTGATGGTGACTCTGCCACCTCCCTGGGCAGCCCATTCCAATGGCCAATCATCTTTCTGGGAAGAACTTCTTCCTAACATCCAGCCTAAACCTCCCTTGGTGCAGCTTGAGACTGTGTCCTCTTGTTCTGGTGCTGGTTGCCTGGGAGAAGAGACCAACCCCGACCTGGCTACAACCTCCCTTCAGGTAGTTATAGACAGCAATAAGGTCTGCTCTGAGCCTCCACTTCTCCAGGCTAAACAATTCCAGCTCCCTCAGCCTCTTCCCAGCTTTGTTGCCCTTCTCTGGACACGTTCCAGCAACTCAACATCTTTCCTAAACTGTGGGGCCCAAAACTGGACACAGTACTTGAGATGCAGCCTAACCAGTGCTGAGTACAGGGGCAGAATGACTTCCCTGCTCCTACTGGCCACACTACTCCTGATACAGGCCAGGATGCCATTAGCCTCTTTTAATAGGAAAGGAGCCTAGCTCATTCTAGCTCAAAGGCAACCACGTCAGGGCAAAGCCATAGCTTAAGTGACTAAATCTTGCAATATAGTCGTGCTATTAGAGTACTCAGTCCCCCTCTTTACAACAGATCCCAGTGGTGCAGAGATTTGTCACTGCTGATCAGACCCATTCATGCAGTACAGAGGATTCTGGCCATGCCAGTGAAAGCTGTGACTGCTTTCAAAAGCTGTGGCAGACTCATTGGGTGGATGCCTGAGGCAGTTGATATTGACGAGTAAACCAGGGTTGGGCAGCAGGTCTGCCCAAATAGCAGGATGGCCAAAACCAGCTTAGACAGCAAAGTGAGCAGCTCTACTTCTCCATCAGAGGCTAGATGGATGGCCTGGAGAGAGGCAGGTCTGCATCACTTAACATCTTACTGTAAGACGGTCACAAAGTGTTTTATAGGCAAAAGAGCCATTGAAGGCAATAGGCTCCCTACCCATGGGCTAAGAAAAGAGCTTTGGCATCAGAGGCTTGGCCTGCACAGCTGTATCTGGCCAGTGAAAGCAGGATATGCATGTGATACCTTCTGCTCTACTGCATTTTTGGCCCATGCCTCACCCTGGTAGGCAGCAAGGATCAAAGTAATTGGATATGTGATGAACCAAGCTGAGATAAATGGGAAGGCAAAGGAAAGCAAACATCAAGCCATAGGATTGGCTTACATAGAGCACCAGAGACAAGCACCTGCTCCAAACGATATGATATGAAAGGTCACTGCTAGGATTGCTTTGTTCCTGAAACAAATGTTCTTTGGCTTCAGAGCCTGCAACAGAAGCTCACTTCATTGAACCTTCTGCTTCCAGTATGCAGTTCTGGTCCTCCAAGTCATTCCAGAACCATGGTGATGGACTATCACTATCAGCTGATAGATGGATTTGCTTCTCAGTTATTCAATATGTAGAAGTCAGTTGAGCCACAGACTCTCCGTTCATGGTCTTTTCCCTTTCTATCAGCTATGGAAGTCTCTGTGCTCATTCTAGGCCTAATGAATAGGGTAACCAGCCCTGGATTTCCCTATTGGTATAAAAAAACCAATTGCACTGCCATTCAGCAGCTCTCCAGCAGCCCATCTGAAATGAGCCACTGATTCAAGTCCCTGCAGACACAGCTCTCCAGGACAAAGGAAGCCAGACTGCTATACTCATCGTACCATTGTTAAGTGAAACAAATTGACTATGCAAATGGCAAAGGTGCAGCCAACTTCTGACTAGGGAAACAGGTGCACCTGATCAGACCTATAACCAGGCCATGGCTCAGCCTGCCTCTGTTGTTTGCAAAGGAAGCTGTTGCTACCTTAGGATCTGAATTTGCACTGATAAGAGCTGCTTTAACGAGGAATCTTTCAGACTAGCGAACATACAAGGCTTAACACTGGAATTGTCTGAGAGGCCATCACACAGCTATCTCTTGATGCACTGATACGGTCCTTCAGGCAAGGTGCAGTCAACCTAAGCTGACTTACTGTCATCTTGCTACTCATAAAAAATGGAAAGGACCAGAGATTAAAAGGCCAACTGTAATGTAACGTATGTCGCTGCCTTCAATTATACCGCACTGAATCTGCCACCAGCATTTCTCTCCTTATGCTCGAAAAGTGCAATGATAGCACTTTGCAGCCAACTTTCATGAGAGTTTGCAAAACAGCAGGCAGATAAGAGGGCATTTGAAAGATTATAGAAAGGAAAACACAGGGCAGTGACCCCTATTTGAGACAGGTCAGCCTCAGGTCCTCAGCATTTTCTATCATGCAGCCAAGCTCACAGCACAGCTGTCCCTAGTCAGGTGGGAGCAACACATTGCATGTAGCAAAGTGATTCAAAGGTGGCCTTGTTTTAAAAGAGGTTGGCCAGGGAGTATCCTTTAAGGATAACAATCACATTAAAGGAGCAGAAGGATAACAACACACCTATCTAGATGTGTTACAGCCAAAAGGAACTGCATTCCTGATGTTAGTGATCCTCATGTTGCCAGGGGAGGTTTAGGCTGGATGTTAAGAAGAAGTTCTTCATAGAAAGAGTGATTTGCCATTGGAATGTGCTGCCCAGGGAGGTGGTGGAGTCACCATCACTGGAGGTGTTTAGGAAGAGACTGGATGGGGTGCTTGGTGCCATGGTTTAGTTGATTAGATAGTGTTGGATGATAGGTTGGACATGATGATCTCAAAGGTCTCTTCCAACCTGGTTAATTCTATTCTACTCTATTCTACTCTATTCTATTCTATTCTATTCTATTCTATTCTATTCTACCATAAACCCACCTCGATTTCCAGAGAGAAGCATGCTGGGCATCCCATGACTGACCCAGGCTTCTTTGGCTGGACCTAGAAAAGAGGTAAAACAAAAACTCTGTGCTTTGAAGCAATGCAAGCGTAAGCTGCCACCATGGTTTTTGTCTGAACCAGTGCAGCTTGAGAAGACAATCATGTGGAGCAACAAGCTTTTCCATGCCATGAGCACTCACTAAGCTTTAGGCCAGCAGTATCTCAGTGATTTCTTTCCATTTTTAAAAGCAACATTGTCAAGAAAATGGGAAACTAAAATTGGCTACCCTACATTTTTGGTACCGCTTTAGAGCATCAAACCCAAAGCTTTCTAGAGTTGCCCTTCTCTCTGGACAGTGTTTGTCTACAAAGACACTTCCCTGGTCTCCCTCATTTCTTCTACCCCATGGCTGAGGGACAAGGACAAGGCACAGCTGAGGGAGCGCAGGTGTATTACAGGAGCGAGTCCTCCAACCTCAAACTTGATTCCTCTTTCAGACACAATTCACCCACTGGGTGTGACTTCATACAACTGAGATTTCCCCCCATCACTCCCCCTCTCCCTAATCCCCCCGAATTCCCTAACACACATCCATACAGGAAACACCAGGCACCTCACTTCAAACAGCCCCTCGGTCAAGCTTTTCCTTTCCAGCTGCCTAACTGCCAGCCCCAGCATAGCAGGGCTGCCCATTTACAGAACTCAGCACTCTAATCCACTGACCTTTCACACATTGTGTGGGACTGTCTATTTCTTATCACCACAGCCCATTTTAGGCAATTTTCTAGAAGTTCAGCTCATTCTTCTGCTTGCCTTAGGAAATATAAAAATTTACACCTATTGTAAAAGCATGAATAAAAGTTGATTGCAGAAAGTAAAGACAATAATGTGCCCATAATACTAACTAGCTCACTTGCGCTGCATTTTTCTTTAAAGGCAGATTTGTCTGATCATCAAGAGGGTGTTGATTTAGATGGCTGTTAAAATTGCCACTGTAAAAGTAACCCCACTTTTATTGCCTTAATACAGAGACCAGTTATGTACAGTTTAAACTCCCATGCCTGCTGCCGGCGGTGATCGATCTCTTAATTATTAAGCCAAACAGGTTCGGTGGCAAGAGATCACATCTTTAGTGCACTTAGGATGTTATGTGAAGAGGTTAACATTTGCAAAGTAATAATCAACAAAATCTTTGTAAAATAGAAACCAGCAAAGTTGGTAACAGAATCAGTAGAGAATTTGTGCCCTTGTGCAGTTTGAGAAAGCGAAGTGAGGGCAATGGTCTAGGATTTAAAAGAGTCACATTAACTTTCCAGTTCTGTACAGATTTCTGGCGTGACTGAAGCTATTCCTCTTTGGGTGGGGGAATGGTTTTTTGCACTGACAATGTGCAATTTGGCCAAGTAGAGAAAGGAAGGCCTACAATCCCTACTAAGAGGCAGTCACCTTCAGTGGTAGCCATATTCATTGTGATGACTCTTTACACAGTTCTCCGGTTCCCTGACACTTGAGGTGCAAGACACTCAAGTTGTCTTTGGCAGTGATGCTGCCCTCCTGACACTCATGCACTTCTAATCTCAATTCTGTAATGGCTAATCACTTACAGCAAAGAAGTAGCTTGTGTGTGGATGCACAGGAGGAAGTTTTTGTGCATTCTGCACATGGTTAGCTATGCAAACACTATCCCAAGAAATAAAACAGGAAGAAAATATTTTATGTGAACAAGGGGATAGCTGCTTGGATCTCCCAGCAACCAGATAATTTTCTGGTAGGTGTTAATATATCTACAGATATTCCTCCTTTGGTTTCAGCATACTTAGTATCAATTCACCCTTTCGCTCAGTGTTCAAACTGCTCAGCAAGGAGAGCAAGATCTGTGACTACTGCATCTGAGAGTGGCTTGGCTATGGGCTTTTCAGCCCCACACAACTCCCAAGCAGCTCAGCTGCAGCTCCCCTCCAGGGTTATTATGGTGTACATTGCAAGGGGTGTGCTGGCAGCAGGGCTACAGGGCAACTTGAAAAAACACGATTTGGAATCACTTCTCTGACTCATTTACAGAAACACTTTTACAGATATAAAGCACATTTAGCTGAAGAGCATTTCATCAGTGAGAAGTCACTTGAACACACTGATGGGGAGAGCTTTGGAGAACACTCAGGACCCAGGTTTTTTTCAGTACAGCTTTGTTATGAGATTAGGATAGACTGCAGTGTAACCAGTGTTGGGCAATGTAGCCGTTTAGGAGCACTGGTTTGACTGACAGATAACCCTGCTGGTGCAGGCAGGGCGGGAAGGCTGCGTTCTTGGAAAGGGCATTGCAGAGACTGCTCGTCAGTCTGCCACTTAAAGACAAATAAGATCAGCTCTGAGAGAAACTCATTGGCTAGAACATTTCCATGAAAGTGAGATCATGCAGATTTAATGACTGATTGCAGAGATTTCTAAGACAGGTCTCCCACCAAAGTAACAGAACCACCAGCTGACAGACTACATGAAAGAGAAAATCCTGTATCAGTGCATGAGAGATGGCACACAAGGAAAATCAGGTGTTAAGGTACCAAAGAAGCACCTTGGCTTCAGTTCTCAGCCATGTCTCCTCTTTCTGTCATGATCTTGGGCAAATTACTTGACCTCCCACAGCTTCAGTGCTTTAGTTTTGAAATGGGGAAGATTCTGTTGCCTTGATCACCTGGATTTTCAACTACTTCAGTGAGCATCTGTACAGTTCTCAGCACATGCCCTCTGTGGCTTTTTTTGAGGGGAGAAGCTCCATCCTCCATGTATCATTGTAAACATCTCTAATTAATAATTGCTGAAAAATTTTCACTGCTTCTGTATAGTTGGAGAGGGGTGTTCTCCTTCCCAGGCCAGAGAAATGAGCAGAACAGACTGAATTCCTCACGCCTTCATCAAAGGACTTCAGCTGGGACATTGGCTGTCTGGGGGTTAAAGGTTTTCAGCAGTCCAGCACTGCATTGCCTGTGGAGTCTTCAGCCTAAACAAAAGAGCAAAGACCCTCCAGGTCCTTTGGGACTACAAGCAAAAGAAATCTTCCTTTGAATTGAGGAAATCTTTAGAAAAGGGACTTCAGACCTCCAGTGATAAAGGAAATAAAAAGCATCTGCACTGACAGCTCCAGTTAGGAGCAAAGAGGCACAAAGGGCTTTGAAAAACAACCAGCCTTTCATCTTCAATAGCAAGCTCAACAGCTCTGCACCAGCTGCTCTGTAAACAGTATAGCAAGGGAAAGCAAATCATTGCTACCAAATGCATTAAACATGGCAGTGTCTTCAGATGACATATTTTGTAAACTTCCTCCTTACAACTTATGCCATTTCTTAAATCTAAAGGATTACCTGCTGTATAGCAGCAGTTATTCTTCCAGTCAGCTGAGCAGCTTCATTACCCATGTTTCTTGCTGAGTTTCCCATAATGCAGGCAGGCAGTTTGGTTAAGAGAGCATCAAATAGGATGTCATTTGACTTGGGTTTATCTCCTGCCTCTGTTTCACATTTTTTTGAGAGACCTTCAGCAAATCACTTCATCTTTGGGACAAGTTTTCACCTGGAAAAGGACAGGAACTATTCTTTTGTTTCAGAGTAGACAGCCTTTTTTAACAGTCATTTGCAAACTTTTACTGCTTGTGGATTCATAAGAACTTTTTCAGGAGACAGGTAGGTGCTGCTTGGCAAACTAAAGTCTCTTGATTACAAAACAACTTTTCTCAGCTGTGGCCCACATAGGAATAGCCCAGGAGCACCCAAACCCCATGCTAATCACAGGCTGAGCTTATTCCAAAGTGTAAAGCCCTAAATACCACCTAAGGAAATTCCAGCCTAGATTTGGTGGGTTTCATTGTACTCAATCATCTCATATGAAATATAAAACACTGTAAGAAAGGGATTAAAAGAAAGTATGGAGAATCCCCCTACAGTATTCCAGGCACTGGAACAGTTAAACACACCCATCATTTTCTATGTGCTTGTACAGGGAGAGATTACCTCCTTGACTTGGTTCCTGTGATCTAGTAACACTGAAGTGACATTTTTTCTAACTTGTGATTTTGTTTCTATTATGAAAGCTGTTAGAAATAAAGACCAAACATGGTTAAGAGCATCTGATTATCACTTCCAATGCCTGTGGTAAGGTGTCACAACACTCCCAGCTTTCCATTTTCCCCTCATGCAGAAATGTATTGGGATTCTGGTCACTTAAACTTCCCAAACCTCATTTTGCTAACAAAAGAATAAGGATGCCAGACGTTTTCAGAGTGCACCAAGACTGAACGGCAACACGATATACATAATATGTCCAACTGTTGAAAAAACACAACAGGCTCTTTAAGTAGCTGCCTGCCTTTGCAAGGGAAGCAGCTGAAGTGTGCTCCTGCAACACCTTCCTCAGGTTCATTCTGCTGATAGGAACTGAGAGTCACATCCAACAGGGAACAAACCTCCCTGAACACCTCTCCTTCACTGCCATTGAGCCCCCAAAAGCCCCACTGTGTAGATCATAGTCCCTTCTCATCTGTCCCATGAAAGGCACCTGACACTGCTTAGCAGGGGGTGTTTGGGACTTGCATCTGCCCCTTGGTCTTTGTCAAGCTGTCATCCAAAGATTTCCTCAGTAGCACGCATTAAACAGCCCCTCCGCTTCTGGTTAACTGGCTGTTGCTTGGGCAGATGCTTTCCCCTCCATTAAGTATGGATAGGTGTCTTCTCAGGAATTGCCTTGAGAAGAGCACAGCTGTCACACTGAGCTAAGACAGGCACTTTAATTTGTTGTCCCCTCTCTGACCAGTGAAATAGCATATGGACTTCTGCTCTCTTGTTGAATATGCTGCAAAGGAGCCCCAGGGTTTCAAGAGACAGCATTTGGTGATTGTGCTTGCAATAACCCTGAAGACACATTCAGCTGGTATCTGCATACACATTAATCATTCTAGTATGGGGAACAGAGAGTGATTGCCCATTGGAATGGGCTGCCCGGGGAGGTGGTGGAGTCACCATCATTGGAGGTGTTCAGGAGGAGACTTGATGGGGTGCTTGGTGCCATGGGTTAGTTGATTAGGTGGGCTGGATTAGTTGATGGGTTGGATGCGATGATCTTGAAGGTCTCTTCCAACCTGGTCTATTCTATTCTATTCTATTCTATTCTATTCTATTCTATTCTATTCTATTCTATTCTATTCTATTCTATATCCCACATGTCCTCAGGCCTGCATCTCATGTCTTCAGAGCAGGTAGGACTGGTGGCTCAACCCTAGGAACAAGATTGAAGAGAAAGTTTGCTGGCAAAGTCCTTTAGCAGCTTAGTTGCTGGGGAGTCAGAGGCAGGCTTTGCTCCCACTCAGCACAGCTTTAAAAATCTCATTCTTCCTTCAAAGTTAATTCATGGAGTAGATTCACATGGAAAACCAATGTTTTGCTGTGGTGGGTCTTTACAACTTGAAGAGCCTCCTTTAGCCAGAGGCATGGGGACTGACTGGTACAGAACTAAGCTTAAAAAACCCTTGGGGATGCTTAGACCTGATGGGATCTGCCTTCCCATTTTAAGGAAACAGCATGAAGATGTTTCATAGTGTGGCCAGAGCCAGACACTGGACAAGTATCTTTCTGCCTTGGTCTCAGAAAAAAACTCTTTTCACTCTCTGGGAGCAGCAGCCCCTCAGGAAGGGACAGCCATAAGACACAAATATTCTTGCTCACCTTCTCCCTCCCCTTGGTAGATCAGCATTATTATCCTCATATAAAAGGGGAAACTGAGGTACAGCGCAAAGCGGCAACTTGTCCGTGGCTGCTGAGGGCATTGTAGTCAGCAGTCTGCATGAACTGCCAGTCTGTGGCCAGCACCTGTCTGCCTATAGCAGCCCCAGAAAGCCAGGCTCTGTGGCTAGGAGGGTGCTTTTTTGAGTATCTACTTGAGGCCTGAAGAATACCAGGGTGAGCAGACCCTGATCCACAGCAGGGTTGGAAGACCCCTGCCAGAGCCCAGACTGCCTACAGACAGTCAGCAGGAATAGGTTTGGTCCCTACTGCCTTGGAGGACCCTTCCCCCAGCCAGGCAGAAGAAGAGAGGTCTCTTCTCTGCTCCCCTAGCCTAATCTGCTTTTCTCCACAGCACAACTGACCCAAATTCAAACTGCTGACACTTTTGCTCAGGGTATTTCAGAGCTTCATTATTTGTGAATGCCTTTTTGTGTAGCACCATTGGCACCAGCACAGCCTGTTCCCAGCCTGTTCCAGCAGCTTCCTGATGACTGAGGTGACAGACTCAAAATGAGGCATGGGCTCCAAGCAGGTCCCCAATGGGGTCAGGGAGAGACAACAAGCATCCTGGTGGATCATCCTCCTTTTTCCAGCTTCCCCTCTCTTGTCCACCCCCATGCACACAACTTTCAGTTGCTGTTCTCCAAGAGCTTAGTGCAGGGAACCTCTTGTTTTAAAACACATATATAAATTGTTTAATCCCTAGCAACAGGTATTTCCCAGTGTCCTGGAGTTGGAAAAAGGCAGCAGAGATGGCTGGGAGGCTTCTGGGAGGTTGATTTGTGAGAAGCTAATTAAAACAGACTAAACATCTATATCCTGACTAAGTAGTGGCCAGGCCAAGGATAGGGAGGCAGATGCACACATGCAGCATTATCTGGATCCATCCAGCAGTTACTGTGAGAATTCTCTCCTTGGGAAAGGGAGGCTTCTCCTGCAGCATTACTGCTTAAACTGGGAGAAGCATACCAGGCGAGTGGAGATCCTCTGCAAGAACAGGATGTCTATACACAAGTGGTAGCATCTGTTTAAAGGAGAACAGCTATGACCTCTGCAACAAGCCTTAGGAGGCTTCTCCAGATCTACAGCATGGCCAATGTAAGATACTTTTCTCAAACATATTTAATGTTTGAAACTACGTCAGCTGAAGCTGTTAGGTACAAATTCCCAGTCTCAGATAATTTGGAGAACTACCCCTTAGTAAGCGTGGCTGGGAATTATTACTGTGATACTGTTGCCATGGTCTAGTCATGAGGTCTGTGGTGACAGGTTGGACTCAATGATCTTTGAGGTCTCTTCCAACCTTGGTGATACTGTGATACTGTTATGGTGCACAAACCATGCTGTACAGTATCTGTGTTCTGCAGGGTCTCATCCAGGGCAGTGGTTCTGGCAAGCAGAGCCTGCATTCTGACAGGGCTGTTCTGATGCACATGTAATCCAGCTCTGCTGCCTTTCTGCCAAACCCTCACCCTATCTGCAGTCACAGCACCACTCCCAGACTTCTATTTACAAATCACACCTTCTTCACTGCCAGAAGAGGAATTACTTTTTCCCAACAACAATAAACACAGTTTATCAAACACTGAACACAGTTATTAATGTTAGCTAGCCCTGGCTGCTCAAGAATAAAGACAAGGACCTTTAACACACCCACATAGGAGGTCCAGTTCTGTTGAGAGGAAACAAAGCTAGAAAGCATCCTCAGAAACATCCACAGTCAGCTGAGCTTGTTCTTTGCTGTCAAAGGCTAAATTTTCCTGTTTATGATGCATAACATGAATGTCTTACTTTTCTACAGAGTGCAACATTTGAATTTCTCCATTACAATTTTACAAGCAGCTTCTTGTGGCAGTCAAAAGAAAACTATAAAAAACCCCAAGTACTTCAGAATCATGCCAAACTAATACAGACCAAAGCTCAAGAAAATAGCCTGTATCATTGCTACAATAAAAATCAGGCTCCTGATGCAAAATATCCCATGTGTTTTTCCTTCTCCCCTGAAACAAATCTATTCAGCTGTCCTACTGGTAAGTACCTGGAGAGAAATGCAGCTAAACAAGCATTTACCCAATCTGCTGTCATGGGTCATGGGTGATGGGACACAGAAGTACCTGAAAGCAGCCCACACCTTAACCTTCTAAAGCAGTGTAAATCCAAACAAGAAACTGCTGCCTTCATTATCTCAAACAACTGAAGAAGAACAGTCAAATAGTACTGCAGAGGCTGAAAGGTTTAGCCATGAATGTCACCAATAAAGCTATCTCATCCCCTTCCAGCACAGGCATTGGAAGCTCATTTCTGCCATTCCCTTCAAGGCTGGTCATCTCAGCTTAGAATCATAAAATCATAGAATTGATAAGTTGGAAGAGACCTCAAAGATCATAAAGTCCAACCTGTCATCCAAGACTTCATGACTACTAAACCATGGCACCAAGTGCCACGTCCAATCCTCTCTTGAACACCTCCAGGGATGGTGATGCCACCAACTCCCTGGGCAGCACATTCCAATGGCTAACAACTCTCTCTGTGCAGAACTTACTCCTCACCTCTCAAGCCTGAACTTCCCCTGGTGCAGCTTGAGACTGTGTCCTCTTGTTCTGGTGCTGGTTGCTTGGGAGAAGAGACCAACCCCTCCTGGCTACAACCTCCCTTCAGGCAGTTGTAGACAGCAGTAAGGTCTCCCCTGAGCCTCCTCTCCTCCAGGCTAAACAACCCCAGCTCCTTCAGCATAGGGCATATGCTCAAGGCCTCTCACCAGCCTCATTGCCCTTCTCTGGACACATTGAAGTTCTTGGAAGGCTAAGCACCAGGTACGGTGTTAGCGTCTTGCACCAGTCACCTCTGCCAAAGGATGGTGAGAAATCAGCCAAATCACTGCACGGGGTGTGCAGAACACAAGCAGCCTTCCAAAGGGGCAGTAAGCATTGTCTCACGTCTGACAACAAAACAGAAGATGTAAACAGTAAAACTCTTTGGGCACGACAACCAGCAATCCATGGCATCAAACAGACGGCAAGCATCAGGGCTGATTGCAGCTAATGGGCCCTCATAGAAGAAGATCCTACAAAGGTTTGCTCTGGAAAACAAGCCCTTGGAAGGCTGATTTCTGGGCCTCACAGGGATTTAATACAAAGCCACACAGTTTATAAGCAGAGGACTTGGAGCTTATTGCAGGAGCAGGCCTGACTCTGCAGTGGGGTTAGAGGTTGTAAGAGCTGTAAACCAGGCATGCGTCCTGCATTCAATGCATTACAGACATTAGAAGTGAAGTGGACTGCTATGATCTCAAGTAGGGGGTCATTATGAAATAGTAGACCATGCTTTTCCCAGACATAAATAAATCAATGCAGTCTCTGTCCAGGAAGAGCAGAAAAATGTTACCTTGGCTGGATTGTAGGAACAAGCTTTGTTCCCTGAAACCAAAGCTATATCTGAGATCATTCAGCCTCATCCAGACATGAGCTGAATGAGCAGCTGCATTCTCCCATGACACCAATTCAATCAGACTCTTCCCAGGTGACAGTCTGGGTTAACTGAAAGGGTCAATACCTGAGCTCAGGGCAGCAAACACTGTACAGGGCAGCCTTCACTAACACTCTCCTGTGGCAAAGGAAATCTATTTCCTTTACCTGAATAGAGAAGATAAACTCCCTCTAAGGCCAGCAGATTTCATAGTCCTTAATGCATCTGATGTGCTGGACTGAGAAGTAGAGAACAACTGGATGTGGATGTTTGATTCCTGGATCTTTTCCTAGCAATGCCAGATGCTGCTACACCTCAACGCTCTAGGACCTTGTCCTTTCCCTGGTAGAACAATGGGATTAAATAAGCAGTGAGGATTCTTGTTGACCTTCAACAGTTGTTTCTACACATGTGTCTCTGCACCTCAAATCTCTTTTGCCAGTCACACCAAACTACTTGGGAGTACGAGCATAGTAATGGAGTAGCTAGAATAAAGGAGCCTTGGGCTCTGCTCACACCTCTGTGCACCATGAGAGTAAAATAACAACAAAGTACTCCTCCAGGACCAGGCAGGATTCAGAAACAGGGAGAAGTCAGTGGCACACAGAAAGCAGTCAAAGAGAAATTGTTGGGGAGCAGATCTGAAGCAGTGACCCAAGTCAGCACAGATTCAACATACACCTCCAAAACTGCTGGCTTAGCACCAGCTTTCCTGGTCTTACTGGATGACTTGAATGCAGTTCAGTATCTGAATGCGAACTCAGACACGTGTGCACAAAGACCTCCATCACCTTAAGCTGTGGAGAATGGCACCAAGGAACTCAAAACAATGCACAAAAAGCAGTTCAATCAAAATTAGAGCAGATTGGAAGACAAAGGAGACAAGGACACCAGATCTCAATGGTTTTCCCAGGCAACGCGTGAGACAGCCTGAACAAAGCCACATGCTAGAGCTGTGCTCATGTGTTGGGCTACATGTAAGGGAGCAGTGGTGACACTTGGCTGCACATGGGCACCAGCTGCTCCAAACACTGCATCTCACAGGGATAAAAACATTCTTCTTTTCCGTGGCTTAGACCCAAGTCTCACCATTCCTTGGGACTATTGGATGACACTGATTCCTTGCTGGCTTCCTGGGCCAAGCACACAGGATCCTCCCACCACATAGTGGCTAATGAAGAAGCAAGCACTATATGTCTGCCACTGAGAGAGAGCTGGACTAAGCCTGGCTGCGCTCCAAATGCAAAGCCTGCCAGCAGGTGAAGATATTCCTCCAGCAACACAATAATCATCAGGAGGTTTGTGATTCAAAGGAAATCAGAGCCTTTAATCATCTCCCCAGCCACAATCGACCCCACTCCCATCTCCCAGCAGCCTGGAAGGTAGGTGATCCAACCAGAGAGGACCTGCCAGGGCAGAGAAGCAGCCAGGCCATGAGTTGCTGTCCAGCTTTTCCTCTACCCACATGTGCCTGAATGCCCACAGGAATAAGGGACCAGCACCCTTAACCTTCTCAGAATTGGGCAGCAAAATTGTGATCTTTGCAATGTGGATGAGTCACTCCCACTTGAGCTATTAAGTTATTACATTGTATTATTGTATTACCGTCATTGCCATTTTCAGGAGAAGATAAACCTCATTTTAATCTGCTCTTAATTGAAAGCTTATCAAGAGACTGGCTCCATCCCTTCACAGTGAGACAGCTTTTTCTCTTCTCCTTCCCTTCCCCCTCTCCATACACTGCGCTCTTTACACCAACGAAAAGAAACATCTCCATTCATGAGAGAAAAAGCGGCTTGGACTCAGTTGGGCCTCCTAACCTGCATCCTGGGCTGTTATCACAGATCAGACCCTGCCTAACAGCAATAACCTGTTAGGGGCTGCAGTTTGGTGGCCTATTGCAGCAGTTTTGTTTACTGTTTGTTTTTATACTGGGGTACTTGACAGTTTCCATTAAAGGAAGTGAGAATATTAAAGAAACATGAACAGCTCTGGGAAAAAGTTAAGTATATAATGCAAGAAGACTGCACAGATTTTAATTACAGATTCCCCCAAAAATCCATAGAAACTGTGATTAAACTCCTAATTGCTTTTAAAGAAGTGAATAAGCAGTCAATAAGATGAACAGCAGTCTTTCTCCTTCTTTTTCTTGTGAGCAAGCGCCACACTGATAGCGTGCTGCAGATGTATTATCACAGGGAAGTTAACAGGAGACCAAGGGGGAAGCATTTCTCCAAAGACTCCTTCGAAAGAACTTTTTGCAGCATCTTCAATACCAAGGCTGGCCCAGAAATCAATCAGGTTGCAGTGATTTACGGCAGCAAAGGACGTGGCTGTTGCCTCCAGCTGTGACTTAGTTTTGCAGGATTAGGTTGGCTTTTTCAGCAGAGCTCTGCCTCCCCACACAACCAGTGATGACCTTCAAGGCAACTGTGGTGGGGTTTCACACCTTGTCTAGCACAGGGAGGTGATGCTCATGGAGGTGCAGACCTTGTCCCAGGGGGCTGAAGCAAGTCCTCCTGGCTGTATTTTACTAAAAGCCTTCCCAAACATGTCACATTACCATGATGAGCAACTTCACTTGTCCTTTCTCTGTCAGGTCATGGAGATGACAGCAAGTCTCCCCTGGGAGCCCCAGCCCTAGGTCAGGGCTTGGCCACAACTCCACAGCTGAATATGTGGGCATCTCTGTGCTAAGCAGAGCACAAGCCCCTGACTTAGAGAAATACGCTTATTTCAGTGTGAGCTGTTATTGTGTGGGAAGAAACTTCTTGATGCAAGACCTATAGGCAATGTTTTGGTCCTCTCACTCAGGCCCAACCCTGCAATGTGGATGCACCTGATTATCCACTCTCATCCTGAAAAAAAGAAAGATGGTTTCCCAGTGAGGCATTTTAGCTGGCTCCTCAGGACTTCTGCTGAAACATGATGGATTTACAATGAAGTGTCTTTCTTCTGAGCTTAGCAGAGCCCCCAGTAAACTACAACCCACGCTCCTCACCCCTGCTAGCACCATCCCTCTCTTCTGTGGCAGTCTCTGGCTCTCACTTAGCTAGAGCTTTGATGTAGATGTGCCAAGCAGGACAAGTCCTGCCCACTTTCTTTGGGCACAGTTGTACTAATAGAACAAAAGAGAAATACCTCCCCTAAAGTAATTCAGAATCTGAACGTGGGACTCGCTCTGAGCTGGCGTACGGCAGCAAGCCATGCCAAGCAAGCAGTAACTGTTCCCAGGGCTCAACCATGCCTCTTTTCCTGTCTTCTCTGCAAGACATCATTCTTGATTTTGCAGTCTCCAATGCCTGTAACTTTAACCCTGCAAATCACTTTCACCATCTCAGCAAAGAGAATGGGAGTGCTCCAAGAGGGTCAACTCTGCCTGTATTCAAGGGCTCTCTTTCTCCATCTGCAAGTATCACCACTCTCTGCTTCTTGCCTGATTTTTTGTACATTTTCCCCACAGAGAAGGCTCACAGCTACCAGCCCCGCCTCCTGTGACACTGCCAGTGATTTTCTAGCTAAAGCACAGGACTGTGAAACAGCCCTGAAGCTGTTGAGGAGCCATAAGCACACATCTGCTCTGCAATGCCAATGCATTTTGTATTCCATGATGTGACCAGAATGGTTCTCACTTTATCTGATCACCCAGGTCCCAGAGCTTTATCTTTCAACTTAGTCCCCAGATCTGGATAGACCTTAACCAGAGAAAGCAGATGACCTCTGGTGAAAATAGAGGTTCAAGATGACTAAAGGACTGGGACCTGACAAAACCAGGGAACCGTGCTGGCTGGGAGCTCTCAAGGATTTTTCCAGAGAAATAATTTTGACAGAGAAAACAAAACAGTAAGGCTACAGGACAAAGACTTTCAAAGCCTGATTTGGGTTTTTTTGGGAAACAAATTAAGTGGGGTCTTAAAGGGAAGATAAAAATCTGAAGAGGACACTTTTCTCTCAGGAAAGAAAGGAGATTGTGCAATGCACTGAAGAGGTCAGTTAATTCATAAGCCCTGAACCAAGGGGACAGGAGGAGAGAGAAGGAGATCAGAGAAGGAAGGATGGAGTTTGCTCTGCAACCAAAGCTGCATAGTAAGGCATATGTGGCTTCCAGTGGCAGTGTGAGAATTCACAGTATAATAAAGATAGATATATATATATGGCCATTTGGAACAAGCTATTTCTAACATAAAATGACTCTGTGTATTGATTGCCTGAGGAATTTGTACAGAACCTTATTTCCAGACATATAACTGAGCATCACCACAAAAGCCAGATAAATGGCCAGGCTCCAGGAGAGTGTGAGGCAACAGCAGTTGTTCATTGACAGATGAATGGAAGGAGGTTCCAGTGTGACAGAGTGCCAAGACCTGGAGTGCTTGACACAACATCAGCTATCCAGCAGCCTCCACAAGTGACTGCAATGTATAGACCAGGCCTATCTGCTTGCTCTTCAGAAAGATGATGCCACTTCAATGCCCTCCTGACAAGGCAGGAGCCCAACACATAGGAAAAACATGACTTCTTCTTTGGAGCAGCACTTGGAAATGGGAAGTCTGAGGTCAGGAAGCTCAGAAGGCGGAAGGCCCTGAAGCAGAGCAGACTTTCATACAGCAGCATATGAGCAACCACTTGAGGCCCCCAACTATGGGCACCTAATTAGATCCCACATCAGTACTTAATGGTGAAGGAGAGATGATAGCCACAATTCAGCCTCTACCTTGCTTCCCATGAGTCTGAGCCCAGTCCAACCTGAGGCTGGTCCTCCTCAGCAGTACTGAGAGCTAGTGGCTCATTTCCAACTGGATCGAAGTGCCTGAATAACATCCTGTGGAGTTCAGAGGTGACACTTGCAGATCCCTGTTCCTCTTCCTGAGAGACCCATAGACATACTAGTATCCAAAGGGAAAGAGCTTTGCAGGCTTCCTTGTCTCACAAGCAGACCACAAGCTTCAAAGCATTTCCCAGGCAATGTGATGGACATATCAGCTGGGGATTTCCTTCCAAAGCTAACAAACTTGAAGGAAGAAAGAGACTGAAAATGAATGGAGGAATAGAGAAGTATTTTTCAGCCTCCCTGCAGATAAGCAAGCAAGAGGTCTGTCTCAGAGATGGGGAATTCTGCAAAGTTTGCTCTACTGCAATTGTGTTTAGACTATTGATAGTTTTGCCTTGGCTCATAAAAGAGGTGAACAACCACCACAGTAATCCTGAGCATTCTTCTCCCCAGCTCCTTGCCTTTTCCACTCCATCACAGTGTTACCTATCAATACTGAGTCCAGACTTGGAACCTCTAGGCTGAGACTGCCACACCAGTTACACAGAGAGACTAAAGGACTGCCCAGACAGGTGAAGGGGTCATGACTTCAGCTCATCAGCAAGTTACTCTAATAACAGAAATAAAACCTCATGTGTGTTACACTGTGAAAGGGCTGCAAAACTGGGTTTATGTTCAGCACCAAGCCGTCCCACTGCAGCAGCTGGCATGAATATTCTTGTGCTCCTGCTGCCACCTAAAGGAAACTTCTAAAACATGTTCTGAAGTATCCCGACATAAACATGTTTACGTTTCCAGGCTAGAGTGGGCTTTTAGCTGAAGCAGAATCTATTAGGAAAAGGAATATTACAAGCAAGATATTTATGTCTCCAGTGTCCTGGCAGATTCCCCATACAACCGTGATTGCTAATCCAGGGGACTTTTGCTGTGAGGACTGCAAGGACTTCAGGTGTGACTGTCTTGATAGCTGTGGTCTAAGGCTCTTGATGAGAGAAGGTTTGTAGATAGAAGAGATAGCTTTCATTATATAAGCCAACCTAAACAGAAAATTAAAATAGCTTTAGGGTCATAAAAATGCCTTCTTCAAATCGACACAAATACCAACAGCTCTCCCTCTGACCAGGTTTCCTATACTTGAATTCTCCCCATTATTCAGAGGAGACATCAGGTCCTTCAGTGCTTTTGAAAAATGGTGACCAGCTCAGGCTGGCTTTAGAAATCTGGCCCCCTGTCCCATTTGGGTCAGGTGTTCCTGCCACACTGCCCCATCAGTTATGAAACTGGTGATACAAGTTGTTAACCATGAAGTTCATATTTTAATAACTTTCTGCTTAAGGGGTAAGAGAATGGAGCCTGTTTAGTTTTCCACCATGCATGTACATGAGGGCATGCATGGAAAAATGTGCATATGACATTCAGAGTGCTGGCACACAAATTTCATTGACCTGAGTCAGAGGGTAGGAGCAGTTCTCACAAAGAGGACAGTACTCCCCACCCCACAGGACACTGGTGAAGCCTCTCCAGATCAGGAAGATTAAGTAGATGCTTCTAGATAATGCCATGTGAAATGGCATGTTTTTTCAAGAACAGGCAGCTGTGCCTAAGCTTCAGTGCACAGGACACCCTGATGTATCATTCCATGACACGAATATCCAGCGAACTTATTACCTTCCCCACATGTTTACTTTTGGGGATGAGTGAACACTTACGTTGTCCTTATTTCACAGTGAGTTAAGCTGAAATGCATATGCATCTAGCAATTTGCCCCAAAGTATCATACTGCAATGTGTCATTTGATGATAGCTGCTGTTTCCTGGCGTTATTCAGGAAGCCATTTGACTCCCAGCCTGTGACTAATGCCTTGCCTGAGCAGTCTTGTCAGATGTGATTCCTACATATGCTTTCCTTCTTCCTGTATTCCACAAAAACTGTATCTACCCAATTTGATCTAATACTTTCCCCATTTATCTTCACTAGGGAATCTTAGCTTCTTGTGAAAGTGGAAGCACAAGCTGTCTAGAGCACAGATGAATATAACCTTTTAATTAAGTGTGTCCTGAAACTGATGAGGAATTGGGAATGGAAGACAACGTGGATGATTTGGAGATAGCAAATGAAGTAAAGAAAATAATCATTTCAGTAAGGACAATCTCTCTGTGATACCTGTCTTGCTTTCCCTCCCAGACCACACCTCAGGTCCAGCTAATATTCTTACAAATCCTCAAAAGAGAGGCAGCACAGGAATGCTGGTGTACTCTGTTCCAAGGCACTATGCAGCATTAACTCTGCAGGCAGCAGTTCTCATGGCTGACTTCAGAACATGCTTGACAGCAGAAGATGGAGACCAACAGGGAAACAGGAATGGTGAAATTTTATCTTACCACTTTATTCCCCAGATACTAAAAAATAGAAAGCACTTTTTTTCTCCAGTACTCAGAAGATATAGATAAATCCTGCTGCACTTCAAGGTGTTGCCTACAGGATACAAGAATTTTAAGTATAGAGACAGTTAGGTAATTCCCACTAAATACATCTGCTGGTGTGACCACAGATGGGAGATATCTCTCACCTACCTTCAGCCATGCAGAAGTGACACTTGTAGTATAATTTACTCACTGAGATCAGGCCCCTCTAGTCACGAGAGGAAGACCAACTCTTCTGGTAGACAATTCATCTGGCCATCCCCAGCCCTTTCTTTAAGAGGAGATAAGTCTTATCAGCCTGTGGTCTGCAGGCAGCAGAGAGGATCCCTACCCCAGAAGATTCAAGATGCCATGTGCCAAAATCCTGCTGAAGCCCAAGCTTTGGGAACTATTCAGAATTCTTCCCACTTCTGTTTTCAAGTCTTCCAGCAAGACAAAGTAAACATACATATAAATAATCAAGGATAGAAAATCACACCCACACTCCACTCTGAGACATTAGTATACACTTCACGTTCTAGCCATCCAAAATGTGTCCCTAAAGCCTTGGGCTACCATTTATGTCCCAGACACCCGAAATAAATGTTGCTTGTAACATCTCATGAAACAGTGTCTCTAATCCTTTGCTGTATTCCACACACAGCATTCTTACCCTATACCCATTAAGTTTTGTAATGGTATCCAGGAAAAAAAAGGCAAGGTTTACTAGCTGTACTTTGGTTCTGCAAACAAAAGAACCAAGGAGTTCTCAGCACCACTCTACTCTCCAAAGCCTAAGTCCTCACTGCCTCTTATTATGCCAAAATCATGACTGCTCCACTATGATGAGTTTGTGTCTTACTTGGTCTCCTCCACTTTAGCACAGGCTTTCGTGTTTCAAAATTCCAGCGACAAAGCAGAGCCATACTAGGCACAAGACGTGCTATGCACATGCCAACACTTGTAGGGCATTAAAAGCACATCTGCAGCTTCTGTGCACCAGGAAGATGAAGTCATACTGGCACAGCTCTTTTGCATTAAAAAAGGTGTAATTGTTCTTCAAGATCTTTGCTTCTCTCAGTAACCTCTTAATGTTTGAGCTATCCAGCCTTTCTTGGGGCTTCAAAAGAAAGTCATCCCGCTGGATCACTTATCACCATTACCACCACCGACAAAAAGGCAAGCAGGTGACAGGTCAGGGTCATGGAAAGCACTACATTTTATCTCAGCAATGTCCAGGAGAAAGGATTTGTATTTTCACTTTGTTAACATGTTGCCTGTAGAGATGTTCCTTTCCTGCTAGCAGTCCTGTGTCCATCTGAGGAATTTCTGCATTGCATGTGGTGATGAGACTATGTAATGATCAAAGGAAAACTTTTCTGTCTGGAATTAGGAGAAAGTTCATCTGTGGTCTTTATTCTCTTTTTTGCACAGCTTGCTGTGAAGAGCCTGCAGATGGCAGTGGGTATGATGCTGAACTGGATGAAGGTCTTTTTTGGTCGTTTATCCACTGTCAGTGTCCCCAGGACACACTACATGAGACAGGACCCCAGCCTGTGTGCTAGTGAATCAGGGCTGCAGTTCATAGGGAGTGACGGAATCAGTTCTGACATGGGAACAGGCTGAAAACTGGGATATGGGGTGAAACCTTGCTTGAATTGTTTCTGATACTGGAGCAAAAGGAGGAACACGCTACTATGATTCAAATTACCAGATTCAGATTACCCAAGTGGGGACTAGTTACAGCTGTCTAACACCAGTCTTGCACATATAATCAGTGTCCAGAAGCAGAATGGACTATCATTATAATTATCCATTTCCATCAGTCATGAAATTCCTGAGTTCTTCCCATCTTCAGTGCAATGCTGGGATATCCTCAGATTTTTTTCTAAGTTACACATGTAGGGTTTGAAAAGTGCCCATGCAGAGAGACCGATATTAATTTCCACATGCCTTAGAGCACACAGTGAAATCCGCCCCTCCACTTCCACTGAGATAGCACTGTGCTCTCTGCAGGTACAAGCACATACACGAGAGTTAACAGCCCTATTGGTACTACCAGGGGGCTATCTTCCTTATCTGCAAGTGAGAGACATCTCCATGCCCTGCTCCACTATGGTAAATGCCAAACAGCCATAAAAGAAGACAAAGTTAGTACCTGAAATTAGAAGAGGCCCCAGAAAAGGAAAGGAATAGCACCACCTAAGATGAGGCTTTGGAGCTCCAGGGGCAGAGGCTTTTTGGAGAGCAGAGAAACCTGCCTCCGCCCCTGGATACCCTCTCTCACACACAGGTCCGTGGGCAGCTCTGTAAAATTACCAGCTGTGGGCTCAGTGCTAATTACAAGAGTCTGGACTAGGAGCAAAACCCAAGGCATTAGAGGCCAAAGTGTTTAGGCCAGAAGGTAAAAAAGAGTACAAACAATAAAGAGAAACATATTAAAGATAAGAACTATCTAGCATGGAGACTAGAAGACCTACGAAGTGAGTTAGGAGGATTATTAAAGAACCAGAAAGAGATATTGAGTATCAGACCTACCAAGAGGTTCCCAGGCAGCATAATGCGCTGCGGGCAAGTCTGTACCAGACAAAAAGTAAACAAGATGATTACTCCGGTAAAAATTATAGGGGTGAACTGGAGTCAGCAGGCAATGAAATGGGGGAATTTATGAAGCAATTTTTTTTTTCCTTCTGCCTTTTTGTGGAGAAGGGAGGACCCAATGCCATGACAGGGACTATATCTCTGAGAGAGCGAAGGATAGATAATGTGCAGATAGCAGCAAAAGTGGTTTGGGAAAATATAGGGCATTCACCATTGCCAGATACATGAAGCACCCAGTTCAAAGAGAAAACACACCTAGCCCCTGTGCAGGAAATCAGGTCTAAGGAAGCTATTTTAAAACATCTGGCAGTGCTAGCAAAGGAAGACAATGGCAAATGTATTTTGATTAGTACTGGAATATTGCTACTGTATTAACACAGCACTGAGATAGCCAAGCAGGACTGAGGGAACAGGGAGGCAAGCAGATGCCCTGACAGCCCCAGGACTATGAGACTAGTGCAGTTACCCAGTGAAGCCCCATTTCACCATGCATTGCAGATCTCCTAGGTACAGTTGATCCATGCAGACACAGGAAGAAAGACAGAAGCACTCAGGAGCAGTCAGGAAATTGGCAATCTGCTTGTAATATTAACTTAAGGTAGCCCTGGACAAATAGTAAAGTCTTAGGGCAATGAAGCTGCTGAAGGGTCTAGAGAACAAGTCTTATGAGGGGTGGCTGAGAAAGCTGGGGTTGTTTGGTTTGGAAAAGAGAAGGCTCAGGGGAGACCTTACCTTTCTCCACAACTACCTAAAAGAAGGTTGAAGAGGTGTAGGGGTCAGTCTATTCAACCAATAAGTGATAGGCCTCAAGTTGGGCAAAGGGAAGTTTAGATGGGATACTAGGAAGAATTTCTTCACTGAAAGGGCTATTGGGCATTGGAACAGCTTGCCCAGGGACATGGTGGAGTCCTCATCTGTGGAGGTATTTAAAGGTTGTGTAGATGTTAACACTTAGGGATATGGTTTAGTCAAGGACTTGTCAGTGTTAGGCTTCATTTCACCTTTTCCCTAAACTCAGGATGCTGGGTGGTAAGTGACAGGCACTGGGGAGTGACAATACTTAAAACACTGGACATCTGCAAAGGAATAGTCCTTTGCCACCCCTGCTTTCGCTAGGGGTGAGTCCCACTGAACAACCCTGCCCTCATAAAAATGTTCAGAAAGAAAGTGCAAATATTCTAAGGCCTGACCCCCTTCTGCCACTCTGTACCTTATCTGCCACAATGGCTATATTCCTCCAGACACAAAAATCACTCAAGATTCTTCCTTATAAACAAGACAGAATTGTTTTCCAGATCAATTCTAAAATGTCAGCAGTCCCACTATAAACAGGGGTGCCTTTTCAGGTCTGTATGGTCAGTTGGGGAATAAATGCCCAATACTGCAGTGACTATTTGGTAGCTACTTCATTTCTCACAACCCACAGTTAGCCCTTAATTAGTCCATAACTAGTCACTGCTGGCAGTGATTAATACGGTGAACTGCCACTCAGGAGATACTATTTCCCTTGGACTTCTGCTGTTGTGTCTATATGGACAATAAACACTTCATAGTAAGGACTGTGTGGAGACCATCCACCTATCTTCAGGTTTTGCACCTATTTCTGTGGCAATGTTGTTCAGGATCAGTTCTGCAGGACAAATTAATGTTTTAAATTACATCTCCCCTAAGCATCAGCTCAAGGGACTGTTCATGGCAAACTTACAAGTCTTTCAATTTGTCTACAGGAAGATGAGGAACATGACTGCTTGTAAATAACAGGTTTGAGGATTATAAATCATCCCTCTGCTCCCATCCGTCTGTCCCAGAGACTCTGAAGCTAAAAATGCACAGCTCATTACCACATAGTTGCTACTCAGCCAAGTTTCAAACAGCATTAATATGCATCTTCATGTGCTGGTGAGAGATGAGGTCAGCGAGTTCAACCCTGTGCTGTGCAGGGCAGAAGCAGCACTGATAGCTGGTAGAGAGCCTTCGCAGGTCTCATGTGTGCTGAGCACAGCTTCTCCTGCTAAACTGCTCCCCTCAGCTCAAGGGCTATGCACATGAGAGCAAGAGACACTCAGTTTAACCCAAACCCAGTACGGGACTCGGAATGAACTTACTGTCCTGCCTTTTCTTCTAAGCCCTCCGGAGAAAGGACCTTGCCCAATGGGTACGACAAATCCCTAGGAGAGAAATCACTGCACCACCAGTCAGAGGGATCCAAAACAAGGCCACTCGTGTCCAGCTGTGCTGCAAGTTTCCATTCAAGCAGAGACATACACTTCCCCTTTTGGTGGTGATGGCTGTACAACTTTTATTTACTTCCTTCCAAAATGCACTGAGGCTTAGCATATTGATTTGTGTTGGGGAGAGGGCAGAGCAGACACCACCAGACGTGCAAAGCAGTATTTAGCAGACACAGGTAAGCAGCTGAGTGATGGGTGATACAGCAACACTTGCAAGTAAATAATAAATCTGTCTCATCTGTGATGCACGTTGCACAGCAACTATTTCCTTCCCCTCCACATAGATGCTGCTGAAGAATAGTGGCTGGCAACGTGCTCAGCGACCACCTTGCCCCTCAACATGGGACAGCAATGTGGAGCCCCACTGCACTATCTTGACTTTGAAGAATATTATAGTAGCTCTAAAGCTCTCAGACATTAAGAAACCATTACTCACTGTCTCCTCAGAGCTGATGGAGCCCTCGCCCTATGTGTTCTCCATTTAACAAATGTCACTGATTGTTTTACAACACACTCCGCTGAGGAACAGAAGAATCTTTCAATCCAAACAGAACTGCAATAGATTTAAACAGTCAGAAGCACTGGAGAGCAAAGCAGTTCTGCAGGCTAAGGTCAGGGTAACAAGCCCTGAGAGAAACTGCCCTGAACAAAAGGACTTCTTTTGTTTTTCTGGCAAATCTTGCCTGTCCCTTGAAGCCAGTCACAGGCAGCTGCACAGCAGACCCAGCAGTAAGGCCATGATGTGTTCAACATGATGCAGTAAGTCTGTAGCAGGACTAGGGCTCACATGCTCCAGCTCTTGACCAGCTGAGCAGTGCTTTATGTGATGAGCTCTCCATACTGCTATATCCTCGTTTCACTGGGGTAAAACCATAGGCCAGCCATGGGATGCAGGCCATTAACACCTCTGAGTCAGCCAGGGCACCTGATCTGAGTTGGCTCATAGGGGCATCCCATACCACGAATGTTATGCAGGGGGACATTTGTTGAGGGCAGAGTTGTTGTTACTGTGCTCCTCCTCCTTAAATCATTTTTCATTTCAACACATGGATGTCCTTCCCTTTTCCTGATCCCTCTTCTCTGCTGGGGAGGGGTCATCAGGTGATAGAGCAACTGCTATAGTTCAGCCCCAGTGATGGGCTAAATGTAGACATGCCTCCAAAGTGCTCAAGGTAGGAGAAGAAGTAAACATGAGGCTGACAAGCAGCTTCCCACGCAGACAGCACCCACTCAACCATGCTGTTGTTTCAACTTCCATACAGTGAGCGATTTAGTTGACATGAAATCATCATCATTTAGAGCAAATATGAACACCTCCCCAGGAAATAATGTGTAAGTATACAAACTTAGTCAGTGGTAATTATGAACATACATTCTGTTAATACTGCAAAGGATAATTAATAATTGTACTCCTCTTAATACTGAAAAGATGCTACATAATAGCTAAGGTTTTGTTGGGGGTTTTTTTAATCTGGACTCAACAAGGATAAAAAGGCACAGCAAATTTACATTACCATTAAAACTTCTATCCCTTTGCACAATGGATTTAGTATTTTTATCTAAAGATAGTATGTGTTCCTGTTCTTCTGAAGCCATCCATTCCTTGTCTATAGTTAATTACTTTACATGAGAGATGCTTGAAAATTATTTCCCCCATGTGGAAAACTTGGATGAAAATGAGAACATTCTGGTTTGCAATCAAAATTCTCAGTAGAAAACTGATGGGTTTTTTTTTTTCTCTTTCTCCTCAACTGTGCAAAACACTGTATTAAAAGTTGTGAGGTTTGGTTTTCTATCAGTTCTATCAATTCTCTCTATTGTTTGTTTGCTTGGGTTTTTTTTCCAAAGAAAGCAGATGCCCTCCATGAGTTGCTTTTTACTATGTCAGAACTAAAATTTTCTTGGCCTAAACCACACACTGCACCAGTCCCTGTGCTACCACAGCTAGCTAGTGCATGATATCACTGACAGTCATGTTTTCAATGCTGTGACGCTGCGCCTCACACCAATACGCCAGGCTCTGCTCATCAGGACAGGCTCTGCGAAGGGCAGCTGAACTTGCAGAACCAGACCCAGAGACAAGGGTACACAATGTTTTTGAACACACCTCCTTGTTCCTTCAGGGTTGTGCCAGAAGCAGTTTGGCAATTCTCAACGCTATTTTCTGGAGCAGTGATTCTTGACAATCACAGCTGGGACAGACTTTTTCACCTTTTACCCTGGGACCAAACAACCTTCTCCCAGGCCTTCTCAAAGCCATCCATTTGTGAAATGCTGTGCAAAAGGGGCACAGAAGGCAGGAAGAATTTGGATGCTGTTCCAGCCCTAATGTAATAACAGAGGTGCTGCTCAGGAGCGATGTACTCTGTGTCCCTCAGTCCCTCCAAGATCCCAATTAATATGATTCCATTAACTTCAAAAGGTGTGCTAAGTAGTAATGCTCTGGGCCATTAATTCCAACAACGTCAGCATGCTCTTGCTATGACATTTGCCTTAATTAGTACTATAACCCACTACTTGACTGCAAGCTATGCAAGTAATAATTCATAGGCAAGTCCCCCATAAACAGAACTTTGGGTGCTCTCTACCTGAAACTGCACAAATTGGTACATGCAAAAATAATGAAATAGGGGCACAAGATTTAAAACATTTGAAAGGTATTTAAAAAGATGACACCAGAGTTACTGTAACTCTTTGAGCCTCAATAACCCCCTAGGGGTCGGTTTGGCTTCAAAACTGATGGTTTATGATGCTCTTCAGAGATCCACCAAAGAGCAATAGACTGCAGAAAGTGTCTCTGGATGACATTAGTCTGCAGCAAGCCCTCAATACTTTGTGCAGTCTTTACATGGGTTAGACTGAGATGAGTTTGGTCCCCTGAAAATGAAAAGCAAGGTCCTCACCCACCCTGAAAACAGTCCCCGAACTACTCAGATTGCCTGCTGTCAGAAATCAGTATGACATGTGTACCTTTGTTTCTGCCACAGTGGCAAGAAGATTGTCCTTGGGGAGATAACCCTTAGGAGGTATTTGGCATTTAGAATGGGACAAGTGCTTATACTCTGGAAGGACACACCCCTGGAAAGAGAGAAAAAAAACAAAACAGTCCAAATTTCCCCACAATTTCATAGTTTCCCTTTCTTACAGAAGGGAAGTGAGGATAAATGGGACCCAAAAGGACCACTGTAATATGAAATAGGTGAGAACCACCTGGTATACAGGGAAAAAGGAAGCCCAAGCCTGTCCAGCCACCAGGCACCCACATACAGGGTCTTTTCACCCATCTCCTGCAGCAGCAGCAAACAGAGCCCTCGTCTTTATACAGGTTTCACAGGCCAAAGGATTAGGATACCTTACTTCATGTTAGGATCCCTTAGCTCACTTTCCCCCACACTTTCTAAAATTTGAGAAGTACTAAGTACTGAAAACAGTCAGTAAAGTAAATGCCAATCTAGGCAGTGTTTTCCAAGTGAGACAACTGCAATCAGCTTAGGATAGAAAGAGCTGATGGTGCCCTCTAACATCCAACTCTTGAGATCGGTACCTTTTGGCCAGAAGCTATTCAAGGTAACATCTCCCAAGAACAAGCAGTCTTGCTAAAGGGCCAGACCTCCAGCAAAGCATGCTGGAAAGGTATCAGCACAAGAGGGCAACGATGCCAGTGGGTATGAGCCAAAGAGCAGAAAGGTGTAGGCTGATGGAAGGGCACTGGGTATTGAGTAAAGACAAAGACATAATGTAACCAAAGAGTAACCAATGACATCATGTCCTTCAAAGATGGTTTGGTTGGTATTAGCTCTAGAAAGTAAGAAAGATTCAGAAGCATAGTGTGTCTTCTAAGTGTTATCTCACTCTCCACCCAGACATGACAAACAGATGTTGCTGGTAACAATCCCTCTTGTAGCTAAATGAGATAACACAGATGGTTGAGGGATGCCAAAAATACTGTTCCCAGACCACTTACTCCTTGTTTTTCCAGATAAGACTGCCAAGAAGAGAGGCACTGACTGCCAGCTAGAGTTTCTGAAGGCAGCATTACTCCAGAAAGAATTCAGATGAGACCAAACCACTCATTTCCCCCAGGACTTCATTTTCCTCAGCAGGAAAGAAAATGTAATACAACCCTGCAGGCCTTTGACACTGAAGTCTGAAGATCTCAGTCTGATCTCTATTACATTCATGTAAATCAAAACCTCCCTGTGCCACAGAGTCGGCGACATTTCACCGCTGTGGTATAAATAAGGCCCCAGAAATCACCTTCTCTGATACACATTCTGAAAGGAGATGGAAGATGTCTTGATAATAATTCACTGCTCCTTTCCTCACATATGACTTACCCAACTGCTAGAAGAAAGAAATGAGGTCTTGAGGCCAAAGGGGAGGTCTCTGCTGGTGCAGTAGATGGAGTAGGTCTTCCCCATAGCAGACCAGTGCAAATTCACAGGATGAAGAGGTTATCTGAGACGGTACATGACATTAGTCACCCACCTCTGTGCCACAGCACTTTGACTTCCTGTTACCAGCTCAGTCTCCTGCCTTATCACCAGCTTCACAACCTATGAATGACATGAAAGGAACCTAAGTATGCCTGGAGTCTGGGTCAGCAATCTTGCACCAAACCATCCATAGCACAAAACCCCAATGCACAAGCTTATTGGCCAAGGATGGCATCCACCCCACCAGACTGACACCACCCCTGTGCCAGCACCTTTCCTACCAAGACCCTGAGAGTCTCAGTGATTCTGTTCATTCCCCAGCTTTCTGCTAAAGGCAGATTGAGAAACAGCACAGGAAAAAAACAAACAAACAAACAAACAAAACAAACAAACAAACACACACAAAAAAAAGAAACTGTTTGAACCAAGCTAAGTGGGATGTTTGGCATTCTGCAAATATCAAGGGATCAGACATAACCATCCTTTCACACTGATGCAGTCACAAGCAGTTGCTCTCAGTAGGTCTGAAAAGCAATGTAAGACAGCAGCCATCAGCAGGTTAAAGGAAATAAGCAAAAGACATGGGCATCATCCAAATAATTGCTCCAGTTCCAGTGTGTTCAATGCTAGAAATAGCTCAGACTGAGGTTCAAGCCACAGGATTTCCAAACAGCTCCCTGACCCCTCACACTTCAGGAAAGCTGAGACTGGCTTTTGTGGCTTGACTCTTATTGCCAAAGACTTTTTTTTCTCAGGGTCTGGTCCAAGTCTGTGGACTATGCAGCCTGCAGGACCTAAAAGCTGCTGCAAACCACCCAACCTCCCCTTGCAAGTGTGAGGCTGATTTCCCAGCAAGGCAGGCCATTTAATGCCACTCATGCTTCAAGTGAAAAGGTTGTGTAGCTTTTTTTAAGTTCTCCTCCTACTGTCTTCTGCTGGGGAGAGGAGAAAAGTGAAGAACCACTGTCTCTCCTCATTAAACGTAGGACCAAAAGACAGGCTCAGTACCATCATGGGTCAAATCTCTAATGGCTGGTTAGAAGAACCTGCAGCAAATCTCTATCCAAGCTCAATAACAGCTCCTGGGCAAACCCACTCATAAGCATCAGGAAATTCAGCCTGGATTCTGATGAGGATGGCAATGGCCCAACATCACTCTGGAAACACCCCATCTGCTGAGAAGACAGTCACTAAACAGGTGTGCCACTTGTTTCAGACACACATAGCTGGCTCTGGAAGATGTCAGCTCTCATATAAACTAGTCACTATAAAATGGGACAACCCAACACCAGGGGTGGAAAAAAAAAGGGGGAAAAAAAAGGAGGAAATAATATGAGAGGCTTTTCTTGGTTCATGACTGGAACAGCTACTGTCATTTAAATTTTATTAGGAAGGATTAAAAGGAGCCTTGGAGTGAAACTGCTGTGATGAAGTGGTCCCAGGATCTCTATAACTGTGATTGGCACCATACTGATGCATCAGCCTAACAAAGTTATGACAGTTATTACACCGGCCCTAAAACAGACCCTTCAGCCTGAGGCAAAATAATAAAAAATGGGGAAGAAATCTCCAGAACAGAGGACAACTCAATCCAGTTGACATTTACCTCAGCGTTTGTTTTGCGGCGATGATGTGGACACTCAACACTGCCAAACCTGTGCATGGATGACTCTTCTCATAGATGCCTATAGTCTGCCTGTAGGTGAGGCTTGGGGCACAGCTGGTCAATGCCTGCCCTCCCCTGTGGAAAGGAGATACCCAGGAAACAGGAAGAAAGCAGGGTGAGAAGCCTCTCATTGGGTCAGTATAATGCCTGCTTTGCTCACACAGTGGCTGTTTCTGCCCCCTCAGAATAGCACTGCACCAGGCCCTGTGAGTCAGGCTTACTACTCACCAAGCAGGGCCTCTGGTCTTATACCCATCACCACCATCATCCATATGTATGGAAGCAACAAAGGGTCTTTGGGCTGGTGGTACCACTCAGAACCGCCTGGAGAGAGCTGTCACTTGGAAGTCACAAATGCCCATCCCCACATCACCAGCCCTCACAGTGCAGCTGTAAAAATCTCAGTCTCTGCAGACTGCTGCTTTGAAATCTCTGCCTGCCCTCAAGATACCTTTTGACAGATGCAACCTACTCACTGACCACATTACACCACACATCTGAGCATTATCTCTGGCCCCAAGAGACACTGGCTGCATAAGCACAGCTAACAAACAGAAGCATAATGAGCCCTTCTCACCACCCCAAACTTGAAGGTGATATCTCTTTTTAATAATAGGGTATTTGGAAGGATTTATAGGTTCTGGTTGTCTCAGTACAAAAATGACAGCATCAATCAGAGCCAGACAGCAGAGGAGGAAAGAAATATACCTGCTAGGTGAGGGGAATGCTGATGTAAGGCACAGGCAGCACCTGAGGCTTGTGCCTGTACATTCCAGCCTAGCAAGAGGCATGGTAGCTAGCTGCAAAGACAGAAGAAAAAGAGCATTTTGCATCCCAAGCAAAACTGGCTTATATTTTTGGACAGTCCATTTGGTTCCATCCCTTCCTGTCTCAGGGACTTTACCTGCTGCTTACATAAAATCACAGGACCTCACCAGCCAAAGAGGCTTCTCCCAGGTCTACCTGCATCCCACAGCCCCTCACTGCTGCAGAGGTGGTAGACACAGAGTGCAGACCACTGCTAACTAAAAGCCTTGTGATTCCTTCACCAATTTAAAGGCCAAATTCACCAAGGTAAAAAGATTTATTTTCTTGTTCAGAGGTTGGAAAAAAGGAGGGAGTCAAGTTGCAATAGCTGCATTCTTTAAAGACACCTTGACAAAACAACAGTACTTTGAGGCAACCAAAGACAGGCAAGCACATGATAAACCAGTGTTGCAGTAAGCACATCCTGAACAATATTGCATGTGAACTCTTGACAGTCTGGGGTACTAGGTTATCTGTCAACGGAGTCAACTGGCAATCCACACTGTATCTGCACTACTCCACCACCCTTTCCCTCCCTACACATGGCCAGTGCGGAAGATATTGTGTGAGAACAAGGAAAGTGATGCTCTGAAAAAGGTCACAAGATTGGAGAGATCCTTTGTTTTCAAAGTGTTTGATCTGCAGAGCCAAAGCAGAAAAGGAGTCTTCTCATCCAGTGGGATTATTTTAATTCAGATTCACCCAGAGGGAACTGTTTAATTTGAGCAGGTCAGGGGTTCAGCCTGCTCCGTGCTCACCCAGCTCTTTAACAGATAATACCTAATTCAGTTTGAAAGTGAACTTATGCTCATTTATTTTCAAAGATTTCCAGCAAGTCTTCTGGGCAATGCTCCCAATTTAGAACTTATCTGGAAACTAAAGAAACCTTTTGAGTTGGAGTTTAATTGTCCTATTGCATTAGCTACTGAATGCATGTGAACACATTGTACAGTAAATCTTGTGTTTCACTCCTGTGGCTGCTCTACTGAAACAAGCACTGTGCAGGAAATGGGTTCTCAACCCACAGGGATTTTTGCAACTTTGAAAAATCCTATTTTAGAATAAAAACAAGGCCTCTCAAATCCTTTCTGGAAAGAAATGCACATATAGCCCAGCAGCTAGGTGGCTATCAGCTGGGACAGGGTGAGACTCTTCAAGTCCAGGTTGACTTCTCAGCAGTTCTCATGCAAGTAGGTTACCATGCATGCCACCCTATCTGCTGCTGGAACTTCACTGCACTCCATAAATATCACAGCTTCAGCCAAACCATGACTTGAACCCAGCTTTCTCAGGGCTAATAAATACTTCTTTTCTACAAAATGAAATAGTCTCAATAGAACAAGTTGATTAAAACCTGTCCCAAAATATTCATGAACCTGATTCTGAATAAAACCACTGACATTAAATAGAGCCTTTGCTCACAGTTTAACTTTTAGGTACTTTTAGGTGCTGCATATATTGTTTTAGGAACATAGCTGCCAGAATCACAGAACTGAACGATATTCAGCAAGAGATAACAGGATGTTTGGAGCACTTTTGCGGGAGGATGGATGGCACCAAAGCAAAAGGACTGTGGCCCGGAGCAAGTTAGAACCAGTTTATGCTTCAGTAATCAACCAGTGGATGCAAAGAGCACGCACAGGGCCAAGGTTTACTGCAGGACATTGTGAGGAAGACTATAATTTGCCACTAGAGACCACCAGTGGATCACCAGCTCATTTTGGACTATAGAATGGAGCATGTGTTGTCATACTAATGAATATATTAATTACTTGAAGAAAGTTATGTAACTATGCTAATGAAACCTTGGGAAATCTACTGAATATGTATAATGATTCTCTATATAAAGTGCTTGACTTTGGAATAAGGTGCACTCACCTTTGTTAAACTCTTTGTGTGTGTGCCCAGAGCTGCAATAAAGAAAGAGTACCTCCTCCTCCTGGTACCCCAAACCCAATCTCAGGAGGTTTTCTGAAATTTTGGTATCAAACCCGGTACATGATGTTGGGATACATTCATCCAGGCTCACATGCACAGTGTCTCACAGCTCCTGCCACACAGATGAATGCTGCAACTCCCATGCTATGCACTGCCGTAGAGCACGTAATTGTTTCTCTGTATGTCCTCGATCCAGAGTTTAATCAAAACCACCTCTCTTTTGAGAAGTGTTTTCTGAGCAAAACCATTTTGTCAAAATATTTTCAGCCATTTCAAGTGCAACAGCTCAAACCCATTTGTTGCATTGTGCATACCGTGCAATTTAGGAAATCAATAAGTAATCTTTGCCTCTGTTGCTAGTTATAGTAAGAAACTGCTGCTGCAGACACACCCTTCTTCTTTCTATGTGCTTTTAACAACAGTTCTGCCTTCGGCTTCTCTTTGCTTCCATGCACTTTGCGGATACCCTGGTGAGCAAAGTCAGCATCTCATTTATGGGAAAGATGAGGCAGAACAAAAAAGAGGGCTGAAAACACATCTCTCTTGCAGAAGGAAAAGTTGAAGTCTCTGTCACTCTACAGGGCAAACCGAGTATACAGCAAAGACTCTCTCTTTCTTTTGGTAACAGCCTTGGTGAAATCCTGCCCCAGAAAGCCAGCCAGGAGTGCAGAAGGATATTGTGAGCAATTGGGTTAACAGAGTAAAGTCCCAAATGGTACAGGGCTGAGCATGTCACCCTGTGCTCCGCAAACTGCAGCTGATCCCCTCCAGCCCTGCAGAACAAGAAAGCCTGCCCAGCACCTCCCTTGTAGCCAGCACACACCTTTGCAAAGCTGATGTCTTGGATTTAGCTTTGCTTTCAGTGCCACTGCATGGCCAGCCTGGGGACTGGCATGTGCTCCACCAACCTTGCACCTGCCCACTGCAGCAGTGGTGTGACAGATGTGCTCATCATCAGTCACTGCCACATCAGGGGCATACAGGAGTGCAATACAGCATGCAAGAGAGACTCCTTCTTCATGGACATCCACAATTTGACAGATAATCCGGGCTTTGAAGATGATGTCATACATGTTTTTTCAGACATTTTATCACTCTTGATCCTAACAGAAGGATGCCTCAATTTCCTCATCAGCACACTCAGACATAGTAACCAAGCACTCTCCCTCAGTTTAAAAAAAAACAAACACCAAAACCAAACCAAAACAAAAGCAGCATTTCCCAACATAGAGACCTCACAGTCACCACCAAATCTTGGGGAATAGTTGCAGCATTTTCTCCCTCTTCCTCCAGGGTTTTAGGGCTCACCACCAAACTAACAGATAGACAGGATATTCCTGTTAGGAGTCTTTTTGTAAGAAAATCTAGCTGCAATTCAAACAGTTTAGAACACAGCATGAATACAACACATCTTATTTTAACTGGAAACAGTTTCAAGCTTGCACTGTTTGTCTTAGAAAGCAGGTCTCCCTCCCAGGGTCATTCAAGTTACACAAAGCTCTGTGTCAGAACAGGTATGTAGAGGAAGAGGATGAGCACTTTCTACTCTAGAGGAAAAGCAAAGTGGGCAGCCCTGATGGGGAATGCCTCAGTATCTTACAGCCCATACAGCTGAGGAGCTGTAGGGTACAGCCACCAGTTTCAAGTAGTTCTTTGGCTAGAAATCGCTACCACTCCGCTCTGCGTTCCTCACCAAAGCACAAGCCAAATTATTCCTGCAGGTGAGAGCTGCTGCACACTGTAACTCTGAGATAAGAAAAGTGTCAGGGAGTCCTTTCATCAATCCTGGATTATCATGACAAGAACCTGGAGCTTTGGATGATGGCTGAGAAAAAAGGAGGGGGCAAAAAAAACCACCAAAAAACTGTCATAATCGATAAAGCAGGCTGACCTCAGTTTGAGGCTTTTTACAGTCAACACTGAGCCTTTCACTTCTCCATGTCACATAAAATATCTCATTTTCCTCTCTAGAAATTGTGGTGATTTAAGTGAGCCACACTTTTGACAAAATGTGTCACATTTTATTCTGAGCCTGTCAGAACAAAACCTTCCTTGGAGAAGTTCTCCCTCTTCTTTTTTGGCCCAAACAATTCACTGAACTCAACCCAGATTCCCTTTGCATTCTGCAAAGCTGTATTTTCCAGCGAATTAAGTAGTCCTCAAAAGCAATTCCCCCTGTGCTGGTGACCTCTACCCTTTTTCCTTTGATGCAATAAGTAATAAAAGACAACTAAGCAAGAATAAAACACTCCTTTACCACTACACAAGTGACTCCACATTTGACCAGTTTTCCATGTCAGATACAGGCTCCTCAGGCTTTCAGAGACATGAAGCTCCTCCAGAAAGAAAAAATTAAATTTCACTACAGTCACATCAAACTAATGTCAAGACAAAAGAGATCCCTTGCATTGCAACTCTCTGCTTGCACTACAGAACACCCTTGAGAGGAAGAGATTTATTTCTACAGTTTCCTGATTTGCAACAGAAGTACCACCACAGGGATTATTGCATGGAAGAATCATTAGGAGAAATACCAGAACTGTACCTCAAAGCACTAGATATGACAACAACAACTGCATTTTTGCAAGATGTCATCCCCACATCTAGTGAAAAACAGATCTTGGAGAAGAAACCTTACAGTCTATGAAGACAGCTGTGAAGATGCAATGGGAAGTATTAGTCCTTTTCAAATGCAGAAAGAGGCAGTGACTCCATTACATTCATTCCGCATTCCCACAGCTGAGGACCAGAAGCTTATCTAGGCCAGACTTTCCTTCTTAATGTGTATTAGATGAGAAGCCATAACTCACTTGTGTAAATCTCCCATTTCTGACTGGTTACTATTAAGACTTTCTTCATTGCCTCCCTCAATGCTGGCTGCCTCCTTCATGCAGAGTAGCCATCAGGGCAAGGATGTGTGAACAAGATTCTATTTTGATCCACCTGATAAAAGCCATGGAAAACTCTCAAGGTTGATCCTGCATGAACTGAGGGAACAAGGATGCAGCACAACTTGCCTAGTTCTAACTCCTACAGCTTTGTGATCTCAGAATGATTGCTAAATTGTGTTCCCCAGAAGCCTAGCTTCAGTCTGTGCCCTCCTCCTCAGGGTGGTGGTGAACATGGAATTCAAGAGGCTAAATGCAAATAGTAAGGCCAGTATTGAATACTTACCCAGCCTCTGTGGACATGCTTCCATAGATAGGCACAGATACACCAGCCCCAAGCTCTGACCTGCCTGGTGCAAGCCAAATCCTTCCTGGAAACATGAGGCAGTTAGCACAGCACTGGCCACCCTTGCTCATGCTGAGGTACCAATTCAGTCCTCGCAGCTTGTGGGCACAAGTTGTGTATGTGAACAGAGCACACATCCCACCAACTTCACCCAGGCAAGTGCTCTTCCTGTGGCTTTTTGCCAGAAACAAGATTTACACATTTTGTTTCCTGCTTTCTAATAATAAGCTTTCTGCTGGGGGAAGCAAGTTGAAGTAGTCCCAATGACGTAAGGACCATGTGGCATCATAGTGCAAGCACAAAATCTTGTGACATGTGCACTTGGCAACCAGCAGCCAGCATGTTTTTTCAGCAGTGGGCAAACATGAGGTACCACGCTGCTTTCTCTGCCCCTGAACTGAGGTGTTTGAGAAACACATGCCCATGATTACTGAGTATGGAAAGAGAGGGGAGAACAAATCCAAACCACAGCATTTCTGGCTGTCTGCCCCCACCTCTGACAGCTGCTGCCTCTTGGCAGCGAGGAGGGGCTCCCAGACAGAGGAGACAAGTCAGGCTGCTCCTGAGCCCCATTTTTCACCATAGCTCTACCCACACAGGTAGCCGTACTTTGAACTGTTCATCCCAGCTCTAGGGCAGGTATTTCATCACAGTGCTGAGCTTGGGCCTGAAGTGCGTGGGGTGGCCAGAGCGACAGGGCTTGCTTCAATGGAGGCAGCAAGCATAGGGCAGGAACAGGCATGAAAGCAGCTCTTCGCCGACGCTCACTGCATCTTCAGCCCCGGGATCCGCTGCTCTCCAGGCCCCTCTCGAGTTCTCCTTTGCTCCCCACCGCACTGCTCCCTCAGCAGTACTCGGCGCTGCGCTGACGGCTTTCTGCCCCCTCCGCAGTGCGAAGGAGCCCAGAAGATGGCGCCGGCCTCTCAGCCATCGCCGGCCTCCTTCCGTGACGGCGAAGCCACGGGGCTGGTGGGGCGGACGGGGCGGACGAGCATCTGTGGGGTGTCGAGTTCAAATACGACGTAGGAAAGCTCCCTGCCCCCGGGACAGCGATTAAAATAAACCAGACCCTTGCCGTGCGGCAGGGGAACAGGAGCCATCGCCCACGCGGCTTTGGCTGCGGGCAGTGGTGTGAAAGCCGCCCGCGACCGGCAGCCGCCTGCGGGACGTGACCCTGCCATAGCTGACTGGCACTAAAGCGCCTTCCCACCGCTCCTCGCCCGCCTGCAGCGCCCCTGCAGAAGCTGGAGAGCCCAAGAGAGCGCTTAGGGACAACTCCGACCCCTCCCTAGCGTAGGCCGCCTACAGCCCCGCCTGCCCTAGGCCGGGCTCCTCAGCCCCACTGGCGTATGATTAGGGGAAACAGGAAAATACCTGAAGGAAAACACCAGTTTCTGGTATGGCAGCCTTCAGCAGCCAGGATTAAACCGTGATCTCCTGAAACCGGGACATTTGCAGCCCTCAGAATAAATTTCCTACCAGCAGACTGAGCAGTCCAGGGAAGCAGTTGTGAGGCAGCCTGTGGACACCTAAGCCTGGACCTGCAGCCAGGAGGATATTTATCTTTCCTTTGGACTGGGCTCCAGAGGAGTAACATGCCCTCCCTAGCGCTGTCCACAGTCGTCACTACATTTAAGTCTTTAAATCACCACTGAGGGATTGCCAAACACTTTCACTGCCAGACTGGGGATTTCAGGCTGTGGCAGGAGTTCTGCCAGGGAAGGTTTGACGTCACGGCTGGGACTAGGTGCTTGCGACAGACGTCAGGGAATGCTGGAGAAAACATCTGCTTTACAAGCACCAAAAAAGGCATCACAGATTTGGTGTGTTTGGTGGGTTTTTTTGTTGGTTTGTTTTGTTTGGGGTTGGGTTTGTTTGGGGTTTCTTTGTTTTACTGGCTGGTTCTGTGGCAGTGTTTTTCTTTCACAGCTGCTGTTGGGAGGGCAGTCCTTGGAACACATGGCAGTCTGGTGGAACTGATGAAGGAAATACTTCCCTTCAGGGCCTACTGTCATCTCACCCATACATAGATGAACACATACAAATCAACAGTGATGCCTGGCTTTTTAGCAGCACTAAACAAGATGAACCAAAACATCAAGGGGGCTTTTAAAAGGTGAGTCAGAGATCCCAAACACCAGTGGTCTTCAAAGACAACAAAACTGGGCAACTGCCTAGTCTGGCACCTGGCCCAAGTCCCAAGGCATGTTATCTCTCCTGAAGGAGCAAGGCAAGGGAAAGTCCTTGAGTGGGAGCTGGTGAGAAGCAAGGTAGCAAAGCTTACAGTCATGGCTCTGTGAAACTCAACAGGAATCAAGTCCACCAGATACAGGGCACACACAGCTGCCATCTAGGTGTTTGTACAACTGTTGTCAGAGTTGCCCTGGGGGAAATACCTTCTGTGGGAGATGTTTTTTTAAAAAATACACTGTTTGGTTTTATTCTCTTTTCTTTTTTTCTGTCCCTGTTAAGTAATCAGCTGCATCTTCAGTGTCTTGGTTTAAAGTGTCTGGTGGCACTCAGGTAGTCTAAGAAATCTGTCAGTAAAAGGTCCTGCTGTGGGCTGCTCTGTAAAATAACCTTGGGAAACCCTTTGAGCTCACTGAGTCCTAATCAATACCAACACCAGCTCTCATGAGGCTGGATCCCAACCCAAGCCTCAAAGGATGTCTCCACTCTCAGCCTGAGGTTGTGGAAAAATGATCTGCCTTCCATGACAAACTGTAATTGCTCAAGGCAAAAAAAGCATGCAGTATGCAAAAATAACAGATTTAAGAACATTGTGGCCCCAAAACAAATTGCTTCAGATTTCCTTGCAAACCAAGAGACCAGGGAATCAAATGCTGCACCATCTCCTGTCTCACACACACAAACATCCCAGAGCTGTGTGCTGAAACACCAGCTTTAAGAAAAGTTATATATACTCTTAGCCAGCATGCAAATGCAGCTCTTTGTAGAAAGACAAGCTGCTGGAAAAAGGTATGTCTCTGCAGGAACTGAATCTTAAGTAAAGGTTTGCTTAGAGAGGGTACAAACTAGACTTGAGGTCAGTCTGGTCAAATAGGTTGAACTGTTAGGGGTGGCAGGTTAAGGCTTTTGGAAATCTTCAAGTACATGAAATGCAAGTATTTTCTCCAGGTGGCGTGTCTTTTAATTGCAATTTAAAAACCAAAAACTCCTGCTTGGATTTAAACTACTTCTTTGCTGGGGAGCAGTTCTGACTCTATCTCAGGCATGTCCAGGCACCAAAACCTTCAGGACAGGGAATGCTCTCAGGTCCTTTACACTCTTCCTCACTGACAGCCCAGCTGTGCTAGTGCATAGAGGTGAATGGTCCTGGTGGCAATTATTAGAAGAGGGAAGTGAAGCAAGACCAACCAAACCACAGCAGTCATACAAAATAAGCTGAGAAAGGGGACTGCAGATGTCATTGTGCCTATATCTAATCCCCGTGTAAATTACTTTTCCATGCCCTGAAGAATGCCACTTGGATATTTGTAAATTCTTATTGTCATTTTGGTCACATGGAAGTCAGTTAGAATTTTGCAATTAATTTAAATAATGGCCAGATTTTAAAAGCCATGTTACTATCCTGAGGCATTTAAAGCTGTTGTAAATGAGAAATTAAATTTATCAACCATTTCTCTCTCACACTGAACAAGTGCCTTTCACTGAATAACTGCTGTGCAACAGTTGTCTTAATCTTGTTGAAGTCGAGACCAGAATCTACAGCACCAGATGCTCTTTCTTCAGAGCTGTCTGTATCTCAGCACACACACACACACAAAGGAGTTAACAGCAGGCCTTGCAGACACGTTCTTTTATCTTAACACAGCTAATACATTACCAGCTAATTCCTGGAAATTCAAGGTAGCCAGGTCTCAGACCCTGCTCACACATGTTGTTTATGATAAGAAGCCACACTTATGTACTTATGCACCTGCTTGTGAGTGTGACTGACCAGGTAAAATGGCTTCCTGCTTGAATACAACCTGACCATCTCGTTTCCTCCTAGCCCAGTGCTGGCCAACTGTAAGGCTACCTCTCCAAAGAGCTATTTTGGTGTTGCCCATCACTAACAAACAGCCATCACCCTCTCGTCTTGGGGAGGCTGCATTGTGTCTGGGGATGAGTAAATTTTATGCTCTCCATACAGGGCCTCACAATTAAATGCTTAATTGTATCATACCCTGAAAGCCTCAGATAAAGCCATTTGAGAAAGCAGTGCTCAATTTTCCAGTTGTTTTGTTGTTTAAGAACTAGAAATGTTAAAAGCAAGAACAAGATTCTAGGCAGACAGTGTCTCGATGCAAATTGCCAGAGATACACATTTAATACTAAATTGTCATTAACCCTGTGTACAGCTTCACAAAGCAGAATAATACAAAATAATCTGAAATTGTGTCCTTGCCTTTTCAATAGAAAGACTGGGATTGTTTGAAACAGCTCCCAGTGAGTCATTTTGGGCCACAGATAAATTGCTTCTGCCTCAGGGGAGCTGACTCTCCTTTGTCATATGCAACAGTAGCAATCATATATCCCTGGTTTGCTTTTTATCATTGATTTTGTGACTTTTCCATGTAAATCCAGATAGATACAAGTCTGGAATCTCAGTTTGGCAGGGTGGCCCAGGATCAGAGTCCAGACATTTATGCACCCACCCTGAGCTTCAGCACAGCCAGACCAGTTTCGTTCAAGACGAATGGGGAGCAATACTTACTTTTTGCTGAGGTGGGTTAGTCAGCACAGCCTCGCCTAATCCTACTCACCCACTCTTTGTTTGTGACTCAAACATTTCTGTTTTATGCTTTTTCTTTCCTCATGGATGGTACTGCCGGAGGCAGAGAGACCATGCAGCTGGGTGGGTTATGCCCTGACAGGACTGTGCGCTTGGATTTGTGACTAACTCAGGCCCGGAGGGAAAAGGGCTACCTGATGTGGTTCCCATGCCTTGTCTCAATTCTGAGAAGCTCTTTCTTTGTGCTTTGAAAGTGGCACCTTGAGGAAGATGAGGTCTTGTTCCCTTTTGTCAGAAGAGACACAGCAATAATGTAAAATACACCTACATCAACTAGATCAATGTAAAGCAGCTGCATGACGAGTAGGGTGAGTCCTGCCGGCTGGCTATGGACACGGGACCTATTGCAGTTTAATGTTTGCAAGGAAACAATGTGGTATGCTGCAGAGTTGCTCCAGGATGACTGATGAGAAGGACAGAGGGAGACCAGGAGAGGTCACACAGGTGCCCCATTTCTCTTTTCACTTCATACACCATCCAACTACACACCATCATGCAAGGTAACTCAGGTGCTTCCTTGTGGCCCAGCCTGACTTCAGCATAGTCATGCTTTTAGAGAAAGTACCTGATGTAAGGTCCTCGCCAGTGAGACTGAGACATAAGAGTTGTTTCCACCTCTCCCAGCTGGAAGGAGTGGAGCAGCTATATGCACTGCAAAGGTGCTTTTATTCTTCCCCTGATGCAGTGGGAAGGTGAAGGGAAGGGAGATCAGTGGTTTATGCTAAGGAGGCCTCAACACACAGAGGAAGGAGTAGCAATGTATTATCACTTCCCCATACCTAGGTGTGGTAAACACAATCCTCAATACCCTCTCCCACAGGAAGAGAGTTGTGAAGCCCATACTGGCATGGGCAGAAAGAAGCCTGTGAGACCAAGTGGCCTGATTTCACTGGAACAATGTTGTGTGGCAGTCTGGGAAGGTTGTAGTAACACAGCAATCTGGGTTGGTGTTAAATTGTATGCTTTGTCACCTGAACAGAATTCAGAAGCAAGGAGTCCTGATGCTACCTCGAACAGTCACCTCACTTTATTGTGGGATGACCAAACTATTTCCCACCCTGCCTCTGTCCCTGTAAACTGGAGAGGTATGAAAGGTGCCAAGGCAAGCAAGCTTGAAATTACAGTTTTTATTAACTTGGAAAACAAATTTATCCCACTCCTCTTTTGTCAAAGAAGTACAAGGTGGAGAGAACACAGCTGTGAGGCAGCCTCACTTAGCTGAGTGTCTATATCAGGCGGGAGGTCTCTGTGTGGTGAGCTGCTGATAAGACCCAGGAGATTCACAAGCTACCATGCAGTAGGGAGAAGTTTGCAGTCTCTGCACTTCCAGCAACCAATGCACCTGCCTGAAGGTTTTCTCAAGGTCCCAGGTAGCATCAGATCAATCCATTATCACTTTCACACACATCCCACCAGTGCTGGCTGTTGTCCAACCTTCTGTCACAGAGCTGCTCCCATTTAACAGTGGCTGAAGTTACCTGACAGTGATCATTCTCCAGTACAGTAGACAGTCTCACTTTTATTTTTGTTAGGTTTAGAGATTTGTGCAGCATAAGCAATTCTCATTTCCAGAACAGAGGTCATTTGGGTCAAAGGCTCTGATGTAACATGTCAGATTCTCTGGCTCACTCAGCTCAGAGTCTCTCTACAGAATTTTAAATATAGCTGAGACATTATTAAAATTTTAACAAGTTTCTCTCTTGGGGACCTCAATTATTCACCTGTGAGTAGCTGTTGTTTCATCACCGGGAGGGTGTCAGATGGAAAGTACAAAAGCAGGGAGGGGTTCTAAGCTTTTAGCAGTCCTTTTGTTTTACAGATTAATGGGGATACAAAGTCACTACTAAGGTCAGTATTGTTCTTCCAGGTGGTACTTTCTAAAATGTATTCCTTGTGGCAAGAACTTCTTGAATAGCTTAACGGTCTTGCATCCTCAGTTAAACATAGCCACTGATCATCAGTATCCCTGACAAATACCATATCCGGGTGAAGGTCACTAGGTAAAGTCTGCTTGTAAGGGGGAAAAGGAGCTCAAACAAAGGAACAATACAAGTGTAGCTGATTATCTGCGTGGAGTTTGCCCCACCTGCATTCAGGTCACGCTTGGCAAACACTATTTATTAAAAACAATAATAATTATGAAATGTTTCTATTGGTAACTTTCACAGGGAAAAACAAAAAACCCAACCAACCTGGTTATCGTTCACTGTGGGAGTGGAAGTTTTTGCACAGTGTGGTGAGAGAGGATCGTAAAGCACACAAACCTTTCCAGAAGAGCTGCTGAAGGACAGGTAATTCTGAAACAGTTTTTCTGCCCCTGATGCTCTGTGTGGCCCATTAACTTGTGCTGCTTCTGTTGGGCCCTCATTACTCCAGCAAAATCAGAAACTGTCACAAACCCTGTGAAGGGGGATTCTCAGTCAGACTCTGGCTTTTGAAACAGCTTTAGCTTTGGAGAACACTTTGTAGTGGGAAGTGTTTTAATACTACCAGAAACACATGGATCACACCTCTGGTAAAAGCCTAGGTCTTTTCATAAATTGTCAATGTACAGAAAGTCAGGTGTATAAAGGAAATTTGTTAAAGGATGAGTTGGTGTTTATGGGCATTAGGTATGAAGATGTCCATGAGTATTTATTCTGAAAGCTGTGTCAATGAAAAGATGCAGGAAAAGGGGGAGGGAGGGGCAGTTACAGAGTTTATTGGAAACTCAATACATTGAGGATCTTAGAAAAGGTACAGCAAATTAGGTGAGCTCAAGTTTAATTCTGCTGGTTGCTAAGAGGAAGTCATTGTGCAACTGTTTTGCAAGAGCATCAAAACTGGTAGAACAAGATACACAACATGTGGAAGTGAAACTAAAGAGATTAAAGAACAGTTTGGGTTGTTGTTGGGTCTTCTTTAATTACCTTTTCAAAACACTTCACTTTTCTTTAAACTTTAAATAACAGCATGAGGAAGGCCTCATCTCTTAGAGGGAGCAAATGATCCTCTGTCATGCTTAAGCACACTTATGAGAACAAGCCAGGTATGAATTTTCAAGAGGCAAGCCAAGCACAGAAAAGACAGCATATGGGAGATGAGAGATGGAGAACAGGTTCTGTAACAAGGGCCCCTGTTCAAAGCAAGTCAAGAGAAGTCTCAGCATCTAACTCATCAGGTATGTGTTGTACATCAACAAAGCCTTCTCTGTTGAATGAAAGGCTCCTTCATCTTTGCTTCTAACCTCCATTCCTTCCTCACCACAGCAGAGGGATTAGCTTTTCAGAGAAGGAAAATCTGAACATACACTCATTTCTTGTATGAATTCAGAAAGCCACAGAAACAACTAAAGCCCAAGCCCTTGCTGTTCCCTCCAGGCCAGAGCCTTCGCTACAGCAGATGTAGCATGAGTTTTATGAAAACCCTGTATAAAATTGGTATCTCTGCTTAGGAGCTGAATAGTTCTCCCTGAGCTCCAAGTCTACCCTTTAGGAGTTTTTCTCCAACATAAGAATCTGCTAGTGGTGTAATAAAAGCCATAATAACTGATTCTTTAGAGCCTGCCACTAATTCTGGCCATTCCTGTGCATAGGGCTGGTGAGCAAGGAGCTACTGCCTGCAATTACCCAAGCCATCATGAATTATTCTTACACAGGGAGACCAAGATCACTTGGGACAGAACAGCTAATCAGTTAGCAAACAGGAGAAGCTGTCACCATGTTTTCATTGAACTAAGCAGAGTAATAGCTGAGACACATTCAATCCTCTCCTTGGATGTGGATGACTACTATCAAGTTTCAGGTCTGTGAAAGAAGTTATCATTTCACACTTTTTTGTCCTCATTTCAGTGCATCTTCACCTTCTTTTTGCATTTTCTCTACCTGTCTCAAAGCAGCAGGAATATCTATTTTAACAAAATGCAGACACATTTATGCAAAACTTCTCTTCCTTTCATTCTTGTTTTTATACCCCTTAAAAAACCTGGTCTGAACTCCATATCTGTTTAGACTCTCCTCAGCACTCTATGTGGTTAGCTGAATGACCTCAAAAAAGAAGGATTCACATGTACTGCAAGCGTTCAGCCAAATCACCTTTCTCCCCCTTTTTCATTTCTGTCCAGCCTAGGTGTCCTCATTGCTTCTTTTTAAGAAGGATTTGACAGTCTGCTTGGCTGTTCTGAAAAAGCTTTCTGTACAAAATCTAAAGAAAATAAAAACATTTGGACAGAAAATACACAATTTTTGTGGAACAAGATCTGAGATGATCTGTTCAGATTTGGTTCCCCACTTTCAGTCAAGAAAGACCCAACAAATAATTCTTAGAAATACTACAGGTCTATTCTCAAAACGATTCACTGTCTGTTAGCACAGCAGTGACTTACTTAAGTGGTTATCTCCCACCTTCCTCTAAAATGAAAATCAAAGGTCACACAGTAAAGCTGATCATATCAGGTGCCTTGACAATACACTTCACTATTAGCTGTGCTCCAGCTGGTGAAGATTTTGATGAGCAGCTCTTTTCAGTAATCCATGCCAAGGCATGAAAATAGTTTTCAAAGGTTACAGGTGAAATAAGATAATTACTTACTAAGCAACTACAAAATACATTGTATCATATTTGGTGCTCATGAACTAGAACTTAGAGCATTAGGGGCAAGGATCTCAAGAGGGAATCACAGATAGACATAAAATTCCAAGTAAATAGTAATCTCAGTGCTAGTTGTGGAATACAGTAGTCATCAGGGCTGCCCTGAAGAGATCGCCTTAGCCTCTCCATGTGCCCCAAGGCAGGGTCCATGAAAAAATCAAGAGTAGGACAGAGATCTTACAAAAACTGGAAAGTGCCAGGCAAGACAGTTACACTTGCAGGTATATTTAATCACCATTGCAGGACTTCATGGAGTTTGAATGCTACAACTCTGAAGAAGTTGTTCCTAGACAAATTGTGCATGTGCCAGGTGTCATGCAGAGAGAAGGGCTCAGGTGATCTGTGCCTGCAGTGGTTCTTAGCACTGCAAGGTAGAAGACTGAAAAACATTCAAGTCCATCTGTATTTGGAAGCTATTTTTGATTTCTCAATGTTAGTGATAATGCAGATGTTCCTGACATCCAAAACAATACACAATAGCTTGATCATAGTGCCACAATAAAATATTCTTCAAATGTATCTGCTGGTTAGAAATACACTTGCATATGTTTTAGATCTCTGGATGTGAAGACAAAATAGCTGAAAGCAAAGAGGTAGAATCAGACGTATTTCAGAAGATTAATTTGGAAGATGTACTCAGAGACTATATGAACAGTGGTTGTAAGAACGTAGAGCAGTTGCTGATTTTATTCATTTCCAGTTAAGCTGACACTGCAGGAATAAAAGTGCTTCTCAAGGAAAAGAATTTTCAAATCACAGTAAAAACAATTTAATTTCCAAGATCAAAAAATACTTGATTCATTTTTCTATTGCTGGAATACCTCCCTTGTTCATGCTTCTGAATCTCAATGCAAACACCTTCTCATACCTCCCATCCAAGAACTCCCTGCAGTAAGAAATACTTGGGCTCAGCACTGCTCTGGGGACACAAACCAAGCCTTCAGGGAGGAAATACCCCCAGCAAGTCATAAATGAGATCCAATCCAAATCCCCTCTGTATGATGATAGGTCCAAGCAAGCTTTAGCACAGTTGCCTGTCTGACACATATGAAGAAGGGGATTCAGATCGCATAGATTTGGGTTGCTTATGGCACACAGAGCTTTTTTCCTTCACACCTGTAAGGTCTGTTATTTTTTTCCCCACCTCTGTTCCAGATTCTTATCTCCTCTCTCGATATTTAAAGGGAACCTTTCCCGAATTATCACAGCTGTATATTTGACAGAATATATCTGTATAGATAGTCTACAACTACCTGAAGGGAGGTTGTAGCCAGGTGGGGTCAGTCTGTCCTCCCAGGCAACCGGCAACAGAACAAGGAGACACAGTCTCAAGTTGTGCCAGGGGAGGTTCAGGCTGGATAATAGGAAGAAGTTCTTCACAGAGAGAGTGATTGGCCATTGGAATGGGCTGCCCAGGGAGGTGGTGGAGTCACCGTCCTTGGAGATCTTCAAGAAGAGACTGGATGAGGCACTTAGTGCCATAGTCTAGTTCATTGGATAGGGCTGGGTGATAGGTTGGACTGGATGATCTTGGAGGTCTCTTGAAATCTGGCTGATTCTATGATATAGACTACATATTATTTATACTAGGTAGCACCTGATTGGCCATTAATCACTCTTTGCTATGTGATATACAAAAGCTTGAGACTCTTCCCATCCCAGAAAGCTTTCAACAAAGTTCACATCCTAATGATAGCACAGGCTTAGTTACAGTCCTGAGACTCAGGAACCTGGGAATGTGTTTTACTCCCAGTGCCTGTACACAAGTGAGTGCAATTATATACAGATGCAGGTAGAGCAAAAGAAAGAGTGATGATAATCATAGTATCACAGTGTATTAGAGGTTGGAAGGGACCTCAAGAGATCATCGGGTCCAACCCCCCTCCCAAAGCAGGATCACTTAGAGTAGTCCACACAGGAATGCATCCAGGTGAGTTTTGAATGTCTCCAGAGAAGGAGACTCCATAACCTCCCTGGGCAGCCTGTTCCATGCTCTGTCACCCTCACTATAAAGAAGTTTCTCCATATATATATAATATAGAGTCCATTTCTAATCCATAATATATATAATCCATATATATTCTATATTATTCCACATAATTCCATATATAATCCATAAGGACATGTGCTCTCCATTATTTATACACTGGCTTAGTCAGTGCTTCCACACATCTGCTCACTCCCAAACACCCTGAAAGCAGTGTTAGTCAGGAAAACAACCCAGCAGCATTCTGGCTAGAATTAGAATTTAGCATTGTCCTAGAGAAAGGCTTTGATGCAAATAAACCACTGGAGACAGGGAAGGCAAAGAGAAGGACATTTCAGCTCAGGATAGTGAATCATTATGTACCCCTTTCTATTAAGCACACAGGCCTCTTCCTTAGTCCTAAGGCTACCTGCAACTTCTAAGCTCCTCACATCACCCTAGCACACTTTATTAGTAGCAGATGCCAGGAACTAAATACTCTGCTAGAGTTCCCGTGCCAACAGGTATGATCCGTCGAGAACTCAATACCCTTTCCCTTGTGAGTATCCCTACTGAGTACACTCAGCATCTTACAGGGGTTATTACAGGGCATTGCTCATTACTCCTTTTCTTCTCAAAGACCAGTTTGCCCATGGTTATTAACTTGAGCTTTTCCCTTTGAGTATAAAAAAGTAAATGTTTATGTTCTTATGATACCAACTGTAGGAAGCTGGAAGACTAGTGAGCGGTTACCTAGTACAGAACATGGAACCGTGCCATAATTTGGGGTACAGAATGCAAGCCAGAGAAGCATTAGAAAGCAGCATTTCCAAAATTTCATTTCTGCTTGGTGGTATCAATCAAGGTTCCTTTGTGAGGGGCAGATGTGGTTTTGGCCTCTTCATCTGTCTAGAGGTAAGCAAAGGTTTGTACTCTCAGAGCAGCAGAGAGAATAAGCTAATCTAGTACCCATTGTATATATATACACTGAGTGTTCATTTTTTCATGTCTGCACATTCAGGCTTACATACAGGATTAAATCATCACAGTTTAGACACTGAGCTGCAATTCAATCACTACAATCTAGCAAAGGAGACGTCTGTGCAAGACTGAGCAGATTTAATCTCATCAGAATTCATCCTACAGACATTTGTGACTGGTAGTTAGAAAACACTTCAGTAGTAAGCTTCAGGATAAAATTTGGACTCCTACTTGCAGTTCTTCAGGTCTTGAAATATTTTTCCTTCTTCTGAAATTATAACACTAGACAAACATTTTTTCTTGTCTAGCAACATCATTAATGAAGACAGACAGAGAACTGGGGCTGGTTAGTTTTGAGAAGGCTGAGAGGGGATCTTTTTAACGTCTATACATGCCTGAGGGGTGGGCGTCAAGGTGACAGTCTCTTTTTGGTGGTGCCCAGTAATAGAACAAGGAACAACAGGTACAAACTAGAACACAGGAAGTTCCACCTCAACATAAGGAGAAACTACTTCACAGTGAAGGAGCACTGGAACAGCTTGCCCAGAGAGGCTGTGAAGTCTCCTCCTCAGAAGACTTTCAAAACCCACCTGGATACATTCCTGTGTGGTGTGCTCTACATGATTCTGCTTTGGCAGGGAGGTTGGACTCGATCTCCAGAGGTCCCTTCCAAGCCTATGATTCACCAATGGCATTTGGATATAATCATTAATGAACGCTCATCAATACACTAGCACCATCACAAACTTTTGGCAAGCTCCTTTTAGGGCTTGTCTCAGTGTAGGCAAAACCAACATACTTCTGTCTTGCAGACAGATGGGGAGTCAGTATTAGCTACCATTTCACTGCTTTCTATTTCTTCACATGACCCTTTTACTGACATGACTACTTACGGGCAGAAAGTGCAATTCTTAACCAGTAAAAACAGAATCAGACACATTATAATGATAAATATTGCTTTATTAAATTACTTTTATACTCCTACAAAGAAATTTTCTGATTTTCATTACAGAATTAAATGAAGGGGGGAAAAAAAAAAAAAATCATTGCTGTCTCTGCAGTTGTCTAAGTTGAGATACAAAAAAGATTGTAGAAAGACCAGCCTATTCAAGTTACAAAAAAAAAAAAAGACAGAGAATAGACAAGTTCCCTTAGGAATCTTGAGGCTCAGAAATATAAAGTCCTATAATACAATGAAATTAAGAATTCAGCAATGTGTTGAACAATTGTAAACTGTAACTGCACTAGTGGACCACATTATTCAGCAGTTTCCTTAAAGGTATGAACTGTGAACTGAACAAAAAGTGTGGCTGACACAGCAGACCCCCTTTAGTTGTTCTCCCTTTCACTCCCTCCAAGTTGAAGTTGTGAGATCAGCATTCGGCATTTAAATGCTAGGAAGGAAACTTGCCTCAATAAATATCAGAAATTTCTCCATTCCATAACTATTTCTATAAAAGTAACTAGCTGTTACAAATCAGTTTCAAGTAAAACAGGTGGCTGAGGCAAAAAGAATCAAAATCAGATCATACACAATTTTACTGTAAATACAGTAATTTGAGGGAAACACATAACCATAGCACTGACAGGATACCAATGCTGTTATATCGTAGAGACGTGTCAGTAGAAAAATTATGATGTCTATTATCAAAATCGAGGACATTCATTCCAGTCTCTGGTAATCTAAATCTAATCTTAGTGCAAAACAGATGCTAAGACGTGTTTAGCAAAAAAGGTGATACATTTAAGGCCGAAATTTTGTTCAGTCATCACTATCACTTCCAGATTCACTCAGCTGCAAGTCATTTCCTAGAAGAGAGAGAATCATCGTATTAGTCATTTTCAGGAAAAAAAAAACCTTTTCTTTTTTTTCCAAGTTATTCCCTTTCCCAATCAAAGGCTCACAAAACCAGTTTGGGGGTGGGGGTGGGGGGCTGGGCCAGATGATCTTTAAACATCCCTTCTAACCTAAATTATCCTATAAAACGATGAACATGTTTAGAATGAAGCTCCCCAGTGACAGAAGCTCAGAGAAATTACTTTTCTACTATTTTTAAATCTTGGCAAGGAAGCCCTGAATTCATTAACCACAAGTACACTTGTTTAATATCACCAGATCACAAAAGACAACACCTAGCTGTCTTTGCCATGCACATTTTCATGCTTCATAACTGGAAAAACTGCTGGCGAGTGCAGTTCTGTGAAAAATGAGTTGTTGGATTATTATTTTTTTTTTTTAAACATCTTGAAAAGAGAGTGGTGTCTCAATCAGGAAGAGCAACTCTTTGATGTACCATTTAAAGATGTATCAGTGACCTACTATTTCAGACAGGTTTTAGAACAAGTGAACAAACAAAACATCAAAAGAAATTTCACACGGCACTTTAATTTGGTTGGCTATATATATATATATATATGTGTGTGTGTTTCAATATGGGGAAGTAAGAATAAAGACTACATTGTGCTTGCAATGGATGTCCATTAGCTAAGAGGGTGGGAGGGAATCTTTCTCCTGTGACAGATAACTAACCAAAAAAATTAAATACACCAGCATGCTACACAGAATCTACGTCACATCTACCAACTTCCTATGCAGTCTTCAGCATTTGTTCCAACTAGTATGCTTTCAGTCACACCTTCCTTGCCAAACAGCCATTAGGAAAAAAAAAAAAAGGAATACCTCTGAGGTTGCACAGAAGTGGCCTTAAAAGCAAAGAAAAAAAAGTCACTGTAATTGAGGAAGCACTTTTTTCACATGCTCTTTCTTCACCTGTAGCACCCTTCACAGATGGAGTTAAAAAAAGAGTAAACCCCAAGTGTCGCTCAGGTTGGATCTTTTCTTGTCAGACAATTTCTGCCAGAACACTGAAGTCTTTAACATTGCTGCATTTAGCCCTCCTTTGTTTTCCACTATGTCATTGCTAAAGCTTAGAAAGTGGTACATGATTCTCTGCCACAAACACTTCATGCATAATAGACAAGAACAGCAAAAATGTCTCTTTCCAGCAATCTTTAGAGTCCCATTGTAGATAGTTTCCCGTCCACTGTATTGGGGTAATTATTTACAGGTCTCTTGTTTTAATACAGATTTTTAAAAGGCAATTTTGAAAGAACAAAAATCAAGCAATTTGTCAGTAATTCTTCAGGACAATATATTATCCAAAGTCATATTTCAAAGCAGAAAATGGCATTAGTAAATTAAACTTACTAATTTACATTTAGCACTCAAAGGAAGACTGGCAGGGGATTCTTAAAAGCCTCAGCCCTGTTTGGCACTACCTGCTTTAAGAATGGACTGGGAGTACAAGGAAGATAACCTTCCAAATAGTGATTCTGCAGCCTGCAAAAGCTGTTTCAACATAGTTAATAGAAATTACACAAACCCTGTAACACCAGCCAAAAATACCAAGGCTTGTGAAAACCAGCAGATGGGAAAAGCACGAACTCCAAGTTCCAGAGTAAGTAATAAAACATTAGGATGTACTTCAGGGAAATTTTTATGTCCCATTTTTATAACCCTACCTGCAAAAAAACACCTTCAGAGATGGCAAAATAACACAGGCTAGAGTTGGATTTTTTTTTTTCACATGGGTTTGGTGCAAGATCAGAAAGGTCATTTATAACTATGACTCTGAAGAGACATCTACACTCTATCGTACCTAAGAGACAGCAATACAATGGGGAAAACTCTTGAATTCCTGTTTCACATTGCAAATTGCTTATTAGCAACATTAATTGGGGAAATCAGTTGCACTGCAAATTACCCCTTTCCTAAACTTTGAAATCAATGACTATAATGCATTTGACTGAATTCTTGTGAGTTACAGGGGATGGGGAAACTCATATGAGTGGCCCACATTACACGCATCTTAGTGGTCACACCAACACCAAGCTAATACAAGGGAAGGTTATTTCATGACTAGCTGCTGGTACAAGCAATAGAAGAAGGGAAGTTGTGCCGAATACTGTGTACTTAAGACAAGGCCCCACAGCAGCCAATCTATGCTGGCTGTTCTTTGGAAAGTTACTTTATTTAATGTAACTCGTTTAAACAAAGTGGACATAAAGCAACTATGATCAAATATTTATGAAGAACAGATTCATTAGCACCACCATTTACAAACTTTGTTTTAAGGCAGGTTGTGAGCCTGTATAATCAGCTTCTGAGGGGAGAAAGGGGAAGAAGCAGGATTTGGGGGGTGGGAGGCAGTCTGGATTCCTGAAGACACAGATTAGGTATTTGGTTATTATGCTCTAGACACCACCTCCCGTGTTTTTCAAGTTCCACAAAACCTCAGCTGCATGATTTCTACATGCAAGATGAAACTCTGCTCTCTAACCCTTCCCCCAGCCTTCAGCCTGCACGCAGCAAGCCAAAAGGAAAACTCCTTTAATTAGCCAGTATGGTCCCAATTCCACAGAGGCACACAAAAGTAGTCACGCACATAAGCAATCAAACCTCAGAACAGGATTAGACAAGCAAACAGCTTGTGCTGACATTTGTTAGGTCGATATTTTAATTTTCATAAAACATTATTTGAGATGGAAAAAGAAACCAACTGTACAGGACCCTGTCTGAGAACTCTTGCCATTCAAGCTAGAACCATGTGCTATCCATTTAGTTTCTCCAGGTTTCACTCTCCTGCCAAATTCCCTCAGCAAGGGAGCTAGAGAAACTCATTCTACTTGCAAGTAAGCATTTTGATCTTTGCCTAGTTAAAGTGTATTTTAAGCAGTAACCATATGGGAAGCTGGGGGCACAATTGTTTTAAGCAGTAAATAGATCTGTAATCATAACAAAAGGGGATTAAGCTAAAGATCTAGGCAAGCACAGATAGCCAAGCCCAAGGCATGATGCCAGAGAGGTTCTACCTGTCATACTGTCCTTGACCACCATCAAGCCACCAACTTCCTCTATATCATTTTAACACTGTCACGTTTTAAACGGCATTTTCTCGCTATAGCTGTTGGAACTGGTGGACTTGGCCACCTGCACTTCTAAGTGTATTTTTCAGTGGAAGCTTTGCCAGCTGGGATTCTGTCAGTGGGGATAGAGCTTGATCTTGTTTTCATAACAGCTTTATTTAAACCATGAAGAATAGGAAATCTCATTTGAGTAAGGGTTGAAATAAATGGCACGCTCTAAAGTTACACAAATTATAAACATGGAGACATTGTTCTCTGCACCGACAGTAGAATGAAAGCAGCATATGCACATGAAGTCACAGGACCTTTTGGTCTGATCTTATCTCTTAATACAGCACATAAGTAATCAGCACAGCTATTTAATTAAGTATTTAAATCCATTAGGTACTGAAATAAAAGTAGATCTACCAGAAACTAAAATTTCAGTATAACGAGTTTACATACAAATGAAAAACCTTCAAGATCTCAGGCTGCAAACCAGGGTTGATGAGAATCTCTTCAAACCAGAAGCCTACAGCTAAGCACCTAATTAAAAATGTAATAATTTGTAAGGAGTCACCACAGTTGAATACTCACTTCTTTGTCTGAATACTCCTGCTACTTAGGTAGCAAGCTGAAGATTCTCTGCCTACTGGGGTTTTTATTTATTTTTTCTTTCTGGTGCAAACTCTGTTTTGGAATACACTGATGTGCTGGGTTGAGGCAGACCCCCCTCCCCATCATAGGCAAAAATAACAACTCAGACAAACGGATTGCAAAAGTGATGGAAAGTTTAAATAGAAGGCAGTGAATGTTTATGGAAAGCCAGAAGCATAGTGACAAAGCAAGATCCCAAAACAGACCCAGGAACATCCCATCCCCACCTGAGGGTACACCCAAGACCCCCAGGGCTCCTTCTTCCCCCCACCACTGCTAGGCTAGTCTCAGCTGGCCAGGTCTGAGACTGCCCATCCCCTGTGGCCTTGGGCCTAGCCAGGCCCAAAGCCAGGAGACATCTCCCCCAGTTACTGGCTGACAGAAGAGGAAGAAAGAGAAAGTGCCAGACCCCACCATGGATTTTATAGTGGTGCAGGAATTATGGTAGGAAATACCTAACTTCCTGTGTCCACCCACTGGGCTGGACTTCTGGACACAGGAAGCACCTCACATAGCAGAGGGCACCCAGCCCAAACTGCAACAACTGAGCATTCAGTTCCAGGTTGTGCAGCAATTACTTCTTGAGGAACATCACAACTACTCTCCAAATTACATTATCAGTTGCCTCATGGGTGGAGTAAGATAGTATCACCTGAAAGCAAATCTCCTTTTGCCTTATATGCACAGGATAGTTTTGCCGTGCTGTCCAGTGGAACAGTGCCATGAATAATAGTGACTGAAGCAGCTAAGAATACACCATCCCTTCTGTAATTCAGAGCATTGCAAGTATAATATCTTTCCCATAGTTCTACCCAAGAAATTACAAGTGTATATTTTGGGAGTGCCCTGTTAGTTTGAGTATTTTCAATACAAAATTACTGTTCTCCAGTCCCAATGTATATAACCTGGGAGGAAGCCAGAAGAGCTTAGGAAATATTTTCAACTGCATCAGCTTTAATTTAATATCTCTGGGGACGAAGAACCTTCTGTAGCCCAGTGTCTAATTCAGACCACTGCTGAATAATCAAACCCTAGCATCACTTCCCACAGTTTTAATTATAACAGAGACATACTTAAAAACAATATGGTTTCCTTTCAGAATCTTGATGTCTGGAATTGTGCACTAAGAAAAGAACAGCCTTTGTACTTACGTAGTGTATTCATCATATGACCACTGCTCTCTTGGGATCTGTTATGACTGGCATCTTTGTCAGGGACAGCCTGTTGTGGTATGGCAGACACAGTAGGCTGTGGCTGCAAATAAGGCATTGACATAGGAAGAGAGGGCTTCATTTCCTCATCTTCGGAATCGCTAGAACTATTTTCACTGCTTGATGAAGAAGATGAAGAGCTTTTAGAATCAGATGAACTGTCAGAGCTACTCAGCTGGTCCATGATACTGGCTTCTGCTTTTAGCTCTGCAAACAATACAATTTGTTTCTCAGTTAACATTCATCACAATATAAGGAGGAGGGGAAAAGGAAAAAAAAAGAAAGAAAAAAAATCAACCATGGAAACCAAGTACATGCATTATAGCAACTAAAAAAACACCTAAAAACAACAATAAAAACAAAACCCATCAAAAGTCTCCAGAACAAAACCAAGTACATGCATTATAGCAACTAAAAAAAACACCTCAAAACAACAATCAAAACAAAACCCATCAAAAGTCTCCAGAACAAAAAAGGGCACAAGCAAGCATCCAGCCCTGTCATGTGGTTTTCTTCTCTTGTAGCTTGGGCACTTTCTCCCTTTTAAGCCAAGTGTTAAAAGAAGGGTGACTGTGAACCCAAATGCTAACCCCACATTTTACAGGGTAGTGCACCCACCATAGCCTTTTATTTGTGCAAACAGCAAGTCTTCTATATTTTCCTTAGCACCCCCAAAGATATCTTTCACTAACTAAAACAACTGCAGTTGCAATCAGAGGTAAGTCAGCTGTAAGAGATCTGCAGCTGCAAACAAAATGCCTCCCAGCAGTTCAGCATTACAATCAATATACTTGTTTGAACTATGTGACATTCTGCTCAAAGCCAAGTTAAGCATGAAGACGCTCCAAAGGAACAATCCACAGGAACTATTGGGGTGGAGGGGTGGGGGGGAGTGGTGGAGGTGGAGCCAGAACAACATGAGGTAGACAAGAAATACTGGAAATTAACAGATCAAACTGACTCAACCAACTTGCACTCTTGATGAAATAACTCACCTGACTACAGTAATATTTAGAAAAGTATGACTGTAGAGATCATGACACACACCAGCCATTGTTGATATATACTAGTTGAAATCCAACATATGGAGGACATGAAGTCTTGCAGAAAGTGCACACCTAATAGTTGTGCAAAACAGGGGTGCTGCTAAAGCAAGAAGTCCAAACCAAACCACTGAATCATGGCAGAGGGAGATTTTGTACAACAACTTGGAGTTATGCAGAGTGCAGAAGTCCATTGTTGCAAAAGATTGTAACTACCCAGACATGTTCAGATGGTCTTACAAGCACTTAGAATGCTTCAAGAACAGCTTTGATATAGCACACAAAGAGCAAGTAGGAAAGTGGCTCATCTCACTTCAAATTTACCCAGAAGAGGTTGAAGATGAAAGTCACCAAGACGCAAGACAGCTCAGATCTTAATCATGAGAAAAGAGAACAAAAGAATAAGCTTCAACACTAACTTCCACAAAGCCTTCCAATTCCAAGTTATCAAAGGACACTATAAAAGAAAGGTACCTAGGCCAGTCACCCTTGTCAAAAAAAGCCAGCCTAAAGGAAAACTGTATTCAGGAAAAATGGTACCTGAAACAGCCCAGCTATGGCTACAAGGACAAACTAACCTGATGTCCAGGGATAACAGAAAATATAATAAAAGACCCTCCTGGCTGACACATATGGAAAGAGAAGGAGAGGAAAAAACCAAAAATCTCCTCCAATTCCTAAGGACATGTATGAGAGAACAGCTTCAGGACAAAAGAAAGAAAAGCTAAGGCAAGAATTAGGAACCAGCTAGTAGGACAACCAAGAAGTCGTTTCAAAATTAATTCTGGAGAAGAAAGGTCAAAAATAACTGACCCACCACAATCTGGAGCTGTAAGTTCACTGAAAGAAACCACTGCCATCCTATGCATTGAATACCTCTTCCTCCCTCTTCTCACCAATGTCTAATAATAAAAAAAATGGTAAGTGGAAGGCACAGAGTCAATACCAAAACAGGAGGAGGAAGATCTCTGCCCTGATGTTTATCTTAATCTGACAGAGTTTAAGTACTTTTAAACAGTTACGGAAGGGCTGTACGTATACTGGAGAACAAGGGTAGGATGATCTTTCCTCCATCCAAGAAAACAAAGTTAGTAACAAGTTCAAAGTAGTGTACTTAAGCAGGAATAGTCAGATACACAACTATGGGATGAAGAACAACAGAGTAGTCAATGCTTCTGAAGAGTCCAAGTTACTGTGGATCACTACACACAGCTCTACCACAAGATGCTGCTGCAGAAGTTACAAGCATTACTCTGAGATGTGGTACTAGTTAGTCTTTGTGAATAAAGATGAAAAGTGGCTGTAAGACAGTCTTCTTGCTCAACTCAGTACTGCTAAAACTTTGCTGAAACAGTAAATGTATTCAGGCATTACACTTCAAAAAGGTTTTGAACTCTTTGAAAGTTAGCTAAAAGGAAAGTGAAAATGAATCAGGGATTAAAAAACCCCCTAGAAATCAGAAAACCTAACTTCTAACAAAAGACTGACCCAGCTGGCATCATTTTGCCTAAAGAATAGGAGAGCCATAGAAATGTCTGAATACAGAAAGGCCTGCTCATAATCAGCAGACTAATTTAATTTATACTTGCATGGTAAACATGAAACTAGTAATAAGCTTGCTGTCAGATTATTTGTTAGGAAGAACCTAAACAGGACAGCAAAGCCCTAGAACGGTTTGCCAGCAAGAACACAGGATCTGGAAGGCTTTAAAAACAGGTTTAAAAGTCATGCCAGAAATCTAACTTCAGGAGAGCAGGATGAACTACATGACATTTAAAGGTCTCTACTATCCCCATATGACAACTATTCCAAACTCTTTGTTAGTACTCAAAATTGGACTGGCCACTACATGAAAGTTTGATACATGTTGCTTTGGTGACTTGCAATGTGCTTGACACCACTTCCTCCAAAACAGACAACCAAAAAAAAAAAGCATTATTTTATTCCATCTACTCAAGTACTCCTTCCTCTTCACAATCTTGGGTGTAATCTAGTACTGTTCTGCAGTATAGATTTCTGGTCAGTTTAAGATAAAAAGGCGGGGGGGTGTGCAGAAATCATAATGGCACATGCATGCAAAACTAAAAAACCAAAAACCAGAAACCCAAATCTGTTTAAAGGAATTCAGAACATCTTAGGAGGCTGATGTCAGTTCCAGTCAATGAAACTGCCACCTGTCAGCATTTCTGCAGCAAGTAATTACCACCTGCCATGTCCTTTACCCTCCAAAAGGAAATAAGGCCTCCTATTAAGTGAAACATAAGTTTAACACAAAACCAGAGTCTCTATAGAATACAGTACATAGCACTGCTCATGGGTGGATTTATGCAGACTTTTAGCTGTCTTTTTCATTGGAATCTCCTCTTTCACAACATCTTATCTAGTAATTTAAAATGTATTTCGAGTTGTAAAGGACTGTAACCTGTATGTTTGCTGAGTGCACAGAAAGAATGAGGACCTATGTTAAAACAGAAGTGATTCCACAATGCAACCAGCTATATACTTGATTAAAGTAGCAGCAGAAGACAGAATCAAGGAGAGTAAGCATTGGGACCCTTGGCATTATTAAGCCTAATGGTTCATCTGATTTTTTTTCCTTAGCAAGTTTCAAAATACTGCTTTGTTACCACTTGAATGAGTGGCGATTTCCATATCGGAGTAAAGTACTTACACAGTCATCTTAAAAACCTTGGCTCTTAAAAACTAATTGCTACTTAAGAACAAACCTCCTGAAACTTAAGTGACACTGGAGCTTACCTCGTTCAATATCATCCATAGGAGAAGGAGGAAACATCTTGTCTTTTGGTGGAGAGTTTTTAATGTTGTTTGGACCCTTAGTTGCATTTCGCATTTGCTGCTGTTGTTGCTCTATGCGAGACTGGACTTTACTGCTTCCTTCAGCTCTGCATGTAAAAGCAAAAGATTCTTAACTAGAAGACAAGAGTCAAGGAAAGAAGAAAAGAATACAAGGAATACAGTACCTTAAGTTATGGAATTTTGTCATGTTTTTCTAAATAGCAGCATTAGATTTCTGGGCGTTTACTGCATACAATTACTTACAGATATATTAAAGTTAATACAGCATTAATAGGTTTTTAACCTTTTGTCCACTGATTTATATTTTTATACCTGGCTATCACTTAATTACTCTGCTGGAAATTACTTATGTGGACTCAGCAGCAAAAAAAATAATAAATTCAAAACTTGGTTTGAGAAAAACAAACCATTAATAATACTGAAACACGTCACAGAGTTGATCTTTTTTTATTTCCCCATTTACAAGTCAGAAGACAGTAAGGCAAAAGTTACTTTTCAAACTGTTTCATCCCCCTCTACGCTCATCAGAAAATAATTATATCCTATTCAACAACGTGACAGTTTTCAGTTAAAAACCACCCAACATTCCCATTTATTCCACCGGAGAGGACTTGAAAGCTGTGAAGTCAGTGTGCTGAGAAAGCAGGCTTTTCACTCCACTGAACAAGGCCAGGTACTTTCTAAAAATGATGTTTTGCTGAAAATAGTAATGGGGAGTTCTGTATCTCAACTTAGACTCATTAAAAAATCCATTTTCACAATGAGTAAAGCACGCTTGTTTCCCCTGTAAATCACCCACCTGGTCTTTTTCACAGTGATGTTGCTACTAAGTTTTTCTAGGCGACATTCTCCAGTGTCATGGTTGATAATTAAGATACATTCTTTTAGGTAAGGCTTCTTTGAGCCCTTGAACACAGTCACTGGTGGAGTTGAGCCCTGTTAAATCGAAAGTCCAGTAAGTGTTACTTATGTAGTCTTTTTTTTTTCCCCTTAGACACAGAAATCCATCACAGTGATGACAAGTTCACTACGTGTGATATCTCTAGCACTAAAAATGTTATCAGTTAATTCAAGTTAGAATCACACTAGCCATGACCAAAAGCAGCTGGCGTTTGACTGGAATGGGATTTCACCCAGCTCAGCTTAGTTTGCAACCGATTAAGTGCTTAGCTCCCACTGAGACCACGCTCACTGTAGGACTCCTTTTACCAAAAGGGGTTTCAGTTACCCTATCAGCAGAGCAGTAAAGCATGGCAGGTTGTAAATTTTCCCTTTCCAGTCTTTCCTGCTTTAGAGCTGCACTATAGCAATAAATACCAAGAGGAAACTTGCACTGCCAACAACCACATGAAGTTTTTCTGTGTACTCAACACTTCTGGGTCATCCTGCAGCATATTTCCAATGTGGTAAATACACTTAAAGTTATAGCACAGCTATCCAACCTTTAGGTCTTTTGTAATTTTACACTTAGAGCAATTGTTTTTCTACTAAAAAATATCACACAAGCAGCATTTGAAACAGCACTGAAACTTCTTATCCTTCTATGTTCAGTATGCACTTGGGGCAACAAAATAAATCATTCCCTTAAGCCCTGCCACTCTTCAGCCACCCCACTCACCTCAATATTTGGCAGTGTTATTGTCACCTGTTCACCTTTGCCAACTTTAAGGTCTCCTTCACAGGACATATCAATAGATGCAGGCTTAAAATCATCTGAACATAAAACCAAAATGGATTAGTTACACGCTTCTCAGGAATCTTATAAACATAAACACCTTTTAATTGCAGCTGGAGACTTTAAAGTCTTTTTTTGCTGGTGTATCATCTGTCATTCCCCTGAGCAGATTATTCCATAAGTCAGTAGAATTCCAAGTTAAGGTGGTTTTCTTGAGATTCAGTCTGAGCGTTAAAACATGTCAGTTAAAATTAGAAAAATGCTTTTAAGTTTTAAAGGATGAAGAGGCTAGACAAGCTGTGTTATATTTCAAAAGATAAATCCAAACATAATTACTTGCAGAGGATAAAAAAAAAAACAAAAAAGGTTTTGAAAATACTCATCCCACACATGGGAGATGTAGACAAGTGATTAAAGATTGCAAAGAGCAACGTCAATTCTCGATATCCATTTCTGCATCCATTTTTGATTTTACTATAACTTGTCAGAATCTGACCAAACCTTGAGTTTCAGTGTATTTCTTTCCATTAAAGGTAAAATTACTTCCCAATTAAATATTAATTTCCTTTTTGTCTGTTTCAGCATCTAAAGTATTGATTAAATTAAGTTTTAAACAAAAGCTGATAACAATTCCTGGCCCTTTTAAAAAACCTGAGACACTGAAATGAGCATGTGTTCAGGCATCAGCAACACAGCCATGTAAAATACCACAATGGCTAAAATTCTATTTCCACCACAAATTATCTGGGAAGGGCTACAGTAAAAGGCCTGCCTGCACAGATCTGGGCAGATAGGACAGCATCAGGAGGCTCTGTAAGGCACGTGGTAACACGTGTGAGTTTGAACTTGTGGTTCCGGCAAATGCAGGCATGGGGCCAGTCTTGCACCCTGGGGATGTCCAGCACCCCATCTCACATGCTGGCGAGCAGCACACTGTTGCAGCTGAAGAGAGGCATGGAGGGACCAAGTGCATAAAGAGCACCCCTCATTAGACACCACGCTCCTTGGCCACGGCTCAGCACGCTCCTTGGCCACAGTTTGGCACATACTCCTTGCCTCACAAGCTGTCCTGTCACCAGCCACGGGTCACAGACGGCTGCACTCTGTGACGGCTGGGAGCTTCCCAGTGCAATAACACTGCCTGCAACCCACAGGCCAGGTGGCACAGACCACAGCTGGGAATCGTGGCTCCAGCCTGCACACTAACCAGGCAAGAAAACCAAGCTTTCAGAGCTAGTAGGCAGGACTATGCACGCAGCAGAAGGCTTTGAGCTAAGACGTAGGTAACAGCTCCTACTAACCTTGTTCATGGCAAAACCCCACACGTCATCTTACAGGGATAAACGTAAAAGAGTTTCAAAGTTTCTCATCAAATCAGAGACTGTTTCCTGTAATATACAGCCACTGTGTAGTTAATACTTTAGAAAATTAAGACACTGATTCTAGTGTCCATAAATAGACTTCTTTTAACCAGCAGATGTCTTCCCCTTTACTCATCTGTTCACAAAAAATTCAGGTGTCAAAGAAAGATATATTTGGATGTGCATTTGACAGAACTGATGACCATGCCAGTTTCTACATCTCACTTGTTGGAAAGGAAGAGAGATTTCAAAATAAAACATCAAATTACAGGAGTCAGCAAGAAATTATAATGGTAGGAGGTAACAGATGTGGGTTTTACTCCTCTTTAAAATTAGGATAAATTTCAAGCTACAGCATTTGTTTAAATTCACTTATAGTTTTTGCCTGTTCTCTCCCTTCTTCTCCCACAGCTGCAGACAATCCTAAGTGCAGTTCCATTCACTCACAGAAAACACATTACCCATCTTGCTGCACTGCGTGACAGCACACAAGATATTCTCCAGAGAACCTATGTGAGACTGAATCTTGGGGACCAGTCTATAAATGAGACATCAAAAACAGAAGCAGCAGTCCTAAATTACCAGAACTATAATCCTGAGAGCATTTGTTTCCTAGCTACCCTCAGAATCTTTGAGCACACACCTCTCTAGATAGTAATTATGTACTCAGGGAGGGTACACCAGCTTTGTGATTAATACTGCCTTTAACCTTTGATTGCTGAATTCTCATTCGAAAAACTAAACACAAGGAAAGAGGTCAAAGCCAGAGTTTCACCCCAATACGGTTTTCAGAGAAACTGCATCGAAATACTTTTCTGGATGCAAAAGTGAAGTTCCTGCCTAGAAAGTAGCGAGAAGCTGATACAATGGCCTGCGTGCACTTCACCAGCAACACGCTCAGAGGCGACTGAAGCATGACCTACACCGCATTGCTCCCGAGATGCCGGACCTGCATCCTAGGCTCGGTTCCCTGATGTATCCCGGGACGAAGGCAGCCAACTCACTTCGGATTCCCGAGCCCGGCCCCTGCAGCTGACTGATTATTTCACGTCCCATCAAGCTGCCGGTACCACCTGCCTACCGAGCAGATAAGCTCCTGCACAGCTTGTTTAAGCTGAGGGGGACTATGAGCCTGGCAGCAGAGCACATTCCGTGGTGGTTATGCCTACGTTGCGCTTCTCCTCCCGCAGAGCCCGGGCGCCTCCCGCGCCATGGTCGCCCCTCACACCCATGACCGGTCCAACGCACTGGGCTTGAGAGCAAAACCAAGCCGGGTCGCAGCACCCGCCCAGCCAGCTTGCCAACCCGTCAAGGGACCGCTGGATCCGAGGCAGGAGGGACCCAGCTGCCACCGGACGGCCAGGCATTCCCGCCCCAGACCCAGCAACCCCCTGAGGAGCTCCCCAAGTCCACACTCACATCGGACGGTGTGGAAGGCGCAGCGCGGCTGCTTCTCAAAGCTCTCGCCTAGCTGTAGCACCCGCTTCTTAGGGTCGAAAATCGAGGGGGCCGCTCCGTTCATCGCTGCACCTCAGACCATGGCGAGCCCCGGCGGCCGCCGCCGCCGCCGAACATCCCTCGCAGCGCCCGGACACGCCCCCGTCCCTGCCGGGACAGGCCCTGCCCACACGAGCTCCCATAGGCCGGCAGCGGCTTAGCTTCAACCCTGAGAGTCACGCATCACGGCCAGCGTGGCCTTGGATTGGTCGATGTGGCGGTCCCTCTGCAGGTTTCCGCGAGTGGATCTGTCGGAGGCGCCGGCTCGCACGCGGATATGCAAATAACACCCTCCTCCTGCAAGAGAGAGCTCTGGTTGGTGGAGGGACAGCCGCGACCACACAGCTGGGAGGGTAGGGGGAGGTGGGGCAGAGGCCGGTTCGAGACGCTGGGTTAGGTCCGTCAATTCTCCCCGCCTCGAAGTGGGCGAGATCCCGCGCGGCGGTTGCAGAGGTCGTGGGTGGGTGAGGACAAGGGGGGCTTCCCGCAGAGCGGGCTCGTTCCGGGGGGCTTCTGCTAAGGGGGCTCCGCGGCAGCAGGACCGGCCTTTAGGGGAGGCCGTGAGGGCACGGAAGTGTCGGTAGAGAGCGCCTCTCACTCGCCGCTCTGCAGTGCCTTGGTGCCTTGCTTCTGTCCCTCCGCCCCGCCTGCCTGCGGCTGGGCCGATGTTGGCGGCCCTCGGGGTGGCCTCTCACACTGTCCGTGCTGTGGGGCCTCTCTGGGGCTGCAGGCAGAGCCGATCCTGCTGCCCGCGGCCTCGAGAGGCGGCGTGAGGGAGCGTGAGTTGGGCCTCCTCCATGTTTATTTCCTTCCCCAGGAGAGACTTGCGGAGAGCGCGGAACAGAGCGTCACCTTGCAGCTGATAGTGCAGGAGCTGGAGGTTTGATGGAACTAGTAACTTAAAGACCCCGTATCTACGCCGAAACAATTACAAAGGAAAGAGGCTTGGACCGATGGTGTTGCGGGCCTCTGTTTGCTATGGCCAACACAGCCAGTGCAGGTCTGACAGCTGCAGACCCCCGAGTATTGGCCTTAGCTGCTGAGGTCACTGAGAGCAGAGAACAAGACATCCCCTTACTACTGCTGAAGTTAAAGGGTAATTAATATAATCTTTAAAATAAAAATATGTGATAGTGAAGCTTGGGCAATCCTCTGTTCTGCCTCCTTAAATACAGAAGGTTTTTCAGAGTATTTCTGGCAGGGATGGAAACTCCATAAAGTTCATGATAGGGCTTTTCCTGAGAGTGGTATTGAGTGGCACTCAGCAACAATAAGGAGAAGGAACTGGGGAGCAAGTGGGAAAGAATTCTCCCTCTTATCTGTCACGATGTTATGTTTCTTGATGTGGACAAGGATCTTACACTTGGTCAAATAGATTTCTCCCAGTGCTTTTGGGTAGAGAGCTGAACTGGTCATCAGTATTAATTTTTTAAGTCTTAACTTAGAAACCTAATGGTGAGCTCCCACGTGACTAGCCCTGTCTTTGCCACATAGCCACTGCTCATAGACACGGTAGAAACAAGTTAGGTCCTGTTCTAAATTGGGATGTAATTACAAGGAAGCTATATGTTTCACAGTGGTTGTGGTTTTATCTGGCCTAGGAAATTCATACAAATGGGCTATATCCCAGGTAATGTATGTTTTACTTCTAAATGAATATTGAAAAAAAGGAAAGCTAAGTTTAGCTATCTTTCCCAGTTGTCATATAATCTAACAAATGGATTGTAGGAGTGGAAAACGCTGACAAAATTGTTTCAGCTGTTGTTAGCACTTCTAGAATTGTGTTAATCCTGGCACTGTACATGTGTTCCTCTCATGTTTTGGGGAGGAAAAAATAATAAATCTTGCACATCAGAATTTTATGCTGCTCTTTGTCTCTCTCCTTTCTTCCCACAGGAATTGTAAATGATTCTTCCTTGGGATGTGAAGAGTCAAAAAAAATAAAACAAGATATATATGGTTATAACTTGACTCAGTACTGCATGCTGCTCCTTAGACAAGATCACTCTCAACTGCATGGAGGCTGGGCTACTGCTGCCCAGCTAGCAGAGATACTGAGGTAAGACCAAAAGTGCTAGGAAGTTTGCCCTTTTTTGTTTTTTTCTCCCCACCCCTGGCCTTTCATCTTGCTTTTTTCTTTTCAAGCTGTAATACATTTGCTCCCATCGAGAGCAAGGCTTGTTGTTCAGGAAAGGCCAGGGTTAAAGTGCAGGGAGCAGTCGAGAGCAGAGGGGTCAGGCGTAGCCTAATCGGTCCTGTTTAATTCATTCGCATTGTGTTTCATTGAGCTGGGTAAACTGTTTGGTGGGAACAGTTTTTGTGTTGGCTTTACCTTTTTTGTTTTTATCATGAACAGTCCTCATCAATTACCCAGTAATGGCTAATTTTGAATTGCAGTTATTTTTAAGAGTTAGTTTGCTTAGATTTCATCTTACAGAAATCTTTAGCCTCATTGACTCACAGCTTGGCTTTATTTAAATAATCTATTTAATACACCTTTTTAAAGTATCTATTTACATTTTAAACACAGTGGAGGACACAATTAATACAGACTTGATAGCTTGATGTAGTGATATTGTGAAAATGGTATTATTAAGTTTAATTCATAGCTAATAAATACAGCAACTTTAAACTCAAATCCCTCGTGATCCAATCTCAATTTTTAATGTCAGGAAGAATAATATGTTTTACATTTTCCCCAAGTTGTACTTGATTTTGGCCTAACTAGGTTGCAAAATTCTAAGGCATGAAGCAATTAGGCAGCCATCTCTTATTTATGCCATATCTGTGGTATGAATTCTTAATGCTACAGATTTCACTAAGAGATGCAAGATTTATCACCAGCTTTGTGCGATACTTAAATCATCCCCTGTAAGCAGAGAAAACTGAAATTTATTTCAGCTATAAAAATGTCCTTTTGTACCTAGAGGTATCTTAGCTTCTTCTCTAGAATTTGCTTTTCAAGGGCTTTGGTAAGCAATGTTTTACATGTGTGCCTTCGCAAGAAGCTCACAAAGTTTAGATAAGATGGCAGAATGCAAAATCCATACGAAGTTAGGAAGACTCTTCTGTTGCACTTACAGAACTGAAAAACATCCCAGTTGTAAAACATGCAGTTTCTTGTAAAAAAGTCTTCCACAAATTACTGACATTGTTGAGTTGAGTAAAATAAGAAAGCCAAGATCTGAAAAACTGATTTCTAGGCCACGTGTATTCCTCAGTTAGAGCAAAGTTTTAAACAGACTTGCTGAAGATTTTGTGGTAAGTAGTATCTTTTATACATATTTTCACTGCTTGATCTGCACTCCTGTAGCAGACTTTTGTCTCCCTTTCTGTTTTGCCTTTTTTTTGTGTTCTTTTTTTCTTTATGACCATCGGAGCCCTTCCTTAGTGTGTGAAACAAGCCTAGACAGATCCTCTAAAGCTACAGGAGAAAGTGCCATAGATATGTTTTAAGCTGAGACATGCTACTATGAGTAGTAGTAGTAATATATTTGCTGTCTGAAGCCTGCTGATCATTCCTCTTCCTTTTGAGGCAGCTACCTTGGAGCCAGTCACAGCAGTTAACTGTTGTTCAGCGTTGAATTGTCCCATGCCAGTGAAGCATTTCTCCAATGACGTGACTTCATTCAAAGCTGTTCAAACAGGTCCTTGACTATTCAGGTTGATTTTTTTTTTCCTTTCTTCCTTTTTTTTTTTTTTCCATTTCAGTCATTGTTGTGTAGGACTGGAGGTGAAAGAAGATCCTGAGGAGTTTCACAAGAAATTTCTTCCTTCAGCTATAGACAACCTGCTGGTTTTGGGAAGACGCTTGCAAGCTCGGTTTATCCGAGCAATCAAGGTATTTAAAATTCATAGTGAAGAGAGCACAGAATCTCTATAAACTTTCCAAGCTCACATATTATATAAGTGGGTTATTAATATAAGGACACTGTATTATGAACATTTATTTTCAGAAATTACAGTTGTTTTTCTTGTGCCTTGGAGCTCTGAAACTGAAATTTGTTGTTGTGGAGCATTCAGTCTGTTACAGTTTGTTACCATAGGTTTGTTTGGAGAGTTTGGCTACTGCTTTTCACAGGTTCTGGAGGTAGAGAGAAAGAATGCAAATTAGAAGTAGGAAAGAAGGAGGAAAGAATTACAGCAGTATGACTGAAAAAAATGCTTGACAAAAGGCAGCTTCCCAGTCACGGTAGTGTCTCTTTAACTTTGCATATAATTATTTCAGTCTTTGTAATGACTCTGTTCCCACTACTTTATTCAGTGTTACAAAAAAGTGTTTAGGAATTCTTAAGATTTTTAATCACATTTGTTGAAGTTTGTTTCCCATACAGTTTCTGCCACAAAATTAGCAAAAAATTCCCCAAATGCTTGCTGCTTCTGAACCCCAAAGGCAGACTTTGTGAGTTTGTAGATTTGAACGCTTGCTCCCATTTCTCTCCCTCTTTGCAGAGAAGGAAGTTTTTGCATGTCTTGGGTCCAGAGTTGGATGAAAAAATGAAACAACAAACAACCCCTACAAATAATTTAAGTAATCAATTGCATTGAGTCTTACAGTTGCTTTTAAAATTCCCACTTCCACATAGTATCTCATTTCTTGGCTCACTGGCTTTCTGCACATAATCAAATTTTTCCTGTGGAGAATTGATGGACACCACAAACACAACCAGTTCCCAGAAATATCAGTAGAGTAACACATTTTCTGTTACTTCAGTACTTTAGATGCATGTTTAGTGCTTACGAAGGAAGCTTCCTGAATGACTTCCCAGGAGACTCGAGTCCTACCCACAATATGTAATTTCCTCCACACTTTCTTATTATGTCTCAGCCTACATGCTATTTGAGTCATGCTTGTGGGCAAAGATTTCTTTTGAATGCAGATGCAGTCTACATTATAATTAGTACTTTGGCTTTTAAACCTTGTGGTCTCAGAGGTGACTGGGCACCCAGACTTGGTGCTTGCTCAGTGGAACTTCGGAAATCCCACTCTGCCAGCGGAGATTAGTAGTTTATTCTGTCCTCATTTGCTTTTTGCACAAGTCTTTGAAGTCAGGGGAAGCACTGAAATAACTTTTAGAAACTGACATACTGCCAAAACACAGATAATATTACAGCTTAATTTACTACTGTGATTTTGTACCTCTCATTGTCAGTAAGAGCCAAACATAAAGTTAAACCATGACTTACAACTGGCACTTACTGCACGAATCTAGGAACAGGCTTTCACAGAATCACAGAATTGCCTAGATTGGAAAAGACCTTTAAGATCACCGAGTCCAATCATTAACCTAATCCTGACAAATCCTTGACAAAAACAATATCCCTAAGCACCATGCCTATGTCGCTTCTAAATACCTCCAGGGATGGGGACTCCACCACATCCCTGGGCAAGCTGTTCCAATACTTGATAACCCTTTCAGTGAAGAAATCCTTCCTGATGTCCAACCTAAACTTCCTTTGGGACAACTTGAGGCCATTTCCTTGTGTCCTATCCCTTATTCCTTGTTTGAATACACTGACCCCCACCTCTCTACAACCTCCTTTAGGGTAGTTGTGGACAGTGATAAGGTCTCTCCTGAGCCTCTTCTTTTTTCTAGGCTAAACAACCCAGTACCCTCAGCTGCTGCTCTTAAGACTTGTGCTCTAGGCCCTTCACCCACTTTGTTGCCCTACTTTGGACACACTCTAGTACCTCAATATTCTTCTCATAGTGAGGTGCCCAAAACTGAGCACTTTCTAGAGTTTTATTTGTGGAGGCTCAATGTGTGAGATAGCAGGTCAATTGCTGTTTCTCAGCAATGTGGTACTATCAAAAGCCCCTTTACAGTCCCACACACCAAGATTGTAGCTTTCCAGTGGCTTGTGGTTCACACCTGCTATACATGCTCAAGACCATGCATGTGCCTGGATTCTTCCTGGTCTTTTTTCAAGTTGGTATTATCACAGAAGACAGAACACAGCCTGTTTGGTAAACTTTAGCTTACTCCTAGTTTGGTGTTTGTTTCCAGACCTCCAACTAGGAGATGCTTCTGAAGCCTCACCATGCGAGTTTTCAGGAATCTTTAACCCTTTCCTTAGTTACTTTGTACTTTTTTTCCCCTGTGTTTTAATCTTAAATAATGCATTTCCCACTTTGTGGATTATCATGCATTCTTATATGTCTTCTTAGCTCTTCTATGCTATTAAATATTTTTCAAGGAGTAAACAAGACTCTCCCTGTTACGACTTCTACAGGAATGGATGCTTTTTAATACGTTTAGATTTTCTTGATTGATCTCTGGCCTTGAAGGCCTTGCAAGTTGGTTGGTTTTCTTTTGACTGGTTCCTACAATTTCAACAACTTCATCCAGGAATTTGACAACGTTTTGGTCTCCAAGTCCCTGAAGTATACAGGTGTTCCCACTACATCAAGCTGAAGCCCTCACTGAGGATACTAACTGATGCTTTTACCTCCTTCTCTTTTGTTCAGGATAGAGAAAAACAGGAGTTTTTACGCTGGTTCCAAACAGTAACTGATGCCATCTGCTGGCTGTGTGGTGGGCACATTCAACTAGCAGAGTGTGGTAAGGGAAAAATAAACCCATAACATACCTGAAAACTTACTTATGGAAACTACAGACATCAATAATTACTTTTAAACTACTCTCCACGTAGTTTTCTAAGTTTCTAAATTAAATCAATCTCTTAAAGTAGTACACTCAACAGAAACAGCAATATCTAAAATGGAAAAGATCCACTAAAGGAAAATACTAAAGAGCTCTCTTTCTGCTCTTTCAGACACAAATACTAAGTGTTTTTCTGTAATTTCCCTTTGTAATTCTATACCTTGAGAAAAAAATCTGATTTTTAATTTTTTTTTTTTCCTTTTTATTATTATTTCCTTTTTATTTTAACCTATGTGTGGTTAGCATGGAGAGATTTGACTGGAGCACACTGCCAGCCCTGAAAAGTGAATAGTCTTGAAAATAGATTTCTGAAGTTGCCAAGACATTTTACAAACTTCTAACAAACTTCACTATGCACTTCTGATCAAAATAAGCTTTTAATTAAACCCAATGCTAATGATGCTCATTTTCAAAGAGCAGAATTTGGTTTTGTTTCTAATACTGAACAAAATCCCAAGGATTATAATATGTGTAACTAAAACCACACATGGCCAGAAGAATTAATAAATGTCTAGACAGTGACATGCTGGAATAAAAAAGATGGTGCTTTGATGACCTCAGTGGAGTTGCATTAAATGAACCTGGTGTAACAAAGTGTCAAGGTTGAAGTCCTTATCTTTTCCAGATATTATTGCTCCAGTGATAATTCCACTGTTGTAATAAAAAAGTAGCACTGGTGCAACATAAAAAGGCTTTAAAGCTTTTATTCCATTGCGACACCAGTGCCTGAGGGATATCCAAAAGTAGGAAAAACAGGGCTCAATGTGTTTTTTGGATGTTGAAGTAGTTTACTTATTCCAGTAAGTTTCAGTGTAAAAATTATAAAGGAGGGAGTTTGTTCCAGAAACAGTGTCTGGTGTTACTTGATGTGACATTTGTTCCGTAATGGAGTTTGTTTGATGGTATTTTCAAGTCTGGTTCTGATGGTGTAATTTCTTATTTGCTTGTTTCTGTTTCTTGGTGTGTGTTTGTTTTTTTTCCAGTACTGCAAAATGATCACTTCCTGCAGCTCTTAGTAACAGATGATGTTGAAACAGCAGCTATAACGATGTCAGTTTTACACCACATTTTGAGGGTCAATAGGTTAGTTGTTTTCATATCACTGATTTTTCTGAATTTTACATTTAAAACTTGGTCCATTACTGCCTAGTAAAGTATTTTCATATTCATATCCAAGAACTGTTGTGGGGTTGGGTGGGTTGGTTGGTTTGGCTTGGTTTTTTTCACTAGTCTTTGTTGTAGAAATAGAATCAGTTGATTGAAATAGTTGAGCTGCCTGGATCAGACGGCTGGTCCAGCTTGCTGAATGCCTGACACATATAACAACAACAATAGTAATAACACAAAACTGTCCACCAAACTGTTAGGAAGCTTAAAGTTTGTAATTAACGCTTCAATGATGTCCTCCCCTCACCCTTTTTGTATTGTTTCTTCTTTTTAAAGTTCTGTCTTGCTTGAGGTTGATGAGGAGACCCTTCATTCTGTTTTGGATGAGCTTGTTTATAAGCTTTCATCTACTGCAAATCCCGTCATAGGAAACAGTGCTACGAAGCTGCTGCTGTTGGTGGCAAAATGTGGCAAGCAGCTTGTGAAGTTAATCGCAGCTCGCTACAAAGGTTTGTAAACATGCATGGAAGCACTCGCTTGGCTGCCTCTTACAATCACTGTGTAAAAGCAAAGATAGAGGTTTCCCAACTCATCCCATCCAATACAGATGGAAACTGCAGTGCTGGGTTGTTTTGGTTTGCTTTTCAATCTTCTGTTCATTTTCACTGTAGTTTAAGCTGCTATGCCTCTGTTACCTAGATTTATTTTCTTCTGTGTGTTGAGGACTCTGCATGTGGCAGCTTGTCTCTTAGCACTGTTGTTTGTTGCTTCCAGCCTCCTGGGCTTTACTTTTTTCTATGTGATGTTTTGCCTCTTTTTTTCCTGTACAGGCTGGATATTGAGTAGCAGGGTGCCTGCACTGCCATGATAAAAGGCACGTATCGGACATCTGCCAGTGCACTAAGGCTCACTAACCCAGAAACGTGAAAGTTTTGCTTAAAGCCAACTTCTGACCTTGGCTGTTACTGGTCTGCTTAACTGATAAGTGGTGTCCTGAGGAGCTGACTATCTTTTGATATACAAGTGATTGCAATGAGCTCTTTCCAAGAATTCATGTAATGAGTTTATCATTTTGGTTTGATGCCTTTAGATGAGGAGGCTGAGCATGCATGTAATTTGCTTTATATTATTCATTGTTTAATGAGATGTTCCATGTAATGTTTCTGTCTCTAGCTTAGCAGAGAGCTTCAGGAAACCCCGTTGTCCTCTGTCGTGCTGATGGAGGCTAAGAAAGAGGCTTTGATGTTTGTCACATCTTTTATGTTGTGGATGTTATTTATGGTCAAAACTACTTGCAAGCAACCTCAGTCCTTTGGGGACAAGGACAGTAAGAAGTGGCTATTCTAGACAAAAAGATCCAATTCCCATTTTTCACACTTGTACTGACTATTTTTAAGCAGTACCAGCCAGATAAATTTCTGGCCCAGGTGGGCAGCTTTGCCACCCTTTTGCCCTTTGAGGGAGGAATGCTTCCGTTCGGTGTGGAATTAAATGTAACACGCCTAAGGCTGGTATCACATTGTGAATTCTTGTAAAGCTTCTGTGACAATCTAACCATCCCAGCTGTAGAATGTGGGCTTGTCTGAAGAGGTGCAAATCTCCATCAAAGGAGATACTTAATTTTACTGTAGAATCAGAATATGCCACAGTCATTCAGAGACTTCACATCTCTCTTCTGTACAGGTTTGCTGTTTCCACTAAGACAAAATAGCATTTTAAATTTATTTTTTTTTCCAGAATCCTGTAGATAGTTTAGGGAACAGCAGCAACAAAGAAAGCAGTCCAGCAATTCTGCCATCTGGTTATCTCATTGAAGTAACTTGGCTTCATGGAGGCTCAGAGCCATTGCCAATGTGATGTGAAGCTTTATGTCAGGACAGGCAGCCTGCTGGAGGTGAGGACATCACCTGAACCTCACACCTCCAAGACTAGAACAGTCTTCACATCAAGATTCCAGGATGGCCTGGTCTTTTTGTCGACATGGCTCAACACACCTGAGAGGCATGCTTGTGGTGTACCCTGTCAGTAGCTGGAAGGTACATATAGCCATGTAGTCTGTACAGAAACTGGCAGATGGTTGTGTCAGACTCACAGGACTTCTGTGAGGGAACTGCCTTGTGTGGTCAGGCTACTTGCTTTTGCAGAGCTTGCAGCTCACTGACTCTATGTGGAGTCTCATCTGTCTCTCTCCTGAAGTGTTGAAGCATTGCAGTTTTTCCAGGATAGTGCAAGTGTGGTAGAGGGGAGATGCCATTTCTGTTTGCATGAAGGACTTGGTACTCCACATCCATATTCTCTAAGTCTGTATGAGTGTTGGAGTTGCCCAGTGTATGAACTTGCTTATGGTTTGAAAATGGAAAAATTACTTGACTCTGCAGTTAGAATTATAGAACTGGTTTAGTTGGAAAAGACCTTGAAGATTGAGTCCAGCCATTCTCCAACTCTACCAAGTCTGGGGCTAAACAATATCTCTTAGCACCACATTATGCATCTTTTAGACATCTCTGTGGATGGGGATGCAACCACCTCCCTGGGAGGTCTGTTCCAGCCATTTGATAACCCTTTCAGTGAAGAAGTTTCTTCTGACACCCAATCTAAACCTCTGCTGGTGTAACAAGAGTCTATTTTCCCTTGTCCTATTGCTTGTTACATGGTAGAAGAGACCAACACCCACCTCCTTGCAACCTGCTTTCAGGTAGTTGTAGAGAATGATAAAGTGTCCTCTCAGCCTCCTTGACTCCAGGCTGGACAATCTTAGTTCCTTCAGCTTCCCCTCATAAGACCTGCTCTCCAGAGGCTATCCAAATGTGCCTACTGCCTGTCCTCCTTTTCCCTTCTCTTGGAGTTGTCTGATCTGTTACTGTCTACTTGTCTACACAGGGATTGTGTATCATGTGGGGGAAGGACAAGTGTGCTTTTTAGCTACTACGACCCTGAAAACCTATCTTGTCTCGGGGATTGGATGCACATGCTCACAGTTAGGCTGCTATACAAGATGAGACATCAAAGAATTCCAGTGACAAATAAAATTTATGATGAAAAATTCAAAAGCAGTGCTAAATGTACCCATCACTTCCATGGTGCTTTACATCCTTTTAGACCTCACTGAGAAGACACTGAAAGTGCATTCATAATTTAACTGCTAGTTATACAGACACAGTAGACAGCAACTTGGGCATACAAAATTGCCATCACTGTACAGAACTTCTCTGTGTTGGTTGAAATACCAGATAGGCATTGATAATACTCTGGATTGAAACTCAGAGGACTGAGAGTGTTCATCTCTAATGTTCCTTTGCACATAGAATCAGATTTGATTTTTTGACTTGAAAATTCTTTGTCTGAGATCTTGAAAATTAACCTTAACAGTATGGCATGATTTCTCTCTCTGTCTTAGGATTAAAAGGACTTTTAAATAAGCAGTGGACTGGAAAGGGATTTGACAGGGATCTCAATCAGCTCTTGGACCTACTCTACTCAGAACAAAAAGGACAAATGCAGGTGAAGCTTAATGAGACTTTTGTTTGTGACGTCCTAGTTACACGTGACTTATATATATGTTTAAAATGGATTTACTCTATCACTTTGGTGATACTTTGCAAAGCCTGTGCTAGTTTTTTAAACTACATTAATGGATTTAAAATTTTGCTATTTATTAATTTTTCCCTCCATCAAGAGACTGTCCAGTTATTAAGGCATGGGACTGTGACTCCAGAGCTTGACTTCCTGTTGCATAGATTTCTATACAACCATTGGGAGGAATAATATATTTTTTTTTTATTACTATAAATCAAAAATAATTGTATCTGTCTGTCTTGAATCAGTAGGACAAATTTAGGTCTCTGAATTCTAGACAGCTTTCATTTAGAACTAAGTCTAAGAACTAGATGGATAAAGAACTGGCTTGATGGTCACACCCAAAGAGTGGCTGTCAATGGGTCCATGTCCCGGTGGAGGCCAGGGACAAGCAGAGTCCCTCAGGGATCAGTCCTGGGACCAGGCTTGTTCAACATCTTTGTTGGTGCCATGGACAGTGGCATTGAGTGCACCCTCAGCAAGTTTGCTGATGACACCAGGCTGTGTGGTGCAGCAGACACGCTGGAGGGAAGGGATGCCATCCAGAGGGACCTTGACAGGCTGGAGAGGTGGGCACAAGCCAACCTCATGAGGTTCAACAAGACCAAGTGCAGAGTCCTGCATCTGGGTCGAGGCAATCCCAGACACAAATCCAGGCTGGGCAGTGACTGGCTGGAAAGCAGCCCTGAGGAGAGAGACTTGGGGGTGCTGGTGGAGGAGAAGCTCAACATGAGCTCTCAATGTGCACTTGCAGCCCAGAAAGCCAATCAGATCCTGGGCTGCACCAAGAAAAATATGGCCAGCAGGTCAAGGGAGGTGATTCTCCCCCTCTACTCAGCTCTGGTGAGACCCCACCTGGAGTACTGTGGCCAGTTCTGGAGCCCCTATTACAAGAGGGATATGGAGGTGCTGGAATGTGTCCAGAGAAGGGCCACGAGGATGATCAGAGGGCTGGAGCACCTCTCCTATGAGGACAGACTGAAAGAGTTGGGGCTGTTCAGTCTGGAGAAGAGAAGGCTCCAAGGTGACCTAATTGTGGCCTTCCAGTATCTGAAGGGGGCCTACAAGAAGGCTGGGGAGGGACTTCTCAGGATATCAGGTAGTGATAGGACTAGGGGGAATGGAATGAGGCTGTAGGTGGGGAGATTCAGACTGGACATGAGGAGGAAGTTCTTCCTCATGAGAGTGGTGAAGCCCTGGAATGGGTTGTCCAGGGAGGTGGTTGGGGCCCCATCCCTGGAGGTGTTTAAGATCAGGCTGGATGAGGCTCTGGCCAGCCTGATCTAGTGTGGGGTGTCCCTGCCTGTGGCAGGTGGGTTGGAACTAGATGATCCTTGTGGTCCCTTCCAACCCTGACTGATAGTATGATACTAAGTCATGTAGAGAAAATGTTTGGTAAGAACACCTTCTGGGCTGCCTTCCCAATAAAAGAGACAATGTGTGTTTTACGAACTTCTTAACAGAATTTTACATGCAGGTTTCTCAGAGACAGTATTTTAAAAGGAAATCAGAGTTGTGTTTGTAGAGACCTGCTTTCATCTTAGGCAAAGCAGGGTGTTTTCTGCTTCTTTTGATGGGTTGTGTGGGTCTTGTTTGCTTGTTTTTTAAAATATTTAATTTAAGAATAGAATTTTTCATGTAATTTCTTTCATGTGTGATTGTTGCATTTCAGTGACTCATACTGCAAATGTAACATTTTTCCTGCTGCTAATTCCCCAAACTGCTCTTTCTCTCCTCTGGTGTAGGTATTCTAATTTAATTGCCATTTGAAATATGAAGTGCTTCAGGTCTTTTAAATACAAATTAATTAATAAAGCTAAGTGTTTCTTTCCTCTGTAGGTTGATTTGTTTACACAGAGAGCATCAATCCAGCTGATCAGATTAGCTGTCTTTGGAGCAAGCACAGGGTTCATGATGATAACTATCTTATAAAACAGTCATAAATTCTCCAAGCTGTTACAAATAATGCATTTTGATGCATTTGAAAACTGATGAGTTTCAGCCAGATACTAAGATTGTTCCAAATATGCAAGCAGTATTAAAGTGGTTTTATATGCAAAGAAAATATTCTACAAACGGCTTTATTAATTTCAGAGGCAGCATGAAGCAGCTTGTATAATCCAGGCTATGTGGAAGGGATTTCAGACACGGAAAAGGCTGAAAAAGCTACCCCAAGCAGTGACCACTTTACAGAGAAAATTCAGGTAAACAGCATGGCTTTGTAGTAAACAGTAGAGAGAGGAACCTAGTAAGGTTTGGCTTGTTTTTTCTTAGATCACAGAGTGACAGGAGGAATTTAGGTTGTTTGAGGTAGGGTCAGCACAGGAGACTGATGACAACCTTCAGAGAGTCAAGGAAAATGACACCTCCTGCTTTCCCCTTGTACACAGAGACAGTCATCTCATCACAGGAGGCAATCAGGCTGGTGAAACATAAATTGCTGGCTGTTCCCATTTGTCTTCCTGTCCTCCCTGGAAATAGCTTCCCTGAGGATTTGTTCCCAAGTTCAAGGGCGTTAAGTTTGGGCTTACCAAGAATTCCTTGATCTTGAAGATGCCTTTTTCTAGGCAGCTGTTATTTCTGAAACATAAAGGTAACGTAGTACCAACACGAGCTGTTTCACTGCAGACTCTTTTAGCAGAAACATCCAAACAATGTGCTTTTCCAGCAGTACCAAACTGCCACTTCTAGTGCCAAAAGCTCCAACTGTCCCTTTCCCAGCTGCCAGATTTCTCGATGAAAAAACTTACTTTTATGATGCTTCTGTTTCCTGTGTAAAAATTTGACATATGGAAAACTAAAAGCGTGGCACACCGTAGCATGGGATTGCACTGAATGGCACTAGAAGATGATATACCAGCAGTAGAACAGTTAACTGGTTCACAGTTAGCTTGACACTAAACTCCAGTGTGGAGCTGTCCTGGAGTTTCTAATCCACCATCCAGAATGCTGCAGAAACCAGAGCCCATAGGGCTTGCTCAGTACAGTGCTTGCAAGACTTTGTTCTTCATTAATATTTGAAATCTTTTACTCTCAGAAGTGGAGTAACTTCAGTGACCTGGAAACAGCACCACAGAAGAATGAAGCTATGCAAATAATGCTTGTCTTACTTCAAGCAGGATTTCAGCAGTAATGTTGGCACATTAGGCTAACTCTTTTGAGAAATTTAGTGTGAATTTAACACAAGTTCAAACTCCACAGTAGATTTTTTTGCAACCTTTTTTAGCCTGTGTTGAGCATTACTGTGTCAATATAGAGTATTAGGAATCAATTCATCAAATCCAATTGTGTTATGATCAAGGTGTTAGAAAGCAGTCTGCTGAGTAAATCCTGAAAGTGTGCTGGGACAATCAGTGTGTCTATTAATGGCCAGCAGCCACTCCAGCTTTTTTGATGAAACACCAAGAATTACATCCTTGCCACTCCTTCTTCCACAAAACATTTAGAGTCAGGCACCTTGCAGGTCTGCAAGCTAAAAGCATGACCCAATAAAACTTGGATGCTGGGCTAGGACACAATACAGTAAAGCAGAAGGGAAAAGGTGGTGAGGGTGTCAGCAATCAGCAAGCTACTTAACTTTCTTGCATCTTATTTTTAAGTATTGCAAGCATTAGTGTGTGCCTCATAAGTAGTTCTTGAGTCACTGAAACAGACTTTTGAATGTGTTTGTGTAATAATTCAGAGCAATGGAAATGTGTGAATATCCTTACAGGTGTGTGTTCATGGCTCAGTCAGTCCCAGTGGACTGAGTAAATACAGTAACTGTAGAGTTCCTGTATTGTGTCTTTTCTGTCTAGGTCAAAGCTGCAGTTAGTGTTATGCTAAAAAATAGTGTTTAGAATACTGTAAGCATTACTTTAGAAAAGCTTTCAAGGGGACTTTTTCATTTTTAACAGTGAGGGTTTGGTTACATTCACAGATTTATTTTAGAACAAGTACTACTAAGGCTGAAACTCCAGACTTGGTTCACCTGCAGCTGCAGAGGACAATCTTAAACTCTGCAAGTTTTCAGTTTGTCAAACTCTCTGGTTTCAGAAATGTCTCCTCAGTGAATATTAAAGCCTGTCATCTCTCCTTGAAGTTAGTTCACTAACTAAATGTATAACTGTTAAAAAGGCAATAATTTGTATTAATTATGCATCAACAATCAAACCATTTTGTATATATAAGAGATAGTCAGAGGGAGGCTGTTCCATGCCAGGAACTGCTGAAGGAAGCTTGGATCTTGCTTTCTGTGTGTTTTGCCTCTGTTCAGAGGCATTTCCCTGTCACAGTGTGTTCCTGTGCAAACAAATACGTCTTATCATTAGGAGAAATGGAGAATGAAGAAGAACATGTGCTTGGCAGGCTACACGGGAAAGAATCAGTATCAAGGAAATATTTAAGTACCTGACAGACACTACTGGTAGTTTCACAGTTGTACATCTGAGAAGTTCATGAAACATTCTTGCAGTTTTCCACGTAAGTGAAGGTGATAAAAATTTCTAGGGAAGAGTCTTAACAGCTTTATCAAGAAAATGTCATCAAAAGTCCTGTTTGATCCTGTGACATCATTCCACTTAGAAGTATAATATGTGCCTGCCTTGATTTAAAATGCAAAGATTTACAGCTTAAATTCACAGAAGTGTGTAGGCTGAAAGTCCTTGAGACTGTTCCTGATGTAATCACATATATCATGATCTGTCTCTGTAGGTATATGGGCAGTCTTCAAGTTTTCACAGTATAACTGAGGTTGGAAGTGACCTCAAAGATCATCAAGTCCAACCTGTCACCACAGACCTCATGACTAGACCATGGCACCAAGTGCCATGTCCAATCCCCTCTTGAACACCTCCAGGGATGGTGACTCCACTGCCTCCCTGGGCAGCCCATTCCAATAATGAATGACTCTCTCCATGAAGAACTTTCTCCTCTCCTCACCTCCAGCCTAAACCTCCCCTGACGCAGCTTGAGACTGTGTCCCCTTGTTCTGGTGCTGGTTGCTAGAGAGAAGAGACCAACCCCTTCTTGGCCACAACCACCTTTCAGGTAGTTGTAGAGAGCAATGAGGTCACCCCTGAGCCTCCTCTTCTCCAGGCTGAACAATCCCAGCTCCCTCAGCCTCTCCTCATAGGGCTTGTGCTCAAGGCCTCTCACCAGCCTTATTGCCCTTCTCTGGACACGTTCAAGTGTCTCGATGTCCTTCCTAAACTGAGGGGCCCAGACCTGGACACAGTACTCAAGGTGCGGCCTAACCAGTGCAGAGTACAGGGGCACAAGGACTTCCTTGGTTCTGCTGGCCACACTATTCCTTATTCATTAAGTCATAAAAAGATTAGGGTCTCTCACATCATGGTGGAAGCTGTTTTTATCAGTTCAGGCCAGACCCTTAAATGCAGAGCATGTCTTCTACAAAATAGTTTCCATTCCACCTTTCCCCACCTAGTTACAGAGACTGAGGAGAACGTATGGCTGGTGCAAAAATTATGACTCAATTTAACTAGTCAGGGGAAACCCAGAAATAACACTATTGTGAGTCTGAATGTGTATGATGTGCAGCAATGCCAAAATTGCTGCACAGTAGTTTCAGTCCACAGATTTTTGCTCCGTATTTCTGGCACCCCTAAGGCCTGGTCTCTGTTCTCTTCCCTAGTTCTTAATGTGCTCCTTTCATTGTCTCTGGAGAAATGCTAGAGGAGAGCAGAACTCAGGGCTGTGGGCCCAGTGGGACTACTCAGGTCCAGAGTGGGCACATGACAGTGCTGCAACAGGAGAAGAGAAGGGGTCAGAGCATTACCTCATTGTGGGGTGAACTTGTCTCAAGTGTTAAACTGCTTGTGAGGTCAGGTCCATTGGGATGAGGAGGGGTAATGAAGGGAGGGAGACCTCTAGCTCACAGCTCCTCAAGTATCACTGAGACCATGTCCAAATTGTCTTGGAAGTGATTAATATCTATATATCAGTATATTTAGTAGCAATATATTGGTGTCTATATTTATATGCTAGTGCATATATAATTTATATACAGGCTATTACTAGCTTAAACACTCTGGAGCCAGTTACAGAGTTTTCGTTTGTCTCAACTGTGAAACATCTGCTGGGGCTTTTCCTGTGGCAAGCACAGCAGGGCAACATCCTAACATCAAATCAAAACAACTAGTACAGATCAGGAGAAGTTTGCAAAAAAACCCCAACACCCAAACAAACGTTTCTTAGCATTCTGTTAACAAAGTGGATGGAGAAAATGTGTAAATCTGAATTTCCTGGAGAAAAAAAGAATCCTTCCAGATTTAAGAGGTGAGCCCTAAGAGGCAACATTCTGATCTGCCCTTGCAGTGGATGCAAAAATAATAGCTTGTACTATGGAAAGCAGGTGCCATGCACGCTGATGGATGCAATAGAAATGGTGCAGATGGCTAATGTTGCCTAACCTCTTCCCCAAATGATGGAATCAAAATTGTTGTAGCTCATGCTAGCTGAGAATGTCCCCTGTGGAGTGTCATTCCCATCATTCCCTTAGGACGTTGTCTTAAGTAAAAATGTATCCTTTGCTTGGATACCAGATGGAGTGACTGACTCAGAATTTTTTGTGGCTGTGGATAGTGTAATACTTCATTAGCTTGTGCGTGGTCCTGCAGCCAAGGCTGGGATGGCAGATTATTTTGTGGATTTCCTCCCTTGGTGCTGGACTACTTAATACACATGAAGAAAACACTTGTTTTTAAGAAATACACAACTTAAGGTAATTGTTAATGCATTTGTCTATTGCAGAGCCAAACGTGAACAGGAGCTGCAGCATTTAAAAAAGCAGAAGGAAGATGAGGCTCTGAAACTGCAAATGCAACTTCAGAGACAGAGGGCCAGGAGACTCTTCCATGAACGACAGCTGGCCTTACTGGAAATAATCCATGCCAGTATGGTTAATATTAAACTATATCAGAAGATTAAACTGTCTGTGGCTCCTTAAGAACAGTTTCCTTAAACATATTAATCTTGTATGTCTGTTTGCACTGTAGTCTTACTGTCTCTTCTCCTGACCCAATTATCTGACAGAACATGCTAATTTAACAGGGGCTCAGTAACTACTGATCAAGATCTGCTGCCTTCAAAATGGTGCAGGAGAAAGGCTGAGTTTTCTTGTGTAACTAAGCTCCATTGCAGATGCAAGGCTCTGTGACATGGCCCACAGCTAGCAGACCTTGAATGAAGAGGGGGTTTATAACTGATAGCACCCGTGCTTTTGTGGGTATTATCGAGTCGGAGGACTGAAAATGTAAATCAAGAGATATCAACCCATAGTCTTATAACTGGATTTGTGTAACATTTTTAGGTCAGGTAAATAAGTACATGGAGGAAATGGAGGGGAAATCAGCATTAACTATCCAGAGATTCTGGCGAGGCTATAGAGCAAGAAGAAATTTTCATCAGGAGAGACAGTCTCTTAAGGAGTATAAAGCAACTGTAATCATTCAGAGAGCAGTAAGTATATAAACTTTGTTCTACCATTGGCTGGGACTGAGTGTCATGCTTTAAAAAGCTCTGCTTATTCTCTCACTCTTGATGTAGCCATAATTTATTAAAACAATTATTGAGAGGATGACAGTCTAAAGCCACAAGTTGCTTAGAAGTGTTAAACTTCACATAGCTTATGAAGTCTGATACAGTCTCCTAACTAAAATAAAAGAGCTGGCACTTTGAAACCTAAGGTTGGGATTTTACCTCACTACAGATGAGTCAGTAATTTATTTTGAGTGTTCTTACTAACTATTTAGCATTCATGCTGACAGTTGTATCTTGTCTTCTTAGCATCATATCAAATTTATGCTTTAAGAGATGCAGTATGAAACATTTTTCTTTCATTGACTGATTACAAACAAAGCAAGAAGACAAACTTCCTGTCTTTGATTGTCACATTCTTGTGTATTCTTTACAAAGGCTTGTAAATTCTTGGAAAATCGAAGAAGGAGGAGAACTCTGTCTCCTTGGAGAGATCCCAAGGGACTGACTGATGAGCAGAGACTAGCTTTGCAGCAGAAGGTGGATGACTACATCAAATTGCATCCGGTCTGTTTCTTAGTCATTTCATAATTCACATTAATGATGCAACGTAAAATACTGTAGGGATGAAATATATTCAGCTTCATAAATTCTGATCAAGATAATTCATTTGAGGTATGCATATATTAACCCTACTTGCTTGAGAGCAAGGTACTAGGATATTGGAAATTTTAACCATTAATCTAATAAAAAGGATCAAAGCAAACTGTAATTGGGAAATGTATATACTTGATGATGGATAGCTTTGGAGAGAGCTGCAGAGGAAGCAAAATTACTAACAATTAAGAACAGCATTTGCATTCCTCATTTAGACATTATTCTGCTCCCAAAAGATTGAAAATAGCAGCTCCTAATGGTAACAAACTGTTATTTTCCTCCAGGCTTCCCAAATGTCAGAAGAATTGAGTAAAGAATTACATATGCAGGCCCAGGAAAAGCTGGCATGGTTCCTGTTGAGGAGCAGACTGGATCGGAGAGCAGTGCAGCGGAGAAAGTCGTTACTGGCTCAGGTCAACACTAATGTGGAGCTGCTACTGAGTATGTGACTGCTCTGGTCATAGTTTTGATTACTGCTTGGATTAAATTAATTGAGAGAGAAAAATAGAGGGAACAGTGGTAAAGCCTCATTTCAAAACTGAAGTATCTTTGCTATGTGCCTTGAGATTCAGGCTTTATTAGACATTGTCCAGGTGTTGCTGTAGGTTAAGTATACATACCTGCCTTCCAAGGAGCAGCTTATTCTTCTGCTAAAGGTCTCTCTCTGACAAGTTCACAAGCAAAACAGTATGCCTGTAAAAGGCATTACAAATTCTAAGAAGTGGATCTCACACAGGCTCTTCCTCTACATTTGATTTGCTTTGTTCTGTTTTCCTGTATAGTAAGGTGCTGGTTGAAGCGTCCTCACCTCTTCCAGACAGAGAGAAAAATCTTTGAGCTGTGAATTCTAAGTCACATTTTCATTTTTTCTAGCCTGGCTTTATTTGAAAGAACATTCACTGTGTTGCTATCTTAATTGCAGGTAAGTAGCCAGGAGTGAAAGAATGAGCATAGCAAACTGCAGCCACCAGAGAGCACCCAAGCCGGACAAAATTCAGCAAGTGACAGAATTCCATTATTTAGTCTGTCACGTGCCGTGGCACTGCAGCTCATCACACCCTGAACAGGCAAATCAGCAGCACAGTCTTACGCTGTGCTGAGGTCCCCAGGCAGGGAATACGCAGTGCTGCTGCACCAGAGTGGTGGAAACCCCAGGCTGATGTCACCCTGCACAAGGAGCACTGATGGTAGTAGCAACCAGGAGCTCCTCTTTATATTAGATCATGGTTTCACAAGAAACAATTTTGGTGGATGCCACCACTGCTCCTGAAGGAAGTAGTTCTGCTTTCCCTGCTTCATGTCCCTCCCCCATTTTGTAGTTGTCTTTTTTCAGGTAAGTTTTAATTTGGATTGCTTCTCCAGTCACATTAGTCATGCAACCATAACATGCCAGCATGGGGAAGGGAGTAACCTAGAACAGTGGGAAGTGGGAGGGTAGTGCTCCTTCTTTTTAATTTGTTTGAAATAATTGTAAAACCACAAGAAAAAATACAGAAGACTCTTCTCTGTGTTCTTACAGATGCTCCAGGCTTAGCAGAGACCACAGAAAAAGATCTTGATGTCTTTATGAGTCAGTCAATCCCTGCAGCTACCAAGGCAAGACAATCGCATAACACTGTGCTGAAGTACACTCGCTGGCCATGGTGGAAGAAGCTTGAAGATGAGTTTACGGAGGATGGTGTCATTCCTGATGATGCTCTAAATGCAGAACTAGGAACTCTGTTTATTGGTGGAAAGAAGTCCACTTAGTAATCCTTGTTAGGCAGAAGAATTTCTTACTCAACCAGCCTCATGCCTTGTACTATGCATTCATTTGCTTGTGTTTTAAGGAAGGAAAACACTTGAACAAAGCATTGAAAGCACTGAAAAAGAGCAAAGCCTTGTTTTAGTGCATTTTACTTATCTTATTAAGAATCTCTTCTTGTACATCAACAATTAGATCCTATTGATTGTGCTGCTCCCAATAGGATTTAAGTACTGTAGTTGTAAATGAGGATGTTTTGTAATTTGTGTCACTTTAAATTAAGTTTATAACCTTTGACTTTTCAGTTCTTACTCGTACTGGGATGGGTAAAGAGTCACACCACAGTAGAAGTCTAGGCTTTTATAGTAAAACATTTTATCAGGTGATGTGCTTTGAGGTAAAAATGGGTTCAGAAATAAACAAGACATCTGTAAGAGGTCAAGCAAGCACTGGGCAGGCTGGTTGTTTGCAGCAGGGTAGAACAGCTGATGCCAGTTAGCACAGGCAAAGCTCACCCAAGGAACCTCCCCCATCCTCTTGAAAGCAACAAGGGAAAGAGCAAGGAAAGGTAAAAAAAATGCCAGTTCTCTCCACAGCCAATGCAGTGCATTGCAACGTGGGCACAGTCCAAGCTGTTCTATGGGATTGTAGCCACTGTGTCAGCTCTTTCCTCTTGAACCATGCAGATACTGTTTAATCCAGAAATGTCTCCACAGCACAGGGCTGCTGCAGGCCCTGCAACCTGGTACACAATAGAAACCTACATTCCATGACCAAAGACTGCTGCTCATCCAAGTTCCCAGAAAGCAAGGAGAACTGAAGGCTGCAGCTTGTACTGTAGGTACCTGAGCTATTTTTTTAGGGGAAGGGCCCAGAGAGTCTTAAGAATTATATCTTACCTTGCTGCAGAGATGGGAAAAGTGCAGTGATTTCTGCCAGTTGTATGGGGGCAGCAACACTGGTTCAGCATGTTTGTTTTCCATTCTCTATTTTAGGTTTTAATTTTAGAGGACATGAATGGAAAAACAAGTAAATAGAAATAGTGGGCAGAAGCCCAAGCCCTTTCAGATGCAGCTGATACACTGAAATTAATAACTGGACAGCTGTCAAGAGGATGAACTGTGCTCTATGTTGATTTTTCTAACAGCTGTGATGTGGAAGACTTTGAATTGGCTTTCAGATCCTTTCTTGGAGAGTTAACTGGTGGAACAGTCCATTAAGTATTTACCAGGGTGCTTGCATGTGTCTGTTGAGTTACATATTGCTCTGCATCACCCTGCTATTAGTTTTAGGCCATGTCCATAACAAGACTACCAAAGTGGAGGGGCTGGGTTAAAGTCACCAAGCACCCCAGGGGATGGACACTACCTCCCAGCAGCTGCTGAGCTGTGTTGCTGGGAAAGGCCTGGTGCCTCTGGTTAAAGCAAAGCAAGCCAGCTTTTCTCTCAGAGACGTAGGCCTCCTGTGCATGTCACAGTCTCCTCTGCCATTTGGTCACTGACCCAAACTATTTTAGACAGCAGCCTCTGCTGTTCTGTTTATTCCTAATCACCCTCATTATATCAGCTCTTTAGAAGAGGGGGATGTTCACAAAGGTGCTCTGCTTAACACATTTTGTGTAAAGAGCTGAGCCACATGGCCAGTGTTAAATTGCAAGTGAATTACTGAGCCATCTTTCCAGAAGCCATTTATTGTAGTGGCCTTTGCCACTCACTGCCATTGCAGTGGATAATAAACTCCCCTTTGGAATATGCAGTTTGATGGATAATGGGGGTTTTAATTGAACAGAGGGAGGTGTGGTCTTACTGGATGAATTCAAGTTGCTGTGTCATGTATCACTAGCCCAGCAGCACAAATTTCCCCACCCCACCACTGCCCTGATAAATAAAAATGACTTTTCTTAGTTGTTCCTTGTCACCAGATCTCAGTAATCTCTGCTTTACACACCAGGGAGGCAAGAGAGACCCATGAAGGAGCGTACTTATGGCCAGATACAGCCCTACAACCTGCCACTTGTGTCTTGCTGGCAGAACAAGACAGAAAAGAGCCACAGCAGCATGCCGAGACAGAGCCAGGAGACGCTCTCAGATGTCAGTTGCCATGGCCAGCTTGGAGCCTGGGCCCAGAAAAAGAGATCCCCAGCTCCTCTGATGCCCTCTTCACTCAGAGGTGGGAGGGATTTGGCATTGCTTGGCTCATCCTCTTTTCAGATCCTCCTGCACCACACACAGGACATGCTGCTGAGGATGTATTTCACTGCAGCTCCTTCTGGGATAAAGTACTCCTACCTGAATCATTGAAACAGACATGGAGAGCTGAACACCTCCAGCCTGCTACCAGGTGAACAGTCCTGTCTGGGTTGTATGATTACCCAAAAAATGACTATAGGAGAGGCTGTGAGCCAATATGGGTCCTGGCCTGCTCCTGACTGTCTGCTTGCCACACACCACGCCACAGGCATGGCCAGAAAGCTGGGAGCTGTTACTCGGGCATAAGCTGCAATGGCAGAGGTGCTCAGGTCATTAAATATTGACACCACCTAAGCTGGCCTGTGGGGGTGATTTAGCTGAATTGCAGGTTTCTGTTGCTCCATTGCCATGATAAATTGGACCAATTTGTCATGTGGTTTTATTTCTTCCTTCAAGTAATGCTGTACAGGAGCATTATTGCTACAGCAAACAATGCAGAAAACAAAATCCCCTGATGCTTGTGGATAAAAAAGAAGGGACAGCAACTGGTTTCCTGTGGTAGGTGCTAGCAGAGTCAGAGACCAGGAAGAAGGCAGCAAAAGGAACAGCAAAAAAATGTAACTTATCCCTTTCAGGAGACAAAGTAGTGTCCTCTGCTGGCTCCTGCCATTGAGGAAAATTCCTGGGTTTTTTCCCCACAGCATTACCTGTAACTGGACTCTGCAAACAACAGCATGCTCATCTCCAGCAGAGACACAAGCATGTCCTTCAGACTACACTTTTAAGTCCAAGGGCATCTCCTGGCCCTTCAGACTGGCTGTAACAGGAGCTCTGAGCTGAGGACAGGAGATAATCCAGATGCTATTTCACTTCCCACCTCCCAAGTCTTCTATTGATGATTTCTGTGGGAGCAGAATCTGGTACAAACATCTGCTCTCCACTGCAGAGTATCACATACATCAAGTACAAGGAGAAATGAAAGCTTTCTCCAAGTGGCATACTCGGGGCTATTTATAAATTAGCATGCACCGGAAAAGGAGGCAGCTCTTTGCAGGGGGAACTGCAAAGGTGATCTTCAAGTTCTCTTTATCAACCTCCTTCATAGCCTGGTAGCAGCAGGTCAACCTTCAGGCATCCTTGTGTACAGTGAACAACTCTGTAATAATGAGACTTTTTACTAAATGAATGATATCTGGGCCCAGATTTGCCAAGGGGAACTAAAGGACAGGTGGCTTCCATCCCCTCTCCTCTGCCCTCCTTGAAGGCAGGGCTTATTTCACTCTGTCTGCCTTCTTAGGACAAAAGGGCAAATTCCAGCAGGTGAGGACCATGGTTGGAACACTGTGGCTTTGGCCATTTGTCCCAGCTGTGCTGGAAAAGTCCTGTGTGACCTTGAGCAGTCTGTTTCTGCCTCTGTCATTTCCACTCTCAGCTGAGGCTTACTGAGAAGGTTTTGTATGTTGCATTTGTAATTTGTTTTAAGAGCCTTCAGTGGAGGATGCTGTGTGAGCCTAGGTGCCGCTGAAATCCCTCCTTGCTAAGGTAAAATGGGAGTTTTGACACACCTTGGGAAGCAAAAAACCATCTGTATAATCAGATGCTGGATACACAAAAAGAGGCTAGGGTTGCCATGCTATTTCTCTCCAAATCCAGCATTTCTCTGCAGAATTTAGTTCTTTAAGTACATCCCCAAACAGAAACCATATCTTTACCTATGCTTAATCACTTAATGAAACTTGGTGAACTTCACTAAATGAACTTTCAGCACGAAAGTGAGAAATTGTGATTGGGAAAACTTCATTTAATGCATTTTGACAACCCAGAACCTGCCTGTCGGTAACCAGATGAATACACACACAACGTACAGGGCAGGTAATAAACCCCAGCTCAGTCCAGCAGAGCTGGTGAACTGCAACACTTAATCCCAGAAACAGTCAAAGCAGACATAAACTTTGCCAAGTCCTTATTGTCTGAAAGGGAAGACGCTTTCAAGCTGCCACTTCTACACCTAAAATGAATGTCCAATTAAAATAAAATAATGGCAAATGCAGGATACAACTAATTTCTTTCCTTGGGAGCAGGAAAAAGCAGGGGCATTACTGTGGCATTGGCTTTATTCTCTGAACAGCTCTGCCAGCTCCAGCGGGACTGACCATCACCTGTAAAACCTGTGAAAGCTGGTACAGGGAGATGGTCACAAAAGCCACCAGAGCCATGTTAGGACAAAAGGATGTGCGATCTGTGACCAGGTGTCAGGCACTTTTGACACGGCCGGTCTATCCAAAGCAAAGCTACTGAATATGGAAAAGGAGCGATGCCAAGCACCGTAGGAGGATGCCACTAGCTAAGCCGAGCCCAGCTGGGACTCTGCCAGGCACACTAGTGGGGCGGGTGGCTCCGTCCGGGCCGCGGAAGGTCAGGGAGCCACCGCCCGCAGGAGCCACCGTGCAGCCTGCGGGCGCGGGCTTGCCGCTCTCTCCCCTTCGCCGAGCCCCTCAGGCAGGCCTGCGCCCAGCGGCCCTCGCCTCACGCCCCGCGGGCCACCGCCCCACTCTGTCCCCTCAGCCGCGCGCCCGCCTCCTCCCAGCGCCCCCGCCCCGCCCGGGCGCGCGGCGGGCGGGCCCCGCTGCCGTTGCGCGGCGGCCGTTACCCCGCCCGCGCGGCACGCGCCCGCCGTTGCCTTGGCGACGGGCTAAGCCGGGGCCTGGCTGCGGTGCGGCAGGCGCAGAGGGGGCGGACGGACGGGCGGCGGCGGGCCGGCGGCTCGGCGCTGCCGGGGCATGCACAACAAAGGCGGGAGGCGACGCGTCCCGGGTCGGCTCCACAGGTAGGTAGGTGCGAGCGGCAGGCAGGTCCCTCTCGGGAGCCGCTCCCGCAGGACATTTCACCTGCGCTGCGCTGCTCGAGCCGTTCTCCTCAGGGTAAAGAGACCCGGGCCGCGGGCTCCGGCCTTAGCCTCGGTCCGGCGCAGAACCTTGCGGGCGCGGGGCTACAACAAAGGCAAATGGCTGCGTGGTCGGGAGGGCTGCGGGGCTGTAGGTGGTCTCCCTGACGCTCCCTGGCTTCTGCTTCTCTCTCGAGGCGGCACACAGAACGCAGCCGGGCGCAGCCTTTAATGCATTTACTTGTTCGCTGGGTGTCCTTCCTTGGGTCTATATGCCTGCCCCGGCACGGTCCTTCGGGTACAACCGCTAGCTCGGCGCCCAGTGCTGCTGGGGCGGCGAGTTGACGGTTAGCGCACGGTTCCCAAACCCTTCCACGCCTTTCCCGGCTGACACCTGCTCATTGCTGGGGAACCGGCATGCTTCCCACGTCCCGCATTTGCTGCCTCCTCAGTTTCAGCGCTGAGCGCTGGCTCCTGCTGGCGCGGAGGAGCGGGCTCAGACGCTCTGCTCTGGGCACAGCGTCCGCCCGTGCTGCAGGCTGCTGTTGCCGCCCTCGCTAGCCAGGGCTTCGGATGAGGTCCTGAAACAGCAGCAGCAGCAGAGGCAACTTTGCAGATTGGCAGCGTAGAGCCTTTTCGATGCCGTGGGGCTTTTGTCCTTTGCAAGGTGGAATGTTGTGTGCTGTGCCTAATTGTTGTAAGGGATGGCTGAGCATCAGCGAGCTCTTTAAATCTGCAGGGTGCGAGTGAGCAATTTCTTAATTCGTGTCCATGTGATTCATAACGTTTCAACTCCAGGATGCATTTTCCAAAATTCATAATGGGTTTTGATACCCCAGCCATTTCGAAAAGAGTATGTTTGAATCCATAGAGCTACAAGTTTTGTGGCATTACTGAAAATAGTAGGTAAGATAGAATTCCCCAGAGGGAAATACATAAAACCTGCTCCTACCATTTTTGCTTACACTGCAGCAAAACAGCGCTTGGGTGCATCTACGCTTCTGCTTTCCTTCATTTCCTAGTCATGGTGGCACTGAAAAGCATTATGAACAACTCTGCATTTTTTTGTTGGTATTATAGTAAGGCCTGAGGGCTTGGTAATGGTTTCTTTCATTCATGGCTCTCAAAATGCTTCAATTAAGACTGGGAGCCCTGCTGCAAGTTGGGGAGGTTTTACTGATCCTATTTTACAGATGGAGGAGCAGATCAGAGACCTGGAAAGATTAAATCAAATCCAGAACCTAAGACGTCATCCTAAATCCTCTGTTAAGGATGTTCTTCCCCATCTCCTCTAATGAAATTCTCTTAATTTCGCTGTCTGTGCCAGGAGCTGTTTGGGGCACTGACAGGCCATGTATGCTTTGGAATTTGAGATACTGCTCTTTGGTATTGCCAAAAATCATGTGCCTTTAGTGACATATTGAGAACAATGGTTTTGGATTAATAGAAATCTCTGATTGTTCTTTGGTTTGTACTGGGGTAGAATTCAAGACCTCCATTGTGGATGAGGGTATGTTAGGCAAGGTATTGTACAGCCAGACAGCAAAGTATGCATAGAGCTAATGAGCTAAATACAGAAAGCATAGATATCTGCTGTGACTTCTTTGACAGCCTCCCTCACAAAAGAAAGATCTCTCCTCCCTAAGCCTCTCTTTGAAGGACATATTTCCAAAAGCAAAATAAGTTGTTCCTATTGTAACTGTAACCCAGAAGACTCCCAATCCTAGCGTGTTGTTGAGTCTGTCCACTTGATTCCATGGCCCAGACAGGAGATGGGCTGTGTTTGAGATCTGGTTCCCATCCTTAGGTATTGCTTGTGTTGATCTCTGTTAAGGCCTTTAAACAGAGAACCCCATCTCAGATTTAAGGCTTGGTGACCTGTCTGTAAAACACTGCGTAAGACGACAAGCTCCAGCATTACAGCAGCTCCAAAGCATTCACAAAATTTTAAGCTTCTTAGGCTTCATCTGTGTAAGAAAAGCCTACTGCAGACTAGGTGGTGATGTACAGGTTTCGGTAGTCACAGAGGGAGGGGAAAAGAGCAGATGAATGCTTGTATGACTTTTCAGAGTTTAATATCCATTGGGTGCTTGCCAAGTCTCATCTAGTGTTAGAAGATGCTCTGGAAATCCTGATTTCTTAATATTTTAAGTTTGAAGTTCAAGTTCCACTTTAATTGCACTTTGAACACACAAACAATCCTCCCAACCCCAAAGAATTGGTGCAGTTGCCAGAAGCATCATTCATTTGCTGGCAGGCAAGATACAGTTTGTTTCCTTTCCAGTGTTTCAGAGGACAATTCTTTTAGAGGAGAGAAAGCGTAGCTCCAGGGCTTCCATGGCTGGGCATCAGCCAATTACTGTCATATCAGATTAGGTGTATGGCACATTAGCACTTGTTTATGTTAATACAAATGCATCATGACTGTCCATAGTATTGATGGAATTACTGTATTTACATCCTTATAATATAACTAATTGAAAAAGAGGTTCTGATTACATAACCATGGACTTACAAGGTGATTCCTTCTGCAGCTTCTGTGTAGGTCAGTTTTGAACCATGAAGATGAGTTAAACTACTAGAAAACATAATCCAGTTTTTATTTACTTCTGCTGCAGTTACCTTTTGGGCAAACTCTATGGAACTTGGTGTCACAAAAGAGACAGAAAGAACTTAAGGTTTTTTTTCCGCCTTCCCATGATTTTGACTTGGTAGCCTGAGCTGCTACTTGGCCTCTAAAAGCTCTTAGCTGCCTGTGTGCTGCAGGAACTTAGCCCTTGAAATCAGCATTAAAGATTTCCTCAGCTTCCACTGCAGTGCTTGAGTACGTTCTCCTTGTCCCAAGCATCTTGGCAGCAACAATTCTGAATATTTGCAAGGTGGGGAGGCGTCACATGCAATGCTCCGTAGCCAGGAGTGGAAAGCTGTGCACAGCTTGGTGGCTTTCCTACTCAGATATCACCTACCAGCATTCGAAGGATGGACCCATTTGTTTCTGGGAATAAACTCTGGCCAGAATCTCCACAAGTTTTGCAGTCCCTGCTTTGTAACTAGCTCAGCCTCAGCTTCTAGGTGTTTTGCAATTTGCAGCAGCCCTAACAGCTGGTTCCTGGCAGCCATTATCATCTTCCAGCACAGGAATAGCTTTAACTCTGAGTCTTGGGAGGATGGAAAGGGCTGGCAGGATCTGCGATACTGGGAAAAATAATGAAGGAACAGAAAATAGGTATATGGGCACAGGGAGAGAAGGTAGACTGATAAGTGACAAGGAAGGGGAAATGGAGTGACAGATGGGAGGCACTATAAATCTCTAGACTTTGTGGGAGTCGCAAATGAGGCAGGAGGCAGGGAGCTCCATGGCCTGCAGGAACAGGGTGAGGCATATCCTCTGCTGCCAGGGATGGACTGCATTACTGCTTCCATCCCACTGCTCTGGCTTCAGACCTGTTCAGCCAGCCCTGAGACATTGCAGAGTGCCATGCAGCATTTGTTATTTTCAAAACATCCTGCTCTAAGTTACAACAACTAAGGGTGAGTAGCTCTGGGAACTGCACTGGAGTGCTGGGGTCAGTAGATTTGTCCACTGTGCCATCACTTCTTAACGGAGGGCTCTGGCAAAATGTGTCACCGTAGCAGACACCAGCATCAGTTACATGAGGAGCAGCAATTTGCTGCACAAGGACAGCAAGGACAGTGGAAAGTCTGTGATTTCAGGAATTAGTTATGGAAAGCTGGGACCCTCAGGCTGAGGTAATCAGAATAGCTGGAGAATTAGGCGAGTCCCATATTGTAGTCCTTTTGCCAAGGCTGTACTGAATACACTGAGGGGCAGAGGAGTTTTCTGCTTTTTCTAACAGCTGCTTCAAGGTGAAACTCAAGAGGAAAAAGAAAAAAAAAAAGTCATCACCATCTGCTGATACTAATTTTGCCATGTAACAACACACCTTTTGGAACTAGCTTTGAGAGAGTACCTTCAGCTTCTAGAAATAACCTGATCAGGCTCCTGCCATAAAAATTTCTTTCTGAGAAGAAACTAAGGGAACCAAAGCTTTTTAAATCCTTCCCCAACTCCTGTCCCAGACAGGAAGTCGAGGAGCGCTGCACATTTTTTCTTTAAAAGTATGAGGTTTTGGCTTTAGCTGGAGACAGTGTCTACACCCTTGCTTTCTCTGCTACTGAAATCCTTAACATGACATGTAAAGCAAAAATCTGTTTTTCTGTTGGGATACAAAACTAGGTGCTAGTAGGAGTTTAAAGGCTTCGTTCTTTGTCAGTGCTTGCAAAAGCAGCCAGACACTGTGCTAGCTGTGGATGTGGTGCTAGAGCTGTTCCGTTCAGACATTGTGCAGCCCATCTTGTGGCCTCCCTGGTGTCTGGGAGCAGTGCTGGAAGTGTCCTGTCGCAACTCAGTTTGTTTGCCACACAGCAATCTGACTATTTCTGCAGACATGTTTAGGAAGGCAGTCAGCGACTGAAAGATGGCAGTGGCTTTGACCACAAGCAAGTGAATCACAGGACTTGCAGTACACACTGCTGAACTTTTCATGCAAGGTTCTTCCCCTAGGAATAAGGAAATTAAAGACCCTCATGCACTGAAGACAGACATCTCAATTCTGACCTAGTACAGTAATTCCTAGTGTCACAGACACCTATCTCAATAAGCCCACCCTGCAGAGAGGTCTAGAGGCAAAGCAGTGGTTCAAAGGTTCACTGGAGCAGAATTAGAACCAGCCATGGCTAGTACTGGATTGAAGCAGAGCCCACTGGACTAACAGGACACCAGAACCTGTGGATATCTATGAGCTCTGTGCTAAAGGACTCCTGTCATTCATGATGGTGTGGCTGATCCTTCCAGCTTATTTCTTGGAGCAGACAGAAGCAACCCCTTTCAAGAGGAGGTTCCTCTTGAAGACTTAGTTCAAGAAAGTGCCTTTTAAGAGCCAAGAATGTAACTGCTTCTCATAAAGGATTAATACAGTTTCATGGTGAATCCATGCTGTGGTAGTTTGACCTGGAAAAACCTCAGGCCTGAACTGAACAGAGACTTCTCAATTACAGGAAAATCTGAGAGCACTCCCTCTGGAGTCCTGGTTTGTGGTATTTAACTTCTGTGCTTCATTTTTTACCACAGCTGGTGCAAGGGCTCTGTTCTCTGTGGACAGGCAGGGTTCAAGTTTCAGCAACACAAATCTGTGAGCCCCAGTGTAGCAATCCCCTTCCTAGTTTAAGGGCTAGACACAGTTGTGGAAGTTGGTGCTTTATGCTTGCAGAAGCCGTATTTGCAGTGGGGAGACCTCAAAAGTCAGTAGTTCAGCTTCTCTGAAAGCTTAGTGTCACTGAGAACAAACATCAGCTAAAATCACAGGAACAAAAAAAATATTTCTTTCAAAAAGAGGAAGGAGTAGGCCATGGAAGCCTTCCTTACTGATAAGCGGCCTGGTAAGTTTCAGGTGCATGGCTTGCTTGTTTGATCTGCCACTTCAGTCTCAGGACACCTTCCAGCAGATATGTGAAGAGCAGACATCCCTTTCCTGGCCCTTAGAAACAGGTCTAATAAAAAAGTACCTCCACAGACAGTTGTCTTTCAGGAAGCATCTTCTGTTGTTTCTTCCAGGTTCTGTCCTGTGTCGTTACCATATAGCCACATCCACAAGGGACAGAGTCATTGCTGATCTACACAGCACTATGTTATTTCTGGTCACATGCAAACAATAGAACAATAACTCTGCAACACTTTCTATTCTGACTCTGAGCACCCCCCTGGGCTTTTCTTCAGTACAGCAGTGGCATGAAGTAAATCCATTAAACAGAGCTAGCCCAGCCCAGAAGCAACTGCAGGCACTAGCGTTAGCCCACAGCCACATCAGCTGTCCCCTCCATATTTACAAGAGTGCAATATACATTAGTGCATAGCTTGGATGTTTTTGCACAGGATGGTTTTTGACCTCCATGGGAAGAAGCTCCTTATTCTCTCTGGCCTGTCCAAAGGAATAAGAGTCCACAGCTTTTATTTCCACATTGCATTAGGAGCAGAGCTTTTACCTGTATGTCACCTTGTATAAGGACTGTGTCAAAACAGTCCTTTTTGAATAAAGTCTTATTTGAAACAAAGCTCCAGTTATGCCTCAAGCTAGCACTGACATAAGGAGTAAGCCCTTTGAGAGTATCTAAATGTTACAGAAATAAACTCAAAGTTGTAATAGGAAAGGCAGATGATAGATAGATATATATATGCCAAGTATTGCATCATTAAAAATAATGATCCTACCCCCCCACCCTCCCAAAAAAAAAGGCAATAATTAGACATACTTTCCTTCTTCGTATCTGTGGAAGAAACACTCTTGCCTGGCCATCCCTTCTGCTTTCTTCAGAGCAAGACCCAGCCTTTCCATCCCACAGCAGCCAGAGTGAATGTACCTGCTTCCATGACACAGAAGAAGCTCAAGCTGCTCGTTTTCAGTGAGCTAGCTAAAAAGGTGTCCTAGAAGGGAAGTCCTGACTTTCTGGACCCGGAGAGATGGTCTGCTGTTTTCATGAGGAAACTGGAGAAATGAGGGAGGTTGGCCCCTAGACCACCACTTATTTACAGGGTAGATTTCCAGAGGGTCTCTGCCTGCTCAATTGTTCTGAAAGATGCAAACACTCATTTTTGATGAAATGATGTAGCATATTCTGATATTACAGCCCTGAATATAGGCACCAGAGACTTTTAATAATGTGGCATTTGTGCTGTTCATTGGGGGATCTGAATGTGATTGCAGAAGTGGGTATGTGTTCCTAGAGTGACTGAACTTTCAGAAGGCATACTGAGGTGAAGCTAGGTCAAGTGTGATGGCTACCTTTCCAGACAGTGAACAAGAGCATGTTTTGTCTGGAAATACAACCCTCAGCCCATGTGGGAACATACTACATCCATTTGTCAAGTAGCATTAACAGTCCTTATTGGATTATCTTTGTAGATTGTCACGATTATTGCATAGTGGTAAAAGTGCTCAGCAGTAACACACATGTGCAGGCTGGAGTTTGCCACATAGGTATTTAGTTGCCTCTTAATCCTGCTGATGTCAGCATTGCCTTCCATGGGTGGAAACCGTGAACAGGGTGTGGTACAGGAGATAAGAAGTTCATAAACTTGAAGGCTGGACAAGAAGGCTGAGATCTAGTCTTTTGCAAACACAGCTTTAGGGCTTCCCCAAATTCCTTCTGTCCAATGCCTCTCTCCTTTAATGCCTGTTTCCAGCCCCAAAGCCCTCTGAACCAAACTTTGTTATTCACATACCCAGTCTCATTGGGTGTCAGCAGCTGGTGTCATCATCAACTGCCATTCTGGGTGTCTCTGTAGTGGCTGCACTCTCATCTCATGCTGCAGGACTGATTAGTTGGACATGCTGCTGTGTGTAGTGACCAGTGATGTGCTTTCTATGGATCACACATTCCCCTTCCACTCAGTGGGGATCAGCCACTGGCCTAAGCTGATGCAGAGCTCCATGGGGAAGGGTACAAAGGTGAGAGCAGCAGATGTTGTGTCATGTTGAATCCCTGCAATAATAGCATAGCTTCAGCTCATAATTTATGCAGGAGTGGACCAAAGCTGTAATGGGAGTGCGAATGGCTGTGTCTTTGGAGCACAAGGATAGTCCTTCTTCAGCAGCTTCTTCAGGGACATGAGAGGGTGAAAGAATGAGGAGTTTATAGTGAAGCACAGAAAGATGGCTTGAGAACCTCATTAGGCAACAGGATGGCAAAGTACCCTCAGGGTAAGAAGCTACTGTAGTAAGGAACAGAAGGTCTAGCAGGGATGGCTGTGCTGAGGAGTCAGGGGGAGAAAAGAGTTCAGAGGGAGCAGGGTAAGGCAGTGGAGCAGGGAAGAGGCAGGAAAAGCCTATTAGCTAGGGCTGATGAATGGCAGTTGTGTATTGGCTTGGGAAGGCCTTGTAACTGGAGTAGGAATGCCACATACAAATGCCTGGAGCTTTTGAAATTCAGCCCATGAAGCACCAAAGTAACATCACTCCTGGTAAGGCACAAGTAAAAGCAGAATGCTTGGCTCCTACTCCCCCTCTTACTCTGCCCTATCCTGTCTGCCCATTTTGCCATTCCTGCTGCTGTATGAAACATTCAGCATCTGGAAAAAGCAATGCCCTTTTACCTCTGGCTTTAGAAGAGTTTTTCCAGTGTTGAATGTGGCCCATGGATTTTAATTATTCTCTACTGTGATAGTAATGAGAGCCAGTGGAATTGTACTGATTTTATTTCCTTTTAATTTGTTATGATGCTCTGGATGCAGATTAACTTTCCCAGCTCAATAGATATTATTGATTCATTCTGCCTTGTGATGTGATAGATGGCTGGAAGAGGTGGCCAGTTTCACTGGTAGCTCTGTACACCATGCAAAATCAGGTACCTTTGCTTGCTTCTGGTCAGATTGTTTATATTCAGGTAAGTGAGGATAAACTCAAGCCTATGGTACTGCTTGTTTACATGCAGTAGTCCAGGTCTCCCAGCTTCCTTTCTGGTCAATATACTGAGTGTGAGGACAGATTTGTCGTCATTTGATGGAGATGAACCTGCTTCTAGGCCCGGCACACAGTGGTGGTTCTCATGGAAGGGAACAGTCCTGCAAGGAGGGCAAACTGCAGTTGGAAGGGTCTTCCAGCAGCACTCTTTCAGGCACATGCCTGTCCAGGAAGCCTTTCTCAAAGCAGTGACCATCCTCTTGCTCCTGTCCTCACGTGCTGAATTTGGCTGGTGGGGTCTTGGTACCACTGCATCACTGATGAGTTGTCTTTGGGGTCCTGAAGCAGCAGGGGAGACTTCTAACCTCAGGGCCTCCTAGTGAGGGAACCAAACAGCAAAGCTTGTGGTGTAAGACTACACTCTACTGAGGCATCCTCCCTCACTTTCTTTAGAGAAAGACCCAGCACTCCTTGGTGCAAAATACTTAATGTCTTTTTTAAATTATGCTTTTATGTCATTGAAGTTGTAATGGGTATGGGAAACAGAGCCTGAGTTCCCTCAATGCAAAACCCCTAGAGACTGAGATAAGGAGGTTGAGACAATATTTTGCTGGTTGTAGCAGGGGTGACTGCAGGATAACCTGCAGCCACATTATCAGGAATTTGCTCCACAGGCTCAGACACCCCAATGGAGCCAGGCTGGGTGTGTCAGTATGTTGGTGCAAGTGCCTGGTTAGCCCTAGCCTGCACCCACATGCATCTCTGCACCACACAGCATGTGGCTGCTGGTGGCTTGCTGGGCCTGGCTGCAAACCTAGTGCTCCTCCTAATCAAATTAACTCACAGAACAGTGCATTACTCAGAAGCAGTGAGGGTGTTTTCTGTCCTCCATGGTGACCCTATCCTACATCATCTTGGACAGCAAAGAGCCAAAAGAGAAAAGGAGAAGAAAGGCAGAAGTTGTACTCAGCAGCCCTGCATCCCTCCACATGCCAGCCCCTTGGCAGGGATTGCAGCAGGAAGCCCAGCATACTAAGACCCTTCTCAGAAAGCTACCTCATCTTCAGCCAGGCTCATAACTGCACAGCTCAGAGCACTGGTGTGTGATGTTCTGATATGAGACTGCTGTGTCCCTCAGCAAGTCCAGAGGGACACTGACTGCATTGCATGAATGATGCAAGTGTCACATCATTAGAGGCCATTTGCTGTCCAAGTGCAGTAATTGCACTGCTGGTAAGTAGCCTTGCAGCTCAATGGTTATTAACCTGGTTACTGGTGATAGTTATTGGTCCCCAGAGCAAAAACTGAACTCAGGTCAGAGTATCTTTGCCTCAAATCAGAGTCCAGTCATTTCAGGTGTAAAATGTTACTCTTGTTAAAAACAGCAACCCTTCAGCTCTGTGGACAATTCTAATGCACAGGCACATATATACTGACCATGAAGCACTGGGTAAGCCAAGATAAAGGAGGTAAGAGGTAAGCATCAGTTTGTCTTGTCACATAGCTGACTTCAGAACTTAGAAGGCTATGTACAATTAAAGCACCCAAGCAATTAACACCAAACAAGTCTTCATCTAGTTCATGTTAACATGACTGCTGAGACTGCAAGGAAGTCTTAGATTTATCGAAGTAGGTTTGTCCCTGCTCCTCTTAACTTCTGTAAGATGAAGATTTATTTCCAAACCTTGCTGTAACTTGTCCATAGCATCATGGTAGCAGCATTCTTTTGTCCATCAGTTTCTTCCTACACCTCCAAGGGTAGCTGGCCCCTGAGTAGTGAGGAACTGCTGTCACTATCTTTCTGAGAGACAGTAGACAACAGGTTAGGAAAACGCTTTTTGGAAGATTAAGCAGAAAAGCTGGTACTGGAGAGTAGATCCCAGACATCATCATCCTGGGGTGCTTGGGGTAGAATCCTCAGCCACAGCCACCCATCATGCCCAGTGGTGTCACAGTGTCCTTGTACCTGGCAGCATTTCTCCATGATACTTGATGTTCATTTAGGAGAAGCAAAGCTTTGGGGACCTCGTGATTCACCAGAGAAGGTACTTATGCTGCTGTAGGCAAAGCAGTACAAATACACACTTTTTGGCTTATTTCCACCATATCCTTAGAGAAAACAAGAAAAGCTCTTCATTTCCCCCCTCCCCCTGCTTAGACTAAGCCAAGGTTAAGACTTAGCTGGGGTAATGCATCAGTAGCACTGAGCATTCCTTCAGCGCAGCTCTACTGAGGGGGAGAACTGGGTGAAGGGCCCTTCTGTTCCCTCACCTTTGTACCCATGGGAAACATGTATCTCCTCAAGTTTTCAGGCAACTTAACAGACTGTTTTGTGATCCCAGACACACTAAAGTCCTAGCTAGCTTGATTATGTCCGTTTTAGGTTAACAACACCCCAACACCAGCAAGCCAACGTAAGCATCTAAATTGTGCTACTCTTGATTGCCTTCCTTTCTGCCTGGAGTAAGAGCTAGGCTACTTTGTGTCCTTTTTCACTGTTTAGGCTGGGAAAGTGGAAAACAGGTGAATGTTTGAAAGAGGCTTCTGGCTCCACCCTTCCCCAAAATGGTTTGCATTGATACGGGTTTCTAAGGTCTTCCTGAAAAAGATGGTCTTGTCTTGGAAGTGGTAACACTCTTGCTTTTTTACTTCAGTTACAGTCCCTACCTCAGAGAATCACTTGGAATGAAACAGCATCTCCTCAAGGATTTCTGTGGGGTTTTGTGTTGTTTCTCTTTTGTTTGTTTGTTGGTAGTTTTTTTGATGATAAAATCCTTTACTTTCACCTTGCAGCTGAAATTCCCTGAGGCACTCTCACATGAGCCTATCTCAGGGATGATGCCTCTCTTAAAGAAAGTACTGTAAATGCTAACTGGTCTCTTGAAGGAACACAGCAAAGAAAGTCACATAGCAACTGCTGTTGCCTGACAAGTCAGAAGGGCACAGTGCCTCCCAAACCGCCTCTTAGAGCAATTCTACTTCATCACTAGTCAGGTGCCCTTTCCAGAAGGTAACAGGTTTGCCAATTAAAAACACAAACAAACAAACAAAAGGCAGGGAAAATTAGAAGGAGACAATGGTGAAAAGCCAAAAGCATCTGCAAAGACATAACCACACAGTTACCCTGCTGATATGTAAAGAGGTGTGTGTACCTCATGGACTGATTCTGTGATACCACTGTCCTGTTCCTGCTCTCATATCTCTGTTTCATTACTGCTTGAGAGGTGAAGGCACCCATGTCCTTCAAAGTAGCTCAGACAGTGTTTTGGTGCCAGAGTTCAATTAGTTTTAGGAAATCTTACCTGACTTTCCTTGGTGCCCCAGGACATCAAGGAGAGGAAGAATCTAGTTCTTGCAGATGCTGGAGGGAAGTTTTATTCTCTCCTTTCACAGGTAGCAGAGCTGAAACATAGGAATTGGAGTGGCTTGTCTGGGAAGACCCCAGGAGATCAGCTCCAGACATCACTCTCATATGTTACCAGGTTGTTGCCTGTCCACAGTATCTCCTACTCTGCGGCTGTGAGCGTTACAATATTTGCTTAATTCATACACTTCAGGGTGGAAGTCACAATGTCAGTTAGTATCTGCTCTGGAGTATAAATCAGTGTCCTATGACCTCCCTCACAGAGAGGCTATTAACAGATAGGAAGAGGAGAAAGTGCTGTCTCCATTTGAAGGCAAGTTGGCTTCAATTTTTAAAACAGTGTAACAAGTGATTGACGAAGCAGTAGTTTTGAAAAGGAGAGGAAACTGGCAGTCTTCTGGGGCTAGGTCAAATGTCTTATGATGCCAATTGCCTGCATCGGAGTACTTCTACCAAAATAATTCAGACACTGAGGTCTAGGCAAAATCACTTTCTCTGGCTGAGGCAGGAATGGTATCTGGAAATAAAATCTGGCTTGAGGCAGTCAACAGGGCATCAAGATCTCTCCCTAGTCATCAAGATCCTGAGTCAAAGGCTTTCATGTCCCTCTGTCTTAATACAATTCAGAGCTGCTGTACCATCAGGGCATCATAAATTCTTAGGTACCATGTGGGGAGCAAAGGAAGGCAATACATACCAGAGCTGGAGCTGAAAGCAGTACCATCACTGGACATGGTGCTGGCTTGTGGGTCCAGTTCCCATCATCACCATCTGGAAAAAAAAGTGATGGATTTCAGCAAGTCTTTAGCTGCAGTTAGTGCAGAGTTTCATGACTGCGTTAGGAGATCTTGTATCAGCAGCTGTGAAGCAGGAGTGAGCTCCTTGCATTTATCTGGTTTTCCTCTTTATTATAAACTACAATTTCTCTGACCTCTGCAGAAGAGGACATACAGGAAAAGGAATATCAGCCAGCGACTTACAGTGCCTGATATTGCTGCTGCTTTTACACATTTATTAAAGGTTTTGCTTTTGCCTTCAGCAGAACTGAAAAAAAGAGTCCTTGCTTCATCAAGTGGCACCAGATGAAGTTAGCAAGATTCTGTTCCACGGCTTCTGACATGCTCCAAAATCCAGCCCTAATACTGCCCAGGCTGTGGGTAATTTGATTCTGCTGGCATTGACAAATGCCCTGAGCAGCAGCAGCAGCAACTGCACCTTAAGATCTGCATGCTCAGATATTGGTGCCTAATCTTTGCATGTCCAGTTAATTTATTTTCATACAGAATGATCAGAAAAGCAAGCCAACACTCTCAGACATCCCTGTCTTATGGTAAATAGTGAAATCTAAACTTGATGTCAGTAAGAATGGTGAAAAATGAAGCCATTCTGCAGAAGTTGGTGTCTTAGGCAGAATGCTTCATGCCCTGGCAGGCTGTCTTCCGTTTGAGAGACCTTGTCAGTTTTCAGAGATGGCATCTGGATGATCTCAGCCACAGGAATCAGGGCCTCCCACTTCACATGGAGAAAGCCCTTCGATCTTTAACTAGCCAGTCTCTGGCTTCATTTTATTTAAAGATTTCAGGCACTGTGCAATGCTAGAGAGGATCTTACCGGGCTCCTATTACCTCAGCAGAAGCTGATACATAATGAATTATTAAAGACTAGCCAGTTCCTTCATTAATTTTAATAAATCAAGTTTCCACTGTGTTCTAGGCAGTGCTGCCAGCTGTGATATGATAAGGTAAGCCCAGTATTTCCTGGGGCCTTTTTTGCTTGGTCGAGGTTTACATAACAGAGGTCCTTTATAGTTAACAAGAGATTAAGGCTAATTTGGGGTAGATCTACAGCGGGCAGAAGAGGCAACAGAACTCCCCAAGCTCTTTAACAGCTGAAGCCCATTTAGGCTTCTGCAAATACATTAGCAACAAAGGGAGGACTAAGGATAATTTCTGTCCTTTAGTGGAGGCAGGGGGAAACAGTGATCAAGGATGAGGAAAAAGCTGAGGTATTCAACACCTTCTTTGTAATGGGACCAATTGTTTGCTGTATACTCAGCCCCCTGAGCTGGAAAATAGGGATCAGGAGCAGCTTGAAGCCCCCATAATCCAGGAGGGGGTGGGTAGTGGCCTGCTGCACCACTTAGACATACAGAAATCTATGGGGCCAGACCCAAAAGTACTGAGGAAGCGCATGGAAGTGCTCACCCAGCCATTTTCCATCATTTATCAGCAGTCCTGGCTAAGTGGGAAGGTCCATGTTGACTGGAGACTGAGAAATGTGATGCCTGTCTACAAGAAGGGCTGGAAGGGAGACCTGGGGAATTAGCAAGCTGTCAGTATGACCTTGGTGCCAGGAAAGGTCCTGGAGCAGACCTTGAGTATCATTACACAGTATGTGGACAACCAGGTGATCAGGCTCAGTCAGCATTGGCTCATGAAGGGCAGGTCCTGCTCAGCAAACCTAATCTCCTCCATGACAATGTGACTTGCTTAGTGGATAAGAGAAAAGCTGTGAATGTTGTTTACCTGGACTTTACTAAAGTATTTGACCCTGTGTCCCACAGTATCCTCCTGGAGAAACTAGCTGCACATGGCTTGGATGGATGGACACTTCACGGGGTTAAAACAGGCTGAACCTAGAGAGTTGTGGTAAATGGAGTTAAATCCAGATGGTGGCCAGTCACAAGTTCAGTTTTGGGGCCAGTTATGCACAACTGTTAGGCAAGCAGCATCTCTCTGTACACTTGGATATATCCTGTCCAGGCTGCTAATAAACTTCTTCATAGCGTGATAGTTGTCACAGCAAATGCAAGATTGATCTGATGGCTCTTGTGGCCTGTCTTTCCCTCAGCTTCTGCTCAAACTCAACAACAGAAAAATATTTTCTGACTCCCAAGCACTATTAGAACTTTCTATACATCTCCTTAATAAGCAGAAGAACATTTGTTTCTATTCATTTGCTATCAACCTCAAAATTGTTCAGTCTGTTCTTTGCTTCCACTCTGGTGGCCAAATAAGAACCAATCTCATGTTGGTGTCGAAGGCAAAAAGGATGCAGTATGTCCCCTGTAGAATTAATTTTACTGTATTGTGCTGTGTTGCATAAAGAAGTCAGATTGACCTATTCCCTCGTTTCTCTCTTCCTCTGTAAGCTGTAGGGTATTCAGGGCAGGGTATTTCTCTAGTCTGGGTCTTGTAGAGGGTTTGTGCTTATGGTGCTTACGCTTGTACACAGGACATGCAGATTTTACTGGAGAGAAGCGTAACAGTGAGCCCAAATCCATTTCTACTGAATGCAGATTCAGCCATGACTATTCCTGTCTTCAGAGAGCTTAAATTCTCATGAGGACACGATCAGATACGTCATAACTGCACTTTACAACACAAGGCAGAAGTCTCTGTGGCTGCTTTTGTTATATATTTTAGGAGAGGGAAGATGATATGCTGGGGAGAGGAGAGACTGGACAACAGAACTGCTGAGTACAGATTAACAGCTATGGTGATAAATTCAGTCCACAGGTTAGCCTGTGAGTATCTAACCTGACAGCATCTGTGTGGTGCATATTCTCATGAATGTGCTGCTGGTAAGGCATCCAAGTAGAGCAGGATAGGATAGGATAGGATAGGATAGGATAGGATAGGATAGGATTAACCAAGTTGGAAAAGACCTCTGAGATCCCTGAGTCCAACCTATCACCCAGCACTATCCAATCAACTAAACCATGGCACCAAGCGCCCCATCCAGTCTCCTCTTAAACACCTCCAGTGATGGTGACTCCACCACCTCCCTGGGCAGCACATTCCAATGGGCAATCACTCTTTCTGTGAAGAATTTCTTCCAAATGTCCGGCATCTGGCAAGTTGAAAGACAGACCTTACTAAAGGAAGGTTGGCGTTGTGGGATATGAAACTATTTGCTCTTGGAGGATGGAACATGAAAGAATAGCATCTAATTGTGAGAAATGAGGGTGTGACTCCTCACAGAGTATTAAATAGCTGTATCCATATATCTGTGTTGCAGGAGTGGGAGAGACATTGACAGATCCCTGCAACCATTGCACCTGATGGCTCTCCTACTCTCTCTCACATAGGTATTGAACTAACCCATTCCCAGTAATCATCATAGCCCCTAGCAAATTGTTCTAGAGGCTGAATATCTTCACTTTTCTGTATTCTGCTGTAGTCTGGCTTCTTTTACCAGCCAACAGGAAAGTTCTGCTCTTACAAAATATATTTTCCAAAATGACCTAAATTTAAGGCCACTCTTATTTCCTACTTTGGTATCCAAACAAATGAACAAACAAATTAATGTTGTAGAGCTCCTAAGACAGTTATTGGTGAGCAGCTGACAGAGATAGCTTTTTACTTATTCTACATTCATGGCAGTGCTACTGACCGTAATTCCACTTCATTTTTGGAATTGACACTATATTGTTGTTAGGACCTAGTGTATTTCAACTCCTTCACACCATCATTAATCCTGAAGCTCTCCCAGGGTCAATTTTTCCCCTTCTCAGTCCTGTGTAATTCTTAGCTTGTAATTTTTATGTACTGCTTTCTGTTCTGTCAGTATGCAGACACATAACATGCTTTCACTTTCCTATAAACACAAATCCTCTTTTTTCCCAAACAAATATATTCACTTTCCTCAGTTGCAGGGTTGTGGCTATTTGGATATTTGGGGAGGGGAAAGGCTCTCAATTATAATTTGTATTTTTATTCTCAAATTTCCTTTATTATTTGACTCACTCTGAAATTGACATTTTTAGAGTTGTAATGATGGATAATTGGTTTGCACTGGGCTCTGTTTGCACACAGCAAATATAATTGCATAGTGATCTTTGGTAACTAAGCAACCAGTTATGTTTTCAATTCTGTGATCAATTCCTTGCTATCTGTCAAGATCAGGTCTAACACAGTATGTGCTCACAAGGGATACAACAATTTTTAGAGTTACAGAGCTCATCATCTTTAAGACTGGGAGTAATAGAAGTGTGAGACCCCTGAGTTGCCATTCTGACTGCAGTCTCTTACAGGCACATAGCTTCTTTCACTTTCGGTGGATGTGAAGGTGTAATAGCCTTGTAGTCATGATGGTTAAGGTCAGAAGGCCACTTGTGACAGGCTTGAGTTATTTTGATTCTGCATCCTGGAAGGCCTCCTGGCAGTGGCCGTTGCATAGGACACTTGAAAACTCTTTATTTTCTACACTGTTGTTCCACATGAACATTCCTTTCATCTGTTTAATTACAGGAAGTAATACTTGCCAAACTCAGAGAGCGAGTGAAGATGAACATATCTGGAAATGAAGGGGAGATGGAAGCCAGGCAGCAGGTTGAGAAAACCATCTTGGAAAAGGGATGTAGTCTCACTGCACCCAAATGGGAAGCTCACAGAGCAGGCCTCATGACTATATCTTGGTTCAGCCAGCAAGCCCCAGAAAAAATCACAGACCCAACAGACTTCTGATTTCACCCAAGAAGTCAAGTTGGTCAGGCCAAAATCAGCATACATAGACCCCAGCTCAGGAGGGGTCTAAGGCAAAGGCTTTAATGCAGCTTCCAGGCCAGTGAGTGGTAGGAGCAAGGGTGGAGGTTCCTGGTGAGGCTAGTGGGGATAATTAGAGACTATTGTACTATGAGCTGTGACACTCCTTAGCCTAGGCCTGGATCTGCTCTGCTACCCAGCTTCTGTTCCAGAGGGATCACAGGAGAAGTAGACACTTCATATAAAGGAAAGCCATTTTAGCATCACCCAAAAAAGAAAACATGGCCCAACTGGAGCAGGTTGTAACAACTCTTCCATCACTGTCCATCTGCAACAGATGTTCTATGGTGCTTAGAAATAAATCTTTACATGCTCCATCTTCAGACTGTCTTTGCAACTCACCCTTCTTGCTGTTGCTGCTTGCTGAAAGGAGCCATATGGGTTATGTACTGAATGTTACATAAATGCTAACATGTAAGTATATTTAGAGGTGGCATATGGACAGTAGTGAATGGAAAAGCAAGTGCTTTATTGGTTCAAATTGCACAAGCAAGTTCAATGAAGCCAGGTGCGTCAATGGGTTAGTCAGTAAGCTTCATTCACCTGGAGTCCCAGGTTCAGATCTTGATTGGGTTTATTTCTGTGCTTGGCTGCACTGGCTGACTATGTCAACAGTACTGATATTTGCCAGCAGAGGCAGAAAATCTTGAAGACTTCAGCTGTTGGAAAAAAGCAACCCAACAGTCAGATCTGAGTGATACTGTAGACAGAGATCTTTCTTCTGTGGGGTACTATAGGCACAAAGGTACATATTAGAGTTATTAGAAGTCATGTTACAATCTGGTAATGGACAGATGAGTCTGCTATAGCTAGGAGATGATGGAAACTATTTTACTTTTGAATTCTTGCTCAGCACCAGAAAGTTCTGGGATATGTGAGTGTCTGTGGGCCTCAGGGCCTTCCCTGTTGGGGAGGGTACTATGGTTCATACCAGTGCAGTGCATCACAACTCCTGTTGTGCCCATCCTGGTTAGGGAGCAGGAGTGTTCTCTGTGCCCAGGGAACAGGTATTTGAGCTGGATTTGAAAGCTCTGGACTGAATCCCATGTGACATCAGGAGAGCTGCTGTCTGCACAGTCACTGCCCATGTTAAGAAATCTATGAAATGAACTTATTCTTTTCTATTTTTCAGTTTTTGAGGAATTTCTTCTTAGAGCCCCAAGCAAAACCAAACCAAACAACCCAAGTTGAGCAGATGAGCAGCGATGGAAATTTTTCATGAAACTGTAGCTAAAGCCTCTCCTTTGATGATAATACCATAATTTTATCTGCTCTGATTAAAAGCTTAATTAGATTTAGAACATTTAGCCACAAAGGAAGAATGACAGCATCCTGACAGATTTTTGCAACTTACTCGGGGGTTGGCTTACAGCAAATCCACTGTGGTCACTACATTCCCCTCTTCTGTCACAGCCTGATGCTCTTGTTTACAGCCTCGCCTGCAGCATTAAAAGCTATAAAGCATTTTGCCACTAGTTCTGCCAGCTGATGAGTCCATTTTAAAGCCTGCTCATTGCATTTTGTGAATTTCTCTTTGCATAGGGAAGTAGCTCATTTTGAATGTCACCCAGTCCTACGGAGGGAAGTGGGAAGATGGATTATGCTGGCAGCGATCCATCCATCTGTTCATCCACCAGCACTAATGTTTTGCTTTTCAGGCTCCCAGTTGTCTTAAATAATGCTGACCTACAGGATCTGGGGTAGGAAAGGTCATGTAGCTCATTTTATCTTCCATTTCTTAAGTGGTAATTAAACTTTCTGAGGTGTTATGGCTAGCTACATGCAAGATTTGTTGATGAGTATTTATGAAGTTGAGGTTCAATCCTTTTCTGAGATACTGTGTTGCATGAGACTCACCATCACATTAGCTGCAGCATCCACAGTGCTTTCTTAGGGGAAAGGATTTGTAGCTGTTTCCCCTGAGTGATTGAGTGTCTGCAGAGATGATACTTGCTCTCTTTTGACTGATGTTACCAAGTTATATCTAGAGAGTGCTTCTGTCTCTGCTGTAGAAGGTTTAGCTTTGTGTACTGTGAGACAGCCACAAAGGCTGCAGACTTTCAGTACTATGCAGGAGCCAGGTTAGAAGGAAACTGGTTGGTTGCTGGCATAATGCTCTTTGCAGTGTCACCGTATCACCAAGGTTGGAAGAGACCTCAAAGATCATAGAGTCCAACCTGTCACCACAGACCTCATGACTAGACCATGGCACCAAGTGCCACGTCCAATCCCCTCTTGAACACTTCCAGAGATGGTGACTCCACCACCTTCCTGGGCAGCCCATTCCAATGGCTAACAACTCTCTCAGTGAAGAACTTTCTCCTCACCTTGAGCCTAAACTTCCCCTGGTGCAGCTTGAGACTGTGTCCTCTTGGTTCAGCTCCTAGCACTGCCTTAGTAATATATAAACATGCATGCAAGGGCTCTCATCAGCTACTATCATCTGTGTCTTTGAATGTAGCAGCTTTCAACATTTCAATGCTTGGAATATTTTATAAAATGCATGAAAGTAATGACACTTAACTCTGATTGTGTGCTCTGATAATTCACAGAGCTGGTTGGGAGCAGGCAGCTTCAGACCCTGCAGCAAGTTAGATAGGAAGGGACGTGAGTTATCTTATGACTGTGGAGCCAGAGTGAGTCTTCTTCACACTTGAAGTCATGGGACTGTGTGATGTAACTAATATCTGGAATCCACAGCACAGGGAGAGGGGATCTGTTTTACTGACCTTCCTCACTTACTGCAGAAGAGCAGTGTTAATTCTTTCTTTAGTTTATAATCTTACTTGTGCAATGGTTAATCTGCAGTGCAAGAGAATGCAGATTACTTGCACCAAGTACCCAGTATGTTTGAATAAACAAAACCATTTTCTTACAGCTGGCTCTAAACAAAGTGACATACCCTGCCTCCTGTCCATTACCTTTCACAGTAGAGCATATGAACTGGTGGAGCACCAAAAAGAACAAGTCCTTTGGTAGTATTGATGATTTAAAATATATAGATGTTATTAGGAGCATCCAAAAGTGTATACATTGGTATTGACCAGTATTGGAATTTATTACTTAATGGTGACTTTAAAAGCATTGCCAGTAAATCACAAATGACATGATGTGTGTGTGTGGGCAGGTGAGGCCCCTCCAGTCTGATCTCTCCAAATCCTGTTCCTATAAGGTCACCTGGAATTTAATGCTTGGTTGGGTCAAAGAGAGCCCCAAAGACAGCCCCAAGTAATTCTCTGATCTTGAATGCATCTGATACCCTTTAAAGTTAAATACCTTGCTATAAAGGGTCTACTTTGAGAAGCCTTTGGTGACCAGTAATTTAGGGCAGACCACATTTGGAATATGTACTTTTCTCAGTGTGCTGGGATTTGTGCCTAAAGGCTTTTACCCTGGTGTCTCTAAGTGGAGGAATGCAGAGCTCCAGCCCAGTCCAAACTGGGCGCTTCTGTGCATCCCCGAGCTGCTCTGGGCAATTCTCCACCTGCCATGTCTCTGCAGTCAGAGAGTCATTAGCACAAAAGTAATAGCTGTGTAGACAGTAGAACAACAGTTCCCCACAGACAAAGATCCTGTTTCAAGGAGCTATTATGTTCCTGTAGCCTCCTCTGTCTTCCAGTGCAATAAACCAGTTCCTGCCCCTGTCTGGCCCAACCTGATTGTGGTGATACCTCATTTCTTCCATGCATAGCACTCGCAGCCTCCACATCCCCACACTCCTAGCTGTGGAAAAGGTAGGGTGCTGCTGCTGGTTCTATGCTCTCCACCCTGGTCAGGAGGAAATCAAGTTGAGTAATTGGGCATGCTCGTTGCAAGCTGTGTTTCCTACAAAGAAGATACCAAGTGGACTTTTGTCCAGGAACTGATGTTACTCAAGTTCTAATACAGGCAGGCAGAATGAGCTATATGAAAAAACAACCAACCAACCACATGATTGTCATAGCCAATTGAAATGGAGGGAAAGGTGCAAATCCAATCTGAAAGAGCAGCCTTTGCCTCTGATACTCAACTGGGAAAAATAACTTGCAGGAGCATTCAGGCATATGAAACACAAGGAAATAAAAGATGCTGACAGTTTGATCAAGGGGTTGCTATATGAAATAGAGCCTCTGATGAGTTGCTGCATGTAATGTGGGAGAAACTAACTGAGCTGTGTTCTGGGAATCTGCTCCTGATGTAAAGCGCTTTGAGACCACAGTCCACGAAAACTATGTTTATCAAAAGATGCAAAACAAAAGGGCAGGGTAATTTTGTCTCCAGTTCCTGAGTTCACCTGGAGGCAAAGGATCTGAACTCACGAGTAATGGAAAAGCTGACATATCAATTGGACCTGATCTACACTGGGACATTTACTGGCAAAACTGCGTAATGATACTGCTATAGATACTGCTCCTCTGGGGATTTATTTCTTCCATAATAACAGATCCAAACCAGTAACAACTTTATGGAATAAGAGTGGCCATCAGGTGTTGAAGTGATACATGCCTCAAGTGGTGCCCCTGTTTGGAGTAAAAAGTTCTTTGGTGAGTTTGGTGTGTAGAGTAACTAATGCAGCAGAAAATATAAGAGTTTCTACTAGGACAAAAAACATACTCTGAAATTTACTCATCATACTAAAATTCTCCCCCAAACAAGGCATCTTGTAGTTCATACACTCCTTGGTGGGCTTAGATAAATAGCATGTACAGAGAGAGTTCCACTGTGACTTTATCACTTCGCCCCAAACAGCTGGAACCCTTGTGCAAGGTCATAGGGCCCAATTATGCCTGGAATGCAACCTGTCCTTGTCAGCAGTCATTACTCAGCTGGGATGAAGGGTAAAGAATGACTGTAAACTGCATGTTGAGGAGTAGGAAACTGTGAGAGAGCCCACAACACCACCTTCAGAGAGTGCATGGTGCTGAGCCTCATGATAGGAAAATAGACGGGGGAAAACTCATGTAACAGCATCTTTTCCATGCTTGAAAGAGCTCTGGAGAGGCAGGGTGTTCCCAGTGGCTGTCATGGCAGCTGAACTAAATTGTGATAAGACATCTTGAGAGATGGGGAAAATCCTGGCTTTGTGCCCTCTGGCTTGGGTCCAAGTGATTTCACTGGAGCCAAAATTTTTGCTACGTATTTGAAATGAATGGCCAGGGTGAAGCTGCAAAAGTAATGCCTGGTAATGAAATCTGCTTGCAGCAGCATGCCTATGCACCAGAGCCATGCTGCGAGCAGGAGTGCTTGCACTGGCTCTGAAGAGCACCGTGCTGCTCTTGTAAGAGGGAGGATGAGTCAGGAAGTGTGAAGTGCCACTGATTTGTCTAGAATGTCATGCAACTGCCCATTTGTAGGCAAACTCACTTTTTCCTGGGGGATTTTTTTGACCCACTTTTTGCTAGCTTTCCCTGAATTCCCACCACCCCCAGGGACTATCCATCAATATCACCATAGCAACAAGAAGTCATTAATGGTATCCTGCCTATTGACAGTCAGAATCTACACAGTGCTGAGCTGGGTGAAGAGCCATTGCCATCAGCTTCAAGGAGAAAGGCGAGAGCTCAGGCTCTCCACGGGATCAGTCCTCTCCTCTCCCTTCCCTGTATCTCCCCAGCGAGTCCCGCATTGTGTAGCTGCAATAGAGGACATATTTCTTCCCTCAGCGAGCTGTGTGCATTGTGGGGAGCTGGTGACAGGAAAAGATGGGTCTGGATGTGATGCGCAAGAAAGAGTAAATGTCCCTCTCCTGGGTTCGTTTGCACGGGGCTGTGGCACTGAGAGACACTTTACATTGCAAATAAGCAACTTATACTGCAAACCTACAGGGAGTTCAGAGCAGTGCAGGAGGCTTAGGGGCCAGGAGAGGGGAGCGGCAGGCTAAACTGTGAGGAGAGATAAAAGACATGTCATATAATTCTGCTAAATGGTGAAGGAAGAGAAATTCTCAGCGGGTGTAAATAAGCATTGACAAGCTGGAATGATTTACACCTAGCTTGTGGTCTGGCCCAAGGTCTAATCAACTGAAAAGCATCAGCATCTGAAAAGGAGGGGCCTGTTTATAGAGAGGCCTGTGGGGGGAATTGAGGATTTGAAAATGCAGGGGAGTCGGGAGGGGAAAATAAATTCTCCTAGGTAGGTAGGGAAAAGCTTATGATGTTACTCAGGGCTGAGACAGAGGCAGAGCCTGGCCAGCTGCACCAGTTCCCTGTCAGGACTCTCACTGCCTTGGCAGTATGCACTGCTGGACCTTCTGAGGACAAGTTTCCAGGCTGAGACAGCTGATGACTACAGTTGTCCCAGGTTTTCTCTAGAAGCTTTCCTAAGTAGCTCCACTGCTGCTGGCCATCCACACCCCAGCCAGGACTGCTGACACTACTGCCATCTGCGGTTCCTCATGCCAAGCCTGCCTCCACCAGCAATATGCCAAAGTACCTGACAGCTTTGAGATGTGACCACACAATGTGTGGGATGAGATCATGCATCTCCCTCACCTTCCTAACAGTTTCTCCCTCCCCCAGGCCCCCCTCTGAGCTCATAGATAAGGTGTGCTTTGCTGGCTTGGAAGACTCTGCTTATCCACCTTCCAGTGGCTTTGGGGGAGTGCTGGCCTAGTTTACAGTGCAAAGTTAATGAACAGAGATCATTAGAGTGAAGTTGGGTTGTTTTCCCCCCCCCCCCCACTAGTGAGATGAAAGTGTTCATACTCCCTTGTTGGGAAGACCAATGCAGTAAGACACTACTGTACTCAGTTTGAGGCGTATGGCTGTGCTGCAAAATACATCTTCCTGGTGCAAGGAAGGGAGACAAACCATTTGGTGTACACCTTATTCTTAGAATGAAAGTGTGATTTCTTTCCTGTGCCCTATGCAGTTTAAGGATTGGGCTGAGACTCTTGGAGCAATCTTAGAAAAAGGAATTAGGGATCCCTTCAGCAACCTTGATGAATCCAACTGTACAGCACTGGTTTTCTCTTGTCTTCCAGGGATTGGTGGAGGCAATGTAAAAAGCTGTGTTTCTCTGTTCCCTTTTGGTCACATATTGCCAGTCCAGTCAGGAGTATTTTGACCTTGAAAAAATCCAACATCATGACTCAGGCCCTGAACATTGTGAGATTAAATCAGGGGTTAAATTATGATGTAAAAAAAAAAGGAAAGGCTGATCCTCCCCCCACCATTTATGGTGACTTTGCTTTTTACCTCTTTCCTGCTAGAGGATGAGTCAAAATTGTGAGTGGAAAAGCCAGTCCCCTGCATGCTGGAAGACAGCACTCAGCTGAGTGCCTCAGTGAAGGCTCTTGATCCCTATCACATGCTACAAGAAGGGTCCCTTCTGCTCTTTCCTGCTGCTCTCCTGCTACTCCTCTCTCAGTTTTCACATTCACCTAACCCAATGTGCCCCCTGCATTTTTTGCACTGTCCCCTCTGCCTTCATAAAACACATGCAAGAGGATCAAGATGGTTTTAAATGATCTGAGATGATGTTCCTCACCTCATCAGCTGCCTGCAGACATGCTTTATCTGTGACTGCTCTTTCCAAAATTATCTGCTGCTGATCGCTGCTGGCAGTGGGCCTCTAGGCTGTCAGTACTGGGCTGCCTCACAACGGCCTGTCAAGCAACTGACTGAGTGTTGGTGGGGTTCTGCTGGGGGTGCACCTCTGTCAGATGGAAGCCAGAGGAGAATGCCCTGGAGCTGGCAGTGGGAAGTTATGATTGATGTTGGACCCTTTGCTAAGACTGAGCTTCAAGTCACAGCCTTGACTTTTTCTGCCATCACCAACCCCCTGAGGAATAATAAATGAACTTGTAATCATATGGCAACCATTTTCTGCAGTTAGTGCTGATACTGCATCTATGCAGAGTAGGAATTTGAACGAGGACTAGAAGTACCAGGCTGTAAAGTGGGCTCACATATCACTTTATACTTCACAGATCTCACAGGAGGCTGGATAGGTTTTCCTGGCTCAGGTTTGCCTCCAAAAACTGCATGTGTTTGAGCCAGGGTGTGTGGAGCAGGGTTGGAGGCTGTGCTCAACTCCTGTCTGTTCCTCATGAGGCTAATTTCGCTTGTTCTGTGTGTATGCTAAGGCCAAGGTGGGTAGTGGGCAAGATCTGCATTACCCGAAGGCATGGGAGTGCTTGGTTTATGCTGTGTAGGACAAGGGAAACCATCTGAGTCCTGAAAATCAACTAAAGCAATCCTAAGCACTGTGCTTGGTTATAGCCCCTGTATGTGAGTGGGGTGACTCACAGTGTCACAGACAAGTGCAGGATCTATTGATCAGATGTACCCTGGAGGTTCATAGGTGCTGTAGGTGATCTGTCCCAGGAGGGGATTGTATTGCAAACAGGACTTTCTTCCTCCTGAGAAGGAGTCATCCAAAGGAACTTTGTGGCAAACAAGGGTGTTGACCCAGTGAAAGCTTGGCAGGTGATGGGGTGATGCCTTCTCTTGAGGCGACTGACAGCCGGTGCTACTGAGCGGGTGTAGCACTGGTGTCACCAGGGGCATTTGTAATAGTGACCAAAACACTCAGCCTTCCTTGCTGGTGAGGTGAATGCTAATCTTCTCAGGTTCCATTACTTCAGCCTCATTGTCAGCAGGACTTTTGGAATAATATTGTCCAAAAAATTGAGTGGTGCACTGGTGAAACAAATGATACCCTTCCAAAGCAAGGAATCAAGAGGGAACACAGGTTATCTTGGAAGCATGCTACTTGAAGCCACAATGCTGGAATGTCTGCTCTTGGAAGTAGGCTAGACATATCCTCACAGCCTTTCTGAAGGAAGAATCCAAGGAGAAAACTGTGCTGTGACAGAAGAAGGAGAAGCTGTACAGAGTTAGAGAGCAGCCAGAAAAATTCATCAAAGGCACTGCTGCCAAGTGCACAGATTTGTGGAGCAGTAGGGCTTCTCAGGTGAAACCTTTTAAGTCAGTAAGGCCAAGTTCCCAAACAGATTAAAAACCCCACAGAAAGAGAGCCAAGAATGCTTAAAACCTCAAGTGATTCCATAAAAACAGTATCTTGAGACTATTCAGGAGCCAAAACAGAAGTTCACATTGTTATGGTGATTCGTACACTCTCCCTTGGTGGAGCTGCATGTACCATGGCAGAATGTTCTATGAGGATCAACAGTGTTGACAGATACTTCTCTGGCACATCTGGCAGGCATGTGTATACCTTTGGGCTGCTCTGATCAGCCAGCTCTGAGCATGACCGTGACCATGGAGGTAATAATAATGGTGATGGTGCTTCAGAAGTGGTACCAGTTAAGCAGCAGCCACAGATGGGCTGTGCTGAATGCAGTGGGATACAGGAAGAGTTGGGAAAGTGGGAACACAAAGGAAAGAATAAAGGGATGTGAAAGGAGGAAAATGATTAGACAATATCACGTGACAAGGCAAGCAGCTCACTGCACAGCAGAAATGTAATGCTGCCTGTGTTCTTAGCAAGAACATCTTAGACTCTGGACTGCACTGCATCTTCAGAGGCTCAAGAGAGACATTGTTTCCCATACCAGGCTGTCTCTGAGATTGCATGGTCCATGCATATGATTAAGGTGAGAACGCAAGGGTTATAAATACAGTGAGCTGACTATAACGGGCAGGGTTTTCTCTATTGCCTAGTTTTGAAGCCAAGATGGCAGTTGTTCCTGTTCTTAGCAATCCTCATTTGTGCCATGGAGCAGGCAGTGAAAGCAGTGACAAAACTAAACCCAAGGAAAGTCACACTCAGCTGTGCATTCTAGGAAGGAAAGGAAGCCCAAGAAATTACACTGGTTTAGGTAACCAGGGTGGCTGTACCTCTCCTGCTGCAATTAACAGACGCTAGACAAGGTAGGAACAGGCAAAAAAACCCAAGAAATGTAGCTGCAGTCACATAATCATCCTACTGCAACTAGTTCCTGCAGCATAGCTCTGGCTGAGTGAACAGCTATGAAAGCAAATACAGCCAAGGAACCTTTATTTTTCATGTTAACCTTTAACTTGAAAAAAAACCCCTAGATGTATCTGGCATTCTTTCCCTTGAGATTGATGGTGTTCTGCTAAGCAGCTGAAGTGATGTGCATTACATGGCAATAGACAGATCATGCTGTTTCAATGAGGTTTGCTGTATCACATTGCAAAAAACTCACAGCAGTATCATAGCTTGCTAAAATCCTTTGTACAGCTTTTTGAAATCTGCTTTTAACTTGCCTGTAACTTTTTAGATCTCTGAAATAAAAGGGAGACTGTATTCCTGAATAAACCAACCTCTGTTCAGTGGTGAAATTTAGAAAACACAGTGCAGAGAAATTAGAGTAAGACCTGAAGGTTTATTTCATCTCTTATTACAAGATGGAGTAAGGTGATTCTGGTTACTCCTCTCACCTGGAAACAGGAGTTTGATGTGATGGCCAAGACTCAGAAGTTAATTTACTTTTGACTGAGATGTAAATGTGGGAAGTAGAAAGTGTACCACACTCAGCTGGTCTCTCTTGTCAAGGCAGGAGAAGCCAGACAATAGCAAGCTGCTGTCCACCATTCCATGGGACAAGCTTCCCTCTTTGACAAGTCTATTGAGCAAACCTTGCTGCAGTGAGCTCTGCAAAGCACACTGGCAAACCTACTCATCCCTGCCAGATGTGATGGCCTCTTTTTCTGAGGTCTTGTGAGGCTCTGTGGTCCTGTGTCCTGATGCCCCTGGAGTCCTTAGACATGACTAGTCCTCTCCACAGTTCTTTTTACCAGCACTGAACAACTTATCATGTGCCTGCTTACTTCATCCTCCTGACACTTTGGTGCTTTGCTGGGAAGGTCAGCCAGGCAGAACGTTTCTTATGTGTATGGGAAGGAATAATTTATCCTTCCAGCTTTAATCCTTGAGAGATAAGTTCTTTGGGGGGATTTTTCAGGAAAGTGAAATTTAGTGGCAAGTCTCCAAGCAGGCACTTACCATAGTAGTGGAGGAGAAGTTGATTAAAAAGAATCACATGGTAGAAAATAAGCTGAGTACATGATGTCTTTAGTCTTATGCTCACTTAAGGCGTAAGGCTTGTAACCAAGAGTTTCAGTCCCTGAGTCAGGGAGCAGGCACATGTTACACAGACAATGTGATGGAAGAGCAGTGATGTACTGTTCCCACAGTGGCAGCCAACTCAGCTCCTTTGTATTATTTGGCCTGGAATAAGTTAGCATTGGCCTCAAGGATTGCCAGACTAGAATAAAGCCCTCGCTTTGGGGAAGCGTGGGCACGACTGCTTAGAAATTCTCATATGGGTAAATGAAGGAGTGCAGCATCAACCCACAGTGCACATGTACATCAGGAGCAACAAGGAACTGGCAAATAACTGCTTGGTTTAACTGGAAGAGAGCACAGGGTGCATTAGGACTGCTCTGTACCTTTAGGAGAGGGTGAATTAGGAATCGAAGTTGGGTCACTTCTGTTGCCTCATGCTTCCATGACATTACCCAGTTTCTATACCTGGAATCATCTGCTGTAGTTATAGCTCTGAGGTGGTGAAATGACAAACTCTTTTGTGTTGCTCTAGTTGCCAGTGTTTCTTTAATGGTGACTGTGTATGACTGTAGCTGCATTTGCTTTGTGTACAGTGAGCCTGCGAGGTTATGCTGAAAGATCATCTTTAGCATATCAACCATAAGTACATTAATGCAGATTCATTTCCTTTTTTCTGTCTCCACCTTGTGCTCTCCTCCAGCAGAGTGCCTGGAAGGTGCTTGTGGTCATGTTACTTTAGGGCTGAGTGTGTAGACATGTGCATGTCACTGCAGTGTCACTGACCTGACAAACAGGCATCTTAGCTGAAATTGTGATGCTGTTTCTGTGTGCCATGAGGGATGGAGCTCAAGAACATGGGAAGGAGGGAGAAGGGCTCAGTGTTTCTTGGCTACAGGCTAGGTCAGAATAATCTGATGTTTCAAAGAGTTCTCTGTTTTCTTCCTGCTGCAAACACCCCTGGGCAGTGAGGGAAGCAAGCTGTGCCTCAGCGCAGCCATTCTCCCTTCACAGGTCATGACTAGGGTAGCAGTTTGCCTCAGTGGTCAAAGAAATTAAAATTAGCTTCCTGACATGCTGTGTGCAGCATGTACTGATTTGGGGAAAATGGGGAAGATGGAAGAGTTCAGTAGGAAGGAGGTGGTCTTTTCAAGGGTGTAGTGACGGGGAAGAAAGGTGCTCCTGTCTGATAGGAGATCTCCACAGCTGCCTGTCAGGAGTGAGACAGAATTCAGTGACTTCTGAGGTTCCCTCTCATTCCAGCCAAAGCACTGAACCTTGCATACCCAACCTGTGAGCTATATCCCATGTGCACCTTTGCTCTGAGGAAAGTATTGAAAGGTCTTTTCATGTCTGAAGTGTTTTCTTAGTGCAAAAAAATTACTTTTTAGAGAAAGAAAACTCAACTCTGATGGGTGACAAAGCTTAAAGTAAAATATTTGGAAACAAAACTCTCCTCTTCCTCCACTTAATCCAGTCATTTTTGGTGCCTGCCTATGTGTCACCAAACTCTGCACAGCCTCCTCTGGAAAGCCTCTGTCTTCTGCTGTCTCTCACAACCAGCTCTGGCTATTCTGTTTTCTCTGGGCCCTCCACGTAGCAAACCTGCCTCTAGCTCTACCTCTTTCTCCCTCACTCTCTCCTTGTCCTGCACTGCTCACGAGAGATTTCTCCCAGCTGCTCCTTCCATGAAAATGACTTTTTCTGTCCCATACACATCTTCTGGAAAATCCTGCCCTGACAAAGCAGCAGCAGGTCCCTGTTTCTTGACAGTTCTCTAGAGCACTGACATCCACCACACCCACTGGGGAAATGGGCCTCTGCTCTCTTGCAGGGCAAAGGGGCACCCTTTCCTACTGGTGTGTCTGAGGGAAGCAAAGCACACCTGTGTGGTCTATGCCACACGTTAGTAGGCAGGGGTAGAGTGGACAGTAGTTACACTGCTGGTGTTACTGCAGCTGTCCTGCAGTTCAAAGAGGCTGCAGTACCATGGGTGCCAGCAGTGAACTTCCACCTGAAGACACTGTGAGGACACCTGTCAATTGTATTTTCAGTGCTGCCTTGTCTGTTGGTGAAGGCAACAGCCACAGACAGATCCCACCCTGTTTTTTCTTGCCTCTGCTTCCTTGCTTTTCTCATGACTGCTTCTCCCCTTGCCCTTACACTTTCTTCTCTGGCTCCCTTGCTCTCACACGCATTCACACAGAGCTTGCCAAGCAAGTGAGTAGCTCAGGAGCCTGCCTCACAGGATCCTCAGTTTCTCTTCAGGCCTTACTGTGTGTACCTGTGCCTTGGGCACAGACTGCTTTACTATCAACTCCCACTACATCAGAGCTCTTCCTACTTGGTCTAAGAGCAGAGTGCAGAAAATACATGATGGCTTTTAGTCCTGTAGCTGTGACCTTATCACAGACCAACCTGACAAGCCATGGCATCTCTCATTAACAGCACTTTCTCACAGGAGCCATTCAGCACTACCAGGAGCCCTGTTCCCTGCTCAGTGACTGGTTCTCACATCCTCTCATTCTCTCTTTCTTGACAGATCATGTTATAACCTATGATCACAGAAAGTCCTGATCCTCACGTTTCTCTGCTGTCACCTGCGGGCTCCTCCAGAGCCACAAAGAAGGGGGAGCTCCAGCCCCACCATGAGAAGATTGGGTGAGAAGTGCCTATGACATCTTGGGGAACAGCCACACTTTGAGAGCTAGTTTTAATTTTTATTTTTAGCAATTATGAAGGATGGAAATTATGTTCTCCATTCAGCAGTGATCCACAAGAGCAGCCATGCCTTGATTCTCTGGGATTAAATTAGAGATAGTTTCATTGATGCAGGGAAAGTGCTAATTTGAACCACTCTAAGCAAGTGGTGAATCAAACTACCAGCACAATTCTAAGATTGACTTCCAGGCAATAATGCTGTCTCAGACTTCTCCTCAGATAGAAGATGTCTATTGGTGCCTCACATGGTTAGATGCCTGAGGTGTCTTAGTCTTCAGGGAGTAACAAGCCTCTTCATTCCCCTCCTGGTCAAGGTGGCTGTGCTGCCTGAATGGTTGGTAGCACATGGAGAACCCAGCTGTATTACATATCAAACAGTGTGGGCTGTAACTTACATGTTCCTGTCTTGCTTTACCATGACTTCTTCCTGGGTGTTCAACCTGCTGGTTCTTGCCTGGCTTGTTATTAGGTACTGATGCCCCACCATCCCAGCTCTGTATTGCCCTTACAAATCTCAGGCTAGCCCTGTATCCCCTGACCAGTCTTAAACTGGCACTCACTTGTTCCCTTTACCTCTGGTTGCCGAGGGAGGGAGTGGAGAGGGCTGTAGCAGAAAGTGTTGTCTTTTGTGACTACCGGCAAGTCCGCGAGGCCTAAATTCATAAGAGAAATTTGGAATCTCTCCATTCAATGTGAGGAGGCTTTTTCCACCTCCAAGCATAACTGGGACACTTAGCCTTCATCCTGCTGGCCCAAACTGAAGTTTTGGGATTTAGTTCCTCGCATTTCTCTGAACATGTGCTTCAATCACTTAGGTTCCCTGTGCCTTACAATGCTGAACACAGACTGTAGGAATAGCCTTGGAAACCACACCTTTTCTTTCTGGGTCTCCACTGAGCTATTATGGGGGTGATCATTTGGGCCTGTGCTAAGGAGGGTGCATTTTTAAAAGTCTGTGAGGTAACTCTGTGTCTGAACTGGAAGGACCTTGGAAATGCTTGGCTACCAGTCAATAAATCATACACATCTTCCCTGTTAAGGGTAAATCAGAGAACTAAGGGGCTGCAGTATGACTCTCAGGGACAAAACCACCAGTCAGCTTTCTTCTTCCTCTTTGCTATTTGAGCTTACAGGAGACCACAGTGTCTTGCCATCCTTTCCCACCCACAACCTCCTCCTTAAGCCACACACTGTTGCCTGCACCCCACTTGAGAGAAACAGCCTCATTATCTCTTGTATACTGCCCATCTCCTTAGTGCTGCTATGTGAGTAAGCTCAGCCTGGAGCAAGCTCTTCAGAGCATTCATCACTAGAGTTGAGCAGGGTTACTGTGAGGGAGTTGCTGAGGGTCGGTAGGGTAAACATCTCCAAATTCAGTTGGATAATATAAGACCAGCGTTGGCTTGACTAGAGATAGAAAATATTCCCTGCTTCATGCCTCATCTCATAGTTGTGCTGCTCTGTTTCTACCCAAGCTGTAGGTGTTTGGCTTCTACATTCCCTGGAAGCAGACCTACTGTTGCATCCTGCAAGTCATCACCAGGCTGCTTCAGTAACTCATCTTTCCTTCCATTCACAGGTCTTCTACTCATGGCGACTCAACCCATGTGAGACCTCTCTTGTGTGAATACCCAGCAGCACAATTTGCTGTCTGTGGACATTGACTGGCATCTAAGCGACACCCCAGCTCCCTCCTCTCCCCCTAGACGCCACTTAGAGCCTCCATGTGCATTTGCTATGACATACATCAGTGCTGATGAGAGACAGGAACACTGCCGGGTGATCTTGAGCTGCCAAAATAATCAGCTCTATGCACAACATGGCTTAAAGGATTTTTCAGTTAGCAGCATGCATCCACTAAAGAACTTAGACACTCATATTTTTTCTGGAGACTTCCACACTCTAGCCTCCTGCCACAGAGGCAAGGCACCTTTGGCCAGTCCTGTGGAACCCCGAATGTATCGGAGCGTGGAGAACCTTCACTGGGCAACAACTGCTGACTCTGGGCTGTGTTCTCATTGCCGGAGCCTGGATAATGAGATCATCTTTCGCTGTGGCGGCACCAGTCAGTGCACAGAAGGCAGTCTGGATGTGGCCTCAGTACAAAGCACATCAGGCTCTCTGAGAAACCTTTCTTTCCATACTAAACAGACACCTCCATCAGCACAGAATGTGCTCCTCCCTCCCTTTGCCAAAGCGCCTCAGTGGCTCTTGCCTTCTGCAGATGAAAGAGCCCTACAAGGGGATGCCAAAAAAGAGTTGAAGGAGAAGTTAAGGCTGCACAGTAGTAAGGTGGCAGAGCCCTGTAAGCCAATGCGTCCACAGGTAGCTTTGCCTAACCTGATGGCCCAAGAGTTTTCTGAATGCCAGATGTGCCAGCAATACAAGAACGGTTGTGCTGCCAACTGCTGCACAGTTTTGGTGGAACACACTGCTCTTAGGCACAGCCTCACAGGGAGGCAGAGACTGTATTTTGCACACAGGACCATCAGTCCAGAAGACATCAAGCACAAGGCTCAGAGGAGGCTGCATCTCCGAAGGCAGAACAGCTCCCCCAATCTGCCCCTTCAGCATGCTGGAGAAAGCCTTGAGATGGCCAACTCCAGAACAGCAGAAAAGCTGGAACAATGTAGCGGGGAAAGAGATGCCAAAGCCACATTGGGACAGAGCAAGAAAGGCCATTGCAAAGGGAGGTTCTATATACCCACCTTTGAGGAATTCAAGCAAATGAGAAGCAAGGAAGCAAGTTCCTCTGCCAGCAGCAGTGGGCCAACAGATTACTTAAATAAGAGTCTGCCTGCAGACCGGACCCTGGAGGAGGAGAACAGAAGGAACAACTGTCCAGAAGCCTTGGGGACCAATGCTGCTGAAGCCATGAATGAAGCTGCTGTCACAGCAGAGGATGATGATGATGTGTTCCATGAAAATCACGCTTCTGCTGGCTTTTCCCAATATCCATCCACATGGGATGGTTTCAGGATGAGCGGCCCTGAGGTGAAGGACAGAACATGCCAGATCTCCAGCCCAGATAGATCACCGGTCCCCATTTGTTCTAGCCCTATTCCGCGATCACCATTGCAGGCAGTAGCAGTACATAGAGCTGGGCAGGAGGTCCTCAGTGATGAGCAGCAGAACGGAGAGACAAGACAATTAAATGATGTCCCCCACCTTGCAGGGCAGTCACTGGCTTCTGAAGCCCAGTCCTCTTGCTGTTCATCGCTGCTGTTAGAAGCCACAGACTTAACCAGCTATGGAGCTAAGCTACAAAAAATGAAGGATGAATTCATAGGTTCAGCCCTGGAACTTATTAAGAAAAGGTAACATGCTCTATGGGGTCACCTGAAAGCAGTTTCCTTTTTAATGATCTGTTGTCTCTCCTGAAAAGGTACATTTAACTCCTGTAGTGTAAATACACTGTTGTCAGAGCCTCTCATTTTAGGATCTGTGATAGCCACATGGACATGTCTTTAAGCTGTTGAGCTTAAAACTCTCATCTTTGCTTGGGGTTAAACATCAAAAAGCATATTCATCTGGACTTTGGCTTTTGTACACCATAGTCCTGTCAAGACAGCAACCAATAGTAGTTCTGACACCCAATTTCTAACCCGTTTTATTTCTGTAATAAATTGTTGAAATGTCTTTTTAATTATTCTTTTTTTTTAATTAACAACTGTTAAAAGTTGAGGACAGCTGAGAGATCCAAAGTGCTGTGATTCCTTTGAAAAAAGATGGAGATTCTGTCCCACCACTGCAGGACATGAACTCAGACAGTGTGACATACAGCATCAAGTGCTTTCACTTGCTGCCTGTATGTAGTGAACTGGCAAACTAATAAGGGCAAGATGGCTGCTATGAGTCTTTAACCACCCTCTGGAGACCAGCACAGGCAATGAGTGAAGGTACTTGCAAATACTGTCTTTCTGCCAACTCAGTGTAAGCAGTGAGAGAAAGTACATGTGTAAAGCCTTCCTGCCTCTTCTCCAACCAGGACTTTCATAGAATCAAGGAATGTTAGGGGTTGGAAAGGACCTCAAAATATCATCTAGTCCAACCTCCTGTCAGAGCAGGATTACCTGGTCACACAGGAATGCATCCAGGTAGGTTTTGAATGTCTCCAGAGAAGGAGACTCCATAACTTGTCTGGGCAGCCTGTTCTCACAGTGAAAAAGTTTTTCCTTATGTTCACATGGAACCTCCTGTGTTCAAGCTTGCACACGTTGCCCCTCGTCCTGTCATTAGACATCACAGAGAAGAGCCTGGCTCCATCCTCCTGGCACATATTTATAAACATTAGTGAGGTCACCCCTCAGTCTCCTCCAAGCTAAAGAGACCAAGCTCCTTCAGCTCATTTTCTGGGTAAGATGATCACAAGGAGTGCTTTTTCTGTGTCCTGGTTTTGGACTCTGCAGTCCTGTCACCTCCCTCTTGCCAAAGAAGAGGCCCAACAGGAATTAGCAAAGTGCTTGAAGCTAGCAACTTGGGGAAGTTATCACTGTCTTACCACTAAATAAGGCTGATGGGAAAAGGAGGACTAAGTGTTGGTGGAGTGGTTTGTTGCCATATGCTTTGCCAAGAATTACGCTTGACTTGGTTCCTGCCTGCTTCCAGTATCCACAGATGTGTGTGAAATGCCAGCCATCAGCCTTGTACACTGGCTTGGCGTTTCTGGAATGCTTAGAGCTCTGAAAGTGGGCTCAGGTTTTAGAGGAGATGATTGTGACTTTTGCACAGGAATGAGTCATCTGAAAGAAATTCTGTGCATCTGGAGCTTCCCATGTAGACAGAGACAGAGAGGCAAGCAGAAATGCTTCTGCAACTTTATCATCCAAAGGGAAGTAGGTGATGTCAGAGCCTTAAATGCTTCCTTCAGCTGTCCAGCCCAGCCTTTGTGCCTTTGTTCTAGAGTATGAAAACCCAATGAAGAAGCAGATGAGAAAGTTATGGTATGCCAACCATTTTCATGGAGTAGGCTATTTTTGTCATTGATGTGAAATGAAATACACGGAATGACACAAGCCATAAGAGCATACAACCAGCTGTCTCCAGGCAGATTGGAGCTTTGACTAATATCTGGAGCCTGAGTGCATGTGTAGCAAAGTATACAGCATATGATCTTTCTTCCCACTACTCTTCCAGCTTCCAAACGCGTCCCACCCAGGGCCTGTGTGGTTTCAGTGTGGTTTCTGCACTTCTAATATCCACAGTGACTTTAGTTTCTGTGAATACATTCAGTCTCCCTAGTTGGCTTTGTTGAAATATTTGAGATGATGTTATTAACACAAAAATGATAACTGATCTAAAAATGGAAATGGCAGTGGTTCCAGTATTAGAGAGGTTGTTTTGTGTGAGTGAATCACCCTGGCCCATTTATTTTCCATGGTAATAACAACTAATAGTAAAGATTGTATTTTCAGGAGGAAGACAAATCTGGTGGCAGTGCCAAACTACTTACTGGTTGGTGGGAAACTCCAGTTTCTTTTGTCTGGAAATGTCTCAATGTGCCATCATTTTCACTTGAGACTGTAATGTGCCTGAATATTAATTTATAACTCAAGCTGATTCTTACTGCAGCAGTGGAAGACTTTTTGTCTAGATGTTTTGGGTCCTAAATTATGATCTCTGACATCCAGGCCAGATTTTTCCTCTGTCTCAAATGTAATGAGCTGAAAGTTGAGGATTGAATCCCATTTCTGCAGATACTGAGCTCAGCAAGCCTTTGACGGCAATGTTTTGATGGAGCATCACAGAATAAGATAGCTGAACTTTTCTCCCCTTTCTGGTGGTTGTGTGAAACTGTTACCATTTTACAAAGCAGTTTTGTCTGGTAAGTTAATTACCTCCCTCGTAAAATTCATAGTTAATTACTTAAGACTCATTCAAATGGATTAATGTTTCATCAGTGAAGATCTGATTCTCAGCTTCATAATTACAGCAGCTTTAGCCCACTCATACTGGATATCTTTAATTTCAGTTGTAGTCATGACTTGGAAGGGGTGTTGAGATCTAGGTGGAAATCCTGTAGGTATTGCAATATATGATACACGTTCTGAAATTGTTTAAGCAGGGAAGTGCTGAGGATAAAGACATGCAAGGACCTGGGGATCCTATAAATTGGACAAGGTGACAACACAACTGTGCACAAGGAAGCAAAGGACATGACTAACAAGGAAGGCTTCATGAAAAGAGTATTTGGAGTAACACCAGGCTGGTGGGTACCATAACAGTTTTCCAGAGCAGAGGGCTCCAAGTCTAGAAAGCAGGTGCCAGCAGGGAAGGAGTGGACAAAAATGTTTTTGTTAGTTGGAAAGAGACAGGAATATGTGGAAGGGTCTTGAGAACTATGAAGAGTGCCATAGAAACTATGAAGGAAAACAGGTGCATTTCCTGTTGTATACCACACACCTAGTGCCTCTGCTTCTGTGAGATTCAGGTGTGATGGCCCAGAGATTTAAAAGGTTGTACAGAAAGAATTCATCCTTCCAGTGCTGGCCTAAGCACATCATCTGTCTTGGGAGAACAGGGAAAAGAGACACCAGCCCCAGGCATGAAACTCACATGCCAGTAAGTGCCTTGATGGAACAGAAGAAAAGATGTCAGTCCCCCCTTCTGCAGCTCTGCGTGAAAGCAGAGGGCACTGCTTGAGTGGGCATTGGTGTGGACCTGTTGGTAGCCCAGGTATCTGCCAGAGCGAAGGGACTGGAGGAAGAGGCAATATCCCAGTTTCTTCTCTTCCTCCTAAGCCAAAGGCAAAGAGTAAAGGAGCAGTCCTAAGGTGTAGTTCTACAAAACTTCTTATATCCTCCTTGTTTTGCCTGCATCCCTCTGATCCCACTGGTGTGGTGCTCATTGACTGCTCTGTGGAGCAGCACTGGCCACACTATTCCTAATACGGCATCCTGGCCTGCATTAGGAATAGTGTGGCCAGCAGGAGCAGGGAAGTCATTGTGCCCCTGTACTCTGCATTGGTTAGGCCACACCTTGAGTGCTGTGTCCAGTTCTGGGACCCTCAGTTTAGGAAGGGCATCGAGACACTTGAACGTGTCCAGAGAAGGGCAACAAGGCTGGGGAGAGGCCTTGAGCACAAGCCCTGTGAGGAGAGGCTGAGGGAGCTGGGATTGTTTAGCCTGGAGAAGAGGAAGCTCAGGGGTGACCTCATTACTCTACAACTGTCTGAAAGGTGGTTGTAGCCAGGAAGGGGTTGGTCTCTTCTCTCTAGCAACCAGCACCAGAACAAGGGGACACAGTCTCAAGCTGCGCCAGGGGAAGTTTAGGCTCGAGGTGAGGAGAAAGTTCTTCATGGAGAGAGTCATTCATCATTGGAACTGGCTGCCCAGGGAGGTGGTGGAGTCACCATCCCTGGAGGTGTTCAAGAGGGGACTGGACGTGGCACTTGGTGCCATGGTCTAGTCATGAGGTCTGTGGTGACAGGATGGACTACTCGATGATCTTTGAGGTCACTTCCAACCTTAGTGATACTGCGATACTTGCCCCAGCATCACATGGCCACATCATGCTGGAAGGATCTAGTTACAACTAGAAGCAGAGCAGTCAAATTAGGGCTGAGGAAATCTTTCACGTGCACCGTTGCCTTTCTTACCTGTAGCTGACCAACTATGGAATGAGTTGAATTTCTCAGTCTCCAGTTACACTTCTCTAACTGGGTTCTCTGGGTAGTATTGGTTCTTAGTCCCATTGCAGGTCACATGTGATTTTTTTTTTTTTTTAATAACCCTATTGGGTTATGGAAACCACAATAAGTTCATGACATTTGGTCTGCAGACCTCATCAGCAGGGAGCTGCTGTCAGGCTCACTTAGAGGAGCAGTAATGTTCCGGAGCACTTTCCATGTTTAAGTGAATCATCTTGAAGCGCTGTAAAAATGATGAATGAAAGCTTAGTTTCTCTCTGAAAATCTGGTCAGTATGGTGGGAGCTGGTTTAATCAAAAAGAAGAAAATATTCTCGTTCTGAACTCTGCTACTTGATCTTGGGCATATTTTGTTGCCTTTTAGTGCCTCAGCATGGTCCCTTCTTTCTGCATGTTTCAACCAGAAGCTGTTTTAGCAGGAGCAGCTTTTGGAAATGGTGGTTTTCAATCCTCTTCAAGAGCTCTCTTGCTCCTTAACCTCTGCCTTCTCTCTCACAGGTGTGCCTAGCTGGACTGGTTGTACTTTACACAACTTAAGGAAACATGAATGAAATGATTTGGCTGGGAATACATGAGAGAGGATGTTTTTTTTTAACCCACATCATTTCAAGATTGATTTTAGATCATGGTGACACATGAGACCAGCTAAAGGAGAAGTACCCCAAATGGAGCTGGGGATGAGAGGGAGGAAGCAGACAGGAACATCTTCAAGCCAGGACATTACCATGGTGGGACCACAGCCTAGCTGTGTGCCTGTGCTGGTCATTCTGCAGCCCTGTAAGGGGGCTAATGCAATCTGTAATGCAGACTGCTCTGGCACAGTCTGGATGTTGGTATCTCCTTTCTACAGACTGTGAAGAGGAGGCCTGGATGGGTGAAATGACACTTCCAAGTCCACATGGCAGGAAGTTAGCACAGCAGAAAGTAAAAGCCAGGAGCCTGCTGTTAGCATTGTGCTGTTGCTGTGCATCTGCGGCTAAGCTCTTTTTAAGTTGATAAATCCTCTAGTACTGTCAGCTGGGACCTGGAACCATAAATGAAGGAAGATGAAAAAGCATCAGCTGGAAAGTTCCAAACCAACTTTCCTGGCCTGACAACAGAGCCTGTTTGTGTTCTGGGAGATTTGTTCTCTCCTCAGTGATTTCAGCATTGGCTGATGGTTTGTTATCAGAGCCAACTGTCATTCATTGTAAGGAAAATGCCCATCTGTCTCATGTGTTTGCTTGTAGCTGCCAGCGCTGGAATCGTACATTAGCAGCATGACCTACCAGCATAAGTTCACAAGTGAAGCCTTTAAGAAGTAGGAGACTCTTGTTAAGCATAAAATAAGCTGAAATATGTTCCAGACACTGGCTTCCTGTATCTGCAAGCATCCATATCCAGTCTTCTTTTCTTTTTAAAGAAATCCAAGACCAAAAAGATTAAGTAACCCCCAAATGAAAAAAATCAATATTCATCCAAGAAGGCTTCATTATGCATGGAAATAAGGTGTCTTAGACAATGGTGAAAAATGAAGTATCACAAGCAGTATCACAAACTATGGCCTGTCAACTACTCTGTCAAGTCAGTGCATCTGTCTGGAGAGGTGGTGTTATCTATGGAGAGGGGAATGTGGGGTTGGAAGAGACTGCCTGTATCAGCCAGGCCTGGCCCTTGTTAGCACCAGATAGCCGTGGGTAAGAGTATCCCACAATTGCCAAGCGAGAGCAATGGACTGCCAGTCTTCTCGGTACTCTGAAGTGCACCAAAATGCCTGATGCTGAGCTCACTTAAGACAGAAGGACTCCTTCCAGTGGTTTCAGTGGGCTTGTTATCATATTAGATGAAAACCAGAGGGAAAGCTCCTTTAATCCTCTAATCTCTTCAAAGTATTATGGTTTTTAGCAGATCATTTTCTTCCAGATGAGCAATATGGTTTCTGTGTTGACAACATATTTTTAAATATCAGCAAATATGGATATGGCCTACTTAGAAAGAGGTTTTTCTGGTTCCCACAGGATATCCTCATGTTTTATGAGCACAGAAATGCCCTGTGAACACCCAAGACTTGATATGCCAGACCGATGCTGGCATGTGATTACCCAATTTGCACTGCTATACTGAGCTGTGTTTAGAGCCTCTGGAGCACACACAGCCATCCATGCCAACCAGCCTGGATTCCTGCCTGCACTTCACTGTTGTTGATGGTTGTTTGAACCTGGGCTTGCTGCTCGGTCTCATCTGTTTCAAGAACAGCAGGTGAACTGCATACATGATGTTCATCAGTGTCTGCTTCTTTTCTTGCAGCTGCAATGCTGAGACAGCTGCCAAATCCCCCTCCAAGGGACAGTGTGGTCTGAGGGAAGCTGATATCCCACCTCCAGAGGACAGCCAACAGCCCACAGCAATGTCCATGGCAACAGAGACCTGGGAGGACAAGCCAAGCAGTGAGCCAGCCAGCAACACCCCACCTGCAGGAAATGTAAGAGAGAGGAATTCCTTTCTCGTCTTGAGTATGTGTTCAGGATATTTTTTTAGAAGCTCTAAAGGATCCCTTTGTTGTAGGGATTGGGCAGGCTGGGAGCCTGGGTTCTGAAATCCTACCAACTCCCATGAGCATTTAAACTGTTAGAAGCATTTCTAGAGCTTTTTTTTACAGTTAATGAAACAGGAGTCAGTTTTGTTCCCCTGCATATCTGCCAGTGCATCTCTTGCAGGGAGTTCAGCCCTTTACAGCTTTCAGTGTGCCACCAGCCCCTCATTGCAGTGCTGCCTGGGAGATCAGACAGACTCCCTCTCAGGCCCCACTTGCTCAAACTGCTAATGTAGGTAAGGCATAGAGGCTGGAGTTCCTAACCCTTTAGCCACCATGGAGCCACTATATTCAGAGCTACACAACAGCAAAGAGAGATGGGTCTTTGCTGCTAGGACTAAGCAAGACAGAAGCACATGGAGGGACAGGTATCCTAATGATCATGTAGCAGAACTACATTTACAATCCCACCACTGAGGAGTTTCCTTTTTTTTCTCCTTTGGGAACTAAAGTCCAGTTGCTGCAAACCAGATGCTGCTTTGACCACTGCCTTGCTCCAAACGTACCTGCCTTTCTTGCAGACCCCCAGTGCCAGCTGCCGCCGATCCAGCTCTGACATCGTCCATGAGAGCGCAGATGGTGCCAGGGCCCAGCGGGAGTGCCGTCTGCGACCGCACTTCAGTGACCCTATGCCAACAGACTCGGTGAAGAGGAAGCAGCTGGAGCTGAAGATTGCAGCTGCAGCACGGCAGCATGCGCAGAAGCGCCGGCAGGAACGAGACTATGGTACCCATGTTCTGCACACTCAGAAGGGGCTGGTGGGCCAGATGCTGAACCCAGCTTTGCTGGTGTAAATATGTAGTAACTCCTCTGATCAAGGGGAGAGAAGCATTCTGGGTTTAAACCAGGCATGCAAGAAATGAACATCTGCTCTGCTGCTTCTCTGTCCATTCCTGGCAGATGGCAGGGAGTGAGACTAAATGAGTTTCACAGGTGTGGGCAATGCAGGGATGACAGACCCTGGGATTCACCTGGGAGCTGTGTACTTCTGACTCTTGCCATTCTCAACCGTGCTTTCACCAGGTCTAGCTTACCCACAGGGTTCCTTCAACTCATGGATGTGCCACCATGAGCTCCTCAGGTAAGCTCTGTGCAGCTGGCAGCACTTGTAATGACTTGTGTCTGTTTTCAGGTCCAGTGGTAGCAAAAGCCAACCTTGGCCATGGTGGCAGCTTTGATGAGACCCGCCGCACCCCACGTGGCTCCCTCCGCTCCAGACGTCATTGGAGTAACGTTAGCAGCCTGAGCACGGACAGTGGGATTGTAGGTGTGAACGATGTCCAGGACGACCTGGATCCCAGCGAGGCCACACGGACCAAGTCAGCAGATGTGGAAAGGGCAGATAGTGGCATTGGCCAAATGCCATCCAGAAAGTGGAGGAACAGGGCATCTGAAACTCTGAGCTCCCTGCAGGCCTGGGAAGCCCATCGTCCTTGCACCGACTGTGGAGAAAGGGAGCTGCCGGTGGAGACAGACCTGCAGAACTGCAATCAGAGACGGGCTGACCTCTGCGAGAAGTGCCGCAAGCGCAGGACGGAACGCAAGGAGTCTGTGCTGGAATTTGTCAACACAGAGGCCAGCTACGGAGAGGACCTGCGCATCATCAAAGAGGAGTTCTACCTACCCATGCAGGCGGCTGGGCTGCTGAGCCAGGAGCAGCTCCTGGGCATCTTCAGCAACATCCAGGAGCTCATTGACCTCAATGAGAACTTCCTGGAGATACTCCAGGAAGAGATTGATCAGGCCTTTGACCAGGTATGATGCTGCATGCTCTAACGGGGACAGACTGGGCAGACAGGAATGGGTTTTATATTAGTGAGGCAATTTAGGTGGAGCAGAGGATCAGGAGGTAGGACTCCTGGGTTCTTACCATCTACCTAATCTCTTGCTGCTGAAATGAGTAGTGATTGCAGAGCATGTCAGAATACTCCTTGACAAAACTAAGAGCACTATGTGGCATCAGATTCTTTCTATTCCCATATTTTTTTATGCATATTGCTGCATTACCCTTATGGCAGAGCTGCTGGCAAGAAGGGCCTCAGTACACCCCCTTGACTAGCAGGCTCAATCAAGCTTTTGAGCCCCTGCTCTGGTGAGCTAGCTGAGGGGAAGAGCAAGCAGTTAGACCAGCTTTCCTTCCCCTCCCCATGCACTGCTTTGTCCCAGACCTGTGGGGACCAGCTTTCCACTAGGAAGGGTGAGCCTGCTTCCATCTTTGGTCTTGTATTCACCAGATCCTGCAGTAGGTTTATGCTGGTAGGACTGAACACAGGATTCATGCTTGTGCCTCTCCTGAGCTAACCCAGCAGGGCTGTATTGCATGCTTGCAGGGTGATGATGACCTGATGACTGTGTGCATTGGAGAAGTATTTCTAGAGTTTGTCAACATGCTGCCGGCCTTTCAGACCTACTGTCTTCAGCAGTCCTCCTCTGTGAATATGCTCAATGCACTGGAGAAGGAGAAGGAGCTGCTCAGGTAAGAAAAGCTATAAGTGTATTCTTCTAGGCTTTGGGGATAGGAATGCACTAACCTGAGGGTGAAGCCTTTGTCAGCTCAGAGAGATCAAAGTTTTGATGGTGATGTTTTTCAGCTTCTCTCTCTTGGGGTGAAGAGAGTAATTTGTTCTCCAAAAGATACTGAATCCTTGATGTCTCCACTGAGGCAGCCAGTTGATCCCCAGCTGTAAATTCTATCCTGGGAGCAGCATTTACCCACTGCCCACTGCCTTGAACTGTCACCAGCATAACACCCAGCTGTGAACAGCTCTCTGTGCACCAGAGCACAGTTTGGATTTCCACCAGGGAAAGCTACTGTGTGAAGTGTGCATGACTTGAATTTGTTCACCATTCCTGGCCCTGGCTTATTGGGCAATGTCAGGCGAGTCACTTCTCTTTCCACTGTGGCATCTTAAAATGATGACAGTACCAAATTCATGTTTAGAGTGCTTTGTAATCTGATGATGAAAGGAGCTACAAAATGATGTAATCTGATACAAGCTGATGTGTGTGCCTCAGGTTTATGTCAGCATGTACCAGAGAAAGATCACACCCTTGCTGTTTTACAGTGATTTTTTGTAGAAGACTGCTAGGATGCTTTGTGCTAGTGTCCCAGGCACCTCGTCACTCTCTGCAGCTGAGCATAGATGCAGAAATTGTTCGTTTTTGAGAAGACAGAATTCACAAGGCTGTCAGAACTAGCAGGGATGCTGCAGTGTCCAGCAGCTGTCGGAACCACACTGTTCATTTGCTCTTAGTATTGCATTATTTACTGGCAAACAGCCACCATTTCATTCTCTCTTCTTAAATCCCTTCAGAATATTCCTCAATGTCTCCCAGAATGACAACACAGCACTGCGGCGGATGAACTTGAGGTCCTTCCTGATTGCCCCCTTGCAAAGAGTCACCAAATACCCACTGCTGCTCAGCAGAATCATCAAGGCCACCACCGAGTACCACCCAGATCACAGCAGCCTGCGTGAGGCCAAGAGCCGCATTGAGTCCCACCTGGAACATATCAACATGAAAACCAAACAGGAGGGGAACACGTGGACCCTCCGGTCCTTTCGCCAGGACAGCAAGAAGAAGAGGGAAGTCATCAACATTGAGATGAGAGAAACTGCCCTCAAAACTGTGGGCTGGCTGCGGGAGGAAACACGATTTGTGATGGAGGGGCCTCTGCAGCTGGCCCAGCCCCCCGACGGCCAGTGGGTGAAGAAAGGCAGCAAGACCCTGAAGTTCCAGAACATGCAGGTCCTCCTCCTGGTGAACATGAAGCGTGTGTCCGAGTCCAGCCTGGAGTCAGCTGAGCCAGGGCCCGTGAAGGACGCAGTGCTGGTACTCATTAGGGACAAAAATAATGGGAAGTTCCATTTGCTCAGGGAGCCCTTGAGGCTGAGTAATTGCATTGTCTCCACTGATCCCGACTGCGACGACACTTTTGAACTCATTGAGATCAGGCGGGAGGCTTTTGTGTTCCGGGACAGTGACCGGGCACGGACTCACCACTGGTTCCGGCAGATCAGGCGGTACTCGAGGGAGCTGGGCTCCTGGAAGAAGCGGCGCAACGCGCTGCCCAACATCATGATCAGCACCCCTCAAACCAGGCCCTGAGCGCGGCACAGGTGGCACACAGGGACACTTGGCTTGGCCAATGCCGTGTGCAAGGACCATCAAGAGCCTCGGTGGCTCTGTTCACGAACAGCACAGGGAGGAGCCTGGCCCACAAAGACTCTTGGCAGCGCTGGAAGCAAGCATCACAGCCCAGTTCTGATCTCCGTCCTCAGGACTCACAACCTGTTTGTGGCTGATGTACATACAGAGATGGACTGCCCTCCAGGAGCAGATCTCTGGAGGAAAATACTGAGTTTAACTTGTTAATATTGCACTGCAGGAGAATGATGTATGATGCTTGCCATTGCATGGATCATGTTGAAAGCCAGTCTTGGCGACACAGAAGAGGTTTTCACCATTCACTATGTTTCATCAGCATTAGGTAAAGTCAGGGTCAAAATTAGGTGCAGGATTATGCAGGAGGGGAGGAAAGCTGGAGAAAGTTACATTTTCCACCACTACTCCTAAGGATTATATTTCATTATTCACCTCTGTATATGTGTCAAATTACTTGTTTAAAAAGAAAGGTCTTTGAACTTTAACCAAATCAAGTAGGTATCGATTTGCTCAGATTCAGCTGCATGCACACAGAAAAAGAAAAAAGGCAAAAGAATAGAAGTTCTTGCTTTCTGACACATACACCCAACTATGTGTGGAGCCTGTGGAAGAGCAGTATAGCCCTACTAAAAGTCTGTTATTTAACTGACTTAGGGGCTCAAACATAACACTGGATCTGAAACATCTCAGAAGTATATGTAAATATAGCTCTGCTACCACAAATAGTGAACTATAAAGTTTGCAGTTATTTAAATGATGTAATCTAGTGTATTTCAAAATTTAATTGAAAGGAAGAATTTACATTGTACTGTAGAGTAACATAAAAGGTTTTAATAATTATGTTTCAATGACTTCAGCTGGATGTTTTTTTAATAGTTGTATTGTGGAGGAGATATTTCATTCAGTGTGGGGTGGCATTCAGGTGAAGAGAGTGCCTCTGCCTGTTCTTTGGATCTCCTGAACAGAATTCAGGGGCTACTCCTAATGAGACTAGGAGACTGGTTCAAGCCTACAATCTTAATGAGTGCTAGAGAGTAACAGCCTGGTACAAAAATCTTGTGCTCTGGCCTCAGTCCTGCCTGTGCAGGGCAGGCCCCAGTGCACCAGACCTGAGAGCCAATACTGAGGCCACAAGACATAAGGTTCAGCCTCTCTGCAGCAGGAAAATGACTTCAAGCTGAACAACGGTAAAAAAGGCAAACACAGTTTAACCTTTTCAGTCTGACGTTACCACTGACCATGGCCCTGTGATTACAAGACCAGCAAAATGTCATGCTGTGACTTACACAGGAAAGGCCAGATTACAGCCCTAGAGGCTAAATTAAAGCAGCCTGAATTTTAGTTGGTGGATCTTCGAAAACAGCCTGCAAAGGTTCTTTCAGACCCCAGGGTAAAGACAAAGCCAATCAGTATTATTCGCTCCCAACGAAATGTTTCTGTTACAGGCATTTATTTTACAGGAGGAATCGCTTAAGGAAGCCTGTTTGTGTATTTCTCCAGTGACCAACCTTATCTTGTAAGTCACCACTGTCCCAATGCCTGATCCAAACTATGCCCGGTGCTTTGTCCTCTTGCCACTGATGCTGGGGGTGTTAACGCTGCTCCAAGCACTGAGGCAGACACCAGCAGTGAGATGTGTGTTACTGCCTAGATTTTCTCTTCATCTCAGGCATCCATCATTTTAGCGCTTCACTTTGTCCTTGAGGAAATGGGTGTTGCTGTATCACTGGAGGCTTGACAAACACATATCCAAGATGTGAGGGTGGCAGCACACAACCGAGTTATATAGTGAGCAATAGTTGGCAAGACACTAGTTGGGGCAGCAGCTGGACTCCCTTAGGTGAGTTGGAATTATGTTCAGGAATTTCTGGGTTTTATAAATTGTTCCCCCAAAATATGTGCTGAACAGCCAGTGAGGAGCATGAGGCATTGCTTCTAGTTTGTGTCTTGTTTTTCACATAGATGGATGCCTAAGCAGAGCACCTGCTGGAAGATTTCTGTTGTGCTGTCATGACGGATCTGCATCTATGAACCTTCAAGCACCATTCATCTAACATGCAAAAAAACAACAGCTTGTAGCATCTTTTTGTCTCCCAGGACCAAAATGGTGCAGCTACCTTCTCTTCACTACATCCAGTGGCAGTTTTGATTTGGGAAGCCCTAAGTACAGTAAGACTAATAGCTTAATTTATCCAAACAGCAGGTGGCTTTCACAGTCACAGAAAGCTGCTGCTTTCTAGAAAGTGTTCCATTACTTTCCAGCATAGTGGTGTTCTCCACACCAATTCATGCTCAAAACCAGCCACGGACTGTTGTCCAGCCATATCTCTATACCAAGATACCTTCAGTCACCCTGGCTGTTCATAAAGGTTAGAGAACAGTAAGTACGTGTAAAAGGAATGATCTTTAGCATCCATCTTGTGTTTGGGGGATTGTTCAATTTATCATATTCAGGGTGTTTCTAGGTATCACAGGAAACACCTGCCTGCCAGGCTCCCAGTAATCATTGCCTATTTCCTCTGAACCAGGCAAACTCCCCAAAAGAAGGTCCAGAAATAATCACCGGGTATTGAGTTAGGAGCAGGACGTGCACTTTGTGCAGTAGTCCTGTCCTAAAAAACCTGCAGCCAGGAAACAGTACAAGCTGTGGTTAGTAGGTCGAGGGAGGTTCTTCCCCTCTAACTCTGCCCTGGTGAGGCCACATCTGGAGTATTGTGTCCAGTTCTGGGCCCCTCACTTCAAGAAGGACCTCAGGGAACTGCTTGAAAGAGTCCAGCACAGAGCCACAAAAACAATTAAGGGAGTGGAACATCTTCCTCACAAGGAAAGACTGAGGGAGCTGGGGCTCTTTAGCTTGGAGAAGACTAAGGGGTTTATAAATATGTAAGGGGTGAGTGCCAAGAGGATGGAGTGGGGCTCTTCTCAGTGACACCCAATGACAGGTCCAGGGGCAGTGGGTGGAAGTTGAGGCATAGGAAGTTCCATGTAAACATGAGGAAAAAAATTTTCAGTGTGAGGGTGACAGAACACTGGAACAGGCTGCCCAAGATGGGTCATGGAATCTCCCTCTCTTGGAGATACTCAAAACCTGCCTGGATGCGTTCCTGTGTGACCTGTCCTAGGTCACCCTGTGTTGGCAGGGGGGTTGGACTAGATGTCCCTTCCAGCCCCTCACATTCTGTGAAGCTCTTTGATCTAGGACAGCCTGCTATGGGAAGCAACAGTCTGACTGTTGAACCTGTCAAACTGGACAGGGGGTGTGCTTCCAGTGTTATTTATCTTTCATGTATCTGCTGCATGCTCGGCTGCTTGCCTGTCTTTAAATTACAGGTGCTGAAAGGGGACGTGAGCACAGAACAATCTCTGTGGCCCTGTGAGAGCTCGTGCTGTGGAGTGAGCCAGCACAGGAAGGACAAGGAGTGTCTGCACCCTGACAAGGCAGTAGGTTTCCATAATCCTCAGGCACCTTTCTGAACTGGATGATCCCTCTCTGGGGAAGTTCCAGGTCTTTCAGTATCACATGTACACATCTTACTTGGCAACCCCACAGATTACTTGTGCTGTATTTTTCCATTTCTGATTAACAAACCTGACAAAATGTTATTATAACCCAGAGTACTTGGGAACAGGGTTGTCTGCAAGCCAAGAAAACAATTATTTGTTCCAAACTGGCTGCCCTAGGGCTCTACAGGCCTCTCATTGTCATGACTGACAATACTAAGATTACTTTTTCAAGACTCCTGCCCACTGAACTTACCTGGCTAGTACAAGCAGGCCTCTCTGGAATTACTATGTTGGGGAAAAAAGTTGATTACTCCTTTGTTGCACGAGAACTCATAAATAACCTTTAACAGGAATTTAGGGGGACTGTAGACAGGTAAAAGCAATTAAACAATTAAAACAAGAAAAATAAAAGTTTTGACAATAACACTGAACAGTCAAAAACCAAACAAATGCCAATGACACTCGGAAAACAAGCCCTATGAGGAGAGGCTGACGGAGCTGGGCTTGTTTAGCCTGGAGAAGAGGAGACTCAGGGAAGACCTCATTGCTGTCTACAATTACCTGAAGGGAGGTTGTAGCCAGGTGGGGGTCAGTCTGTTCTCCCAGGCAACCAGCAACAGAACAAGGGGACACAGTCTCAAGTTGTGCCAGGGGAGGTTCAGGCTGGCTATTAGGATGAAGTTCTTCACAGAGAGAGTGATTTGCCCATTGGAATGGGCTGCCCAGGGAAGAGGTGGAGTCGCCATCCTTGGAGATCCTCAAGAAAAGACTGTATGAGGCACTTAGTGCCATGGTCTAGTTGATTGGATAGGGCTGGGTGATAGGTTGGATTGGATGATCTTGGAGGTCTCTTCCAACCTGTTCATTCTATGAAAAGATGACATCTCCCTTCAGGAATCTGAATGTGGTCCCCAAGGGAAACCTTATCACAACATGTATGGAAAAGTTGAGTGATAGGAACATAGGGAGTCCTCTTTGAAAGACTGAAGAACCCCAACAAGGAATTGGAACACAAGCAGAGCATCCTTCAGCACTAGTCTCTGCCCAGGCTTGACTGGGAGCAGTTACACAGCTGGAAAAAGTTGAAAAGCTAGCATTAGGCTCTAGATCCATTAGCAGGGATGAGTGTAATGATAACTTGCAACTCTCCAGCTCAAATCCTGTCGTAGCATGATCTCCACCAGCAGAGGCTTTGCCTCCCTGAGAAATGATCTCACTTGCAGGTGAGAAGAACCAGACTACAAACAGTCCTCCCCAGGAAAATGCAGGTGAAGGAACCCTTTCTTTCAGCAGTGGTGGAGTCTCAGGCGACTTTGAACCCTTCCCTCCTAAAACAGGGACTTGTGGTGCCAGAATCACATCCCTGGGAGGACCCCCATCAGTGAGATGTCTGGGTGTTGTGGGGAGGGCTGGCAGATCAGAGTGGGAAGCCTGGAAATTACAAGAATGTCAGAGCAGATCCCATGACCAGTGCCTGCAGTAACCAAACATGCAAAGAACACAAAGCTTTTGTAGCCCTGGAGTGTTTCATAGAGGTGGTAGTCTCAGGCTTTTCCTTCCATTTGAGATTTCTGCCGTCCCTATTGAAGGCTCCAACAGGCTGCAGTGGTCATCAAACTTCACAGAAGCCTACAAAAGCTGCCCAGGGCCCCAGTGCAGACCTAGAAGCAGCTAGACAGCTTTCCCTATTGGGATGGGATCAAGCAGGCTTCCTGGAAAACAGAGAGCAGACAGCAGGGCTCAGGCTCTTGCATTTTCCCCCAAAGAAGCAGGACAGAGGTTTGTACACCCCTGGTGTCAAGGTGCCTGTGAACAAGCATTGAGACAAGGAGTGTATTCCCCCTTCTTTCAAGAAAGGGCTGGGCTTAAGAAAATGTTTTCCCTTGGGTGGAGCAATTGTTCAGTGATGGCTAACCAGTGCAAACCAGAAGTGCCCTAGTTTGAAGTGACAAGCAGAGAAATCTGCAAGGAGATACCCATCTTCAAGTAACTCACACCTGACCCACAGCATATGCAGAGGAGATACACACTGTAAAGGACTATTCCTTTCAAAAACCAAGCACCTGTTTAATGACACTGCCTGAATTCAGCAGCCAGGAGGCTCTGGACAGCCCCTGCACATGCTGCAATACAGTTGCACTGCAGCACAGAGCACTAGACAGCACTTCAACGAGGGAAAACAGACTGCTTATGAGTAATGGGTCAATATCCACACACAGACCCCAGGAGCCATCAATACTCAGTTTCTGCTCTCCTTAATTGCCTTGGTATTATGACCTTACTGGCTGTAAAATGCCAGGAGGCTCTATAGCACAGAAGTCATCACTTTGCAGGGAAGTTAAGGCAAATTAATTACACAAAGAGAAAATCCTTGGCAATCCTACACAATGGGGAGCAGGTAAATTGCTGCAAGAAAAATCAGCTGGTTTACCATGTAGCATTACGGCTCAGGGAAAAGAAACCTGGCACTGCGGGGAGAGGAAGAAGCCTCCCTCCACACACTGGCACAGCATGTGCAGGACTGTGCGGTGAACTGGACTGGGAGCAAACACTGATGAAAAATAAAGGTTGTTTCAGCCAGATCTGTTCCCTGATCTGGTTCACTGCACAAAGAGGTGTGCTGGCACTAGAAAAGGGCAGTCCAGAGGTGATAATGTGTGCTTCAACAAGGGCCTGTTTAAAGAGGTGGCTGGACTCTGGATGCAGTTAATCAATCCCAGCAGACAAAGCCCAGTTCAACAACTGCCCTGCATCCTGTGCCACCAAGCTCTGGTCACCCGTGTTTCCTGAATGGTTTCAGGTCAGCACTTCCATTGATCTGCAGGGGTGGAACAGGCAGTGCCATAAATAAAGAGCAGCTAATCAACTATTTAGGTGCCTTTTTTACTGAAATAAAGCCCATAGAAATGACGTCAGGATGGAGGGAAAATAACAACCAGACCAGTGAGTGAATACAATGACGACCTAAGAGAGCACTCCCTGGAACACACTTCAGGCTGAAGTGGCTCAGAGAACAGCCATGCCGGCTGTTGAGTCAGACTTTCCAGTGCTCCTGCACTGACTCACTCTTCTAGCTGCCAGCACTCGCTGCGCAGCCCATTCAGTACCAACAGGAGTTATTTGTTCACAATTCAAGTGCATCTGATTCATCATGAACCATCAAGCTTCTGCAGTCCTCAGAGCTCCATCTCTTACTGCCATTCCCTGCTGGCTAACCTGCTCCCCAGGAAAAGGAAGGGTCAGAGAAGAGACCATCCCTACCCAAGTCTTCTGGGTCTTTCCTTCTGCCCTCTGTTCCCAGCTCTAGGACAGAAACACAACATACCATTTAGGAACGCAGTAGTGTGCAAATTCACAACTGAGGCCACAATGTTCTACAGGTTGCCTCTGCACAGAGGAAGCGCTGCTGCAGCACAGGCACAAAGTTTGCTGTTTTCCCTTCCCTAGACTCAGTTTGGGAATGTCTGTACAGCCAGGCTGGCTCTTGCAAATGATGCTTTTGCAGAGGAAGATGCTAGGCTTTCCAAAAACCTAGGAATGGGAAAGGTGTGAGGTGCTTGCTAAACACACTCCAGGAACACCATGCTGAGTGTCTCTTTCTCAAGCACTTGCTCTTCCAGTTGTCCCTCCCACAATATCTGCTGCACTTGTGACGCAGCAGTGTTCTATCTCCACCAGCTCTTGGAAACTACGTAAGATGCAAGAGCTGGCAGATCTAGCATCTACTGAAAAGCTGCATTAGGCACATGGGATCTCAAACCAAGAAGCAGACCTATTGTGTGACCAGATGCAACTGGAGCTCCTGGGACACAAGCCAGCATAAAGCCTTAACTAACACCTGCCCTGGAACCAGAAACCATGTGGCCCTGTGTCCCGACCCCACATGCCAGGTGTCCTCCAAGCTGAAAGACATCCGCCTGATGCTCAGGAAACCTTTCTCTAATTCCCCTGCTCCCACACACTTACTGTGTGACCTTGGTTTGCGTGGCTGTCTCAGAGCCTTAGGGTGTTGTTTCACCAGTCTCTGGTTTTGGCAGTAGAACTGGCTTAAGCTCCTTCCTTCCTCCCACCTCCACAGGGCTAAAGTAAGAAAGAAGTGAACAGTGGCACAGAGCAGGAACAAAGAACTACTGTGAAAGTGGGTCTCTTTGCTGTGGGACTCAGGAACTTACACCCTCATTCAGCTGCAAGAGACAGGTATTACCACCTCCCTATGGGACATAAGATGCAAAGGATGAGGACAAACAATTACGAGATGCTGGAAGGTGAACTTTGCCATATCCTGAATTTGGTAGTGATAGACTCCTCCCCACCTCTCCTGCTTTACTTGGTAAAATAGGGGAAAAACAAAAGAGAAGCCTGTGAACCCTGTTTGCAGCCTGACTTAGGCCAAGAGTGCACCACCAAACCACATACAGAGGGAGGAATTCTACTTGTGCCCAAGGACAGCTGAAGGCTGAACTTCGGTATTTCAGAGTAGGCTTCCACAAAGGGAACCAAATAACAGATAATCAGACACAGGCAGAGTTACCAAATGGCCAAAATCAAAGAACAGCTTTTATTGGCCAAAATAGCCAAGAAACCATTTTCTTCCAATAAACAAAACCAATACCCTAACTGAAACAATGCTAAATATTTGCCAACAAAATGAAACACTAACAAACCCCACATAGACTTGACTGCTTGTGTTCATCCTCTGGACATGTCCCTCCTCCTAAAGAAGTTAGGTTTTTTTTCCCTTAACCCTCCTGCACCACCTGAAGTAGAGGAATGGCAATACTCTAAGTGGTTTAGGAGAAGAGAGCACACAGTGGAGAATGAGTCTGTCCATTTAGGCAGAAGAGGCTTGTAGTGTTTGCAAACATATTACATGCAAAGTATCTGAAACTAGTGATTTCACCTGTTCCGAAGGTACAAACATTTTACTGCAGGAATTGTACTTATGGTGTGGGATTGGTTTTAATCCCAGGACACAGATGCGGTTGTGCCCCACACAGATTGTTAAAGCTGAGATGCTACCTGCAGTTTGTCAGCTAACTCTTGGTAGTTAAAAAAATAAACACTGGTTACACCGAGTTCTCAAGGCAAATGATCATATTCAAACTCAGCATTTACTCGTGCCAGTAAAACAAATGCCAGCCACTGAAAGCAGATCGACAAAATCTTGCTCTCCCTGGCAGCAGAAATATACCTGGGGAAGAGAAAGGGAGAGAGAAAGGGGGAGACAGAGAGAGATGTGGCCAGGTGTACTAGGCCAGCTCTAACAGAGAAATTGTCAGACTATTTTCACTGATTTCTCAGTTAAGGGGGAATTCAGTAACAGAAACCACTGCAAAAGATCTGACCAATAAACAGCTGAGCAAATCTGTTCAATGTACTGATCTAAGTGAAAAATTAAGGAACAAAAATCTGTGTCTTTGAAAAAAAGGACAGATATTTACACACTGTGTCTTGCAAACCATCACAGGAATCTGCACTGAGCTGCGTGCTGCACACGTCCTGAAGGGGGGGTGCGCAGAGACAGCTGGAGCACATCCCTGCCAGGGCAGTGAAGTAACACTACGGACCTAAGGAGAACTGCAGCTCACGGGAGTTACTGAGTACTACAGGTGCAGTGCACAGGATGGCACCGTGTGTTCTGGCAGAGGAGTCTCGCTGGAGACAGAGCCTCCTGCCCTAGTCGACGTAATTTTACAAACCATTCTGAAGGTCTAACACCCGTACTACACCTTTTGTAAGAAAATAGAGCAGCTTTCAGCTGTGGTTCTTCTAAACTACTGTAGGAAGGCCTCGCTAGCATGCTTCCTAAATTGGCAACCATCTGAGGTAATCGATGATGTTGTTGTTGAAATGAGCACCCTTCATTTCTCTCCACCTGCTCCAGCTGTTGCCTCCTTATTGAGTCCTCTGATGGACAAGTCGTAAACCACTTCCTCGATTTTCTTGACGTCGTACTTGAGGCCGTCGTAGCGTTTCCTCAGGGAGTCGTTCTTCAGGTTGAGGAGGCGGAAGCCGGAATCCAGCTCATTGATGAAAGTTGAGATGCGGAGAGGGCGAGAATAGTCGCCAGCTGTGACACTGTTCACTGCCAGCCTGGCCTAGGACAGGAGGATACACAGCAGAACATCAGCAGAGGAACCCACCCAAATCGCTATTCCTATCAGCTGCCTTACCACATGAAGCACTTCTGTTCCAGGCAGCCACATTACTTAGACTTATATCTACCTTTTTGTTAACCATAACCCTGGATTTTCAATCAAGTGACTAGTGTAAAGCTTAACATTTCAGTGAGGAACAACTCTGGTGTACACAGAGGCAGTTTGATGGAAGTTACTCAGCTCTGGTGAGACCCCACCTGGAGTACTGCGTCCAGTTCTGGAGCCCCTATTACAAGAGGGACATGGACGTGCTGGAAGGTGTCCAGAGAAGGGCCACGAGGATGATCAGAGGGCTGGAGCACCTCTCCTATGAGGACAGACTGAAGGAGCTGGGGCTGTTCAGTCTGGAGAAGAGAAGGCTCCGAGGTGACCTAATTGTGGCCTTCCAGTATCTGAAGGGGGCCTACAAGAAGGCTGGGGAGGGACTTCTCAGGATATCAGGTAGTGATAGGACTAGGGGGAATGGAATGAAGCTGGAGGTGGGGAGATTCAGACTGGACATGAGGAGGAAGTTTTTCACCATGAGAGTGGTGAAGCCCTGGAATGGGTTGTCCAGGGAAGTGGTTGAGGCCCCATCACTGGAGGTGTTTAGGACCAGGCTGGATGAGGCTCTGGCCAGCCTGATCTAGTGTGGGGTGTCCCTGCCCGTGGCTGGGGGGTTGGAACTAGATGATCCTTGTGGTCCCTTCCAACCCTGACTGATACTATGATACTAAGTTCAGATCACAGTGTTGTGTATCATGACTTCCAGGAATAACTTTGGAAAGTCAGAAAAATATACAGGTTATTTTTAGGTCAGTTTCAACCTAAATACATGCATGAACATCTTCCTTACCAGCTCACTGGCGAGAGTCAGTACACCAGAAAGATAGTCCTCAATGTCCAGGTGAAAGCCCCGCTCTCGATCAGCTTCAACTAAGAAGAAAAGCAGAGTGGTAATCAAGTGGCACTGGGCAGCAGCAAGACCAGCAAGTTGAAATTGCCTTTGTTTACTGGAGCTAGTTTGAAATACCAAGTTTATGAAATAGCATTACAAAATAGAAGTCAGCCTTTTCCTGTATGTGATACAATTACTGCCTTTCCTCAGCATTCTGATTTGGCATCTTGTGCATCCTCAGCTGGACGTGCAACAGGTTGTAACTGAGCCAAGGGAACAACTGAATTTACATCAACAGACAGGACAGGGGCCTGCAGTCATTTCCTAGAAAAACATTTTCCTGATTTTTCCCAAATCCCTTGTGCTAGGAAGACACAATTCTCTCACAGCACAGGAATTGAATCTGTTTTTCATACTTCTAAACACCAAACCCAAAATTGAGAAGAATAAGATCTCATCTTTGTGGTTTTGTTTTGGTAGATTTACACCATTTGAATTAGCCATATTCACTGATGAAGAACTTGGTAACAGATACTTTGGTTGGCATTAGGTTTGCTGATTTCCACCTTCTGAAAGAAGAATAGAATAGAATAGACCAGACCAGACCAGACCAGGTTGGAAGAGACCTTCAAGATCATCCAATCCAACCTATTACCCAACACCACCTAATCAACTGAACCATGCAGCCAAGCACCCCATCAAGTCTCCTCCTGAACACTTCCAATGATGGTGACTCCACCACCTCCCCGGGCAGCCCATTCCAATGGGCAATCACTCTCTCTGTATAGAACTTCTTCCTAACCTCCAGCCTAAACTTCCCCTGGCACAGCTTGAGACTCTGTCCTCTTGTTCTGGTGCTGGTTGCCTGGGAGAAGAGACCAACCTCCACCTGTCTACAACCTCCCTTCAGGAAATTGTAGAGAGCAATAAGGTCTCTCCTGAGCCTCCTCCTCTCCAGGCTAAGCAACCCCAGCTCCCTCAGCCTCTCCTCATAGGGCTTGTGCTCCAAACCCCTCACCAACTTTGTTGCTCTTCTCTGGACTTGTTCCAGCAAGTCAACATCCTTCCTAAACTGAGGGGCCCAGAACTGGACACAGTACTTAAGGTATGGCCTAACCAGTGCAGTGTACAGGGGCAGAATGACCTCCCTGCTCCTGCTGGCCACACTGTTCCTGATGCAGGCCAGGATGCCATTGGCCCTCCTGGCTGCCTGGGCACACTGCAGGCTCCTGTTCAGCCTGCCATGGGCTGTGTTTTATATAAAAGGAATCAAATACCAGATAAATTTTGGAACTTAGTTCTCAGAAAGAAAAGAAATTCTGCTGTCTCCCTGTACTGCTGAAAGCAGTTACTGTTACAAGCTTCTCCTCTTCCGTTACGACACAAACTTACTCCCGAGTATTTCTGCGACAGCTTCTCGGGTCACTAAGGCTTCGGATTCCAAGTAGACTACAAATGCTGCGAGAAACACCAGCCGCTGCAGCACAAACCTCCAGTGCTCATGGAATCTGTTGAACAGAGTACCAAGTCAAGGTATAAATAAGGAAAATCTGCTACTGGAGAGGCAGACAAGAAGCACACATTATGCATACAGTCTGTTTTCCACATTTGCACATAGCACTGCACGGCATTTTTGGCTAATCAGAATGACTCCAGCTTAAATTCATTTCCTTGGTACTCCAGAACTTCACCCCCAACATAATACGCTGGATGTCAGCATTTGCTTGCACCTTGCACACACCTACTCAGGTCATGGGGTTTCTCAAGTTGTCATGCCCACAAGACAACCAGGGCTTTCCCTCCCGTCTTCCCTCAGCAGATCTGAGCTGACAACATTCTTGTTCTTTGAAATGTTATTGCTAGACACTGTCCCCTTCTGGCAGCAGCAAAACACAGAGAAGTGACAACTTCATTTAGTACCTGCAGTGCCAAACCAGCCATTTCATGACAGATCTAAAGCTCCCTTTTCAGAAATGCCCCAAACCAAATAACTTAACTGAAATTAATGGAGCAGCAAATGCTCTGCTCTCAGAAACAAGGGCAGTGCCAACAGAACATCAGCTCCTTACACTGTCCTTTTTTTCAAGAAAGAAAAATAATTACATGCTGGATATTTTTGGTGAGAAGTTACAAGCAGAGAATTTGAGCAACAGCATTTTTTTAATTCTATGTTGATACAAACACCACCCTTCTCTACCATGATTTACTTTTGAAACAGAAAAAACCTTCCAGCCCATAAACCTTTAAATCATTCTTCCAAAGCAATGATGCCCAAGGTGCCCAGGGAATTCCCACATCCATGTCTGGCCATGTGTGATCCTGCACACCTGTAATACTGATCAGCAGGAAATTTGGTCTTCAGAGATTCCATCTGTGTTCTCACTGTGCTGAAGTGTTCACGAGCCTTCTGACATTTCTTTGGTACTGAAAGAGAAACAGAGCAACCCTCAGCACTTGGCAGAGAGCAGGGTTTTCTAAACTCAGAGTTTTCTGGTGCAGACAGTGCTAGTTATGCTCCTTTGCTGTCCAAGGAAGTCTACTGGCATGTGAATCAGTCTAAGAAATTGTCAAAAGACGAGTCACACAGGTAGAGGAGAAATACTCTAGAGTTCTATGCTGTCTAACCTGCTTCAAGCCTTAGTTTCAAACCTGAGCTAAGATAAGATGTCCCAGTGTTATTTAAAAATCACTGCTAATCATAACTAATTAGTGCTGCTATAAAACTTATGTCATGGATGAAGAACCCATTCTGTAATAGGTACTGACAAGAAAACACTGTAAAGGTCACACAGCCTACAGTCCAAGAAGCAACAAGGAATAGAGAGAGGCAGGAATGGAGGAACACAGAGTTGATGTGGTGTTCATCTGAGGAATGAACCTACAAGCAAAGGAGCCCAGTGATATGCTGAGCAGGGTGATAAACAAGCAGTGCTGAAGGAGAGGTGACAAGCAGAGATGGAGAAAGGCTGAAAAAGGTATTGAGTGTAAGACCTCTCTCCCCAGGGAGGTGGTTGACTCCCTATCCTCGGCGGTGTTTAAAAGATGCAGAGACGTGGTGCTACACAACATGGTCTAGCACCAGACTTGGTAGTTAGAGAATGGTTGGACTTGATGATCTTAAAGGTCTTTTCCAACCAAAATGATTCTGTGAAGTAGCAGAGGGGCAATTTCATTTGAGGCTCTATAAATGCAGAAGAGCTGAGACTGTGGCTGGGAGGCAAGGAAAGGAGCAAGCGAGAGCAGTAGCACAGTTAAAGCCTCAGGCAACAAGCCCAGCCATGCAGCAGCGCCGTGGGTAGCACTGCAGGAGAAAGGGCACAGCAGCAAGTAGGTGCCAGGTGTGAGCTGATAATGAGATGGTTTTAGTTTTAGCTGTGTGGCTGGAGTGAGAGAAAGGGGCAGCCAGTTGGGCTGTACAGGTATTACAAAGAATCAGGATGTTCTTTGGAGTGTTCTAAAGGAGTGCTTTAGAAATCAAAACAGCAATGACCAGAGCAAAAGCAACAGCACAGTGCTGCACACAGCAGCTGGCCCCAAAGAAAGCACACACACCAAGCAGTGCCACCCAACAACTCATAGTCAAAGGACAAGCATCTTTTCTTTCTTCACTTCAACAGCTTAGAATTTTTTTTCTTATTGACCAGAGTTAAGTTAGATGAGGTGCAACATCCCTTCAGGAAACTGCATTTCCTGCTTTCAGGCTCCAGCCTGCCCACTGTATGTCATCATACTCCTCTTGTTTATGTACCACCCACTGCCACCTCCCGTTGGCTGGTATGAGTTACAGCCACGCTGCACCCGCACTACCAGGGCCCCACAGAACTGATCAGACCAGTACTTAACTGCAGCCTTCTCAGAGATCCTGGTCACCACCCAAGGAAAGCAGAAGATCAACATGACAGCCACTCCTGCATCTTGATGTCTAGAAGCTGGGATTATTTAAACAAGATCCACAGAAGCTAAATCTGAAGCTGTGATGAATGATTCTTATCAAACAAAGCCTACCAGGAGTCACTTATGTGTGTTTAGAAAACTTTTGTCAATTAATAAAACATTATTTCTGCTGAAAAAAAAGGGGGGGGGAGGGAGGGGAACTTAAAAGCTTCAGGAAGTAGAAGGTAAAAGTGTTTCATGTAGCAGCCACGATGAAGGAAATGTGTGAAGCTCACCAACAGCTACCCTTTGAACACTGTCCTCAAACTACACTCTCTGCCTCAGGCATGCAAGCTGTCACATGGGAGCTGGGGACAGGATCAGCAATAGATTTGCATTTTGGCTCCTGCCAAAGGAACCTGTGACAAAACCAACCAATCTTTAAAGTTTCAGATAACAGCACCCAACAATACACACAAAACCTCCCAACTTCAAACTGTCCTCACTCACCCTCGCATATCACCACTGATGTTTTGCTAAACTTAACATAACACTTTTCAGGAGCACAGACATTTCAGCATTCAGTATCACTAAGGTTGGAAGAGACCTCAAAGATCATCGAGTCCAACCTGTCACCACAGACCTCATGACTAGAGTAGGGAGGCCACTACTGCCCACTGCAGGCTTGAACTCACAACCTTCCCATTAAGGGTCTTATGTGCTACCAACTGAGCCACACTACTACATACCAAGTTGACTTCCAGTCTCCAAAGACCCCACCTGTCACTCAGACTCATGTCAGCTGTAGCACATGCTAAACAACTTTCTGAGTAGTTCTTAAACTCTATTTTGGACAGCAAGCAGAGGGAGCTGAAAAATCTTCTATCCCTGGTCTGGAGGCTACTGGCCTGAGGCTTCGTTGGTTTTCCTTCCCTTCCTCACAGCTGAGTAGTGACTGACAGTGCTTACCCCACAGCTAAACACTGCCTCATGCTCAGTAGAAGGAGAGACCACAGAGAAGTTGGCACCATGAAACAGCTGCTGTCTGTGGGTAGGTGGCTGTCCCCTGGTAAAAGCAGTTAGATGAAAAACTCCATAAAAACAGGTTTAGCCAAGAGGTATCCTAAATTCCCAGAGAACAGAGGAAAGGTGTTCTACAAGCTAATGCTCTAAACAGCACTGGCTGGTACAGCAAACCATCCCATACCAAGCTTCCAGCCATCCCCTAGTTCTGTTAACAGAGCTCACGCCAACCCTCACCCTTGTATCACAGTATAGCTAAGGCTGGAAGAGACCCCAAGGATCATCAAGTCCAACCTGTCTCCACAGACCTCATGACTAGACCATGGCACCAAGTGCCAGGTCCAATCCCCTCTTGAACACCTCCAGGGACGGTGACTCCACCACCTCCCTGGGCAGCACATTCCAATGACGAACGACTCGCTCAGTGAAGAACTTTCTCCTCACCTTGAGTCTAAACCTCCCCTGGCACAGCTTGAGACTGTGTCCCCTTGTTCTGGTGCTGGTTGCCTGGGAGAAGAGACCAACCCCCTCCCGGCTACAACCACCTTTCAGGTAGTTGTAGAGGGCAATGAGGTCACCCCTGATCTTTCTCTTCTCCAGGCTAAACAATCCCAGCTCCTTCAGCCTCTCCTCACAGGGCTTGTGCTCAAGGCCTCTCCCCAGCCTTGCTGCCCTTCTCTGGGCACGTTCAAGTGTCTCAATGTCCTTCTCTTTGTTGGGATGGATTGCTTAGCGTGCTGCAAATCCGTCCCCTGCTTTCACTGGCTCTCTGTTGTCTCCTTTCATCTATCTGCCTCAAGTGATGAAGCAAGAATAACTACAAAGGATCAACCAGCTGTGGGAGACAGAAAGTAATCTTTCACTTATGCTGGCACAAGGGATGGGGCACAACAAGCAATACAGCTCCTGTGGCAGCAACACTAGCCAAAGCCATCCACCGCAACACAGCTGCAGTCACCAAGCATCATTACTCTGTCACCTGTGAACTTATAGTAATCCATACTATTTTCACTTGTTTATGAATTAGTAAATAGTTTACATGTATTTTAACCTTTTTATAGTTCAATATGGTTTATTAATAGTTCTAAGAGTTTTGGAAAAAATAAATACAAGGCTAAAAAGATCTTGATGCTACACAGTCTAGTCGGGACTCTGATGCAATGAATAATCCTCTCTTCCAGAGATACAGGAGTCATCAGGTATTCCTTTTTAATCTACTAAGGGTGAATCATTTCAGTTCATTAGTAAAAATGTGGAACTGACTCAACAAATGAGATGCTGTAGTAAGCCAAACAGCCATTTCAGCACACAGCACTGCAGAACTACCACCACTATCAAATAAAACTGCAGTCTAAGTCTGTGACATCTGACAAGTGCTATTTATTCCACTAATAATCCTTCTGTTAATTTCCATTATTCTGCTGTAAATCTTTATTAACCTAAAGGTTTATTGACTTTATTATGTGTGTAATTGATGACAAGCTGACAGGTCTATTATCATGAGTTAACTCCTAACCTATTAAGCATGTATTCATTGTCTCTGGTATTACAAGAATTATAAGATGATCTTTTCTCCTGTCTTTTTTTTTTCAAACTACTATTTCAGATCTCTTCTCAGTCTCCACGAATTCCACGACCACCTCTCTTCCAGAGTTAAGATTCAAGTGCAAATATACTGAGCCAGACACAAGTCTCTGCTGTTAAATGCTAGAAGGCAACACTTGAAATTGATACCCAGGCAAAACAACTGTCACAACATCCACAGGTTTGCTCATCTTGGAAGAATAAGTGTATGCTTGTGTAAATTAATCAACTAGCTGTTCTAATTTTTAGCACAGCCAGGTCACCTAAGTAGGTGGCAGCTGCACTTGCAAGCACAGGACAAACCTCAGGTGTTGCATGTTGCTAAACATGTCTCTCTCGGATACCAGAGTGAATGTCACCAGCCTGACAATCACCAGTTAGCTCAGCAGGTGAATAAAACAGCACCCAGTGGCATTCAGGCTTCTATTCACCTTCAGAGAGTGGCCTGCCAGGATTCTCCCCAGATTCCTCTCATGACTTTCCAGGAAAATCAGAATGGTTACTTCATCCTGGGATCTGACTTAAAAATTGAGTATTAAAGTCACATATTTAAGGGAAACCCCAGTTTACTACAGTAGCTTCACCAGCAAGTCTTATAATAGGTATGGGGGAGGAGAAAGAGCACATTTGGCATCTAGGCCTGTAATGTTCTCACACACTGGAGGAAATGAGTTTGCCCAGAAACACTATGTCAAACATCTTAAATGAATTTGGACTGAAAGCAAGGAAGCATGCTAGCTACAACCTCAAAAATAGCAGAACAATTCCAGTTGCCATTCAAGTTTACATCAAGGATAGCTCCTGCTTTAGAATAGAATAGAATAGAATAGACCAGACCAGGTTGGAAGAGACCTTCGAGATCACCGTGTCCAACCTATCATCCAACACCACCTAATCAACCATGCAACCAAGCACCCTATCAAGTCTCCTCCTGAACACCTCCAACGATGGTGACTCCACCACCTCCCCAGGCAGCCTGTTCCAATGGGCAATCACTCTCTCTGTGCAGAATTTCTTCCTAACCTCCAGCCTAAACCTCCCCTGGCACAGCTTGAGACCGTGTCCTCTTGTTCTGGTGCTGGCCGCCTGGGAGAAGAGACCAACCCCCACCTGTCCACAACCTCCCTTCAGGTAGCTGTAGAAAGCAATAAGGTCTCCCCTGAGCCTCCTCTTCTCCAGGCTAAGCAACCCCAGCTCCCTCACTTCCCTTTACATTCTGCAACATTAAGCAGATTTTATATTCTTACACGCAGAGCCAGTCTTGTACAAAATAAAGTGCGCCCTCCCCACACCATCCTCAACTCCCTGCAAAGCATTCAGCAGCACAGTTTTTGGGGGTGTTAGTGAAGAAGTGAGGAAGTGATACAGATACAAAGCATTGCCCAGCAGGTGATGGTAAAATCAGCACAATATAAAACTCTACACGCATGCCATTTAAGAGGGGAAAATGTGAGCCAATCTGACAACCCAGAAAGTGAACACCTGTAAAAATAACAGTCTTCTGCACTCCGGCAGTGTATCACCAAGCTGAGAAGGGGAGAAAGGGAAAGAACAGTGTTTCCTGAGGATGAACGGTAGCTTATCTGGCCTGAAACATCCCAGCTGTACCCCCGAGCAGCAGCCTGCGAGGAGCTCTTGCAGGGCACGCCAGGAGCGCCCACGCGCGACTGAAGCCTGGAAAAGCAGCGCCCGCGAGCAAGGGAATCGCGTAGCCCGGGGGTACTCTGCCCCCGCACCCACAGCCGGCTTTTCCCCGGAAGGTGGAGCGGGCGGTACGGCGGAACTCACTGTCCTGGAAGCCGGCTCCCTGGTGCACGCCCTGCAGCAGAGTGAGGATCTCCCGGGCCGTCTGCTCCAGCACCTGCACCACCTTCCGGATCTCCTGCGGACACACGGCGCAGTCAGGCCAGGCCCCGCGCCCCGGCTCTAGCTCTCCCCCAGCCCGCCCGGCCCCGCGCTCACCTCGCGGATGTCCTGGTCGGCCGTGAGGACGCCCTGCAGCGCGATGAACATGTCGCTCACCGACATGGTGCCCGCCGCCACCTCCCGCGCCCAAGGGGTCCTTCTGCATGGACGGCGCCGGGCTGCCCCGTGCACTGCCTGAGCGGTCGGAGGAGCCAGGAGGTGGCAGAAGGAGCGGTGTGGGTGGGTGTCTGTGGTAAGTTGCTCGTCCCGGGAGTGGAGGTGTTTGCTCGTGCTTCAGGGCCCCCGTCCCGGTGCGGCGGGCCCGGTCCCAGGGCGGCCGCCACCCCGCCGGGCCACGCCAGGGCCCCGCTGCCTGGCGACAGCACCGCGTTGCTACACGACGTCGTGCGAGCTCTGCAGCGCCGCGCCGCGTTGCTAGGAGACAGCACATCGCCGCTCTGCGCCTGCGTGCTGCGGACGCCGCGAGACACGCGTGCGAGGGAAGAGACGTACTTCCGGCGGAGGGGAGCGCAGCATGGCGGCCGTGACTGAGGCTGCGGAGGTGGCCGAGCCCGCACCTGTGCGGACACCCGCGTCAGCGTCGTTTCTGGCCTTGGAGCCACAGCTGCAGCGCGAGTTCCAGAAAAAGGTGCAGCAACAGGGCCGCAAGAAGCGAGGGCCCAAGGTAAGCGGGGCTCTGTGGCGGGGTGGGGGTGGCCTGTCTTGGCCTAGCCGAGCATGTCCTGATGCGGCTGCTCTGTGCCCCGCAGGAGGAGCTGACGCCGGGCGTAGTGTATGTGGGACACCTCCCGCGGGGGCTCTGCGAGCCGCAGATCCGCGAGTACTTCGAGCAGTTTGGGACAGTGACGCGGCTCAGGCTCTCGAGGAGTAAGAAGGTAAAAGCTCTGCGCGGGTCCGGCCCTTGGGTCTGTGCTCTTCGCTGACAGACATAGGCGCTTCCCTGCTTCCTGCCCTTACTGCTTGTGAAGGGGCTGCTTGTGTCCTTGCCCATTTGCCTGATGCTCTGCTTTCGGTGTGTTCCACGTGGAAAACTTAGCTGCAGTTTCACGAGTGAGCAGAAGGGGGCTTGTCCTAGTTGATATTTCCAAAACAAGTTATTGGGCTGATAGCTTAGGAGGCGTTGTCTCTGGGGTTGACTGGACCATGCTTTTAAGCCTTCCTTCCCACCTAAACTAGTCTGCAAATAGGCAGTGATGCTTAATGTAACCTCTTTCTTATTTTTTTCCCCCCAAAATAAATGCACTTACGTGAGAAGTGTTGCCAGAATACACAACTTAAAAGCAGAACGTGAAATGTCATGAAACAGACTCTGATTTAGTTTTCTTGTTGCTTTGTACTCAGTAAGTGCAGCTGATCCTCATTTCTGGATTTATTGATGAATAGAATAGAATAGAATTAACCAGGTTGGAAGAGACCTTTGAGATCATTGAGTCCAACCTATCATCTGACACTATCTAATCAACTAAACCATGGCACCAAGTGCCCCATCCAGTCTCTTCCTAAACCCCTCCAGTAATGGTGACTCCACCACCTCCCTGGGCAGCCCATTCCAATGGCCAATCACTTTATGAAGAACTTCTTCCTAACCTCAAGCCTAAACCTCCCCTGGCACAGCTTGAGACTGTGTCCTCTTGTTCTGGTGCTGGTTGCCTGGGAGATGAGACCAACCCCCACCTGGCTACAACCTCCCTTCAGGTAGTTGTAGACAGCAATAAGGTCTCCCCTGAGCCTCCTCTTCTCCAGGCTAAGCACCCCCAGCTCCCTCAGCCTCTCCTCACAGGGCTTGTGTTCCAGATCCCTCCCCAGCTTTGTTGCCCTTCTCTGAACACGTTCCAGCACCTCAACATCTTTCCTAAACTGAGGGGCCCAGAACTGGAGACAGTACTCGAGGTGTGGCCTAACCAGTGCTGAGTTGCTGTGTAAGTTTGTTAACAACAGAACAGCATTGCAGGCCAGCTTTTAACTTTTTTTCTTTGAAGAAATAGCTATTAGTGAGCCCTTCCTAACATGCAAGCATTTATTTGCCAATAATGTCATATCAGGTTAGGGCTGAACTTGCTGCTTGTTATTACTTCACTGAACTTTTATGATACTACCTGTGTTTAGCTGGGAATGGGTGTCTTATGTTTAGCCTGTATCTGGGGCTGAATTATAACAGTTACTCTAGCACCTAATGATTCCTCCAAAGCAGAGAAGGAAGATCAGGAAAAGGTGAGGACATCTGTGAGTTGAAATGAAAAATAATTTAATGAAGCTGCAAAAACAGGGCAAATATTAAGTATACAAAATTATACCCAGTCTGATGAATATACAGCAGTCAGAGAGAAATGCAGGCCTCGTGCTGAGCAAGCCTCTGCCAGGGATGGAGAGAAGGAGGAGCCCCTGTTGCCGGCAATTTTCCTCCCTTATAATGAGTTCATGGTATGGGATGCATCTCTAAGCCAGCCTGGGTCAGCTGCCCTGGCTGACTTCAAACTGCTGATGGCCTGAATCCCATGCTGCCCTGTGATTCTGTCCCAGTGAAACCAAGGCAATGGGCTATGGCTTAGGACACATAAAATCACGGAATGGTTTGAGTTGGAGGGAACCTTTAGAGGTCATCTAGTCCAACTGTCCTGCAGTCAGCAGGGACATCTCTGACTGGATCAGGTTGCTCAGACCTTGAATGTTTCCAGGAGTGTGTCCTTGCTGGTCAGCCTGGGTGACTGTCTCACTGCCCTCAGTGTATAAAATGTCTTCCTTTCCTCTAGTCTAAATCTCCCTCTTTTAGTTTAAAACCATTGCCCCTTGTCCTGTTGCAGTGGGCTGTGCTATAATGTCTCACCATCAGTCTTAACAGGGCCCTTTAAGTACTGAAGGGCTGCAGTAAGGTACCTTCCCTTCTCCCCAGTAATTTTAGCACAGTCTGCAGGTAGGGAAGCATTCTGATTTCTTTCTGTCGTTGTCTGCAGACGGGAGGTAGCAAAGGCTACGGATTCATAGAGTTTGAGTCTGATGACGTGGCTAAGATTGTTGCAGACACGATGAACAACTACCTGTTTTCTGAAAGGCTACTGAAGTGTAAGTACAAGCTGAAATGCAAGTTCTCTAATGTGCCAATGAAATTCATATGGGTTTGTGTGGATTTTTTTTTTTTAACTTTGGAGAATCTTGCTATTTTTTATTTTTTTTTTAATGAAGTTTTGTTCCAGAAAGGCTTTTCTGTGGGAATGAGCTTTTCTTGCTTGGCTGTTCATGTGTAAACAACATCCCCAGCACTCTTTTGTTCTGTTCTACAGTTTTTCCTTTAGGCTGATACTGTTCACTGTGAAGTCGTGTGATATGAATTCTCAGGGAACAGTGGAGTTTGCTGTGGAGACCCCTCCTTGAATATGGAAATGTTGTCTTATGTAACTGTTGCACTTGCTGTCTGTGTAGTTAACCAGAAATAGCCCTCTGTGTCTAAAACTTCAGTGAAAGGAGCAAGTTTCTCAGGGGTGGTGACAATAACACTGTTCTGAAGGATTAGGAGTTAGATGTGCATCAGCTTCAAAAGAAGTCTCTCTGTTTTCTAGGTGGAACTGAAAAAGGGTTCTCTTCATTCATCCATTACTGGTTGTCTTAGCAAGGAGTGTTTCTTCACTTCCCATTTTGTCTGTTCATAAAATGCTGCCCTTGTGATCTGCTGCAGTGGGGGTGGTGGTAAAATGAGAACTGAATAGCGTTTGGTGAGAGGTAGCTCTGCTGTAACTCCATGTTATATGTTCGTGGTACAGGTCAGTTCATGTCTCCTGAAAGGGTCCATGAAAACCTCTTCAAAAACAGTAGCAGAATGTTCCTGAAGCCCTCCCAGCCAGCAGTCAGGCGGTACAATAAGGTTCGCTCACTGGTGCAGAAGGCAAAGATGACAAAGCGCCTGCTACGAAAGGAGAAGCTCCTGCGGAAGAGGCTGGCTGAAAAGGGACTCGACTACGACTTCCCAGGATTTGTAAGTTGGGCATCTTATGCAAAACGTGACTCTAAACACCTTGTGTGCTGAACACAAGGAAATTCTGTGTCTTCTGCGGAACTGGTGAAGGAGCGGAGCACCAGGGAGACTTGCTGGCGTTAAGAACTGTAGAGAAGCTCCTGGAAGCTTGTGTGCTGCTGTTACTGGGTTGTACTCTGTGTATGTGTGGGTTTAGTTTTAGACAAGAAGTAGCAGCAAAGTGAAAACATTTCCTTTTCTTCCATTAGTATAAACCATTGGGGTAGTTTTCCTATCTGTCTGTAGATCACAGAACAGTGAAGGGGCTTAGCCAGGCCGGGTGGGAGGCTTTGGCAGGGCAGGTGTTTGAGGGCAGGTCCCAAGACTACAGCTTTCATCCCTACGCCCTGTCTGTGCTAATCAAACATTGCTGATTTGCAGAGGGCTTGGTGCAGTACTTGAATTTTAGCCATGCTGTTTAATGCAGTATTTTTTTAACGCACAGTAGCAGCTCTTTTTTACTTTACTTTGGTTGTTTGTATTCCAACCAGCTCATCTCTGTGGCTCTGCAAGTTATTTATTCAAACTTAATTGCTGTGGCAATGATTTTGTTGTTTAGAAGCAAGGAAACCTGTAGACTGTTAAGAGACTTCATCTCCACACAAGGAAGCTTGTAGTGATCTGTCTGATCTGTCTTGCCTCCTAGGCTGCGCAGGAGCTTCCCATAAAGAGAAATAAAACATCCAAGAAGTCAAAACTGAACATTTCTGTGAGCAGCCAGGTAAGGCTGAGCAGTCCTGGTGGGGCCCAGCGTCACACTTTACCTTTCACACTGAGGCAGATGTTTCAAGTCTGCAGCTGGTTTCTTCACACTAATTTCAATATTTCAGTTGAACATCAGGTTCAGCTGAAAACCTGGGCATTGTTTGCTTGAGAGATTTCTTATACCAAAAGTAGCTCATTCAAGAGATCCTAACACTCTTCAACGGAGGAGGGTGGATGAATCCTCTCAGTTCTTTCTCCTGTGGAAGTATTTAACAGCAAGGCTTCTGCTCAGCATGTTTTAACTAGCAGTGCTGGACCCAAGGTGCTTCCAGGCGCTGGTGTATCTGCTCTCAGTCTTTTCAGCACTAACTTGAGGCAGGAGAAACACAGGGTGCTGGGGACAGTCATTCTGTATCCCCTACATCTATGCTTCAGACCCATATGAAATGATCTCCTCACTGTTGTCCTTATGCACTGTGCTACATTATACTATCAGCCTGTTTGACAAAGAGGAGGTTGAACTGTTCATACAGTTTAGTGCTGTACTGTCTCTCCTCCATGCTGTCCCGGCATGGTATTCCCATAGTAGCAGTAGGAGGAAAGGGAAGCTCAGGTCATCAGGACTGAGATTTGAGGCACTGACAGTCTTAAAAGCACGTAAGATGTTTGTCTTTTGTTTCATCACCATTGCAAGTTTAACTTTGGGTTTTTTAACATTACTGGATTTACTTGTGAATAGCTGGGACAGAGATTCTTGTGAGGAAGAAAGGATAAACTCGTACATTCAGTCAGCTTACTTCTGAAAGCACGCTGAGATAATGAAGCTGGGATATGTCAACTCTGCTGTGAGCTTGAATGTAGCATTTCTGTGTGCCAGTCTCGAATACACTCCCTCCCTGCCCCCCCAAGTCTTTTCTTCTTGGCTTTCTTTGTGTTTTGAGTCAGGAAGTAATAAAGTTTAGAAGGCAGATGTGCATAACAACATGTTAGAAAGTGTGAATTAATGTGAGTTTGCCTTTCATCTGGAGTCTTTTGAAGATGACACTTTTGTCTGGAGAAACACTGTCTACAAAAATAACTAGTTATAAAAAGAAAGCAGTTTTTCCTACCATGCTCAGCTTCTAAAGGAGAGCTGGAATGAGGTGCTTTGTGACACCACAGAGGCAGTGACAACTTCCTCTGGCAGATGCTTGGCAATGAATTGTGTTTTTCTGATCTCTTCAGGATCCTACTCCAGTCTGTACTCCAACAGTGCTCGAGCGCCGGAAAGCTGCTCAGGTGGACGATGACGCAGAGGACAATGAAATAACTCTCAGACTGCCCCCTGCCAGTGTTAAGAATGCTGTGCAGAGACAAAAGAAGCAGCCAAGGAAAAGACCAAACCTGAAGAAACAGACATAAAATTTTGATGACTGTAGCCATGTTTTCTCCTCAGCTCAAAAAGTGGCAAGGTGGAACTTCTCATGGTTCTGCTGCTCTGGCCTGGTTTGCCTTGAGACTGTTTCAGTCTATCCTAGGCAAGGAATCTATTCACAGTCCCCTCTTAAGCCCACCCTGTTCAGCCATTGGGACCTACAGCCTTCTGCCTTTGAAGATTCTCTTGACGTTGTGCTCACAAGTGCCCGTGCTGTGACACACCTACAGTCATGCTACAATCTTAACTCTGTAACTTGTCTCTAGCACTCACTCTTTTGAAAGAAGGTGTTTGGCTGTGCATTCAGCACTTGCTGATGCAGCTTGTATCTTACATTTATAAGTCATGTCAGGTTATAAAACAATTTACATTTTGAGCTGTGTTGACTGTTGGTGGTGTTTCTTCTCTTGTCTGTGTTTCAGGTGAGTTCTCACATACTATTATGAGGAATTTTTTTCCCCTCCAGGAAGACATACCTTGAATTTCTTCTGTTTATGATCAGTCAAGAACTGCCTGTACTGTCCAACTCAGAGGCAGAATGCTACACTGCCAGAGTACACTAGTGCCTTTCTACCCTGCTTTCAGCAATGCCTGGGAAACTCAGCCTTTGCTAGGATGTGGAGTGGTTGCAGAGGATGTGGAAAGGACTGGGATTAGAAAGTTGGTGAGAAGAGACAGATCACTGAAGTGATTGAAGATTCCCATTCCTTTCCCTGTGCAGGTGGAAGGTCTGTATTGGAGAGTGTATCCCATTGTGGAGGATGTAGGGTGACTTGTGTTGGCTGGTGGTATAGGCAGAATCACAGCTATGCTTGTGTTCCTCATACACTTATGGAAAAGGCATTTCACACTGCTGAGGTTTCAGGTGTGACTGGGCTGACCAGGCAAAGGTAACTTGCTCCTTCTCTGCGATTTTTTGTGCCATTAAAGTGCTGTTGCTTGGTTCAGAAAATGTTCAAGGAACTGCAAAGTGGGGCTGCTTTCAGAGGGTCTTCTTGCTGAACTGTGGAGAGGAGCAAATTCTGACAACTAGCTTGTGTACAGCTGTTCTCAGAGTGAGCACCTGAAAATAAACCCAAGATTTATTCCAGTGTAACCTGTCATAGCTGACTGCAGATATCCAGTCCAGTTTGAAAATACAATTTGACAGTACAGTTAGCATTTAGATCTTGCAAATCTGAGATCTGCATAAATTCCACTTGGGGTTTTGTGGCATGTACTTAGGTATGGTCTTTTACTGTCTGAGATGAAGCAGCCTTTACTGCCTTTGCTGTACTGTTGGCTGTAGGTCAGGCTTGGCAGCAGATTTCAGAGGGAAGCCCAGGTGATCATAACTGGCTGCTTAGGTAGGTGACTGGCACTAATTCCTTGTCTATTTTAAGACTTGGACTCCTGGAAGAGCTGAGGAAATCAACCTGGTTAATTTTGCCCTTTCTGCCCTGATCACTTGAATAAGCATGTGATGGTAATGACATTCTCTCGGTGACTCCAATTGGATCATTCCCCTTTGTTCTAAACTGCTGGAAAATGCACTTGGATGAGTGGCTCTTTATATCACATCCTTGTCATCTTGGGCATGCTGGGGAAATCTGTTAACCAGCCTGGTGGTCACTGACAGTCCTTGCCTTTTAGTAGCAGCTTTACTGCATGCTTCTGCAGGCTTTCTCCTCTGTGCATTGTGTGCATGTGAAACAGGCAGTATTTAGACCTCAGACCCATAGAAAACTCGTCCTTGGCTAAGGCCTGAGATAAACAGGATCAGATTGGTTGTCAGAAATTGCTTAGCTGTTAGTAACTGACCTGAGGCTCTGAAAATGTTCAGCCTTGACTTACAGCAGAAAGCAGCAAAGAAAAGCAAAATGTATCTGCCCAGAATGGACAGCTTTCTTTTAAAATCTATATTCCTAACTGTGTTATGCAAATAAAGATGGCTGTTGGGTCAAGATGAACAGGAAACATGGCTGGGTTTTCTTCTGTCTGGAGCTGTCTCTTGGGCGGTCTGACACCGGGGGGCAGCAGTGTACTGGGGATGCAGGCCACCATCTGACAGAGGCGGCTCAAGGTTTTCTGGGAAATGACGTTCTGGATGTACAAAGAAACCTGTCCAGTCCTGGCAGTTCAGAGTGGCTGGTTTCAGTGGTGTGACTAACCCATCCCTACCCTCATTTAAGACTATGAGAGAAACCTGGTGGGGATCTTAATGAAATACACCCACTGCTTTGGTGCTGCCACAAATGCTTCTTCCAAGTCTGTTAAGTTCAAGTTGCTCTTAAGAAACTTAGTATGTCTAGAGTAACCTATCCAGGGCAGTTCCATGTTCACTGAAGCCTGATCCAGCTCCCTTCCTGTGCTTCCCATTCTAATCCCCTTGGCCTGTGTTTTGAACCTGGAGTTGCTTTCTTCTTACTCTGCTTCTGTTACCATGCTCCTCTGTGCCTAGTGTTCTGCCTCTGCCTGGAAGTCTGTGTCTGTCTGCTGTGTTCTGCCATGCTTGGTTTCTTTTCATACTGGATATTGTGGCTGGGGTGTCCTGTTCAGCTGTGTGAGCTTCCATAGAGATTTAGGCTTCTACAGGCCTCTTGAAAAGGTTTGTGCCTTAAGCTAGCACCGTGGTTGCTGCACTCCCTCCACATTTGTGTGGCAGTGCATGCCTTGATGGGAAGAGATTCAAGAAGCTGTGGTTACAATAACGTTTGCTTCCTGTTGTAATTGGCCTTTCCTTTCCTTTTGTTTATTGGTCTTCCTTCAATTGAAATCAGCTTAGGTGGCAAATCTGAAAAGCGAGGAAACAACATTCTGTGCTCTGAGTAAAGCACAACAATACCCAGGCTGTAGCAAGGCACTCTCAGCAGCTTTTCTTGGTGATAGTTTCTGGTTTTAGGCTGCCTGTGTTATTAATACATTGCTGTCCTGGGAGATGCACATAAGCAGAAATTTGGACACCTGATACTTGCTAAACATAGTTTCCATAGCAAGTGGACAGACGTGCTGTGTCATGAGTTATGCCTCAGTCCTTGCACTGAGTTTTTATTTCTCAGCTCTCCAGTTGTTTGTTCATTCATCTTAGACAAACACAAACCTCCTGGCTACAGGTTTTAAGGCAGGCTGTGAGGTGTTTTTACTGGGATGTTAGAAATGTTTAGGGTTTGGTTTCAAGGCATAACTTGCAAGCTCTGCCTTTCTGTAATGAGTCACTTTCGTGGAGCAGGTTTCTTGAACACTTAAGCTGTAGCACCATTTTTGTGCTTCAGAAATGCTCAGGTCCTAGTGAAGTCTTCTGATTTACACTGTTTATTCCAGTTTCTCTGCCTTGCAGGAAGGGGAGCTGGACTTAGGGGTGCACTGTATTTTCCCATACATGAAGCACTGGAAGAGAAATGTGGTGGGAAGAAGAGCAGAACTGCCTGCAAAATAGAGGGTAGAAAGGAATGATGAAGCCAATGCTTGCCCCTAGAGAAAAAGGTGTTGGTGAATTTGTCGGTGCTAGACTGCTCAAAAGTAAAGCTGAAGTTTGATGTTTTTCTTGCATCTTTTGCCTGTTAGATGGGCCCAGGCTACACAGTGTTTCAGGAGTGTGCTGCAAACCAAGGTTCAAGTGCTAGTGCTTGCTCATGGGCCCTGAGTGGAGGAGGAGAGCAGGCTGGGCAAGTGATGCTTGCTTTTACCAGTAACAAGCCTGTTTGCTTGCATACCTGGCTTTTAAATGGCTGCAGCCCCAAGGAACAAGGCAAAACCCATCTGCAAATAGCTTATCATGCAAGGGAGGGTTTGTGCATGGCTCGGAGGAGTGACATCCTTTCCTCTCCAAGTAAAAGCACCAACGAGGCAGGGGTAGGTCTAGAAATGTTCTCTTCTCCCAACTTATCCTTCACAGTGCTGGGATGTTTTGTTTTCACTTTGTCTGTGGGGTGTAGATGGCCAGGGTAGGGCTGTGTTGTGTGAGGTGCTGTGCTCAACTCTGCCCTGAGCAGTGTGTTGCAGTTGAAAGCTTGGCAAGCCAGTAGCAGGAGTGCACCTCCACTAGGTGTTTTCAAGGAATATTCCTGAGTCCACTTAGACCTGACTCCTTCATTATCCAGGATGCTGTTCAGACACATTCTGTATTCCAACTTCAGGCAGCAGGAATCTGCACCTTTTAGGCCAGGGATACATGGGAGATGGTGAGGAGTCTGTTCTGTGCATCAGGCTGCTGCCTGGCTCTGCTAATCCACACATACCCCGTCCTGGCCAAGACAAGCCGCTGTCAGAGCAAACTGAGGAAATGGTTGACTGCATGAATGAGAATTGCTAAAGTGAAAGATTTTCTTCCATGCAGGGTGCAGGGAGGCCTCTCAGCACCACTCTCTCCCAATACTAATTAAGCATATGGCAGGTACAGAGATGTTGGCTGCCCTAGGAGGCTTGGACTAGTTACACACCTAAGTGTGTGTGGCCAGTAGCTATGTGGATCTCCTATGCTGGGAAGGGATAAACTACAGAGAAGCTCCTACATGAGTCTTTGCTCCAATCAGGGGAGAAGATGTTGGTTTATAATTATCTTCAGGTGTGGTGTTGAGAACAGGCAGGATTGTGAGGATGAATGCTGCAGGAATTTGAGACAGTACGATGGGTGTCTGCAGAGAGCCCTGGGCACTGGGGTGACCTTTGGATGGCTGCACATTCAGTCCTGCACTTAGACTCCATGCAGTGGGTAAAGGGCTGCCCTGGACCTGAAACTTGCTGTTTTAAAGGTCAGGGAGGAGAAGAGCAAAAACCCTTGTTTTTAGAATAGTTCTAGAAAGGGTTTCTTTCCAGTGCATTTGTCAAGTGCTGACTAGGAAGAGGGCTTGGTGAGCAGGCATAGAACTGAAATCAGGCTGCTTGCTCTGCAGTGTGACGTTGCTGCCAATTTCACACAAGTGCACAAACACCCATCTTCTGTGTGGTTTAGTTCCTTTAAAAACTAGCAGGGAAATAGAGTTACTGCTATTGGGGTGGCTTCACAGGGCTGAAAATGTGGCACCCTTTTGAGAGTGAAGGCAGTACCTAGCCTCTTAGTCTTGCTGGATGTACTCAGTGCTTCTTGCCAGGATGCCCAGCAGAAGGCAGTTGAACAGTGGGAAGTGAGCAGGGGTCTGTGCCAAGTACACAGCAGCAGCACAGCTGCTTTGTCTTCTACAGGTTTTTCATTTCTGTAGATGAGAGAGCTGGAAGGGATCCAGTATGACTGTCAGGTGCTGGGCTGCATTTGCAGGTCTGCCTGTTAGATGGGCTGCCTGGAAGTGATGGGCAGCAGAAATGCAAGATTAATCTGTAAGGCTTTTCCCTCCGCTATCCTACACAAAGACACAATGTTTGTGGCTTATTACCTAGGTAATGCTAAAAGCACATGTATTGAACTGTATCCTAAAACCCAAACCATCCAGATTTGGATCTGCTGGAGCTGTCAGAGCTTTGTGACTGGGCTGGCAGGAGCTATCAAAGTGCAAAAGACTAGTTTCAGAGGCAGTATGGATTCTGCTGAGGCTGACCTGTCCATTGGTGTAATGTCAATGCAGCCACATCAGATGAATCATAGCCCAGTCCTGAGAAATACTAGCTCAGGACTTTTTCCCCATCAGTTCTTAATTCTACAAGATGAAATCCTGCCACATTAATACCGAGCATAGATTCAATCAGTCGGTTGTTAAGAACCATTTGGGGTTGGTGATTTGGACAGCCAGTTCCCAGTGTGCTGTCGGTGTCTGTTTGCTGTGTTGCTCTTCAGTGTCAGCCCTCTTGTTGCATTTTGTAAGAGCTGCCATTAATTTCAGTAGAAATCTGCATTTGGTGTGAAGGGTGACCTAATCTTTAAAAAGGATCTTAATTCACTTAGCCTCTCTTGCAAAGCTCAGCATTTTTTCCCTTGCCAGGAGCAGACTGCATTCCTAACCTTGATGTGTCACTTTCCAGTTGGGTTAATATTTGGGTGAGGATGAAAAGGAAATGTTTTCCAAAGATTAAAAGAATCCATGCTGCTAAGGTATGTGCATGTGTGATGTGCAAGCTTAAAGGAAAAAAAAATTGAGCATAATTGTGTTTGGATAGTTGGAAAAAAAGATAAAACAACACAGATAGCTATGAAATAACAGCAGATGACTCTAAAGAACATCTAAAGAGGTAAATCCATTGGAAAGAGCGTAAGTGGAGAATTATGAGGGAAGAGGAAAGTGAAGTGTTGTTTAATGTAAATTTGAATGCAAGACAAAAATAGGACCCCCATTAGTTTGACCTGTAAATGTCTCTTCCCAGAGGCTTGAGGGCAACCAGGAAAAATATGGTCTCTGTAGCTAGTAGTCTGTGCTCAGTTTTGGGGGAGTTTCAGCTCAGTCTCCAGTCACAAAACAAAAAGTGCCACAATTAACACTAATTGGTACCTTCCTTGATGTTTTGGCCAGAGATAATGCACCATCCCCTTCCTCCCTGGAGGCAGTCACTCCAGGTCAGAGGAAGAGGCCTATGATGATGTCATATGGCTCACGGGACCTTTGTGCCAACTGGAATCTCGAATCAAACCAAGTTTGCACTGTGTGAGGGCTACCTGCTTTGTATGGGACCTCTCTCCCTGAGTGGCCAGGAGCATGGCAAGGAGTGAACACAGGCAAACGTAACCCACGTGCACAGGATGAGCCTTGAAGCCATTTGCTCTATTCCTGGTAATCAAAACCTTCTGCTCTCACGGTTTCTTTTCTTTTTGGTGACCGAAGCGAAGCTTCATGTGCCTTCACGTGGGAGTTAACTGGGTTAGCAGCCTGCTTTGTTTGTGGCAGCTCTCACGTGGAAAAAGCTCGATGCAAAACACTGGGGCTTGGCAGGAAAGTGTCAATTAAAGACGGCAGCGCAGGAGCATATTGTCTGAGCTGAAAGTGCTCGAATCTGGGGCTGTTAAAACTGTCACATGCAAAGGAAAGGACAGGGAATGATTAATGCTGATCTGAAGTAGCTAGTGCTTTCCCTGTTTCAGATGTTGTTGTGCAGTAGGGATGACGACTCTGTTCCTTGTCTCACAGGTAAGAGATACAGGAGCCTGTGCAACAGTGGGATCAGCAACATTCAGAAGATGGGTGCTTGGGCTTTACCTTGCCTTGGTCTGTGTTAGTTGTCTGTGCTAGCAGCAGTCCAGCCTTCTCCTTAGCACTACACAAGTCTGTTCAGATGACATATGCAAGAGATGTTGAGTGCCATGAGATGGCAAGGGAGCACTACATCAGGTCAAGTGAATTTGTTCTTCCCCCTTAGCCATGCAAGTAGCCAAGTTAGGACTGCCCATAAAGGAAACATGGCTTTCTAAGTCTGTGTGGAAGTGTGCTCAGCTCTAGGGCAGCAACCCAGGGACAGCCAGGCTTTGATGTGGCTACATCTGCTGTCATGGGCAACTGCATCATCACACTTGTCATTCATAAATGAATATATTTCTCCTTGAAGCACTTGGCCCTCAGATCCTGAGCAGACATTGTGCAAAAGGGCCCTGAAGAAAAGAGGAAGAGCAGGTCACTCAGGTACAGTGTTTCTACTGAAAGAGCCTCCCTTCCAATCCATATCTCTGCTTCCCACTAGTTCTGTTTTATTGATGTGTTTTTGTTTGAAAGGGCAGTGTTGGTACATGAAACGTAGCAGGGAATAGTGTACTTTGCTGGTGGACTGATTAGAGAGATACATGTTGCTTTGCCAGGCACAGAATCCTCTCGAGAAACAGTTGTTCCTGCTTTTGTGCACTGGCCCTGCCTGTGCTGGAGAGCCAGCTGTGTTCAAGGCAGGTAAGCAGATACAGATTTTTAAAAATCAGAGTGTAGTGAGAAGTACTTCATTTAGGTACATTATACATAAGGGTAATGCCAGATGCCTGCTGTTAAACCACTGGTAGTGTAGTCCTTGTCAAGCACTCGTTTGTGATGGTAGCAGCTCCTCCGATTCCCTTCATTTAGAGAGTCCTTTCTGCATCTTGGGATGAGTCCCAGAGGGCTGGTTTAAGTAGCATGGTCATTACCTAACAAAAACTTTGGAGAAGCTGAGGTGTCCATGCAGATTGGATTCCATCTGGATACTTGGATCTGGTTGCCCTTGAGATACCCCAATGTGCCTTCATTGTGGGTTTCCATTGAGGACTGTCAGAGGCAGTGGACATGTAGGTTTGTCATAGGTGGTGCTACAGCTCACATGGATTTATGTCCCTGTGAAAGCTGATGTGCAGTATAATCAAGAGCCTCCTTTCAGCAGAATTAAAGAATATTGAGATGCTGGGAGGCTCTGAAAGAAGGCTTAAAAAAAACTACTAAAAATCATCCATGAAAGGCCCATGTTCTATTAGAGAAAGCAGGATGAGGTGTGCAATATAGCATGTAAGAAATTATATAGTACAGTACTATATGCAGTAGCAATTAATTTTAAGAAACCTAAAGGGTGAGAATCAGAACAGTGCATTCACTGCCTACTTTTCAAAAGTTTGAAGAAACATTGTAGCTTGCAGGCTACTTCAGGCTTCTTTTCCTAATGAAAAGGAGACTTCCGTGATCTCTCTGCTTGTATTCAGCTGTCAGGCTAGCCCCCTCCTTGCTCCTTCTCAGCACTGAGGGAGGAGGAAAGGATCTCGTTTCCTGAGAAGCAGAGGGGAAAAATAATCATTGCCAGCCTCAGGGAAAGGCTGGACAGAGCTTGGGCACCATGTGGTTCCTTTGGCAGTAACCTGTGCATGTATAGAGCCCTGAACTACCCACACCTCCTCTTGCCTGTGTCTCCTTAGAGGGGAGTATCACAGGACACACAAAGGAAGGTAGAGCTGTCAGAGAGCAGGGTGAATTAGAGGGACACAGAGCCCAGGTCTGTAGGAAATGTTAATACTGCCACCGAGGGAGCAATTTGGTTATTCTAAAAATAGAGGCATAAACTGTTCTAAAAGTCTCTGAAAGGAGCCAAGGAAACACTCATAATAACAGGGAAGAAACCAAAATGTTAGAACTGATTAAATGACAGAGAAATTAATCTCTGTGCAGAGACTCTGCCTGTTTTATAATGAAAAATGTGAAGAAAACATTTAGGGAAAGACTGTGTTCACAGTTAATTTTGCATTGAGGAAGCTGTTGAGTTTCATGCAGTTACACCAGAAGTCTTGCAAAAGACAACAAATAAAGTTGCACAGAAAATAATACATTTTTTTAATCTGGGATGGAACTTCTTAAAAACAAACAAATCCCAAACAAGTGCATCTCTGTCCCTTTCTTTATGAAGCTTTAGACTGCTAGTGAGCCTAAAATCACCAGAAGTAAGAATCCATCAAAACAAGGGCAAACACCCAGCTATATCAGAAGGCAGTACTGAGAGATTTCCAAGGTAAATGCCTCTTTATGGTAACACTGAACAGAATTAATTCACAGCAAACATGTCATACACACTTACTGATTTCTTACCACAGTTAGGTGAAATACTGCTTATCACAATTCATATAACTTAGATCTATTTCAATTTCTGTATTGTTTTCTTGTTTAAAGTGGAATGTGATGGTGTTTTAGGTAGCAGAAAGGGATCTACACTCTCCAAGAAATTTTTGCCTGTAGTTCTAATATTCAGGTGAAAAAGAACAGTAGGTGCTGTACTGGCGACTCTACCCTGTCATCGCTGCTGTTAGGAGACTACAAAAGAGACAAGAGCAAATGATTGGAGTCCTGGTTGCAGAACTACCCATTTAGGGAGGGAGAGCACTCAGGTTAGGGGCTGTCCCTCCACTGAGTGCACATGTGGGGGCTGGAAAACCACAGCAGGTGAAGCAGAGCTGTTGTCTCTCTACCTTGGGTAGTACTTAGCCAGTTAGGGCTCTCGGGAGATTACCATGGTTCTCACCCCCCAGGCAGTAGCTAATTTCTAAAGCCGGTTTGTAATTGCCTGCTCTCAGTTTACACAGAGCTGGCATCCTTTTAAGCACTAATACCCCCAGCTTTCTCTTGACATCTGTGCAGCCTGTTCTACTTTTTACACTCAACCTATGTTAATATATATATATTTTTAAAATGCATAAACAGCACTTACGAATTCTTCTGGAACCTGATAGTACAAAATTCGGTAATTTGTTCTTTTTTTTGCCATGTGGAGGGGGCTTGCAGAAAGGCAGCCCTGTACCAAAACCGTGAGCCATGAAGAAAGGCATTTATTATTTCAAGAAGCTGAAAGGGAACCAATGTTTTTTTCCACAAAGAGTTTTTTCCTTGTGAACTGCTCAGGTATCTCGTACTACATACTTGTTGGGAACTGCAACGTTACACCCACCAGCTGCTTTCTGCAGTTGAAGGTTCCCTACAACCAACACGAGAGAAGCAGTCATAGGCTTAGAGAAGACGGTGGTGAAACGTGTTGCTAAAGAGGCTGTGCACAGGGAGTTTGTTTCCTATTGTCACCTCAGTCGTGGACTAGGAACACCGCAACTCATTCCACTTGGGAGAAAGAATTAGTTGCTTTTAAATGTAGCTTTTAAACTAAGACTGCCCAAAGCACGGCTTCCCTCGGGAGGGAGTCATTAAAAGAGAGGGCTATACACTGACCGGCAGGTTCAGGCAGCACTCAGCCTCCAGCCTCTGTATCCTTACTCAGTGTCGGGAATTCCTCTCGGAACACTGCAGCCTCTCACAGGCTCGCCCGCCAGCCAGGGACACTATTTCCCCTGAAGCTTTCTGCGAAGGTGGATCCGGCGGTGCTCGGTGTGCAGCCTCTCCCGGCTCCCGCCCCTGCCTCCCGGCAAACCGCCGCCCGGCGGCTCTGTCAGCCCCCACGCCTCCCGCCGCGCGGGCCGCGTCGCCGTGACGACCAAGCCCGCCCCTAACGGCCACGGCGGGCGCGCCTGCAGGTGTCGCCTTCGCGCATGCGCACCGCGAACACTGACCTCAGCGCCGTCCGGCTGAGGGGCTTCCCCCACTACCTACCATAGAGAACCACGGGCGGCGCGTTTTCACCAGCTTTCTCCCCTCACTCTATGGTACGTGCTAGGGCCGTGTCCATGCGCGTCTCTGGCACATGCGTGGTGCCGGCCCGGGAGCCTTCTAGAGGCGCGGGGCGGTGACGCGCCGGCGTGGAGGGGGTGCGGGTAGCGCATGCGCGCTGGCTCCCATTCTTCCCGTGGCAGCGGGGCGGGCGCAGCCATGCAGCGCAGCGGGCGCCGCCGCCGGCACTGACCGCCGTCCGGCCCCCGCCCCGCCGCTATCTCCCGCTCCGCGCCTGGCAGGTAATGCCTGCACCGGCACCGCGCCGAGCGGGGAAGGCCGCGGCACCGAGGGGCGGTGGCGGCGGGGGAGGGGGAGAAGTGCGGCCAGAGGCTTTGTGTGGTGCCGCCGCTGGGTGAGGGGGCGGGGCGGGCACCTCCGGGGCCGTCCCGCCTGTGGCACCGGGGCGGGAGCGCAGTACCAGGTCGTCTAGCGGTGCGGTCTGTTGGAGGGGAGGGCGAGGACGTTTCGGCGGCGTAACGGCTGCTGCGGGAGCTGGGGGCTGCAGGGGCCTAACGGCTGGTGCGGAGGCGTCCCTTGGCGTCCCCGCCCCTGGGGGCCAGCGCCGCGGGCAGCCCGGGGGCGCTGCGAGGGTCAGCGAGCTGCGGGAGCCACTGGCCCTGGCTCCCCTCGGGCGTAGCAACGGAGCGGGCTGTTCTGCGGTCAGGGCTTGGGGCCATGCCGCCCGGTGGGAGCGGGGCCACCGAGCACCGGCCGTATGGGTGCGGGAGACGCGGTTGCACTCGGGTAGTCGCAGGGCAGGGGCCGCTTGTGAGGTTCGCCGCTGCCGCAAGCGCTGGTTTGTACAGGGCGGTGAAGTGCAGCCGTGTTGCGTTCACTTAACGGAGCAGGACTGCGATAACGCCTTGAGGCTGCTGTATTATTAAAGCCATCTTGCGATTTGGGTGGATCCTGCTCCTGCATTTGGCCCTTTGTGCACGTGTCGTGCTTTACTTCATTTATTTCTATCAAAATTTGTAATGCAGGGTGGAGGGCTGGAGGCTTGTGTAGAGGTGGATTGATTATTAGACAAATTCTGCAAAAATCTTCGGAGAGATGCTACATCAGAGTGAAAAAAATGCAGTTTGTAGGTATGTTTATATAGGCCTGTGTGGGCTGTATTAAAGGTGTTTTTAATGTATGTGTCTTCAGGTATTTAGGAGGGGAAAAGCTGGGGACCCCTTCTGCACAGCCTCTTGAGAAGGAAGTGGGAAACTGAGGCAGGATGACAAGCTCCAGGTTGTATGGGAAGCCTTTGATGGGGTAAAATAGACTTCACAGATGTGAGGATTGTTCTGACCAATAGATCCTTCTGTCCCTTACAGACTCATTTCACAAGTCGTTATTTAGTAAAGGGAGCAACAGTTAAGCAAGAATCATGTTCCAGGCCCCCGTTGGCAGGGCAGAGATGTGGTCTCCATGCTGGTGCTTATGCCAGCATCTTGGGAAAATATATTGGAATCTGTTTGCAGACTGCATCTCTGTTGCATGATCCTTTTGATGACACCTAGGTGCTTTTGAAAGCAAACCAAAGTATTGTCTCTTGATAGCTGCTATTACAAAAACACCACTTAGATCAGTAGTTCTCGAATTGGGGTCTTACCAGGTCATTAGAACTGCAAGTATTTGCTTCTGTGTGGTATTCTGAACTGGATTTAAAAGAGGTTTGCAATTGGAGAAGGGTCTGCAACTGGGTATGTTTGAGAACTTCCAGTAGTGGTGAGCTTTTGCTAGAACAAAGGACTACACCAAGCGCAGCACGGAACTGCAGTACTGTCATCTCTTCCTTATCATGGCAGCATAGTTTGCTGTGTGGAACAAGCCTTTGTGCTGCAGTCCTGGGCTCGGCAAAGTTTGACTTTTGCTTGTTTTCTCTGTTGAACCCTGTCATTGGAACTGAAGCCTGGAAGTTATGAGAGGGACAGCCTCACAACTTACTGCGTCTCCACGGGTAAACCTCTGTTTCATAGTTACGCTTGTTTAATGTTTTTTGAAAAACTGCTGCCAACATAAATTGACTTCTTTTATCAAACTGATGTCTACAACGTTCTTTTGAACCTCTTTTGAAGTTCTTGGAATTGATCAGACAGCTTCAAAAGTTTCTGTTTCAAGGAGACTCCACAGAGTTAAACATTTTAGCCTTGCTTTGCTTGGCTGATAATATACAGCGCTAAAACAGTACTAAAAGTGGGACAGCAGCACGTTTGTGAGATGAAAATGTTTCTCTAGTTCCTGTGATGTTACCCAGAAGGACAGTTGCAGAGAGTACCTGTGATTGAATGAGGTAGTTCTCCAGTTACCTCTGAAGTTCAGAGCTGCAGAATCTGAGCTGTAGCCTGTGTTACAAGAAGCAGATATTTAAACAGCAAAACTCAGCTCCAAAAGGATTTATACTTTGCTCTGTATGTTCATCAGTCTTTCCCTAGTCATGAAGTGATTTGGTCAAGGCTGTTGATTGTTAGATGATGAGGTGATAGGAAGACTGGCCACTTCTAAAATGATCTACAACACAAGGAGCTAAATCTGGTCTTTGACAACCTTTTTGTTAGAGGCAGATCAATTCTGTGTTCTAAAATGTGTTAGAGAGACTGTATGTTCAGGTGGATAAAGTAATGAACTCCCCTGTAGGTACTCCCCCCACCCTCTTTCAACATACATGCGGATTTTTGTGAGAGTAGTGTGGCTGTGAAGCTTGTGGACTGCCATTATGGGTACCCTTCTGGCCTCAGATGACTTTGGATCCAGGCTCATGTGTCATCCTGAGTCTCTCATTATCTCTGTCCTTGCCTAGACTAGGGTTGGAAATTTTGTTGGCATGCCGCTGGATCAGGCTTGCTGCTGTTAACACCTCTTGGGCTGGCAGTTGTAGCTGAAGCTTTCTCCTGGATTCTGATAGTGCCAGTACACCTTCAAATAGTGCTTGCCAGTGCATTAAAAAATACTGGAAAGTATATGAAAGTCTCTCAACTGAGTGAATAAAATAGACTGGCTTTTGTCTATTAATTTCTTTAGACTGGGACTTCAGTAAATTGTAAGCAGTCACTGTGAAGGAAGGGGTTTGCTCCTGCCCTTGATGAAGCACTGATGTTTGTGGTATGCAGAGCAGCCTTAGCTTTAGTGCAGTGTTTTATGGTGTATAGCTCATGCAGCTCTTTGCTTCATTTCCATCAGTCTACACAGTGTTTAAGTCTGCATTGTGCATTTCTTCAGAGCTCAATCTGTTTTGGGTATTGTCTGTTGGAGGAAATTATCAGTCCTCAAAGCTGTCTGAAAGCCTCTTGTGAGCTAGTTAAGATCTTTGCATGGTGGGATACTGAACAGTTACACACAAGTTCCTTGGCATTCTGTGCTGCACTGGTATCTTGTTCTGTCATAGACATGAGAGATCTTTCTCCTCTTTTTGGCAGCACTAGCACTCCTGTGTAAAAAACCCCAAACTAAAACCTGCCTCTCACCGCAAAACAAGACACTCTCCACCCCCCCCCCCCCCCCCCCCCCCCAAACAACAAAACCCAAATAACAAAAACCCCAACTCAACCCAGATCCAAAGAAACTGGATAGAATTGTAACTGTTCAAATTATAGTAGGGCAACAAATGGGTTTTGCGGTCTTAGAGGCTGCAAGTACTCTCCAAGAGATTTGATCTCAGTTCATGGTTAGTCCTTGAGTCTATCTGGTTTCCTGTTCTGTCACCAATCAAATCTCTGCATGTTTGGCTCTTTGAGAAGGAAGTCCATTCTGTATCCAGAAACAGTATGCCAAGTGGAATAGTTGTTAGAAAAGTATCATTGTCGTTAATTTCTTGGAAGTGAGTGGGCAGATGTGAAAAATCTGTAATTTATTTGCCCCCCCCAGCAAAACAACAGGCTGAACAGCCTAACCAGGCCAGTCCCTGCTGCAGTGTTTGTGTTTCAGGTTTAAGCTGGGTCCCTTTTCTTACTCTTCACTTGTAGATGCTTTAGATTCCAAGATACATTCAGAAAGCCAAATTGAACCAACAGTTGATTTGCTGAGGCAAAGACCTGGTCAAACTGCATTTGGATTCTGACCTGTGTTTCAAAGTGCTGAGCAGAAGGGAGGAAGGAATCACAGGTATGTCTCTGCTTGTTACATTGCAGGTGGTTTCTTAGCCCAGCAGTCTCTTTACTGTCACTACAGTTTAGGTCAATTCATAACCCCTTTGCCTCCTCGTTGTCCTGTGTTTCCTCCACCCACTTTTTGAATGAATCTTAAGTGTAGTGGTGACTTCCTGCAGTCCCTTGCTGCTTGTGTTTGGACATTTCTTTGAACATTTACTTCCATGCAGTTGGTAAATGCTAGGCTGAATAGAATCTGCTTATGCCCGAGTGTAAGGGTAGCTTTCCTTCCCTGCTCTGGAATTGAACTGGTCCTAGCCTAGGTCTTGGTTTCTGCTGGCTGTTGTCAGCATTTGGAATCCATCTGCAGCTGAAAGTTCTTCTGGTTTTGACCAGCTGTTTCCACAACGGTTTTCAACCCTGGAGAACAGAGGTAGGCAAAGAGCCCTAGTTCATCTTGCTGACAAGCTTGTGTTTGGAGTTACAGGGGAAGAGATGGACATTAGCTAGACGTGTGAAGAGAGGCCAAGAAAATAAATCTTTTCCAAGGCTGTTGACTTACAGATTGCTGCTGCAGTCTGTTACAGGCTCTTATATGTTCCTGCATCAGCTTGGGGTATCTGACTGGTTTTCCTATCAGCAGCATCTTGATATGACTTGTTGTCAGAAGCATGCATACAAGTCATTAGATTAGAATTAGAGATGCTTTTGTATATGGATGTAGTATCTGCTTACCTGCCTTGAAGTTCTGTGAGTGAAATTCTTTTAGGTGTAGACTGCTTGGAGTGTTTTCCCCTCTTTGCTCCTACACCACCCACATTTTCTTAAAACTGTCTAAAATGCATGTATATGTTTAGAGAAATGTGGGGTGCAGAGAGAAGAAATCTTCCTGAAAGGTGCTTAGTTGGACACTGTCCCCAGAGGGCTTGTACCAAGGTGGTGTGTTCTTGTGTATTGCTGTTCCATTCCAATCTGTTATTTTACTAGTAGCACTCATCTCTCAAATACTTCTTAACAGAGTAATTCTGGCTTGTACTTTTACACAAAAATATACCTGCTGCTTCTGTGTCACTAGCCAGTTACACATCAATAGGGAGAGCAAGATCCTGGAGGATTTTTTGAGTATGGGATTTGTATCAAACCCATTCATCTTTTTAAAACTAGATTATTCCTGATCTTGTACCATCATGTGGTGGTATGATTTTCTTTTTTCTAAAGGTGTTATCTTGCCCTCAGTTCCCACTGCCACTGGAGATTTGCTTTGCAGTTGCTCTGAATTTCTACCCTATTCTTGTCTGTAAAACAGATGGTATCCTCCCATTTTTTTTCTTCAACTGATGTACATCAAGAGATTCTTTCCACCTTCAGGACCCAGCTGAATTAGTGGTTGTAGCCTAAGGGACTTTGTCTTTTGCAATACCAGTAGAAGTCACTTGATCTGCTAGTAGTCTGGCAAGTGATGGCCACCCTGCTCTAATTGTCAGTGGTGTTCTACTTGCAAACCTTGTGAAATATTTTACCCACACGAGGCTGCAAGTGAAAGTCTCTTCCTTTTCTTTCCCTGTTCCTGGTGATCCAATATTGCTGCTGGACTGTGGAGAAGTGGATTGGGATGTGACTCAGGAAAGTTTTGTCCTACACTTGTAATTGCTGTAGGAAGGGGGTTGGATGCCACCTTCATTCTTCTGGGATGCATCACCACAGCCCTCAGGGGACCTTCTGCACCCTTGGGTCTGACAGCTTGCAGAGAAGAGCTGGAAGTCGTAGGAAGGCAGTACTGTATGGTTTGTTGGCCAGAATCCCACAGATGTCAGAACTGGAGTCTGCAGGCCCTAAGGTAAGTCTAGATTTTCAGAATGAGGGAGAGAAAGGATATTGTCCACACAAACCTACAACTTAGGTACTATTCACAGAGTAAAAAAATGTCATGAGGATATATTTTTTGTTTGGTTGGTTTTCTTTTCTCCTCTGTGGTCCAGTAGGCCCCTCATAAATTGTAGTGTGGTAGCATGTACTCATGAACTAAGATAGAGTTGCACAGAGCAGCTTCTAACATCACTGGATTTTGATTTGCATCTTGGCACTCAAATTTAAAGAAGGGGACCTTGAAAGCTCATTCTAGACTTGTCCTTGGTCTCAGACAAAGATGAAACTAATTTCAGAGAGGGGTTGTATTAGGAAAACAAAGGTTTCTAAAGCTCATCTAATTTTCTACCCTACTCTTGAAGGGCTACTTCCATTCTACAAAGTGGTTCCATTAGTGTAGGGTATTAAGGTCACAGTGAGGTGACCTGCAAGCTGCAACTTCAGTACTGTGGAGATTTTTTTTAATATTTGATGCCTTCAAATCAGTGACTCTGTTTGAGGTGTTCAGTTACTGAGGCAGCAATGCAGACCTTCAACAGAGGTATAAGTATTCCTGTTATCTGAAGCTTATCTTTCATCTTACCCAGGGTAGACTAATGCAACTTTCACAGCTAGCATCTGTCCTAGCAGGATTGTGTAGGGGCTAGAAGGCCTTAAGATGGCTTAAACCCTGGAAATCTTTCAGCTGTCTTCATTCTGGAAATCTGCCTGAGTTTTCTTTATGGCAGTGAAGTTATGCCCTGATGTAGATTGGTTGCCATCTGTACTTTAAACTTGAACTCCTTAACAGACTCCAAGCAAGTTTGAAGAACAGCTAATATTTAGCAGAGTTCTAGCAAGCCTTCGGCCAGATGTGGTTCTTGTGAAGGTGAACTCGCAGCAGTAAGTTTTGCAAATGGTTCCTTAGTGTGCTGAGTGCTGTGGGAAGAGGAAGAAACCCTCCATTTAAGACCTAGTCATGTTTCAAGCAGGGAAGCTGCATCCAGATGGGCAGTGTTTAGCTTATCTAGCACAAGTGCTAGAGGTGTGGTGGCTACTCTGATGACAGTTAAAGTTACTGTATGGGGGGTGTGGAAGGAGTCTCTGCATGGGCTGTCCTGCCAACTAATTAGAAAAGCATGAGTTGTCAGGCTGGAAATCTAAGATAACAATCTTTGGATTAGGTAGGCTCAACTACAAGGCAGCACTAATTACTGATTTAAAACAATCACAGTGATTGTGCAACATCGGTCATGAAGGAAACATTATTACCTACTTCTGAAGACAAGTGAAGAAGAGGGAGAGCCCATCTGTCAGTTGCTGGGTGGGTGTCTCCTGCAAACTGCCTTTAGCTCCAGGAAAAAAAAAGGTTGCTTTCTTCAAGTAGGACACTTGCCGCTTCGTTGTCTCAGAGGGTTTGAAACAACAGAGTATTTTGAGATTAGAAACTGTCAGTACTGCTTGCTTTTTGCACTGCTACTTGCACCTGGAGGGAAGAGCAGGCTTGAATGAGTGAATGCCATGCTTTGTGAAAGTCTGATACCAAATCCCCTCTGAGCAGGGGATGGCTGTACTGGCTGAAGAAAAAATAGAGAACAACAAGTGGACAGAGGGCTAAAAGTTTGTGCCCTTCCTGCAGAGCTGCAGCTTGACACTGCCTTGCTGGTGAGATCTCCATTTAGCCTTTGCAGTATATCATTTCTCAGTGCTGTTCTAATTGCTCTGAACTTCTTGCCCAAGGGGGCTTGGGTGTCATACCCCATGGTTAAGTATTTACACTGCCCACCTGTGAGTAGTGGTGAGCTACTGAAGCTTTGACACCCGGTAGCTTTTATACTTGAAAAATTGCTGCATTTGGCAAGGGTGGAGATCTCCTGAAGGAAGAGAGGAGCTCTTTGTTGTGGAAACTCAAGGTTCAAACAAATGTCTGTCTAGTATATCTTAAACTAATTTTAAACTGAAGTTTGTATGCAGTTAGGTCCTGAGGCCTGGGAAGGAGGAGGCTTATTGCTACAAGTGTTGCTGCTGTGTTATATCTACAGCTGCTAAGCTGCAGCTAACAATGTACAAAACCCCCCAAAGACACCAAAGAAGTGGTGTTGTGTTTACAAGCTGCTTACAGCTTAAACTTACTGGCTTGAAGAAGCTACAAGAAGGTGACTAGAAGGGCCTGGTTTATTAAGTGCACTTGGCTGCAGTGATTGTGAGTAGCAGAAATGTTTTCTCCCTCTGCAAGCTTGTGTCTCAAGTGAGCTGTGTTAGAGCAGTTGATCGGAGAGGTTGTGGACTGCACTGGTTTGTTGACAAAAGAAGATGATGGTGAAACATGACAAAGATGATAAGCTGATGAGTAGAAGACAGTGAGACATAATTTTTAAAGTCAAATATCTGTGTTGGAAGAGCTTCCAAGTATAGACAAGCCCCCAGGGGAGTAGCATTATGTTCTTTACATGCTTCATGTTTCCTTCTTTGTTGCAAGAGGAAGATTTAAAATTTCCTGTGAAGTTACCCTAAGATTAGGCCTGCTATGAGAAATGTAGTTTCATTTAGTCCAGGGTCAGTGGGGTTCTCCTAAGCACTTTAAGTTCATTGGCTTATGTGTAGCTAGTTTACTGTTGCCTCAGCAATTGAAATGACAACTGTTTCCTTATTCCTGTTTGGATTGACTCGTTCAACGTGCTGAGCCAGGTGCTTTGCTGTGAATTGTACCAGCTTTCATGATGTTGTGGTGGCAGTATCTGGGATGAGTAACTTAGTGCTGTTCAGTTTTTATCAGCTTTCTCCTTTTAATCGTTTCAAACTCCAAGCTGGCATTGAACTTAAACCTCTCCAGTGGCTTTTTTGCTGCACAGCTTTTAATGGAAAATGTTGATGTTACTGACAGAGGCTTTGACTAAGCATTTAGTTTTGATGCCTCATTAGTGAAAGAGGGAACTTTTATTGTTTACAGTGAGAGGTATGGTGGTGAGACTAGTGTTGGTCTGTTGTGAAAGGAGGAGACAATTCTGTGTTTCAGTTGTTGGTTTTGGTGGATTGTCTTGTCTACATATTGATGTTGTCAGATATAGCCTGGCCTGTCTCCCTGAATGCAAGCTACAAGCCTACTAGGAGGACTGAAGAAAACCTTTCCTTGGGAGCCTCTATTTGCAGTCCTTTTCAAAACTTGGAAAACTTCCAAACACAGGGCCTGTCACTGAGTTGTGAGTTTTGACTTCTGTATGACTGTGTTTCTGTAGGAAGAGGTTGTACTTGAAATCCTGGTCCTGAATTGTTCGTATCTTCTAACATCGGCTGGTGAAAATCCGTGATATGTAAGTTCTGCAGGAACAGAAGTAGACTGCTGGGGCTGAGACTATGGATTTTTTGTTTTCCAGAGTTTGTGGGGAGCATCTGCCTAGTTGATTTCAAAGTTGATGGGATATAGCAGCCATAAAGCTTTGTTGCCTAGGAGGTTTGTATTTTGATAGCTTGGGTCTTGGTTTTTCCAGATGGCGGGGTTTTTTTCCCCACCTCCTCCTGTGAGGAAGAAGAGGGGAATCAGCAGACTTCCTAAGATGTGGAAAAGCTTTTTCTTTTTTATCTGGAAGTGCAACTTAAACACCTGTTGGCTGGCAGATGCAAGCCAGCTTGAGAGTTTCCTCTTGGCTTGCTGTTTTCCCTAGGATTGAAAGGTATTTTTAGCTCTTCTCCCCTGTATGCATTTGATGATGGTGTCATAATCCTCAAATTATGATACAAATCTGTAGTGCACCATAATTTTTATCCTATGCCTTCCTTCACATGTTTTGAAAATCAGGAACTTGGAGACAAATCTGTTTATATTGGTTTGCTTAAAAGATCGTTTCTGTGCTTGTAGGTAGAGACTTGCAAACTCTTAAATGAAAACCACATAGAAGGAAGACTTGAGACTTTGAATTTTCTTTTCTCATGGCAGTATGGCCAGCTAAGTCTCTTGGATGTGTTTGGACTTGTTTATCTGTGAAGTTAATAAAAACTGTCTATCTGTGGTAAGTAATAGTCATTCACACTCCCCTGTAATCTGAATTTTCAAGTTTAAGCAAGCTCCAAATTTCCATTTTAAAAGCAATTAGGGGAATTTCTTAACTGTGTTCTGTCCAGTTTAACAGAAGTCCCCTTCTGTACATGTGTGTAGCTTCAGAGTCCAGAAGCAAACCACGTGGCTAACTTGATAGGTTTCAGCTAGAACACTGTAGCTTCTAAATCCTGCTTGCCTGCTCCTTTCCCAGTTGCTCTCTGCTACCGAGGTATCCAGTGAATTGCTGCCCTACTGTGTTGAGACCCTTCTGTTAGATACTTAGACTCCTATCTGTAATAAGTGTCTTGCATAACTGGAGTGCCTGCAGAAAGGAGCAAGACCAACCCATGCTAGAGGGCAGGACAGGAGCTAATATTCAAAGATACAGACATGGAGACTTGAAAGAAAACTTCTTCTATGCTTTCACAATTGCATGAAGTGGCCCATTTGTTTTTTTGCCTGGGCTGCCATGGGTAACTGAGAGTTGGAAAGACAGAGCACTGTTTTCAGAGCTGATGCTAAACTGAAGCAGGTCAAAACCAACTTCAGCCATGAGAAAAGGCATGGCTTTCTTCTGTTTTGGAACCAATGTCTATTTTACAAAGGAAAAAAATCATTGCTCTAACAGTATTGATTAGGTTATTGTTGGCAATTTTAGAACTTGAAGTCAAATCACCTTTGAAGGGACTTGAAGTGAGATGGTGAGAGTTTGAACTGTGCAAATAACATAGACTGAGTTGGGGTAGTGATCACAAGCAGTAAAGCTGTCATGGCACTAACTTAAAGCCCTAGGTGCTGCGTGCGTAGTTGCAGCTAATACTTCCTTGCTGTTCGGGGGGTGAGATTTTGGTGAGGAGGGAGTTCAGGCTGCAGGCACAAACAATCTCTTCTGCCTGATGGTGGGATTTGTCAGGCAATTGGTGGAGCGAGTATCTGGCTGTGCAGAACCTGTTTGATCGTTGTCAGCCAGCATGGATTTGAACTGACTCCCTGAAACAGAGGGACCTGCTCTCAGGTGACTCCTGCCTGATGAATAAACAGTGCAGCCAGTGTGGGTGGCTGAGACATACCTGGCAACGCTTGTAGGGTTAGGGAAGCTCAAGGCAGGCCTCTGTGCTGCATCTAGATGCTGTGCTTAGTGTGGGTAAGATGTGTCAGTTTTCAAGTCTGGCCAAGGAGGATGGAGATGAGAGATAATGAATCATAGAATGTTTTGAGTTGGAAGGGACATTAAAGATCATCCAGTTCCAGCTGCTTGCTAGACCAAGTTGCTGAAGGCCCTTTCTATCCTGACTTTGAACATTTCTGGGGTTGGAGCCTTCATAACTTCTCAGGGCCTCAATAACTTCTCACCACCCTCATAGTGAAGAATTTGTTCCTAATGTCTGATCTAAATTGGCTTCTTCCAGTTTGAAGCCATCGTCCCTTGTTCTGTCACTACGTGGTTCTATGATTCTACATGCCTTTGTAACAAAGTCCTTCTCCAACTATCCTGGGAAGACTGCTGAAAGGTCTCTGTGGAGCCTTCTCTTCTCTAGAATGGCTGTAATAGTTTGCTGTGTGAGATGTGCTTTTGTTTCCAGGCTAGAGTGCTTGTGTGCATCTCATCTGCTGTCAGATCCACTTTGTTTTATTAAGACTTTTGTGAAAGTCTTTACTTGCTCAAACAGAAGGTAGTTAGATTTGCTTCTCCAGTGCTTCCAATTAGTGAACTTGTGCCTCCAGCTTCCTTCCAGTTGTTTATTCAACCAGATGTCTGCTCCACAGCCTCTTCCCTTGCTCTGAGCTTGACCTGCTTTCCTCATGCTAGTGGAAAAAGTAGGGCAGATTTCTAGCTTTGGGTATTATTAGACAGGAAACAAAAAGGCACCCTTGGTTCTTATCACCCACCTCCTAAAAGAGCTAATCTGTGATGAGGAAGTGCTTCAGGAAGCAGTATAGTGATGTTAGGAGCCCAGGTCTGTGGGAGGGATGGAGGGTAGTCTTGGGGTCTGTTCTGTGGCTACCTGGAGGGATTTGTTTGCAGATGGAGTGACCAAAATAAAAGCTGGAGCTAGGTCCTTACTGAAGTCTCTGGCCAGGAGAGTTTCTAGGGTTGAGGAACACAGCCAAACAGCAAACATGTAGTTGTGGGTTGTTCTTGTTTAGTTTTTTGGTTTGTTTTGCATGTAAGCCAAAAGTTTACTTCAGAGACTATGCTGTGCCTCTAAGTAGCAGCAAACTTTGGACCTGGTTTTCAGAGCACCACAGGCAAGGCTGGCTGAACTGCCTTTAGAGTGCACCAATGCTGTTTCCTGGATGTGTAGCTAGGATGTAACAGAATTCAGCCTGGAAATGGATCGAGCACCTAGTTCTTGAGAACCGCTCATCTTACATTCCCGGAGCCTGGTGTTAGTGCTGTATCTTGCCAACCAGCTGATGGCATTGATTGCTGAATGCTGACAGTCAAAACAGGATCCAGAGCTCTTCCTGCTTGCACCCATTAAAGCAGATGCATTTTCCTAGTGACCTGCTTAAGGATTTTTGTTCCTGCCTTTGTGGGTAGATGGTGATGGTGGTAACTGCAATAATATTGGTTACTAATCGGCTGTTACTTAGGCACCAGATTTACTTCTTTACTTGTCGTAAAGAATAACCATAGATTTTTGTCCTGACCTACCTGGTCTGATTCCTCAAAATAGAACAATGCTGCTCGTATCCAGCTTATCACAGCTTTGCAGCTGTATATGAATAACCTATTTTGTGACATGCTTTCGGTCTTTTTTTTTTGCTCCAGTCATAATTTAACCTATAATGCTGTTCTTTTTCATTTCTTTCAGAATGGACTGCTGAATTGGGAATTATTGCAGACTCAACAGTGCAGCACTGCTCGTTGCTTCATCTTTTACTAGTTATTTAAATTGGACTTTTAATATCCTGCCAGCTGCTGGTCACACACACATGGTGCATTGTTGCCATTCTCCGAATTGCATCTTTGAAACCCAGACCCTCAGCAACCTTCATCGAACAAAGCGGCGACCTCCCGCGTACGTTCATAGAGGCATTTGTTGGACCTACTGCCCTCTAGCTTTCTCCTTGGTGCTGTATTTCTAAGACACTATGGAGCCCAGTATGGAGTACTGCTTAGCGCAGGTGCTGCAGAAAGACGTTGGAAAGAGACTTCAAGTTGGCCAGGAGTTGATAGATTATTTCTCAGATAAACAGAAGTCGGCTGATCTTGAACATGATCAGACCATGCTAGATAAAATGGTTGATGGACTGGCCACTTCCTGGGTAAATTCCAGCAATTATAAGGTAAGTCTTTTCAGATGGAATATGATTGCAGTCAGAATTTTCAGTACTACTTAAGGGGAAGTCAGATAGTAGAAATTACATTGTTCCCTAAGCTGATGATTATGCTGAATCAACCATTCTTATCCCATTTCTTGATAGCCAATACATGATATTGGGGACTCAAGGTGCTAAGACTTTGCTAACTGGAATTTTAATAAGTGGGTTTACATTTAGTCTTCATGCTTTGTGATATCCTGGTTTCTTTGTGTACCTTGCTAGCTGGTGGCATGCTTGATGGTTGCAGTAGTATCACAGTAGTTGGCAATGTCGATTATGTCCTACCCTATTAAAAGGGTTTATAAAACTGCAAAACTCTGCATTAGCTCAGGACATGTGTATATGCTTGCTCTGTTGAATGTGACAGCCTTGTAATGAGTTGGTAGGAGATGGAACTCTACTGCCTTGTTACCCACCTCATGTTGCTTCATCTCCTTATAGGTCTCAGTGAGGAAGTCCTGCTGCTTATGTGTGGTGGGAGTTGGGAGGGATTCTCAACTGTGTCTTGGAAACTCCTGTCTTGGTCCCTTCTAATAGGTTGCTTAAAAATGTTAGATGTTACCTGATGCTTTGTTCCATTCTGATAAATCCAGAAAAATCTGAGAGTTAAAGTTCTTACAGAGCTGAGCCTGAAGATAACTAACTGAGAGTTGTATTGGAGGTTTTTTCCTGTAGAAGTGCAGGAGACACTAGCTATATAGGTTGCAAATGCTCTGGAGCTCAACAAACTCTGATTAATTTAAACTATTTTTAACAGAAATTTTGATTGAGAAGCAATTGCAAGATTTAAGTGTATTGGTCAATGTGTTCTGCACAGCTGCATTTCTTCTCTCTGTCAATGAGCATTTGTGGTAGAAACTGTTTGACATGTAGGAGCGAAAAAAGGCACCAACCGAACAAGCCACCAAAGTCAATCCAGCCTTGGTAGAGGATCTGATCTGGTGGAGCACATGAAGAAATCTTAGTTTGCTGTTGTGAATAAGCAGCACATGTATAATTTTCTGAGGGCATTGCATGTTCTTATTCCCTCTTTTCTTTCTAACTGGGTTTCTTTTACAGGCTTCTTGATTCTCAGTGGAAAACTAACCCAAGTGCAGTAAACATGAAGTTGTTGCCAAGTGTGCTATTTGCATGGGTTTGATGAAGTGCTGTGGATTGCAGAGCTATGCAGTGCTTTGCAGTTCCAGCATCACACTTAGTTTGCAGAATTTCTTTTAGGGTAATTTGTTCTCTTTCCTTCATTCCCCTTCCAAGTCTTTAGTCTGTGGAATTGCACTGAAAATATTCCTTGTGGTATTCATTCTCCAGTAACAAACTGGTGGCACTTCTGTGCTGCAGTGACTCTGTTCCAGAACTCATGCTGCTGAGCTGGCTGTTCATTAATGTGTGTGTTCTATAGATAGCATTTGCTGTCTTTAATAAGTTCTAGTGAGCGTAACCGAGACATGTCTCTGATGTCTGGAGTGTGCTTTCTTAAAGAATGAGTATAATGGAGGGTGTGAAACCTTGGAGTGAGGCAAGCTGACTGTGTGGAGGTAGTATCCAGCCAAGGCTTAGTGCATTGTCATATGCCTATCTTTTCCTTTTGCTTTAGTGCTTGTGTCTGCATTATTGCTGATTTTCTTCTTCGTTGCTTGTGGAGTAGGGCTTTGTCCAGTAGGAGGGAGAGCAGGGTAGCTGGTGTCATCTGATCCAGCTCATGGATTAGTGTAACAACCCCGAGAGTGAAAGGCCAAGCATCATTGTCCTAGAATAGCCATCTGGAGAGCTAAACTGCAGTTGTTTGGTCGTGGTTGAAGAAACCATTATATCTGCAGGCTGTTTCTCTGCTCACCTTGCTCCAACTGAAAAAGTGTCGACTTAAAACAAAGATGGAAATCATCTGTATGATCTGGAACTTCCTAATGCTTAAGTGATAAAGTGTCAACTCTCAGAATTAGACTAGATTTGGATAACAGACCCATTATCTTGGGAGAGCATCCAGTTGATTCATGGCTCCTGCCTGTCTAGGACTCTTCCAACTATGCACTTGTTATCACTGGGGAAACATCAGTGAGCCAAAGAGGAGTGCTATTGCTGAGGCAATCTATTTCAGTTCAGGTTAAAAGGAGCCAGTGTCAATGATGGAACTGTTATGCCTTTACAAGCTGTGTCCCTTGCTGGCATACAAGTCTGAGCTATGCAAGCCATGACCAGTGTTGGCATTTTTAGGTTTTTGGTGATTATTATTGGTTTTTTTAAATGTTTCAATTTTCACCTGATGGCATTTGGTAAAGTCCTTGATCTCAGCACCAGGACTTGAGACAATGCATTTTCTCTTTGAAGTGATGCAGCAATAAAAATGGAGAATGAGGAGATTCTTCTCTAGGCACAGAGACCTAGCACACATCTGATAAGATTCAGCACTCTGAAACTCTTCTAACAAATGGCCTTGTGACCTAGTCACTGATCCCTGCTTTGTAACAGATGGCTGCCTTAGGTGCAGAAGGCGCTTGGATAGTTCAGGATTGTTACATGAAGCAAGCCACAGAGGTCCAGCATGAGGTCTTTTGCATATCTGTGTTTGTCAGAAGCGTGCTTGAGCTGTACCTGACAGGAATGTGTTTTTTCAGCACTACCTAAAGTTGGAATGGTGAAGTGAAAAGGTGAATTCTCTTTGAGAGCTCTTACTCTTCTCTGGAGCTCGGTTACTCAGGGCAGGCAGCCTGTGTTTGCATGGGCACTAGGAGCTGAATTGGGCTAGGGAGGGTCTTGCAGGATGCTGCAGACCAGAGAGTAATCCTGCCTTTGTTCTGTTGCTTCATGTATGTTGTTTGCTTGGTCCATGCTGTTTCAGGATAGGGGTTCTACTAGACACCATTTCTTCCCCTGCTAAGTGACAAATGCAGTTATTTTGTACAGCCTGTAAGGCCTGCATTGAGGTGTGTCTTGAGATAGGACACGAAACAATGCAGCAGTGTCAGCATTTTCTCTCAGCTTCACAATCCTATAGCAAGAGAGCTGAAATCTCCAGTAATTCCTTGGTGGACAATCTCACATTGAGCTGCTTGTGGCAGTGTTTAAGAATGCTGCTGTGAAGTACTCAGCAACTCTTGACTTGTCTGTGCCTGATGTGCTTTTCTCAATACACAGGCTATGGTGTGCTGTTGATGCTTCGTTTTGAGGTGTAAGACAAAGGAATACATTCAGCCTAGCATTTCTAATGGTGAGCTGAGGGTGTTGGACAGTGACCACCACCTCTTGCCTGCTTTTCCACAACATATTGTTCCATTGCTCACGTCTAGCAGTGGGGTTGAGATCTCTTCCCTGTGATGTGTATGGGCTGTGCTGTTGAGGTTTACACTGAAAGTAGCCCTTGGCATTGCTGGTTTGTTTTTGATTAGTAACAACCAAGAATGAACTCAGCTTGGTGATGGTGATGAAGCCTTCAAGCAGATCAGGCTCCATCAAATTTGACAGGTTCTATTATGGGTTTCATATTGCAGTGTGGTGAGGTAGGAGTGTTTGAAGTGAAACTGGGTGGGACTTGGCAGTAAGAAACTAGATAGAACTTTTGGAGCTTTTTAAATCAGCTTTGGCGAGTAGATTTTCATTTGGTGCTGCATGGCTCTCACTGCACAGGCTCCTTGCCAAGGAGTGTGTCTCATCTTTGCACAGGACGATCCTTTTGCCCCATTGTGCCTTGATTTGTGTGAGGCTCTGTGTGCAGCAGCTTGTACAAGACTGGGCTTTGCTTGTGAAAGGGGTTTTAGGAGCTGACATGGTCAACAGACTGGTGCCTGAGGACACTTCCACTTTCCAGTGAGTGCTGGTAGGCCCGGTGTTGTTCAGTGTGAGAGGTATACAGGACTGTGTCCTGAGTTTCATGTGTGCACAACTTTGGATATTATTTGTTTAGCCTCTAGTTGATTTTGTGACTTACAGAGACATCACACTCTTTAAAGTCAATTGTATGGGGAGATGTTGTTTTTTGTTTTTTTTTTAAATATGATGAAATATTGTAGGGAAATTTTATTTTCCCAGACAAAACTCCTAATAGCATTAGAGAAAGCAGCCTTCCATTCTGCTCTGTTTCTGAATATCAAGTATTACAAGAGCATGCTTCACTGAGCTGAAGAGACATAAAACTTGCACACAAATTAGCTGGCTTTCTTAAACTGTGTATTGGAGAAATTTTTTTGGCCTTGCTAATTGAGGGGTAGAACAGATGGCTCAGGCTTAGTTTAAAGTGGCATCCATTAGAGTTACTTAAGCTGATGAATGGTTGCTCACTATAAGCATACATTTGTTCTTTATACCATGTTTATTTTGGTTGAAAGTCTGTGGAAGGACTCCTGATTTAAGAAATAATTACCATGCGTGGTTATGGGTTGATATGTTAATTTTGTGTGTCTCTCTGAGTATTTAATGCACAGGGGGGAAAAAAAGACTTCACCATCTGGGCAAGAGAAATAGATATTTGTAAAGGGTTTCTAAGCAGCTGCTGGTAGCTGGAGAGTTTTGTATTGCTGGGGATACATTAGGATCAGTAATACATACATTCATTTAGCAGATTCATCCTTGAAAAACTTCAAATCTGTAATGGCTAATAAATTTTTATTTATCTTCAAGATATGAGAGAGGTGGACTATGGAGGAAGAGTAATCTTGGGATCTGGATCATGAGTAGAGCCTATTTCTTGCATATATCCATATTACAAAAGCTATCTTGGCAAAGACTGCCTCTGACAACTCCCCTCAAGGGGACAAGAGCTATCTTAGGAAGTGCTAAAGACTCACTGGGCTGGAGCTGCATTTTAGCAGAGTGTATCCAGTCCTTGATTTTTAGGCTTCTGTGCTGGTATGCTCACAGGAGGTGGGTTTGCCTGCCTTCAGTTTATGACAGAGCAGAGCTATGGCTGAGGGATTGTCCAGTATCCTGGAGGCATTGATGTTAATTCCCAGTCTCAATTGATTATTTTTTTTCCCTTTCTTTTTTCTTTTCTTCCTCAGGCTGTAGTATCTGGGTTTGCCTTTCCAGTACTTACTGCTCTGTGGTAATTTGATAGGATGATGGTGCAGCTCTTACCTAGTTGGTATCAGCAGTATGGGGAGTGCCATAGAGGGTGCAGTGCAGAATAGGAGGCTTGAAGCAGCTGGGCTAGATCAAATTTAATACTAGATTCAGTCCTTTGTATTCAGGACAGGAAAAAAATGTAACTACTGTATCAAGTCAGCACTTAGAGTTTTCCTGTGGCTCTTTCTTAACAGTTAAAAGGTAATACAACTGGTTGCAGCAGGAAGGGTTGTCCTTTTCCGGCTGGGGTGGGAAGAACTGTAGAGAAGTAGTAGTAATACTTTCTAGTTGTTACATATACACTGTGGATGTGCCAAGGTGGTAGTGTGAAACAAAGATTTGTGAGCCTGAGTGTAGCTTTCAGTTGTCTACCATGATTTTGTGAAACCATATACAAATAGTGACAACCTACAGGACCCCAAGGCAGTGTGAACAGTGGAAACCCACTGTTAAAATAAGCGTGGCAGAAGTTTGTTTTCATAGTGGCACACACAAGGTGCAACTTGGTATTCCATCTCTTTGGCTAGTAGTGGGTGGTGAGAGTTGAGTAGAAAAAAAGGGATACCAAGTAAATAAATGTCTCCCTTGCACATGTTTTTGGTTTGTAGGGATCCAAGCCCCTGATTGTGCTTTCTGACCAAGTTTGTATTGCATTCCCCCAGGATTTTAGTGCTGCGACTGGCTCTGGGCAAGTGTTTATAGGTATTTTAGGACTGTTTTCTCATGGGTGCTTAGTAGTGTAGCCACACTGGCAAAGCTAAAGAGACTGTCTGGGACCAGGAGTCTGGTCAGCACATAAGAGATTGAACCATTGTGGTTACTAAATTGAGAGGATAAAGCTATTCCTTTAATGCTGGTGTAGTGTTTCAGTCGCAGCACTTCAGTGCTTGTTGCTGGGGTTTATTCAGAGGTCTGACACAGTTTGCCAGCTCTCAGGGAAGCCTTGGGTGCCTTGCTTGTTGAGGGTCACAGCTGATACATTGGTGGAAAAGGCAGATTATTGGGGATTTATTTCCACGGGGATAGGGGCGTGCTAATGCCATCATACAGGGCCTCGTTGGGCTTTTTCTGGCATGTGTTGTACAGTTCTAGTTGCCAGTCTGCAAGGAAGGAATTCAAGCTGGAACAGGTGCAGGGAAGGGCTAGTGTGATGTTTAGGGGATTGGAGAGCCTGCCTAACAGAGGAGACTAAAAATTTGGCTTGTTTAATTTACAGTATGAATATTGAGAGGGAATATGACTGCTGTCTATAAATACATCAGAGGGGTGAACATCAGGGAGGGGAAAGAACTATTAAATCTAAAGGGCAAGGTTAGCACAAGAACAAATGGGTATAAACTGTGAGTAAATCTAGGCTGAATGCGAGGTGAAAGTTGCCTGCAGCAAGAGCATTGGAAAAGTCTTAGGACTAGATAAGGGCAAGAGATCTGTTTGGTTTTAGGATATATCTTGTGATGATTCTGAGTAGTTTATATACAACACAGCATAACAGGATTATGCACAGTGGCAGAGAAAGTTAACTTTCATTCTTTGGCTGTGTGGTGCAATGGGTATGATACTGTGCCTGAAACTGCTCTGACACTTAGATTAAGCACAAGTATTTTTAAAAGCATACTGATTTTGGTCCTCAGAAATCCCAGTGTGACTTACAGAGGTTGTTCATGCTGTGCCTGAGGATTACGTGCCTGTTGGCTCTGAATTAGAATGATCAGTCACTTTTGTGTGATCCGGCTCCCTTTGTGTTTAGTAAGTAGCAGGGTGGGTAAAGGAGACTCTCGTTTTTCCTGGTGTGGTGACTCCTGCCCTGAGGATCATTGCCTGAACTGGAGGATAGTTGTAGTGGTTTGCAAGCATCTTGATGTTTTGCCTGTCTCTAAAAGGCTTAATGGAGTTCTCTTGTCCTCTTGATGTTGAAAGAAATTTGTCAGCATCCACATTCCCCCCACCAAAACCAGCCTGTTAGCTTCTCAGCTAAGAAGTATTCACATTCTTCCATGTTGTCTTTGTGGGATATTACTTGAAGTTGTCTTGAAAGCTGTTCTTGTCTCACCCTTTGAACTTCATCATGAAAAATGATCTACTGACATGGGATCTAGATGCCTCTGTCTTTGCCTAGTTTTAATTAAGTCATCTTGTAAGCAGAGCAGCTTGATGAAGCCTCATTTCCTTTGGCTTTTTTTCTATGTAGATTTGCTGGTGTCTAATAGAGTGGTTTTCCTCATGTTGCTGTCTCTTTCAATGGAACCTCTTGTGCTTGGTTACTGTATCTGTAGGAGCATAGTATCTCTGGGAATCTCTTTTTTTCCCTCTACCATGTTAAATTGAAGTTTACTAAAATTATTCATAGAATTCAGAAGTTACGTGGAGAGGGAAGAATGTGTGAGTGATACACAAACAGTGATCTCCTTAAAACAGGACTGGAGAATACCTGATATTTAGTAATAAAAGTACCTTTTAAAGCCTTTTAGTATATTTTAATCATTAAATGCATTAATGTTAGTCTTTGGAGGACCAGCACATTAGACTCCACTGTCTGGTGCAGTAATGCTTTCTGTTTCAGATACGTGATTCTGTCTGTGTCAGCCCTCCTTCTGCAGCAGTTGGATTTTGAGACTGAAAGGCAAGATTTCCTGTGTGGTAGGATGAGCTCATAGGATCACAGGGTAATTCAGGTCACAAGGATCCTTAGACCCATCTATTTCCATCCACCATATAATTGTTTGCAGCCTGGGCCATAAAATTTGTTTCTTCTTTGTTTTCTAACAAAGTTTCTCAGCACATAAGTGTTGCAGTGTCTGTGTGAATTAACTCCCACATTAATGCTTTTGGGATGCCAATGATGGCAGTCTAGCAGTTTGGGTTTATCTTGGGTGAACTGACTCTTAAGATGAGCCACCCAAGGAACCAGTGACTATCTAGTTGAGGCTTGGTGTAGTTCGATTTGTCCTGCTGCTAGGCTTGCTTTGGATGTCAGGGTTTCTGGTGACCAGGCTGTTATGCATGTGACTGCATAAAGCTACCTTGTGTATTTGTGTTCCATATGTTGTCTGCTCTGTGGCCATGTCATTAAGTGTCAGAGGGAAGGTGTGGAACGCAGTGGAGACATGTAGTCTCTGATTTTTTTCCAAGTCAACATCACCTCCCACAAATTGTTCATTACTTTCTTCTGAGATCGGGTCTCTTGTTGTAACTAGACAAAACCTGCTGTGTTCCTCATTTGGTGTTGCTTTTGTGCCAAATATGAAACTTTAAAACAAAGCAACATTTGAGTATTCAAAAATCAGAGCAGTGAGTCCCAGTTATCAGAGCGTGGAAGGCAAGACAATTTTTATAGTGCTGATGGGAGTTTAGCCAGAGGAAAGAACGTGTGGGATTGGGCCCTGTGAGAATTATTTTTTTCATGCCTAGTATTGCTTTTTTTCAATCTCCAAAAGTAGCTTTCAAGAGAGAAGTTTGTGGGAACAGTGAAAAATCAGGGAGCAGAGCCCCATTCTGGTGTACTCTTTTTTTGGTAGCTGGCCCTGCTCATAGGGGCAGGATGTGTGCACGTGTGCAGAGGCTGGCAGGATTTCTTCTGTGACATGGCAGCCTTGAGAGGTTAACTACCTTGCCAGGGTAAGAGTGTGCATGCCAGTCAGGTGGTGATTAAGAACCTTATAATAACAAATGGGAAACCTAAAGTTACTTCTACTTAGAGTATTTTTAAATTAATTTCATTAATATTTGCATGTAATGTGAATTGCATGTTAGAAAGCAGCTTCTGCTACTTGTTTTAGTCCTTTGTGTGTCTGTCAGAACTACCTTTCATTGAAACACAGTATTTTTGCCTTGCATTGCCATGATTCTGCATCTAATGCCAAGTGATGTAGTTATGTTGGGTCTAACTGGAAATCTTGCCACAAATGGAGACACCACTGCTTAATGTAGTGATGTGGAACCAATGTATGCCTTTAACAGTTTAGGAGGACATAGTGTCTTTCTATTAGGAACTTAAAGGGCATGCCGCTTGCTCAGTGCTGCTTGAAGCTGAGCATTACAAGCTCTTTTGATGTGTGCCCATCACCAAAGCTGTCTGATGGAGCCAGACCTTGTAAGAACCTGGTTTCTGTAATAGCTGTATAAATATAGCCAACTCTAGCTTTCACATTGGAGTAAGTGTACCTGAATTTTGGAGGGAATCCTGTTTGCTCATAGCTGCTGAGTGTGTCCTGTTGCCCCAAGTTTACTTAAACCAGTACTTTTCACTAGGCAATGTATTTGTGCATTTTCTTCTCCATTTAATAAATGATCCTTGGGCAGATGCTGGGGAGCACTGGGGTGCTTTTAAAATTAAGACCCTGTAGAAGGTAGGCATAGAATCATAGATTTGTTGGGGTTGGAAGGGACCTCAAGGATCATCTAGTTCCAACCCCCCCTGCCATGGGCAGGGACACCTCATGCTAGATCAGGTTGCTCAGAGCCACATCCAGCCTGGCCTTAAAAGCAGCCAGGGATGGGGCTTCCACCACCTCCCTGGGCAGCCTGTGTTCCAGTGTCTCACCACTCTCATGGTGATGAGGGGATTGAGTCAGTCATCAGTAAATTTGCAGATGACACCAAGCTGGGAGCAGGTGTTGATCTGTTAGAGCATAGAAGGGCTCTGCAGAGGGACCTTGACCAGCTGGGCAGAGTCCAACAGGATGGCATTCAACAAGTCCAAGTGCCGGGTGCTGCACTTTGGCCACAACAACCCCATGCAGTGCTACAGGCTGGGGTCAGAGTGGCTGGAGAGCTGCCAAACTGAAAGGGACTTGGGGGTACTGATTGACAGCTGGCTGAACATGAGCCAGCAGTGTGCCTAGGTGGCCAAGAAGGCCAATAGCATCCTGGCCTGGATCAGAAATATTGTGGCCAGCAGGAGCATGGAAGTCATTGTGCCCTTGTACTCAGCACCGATTAGGCCACACCTTGAGTCCTCTGTCCAGTTCTGGGCCCCTCAGTTTAAGAAGGACATTGAGACTCTTGAGCATGTCTCATGAGGGCAGCAAGGCTGGTGAGAGGCACAAGCCCTATGAGGAGAGGCTGAGGGAGCTGGGATTGTTTAGCCTGGAGAAGAGGAGGCTCAGGGGAGACCTTATTGCTCCCTACAACTACCTGAAGGGAGGTTGTAGCCAGGAGGGAGTTGGTCTCTTCTCCCAGGCAACCAGCACCAGAACAAGAGGACACGGTCTCAAGCTGCACCAGGGGAAGTTTAGGCTTGAGGTAAGGAGAAAGTTCTTCATGGAGAGAGTTGTTAGCTGTTGGAATGGGCTGCCCAGGGAGGTGATGGAGTCACCATCCCTGGAAGTGTTCAAGAGGGGATTGGACATGGCACTTGGTGCCATGGTTTAGTAGTCATGAGGTGTTGGGTGACAGGTTGGACTTGATGATCCTTGAGATCTTTTCCAACCTTACTGATTCTATGATTACCAGGCATCCTAAAACGTCTCTCACCAGCTTTCTTGTAGGCCCCCTTGCGCCTTGTTTAACCCTGGGATGTTCAGAGGAGCACAGCAGTGCCATAGACTAAGGAACGAAGGGTGCTGTGGATGTGCTGCTGTTATGTGCGTGGCTGAAGTGCTTGGCCTTCAAAAGGAATTTCTCTTGCAGTGACTGAATGCCTCATGGAAAGCTGAAACTGCACACAGGTTTTAGGAGGTACCTACTCTTGCGATTGAAATCTATTTGACTAAAGGTTTTCTTTCAGGCCTGTATATGAGGCTTTCCTGGTAGTCTGCTGTATGCTGCTTCTGACTTCTGTCTCTGTAAGTCTGTTCCCTGTATGATGATGCTGGGGTGTGACTAAGTCTGTATATGAAAGGCTTCACCAGCTCCAGCCCCTATTAAGATCAGAGCTTTTGTGTTGCCTTTAAACATCTCTGCTTCTTTCTTCATGTTGCTTGGATTCAATTCTCTGCATGCAGTTTCATCTGGAATTTCCTGTTCTAGTAAGCTAGCTTACAATTCATGAGGAACTTTTCCCAGGCAGGAGGGCATGTGTGGAGAAAAGTACAGTGGTTCTTTGAAAACTTGCACCTAGATGTGGTGTGATGAGAATAGGCACTGAAGAATGGGAAGGCAGGAATTGACATCTTGGGCCAAATGACAGTGTTCAAGGGTGAGGAGATGAAAACTTCAATGTGCAGAACTGCTAGAGAGGGATGGATGTGTGGAAAAGGGTCATCCTAGCCAAGGTACAAGGGTAAGAGAATTCTCAGCAGCAGTGATCTAAGTGGAGCAGAGTGGGAATATTTGGGAAAGCTGCAAGAGGAATGATGTGTAATAGCAGAAAGAGGAAGGAGTGAGACCCATGTGAGAACTTTTAACTGTTTAGGCCAAGTGCAAAAGGCCGGATTTTAGGTCTGCCCAAATTACTGCAAGAGACTAATAACTGTGAAAAGTACCCTTCAAGTTCCTAGGCAGGGAGAGGTACTAACTTTATTAGGTACTAACTAATATGGTTAAGTACTAACAGGTTCGTTTCTCAGCTGTTTAGCCTTCATTGTGCTATCAATGAGGTATCTGGGGCTGACAATTGATGGCTGTTTTACAGGCATCTTTCAGATAGTTTTCTGGTGGCTATTTTCAGGAGGAAGTAGTGCATGGGAGCTGTAGCAGAAGTGTGCTGTAGCAGGGCAAACAGGAGTTACTTTTCTAGGGGGTAGCTGTGTTACAGTAAGTCATGTGAAAGGTGGTGTGAGGCTAGCTTGCTGAGTATTTCACCTATGGAAAGCAGGTTTCTCATGACGTAGTAATGAAGTCATCTAGGTCATGTGGGTCTCGTGGGTTCCCCAGTGCTTTCAGCTAAAATAAAGGAGGGAAATGAGATGAAGGGAGAGTTGATTTAGAGAGGAGAGCCAGGATGAATTGCTAGAATATGTACTAGTTACTGTGTGCATGCTGTAGATTGTGTGTGTTCTCTTTTTTAAACTAGAATCCAAATGTATCAGTTTTGCAGGAGTGCATTTTATGACAATCCCAAGATCTTTGGTCCAGTAACATTGTAATTCTGTTGGACTAGGCATGAAGGTGATTAGGTGGACTAGGCAGCCGAGGTGATTACTCTGATGTTGTCATGCTTCCAGCTGAAGGGGCTCATTTGGTGCAGCTGCAGTCCTGCATACTGCTGAGCAGAAGCTGTGCTTTGGATGTGTGAGATGTACTGAGAAGGTGTGGGGAGCTATGTAAGTGGCCATGCCTCGAAGACCTGGTGCAGAGGGTGAGGCTGGCAGTTCAAAAGGCCTCTTATAAAGCCCACTGGGGATTCTAACCAGATGTGTATGAGCTAGGAGCTTGATGGAGGAGGGAGATGCTGATGTGAGGAAGGATGAGGCTGCAGGGAAGGATGAGGGTGAGATAGATTCTCCTTTCCCTGTGAGAAGAGGTGCTGTAGTGACTTAGGTGTCTGTCAGAGCAGGACAGGTTCTGGTGTGCCATTGTAAATTAGAGTGAGGTAAGCACAGGCAGGGAGAAGAGGCTGAGGGCAGGGCTTTGATGGGCTGATGTTCATCAGGGTGCAAGGTGAGCCAGGAAAAACTTCTGGGAGATCTGTTTATCTTCCTTCTGTTTATTTCACTGAGTAGCAGCAATTGCAGGTTACTAGCATCTTCAGGCTGGGAGGATGGAAACAGAATAGAATTAACCAGGTTGGAAGAGACTTTTGAGGTCATTGTGTCCAACCTGGTTTTTGGGGATCAGAAAAGCATTTGTCATAAGACACAGCAGCAGTTTCCATAACGGAGTGAATGCTGGAAAATGGCTCTGCAGCCAGACTTGACAAAAATGCTCTAGAAGTTGCCCCTTTTTAATCAGGAAAGGTGTGGTAGGGTTAGGACAAAGGGAAATCTGGTGCTTAATTAACAGCCAGATCCTGCTGCCATTAAAGTCAGGCAAACTCTGACTGACCCCATCTGCTGCAGTGTGCTGCTTAAAGCATGCCCATGTGCAGGCTTTCTGGAGATGGGACATAATTTTTGATCAACACCACAACTAACAGGGGAAAAAAAAATCTGTCTAATTTTTCTAGTCCCAACTCTTCCAAATGTTTTTCATAACTTCTGTGCCTGTGTTATTTTTGTGCATGTTTCTAAGGATTAATTCTCATTTGAATTGTGTTTCTTGTGGAAACTTCTTTCTGGGAGACATTCCTTTGAGGGTAATCTTTCATAATAGGTAATTAGAGGGTAACTCATCTTGTTTACTCCTTTGTTACAGAAGTCAGAGTATGTGATAGACATTTATGATTTTCCCCACTCCCCCTGTTTTAAGCTTTTGAATCTCTCTTTGTGATACTTTTGGTGGCTTTAAGGTAAAACATCATTAGTAGTATTTTATAGTGATTTAAATGTGAATTTACATCAGAAATGTTGGCTACCAGGCCAGTTACTGTGTCATTGTGTGAAAGTGGCATCTTTGAAAGCTGCTGTTTTGTATAAAGCTTTTACAAAATAGAAGATGGAAATCTTTTTTCCTTTTTTTTTTTTTTTTTTTTTTTTCCTTTGGTACTGTCATAGGAATTGATACAAGAACAGCTCAAGGCCTCTGACTGGAGTGCAGTAGTGTCCAACCTGTAATCTCTGGGCCAATCTCTTGGGCTATTGTGTAGGGAGCCACGGAAGATAGTGTTAAGTCAGGTGTTGCCTGTGGGTTTACATTTGCTCTCTAGAGGTTCACTTCCTTACTCGGAAGTGTGTAGATCTCTGTACATTTCAGGAACTTGGTAACTACTGCATGTGACTCTTGGGGTGGGAGAGTCCTTTTTTGGCAGATAAAAAATGCTTATCATAGAATCAGTAAGGTTGGAAAAGACCCCAAAAATCATCAAGTCCAACCTGTCACCCAAGACCTCATGACTATTAAACCGTGGCACCAAGTGCCACGTTCAGTCCCCTCTTGAACACCTCCAGGGACAGTGATTCAACCACCTCCCTGGGTAGCCCATTCCAAAGACTAACAACTCTCTCTGTGAAGAACTTTCTCCTCACCTCGAGCCTTATGCCTTTCTGCATTTTCCTGTGGTGTGTGCAATGCTTGTGCAAAAAAGTAATAAAATTGTTGGTCAGAAGTCTTAGTTCTGAACATCATCCTTTATTTGATTTGCAGATCTTAAATCAGATTAGGCCCTATTGCAGTTACAGAAGAAATGCTTTATTCATAGAAAATAATTGGTTTTAGTGCAGGAGGAATTGGTTGGGATGTCATGAACTGTATTACACAGGATATCAGATTAACTGACCTAATGAGCCCTTTCTGCTTCTAAAAATCTGCTATTGGTGCAAATAATGTGGGGTAAAGAGCTCATGGGCTTTCCTGGCTGTTTTCTGTAATGTAGTTTGATGATAGACTGATAACACTGCTTTCAATCAGTTTGTTGTTCTCTTGTCCTTGCCGTTTCCTTTGTCCTTCCCACATCAGTGGTGTGAGAAGGATATTCACTCTGCTTCTGGACAATACCCGTTTTGACATCCTGTATTCTGCTCTTGGTAATTTTGTAAGAAATTTAGACTCTTATTTGGCTTGAATAGAATCATTATAGGTATAAATGTCTTAGAAGGGCAGCTGACTAACATTACAAGCTGGATTGTGATTTGGAATTAATACATAGAATACATAGAATAAACCAGGTTGGGAGAGACCTTCAAGATCATCGCGTCCAACCCATCAACCAATCCAACACCACCTAAACAACTAACCCATGGCACCAAGCACCCCATCAAGTCTCCTCCTGAACACCTCCAATGATGGCGACTCCACCACCTCCCCAGGCAGCCCATTCCAATGGGCAATCACTCTTTCTGTATAGAACTTTTTCCTAACATCCAACCTGAACCTCCCCTGGCGCAGCCTGAGACTGTGTCCTCTTGTCCTGGTACTGGCTGCCTGGGAGACGAGACCAACATCTGTCTGTCTACAACCTCCCTTCAGGTAGGCCTCAGTCATGAAGGGGTGCCCTTGTGTAGCGTGTTATTTGCTTGAGTCAGTGCTGGTTGATCTGTCAGAGGGGGTTTGGTCATCATATTTGAAAGAGTTACTGTTCTGTAGAAAATAAGCTGAGAATGAGGTTTTTGGAAGAGTCCATCAAGAGATACTTCTTCTCAGGACCTGTGGATGGGTCCAGACTCTTGCAAGATGATGCATCCTGTTCCTTTGAACTTAGTTGTGTTGTCAGGGGGGGCAGTAGAGATTGAACCCAGGTCAGTCTGAAAAGGTTCCTTTGCCACAAGATCATCTTCTCTTTCTTGCTGACAGGTTCTGAGTTTGTGCATGACACACTTAAAAATTATATCCATACACAGCTTATCTTTGTGCCCCTCTGATTCAAATCTCTGCTCAGTTGCATACCTTTGACATGGATCTTATTTTTCCTTTTATCTGGCATCAAAAGATCAAAAGGAAACTTGAAGCACATGCTATTCATTTGAATTGCAAACCTGATTTTTTCCTTAATGCAGTGAGCCCTAACTTTCTACTGAAAGCAAGTTTGTGCACATGCACCAGGAGTCTGCAAGGGGAGAGTCTGGAGGAGATGAATGTTGTGTCCTAAGGCAGCTGTAGATCTCCTGGTCTTTTGTGCTCTTTTTTTAGCAATGAGCAATAAATGATCTGTCTGTACTATGCGTGGTCGGTCAGTCCTTATTTATGTTAGTTTTCTAGGCCTGGTAGGTCTTGGACTGTGGTGGTGTCTGGTGCCTTGTGTGGTGCCTTCTTTCAGAAGGGGCCGTATTTGTTTAGAATATTTCGGTTGGAGCATGTAAAGGACTCCATTTGTGTAGATAATGCTATTTGAGGCCTGGTGTCTAAAGCTTTCCTTAGAACTAATTTGTGTTTAGAACTTCCTAGAAATCCTGCTTGTTAGGAGGACCCCCCTGCTGCTCCCCTGGTCTTGCAAGATGTGATTCAGAAATGTTTCATGCATGCTTTTTCCCTACACTCTAAATAGCTGGATTGGAGGTTCACTGCTCTTCTGATGGGCACAGTTAATGGTACACAGATATCAAAAGTCTTTGATGCTAGATCAAAAGAAAACTTATTTTGGAAGGATTAGATTAATTTTTTAATTTTTTTTCTTTAAATTAATTCTGTAGTGCTTTTCATCCAAAAGGATCTGGAATTTTCAGACCCAAAAAAATACAAATGGCTAAGCCCATGATTGAAGTGTGCTGCTCTTATCTGCTTGAACAATAAACTTCACACAAATGTGTTGCTTCCTGTCAAGGTAATTGGATTGCTATAGTCTTCAGTCACCAGGCCTTAAGGCAGAGTTCCTTGTTCACAGATAAAGTAGCAAGGTAATCATATAGGGAAAAATAACAAGGGGCTAGTTAACTTTAGTACTCTTTTGGCCCCTGAACCGGTCACTCGGCTGCCGCTGAAGTGTGGAGGAGGTCTGGAAGCTGAGATGATAGCATATCAAGCAGAGCTTCCAAAAGAGAACAACTTTCTTCCATGATATCTCTTACCTCATGGTTGTGCTAAGCGTGGGCCCTGCTGAGTCTTGCTGAGCTCAGTCTCTCTTCCTGTCATGCTGATCCTGATGGCCATGTGTTCCAGTGGCAGGTTGGCGGTAGGTTTCTGCCTGTTGGCCTTCCATCCTTTACAAGCAGGAGCTTGTTTTGATTCTTGCTGGTAGCTGGATCAGTCCTTTACTCTCAGATACAATGTCCTCTGAACTGTGTTAGCGGAAGGTCTCTAATTAAAACAAACTAACAAACCCCAAATCAAACAAAAGTAAAAACCCACAATCAACAAGCTGAAAAAACCACCACCAAAACCCCACAGAAACCCCAAACAAAACCCTAAAATAACCCAACCAACAACCCAAGGCTACACAGTATGGCTGTGCTGCTCTCCTACTTCTTTTGGCTTGACTTTGTTTTCTTTCCCGCTTGGTTTTTCTGGAGCTACAGAAACCAGACCTTATGGGACTTGTATAGAAAATGCTGCAGGGTACACTTGCAGCATTCCCTGCCCTCCTTCTGTCCTCTGAATGGAGAAGTGCTCTGAAAATATGGAGTACTTTCCAAAACAGTAATAGCGAGCTTCTTTGTTGCTATCTCCTGCTTCATCTGGAGAAGCTCTTCTTCCTTCCTTTCTTCTCCTCTGTTGCTTTACCAGCAGTTGCATTAGGTAGCTTGGCTCTGGGCTATATTGCTGTTGGTCTGTCTGCAGTCTCTGCCCACCACAGGTCTGGCAGCCTGAAGTTTTTGTTTACCAGGCTGGGTTGGGGCTTCCTTGGTCTTCTGTGATGTGACCAGGCATAACAGCGTATGACATTGTCACTTCTGTTTGGAGTGAGAGTTGCAGAGCCTGTGTTAGGAAAATGCTTGTACCAGACATGGTGGGAGAGAGCCCTTCCCTGTCTGATTGAAGTAGACTGGCAGGCAGGATGACTGCAGAGGAGAGAAAATCCCTGGTTATTTTTTCCCACTTCTTTTTTTCCCTTATGTTTCTGTGAAGTCACTCCCCCCAAAAAAACGTTGCACAAACTCCCATTGACGAGTCCTCTCTGTGTGGAAGAGAGGTTGGGTGGGTTGCTTGCTAGCCTTGTCCCTTCAGATATAACAACATAAAGTACTGCATGTAGGTTTTGTGTGTGTGTGAAGATTATGATTACAAGTTAGAGATTATCTGTCTGGGTGGCTGAACTGTGAGCAACTGAGTGGGAACTGGGTTTCTGCTGCTGTAAAGGTTTGCTGGGAAAGCAGGTGCCCTTGCAGACATTAGCTCCAGGGAAAAAGGTGTTTTCTCTCTTGCTTTTGTATATGCAGGTGCTCTAGCTAATACCACATGCAGATGCTTCTCATCCCAGGTTAATGATGTCTTGTTCCCCCAGGTCTCAAGGAGGATGTTTCAAGAAGGGAGAAGTGTATTGGCAGGATTCACTTCTCTGCGTCTAGCATATTCACCCAGTTCCTGAAAACCGCCACAGTGAATTCATTCAGGAGCCATGGAAAGGGCTTTGTTGCTGCTGAGCTGGTGGCCTTGACAGCAGTTAATTGTAATTATGCCCTCAGTATTTTGGGCTCAAGGGCAGAGCCTTTCCATTTTACCTTCCCCTAGCATACTGCATAGAAAAAAAGTCTGTTGTAGATCTCTTGGCCCATGTGTACTGCTCCCAGTCTAAACTATGACGGAGCTGTGTGGCAGTCAGAGTAATAATGCAGTGTGTTTGCAGGGTGGCTCATGAGATAAGTTTTGGGTAACTTACAGACATCAGTTGTCTTCTTTTGATACAGCTGTCCTGCCTGCAGTGTTTACAAGCAAAAAGGAGACACAACCATTACTTGCAGGAGGTTGAGCTCTGCATTGGAAGAAGCAAGAGGAGATACCATTCCAGCAGCAGTGCAGATCGGCCTGCTTGGAAATTTCTTGTCCATTTTGTTGTTCTGTGTGTAGGGAAAAGCTATGGAGAATCTGAAGCATTCAGAGACTGCATGTGACCTTTTAGGAAACCTTAACCACAGGCAGAAGTGTGGGTTTTTTAGAGTGGTTTTAAGGTGAAATAATCATTGCAATCATGCGATATGAGCACTATGTGCTAATGTGTATGACTAACCTCTGGTAAGCATTCTGTTTTGGTGGTCTTTGCCTTTATGGCATTTAAGCTATCCATAGAGGGAAAATGTCTCTGGAGATCAGATTTTAAAAGAAAATTTCTCTTTCCAGGTAACTCAGGTTATTTAACTTGCTTGTATGTGAGTCTCTTTGCAAGGCCTGGAAGCACAGGCTGTGAACCTCACAGCTGGAATTCATGGATGTAAAAGGCTTGTGCGGCATGCAGGAGCTGGGTGGGCAGTCATGGACTAGAGTTCAGCAGGTGGCTCTACCACTGGCTAGCAGCATACAGTGTCCAAATGTGTAAGATTCTGGGGTCTCTCCTCTGTTCTTTTGGAAAATATTGTGCTTATTAAATTGAGGATGCTGGTTGTGTAAGCCCATTGCAGTGATTTAAGACCTTTGTAGCTGGCTGAGGATGTCTAAAATCAGCTTGTTTCTTGTCCCTCCCGGGTCAGCAGCTAAGGATGATGTGTGAATGCTTCCTAATATAGAATTCACCTTGGGGTTTCATTCAGTGGTGTATATTAACTGGAGGGAAGATACTTCCCATGTTGTAAGGTTTAGGAAATTGTGCAAATTTCTTTTTTGACGTGCCTTAATACGATTTAATTTAAACTTGTCCCTAATGAGCTAAAACACTACAAGCCTAAAGTGAATTTTATATTGATTTAGGTGGCCTGGGGACTTTTTTACAATGCTCAGCTCATGTAGTGTTGCATAAATGAGTTGAATTTAATTGAGAAAGGGATGGTCTTTGTGGTATTCTGGCTTTATTAGCAGGTCTTGCTGTGGCAAAGGAGCACAACCGAGTCACATGGAGACAGAAAGCAGGACAGAGCATGCTGGATATGCTAACACTGATTCCCTTTCATGTGGTGTCCAGAATGTGTGGTCTGTGAAGTTAGATGTATGGGTGATTAGAAAGCTGTTCTGAATAGCCAGAAGTTTATTAAGATCTATTGTTTGCTGTTGAATAACGAATGTCACAAGTCTGAGAAGTTTTATTTGGTGTTGGTGCAGCTCAGTATGATAGAATCCAAATGTCGTCTTGCATCTCGCTTGCAGCAAGGAGGAAGTTCTTTCATGTTCTCTGAGTGCTTCCCTAGCTTGTCCTTCCAAGAAATCTAATGACTTGCATGCTTCAGAGTTCTCAAAGGTGGGCTCAAAATAAGTTTTGTCCAGAAGAAAATTCTGTTTGTGTTTCAGTTGGAGTCATTGGTGTAGAGTAAGGGAAAGAAGGGCTGCATGTGGTTTGGGATAGGGAGTCTGTAGTTCACCTTAGCATTTCTATACTTCATGGCTGTACATTAATCTTGAGTTAAGCTAGTGCTTGAAAATTTTAACCAGGGTGTCAGCACTACCCAGAGGAGTAACTTCTATTTGCCAGCGTAATTTATGTCTGCAGCTAATCAGAGTCTATTGTCACTTTGCTTTCTATTGTTCATGAAGGATGTTTACCCACTAGTAACATAACTTCTTTTTCTGATACTGGAGGAAATTGCAAGTCTTTGAGTATCATAATACAAGGAACTTGAGGAAATAGCCCTAATGCAGTTTTATCTTCACAGAAGACAACCAAATGTACCCAGATGTCTTGTCAGACATTTAAAATGCACCCTTTGAAGATTTCACAGTCTCCTGAATTAGTCTGTTCTAATGGCCCTCTTGCTCTTCATGCTTAATTTCCTTTCTAGCTAATCTAAGAGGATTTCTCTTTATCTTTCTCTGGGAGGATATGGGAAAAGTTGATCACCACCCTTGTTCATGTGAGCAAAATCTCTTCAATGTAGTTTCCACTACAACTATTTACCTGTCTGCCAAATGAGGCAAGTGGTTTGTACTTTGTTCTGTAGTATATTAGCAAGACTTTGTCTGTGCTTAAGCAGCCTCTTGATTGCTAAATCTGGATTCTTGCTAGATTCTGGGATAAGGGCAGACCATTCTTTTTATTTCAGAAAGGTGATTGAAAGGTAGAGAACAACCACCTCACCAGCCTGTAGATAGATCTGCTCAGAGGCCTTGCTTATGCCTCCCTTTGAGGGATCACATACCCTTGGAGATGTAATATCTCCCTTATTTAATGAAGATCTCCTAAAGGTATCTTTAGCCATTTTATGCTGTCTGCTCTGGTTTCCAGCTCCAGTTGTGTAGCAGTCATTAACAAAGAGGAGGTTGGGGGGAGATGAAGCTTTAAAGGCATTGTCGTGGGCAGAGATACTTTTTGTAATCCCTAGAAAGGCACAGCATGTGGCAGGGAAAAGAGCATGCTGGCAGATGGGGTGAGTGCAGTTACAGTCATGCCAAGGAGACAGTGTTGTGAAGCTTTCATGCTGTGGCAGACAAGTGGGTCAAAATGTTGATTTTTCACCCTGGATAGGACCTTCTGCTGTGATCAAGAATGTGATGATATGAATGAAAGGCATTTCTGGGGAGGGGACCAGTAGAAGATGGTAGGGTTGATCTGTGTACACAGAGATTTTTGCCCTTGGAGACAGAGTGCTCAAGTCAGCCTGGAAAGCAGCAGTAGAGAAGTGGTCTTGGAGGCTTATTCTCTTGGCTGCAGCAGAAGCATCCTGGAAAGTCAGTTGAACTATGAGGTTCTTGGTGATCGTTGTGCTCATGAAGTCTTATATCTGAGATACATGGCAGAAATGACTGGGGTGTTAATGGTGTCCTGAGTTGTGACTGTGTGGAACTTCCTTTTTGGTATTTCTGGTTAGTTTTACACCTCAAGGAAGAGTACACCTGTGTGAGCACTGAGGCTGAACTTACATACATAGAATAGACTAAACCAGGTTGGAAGAGACCTTCAAGATCACCGCATCCAACCCATCAACCAATCCAACACCGCCCAAACAACTAACCCACGGCACCAAGCGCCCCATCAAGTCTCCTCCTGAAAACCTCCAGTGATGGAGACTCCACCACCTCCCCAGGCAGCCCATTCCAATGTGCAATCACTCTTTCTGTATAGAACTTTTTCCTAACATCCAACCTGAACCTCCCCTGGCGCAGCCTGAGACTGTGTCCTGTATTGAAGGGGACCGGGTGAATACAATGAGAGCTTGAAGGAAGCAAGTGGTGGCTTTTAAAAGAACTTCATGAACTGCAGGAAACTTGTTTGGCTTGTGCTCTTCTTGGTGGGGATAAAGAGCTGAAGTGTATTTGTCAGTTCTGTCCTCTGAGTGTAGGTATGGGTGGGTTTGCTCTTTGGTGTGGTTGTGAGGACAGTTGTGTTCAGGCAGTGAGGGCTATGGGCATTTGAGGTTCAAAATCCTCTGGCCATGGTCTGTCAGTTTATTATCACCAGGGTCTTCTGTGGGACTTCTATCATGTGAACCTGCCTTTCCTTAGCTGTAACCAAAACCCAGAAAATTGAAGGTGTGGAAGGCACTGTTGTGATAGGATCATGGTGGTAGGTGTGAGTATTGGACCCACTTGGACCGACCTTGTACTGGGTGGGTATGGTCATAGAAGCATTCGCTCAAGGCTGTTTCAACAGGACGTGATTTGTAGCAAAAATGAGCTACTGGTTATGTTACAACAATGTCTTTCTGTCAGTTGGTTTTATGTGGGCTTAGATCATGGGTTGCCCAGGGCAGAGGGCTGAGTTAAATTATCTTCTAATGTCACTGCTTGAACCCCTCCCATGCTTAGCACATTTTGTGCACTGCTGTCCGGCCAAGTTCTAGGTAGAGATGGGTTCAGACCAGCATCTCCTGTGCTGGGGAATGAAGATCTGCCCAAGGACTGGGGGGGGCGAATCCTGGCTCTGCTGCCAGTCTCTTACGTGGGGTCCAGAGTCAGCTGGGAGTGCACTTGTGGTTCTCTGAAGTTTGAAACAAAATTTCTTCACATCCTGGCAGAAGCAGTGTAGGCTTGATGCCTGCATGCTGCTTTATACAGGCAAAAGGAACAATAAAATCAGTACTGGTGTTGGTTAGTGTTGTGTCCCTTCTCAGACTTTTCTAAGAAGGGATTTCAGACTAAGCTCTGAGGAACCGGGAGTGAGTCTGCTTTCCAGGGCTATTTTGACAGGGAGCTTGTGTTTCTTGTTGGGGACAAGTGATAAAAGGGAGATGTTCACAGTATCATAGTATCAGTAAGGTTGGAAGAGACCTCAAAGATCGAGTCCACCCTGTCACCACAGACCTCATGACTAGACCATGGCACCAAGCGCCACGTCCAATCCCTTCTTGAACACCTCCAGGGACGGTGACTCCACCACCTCCCTGGGCAGCCCATTTCAATGACGAATGGCTCTCTCCATGAAGAACTTTCTCCTCACCTCGAGCCTAAACTTGCTCTGGTGCAGCTTGAGACTGTGTCCCCTTGTTCTGGAGCTGGTTGCCTGGGAGAAGAGACCAACCCCTTCCTGGCTACAACCACCTTTCAGGTAGTTGTAGAGAGTGATGAGGTCACCCCTGAGCCGCCTCCTCTCCAGGCTAAACAATCCCAGCTCCCTCAGCCTCTCCTCATAGGGCTTGTGCTCAAGGCCTCTCCCCAGCCTTGTTGCCCTTCTCTGGACATGTTCAAGTGTCTCGATGTCCTTCCTAAACTGAGGGGCATGTTGGTGCTGCTGTATCCTGACTTGTCCTGATTATCTAGTGATCAAGAAAAGTTTTATGGAAAAATGATGCAGTTGAATTAATCTGTCCTGCAAAACAAAATTTCCACTATCTTGCATTATTTAGGGTCCCTTAAACCATCAAAGCACATGTGAGGTCAGCACATAACTGGGCAACTCTTTCAAAGAGTGTGTGATCTACCTTGTAGATCAAAGCAGTGTAGTAGCTAAAAAATCCTTCTGAAATTATTGAATTATTGGTGGGTTTTCCTTGTGTGTTTGGTTTCTTTTTATTTTCTTTGTTTTTCCGCCCCCCCCCCCCCCCCCCCCCCCGGTTTAGGTGATCTTTCAGGTCTGAATTAAATCACACAAAAAAATGTATGAAATGTGCAGTTACTGCTGTTGTGTTTCTGGGCAGAATGTGAATACAGATAACCAGTTTCAGATTCTGGCCTTATGTTAGTCTGGTGCATCAGAATCTGGCTTGTAGCATCAAATATGAATTCATTACCTTCTAGCAGATAACAAATCAAGGTACATAAAAACCCCAGTGCAGGACCTGCACAGAACTTGCTATTATTTTCTTTAGAAAAAGAGTTCATGAGGAATCTCTGCTTTGCTTCCATTATGCTTTGTGTTTGGGGCATCTTCTTTGTCTGAATTTGAAGACAGGGAACAGAAGGTGTATGTGTGCTCAAAAAATTTCTAGTCCTTTGAGGGAGGGAGAAGAAATCTCTTTAAATGGTGATGTGAGCATACAAGTGGTTTTACTCTATTTTTTTTTTCTGCATATATAGATCTTAGGCTGAACTTTGTTTGTAACTGGACGCATGCTGGCATAGTCCCAACACTGCAGTCAGATGTATATGAAGTAGCTAAATAATACTTCTTTCCAACATACAGTACTGCTAGACCTCAGCATGACAAGTTTATGGTAGTAATAATGCTCTGTAGTTCCAGAAGAGGATATGAAAACTCTTGAAAACTGCTAGATTGTGTTTCCTGTTTTGCTAGGGTGCAGGAAAGAAAGGGCTATTAACCTAAAGGGGGAAAAAGATGAAGGGCAAGAAGAGACATAGCTGTAGCTGGATTCCCTCAGTGGTGTTTATTTTGTGGAATATTTAGCATCTGATCTGCTTGACTTTTCTTACAATGTCTAGCAGCCACTTGAACTCTAACCTTGACCACAAGCAGTGCTAGCGGGAAAGCATGTTGTATTTCTTGGTGTTATCCTTGGCCATCACTGTATCTTAACTTCTCTTTCTCTAAATGATATTTTCTAATCTGACATAGTTACTATCTAGGAAATTCAATCTTCTCCTCTAAAAGAGGCTGTGCTGTAGAATGCCAGAGACGTGCCAGCAGCAGTCTCTCTTCATTCCTAAACAAAGTTGCTGTTGACACAGACTGATAGAGGACTCGTAATTGGAGCCTATCGCTGTGTGTGACTTTGAACTCCTTACTTTTATCAGATGATGTCAGCTTAAATAAAGCCACCTGAATAAACCAAAAGCCCAATGCCATTTCTTAGCTGCTGGTTCCTGCTATGGCTGGCAATATTTGAACTTGACATGTGAGTGCTGATCTTGCTGCCTGATCCACGTCACAGATGCTTTATATCTGCATGAAACTGTGTTGAAGTTCCATGATTGTCATGGATCAGACAATACAGCTGGAATCTTTGGTGGCTACAGATTGTTGTCTGGCTCATGGTACTGTACCCAGAGAAGGATTAAAAAAAAAAGTCATCAGTTTTACTGTTTCAGTCTGCCAGCAAGGTATTACTGGTAAGGATACAAGCTCATTAAATCTATTCATGAACAGAGAGGGCTGCTTCTAACTAGAATAGACAAAACTGTTTTCATTTTTAGTGAACATTTGAAGTTAATGGCAGTTGAGGGCCTGTATGTTAAGAATCAAGTAAAATAAAATGCTTTGTAGGAATGAGATGAGCCTGATGTGTTTTTGAGGTGTGGGGGAGAGACAGTGTTGAACTAGTTTGTCTTTGGGAAACTGTCTAACCTGATTTTGTTGGTGATCTGTGTTCTTATACTGAAGGTAAAAGGGCTATTGTGCCATTCAGCTGCATGGAATGTGCCGTAGGGCTGGATGGGATGGGAGCAGACAACCTGGCATCTTTTTTGTGGTGGTGTGCCACTGTTAACCTGACATACCCAGCGCTGTCTATCTTGTTTTGGAATTCACAAGCTCTCAGGTTTTGGTTCTGAGAATTCTCAGGATGACTATGCTTTTCTTTCTTTCTAAAAGATGTTGCTTTAAGACAAAATAATAATGGGGCACTTCAGTTTGGAATAGTTGCATCAAAATCAAGCAGGTTCACCTAGATCAGGCTGCACAGGAACGCATCCTGGCAGGTTTCTCAAGTCTCCAGAGGAGACTCCATCTTCAAACCTGCCTGTGATGACTGGGGACAGCTGAGTCCCTTGCTTGGCAAATTGCAAATGTTTCTCTCTTTGTTTAACAAAGTCTGTTGGTTTTAACAAGAAGGAACAAATTGGAAAGTTGTTTCCTTTCTCTTCTGAGGTGAAAATGGAATTGAATTGAGCAGGTCACATTCATTCTTCTTCAGAGTTGCTTTTCAGTGTTGATTCAAGTTTCTGCAGTTATTTAAACACTTGATTCAGCTTACCTTTTGTTGTGTTGAAAATAATGCTGGGACTTGAAGGAGAGCACTGCAAAAAATGAGTAGAGCCTGTCCAGGAGGTACCTGCTGTACCTCGCTGTGTTTTCCTGGGGTGTCAGCTGTTTGGGTACTCTCTGCTGATCTCAGTGGCTTTATTTGTTACATCTGTAGGTTCTGTTCCTCTGATGTATTTGAAGTTTTAAAGAGTTCTATTTAGGATAGTTAATCTAAGAGCTAATGATTTAGTTGAATATTTGATTAAATCCTTCTATTAATCCACCAGATTTTGTAGAAGCCTCTAGTGTGAGAGATGTTTGTGTAGCTGCAGCACTAAAGCATTGGAAGCAGCTACATGGTTTCAATGTTTCTATAGCTGGAAATAGAAGCCAAAGTAGATGTGGTTTGTCCCTGTAATTTTCCAATTGGTTTTCCACTTGTGCTATCAGCTGCTCAGATGGCTTGTTCTTTTAAGAAGAACAAGCTCCTTTAAGCAAAGCAGGACAGTTTGTTTTTCACTGGATCACTTCCCTTCCCTTGAGGTGTTTGTGTTGTGGGATTTTTATGCTGCTGTTGTTTGGGGGTTTGGGGTTTTCCTTTTCTTTCGAACATCTTTGGAGACTGGAGTGCTGTAGCCACAGGAACAGACATGACAGGGATGGGTACTGATTCAGTTGAGACTTGCCAGTGTCAGCCCAGTCTTGTCTCTAGTTGGATCTTGAACTAGCTATTGCTTGACTGCTTGCCTGGGTTTGCCTGTGGTTGAACTTCCATGGATGCCAACTGCATTATAGCCACTGTAACTTTTCTCAGGCAGAAAATGTTGAACAACTGTCCCATGATGATGGCTGCCACCCATTTCAGACTTGGAATATTGGGAAAGTAGAGTGAGGTGCAGTGTTGTATGTAGGGAATTGGGTTTTCCAGACAGCTTGTTAGAAAAGCCACAAGTAAACAGCTGAACTGCAGCACAAGTGCGTAGTTCTTGGCGCATGTGTTCTACTGGAGCAGTTCTGCAGGCATCTGCAGCCTCAAAGTGCCAAGGGGGAAAAAAAAAAATCTACCCTTGCCTGTCTCTGGGTGCCTCAGACCCTAGATACTTGGGGATAGGTACTTTGTGTGAGACTGCAAAACCTTTTTGGGTTTCTGACCTCATGCCATGCACCTATGTTAGCCCGAGGGTGTGCCCTAATTTAGCTGCATTGTGCTTCACCATGCTGTCATGTAATTGAGTATCTGTTGGAAACAGCTAAAAAGGCGTCTGTTTTCACTCTGAGGGAGGAAAACAGATGTTTTATTCTCTTGTGAGAGCTCAGTGTGATGCTTCAGCTGTTGCTCCAGATCTCAATGATGACAGCCAAAGAGGCCAAGGGACACAAGCATAGGTCAAAAGGAGTTGAGGAGAGGAATATATTTTGGAAGCAGCAGCTTGTTTCCAGTGTTAAGTGCCTTGTAGGGTTTAGTTTTGGAGTGTGTGGGAAGCATTGCCCTCAGAATTAGAATGGACAGAGACAGAATCTTCTTTTTGTTAATGATTGCTGTTTCCTAGTTCAGATAGATCAAATTCTTGTAAGATACCTGATTGTCAGAAAGGAAAAGACAGAACATGATGCTGGAATTGATCAAGATCTGTGCTAAGAGCTGGTTGTAAAGAGAACCATAGATGGAGAGGCTTGCATGGGTTACATACTGGTTAGAGCTCTGAGTTGGTTTGAGCTGCTGAGAGATCTGGCCTGGGCCAGTTTTGTCGTTTCTTAGTCAAATGTCCCTGGCCTGTTGCAGGATGACACAGTGGTTCGAGCAAAGAGTGCGTAGTGACTGCTGCCCAGCTTGCACTGGGCCTGTGCAGTTAGAGCCACACCTCACACTGCGTATCTGCTTTCCTGAATGGGCCAGAGAGGTATTTGAAATGCATCGTCGTCTCTCTGAGCCTCATTTGTGAAGGAAGACTTTGAGTCTTACTGCTGAAGGCTCTTCTTGATGCTTTTGCTTGCCAGTACTGTGTGGGTCATTGCAGCTTCATCAGTCCTAAGGGGATTGGATCAAAAGGTGAAGCAGAGAAGGGCAACATGTGTTGATAGGTCCTCTATACCTGAAAATGGTTCTGCTCAGTCCCAGAGGCTGGTTTTGTTGTGCTTCTCAGCACATTCAGCTCTTTCCCTTCATATATCAGGATTCCAAACAGTTCTGAAATCTCTTGAAACCTGAGTTTTAGTTGTCACACAAGGTCTTCTCTTGTGATGCTGAGCACTGGAAGAGCTGTTCTCTATGAAAAGTGTGTTGAGCCTGTCATATAAAAAACTGGTCTGAAGATCTGCAGGACATGCTGCAAGAGCATATTTGTGGTGTTTTGGCTTGGCCTTTGTTTGGTTTGTTTTTTAATTTAAAAAAACCTTTGCTTGGATTCTCTTGCTGTCCCAGTGGCAAACATAGCAGCCCAGCAACAAGTATTGTCCTAGCCTCATGCTTTGGATTGCATCTGCACCAGAAGGTGATTTTCATTGACTGCAAATTTCTATAGTCTTATTGCAGGTGAGAAAAAACATAAGGAGCCTCTTTCTTTTGCTTGCTGTGCTTAAGTGTGGTCTGACTTTGCCTTTTTTTTTCTAACTGCACTCTACAGCACAGTACACAGTGCTGTTCTTTCCAAGGAGTCGAAGCTTTCAGGCTCTCCATGAGCTATAAAATCAGTTGCTTATTTACTGGACTGTGAGAACACTACAGTGCTGGCAGCACTATCCAGCAGTTTTTAGCAATGTTAAACAAAGAAAGGACTCCTTGGGCAGAAACTGAGGGAGAGTTCCAGGTAGAGATTCCAAAGCTGGAATTGAGGCAGCATGTAGAAGCCATTGCCCTTGTGTTGAGAGGTTAGTCTTTCCATGTGACTGGTTGGTCAGAGCTGCAACTCTTGGTCTCCTCTGGGTAAAAAGATTTCAGTGGGCTGGGGAAGCAGCTTTGCAGGAATAGGATTCCTGATGAAAGGATGCCTTGCTCTGTGGAGGAAGCACTCTCTCCTGCTGCCTATGGCCCCTTTCTCTACCCAGCATCCATCTCTTCCCTGACTTGAACTATAGTCTGTCTTCCTGAAGCTAACAAAAGCATTTTGAACCTTTATTCTCATTTTTTCAGTGCAGTTCATTATTGTACTATTAGGCTATTGTGGATTATGTTTGTAGATTCTTCTTAGGGGCTTAGAAGCATATGGTAGGTGCTGAGCAGGCAATCTGACTGTGCAGGGCTGGGAGCTGCTCTTGAAACTTCAGGTTTTAAGAGTGCTTTCAGTGGTTTGCAAGGACTGTGGCTATTGAAAATTCTATTGCACCCCTAATTGCATCTGTTCTTCCCAAATGAGGCAAGGAAAAACCTTCATTAACTGTCATCTAGCAAGGAATACCAGCATTTGGTAACTACTTTCTATCCTACTCAAGTCACCTTCTGTTGACTCAGTACAGTGGCTGCTCAGCCTCCCTGAGAGATCCTCAGCTCTTTTCCACATTGCCAGCAGCTGTTGGATCTTGGATGTGTTTGTGCTTATTTGATGCTCTCCTCATGAGGCTGTCCATGCAGCCTGTCATCACTTCTTGGTGGGATTGCAGGGATTGCTTATATTAAAAGGTGTAATCTGGAAGTGCAGATGTTCAGAAACATGGGAACCAGTGATTGAGAAAGGTAGCTGGATATTATTTAAGCATCCTCAAAATTATCACTACTCTTCTTGAGCCCTAGGGGAGCAGAGAGAACTGATGTTGATTATCTGTTAGGTTGCATTTGCCTTTTCCTGATGCTGTCTAAATCCTCAGAAGCACTTCTGTTTCAATTTAAAAATGTGCTGGACACTTTCTATTCCTGTAGGTGTTAGAGATGGAGTCAGGGTCAGTGCTTCTGTGAGGAGCTCTGAAGTACTCCAGCTAGTATGACTCCACCCAATTACCAGTGTGTTTTGTTGTTGTTTGTTTTGTTGTCGTCTTTCTATGCTCTGTAGAAGGTGCTTGTCTCTAAGGGGAAAACACTTCCATTAGGTAAACCAACCTGGTCTCTTACCGAGGCACATCTCTACACTAGCAGTTTGGTAGTTGCCAAATAAAGGTTTTGAGTTTTCCTGGGAGAAAGCAGGGTATTGCAATGGTATTTTTCCTTTCCCTGACACATTCTTGTTGCTTTTCAGTGAGAGAGATCCTAGCGTTCATTGTACAATGCTTCATTTTGCCTTGTCACTGAAGTTACAATCTCATTTAAGGATGTGGTGGGCCTGGTCTGCAGCTGACACATGCAGGCATGATCTCATCCATGTTCACAGAGCTACATGCATTTTTCCTTACTGGATGAGGACCTAGCTGTAAGTGGAAGTTCTCTGCTGAGGGCAGTGGCAATGTACAGAACAGTGGCAGTGTTTGTGACTAAGATATTTAACTGCATTGAGGTGAGGAACCAAAGGCAGTAACATTCAGTAGTGCAGGTGTTTTGTTTTGATGTTCTTTCATGTGAAGGCTCTAAGCACTGAGTACTGCCATGCAGATAGTTATACCTGTAAGGTGCTGCAAAACCAGAACTACCTTTTTGAAACAATGTTTTCTGCTGCTGGTGTTCAGCAGTGTTTGGTATGATTGAGACAGGAAAGTGTGATTTAAATTGTGGCTCTGCCTTCAACTGCAAAGTCTCCTGATGTACTATCATGAGTGCTGCTTCCCTGGAGACTAAACACCAACTGTAGTTTGTGTCAGTAGTGATTTACCTGCTCTGCTCTCTGGAGCTTTGACCTTGCTCAGACTAGAAGAGCCACCTGCTCCACAACAGTGACTCTGCAACTTGCAATTCCCTCTGTGTCCTTTGGACAGAACCCAGTGTTATGCTACTCCTTCTCATCATGGTTATGTGCAGCTGTGCAACTCAAGGACCAGTGCAGAATCTCTGCAAAAAACAGTGAAGAATTGCTCTTTGGAACTCACTAATTAATTTTCACAGGGCAGGAAGCAGTGTGGCTGGCGGCTGACCCATTCCAGCTCTTTCACCTAGGACAGACTGTCATCTCTCTTGGAAGCAGATATCCACATTTCAGAATGATCCTCTTTTAAACATACCCTAGTTTTTCCTTTCTGGTATTTCTGTAGTGATAACTTCTTGCTCTGTGGTGCTTTGCTTTGAATTTCTCACATGCTCTGCCAGGTCTCTTATGTCTTTATCTCTTTACATCAGGAGACAACTGTTTGGGTTTGGTTGTTTGCTGGTTTGGTTTTGGTTGGGTTCCCCCACCTTTTGGTTTTGGTTTTTTTTTTTTGATCCTATTTTTGTCCTTTTACTTTGCCTCCTGCCTCCCCCCCATTCTTTTTTTCCTCCCCCCCATTTTTTACTGGATCCAGAAAACAGCTTTTTGGCTTGTGTTTGTGCAAGGAAGGTGCCCTTTTGTTCTAACAGTAGCTGTAAAAATGCATCCCTACAGTGATTATTTTTAAGAACTTTCTTGATACCTCCCAACAATTGAATGACCTTAGTCTTGCTGGGATTTATTTCACTCTAGAGGTAGACATTATTTGCTGAGTTGCTCATCTGTTCCCAAGTCTGTAAATGGAGAACTTTCAATAACCAGTTTGTTTGTTTGTTTTTTCCCATTTTACAAGTGCTGGTGGTTTCATTGGGTGTTTTGATTTAGCTGTGTCCTTCAGCCCATTGGTGGGTAAGTCCTGGCAGGCTGTCACTTGTCACACGGGCTTTACTGTCCTTGATAACCCTCTCACAATGCTGCACCATTGTAGGCTGAGCAGACATCAAATATGCTGGTCCCCTGAATTTTGGTGTGATCAGTGATCCTTAATTTATAGAGACTGCTCTGTGGTACTTTTTCACAAGCAGTAGTTTGAAAGTGCTGAGGTGTGCTCTGAGCTCTATGTTATGCTGGGGCAGTGGGGGAATTAAGGAGTGGGTCGATACCAGTTCTCCCTGCTCTTCAGTCTCGGGAGACCTGTGTGAGGTTGTGTTGCTCCTGGTGTTGTACAAGTGAGGTGTTTGCCAGAGGCTGAGATGGTTGGGACTGTGGTGTGGGAATTCTGTTGTACTGCTGGATGTGAGGAAAAGAGACTCCACTGACACCTGCAAGGGTCAGTACAGTCACAGAAGGAGCTTGGGCATTGCTGCCTTTAGAAAGGGATGTTGTCATGGGCCAAGGTACAGCAGAGGATGGATTCACAGTGGGGAAGGAAGAGCAAAGCGTCTCTGGATACACTGCCAGGAGAAAAGAAAAGGACTGCCAGGAGAAAAGAAAAGGTCTTCCAAGCATGAGGTAGGAGAGACTAAGAAAATGGATATGTAGATGAAAGCTGTTGTGAGGTTTAACTCCTGATGGGTCTGTTAAGTTGTGCTGCTAGACTGACTTGCTGAACAGTTTCATGCTGTGCTATAAGGAGCCCCTCCGTGCTGATGTTCTCCAGTGTACAGGATCTGGCCTCCCTTCTATGGAAGGACAGAGTGCCAGGGATGTTCCTTATCCCCTGTGATCATTCACAGCCATAGGTACTCTTTGTGTTTGATTTGGTATTGCTTAGTGTAATTCCCTATTCTGGGCAGAGAAGAATCTGATCAAGTGTATATGAGGGCAGAAAAACCTGAGAGATTTCTGTAGCTCTCTTTTCCCGTTCTTCTAAACCCAAACCAGATGTCTCTCCTTCTATCAGTATCTGAGAAGTCATTGTAAGATTGCTGTGTATGGAAACTTAAATTCCTACATTAGCTAGTTAAATTTTTAAAATCTCCTGGATTATAGAAATTTGCCTGTAGAAATAAGAGGCATTTTCCTCTAGGAACCTACTCCAAGAAATTGTGGTCCATACTGAACTGGAAAAGCTTATATCCAAACCAATCAGCTGCTCTTTTTAGGTATTGCTGTATTGATTGGCAAATCAATGGCCCGGCATCCAGAATTGTTTGTGGGTTTTGGAGGTGGTGTCTGAGGGAATGGATGGTATCTGATGGATCTAGAGGAAAAAAAAACAGTCTTCCCTCTATTCAGTTCTTTGACCAGAGCTTGTAGTCATGCAAGTAAAACCAGTTGTGCTGTTGTTGCTGCTTTCTTGTTTGCTGGTGGTGGTTTTGCCAATTGGGCTGTGCAGAATGGCTCATACTACTCGTGTCTGTACTAGGATTGTTGGACTGGGGTGATGCCCTCACATTGTCGGTGCACATCTAATCCTGCCTTGGAACATGAAATGTTTATGGTTGTAACAGCAGGAGATGGACTCCTCCAGCGTGGATGTGGTTATACTAGTGTGCAGATGGAATGCAGCAGTCAGTGCTACATAAGCTAACCATGTTTCTCTGTGTGCCAGGTGTTTTAGTTTTGCTGTGATGACCCAAAACAATGTACCTGACTTCAAAACCGACTTTGCAAATGTCAGCTGACTTGAGCCTTGGGTACCTGTTGTGGTGGATGTTTCCTCTAGTGAGGACCTGGAATTGCTCTCTGGCTAGCACTAGTCATTGGTCAGACAGTGATGTAGGACATCAGTCCTTGTTTCACGCTTCTCAGTGTATTATCTGAAGTGTCACTCTTCTTTTGCAAATATATTAAGTATGTGCAAGTGCTTCTCCATGCCTTTGGTTATGAATAGAAAAGATGTTCTAAGGAAGTGTCAAGAAAAACCACCCTTGGTTGGATTCTCTTTTTTTTTTTTTTTTACTTTTTCTTTTTCACATTAATGTTTAGAAGTGTCTCCCACCTCCTTTTCCTCCTTCAAGGAGAGTCTCATACTCCAAAAGGAAATAGGCAAGCCATGTCACCACAGGGTTGGAGATGAGGAAACTGAGCATGAGGCAAGCTGGTGACCCCAGCTAGGGCAGAAACTCTATTTCCAGCATTTCCATTTGGGTCTCAAGCTGCCAGGTGTGGAAGGTCCAGCAGGGAGCCAGGAGAATGAAACCAGCCCGTGGGCATGTGCTGCTCAGCCTATTGCTGATTGTCTGCAGGAGACATGGGATAAAGGTTTGTGCAGCAGCCACCACAATTCTGTTACACGTGGCATGGTGTGGAGAAGAGGACTAGAGGGTTCATCTCTTCCCCACATGGTAGTCTAGAGCTGCCATGTTAGTGCAAGACAGTCAAGGTACCCTGAGGCTGTGATTCACTGTGGTCACTTTGTGCTGGAGCAGCTGGTGCTGGGTCCTGCAGCTTGCTTTCTTACCCTTTTATGGGAGTGCATTTAGGTGTCTTGTTGTAAGCTGTTAGATGCGTTTATGTCTGCCATGCTTGCATTTACTGTTGGAGCAGGTAAGGGTAAGATGTCAGCTCTCTGATACATGGAGCTGCCTGTAGGCCTTTCAGCACCACCCAGGTATTAAAGGACAGGTGCTTTGAGTTCTTTGAAGTAAGTTTTTGATGCCTTACTCTTCTCTGTATTGGGAAAGGCTGTGTTGCATCCTGGGAACTAACCAGAATCATCTTTGTTGGGAGTAATGGCACCTTGTGACCTGGCAGTTAGAGGGAGATAGGAAAAGGTCTTGCTGACTCTGAGATGTTATAACAGCAGATGCCAGCTGAGCTGAATACTGGCACAAATTGCTTTATTGACTGTCATGGGGAACCTTGGGAGTCAAACAAGGTGGCAGAGCTGCAGATCTAGGGCTCTGCTCCTGTTTCTGCAGTGCGTGTGGCACCAGAGAACACTCAGTTTGGGGCTTGTGTAAAGCAGGGAGTTAAAAGCTGGTATTTTGTTTGAAGGCTGGGGGCTTTTGTGCTACTAGGGGTACTGGTGAGTTGAGTCCTACCTTGCTTGGAGCATGAAGCAAGACCTGTGTTGATACAGAGGCCTGGAATAGCTCTGTAACTCTAAGCACTGCAGTGTTATCTGGAATTTTGGCTGGAGAGCTGCTCTTCCTGTGCCTTGGTGTGGAGCAGTGCCCACTGGCTGGCTTTCCAAGAAGGGGTGTGCTGCAAGATGACACCAATGAAGTGGTAGCTGACAGGGTCTATCGATGCTTTGGCCCTGGGTGACACAGTGCTTCTGAGGTTCCTCCTGGTTTTCAGTGTATGTTAAATCAGGCAGAGCTTGAGTGACAGTTTCTGTGGAAAACTGGGATAGGCTCTCAGTGCAATCAGTCCAGTGCAACAGGGTCTGGCATAGGTTCTTCAATCATTTGGTCATCATGTTGCAAGTTTTGTATCGCCTCTAACAGTTCTGTTGGATCTTGAAAGCCATGCATGATTTTAACCTGACCCTCAGCACTTTGAGGCAGGTGGCACACCAGGGGTTGATAAATGAATCCAGTGTGATGGGGAATAACATTTGGTCACCCCCAGTGGTGCTGTCCAAGCCAGAGTTAATTAGCTCTCCATTTCTGTAAGCACAACAGCAAAAAGTAGTTGGAGGTTTAGCTCATCCTCCCCCTCTCGTCTTGGAGGCAAACTGCAGGGTAACTGGCTCTGTTTGCGCTGTGCATGTTTCCTTTAATGCTTCGCTCTTTCCAGCTTGCAGGCAGTTTGAAGGAGATGGATCCCTTCCTCTCCTGGGATCAGATTTATCCCTGGGGCGCATCTCTGTAATCGCAGACAGTGCACTTATTTCTCTGTGCAGGATGCTGCCGTGAAGGGTCTTTGGTCAGACAGCTGTGAATGATGACCAGCATTCAGAATCCCAGGGACTTTCCTTAAAAGCATTTCTGGGCTAGTGGGAACCTAGAGCCTATCATCCTGATGGGGCTTTGCTACTGTATCCCAGCCAGGAGGAGCTGAGGGAGCTGGCAGGCAGGCAGTGGTGCTTAAGGCAGTTGAGGCTGGCTGACCATTTGTCAATGGTAGATTAAATCCAGTGTGCAAGATGAACGTGAAAATAAAACACAGCTTCCAAAGGCATAAGGAAAATTCTCCTGTGGCATATGAAAGGTTTTTAAATGTCAGCATGCTGCAAGTGATGTTTTACTAAGTAACACAGTGGGAGGGTCTTACTGTGATGGGAGAAAACTGCAGGAGCAGTAAAGAGGAGGTAAAGTGGTATGTTGGGAGAAGTTAGGATCCAGGTGCTTGTATTAGGAGGCCTCCTTTTGGGAGACTTGGCGTCAAGTAGGTCGTTTCTCCAGCGCACTGTTCATGCTGCTGGTATAGAGCTAAATTTGGAGTGGATCTATATGACCAGCTGGGTTGGGTGGGGGTCGTGCAGTGGAGGTGCAGCAGCAGGCGTGGTGTAGGGGCTCAGCGCATTGGACAGCACCGTGTTCCTGTGGATTGTTAGTCCGATGAATAGGCATAAATTGGGGTTGGGAGCGGGGTATTGCTTTCCACACGCAAAGCCGGGGTCGGCAGCCGCGGTAGCCGGCGCAGCGGCGGCACGCCGAGCCGGGGAAGGGAACGGAAAGCCGAGCTGTGGCCACAGCAGCCGGAGCCGTTGTCAGTGACGCGCCGCGCACGGACCGCGGCGCGAGGTTCCAAAAATTGCGCCACGCGCGAGGCGGGCGCCAGCGTGTTGTTCAAGGCGTTAGCAGTGCTGCCCTCACCACGCGTTCATCGAGCAGCCACGCAACCCCCAGATAAGGACGGTTGGAGGCGCTCGGCGGCGTGGCGGCGCTAGGGGAGAGCTCACCGCGTCATAGGTTCGGGCGAAGGATCGGTACGCCGCCGGGCCCCATTCCCTCGCCAGCCGGCTCGGAGCCGCACTCTACTGGGGCGCGACACTGAAAGCCGCTTTAGTGGCTTGTCTCCGGCTCCGGTTTAAGCCCTTTTTGACGGCTGTAGCGGTGCTACCCAGAGTGCTCTGCGCCAGTCTGGAGCTTATTTGCATAGGGGGCTGGCCATCCGCGCCGGGCGGCAGCTGCTATGGAGCGCGCCCCCTGCCGGCCATCCGCGGCGCTGCCCGCCGTCTTCTCTCCAGCGCCCGCCGAGGTGCACAGACGTACTTACAGCCAGGTATTAGTGTGAACGCTTGTTCACGGAGCAGGACTGCGCTGTGACAGCCCTAGTGACACCGCCTGGCTGTCGGTAACACTTTCTGGGGTTACTGGCATCAGCATTTTTCACTGAAAACTGAAGGCGAGCTGTCTCGTCCCAGAACCATTGTGATCTATAGGGGCTTACCAAGAATGTGGTGTGTAAGTTACCAACTATATTCAGTATACGATAGGGTGTTCTTATATTTTAATGTTATTGAATGAAGTTAATCAGAGCAGGGTTTCTGATCCACAACCTGATCTGCACCTTCTCTCAATCAAGGTGCCTTTCCCTGGGTTTCAGTTACGCTATAAAAGTGCTGGGTTTAATCTTTGCAAGGAAAAAAATGCAGCTGCTACTGCACACCTTTTTGTAATTATAAGTGTTGATAATTACAATTAATTAGAGGTGCTTGTTACAGCAAATATTGAAGTTGTTATGCGTATGGTATGTCTATGTTGCACATACATATGCATGAGTTTAGTACTGAGCAGCAATTACAGCTGTTGGCTTTATCAAGTTCTTGGCAGTGAGTTTTGGTTTTTAAATATCCCAGGGAACAATAATCTGGGGGGCTTTTCTGCTGGTAAACCACCCAGCTTGCCTGTCAGAAGCCATGCAAGGAAGAGTTGTGTGGATCTGTGCAACCTTGAGCAGTGCCAACAGCAGGGGTGGGATGGGACAGGACTCTTCTCCCTGGAGGGCATGTGCAGCTCATAGGTGTTGGCTCAGGCTTGGAGGGAAAGAGTTGTATGCTAAAACCTCATCTCTTCTGTGCTTGCAGGTGGTTCTCCTGGGAATTGACATCCTTTCTGCCCTTGTGTCCCGCCTGCAAGATCGCTTCAAAGCCCAGATTGGCACAGGTAAGAGGTCTGCATGTGAGTTGGGGGATATTTCAGAAAATCATAGACTCAACAAGGTTGGAAAAGACCTCAAAGATCATGAAGTCCAACCTGTCACCCAAGACCTCATTGGAATCTGTCCTGGCTGCTACACACAAAGCCATTTTTCTTCCCAGGAGAGCATTTGGCTCTACTTGAATGGTGGGAGGTCTGGTCCATCCGTCAGGTGTGAGGCGAGCAGAGGGGCTGTGCCACATGACAGTTTTCTGAGGGGTTTGGATATTCCTGTTTTCATTCCTCAGTGCTGCCAAGTTTACTTGATAGACTGGGAGACTCTAAGGACTCGGTGAGGGAGCAAGATCAGACCTTGCTGCTGAAAATCATGGAACAAGCTGCTAACCCTCAGGTATGCTTGACAACTCTTTGCAGCATGAGTGACTGGCTGCTTGAAAAGGAGAACTGTTTTTCTGTCAGAGGGTTTTCTCCTGTGGCTCTGTCTGAAATGGCTTCATCTCCCTACACCTTGTTATGAGATATTTACTTCACTTGGGAATGCTGTTGCCTGTCAGGGTACACATGGGAGTGAGTGTCAGTGGATTTCACAAATGTGGGTTGGGATGAGTAGGTGTCAAAGTAGTTGTTCTGGGTCTTTGGAAGGTACTTTTTTCCTGCAAATGGAAGTATTGCTTTAGCTAGTAGGGGATTACTGTGAAGTCAGCCCAGAACAAAGAGTTAGACCTTAAAGTGTCCTTCCATTTCTTGTCCTGTTCTGCTTGGATGGATAGAAAGCTTGCATTTAAGCTCCAGAGATACTACAGTGTATGTCTGCTGGAAGAAGGAGTCTGTCTCTTCCCCTGCCTCCTTTTTTTCCTGTTTCATCTTCTTTACTGTCTTCCACAGTACGTGTGGGACAGGATGCTGGGAGGATTCAAACACAAGAATTTCCGAACAAGAGAAGGGATTTGCCTCTGCCTTATTGCAACACTCAACGTGTAAGTGAGAGCCTCCTGCAAACCTGCATTATGCAGAAGTCTGCTTTGTACCTCACAGTGGTCTCCTTTTGTTCTCTGTTCCCAGATCTGGAGCTCAGAGTTTAACACTGAGTAAGATAGTGCCACATATATGTAACTTACTTGGAGATCCAAACAGCCAGGTAAGCTTCTGGTGTGAGTAACTTGTAAAGGTGGTGCTGATTGCCTTGTTTGTAAGCGTGAGGCTCTGCATTCTGGGTGGTGGCTTAGTTAATTGTGCTGCTGGTGGTGTACTCTGAACAATGCTGTTCATGAAAAGCCTTTCACTGGTTTGGAAGAGGTAGTATTTGATGTATGCCTAAACCAGCATATCAGTTACTCTGAGTTCAGAACAACCTGAATCTGCAGATGAGATGAGCAGAGCAGAATACCTTTGTTGGAAGGGAACTTACATGCCTTAGCAGCCCAAATGCAGGGGAGGGTTGCAGGTGTCCTTGTGCTTGATGCAGCACTCTTCATTTTCAGAGGAGCAGCAGTCTGGGCAGGGAAGGCTGTGGGGGCTAGTGAGGCAGCCTGATGACACACACTGCTAGACGTTGTACAGGGAGATTCTGAATAAGGGGTGGAAGCTGTACAGGATCCTTAAGTTAAAATACATGTTGACCAAGAAACTCTGTCACTTCTGTGTGCTTTTGTCCTGTTCTGGATGGGATCTAATCTGTAATCAGATGCAAGTGTGTGAGGCTAGTGAGAAGAGGAGGAATGGGCAAGCAGGGTTCAAACTGATGCCATAAAATACGAGTTTTAGCAGTTTTCCTATATCCCTGTTGCCCTCCTAGCATGGGTGGTGCATACACATAATCCAGGTCTGGAGCATTTAGCTGGAAGGGTGTGTGGGGTGGCTGGCTGGGGAGTGGGCTTATGCTGGCTCTGGAGTTGGCCGTATTCCTGTGGTGGTGAGGGCTTCCCCTTGCTGAGGAGGAGGACTGGGTGTGAAACAGCTTTCCCCTGTTGTTTGTGCCAACACAGGAGGATAAACCTCTCACCCTAAGAAGTTTTGAAGGAAGTTCAGTGTTCAGGGTCAATTGTAGTTCTGACACTAAGATTAGGACTTTGACTGGTTGCAGACAGAAATTTTGGTCCTTGCATTGGTGAGCTATTGAATGAATTGGAAAGTTGGTGAGGTGACAGAAGTGGTTTTTTCCCTCTGCAGTGCCTCTTCCCTGTGCCTGGTATACCTTGTTATCCCCACTGCAATGGGAAATGTGACTGATCTCTTGACCTTTACCCTGGATCTGGAGCATCTCATCCCGCTAAAGCCCATGCCCGAAGTGATCATGCATAAACAGCAGCCCAAGTGGTTCCTGAATGAGCAGGCCTGTCCTGGAGCAGGGGCTAGGCTTGGGGTGCCCCGGGGCTGCTTCTGTGCTGCTAGGGTGCTCTGAGGGCTGGGAGATCTGATGCTGGGTCAATGCTGCCCTCTCTTGGTGAGAGATGGCGAAACGCAGATCCCGGTCAGCTGCAGTGTTAGCCCTTTTGTTCTTGGACGTGGAAGCTGTGTTGTTACTGCCTGTCTGGGAATGAATGTTTTCTAGGATACCTTGCTTTCAGCAAATGCAGTTTATGAGTATCTGGTATGGAAACTATTTGAACTAGCAACTATTTTCTCAAGAATAGGATTAAGCATTAAAGCTTTGTTGTTGCGGCAGGTTTAAGGCAGGTATTGTTAGTAGGAGCTCCCTGCCTTGCCTGGGATGGGGTTTTTCCAGTCCTGCAACCATAACTCGGATTAACTTGACACACAAAGGCCATCTTTCCAGACTACAATGCAAGGACCTCCTTGATTGGCTGTGCTGCATGCTGCAGCTGGAAGTGATGTGGTAACAGTGGCAGTTTATCTGCTGTGCACCTGCAGCTGGTACCTGGGTCCCCTGGCAGGTGGATTCATTACAGGCAGAGATGCTGGCACTGTGACCTGCCCCACTTGGCTGTCCAAGCCAGAGAGTAAGGCTGAGTCAGAGCTTGTGTATCCAGAAACTGAGGACACCAGAGTCCCTTCCTGAGCTGTACTTGAAAGTCCTGCCTGGGAGTGCACAAGGCTGATGGTAGAGAGAAGCTGGAGGTTAGTGCTCAGTAAGGGCTGGCATGAGTGAAGACAGCAGTTTGGGAACTGACAGTGACCTGCTGAAAAGGGAGGCTGCTGGGCATGGGAGCAGAGCAAGATGAGTGTGAGTCAGGTGTTCGGGGATATTTTTTGGGCTAGGAAGCAGAGCACATATGTCTGCTCTCTGACCTACATGAGATTTTAGCTTGTGCCCACAAAATATCTTGTATTTATCTAGTCCTGATGCAGGCAAGTGCTTGGGGAGTTGCCAGACCATCTTCTGAGAAGCAGAAGTGCACAGTTCTGTAGGTATTTCTTTAAGCAGAGCGCATAGTTTGCCTTCTCTGCCTGCTGTGTCAGATGGAGGAAGGTTTAGTACAGATAGGTGACACTTTAATCAGATTTGTGGCTCTTCTGTTGAGTGGGGGAAAGGATGTGTTCAGCTATTTCTTGCAGATCATTGTGGAAGACATGCAAAATTCATGATGACTTGGGTGACTGTTTACTTCTCCCTCCATATTTTATCAACACACGAACAAGTTTGTAATTAAATGTCAGTTTGTTACTATAATGTACTGGCAATATCCAGGTCTGTTCAATGTCTCTCTCCATGCTTTTTTGCCTCTGTGAATGTAGCTATTGCACGCAGTGGGTGGAGTTTGGTAAATGCAGCTGAGCTCCTGATGTAGGAACCTTTCAACTAATGTCTTGACGACCTTTCCAATTAAGTTAGACCTGCTGATGCTGCTAATATCTGAAATGCAGGGCTGGGTGCTCCTTCGTGAGCTGTGTGGTAAATGTCTATAGTGACAACTCTTGTTGCTGAGAAATATGCAAATTGCTTTCTCTGATGTAGAGCAGAGTTTAATTTATTACAAACAAACATGATTGATTTCCACCCCCCCCATCTCTCCTGTTCAGGTTCGAGATGCAGCAATAAACAGCCTTGTTGAAATTTACAGACACGTTGGTGAACGTGTAAGGGCTGACCTCAGTAAAAAAGGACTACCCCAATCTCGGTGAGTTGAGACTATCCTTATGTCTTCACTGGTTTTGGACCTGCAAGACTGAACCTTTTCCTGGGACTGGTGGTTATTGGGGTGGGGTTTTTTGTTTGTTTTGTTATTTGGTGGGGTTTTTTTCCCCCTTTTCTTTTTTTTAATGTGGTTTTTGTTTGCTTGGTTGTAGGATTTTGTTTGTTTGTTTTCATTTGCTTTGGTATTTTTGTTCATCCTATGAACACTGAACTCAGTTTTCACTTGATGTGGATCCTGTACCTTTGCCCAAGTATGCCACAACATCTTTGGAAAACGAAGACAATCATTGCAGACGCTTCGTTAACTGATTTAAGATTTAATGTGGTTGCTTTTCCTGTGTTCTCTGTGTGTGTAAAGAGGACACCTCAGATTAGCCTGTGCTTATGCAACTTAGAAGGCTGTCATAAAGAAAAGCCCTTATGGTCAGTATCATCATTTCCAAGGTTTTATTAAAAAACCCCACAAACCACCCACACCCAAACCAAAATGCTCTTCCTGTGCTTCAAGTGTGGTTAGGAAACTACCCTGCATCTTGCTGTGACCCCCATTGTGTTGCAGAGTGGAGCGTGGCTGGACCTGAGGATGGAATAGATGGCAGCCTGTCAAAGCACAGAGGGAGGAGGGAAGAGGTTGTTTCAGAAGTGGGGTGTATGCCTGTGGGGGCAGGACCATCGCCTCTTGTTCTGCAGTGAAAACATCAGCTGTCACTGTGGCTTAAAGTAATAAACTCTCTGGGAAGGAATAATTAGATCTGATAAGAATCTTCTGCTCCACCAGGCCTTTGACATAAATGGGAAAGAAGTGCCAGGGTCAAAGACAAATGTTGTGTGCAGTTTGTTTTTTCAGGGCTGTTTTTTGTGGCATTTCTGCAAACAGTTAAAATAGGCCAAGTGATAATGAACTGGAAATGCACCTCCCTCTTCAGTAATGTAGGGCTTTGAATCCTATCTCTTATTTCCCAGTTTTGCTTACTGGCTGTTTCATGTTGTGATGGTTTTATTGATTTTAAAATAACTTCTCTCCATGTCAACATTTTGGGCAGTGCTCTCGATGACCACGAGTCAGACAAAAGTTGTCCAACACAACTTGTCCTCTAACATCTTAAATTGGAAGATCCCTGCAAAAGAATGGAGTCCAGCTGCTCACTGTGTATTTCTTTAACTTTCAAACAGGTTGAATGTAATCTTTACAAAGTTTGATGAGGTCCAAAAGTCTGGAAACATGATCCAGAATTCAGGTGGTGAGTAGAAGTACTTGTACTCTTTTTGGTGGTTTTAGCAGTTATCACTCAGTGAGGCATTGGAATGGACACAGAGCAAGCGTTGGGTGGTTGTTCAGAGATCCACACGTAACTTTTGCAGCAGGGTTGATTGATCTTTAGCTAATCTGCTCTGGTTTTCTAGAAGGGTCAGGTGGCCAAGGTGCCCAGGTGGCCAAGAAGGCCAATGGCATCCCGGCCTGCATCAAGCATAGCGTGGCCAGCAGGAGCAGGGAAGTCATTGTGCCCCTGTACTCAGCACTGGTTAGGCCACACCTTGAGTCCTGTGTCCAGTTCTGGGACCCTCAATTTAAGAAGGGCATTGAGACTCTTGAACACGTCCAGAGAAGAGTAGCGAGGCTGGTGAGAGGCACAAGCCCTATGAGGAGAGGCTGAGGGAGATGGAATTGTTCAGCCTGGGGAAGAAGAGGCTCATGGGAGACCTTATTGCTGTCTAAAACTGAAGGGAGGTTGTAGCCAGGAGGAGGTTGGTCTCTTCTCCCATGCAGCCAGCACCAGAACAGGAGGGCACAGTGTCAAACTGTGCCAGGGGAAGTTTAGGCTCGAGGTGAGGAGAAAGTTCTTCACTGAGAGAGTTGTTAGCTATTGGAATGTGCTGCCCAGGGAGGTGGTGGAGTCACCATCCCTGGAGGAGTTCAAGAGGAGATTGGACATGGCACTTGGTGCCATGGTCTAGTAGTCATGAGGTCTGTGGTGACAGGTTGGACTTGATGATCTTTGAGGTCTTTTCCAACCTTGTTGATTCTATGATAATGAAGTTCAAGTTGTGAGAACAGAAGGTGGTGTTAGAGCTGTCCTTTTCTTTTCCTCTTGAGTTTCATTAGTGTCACTAGGGAAACAGTCTATCAGTTCTCAAGTCCGTGTGCATCTGTTTAAATGGTTCACGAGGTAAGTTAAATAGAAATTTGAGAAGTGTTTTCAATTAAATGCCCTAAATAGCACATGAAATGTACACAATCATGTAGCAGTGTTCCTTTTAAAGCTTACATTGTTCAGGGATTGTGGGTTTTCATTTCCTAAGTTTATGTGTATAGGTGTATGAGGCTCATGGTGGCAAGAAAGCGTTGTTGATAAACAGATGTGCTTGTACTTCTGTCAAAGGTGAGGAAGTACATATTTAATCCTTTGGCAAGCATCTTATGGTTTGCAGTCTCCAAGTGTTCGTTCTGCAATCCTAACTCAATCTGAAACACGGTTACTGCTGATCTAGCTTCTCTGCTTTCCACTTGGCCTAGGCCAAGGTAAAGTTTCTGCTTTGCAAGCAGTGGAGCAGAATGCACTCGGGAAAAAGAAAAGTAGTAGATTCTGTGTATGTCGTTGTACTACGTAGGTGGCTGTTGTCTGGAATTCAAGGAGGCAAACTTGTGCTCTGTGGTGAGGGGTATTGCTATTTTTAAACAAATGCTGTGGTGGGATGATGACTGTGGTTGGGATTTCTGTTGGATTTGTTTTCTAGGAGGAAGGGGAAGGCTTTTGGGGCTTTATGTGCTCCTAGCCAAATTTAAACTAAGTTTACAGAGGATTTTTCTACTCTAAATGAAGCTGATCAGAGTAGAAAATCAGGTATGTGACAAATAGATTAGAAGAATGTTTAGTATTAAATAGGTGAGATCCATGCAAGACCAAGCTTCAGTGAGAGCAAGAAACTGAAGTTAATTTCTTTGCAATGTAAGTTTTAGTTGTGCAGTCATTTTAACATCTACGCATCCCAGGGCAGTAGCAGAGACATCACTTGCTAATCCTTGGCTTTGGAGAGATTGTTCCAGGCTCTAGACTGAACATCCTGACTCATGCTGGGATATGATTTAAGGCTGCTGGCACTGCAGATGATGTCAAAAGAAGCAAGATGGGACAATGGAGATGACTTCTTCTGGGAAGACAATTTTTAGTGCCATCTCTTCCCAAGAAAGCAAGCAATTTGTTTTACAATTACCAATGAAAGATTCCATAAGAACTGGGTTTTGGGGGGGGGGGGGGGGAAGGTTTGCTTTGATTTTTAGTAAGTGCAATGATATGTATTAAATTTGATAGATTAAGGCTTCATTGAGAATTATTTTTTCTTTTAATACTCCTTCTGTCGCTGTTTTGGCAAATTTACTCAGCACTGGTTAGGCCACACCTCGAGTACTACATCCAGTTCTGGGCCACTCAGTTTAGGAAAGATGTTGAGGTGCTGGAATGTGTCCAGAGAAGGGCAACACAGCTGGGGAGGGGTTTGGAGCACAAGCCCTATGAGGAAAGACTGAGGGAGCTGGGGTTACTTAGCCTGGAGAAGAGGAGGCTCAGAGGAGACCTTATTGCTGCCTACAACTACCTGAAAGGAGGTTGTAGCCAGGTGGGGGTTGGTCTGTTCTCCCAGGCAAGCAGCACCAGAACAAGAGGACAGAGTCTCAAGCTGCGCCAGGGGATGTTTAGGCTGGATGTTAGGAAGAAGTTCTTCACAGAAAGAGTGATTGGCCATTGGAATGGGCTGCCTGGGGAGGTGGTGGAGTCACCATCACTGGAGGTGTTTAGGAAGAGACTGGATGGGGTGCTTGGTGCCATGGTTTAGTTGATTAGATGGTGTTGGATGATAGGTTGGACTCGATGATCTCAAAGATCTTTTCCAACCTGGTTAATTCTATTCTGTTCTATTTAAAGATGTTAAGTTTCTTGCATAGACTGTGCCTGAGCTGTTACATGCCCCATCTTGTGTCCTTGACTCCATTGACAGGATTTTTGTGCTTCCAGACACAAGCACTCCTGTCTGCCTCGCTCTGCTTAACCTGATCTGCTGATGGCTCACTGTCCTTGATTGCACTGTGGCTGGATGCAATCCCTAAATGTGTTTAGCATTTCTGCTCCATTGAATCTCCTGTGTGGGCACTGAGACAAAAAAGTAGCCTGGGAAAAAAGATGTTGGGGAGACTGGAGGAGTGTTAAGGTGTCAAAGAGGATAAGGCATGGAAAGGATAGGATCTTGCCTGGCTTTGCTAGAACATTTTCATCTTCCCTAACAATAAATATCTGTGGTTTCATGGGTTAATGAATTAAAAAGTAGTTCTCATTTGTGAGGCTAATAATGAGAATATTAATATCTTTTTGTGTGAATTTGAGAAGAGTCTTCAGTTTCCCATAGTGGCTTGTTGTACGGTGCCTGGAGGGCAGGGAAGCAACAAGTACAGCATACCTGCTCACCATATCTAATGTATCAACATCTCTGTGCATCTTTCCATTTATCTTTTCAAGGAGGTGTTAGCCAGTGGAGGTGGCTTACCTTCACCCATGGTCACACATTTATCATGGCCTAAAGACAAGGTGTGTTTGTCAGGTTCCTTGTGTCCCTGACGCCTCCTGTAGCTTTTGAACAAATGTGACACTTGCAGTAGCTGTCAGATTCACCAGGGAAGATGGTGATGAATATTGCACAGCCAGATGATTTGCCTTTCTCAGGAAATAGATGCCTCAGTCTTGTGTAATCCTTTTGAGTGTGGCACGGCATAGTATTGATTATCCAATGTCTAGCTCTTATTAATACCACTTCTTTTAGATTTTAACTCAACTGGGTGAACACACCACTAATGCTTTAACTTTCGTGTTCTATGGCCTGGATCAGATGACTTCAGACAATATAGTGCAAGTGTACCTTGTCTTAAAAGCTGGTGTTAGTCCCTCTCTGTAGCTGGCCTGTACTGTTTCTAGCTCTACACACGCTACAGGACTGTCCCAGAGGTTCTGGGAGACAGACTGACAAATGCTTATCCAACCTGTGGTCTGTAAGCCCTTGTCAGCATAAAATGGTGCTGTGCAACGAGCAGAATCAGCTCCTTTGTGCTGGTTTTTCTGCCTTGAGCAGTTACTTGTGTCAGCTGTGAACTGGTGATGGAAGAGACCTAGCTGAAAAGTAACAGGGGAGAGGGCTGTCTGTTGTTCAGGGTTAATGCATGCCCTGCATGGAAAGGTTATCTGAAGCTATATCATGACTTCCCAGCTTACTAGAAAAGATTAATTCTAACTTTTTTTCCCCCTGTAGTCTTAAGAATGAATATGGTGAATCTGTACTTTTCTGATGGGTAGCTCAAGTAGGTAACCCAAGAGCAAGCTGTTGGCTAAAGGCACTCATAACTCTACACTGGCCTGGGAGCACTGCAGTTGTGCTTGCTGCAAGACTTGAAAGTGGCTGTCAAATCTGACTTACTGCAGAATGTAGTGGTACTGGGCAGGTGGGAAGGCAACTGTGACTTCTGAAATGGTGACATACAGCAAAACAACTGGTCAGAGATGAAAACTGATCTCTTGGCTCCAAAACTTTTTGTTGGGGTAGCAGTTTCCTCTACCAGCTCACTGAGGATTCAAGAAGAGAAAGCAATTGCAGCAGCATTATTTGAGTATCAGGAGTAATTTGGAGATTAGCAAGTCTGCTATAAATTGTTACAGATTTCTTAACTGGTGGTTCCCCAGGGAGAAACACAAATCTATTAGAAAAGGTGCTTGGGGAAGGACTTTCCATTGTTCAGGTTTAATGCATGCCTCTGAAATGCAAAGGTTAACTGAAGCTATATCACACTTTCCCAGGTATAGAACATTTTCTGTTCTCATGAATAAATCTAATGAATCAGCTCTAATCAGATTGCAAATATTAATGTGTCTTACTTATCTTTCTATACTGTGCTCCATTAGTGCTGCTTCAAGTTTGATCTTGTTTGATGTTTCTTTTTTGGTGTGCTAGGCTTTGTCTTTATCATTTAGTAATACAAGAAGCAAATGTATAGTGGTGTGGGGGAGGTTTGCATAGTAATCTGAGGTGTTTCATTAAGTCAGAGGGAGGTTTTGGCATGCTGAAGTATGCTGCTTGTTGCTAGGTTACCAGCAGCCCTTATAGCTAGAATATGAAGTTAAAATCCACATTGGATTTCTCTGTGATTCTCAGTGTATCTGTTTTGTTTTTTTGGCATATAATTAGTCAGCCTCTTGAAGCAAAAATTATAGTTTTCCCCTATTTGGGCTTTCAGCAAACTAATTATTTTGTGTAACTGCTTTTGCTAATTATGCAGATGTCTTATTCCCTGGGGACAAATACATTTTCAGCATGAAAGAGTCAGTAATTGCCAGCTAGTCAGCTGCTGTCTTCATCTGGCATTATGTGATGATCTTTAGCTGGATGTGATACACAGAGAGGCTACTGGGCATAAAAAGACTTCAGAAATTCATGCTGCATGGGTTTCCTTGGCATTGTCTGGAAGGACCTGAACTTAAAGTGTACAGTCTTCCTTGGATTTGAACTGACTTTGCATTACACCTGGACTCCAAAGGCCTTTATAGCCAAGTTTCAGGACAGGTTAAGAAAGGATAAGTGATGTACTGAGAGATAGAGGCTAATAGGAAATGATAACTCGCACCAAAGCTATTAGTAACCAAAACATTTTGGTGTGTTTTTCAGGCTCCTGATCATTGTGCTATAATATGACATTCTTTGATTTAAAGTTTGTTCTTGTTTTGTTTTTTTCTAACATAAGTCACACATTTTTGGGGGGAGATGCTTCTGTACTGATGTGTGCAGGAGTAACTGTGGTAGTGTGCCAGTATGCTACCTGTGGGTGGAGAGAGTTAGCTTTCTTGTCTGCTGAATTTTGACTTTTCTTAGGAGAGCAAATTTAGGGACAGTGGAGGTGATCTTGGGTTGCAGGGCAATCAAAGCAGGAGGTCTCAAAGCCATAAGTCTGGAGCTGAGATCTCTTCCCCATGGATGTTTGCACAGGATAAGGTGAGAAAAGGATGCAGTTTCAGTAGTTGCCTGTCTCAATTACTGTTTGTTCTAAGAGTAAGCAGGTTAATTAAAACAATGCTAAAATAACATGTGATAATTCCAGTTACTGAAAGCCTGTGCAGAAAGTGTTGCTGTGTTTGCTCTTGAGTAGAAACACTTCTGTATCTGAACTACTGCTTAAGGTAAATACGATATTTGCTGAATTAATTCTGTATATAGACAACTTGGAGACAATGAGATGGAACCTAGACCTATTCTAGAACTCTGTGTTTTGCTGGTAATAAATCTGAGAGACTGAATTATGTTTTGATACTTTATGGAGGAAAAAATCACCTGTATTTGCCAAGACTTGCCATGCATCTGTAGATGGAATATTGTTTGCTTGTCAACACACATCCAAGCAGCAGAATTGCAGACTGGAAGGAGTATCTATCTGTGAGAGAACACAGGTTTTGAACCAACAAATGCTTCACTATGCTTTGCTTTATTCATACATTGTGAATTTAATTTCCACAATGTCTTTTTCTCCAGTTTTCAAGTTGGAATGGAAAATGAAATAGAAAAATTGTTTCATGGAGCATTCTTCTGGCATAAAAGCAAGGAAATGCCCCTTCACCTGCATTGGGTCTGGGGAAGCATCCGTGTCTGAGTGATGTTTGAATGACTGCTATTAACTGATAGTACATTCTTGTAGAAGGTGGACAAGGTGAGCTCTGCTCCCTTTCTGTTACACAACTTTGTAGGTAAGCACATTAGTGCCTCCTGGAATTTCAGGTCCCAAATTTAGAAGGAAGGGATGTGAGCAAGCAGGCATAGGGAGGACACTTGGCTTTCAGCTGAGTGCTGAGGAGGCTTTTATTTTGGAGGAGAGGTGGAAATCTCTGCTAGGTCACAGAGAGTAGTCGTTTAGGAGGGTGGGGAGTTTGCTGGTGGGTAAGTTGCTGAGAGACATGTAGGGCTGCTCCTGGAGTACAGTGCTCCTCCCCAGTATCTCACAGGCACTGCAGATAATGACTACAGGGAAAGGTAGGTGCTAATAAATGTGCCATAAGGATGGGTGGGTTTATTTTGTTAATGTCTGAATGTTTGCCTGTTATATTTCTTTTTAATGGTGTGAAGAGACTGAAGGAATGTTGCAGTAAAAGTGGAATGTTAATAAATAGCCTGTAAGCATCTGTAGGCTAGTGGCATCAAGCTTAATTTAAGCTTCTATAGAATATGAGAAATTATTTGTTTGACAGGGTGAAGGAAGAGAATGTGTATGTAAGGTAACAGAATAGGTTGTGACAGGTGAAGAGCAGGTGTTTTCAGATACCTTTCCTTGTCTGTGATGTTTTGGAGTGGTGATTGGGGCTTTAATTTCTGAACTGTTTCCTTTTGCAGCATCAGTTGGTAAGGTTTAAATTGGTTATAACGAGTTTCCAATTAATGTTGCATCACGGTTCCAAGAACGTGCCAAATGGAGACATTGCAGGGCTTTCTGCATTGCTGGGGTTTAACTGCGTTTCTGTAACAGAACAGATCTGTGGAAGTCAGAGAGGCTGGGGGAGAAGTAATTTACAAGATTGAAGCATGCATTGCATTTGTTATTGGTGCATCAGAAGGCTGCCTTTCGTCTTAGCGTTCAGAGGGAATTATTTCTGTAAGCCATCTTTGCAAAAGCTGCCTCTCTTTTTCTTCTTCCCTGTTTTCTCTCTTTTCAGTCTGTTTGTCCTGTTGAAATCCTTATTACACTGTGGATGGAGTAGACTAAATTTAGGAAGTCTGAGATTGTCATTAACTGAGTGTTATAGACTGTGGGTTTGTATTGATGTTTCCTGTCTTAAGCTGCAAGTTAATTGGCAGCTCCCTTCATCATGGGTTGGAAGGTGGAAATCACCTGGGCAAACTGAAAGCTGTGGAATTGATACTACATGTTACAGTATGCTATTTTTATGGGCAGTTCTTCATTTTAAGGGCTTGGGTCCTTTTGGAATGCTCTGGCTTCACAATACTCTTCCAAGGCAAATATTCCATGTGTTTTCAGAGGAGATGGGATACACGTGTGTGATGTTACATGTGAATAAACAGTATAAGCCTCCCAACTCCAGGAACAAAACACCGAAAACTGCTTAGGCTGGTTTTCCTTCTCACTGTGCACTGCATCATGTATCATTGGACAGTATCACTGTTTACAGCTGAGACCTTTTCACTCTGGCTCCTCCTGCCCAGGTCAGAAGAGGCTTTGCGAATAATCTCTTGTTTTTCCAAAGTTGGAATTGTGTTAAATAATTAATGTACTTAACTGCTTACTAAAGAAAACAAGCACATGTTTGTTGCTGTTAATGAAGCATGATGATTTCATCATGCTGGGAACTTCTCAGCTTAGAAAGATCAGCAAGTGGAATGAAGAGCCTGGGGCCACAGTCCAGCTGGTCTTATCTGGAAATGTCTGATCTCCAGGTCACTATCAGTTGACAACTGTGGTAGTAGCAAATATCAGAAGAAAAGTAAGCTGCTAGTGCTACTGTGTCTTCTGGACTGAATCCAAAGTACTTTGACCTTGACTCCAGGATTCCTTCACAAAGAAGGGAGTAGACCAGAGTTACTTTGTGTGTGTGTTGTTGTTTCCCAAATCTCTCGAGACTTTTATATAAAAGTTTTGGTGTAACCAAGCAGAACCTCTCTACTGCTGCATTCCATAGCATTTCCAACAGAAGTGCACAACGTGTAAGCTAGAGGAGGAGGCAGGTGACATGATGCTGTTCAGGGTGGAGCTCAGGAGCAAAACATTAACGTGCACAGTTCTGTTAACACTGATGGAGTTATATGCATGAATATTCTGCACTTCTGCAGAAGAGTTTCTTTATGCAGGGTCTTGCAGTTCTCTTCCTGCCCTTTGATAAAAGTGCCATTTACATGTGAGTGACCTCGAAAGTTGTCTTTGAGAACATGTGCAACTTGGAACGTGTTGCAAAGACGTTGGTTCAGTCCAGAAAAGATGCTACACCATTCCTGTGGGGAAACCACAGTGCCATCTGGTAAAACTGCATTTTAGTAATGCTTAGTAGTGTTGCTGTTGTCTCTGCTGTGGTCTTTTCCTCCAATTTCTGTCATGCCTTTTAGTGTTATGTTGGTTTAAGCTGTAAACAAAGCCAAAAATATGCAGTGGTCACTGTCTTTAAAAATCTTTGGACCAGTATCCTGGTAGCTTGTGCTGCTTTGCCCAGCTGGGTCTCCTTCGTAGATCTTTTGTCAGAAAGAGTTTAGGGATCAAGGTTAACTCCAGTGACATTTTCATGTAGAAGGACTAACTCCAAATCTCACGTTTCTGATAAGTTAGCTTTGTCATTTATTGTGCACAACATCTTCCAGGGGCAAATTTATCAATAGGATGATTCACAGATGTGTCTGCATGTGATTATTGTGAATGTAGCAGAAATTTTTAAGTCAAACTTTTAATTCTCAACAATTTTTTTGAGAGATGGGAGTACAAACTACTCAAATATCCTTAAAGGCAGACCGGCACACAAAGGGCAACCTGGTGTGAATGAAAAGCATCCCATAGTTGTATATTCTGGAGATTCACAAAGATTGTTTGGGTTGTGTTCATCTATTTCATATGGTGGCTTCAACACTTGATGGGGAAGCACAGTGCAGTACTTCAGTGAGCACAACTGAATGTGTCCCATTACTATGGAAAGAATGACAAGTGTTCTTGATGTAGGAAACTTGGTCTGAGGCTCACAAATGGTTCAGTCTCTACACAAAATAGTGAAAGAGTGTGGTTCTTCCTTCCCCCTTTTTGTAAGTTAGTTGGGTGCTGGCTTCTTGAGACTAGTCTCCTGATGCTTTTTATAACTGAATGCTCTGGGCTGTTTTTATATAGAATCACTGTCCCAGTTAAAATTAAATTGCTGTCTTTAATCGTCAGCTGCAGTGGTGGCCAAAGACTGCATGTAGGAGAGAGAAAATTTCTGTGGTGGAACACTTTGAATTCTTGTGCAGCTGCTCTCATTGATTTGAGATTTGTTTTCAGGTTGAGCATGTTTCAAATGAACTGAGTTTAGCTGCTGTAATTAGTAGCCTCTGAGGACAGCAGTCACTCTAAGGCAATTGGTGAACTCCAGGAAAGGCTTTTAGGGGCAGTAAAAGTACGTGAGATGTCTTTTGCTGTTGGTGAAGAGTATCCCTACCTTGGCAGAACAGCTTATGTATAGTATAACCACATTAGCTGCAGCTTCCATAACCATAAGATTTTATTCATGTGTCTTGACTGAAGAGCACTTGGTTAAATCTAAGAGCAAATGCTTGCATTCTTGAAAGTCTTCTCCTATCTAGGCACTTTTCACATTCAGATCATTGACCTCAAGCTGGATGAGATTAGACTGCTAAATCAATTTCTGAGAAAGACATACTAATACAGATGGTGTGTCCAGTTTTAACATAGAGAAGTGGAACAATAACTGCAGTCACAGCCGTGCGAGTTGGGGGTGTGAAAAGGGGACAAGTGCTGATTTGTTACTCCAGTGGGAAGTACAGTTAATGCACTGTCCCTACTTGGCTCTGGTCTGGTATTACATTGCCTTCCTCCTTCATTATGTTTGGCTGAAGTATTTTGTTTGTAGCTCAGATATAGTGATGTGAATAGGACAAAAACAAGCTATAATAAGTAAAAGTGTCCTATTTCTGTAGTATTAAGACAGCAAATACTGTATAATGACTGGGTTTCTTCTGCATGCTGTAGGAATTAATTCTGCCCTGCTGCTCTCTCAAAGGAATCCTTTTGTTGCACTGTGCAAAGCAGTTTGAATCTCTTTCTTGTTTATTCCCCTGAAGCCCAAAACTGCAGACATCCCTGAATATTCCTGGCTTGGTTTACACCCTGTGTGCCCTGCAGGGAGCTTGCTGTAGCCAAATCTTCATCAGGAGAGCTGCTAATGGCTGCTGCTTTGCAGTTGGTCTTCAGAGTCAAGCCAGGTGAATTTTTAGCATGAACAATGCGCTACAGAGGGAGAAAGAAATACCTTCACTCACTGCGGTGTCACCTCGACTGCTTTTCTCAAGAATGGCAAACCTCTAGCAACTATATTTTAATTCCTGTGCCTTTTCCTGTGGCAGACCTGGCCTGCCTGCATTCAGAGTTCATCAGGGCACTGTGAAAGTCCTTTAGATGCTTGATATGGAAGTTTCTGGTACTAGATGTAGATGCTAACATCCAATAAATGTGAAAATATACCTGATTTGCTTTGGTGACCAGGATTGGGTTTCATAGAGAGTTTTGGATGCTTATATGTAGAAGTAGGAAAGATAAATGTACAGTCTTATTTATTTATTTAGGAGGCCCAAATCTACTCCACTTGAGATGTTAATGAACTCTTTCTAATGATTCCAATGAGAAAGGAGCAGGGTCCTTTGTAAATTGTTGTTTGACTCTGTTATAAAAGCCCTGTTCTGGGTGATTGCTCCTAGTCTTTCAGAGGGAAGGGGAAAATAGAAATTTTATGTGTGAAACAGTGTTAGCACTGCTTCCCCCAGTGTTTCCTGTATGCACTTGGCATTGGCTCTTACAGTGTTGGTGCTGCCTCCACCCGCACGTTCACTTTGGGTGGGGTATGGGTGGAGGAAGGATGTGTGCATCATTAAGAAATGATGCATGTCTTCCACCTACCTCTCTCCTGAGTAATGGGTCTCCTATCTACTGGAGCTTTGGCTCATAATGAGACTTGACATTTCTAATTAGATCTGCTTTATGAAGAATGGGCCTAACTTTGTTCCTTCATCATTTATATTTCTCCCTTTGACTCCCACGCCCCCAGCTCTTGCTTGGGAGCAGGAGGGAGCAGGGGCAGTCCTGTAGCCAGCCCTGAAAAGGCAGGGCTGGACATGCTTCTTCACTGCTGCAGCTCTGCCAGTGCACTTCAGCTCCAATTTATGCTCCTGCTGTTTGAGCTCTGTGCTGAGCAGGAGCTGAATCTGCAGAGATTTCTAATCACACAGAGCTGCTGTGATGTGGAGAGACAATCACGCTCCTTTTCACTGGAGACTTAAATAAGATCTGATCCCAAGCTTCCACAGGCAAAATGTTTATGCACCAGCTCACTGACACTTACTCTGTCCCTTCCTCCTTAAGAAGCTCCATATTTGTTTCTAGTGCTTTCCTCAGATGTGTTTTTGGTTGTTGTGTTTTTTTTGTGGTGTGTATTTGTTTCCTTTGTGATGTGCTGGATCTTGGCTCACCACAGCAGCCTTTCTCCCAAGGATCTGGGGCTGGGCTGGGCCTTGTGCATGTACATTATGCTCACCTTCATTTTGCTTCCTGAAACCCATTTATTATCATGGGCCCTAAATCAGCCTTGTCCCTATATTTGTTCAAACTGTTTCATGTTCATAGCAGTGTGGTACAAGCATTGCTATGCACTCTGTTGCCTGAGAGTGTGGGAGATGCTGAGGAGCTTTGTGACAGAGGTGGATTGTTGAGGTAAACATGAAACCTTTATTTTATGTAGCTAATCGGCATTAAAAGTAGGACTGACAATTTAGCATTTTGTTTGAAACTTGTGATGGGGGGAGGTGATTGCTTGATTACTGTGGGGAGCAATTTCTTTGGTATAAACCAGGCTGGGAGCTACATCAGCTACAGCAGGATATTTCCTTCTGGGCCTCTAGTGTATGCATGAGGAAATGGTTTGGTGCTTTCCACCAGCTTCCTTCTGGGAAGGCTGGATTATAGAGCTCTCCAAACCAGCATATCTTACACGTGGTAAGAAAATGCTGGGTGCTACCAGTTTGAAATGAAGACTATACCTGAGCCAGATTTGATAGTGCTCTGCGCCCTCGACCACTGATGACACTACCAGCCATTTCTGAAAGCAGGTGATCTCTGCTGCTTTATGGCATGGAAGTGATTTCTGTTAAAAAAGAAAACAGCTCACATGGTACAAACACTGAGCAACTCATCTTTTAATTTTGGAACTTTTAATCTTGATGATTTTGTTATTTCTGTACCTATAATGCACAGATCATTAACTCCAGAAAACCTCTGAATCAGAAATAAGACCTTTTCCAGGAAATGGTACTCACTGGGTTTTATGCAGGCTCCAGTAGTTCAGGTACTACAGGGACTGAGGGAACAGCACTATACTTAGTTGGGTTTTTTTCACTTTGAGGTTGCTGAATGAAACACTGGAGCAAGTTGCCCCAAGGATCTCCATCCGTGGAGACTTGTAAAAGCTTGGCTCAATGAAGCCCCGAGCAATACAACTTTGTTAGCCTGGCTTTTGAAAGTGTGGCAGTTTCAGGCTATGCCTTTAAAAGTTAGCTGCAGATTTTCAAGCAGAAGAGTGAAGAAGTACAAACAACTCACAGTTGGGTATAAAAAGGAAAATGTGAGATTATTGTAAATGAATTTCATTGGTCAGATGTGTGGGACATACTCTAACAATCTCACATTCTTTTTCATTCATTCCTTTCTCTCTGGTTGCTTCTGCTCTGCTTTGCTGGAGAAGGACCTTATCAGCCTAACCTTGAGATAAGAGCACTAATGACACATTTTGAGCTAACAGAACTCTCCAACATCTCTTTCTCTTTTCTTCTAATTAGATGAAAAGGGGGAGGAGATTGAGGGGGAAGTGGAGCAGTTGCCCCCACTCCTTTTGGGGTCCTAGAAGGTTCAGGGAGGTTTCTGTGCTGTTTTCTGCCTGTAAAAACCTGTATGATATTGTAAATACTGTATATTTGTACATATTCATTGCATTCCATTGTACAGTGTGGTTACTGCTTGTAAATATAGTTTCCATTTGCTTTCCTGACTCAGTGAGCCAAACTACCACAGAAAGGAGGTTGAATCACTTGATGTCCAGAGGTCCCTTCCAACCGAAATTACTCATGTTTTTAATTTATAGGGGGCAATAGTTATCCAAGATCTCCAAAGTCATCAAACTGTTTTGTGTGTTTTTTGCTTAGTACTTTCATAGCTGTGCACCTTAGTAAGCTGATGGCAAAGATTGCCAGTGTCATTTGAAATGATGTTTGTTACTGAGCACTTGAGTGGTAACAATGCTAAAGGCAGAAGAAAATGTGACCATAATTAACAACACAACCCAACGTCAGCATGAAATGCCTGCAAGCAACAACAGAGGCACCTCTGTCAATGACTGCATGTATAATTTAATGTACATCCTCTGCTGATTTGGTGTTATACTGGAATGGGTGAGAATACTTTATTCTAGCTTTATTGGTGTGTCATCAGTGTGGCTGTCAACTTGCACATGAGCAACTTGGAAGAATTAAGATGCAGATTGTTCTTTGATTTTAATATTAAGATCATAAAGCTTGATTTCAAAATGTGGATGTTTTTCTGAAGTACAGCTTGCTACAAATTAGTAGGTGAGGCTGGTTTGTGCCATTTAATCTTCATGCCATTCTTCAAAATACTCTTTGCAGAAGTCTTCTGAACCTTTACTTGTAATGGTGAGCTTTCTGTTGCTGACTGAGCTCTGTATTCCAGTTCTCCATATAGAAAGACTAAATGTTTTTAAGTTGTCCTGTTTGAAGTATTTTACTCTCTTCCCTCATAATATTTGCAAAAGGTAGGTAAGTAAGCCTGGTTTAAATGTTTTCTAACTGATTAAGATGCCAACAAACCCACCCACTGCACAGAAGTGCAGTAATTATCAGTGGTTCTTAGTGGGAGAGAGGTTCCAGATGCTAGCAGGAATTAGTAGGATCCTGGTTCTAATATTTAAAAACTGCTATAAACCATAAAGGGAACAGAAGTTCTCTGGCCTATCTCCTCTGTTCTCCTTTTCAGTGAAGGCATCATTAGTTCAGTCTTGAGGCTGTGAAGTGGAGGGAGTGCAATAGCAGGGACCCATGAAGGTTTCCATGGGAAATAAAGCAAAAGAAACAGTTCAAAATGATCCTGACTAGAACACTGACTTCTTGTGAATGCTAATATGTAAAGGTGGTATTGAAATTCACATTTCCCTGTTAAAACACCTGATTTTTCTTGCTTTCAGTCTCTGGAGTGAAGCTGAAGGTGAACATATAGTTGTCTGTCACATGCTGTGTTTCACCTGTGCCAATTCCTCTGTTTGCTAATTCTTATTTAAGTAAAGGCAAGCACAGATGGTTAATAAAGAGAACGAGATGGTTTGCCAGCATGGTGGTGGTTGCAGCAGTGAGACTTGGACAGGCTTGAGGCTGTTTTGTTGTCATTAATTTAAAATGTTAATTTAGAAAGTTGAAATACCTCAGTTTTGTCCTCTTAATTTGTAATGGCATTCATTTATGGGTTTTTCTATTCTAGCAAGGTACTTGTTGACCTTTCAGTCATTTATTATGAAGGAGCCATTCTTGTTGGGTGTGGAGCATAAACAAGAATGGGACACGCAGAGAGGAGTTCAAATGCAGGACATGCCTTAATTCCATAAGAGATGTACAGGTTCTTCTCTCCATAGTAGCTGGAGGCAAAGGTCTCATTATCCCTTCACAGACTCCTTCAAACTAAGCAGTGCCAAGAAGAGACCCATAGCACAGGGGCAATGTGAGCGTAGTTTAATCTTTTTAGCTCAATTGATTTAGCTGAAAGTCTGCCTTGGTCGCTGGTTAATATGCAGGGTAATGCTTCAGAGTTGGCTTTCTTGGCTGGCTTGGAGGCCCTAAGCATGGATTTGGTATTTGGCAACATCTGGGTAACTGGTGGACTGTGCCCGATAGCCAGTGACCCATGATGCTGCTGGTCACTGATGGCTTCAGGCTGCTACAGCAGTACAAGTAGTAAATAGCCCTTCTGTACCCAAGCCATTCAGTTCCACTCTGGACCAAATGATAATTATTGCTACTTGGAAATAAAGTAAGTGCTCTTTAATGGAGGCAAGATTCAGGTGTCTCAAATGACCTGAGTGGTTGACTTGTGAGCCTCAGATAAACCAGGCCAATCTTGCTCTCGTGTTCTGGAAGGCCCCCATACTTTTTTCTCTCCAAATAGACTGATAGTTGGTAAAGCAGTTGGCCATGTTTGAAAACAATTATCTCAAGACAGAAGTCTCTTTCTTCTGGTATACCTGCAAGTATATAGGATGTCAGTGCTCATGCTTCTGAAAGTCATCCAGCAGACCCCTCAGGTTGTAACTGTTACTTGCCACCTGCAGAAATGTTGAAGGTTTACCTACACATTGAGCATATAGTTTGCATTTAGAGATTTGTTAAGGCATTGTTTTCCCTCACATTTTATTCTGATGCCTTCTGAGTCTTGGCTGCTTTTGGAGGCAGGGTGCTAGTAACTGCTTTCTTCCTCACTGTATTTGGTTTTCAGTAACAGCTGCTGACAGATGGCAGTGCCCCACGAGTGCACCTTGTTATTTTTGGTGAAACGAGGTACCAGCAGCTTGTACTGCATGCTAAGAGGTACTAAATGGGCTGGAGAAAGATTTATGTGGCTTTTTCTTCTACAACCCAGCCTGCTGACATTTTTCTGATACATTCCTACTGATACACTTCTCCATTTTCCTTCATTTCATAGCTTTATAAACTGTAGTCAATTGGTCATACTATTTTTTTTGGGGGGTGCTAGTTCTTCATGCTGATTCTTCAGAAAGCCTCAGCAATGCCTGGAAACAGCTGCTAATAATAAAAACTTGCTAATTTGGTACTTGTATCTGCCTCCACTTTCACACCTCCTCTGTGCTATTACCACTTCCATACCTGATAGCGTTTGAGTCATGCAGTTTGTGAGGACTTTTTTAATGTGCCAATAGATAGTAATCCTGCCTGTCTGCCTGTCAAAGTGAGTAATTAACACTTAGCTACATGTAGCATAACACTGGCATGGTCACTTCTGCTTCTGATTTGTCACAATGTAATAAAGCACATGCATAAACAACAGTCTGGAATCTGACTGTTGCTCCTAAGCAATATTAAAATTTAATAATAAATTCCTTCTTAAACTCCTTTACTTGGTGAATGAGTAAACGGAAACAGTGAGTCTCTGGTCTCAGACAGTTTTTACAACTGGTTGAAGTTGCCTGTGCTTTGGGACAGATGTACTTGCAGGGCTGTGAGTCACTGTGAAAAGCCAGATGGATACATCCAGAAGTTGAAGATTCAGAAATGAAACTCTCAGAGCCTGTAACTAGTTTTTGTAATTTGAAGTTCAGTTTCAGTGTCTCTTTCAGCTAGCAGAAGGAATGTCTTGGTGTCACCTGGATTCTTGACACTGCTACACCCAGTAGTAGAAATAATTAACACAAGCTATCCAGTGTATATAACATAAGTGAATAGCTTTGCACATCCACATTTGCGCATTTCTGGCCTGCATTAGGAGTAGTGTGGCCAGCAGGAGCAGGGAGGTCATTGTGCCCCTGTACTCTGCATTGGTTAGGCCGCACCTTGAGTACTGTGTCCAGTTCTGGGCCCCTCAGTTTAGGAAGGACATCAAGACACTTGAATGTGTCCAGAGAAGGGCAACAAGGCTGGTGAGAGGCCTTGAGCACAAGCCCTATGAGGAGAGGCTGAGGGAGCTGGGATTGTTTAGCCTAGAGAAGAGGAAGCTCAGGGGTGACCTCATTGCTCTCTACAACTGCCTGAAAGGTGGTTGTAGCCAGGAAGGGGTTGGTCTCTTCTCTCTAGCAACCAGCTCCAGAACAAGGGGACACAGTCTCAAGCTGCACCAGGGGAGGTTTAGGCTCGAGGTGAGGAGAAAGTTCTTCACTGAGAGAGTCATTCGTCATTGGAATGGGCTGCCCAGGGAGGTGGTGGAGTCACCATCCCTGGAGGTGTTCAAGAGGGGCTTGGATGTGGCACTTGGTGCCATGGTCTAGACATGAGGTCTGTGGTGACAGGTTGGACTCAATCTTTGAGGTCTCTTCCAACCTTAGTGATACTGTGATCCATGTGAGAGGCTTTTGTAAAATGGAGCTGTACAAGGACTGTTACTTTCTTTTTTAGATTTTACTCTGTAAAGCAACCCTAATGGCTCTCTTTTTTGTTTTAATTACCCCAACTCATGTACTCCTTTTGGATACATGTAAAAGGAGCAGTCATACTTCAAAAGGTCTTTTCAATATTAATGCTAGAAAGCAGACTTCAGTCATTTTAGTCTTGGTGCATCCTTGTAATGTACCTCTGATTTGAGGCATGGTTCTGAATCTGAAATAAAATGTGTTTCAGATCAAGTACTTCAAGTCTTTGGTGTGTTGTTCTCTTCTGTTCCCGCCCTGGAATGTAAATCCTGGGTGGGTCTGGACACCTTACAGGGCATGAGATAAAAAGTGCCTTCAATAACCTTGAAGTTAGGCTTGCCCCCCTTTTTTTTCCCTCCCATGTAGTACATGGGTGTATGGCAGAGCATCGTGTATTTGAGTGGGAACTTGCAGGGGGTTCACTGGATGGGCTCACCTTTCTGAAGGAAATAATCCCTTTTTGCCTAGACAGGTGGGAGTTGGTCTCTTCTCCCAGGCAACCAGAACAAGAGGACACAGTCTCAAGCTGCACCAGGGGAAGTTTAGGCTCAAGGTGAGGAGGAATTTCTTCACAGAAGGAGAGATTGGCCATTGGAAAGGGCTGCCCAGGGAGGTGGTGGAGTCACTGTCCCTGGAGGTGTTCAAAAAAGGATTGGATGTGGCACTTGAAGCCGTGGTTTAGTTAGTCATGAGGTGTTGGGTGATAGGTTGGACTTGATGATCTCTGAGGTCTTTTCCAACCTTGTTGATTCTGTTCTATTCTCCTGCGTATGTGTGTGAAGTCAGGGGAAGAGAACAACAAAATAATCTAAAAATACTCAGTAAAAATGGTGCCATAGAAAATGATGCAAACCTTAATTTAGTTTGCTGAACAAATTGAAAAGGATCATAAAATCACAGAATTGTCGGGTTTGGAAAGGACCTCAAGGATCATCTAGTTCCAACCTTCCTGCCATGGGCAGGGATGCCTCACACTAGAGCAGGTTGCTCAGAGCCACATCCAGCCTGGCCTAAAAAACCTCGAGGCATGAGGCTTCTACCACCTCCCTGGGCAACCTCTTCCAGTGTCTCACCAACCTCATGGTGAAGAATTTCTTCCCAACATCCAATCTGAATCTACTTTTTTTTTCTTTCTTTCCTTTCCCCCTAGTGCTGTCACTCCCTGACACTCTAAAGCTCCCCAGCTTTCTTGTAGGCCCCCTTAAGATACTGGAAGTCCACAATAAGGTCTCCTGAGTACCTTCTCTTCTCCAGACTGAACAGCCCCAACTCTCTCAGTCTGTCCACACAGGAGAGGAGCTCTGGCCCTCTGATCATCCTCGTGGCCCTTCTCTGGACATGTTCCAGCACAACCAGATCCTTCCTGTAACAGGGGCTCCAGAACTGGATGCAGTACTTCAGGTGGGGTCTCACCAGCCTGTTCAGGATTAAAGCAATCTGTTAGTTTCCATCTCCCAAACTTTATTGAGGCAATGTACATCAAAGTTCATCTTTTCTCTGCTGCTTTCCTAGTTATATGCGTTGCTTGACCACACCAAGACCAAATACTCCAGTGCTGGCAGTAAAAACACTTAGTTGTGTGTCCTGCCTTTATCTGATTACTGTTTTCCTCCTCAATCCAAATTAGCCAGCAAACTTAGAATGTGAATGGATGGTGCCTGTTGGTAACTTCATAAGAGTAACCTCAATTTCCTGGTAGACTCTTCACATTTAGCAGGAAAAGTTGCTAGGATGAGGGGTCTGCATAGGTGATGCTGGAGCAAGTTTGCCCTTGAAAAGACCGCTATCACGCTTTGTAATTTCAGTATTTAGGCAATCCACGTCAATTTTAAGGTTTGTGAGTTTAAGTTTTAGGGCAAATTGCCCTAAGATAAAAGTAGAAATTGCTGATTTTAACATTAATATTGATTATCTTTATGATCTGACACAGTATTTAACAAAGCAGAAACAGTAGTGCAGTGGGGTCTGTAGTTCTGGTGACTTCTGCTTAAGGCATGATCAGCTGTCTGAAAAGGGGGCAGCACAGCTGTTTCTAGGGGCTGAGTATTTATGTGGACTACATGTATATAAGGACTTGCAATTTAGAAATAAAGTGTGAATGTCATGTGTGAAGGGAAGTAGCTTTCTACAGGACAGACAAATCAGTGTAAGGGGAACGAAGCTGCTGTCTGATGGGTTTGAATTACCAATGCACTGATCTTTCAGGGTCAGAGATGTGCGAAAGAGAGACGTGCCAGGCAGACTTGCCTTAGGGAGAGGAGAGATCACAAGCTGGTCTAGAAAATGATTCCTTGTAGCAATGAAGTCTTGTTTTCTTTTTGTTTCTAACTAGTTGACGTCTTTCAAGTCTTGCATAGAGGCAGGTGTGCTTCTGTGAAATCAGAAGTCCTGTATAGATGGCAATTAGTTGCGTTTAGTTAACCTGTAGACTGGGGTGGAAATTTTCTTTGCATAGATAGGAGATTCCTTAAGATCTGGAGTGTTTTATACCTGAGAGAATGTTGTGGCGAAATGAGGGTTGATCTCTTCTTTCCAGTAACAAGTGATAGGATGAGAGTCAAAAGCTTCAAGTTACACCAGAGAAGGTTTAGATTGGATATTAGAGGAAACATTTTCACTAAAAGGATTGTCAGACACTGGAACAGGCTGCTCAGGGAGGTGATTGGATTCCTATCTCTAAAGGTGTTTAAAATATATGTAGATGTGGTGCTAAGAGACATGGTTTAGCCCCAGACATGGCAGAGTTAGAAAATGGCTGGACTCAATGGTCTTAAAGGTCTGTCACAACCAAAATAATTCAATGATTCTATAGATTCCAACATTTGCTGCTGATGTTTTGCTTAATGGTTTCAGAGTCTTTTCTGAGCAAGGATGGTGCTAGCCACCTTGTCTGAATCCTATTCTGCATCAGCTAAACCGGCAGAATCATCTGTGAGATGATGTGACTGTGAAGATGAATCTTGTTTGGTTGTGGTGGTGTGGTTTTCCTTTTAAATAAAACTTTTTATTTTTTTTGCCCCCAGAGGTGCTGAAAATGGCAAAGGTAGACTTTCTCTGCCATTAGCCTTCCCAGCTTTTGCATGGGAATCTCTTTGTATTTTAACTTCTCCAATTCCATTTAGGTATTTGTTTTGTGATGTCTGTAATAGCTGTATCCAGAGTTAGGTGTCTAACTGAGCTGTGATTAAGGTTTGCATTCTTTGTAGTAAATGTCAGTGATTCTGCTTGGTTTAACTTTCCCTAGGACAAAGTTGAAATATATTAGCTTGCATTTGATGTAGCTTAAGAGTAGTACAAGGGTTGTTCCTCTGGCTCAGCTGGTGTCTTCTTACTTGTTAAGCAGCAGTGATTTGATTGTGCGTCTGAGTCCCGAGGCAAATTCATCCTTCATTTTTACTTGACAGACTTTGCCCTTGAACCAGAGGAGATCTTTTGCCTGCCTAAAAATGTTTATTCATAGCTTCTACCACATCTTACTGAGTCCTGAATTATGATTTAAAGTGACAGAGGTCACAACTACTCTGCCCTTAGCCCTTTGTTTAGCTCTTCCTGTGGGTAAGGTGGTCTGGGGGTTAGTCAACTGGTATTGGAGAATGCAGCAGAGGAATGGATAGAATTCCAGATTTTACTCATCTGTCTCACCAGAATTAGAAAATTATGATTTCCTAATTGACCCTGGCTAACCTTTATTTGACACATTAAAGAGCTTTATGTGGGAAAACTGTTCTTTTATGGAAATTCCAGCTGTGGAATTTGTTTACTGTGTACACAACATATGGAAGAAACCAGGATGGTTGCCAAAGAACTCAAATTACCAGCTGCAGCATCAAAGTCAATTGTTGAGACTCACTTGGGACCAACTTTTAGCCAGGGTGGAAAATTTTGGATTGCTGGGCAATGGTATTAACTTTTACTTAGGTGCAGAGACCTAAGGATGGTTGAAAAGGATCCAGAGCCATAAGGAGAAAGTGAATAGCATCACTGAGGGAGGCCAGATAAGAATGGGTTAGGCAGGATTTGTTAAACACCGACAAGTGCTTGCCTGCCTTTCTGCCTTTTTTTCTTTCAGAAGAAAGGGGGGAGGATCTTTGTGCTTACTTTTCTTATATACAAGTCTGAATAACAGTAATTATTTTTAATTATGCTCTGACTGCATTATTTATATTGTAAGTTCTTTGGGAAAGATGCCTTTTTTTACTTTGTGGCACATCAGAGTCCTCCTGGTTGTTCAGAGTTTCACAGTGCCTCTGAAATGTGAATACCAAATTTAATAGTGTAATGTCATTAATGACAAAAGGAATGAAAGCATCAGCAATGTTTTAATTCCACCTTTGTATTTCCTTCCCCCCCCCCCCCCAGAATATGACTGCTTTATTTGCTGCACCTAATGATGGTGTTTATGGGGGAGGAATGTGGATGGGAGAGCTTCGATGTAGCTTTTGTTTTAAAGGAGTTGGGGGAAGGGGACAAGCTTTGGGAAAACAGAAGCCATGCTGACTGTTAATATTTTATAAGCTGTGACACATTTTTGGCTTTGGAGCCTTTTTCCCATGACTTTTTTTTTTTCCTTGAGGCAATGGTTTACTTGCAACGCAGCTTTGAAGGTGAAGAAGGCCCAAGAAACTGATGTGTCTCAGGAATTGGAGCCTTCCACTTGTAGATCAAGAATTCAGACTGTGCTTATATTTGAAGCCATATTATGTATGGATTTGAGTGTTTTAGATTCATCTATCCAACTGTAAGGAAATCACACACTGTATTGAAGGGTCTCTTGAACTACTTAATATGCTGAAACCATTCCATGCTTATTTAAAATCACATAGAAGGAAATCTGAGATATCAGCATCTGAAAAATAATCAGGTTTAGTTCTGCATGCTCTTGCATTCATCTCCATCCCCAATGTAGAAAGCTGAAAGCATAATTTAGCCTAGTGTGATGGTGATTAAATAAAGGAAATCTTATATTCTGATATGTTTGCTGACATTTGCTCTGGCTGTCTGCGTGACCTGGAGTCAGCCTCCTCATGTATATTTTGCCTCTGTTTCCACAGTATCAAAAAAAATGGAACTAGCCCAATCTACATCATACACAAACAAATCTCTGCAAAGTATTATTTCTTGAGAATCCAGTCTAAAAAGTACTAAACAAGCATTTTGTCACTGAAGTAAAACACTTCTTACTGCTCTGAAGTTGGGTGTGTAAATAATCATTAATGTCAAAAATGTTTTTGTAATCCATTACCTACTAGTTTCTGATTTTTGCTTCTGAAAGAAGCGTGTTTTCACAGTTACCATTGAAGTCACTGATATCAAGTGTGATTTCACAGCCTTTTCTACCATGATCCTGGATAATGTGAAAAGCTAGTTATCCAGTTATTTGGTTTACACTTGCAGCGTCTCAAGAGAATAGACAAAGTGAGCTTGATTGTTGCCACACCATGGCTTCTTTTCCAGGGTCTACAAAATGAGTCTGATGTGGGTCGGAATGGATATTTCTCACCAGCTCTAACAGGCTGCTGCTCGAAGACCTGGTTGTAGTTGAATATGATTATGTAGACATTGCAAAAGCTGTCATAGGCTGCTGGAGTGTGATTTTTAATATGTATTTGTTTATTTTAGAGCCTCTGTGCCTACAGCTTCTCAAAGCTACACTCTGCGTGCTCACATAGAATAGAATAAACCAGGTTGGAAGAGACCTTTGAGATCGAGTCCAACCTATCATCCAGCACTATCTAATCAACTAAACCATGGCACCAAGCACCCCATCCAGTCGCTTCCTAAACACCTCCAGTGATGGTGACTCCACCACCTCCCCAGGCAGCCCATTCCAATGGGCAATCACTCTTTCTAGGAAGAACTTCCTAACATCCAGCCTAAACCTCCCCTGGCACAGCTTGAGACTGTGTCCTCTTGTTCTGATTGCCTAGGAGAAGAGAACAGCCCCCTCCTGGCTAACCTCCCTTCAGGTAGTTGAAGACAGCAATAAGGTCTCCCCTGAGCCTCTTCTTCTCCAGGCTAAGCAACCTCAGCTCCCTCAGCCTCTCCTCATAGGGCTTGTGCTCCAAACCCCTCCCCAGCTTTGTTGCCCTTCTCTGGACATGTTCTAGCAAGTCAACATCTTTCCTAAACTGAGGGGCCCAGAACTGGACACAGTACTCGAGGTGTGGCCTAACCAGTGCTGAGTACAGGGGCAGAATGCGTTCCCTGCTCCTGCTGGCCACACTGTTCTTGATACAGGCCAGGATGCCATTGGCCTTCTTGGCTACCTGGGCACACAGCTGGCTCATGTTCAGCCTACTATCAACCAGTACCCCTAGGTCCCTTTCTGCCTGGCTGCTCTGCAGCCACTCTGACCCCAGCTTGTAGCACTGCATGGGGTTGTTGTGGCCAACAAGTAGAGTTGAATTGAGGTGGTGGATGGGCATTGGATCCTCCTCAGAGTGCTGTTTATATTCATTGGGAGTAGGCAGAAAGTCTTCCTTTTAGTGCATCAAGAAACTGCTGATGTAACTAGTCAATACTACTGAATACTCCAGAGCAAGAGTCAGCATCGGGTCAAGTTACTTAGCCCTTGCTAACAGCTGCAGTGGATGCTCTGGATAACATATGGTCAGCTCTGTGACAACTGCAACTAGGTTACAGGAGCTGCCGAAGCTTGCTCTACCTGTTTTCTGTCAGAAGCAACTCAAACCACTTTTCAGCAACCACTCATAGATACAGAGCATAGTGTTGGTGATAAAATCCAACCATGAATGAGTTTTAAAGGAACAGAGCTAGTCTGTACGCTTCGCTTGCATATGTGACTTCACAGTGTGTAGTAATACTCGTCTTGGTAAAGATGAAACATTTATTTATTTAGTGCTCATCATACTGGGCATACCTGTTGTAGTAGCTGATAATCTTTCTCAAGATGCACATAGGCTGTGGTGTAGCTGCCTGTTGCTCCATAGTTTTCCTTTCACGATTGCTCTTTAGGCTCAGCCACCTGCAGTTTTAGACTTACTTCTCGTGTTTATTGCTCCACAGAGCATTTTACAGGGTTTTAAATGGTTATCTAACTAAAGCATATTAATTATACATCAGGCCAGGCATTCTGGGTGGGAGTCATTGATGAGTAAGGTGGATAGCACCGCACAGTTTTTGCAGATGTAGTACTTATGTTATTGCATTGACCTTTAACCAGGCAGATGAACACCTCAGGACAGAAACCCTGACTCCTCTTTCCTGTGGACATGTAGGCTGACAGCCTTGTGGTTTTTCTTTGGTTTCTTGTTTTTTGTTTTTTTGTTTTTTTTTAAGGAACAACTGCACACATTGTGTTTTTGGCTTGGAAAAGCTGCCAGGAAAGTTTGGGATGCCCCACCATCTCACAGGTGGACTACTGTCTGCCAAATTTAAAGTGCTGGACAGCATGCTGACTTGGTTATTGATTTGTAAATACACCTAAATAAAGGTCTCATGTAGGGCCAGTGCTACAGCTTCCCCATGTCCCTTCAGCACATCTTCTGACTTAGCTTCACCAATCCAGCTATCCTGAGACCTGTCCAAAAGGAAACAGAGATGCACTTTGGCATTTTTATCTCCTTGTAGATCTTTCTAGAATGCTTTTTGTTCAGGACTTGTGTGTAGTAGCAAGCTTTGCACCAGGGAGGGTATTCTGTGGTAGCTGGAAGAGGAATCTTCTCCAGCGTTTCTGCCACCCTAAATATTCTCTGGGTAACTTGAGGCAGTAAGAGGCTTTTGGCCTTTTTGGTAGTTGTCCATGTTTTACATCTCAGTGTGCTTCATGTATAGAAAATGAGCAGCCCTTCTGGAAGCAGTAACTGGTAGCAGCATAGAATGCAATTACATTTTGTTAAGAGTGAAGCATGTTAGGGCCTTCGGCTTCCCCGTGAGCTGGTGATAATTACCCAAGCAGGCAGAGGGATTTGTGCAGGGAATGTCAGTTGGGGGGTGCAGGCTGGTGAAGATGCTTCTTCCTATGATGTCATGGCAACAGATGGTGCTAATAACTGGAAATGTGAACCTGATCTGTGGGCCTGGAGGCACCTGATCTGAAGGCCACGCCTCTGTCCTTTGTGGGTGGAAGGTATCGGTCTATTTAAAGGCTTCAGATTCCTGATGTGCACCTTAATTCACTTATTTATGTAGAGCATATAAAACCCAGCTAAGACCAGACTTGACTTTTTGATTCCCCAGGTGTCTGCTTTCTCATGCGGGTTTTGGCTAATAGGCCCCAGGCATTGGCCAGCAGATGTCTCCCAGGAGCTTGGTTTAGCACCAGCTTCAGTAGTTGTTTTGCTATAGCATTGCTGGGTGCCAACCCTGTGAAATACAGAGACCTCAATTTCAAACGTGGCTGAAGCTTCAAGGAACCAGCCAAAACCAACTAAATTAAAGCATTTTTTTAAATACCTTGTGATGTGATTCATAGTTTTCCTGAGCCATTTGCAAATGTCCTTTTTTTTCCATATGCATGAACCAGTTCTGAAGATACAGGGAAATAAGAACATATTTGGGACACACTACTCTGACCTTTGGTAGGAAGGAGAAAAAGATTTAGGAAAAAAAACCCAAACAAACATACTTAGGATTGGAGTTTAATGCAGATGATGGCAATGCCCTGAAGTCATCATGCCCTTGAAAATATCCCTCAGCAATTGTTTTGGTTTACTTGTTAAAATAATAAAAGATACTTCTGTCTGCTGTAGAATAGCTGTGCTTTTTAATCACATTTCGATCATTCTAGAGCAAGTGCTGTGTAAGGTGGACCACAGACCCCAGGCAAAGGAAGCTGTTGCCAGAGGTGTAGTGGGTATAGAGTGGGTATAATGTGGATGGTCAGTAGCAGGACACTGATGCAGCTTGTTTTGCCTATGGCTGAATGTCCTCCAGAGCAGAGGCTCACTGCAGGCACAGGTGGTCCAGGCTGTTGCTGTAGGTTTTCCGGCAAGTGCAGAGAGCTGGCCAAAGCCTGTAGGTGAGGGCGAGAAGGGAAGCGTTCATCGCTTGCTCGTCAACCTGATGCATTCCTGCCACCCATGTGTATGGAGGTAATGCCTCTGTTTCTGCAGAGTTAAATTTGCTGTCTTGTGAATGAAAGCAGGAGAGTTCCCTTTCTCTTATACACTTAATTGCCTAAATAATAAGGTTGAGAGGCACAGCACACCATGCAGGATCAATAATAAAGTGGAAATTGATGTGCTCTATCTACTGTTCAGGAATGAAGGAACACTTTCTAGCAGCTATTCCAGTCCTGCAGTAATACCGCTTATTCCTGTAGTTCTGGTAAAACCTATTTTCTATCTCTAGAATATCTTCCTGATGTATCCTGTATAAATATCTGTTCTCCTGGATTGGTATCTCTAGAGCTCAGGCTATGTGACCCACTCTGAGTTTTTATCTGTGTAGCTAAACCTAAGGAGCGTTGTGAGGAGGCAATGATGTCTGTGCTGGGCTGCTGCTGTTCTTGTACTCGGTGCAATTTAAAGGGTATTTACAAGGGTTCAGGGCAAAGAAAGGGACAGCACCCTCTAAGTGCAGTCAGCAGGGAAAGCTGTGGCAGTGAAACACAGAAATAACAGCTTTTTGTAGAGTGTTCAATAGACTTTGAATTAGATGGTGTGTTTGTGGAAGGCTGCCTTCAGAGATAATGGTATCTCTGTACAGACAGCCTGGCTCTGAATGGTGGATGAATGCCCTTCAGAGCCTCATAACCAACCTCTGGGTGACAGAAAGAGTATGCACAGGGTAGGGAAAAGCTCATTTTGCTCTTTAAATTGAAACTTTATGTAAACATGGGCTTTTGGGGAGTGTGTGTTTTTCTAACGTATACATTGTGGATTTCCTGAGGCTCAAGGTCTGGGGCAAAGCTGTGTGGCTGACTGGAAAGGGCACTGTGGGAATATTGTATTTCCAAGGATGGTTTTGAAGAGAACAGATCCTTATCTCACTTTATTTTTGCCTTGTGTGCATGTCTGAATCTCTCTTATTTTTTTTTTAAATAATATTTATTTGCATTTTTTAACTTGGTGTGAGGTGACAGCTATGTGTTTGCAGCTCCTAGCACCTGAGGGACTCTTGTTTAGGTGCCTGTGTGAACTATGCTGAGGTAATTAGTGAAGCTAATAAATCTTGTCTATTATTATAGATTGATCTCAGCTTTAGTGCTTTTGTGAATTCTTTTTAGCTGTTTGAGCTGTTGCTCCTCTAGTTGGTATCACAGCTATTTTGTGGTCTCCCATTGCTATTTTAATTTCACAAAGGTGGTAGGAATGTGAAACCTTTGTACCTCTTTTCTGAATCTATTTAAAGCTAATGCAGGCTTTCATATTGCTTAAAACTTGACTGAACGACGGGTTCACTAAGTCTCAGAAATTCCCTTTCCACATGTTAGTTGGAACAGAAGTTTCTGAAAAGTGCTTTGTCTGCTCTGGTCTTGGTTCTGTTAATGCTTACAGGCTATTTCAGAGTGCATACTGTGCCTTGTTAACATGATGACATTAATGTTGTTAACCTTATGGTTATAAAAATAATCTTTTGAAGCAAAAAGGCTGAAATATTGAAACCTTTCTACTCGTCTCTTGTTTTCAAGGCTTTAAGGCTTGTGTTCTCAGGCTTCCTCCCAGCCATCAAGGATACAACTTAACTGGGAGCCACCTGATTCCATGATTGAAGATTAAAATATACCTCAGAAAAGTAGCTTGCATCAGTCATGAGTTGCATGAATTCAGATTAGTCTTCTGCAGGAAGATTTTTATCTGATTTACCAGGCCGGTTCTTGAGAGCAGATTTTTAATGTTTCCAGGTCTGTTTCTTATTCTGTCAGGTAGAAGCTCGAATTTATTTTCCATATACGAGTTGTCTGCCTAGTTTGATGTTTGTCTGGGTGTACTTCAGTGTCCTTAGTTAACACTGTCATACTGGCATTGTTTTAGTAAATATAGAATTCCCAATTAACAGAAATGCGCTTTGTTTTTTATTGCTCCTCCTGCCCAATTGTTTTTCTGCTTACAGAGTTGCTTTTCCTAGCTAAGGCAGGAAAAGAAACATTTTTGGTCTAAACATAAGCATATGGATGTTGGGAGGATTGTTAAAATAATAACTGTGTCCACTTACCTGGAATGACATTCTTGTCTTAGGTCTCTAAGGGCCTCCTTACTTGTGGCTAGTGTCAGCCATATTGCTTATTTATCGTGGTCATAAATGTGTTGTCTAGATTTACACTGCAGAAACTGAACTCATACCCATCATTTAAAATATAGCTTACATAGGTCAATATATATAAGAGAAAGAAGCCAAGGTAATGGTGAGATTCATATCCTGGCAGGCTCAGACCTGGTGAGTCCTTGGACAGATACCTGCTGAGCTCATGTTTTTGGGAATATTCCTCAAAGCTAGTTGTGAAGGGTGATGAGGTGGTTCATGGAATAGTGCCAGAATTAAGCTTTAGGTGTGGGCTGGGGCTGGAGCTGTGGCTGGGTCAGCATGGGAGAACTAGACCTGTAAGGAGAGGGATGGTGAGTGGGACTGAGCGGCTGACTGGGGTTACTGAGCCCAAGTGGAGACTTTTAACAGCTTAGAATGCTCTGCCTGGTGTAGAGAGTGGCGAAGGGGCAAGGACTGTGGCTGGGGCCAGGAGGGAGCAGCTGGGAAACAGAGATGGCTGAGCAAGTAATCCTAATGTTGTGCTCTGCCTGTGTACTTCTGCTTGTGCCCGGGAGTCCTTTGATTTTAAGCACTTAATCATGCTGGGGAGCACATACATGCTCCTTTATCTTGAGTGGGTTCATAAACTTGTTTTCCTGGAGAAACGTATACATGGGGCTGTGTTTGGCAAAAAAGGAGTAAGGAGAAACATTGCCTGTTTCCTTTGGCATCAGTGACTTTGCCTGTGTGTATTCTTGGCTTTTACAGGAGGCTCTTGGCTCTTTAGAGAGCTGGACTTTGCCCACCTAGTTGAGGTTAAGCACGGAGTTCTGATGCACCGAGATGTGTGCTGTCTTTAGCAGTTCTGTGTCTGCCGCTAGCGCAGAGTGCCACGTGGTGGGTGGGAAAGCAGATTTCTCCAGTGCCATCCACCTTCATCTGCACTTGGGAGATTCTCATGAGAGGGATTCAGGTGGTACTTGCAAGTTGTACCCATCTCAGCTGCAGTGATGGTTGAAATGGAGCATATAACAAATGGCTACAGGAGGGCCAGAGCAACTTTAGTACTTTGCAGAGTGTACCTGAAGACCATAGCAGGACATCTTTGTTAGGAAGAGATGTGATTGTAAGCTTTTTTCCCAGTCTGTAGTCACTGCAGAGTAACTGTGTTCTCTAAAGGTGGCAGACAAATAACTGAAAGATTTGAATCTGACATATTAAAGTTTTTAAAACCCAGGAAGCATCTCCTGTCGTTGGGAAGGAAATTTGAGACTCAATTACTTTGCTTTAAAAGGTGCCAGGCTGGTGGTTCAGGCAGGGGAAACTTAGGCCCCTATTTACTGTGGCTCCTGAGCAGCTAGGGCACTCTCTTTTCCCCATTTTACACCTTAGCCAGACCTGAAGGGGTTACATTTAAAAATGAATAATGACTAAATTTATTCGTCATGGTCAAACGATGACAGCTGTTGAGATGCTCCTGTTAGTGCTTCCCAGGGGATAAAGTCAGGCTGGTTCCTAGTGCAAGCCAGGCAGACTCAGCTCATTTTTATCCCAGATTATTTGTCCTGGGTTCCCCTCACTAGCAGGGGATTTCCTTCCTAGAAGTGAACCGAAGTTTCCTGGGCTGAAATGGGTGTTGATGAAAATCCTGCAGAGCTGCAGTCAGAGAAAGAGAACTGAAGGCATAGCTGTTTAAATCCACGTGTGAAGACAGCATGCTTAATGAATACGAAGGGCAACGATTGATTATGTTCTGGACTGAAAGCCGCGGCGCTCTGTGAAGCACTGTTACATCTGGGCACGCTATGGAAAATATGAAGGAATGTTGAGGAAGCTTATTTGCAGGAGGATATGCACTTGTAAGCCTTTTTTTTCTCTCTCTTCTTAAATAATGTATAGGAATTGAAAAATGCAAAGCAAAATTTTCTCTGTTTTTCTGAGACAGTGGAGTGCTGAGCAGACAAAGGCCTCTTTTATAAGGGCATGTCTCTAACGGAGAGTACTATATGGCTTTTATAAATGAGCACTGGGGGAGTCTTGGGATGGGAGAACATCAATAGTTACTTAGAGCATGGCACCGATTCCGCTTCAATGCACCTCTGCTGGAGTCATGAGTTACACCCATGCTGAATTTACCTCCTTGTGATTTGAGAATAGGCTGCAAAATAAAAGAAGGTTGTTCAAATGATTGTTGTGAGCAGGAGCCAGTAAATGGGGAAAAAAAGGCTTTTCAGTGATAATGTTGAATAGCTTGTTTTTCTCTTGTTTTCTGTACTCCTGTGTTCAGTTTTCTTTCTCTTCTTTGTTTCTCTTTCTGACCTGCACACGTGCTGCTGGAGGACCTGATGTGCAGTTCTGAATGTGGCGCTGTCATTCTGCACTGCTCAGATGAGAAAATGCTGCTGAGTTATTGAAGGGAATAACCTGATTTGATAAATATGTAATGCTTAGTTTGTAGACTTAAGGAATAGAAAGACAATTGTAATTGGAACATCCTCAAACTAAGCTGGCTGATTGTTTTTTAGTCATTTTCTTTCTTTCTTTCATTTTTTATTGGTTTTCCCTCCTGCTCTGAAAAGCCTGTTTAAAATGAAGAAAGCAGTTTAGTTGCTAAAATGCTACAGGAGTGCAATCCTTTGGATATCTGTTCATCTGAATTTTTACTAGTTAGGTGAAACAGCAAACCACACCCTCTTCTCCTTTCATGGGGTGAGGCGTTAAAAATGCAGATACAAGAGGAAATGAGTTAACTAAGGCTGCATCTAGAAAGCCTGAAATGTAGCTGATGGAGAATTTTATTACCAGATGAAAGTGATTTTTGAAGTAGTAAAGCATATTTTGTTTTGGATATGACTAAATTTCTTTTGGCTAGTTATGTGTATATTCCAAATAATGGTTTGCTTAACATCAATACAGGAGGTTCTGAAATCAATGCATCTGGGGCAAATGTGGCTTAGAAGTTTCTGTGTTCAAGGTCTGCATAAGTCTTTCAGCATCACTTAACCCCCTTCCTAGAGCCTTCAGAGATGACACGTTTTCAAGTCTTTTTTGGTCTTCCATGGCCTTCCATACAGCTCTCAATAAATAATGTTTACAAAAATAATTCCTCATTGAAGTACACTGTCTTTCAGGGGAAAAACAACTAGTCTTGCTTTTAAAGAACTGCCTGCAGTAGAATGTTTTGGGTGACACACCTCCTAACCTCCCAGAGAGGGGGAAAATGGAGGGGAAGCTAAAAAGGGTGAGGCGGAAAGAAGGCAATTCCCCGCTCCTTCTGGGGATACCAGAAGTGGTAGAGGGTCTTTCTGTGCTGTTTTCTGGTTGTAAATACCTGTATAATGTTGTAAATACTGTGTATTTGTATATATTCATTGCATTCATTCATGTAGAGTGTAGTTTGTGCTTTGTAAATACGGCTTCCATTTGCTTCCGACTGAGTGAGCTGTGCCTCTTGTTAATGTAGTGGGATATTTCTAGACCACCACACAGAATTTCATTCCCTTTCAACCTCCCATCAGTGTATGTTTTTCTGTTACGTGAGAAACAATATTAATCAGTCACACTGGAAAACTGCATTATTAAATCTTGAGTTCCTGTGTTGACAGACTATAATCAAGCAAATTGGTAAGAATCAGGCCAGGCTAAACAATCCTCCTGCAGTGAGATTTACTTTAATTGAATTGAAATAGTATTTTCCAATTGTTTAATCATTGTCATGATTCCCTGAGCTCTAATTATTTTTGAATTGCATCTGACACAGCATACCAGTGCCAACTGGAAGGTAGTACATTCTCCATGGCTGCCTTAGGGCACTGTTAGAGCCCACGTCCTAAATGTGGTTTACGTTCTTAGCTGTGTGACCTTAAATTCCATAATGCGTTCACCTTTGCCTGATCAGCAGCCCAAGTACCTGTCATTATGTTGCCCCTTTCCTTTAGAAACTGCTGCTTTTTTTTTTTAATCTAACCCTTTCCCATATTCCAAGACTTCTTGAACATCTAAAGGATGTGCAAGTTTTTGGATGCTGCTGCCTACCTGCCATTTCAGTGTTGTTCTGTGATTTGGGTGAGGCGTCGTGTGCCTGGGTGCATATAGGAAATGAGGGGTTTGGGTTTTAGATGATCTGTGATGGTTTGCCTGTGTCCAGCTGCTCATAAACCAATACTGCTTTGGGCAGGGAAAACTCTTGAAGGCTGTTGGGCTGAGGACACTACAGGCTTTTCTTTCTGTTCTGCCTCCCTAGAATATGTCTATACTGTTACAAACTTATTGTAGTGCTGTCAGAAAGCTCAACCTGTATGGAATTCCACTCATTATTGACTAACTAGGAGCCTGTATTTGTTACTAGATGTTCCCAGGTGCTTTCTTGAATAGGGATGGAACACCTGCTTGAGTTGCTGCCAAGTGAAATTTTGCAAAGGAGAAGTTCCCAACCTGTTGGAAAGCGGGTGCATACTTTGGACTGTTAGAGAGGGATGGACATGAAGCAGAGCTCAAATCTTGAAGTGTCAAATGAAGTATTAGCATGGAAAGGCTAAGTGGATAAGCTTTCTGGCCCCAATAAATAATTTGTGGTACCAGCTGTCCAAACACTTTGTCACTTAGATCTTAATACTGCAGATTTGAAGTTCTATCTGAAAGCATTCATTGAAAGGGTTTATACATGGTGACGGCAATAGCACAGGGTTGGGTTCAGTGGCCTGGTGGTCATTTGTGAATAACTGGATTTATAGCCTGAAGGTACTGTTGAGATGAGAGCTGATAGTGTGGACCTGAACATGCAGCACGTTTGCATTGTGTGGGCGTGTTCTTTGGGATATCCCTTTGCTTCATTGGACTTGCCATCTGAGTGTGTCTGCTTTTTGACAGATAAAATTTTTGATGATGAAGACTCTGTGGATGGAAACAGACCTTCCTCAGCTAGCTCCTCTACATCTTCAAAGGCCCCTGCAAACTCCCGCAGAGTTGGGATGGGGACTACCCGCAGACTGGGATCTGCAGCTCTGGGCTCCAAGTCTTCAAGTAAGCCGATGGCGTCCATGAACTGACCTTTGTGCAAAGTGTATATTAACGCTCATGCTTGAGCTTATTTCAGGGACTTCCAGACTTGACCTTCCCTCCCCCACCCTGCTCCCAGGATCCAGTAATTTTTCCCTATGAAATCATTTATGTGCAGTTTGTCTGCGTGCTACAACCAGACTTTGGTAGGATGCATGTCCAAGCAGTCTCCTCAGTGCATTTTACATTTGTGAAAGATGAGGCCTCTGTGATGTTGTGCACTGAGGGCTACAAGTAAATCATGTGTACATTTTTGCCTTTATTTCTGCAACTCTTCAGCTGAGCTGAGGCAGACTGCTTACAGTTACATGCTAAACTTCAGCCCATGCAATGTAAAACTGAAGCACTGGCTTTCGTGTAAGACCTTGGGGCATTGCTGTAAAAGAAGGTACAGAAAGAAAAATGAGCACTAATTTGGAGTGTGAGCAAGTCCTACATGTGATTCTAATTTTATATCTGACCTAGAGAAATGGAGAAAGTTCTCTATATCAGATAGTCTTTAATCTGATTAATATTCCAGAGACTATTTATCTCCCATATAGTTTGTCTGTTTGTTCATCTGTCAGATCTGCACCTTCATCTGTTACAGATAGGATTAAATCCTTTAAAATAAACTCTCCCATATAATTAACATATTCTCTTTCATCATTCAGGCTCCGTCCCCTAAATGTTGAGTGACTATTGTAAGGACTTCCCCAAAGTGCCCACAGTGCCTAGATGCTCTTTGAGTGTCTAGTCTGTGCCTCGCATTGAATCTCCCTGTTTTTACTTTCATTACATCTGCAGCACTATGAGGCTGCATGGATTGTGAACTTTCTCCTGATTAGGTGTTTTGATAGCTGCTGGTTTCTTAACCAATTCCCTATTTATAAGAAGATTTAAAAGACTTTTTAATTTGTATGTCAGCAGCCAAAGAGGGAGCAGGTGCTGTGGATGAAGAAGACTTCATTAAGGCATTTGAAGATGTCCCAACAGTTCAGGTAAGCAGGATTACATGTTAAAACAGCACTAAAAAGCAGGTGGGTGAAGGATCTAGTCCCAATCACTGGAAAATGTGCCTTGTTGTGATACCAACAAATCTTCATTGAGGGAAAGGCAATTTAGAAGGTGGGGGGCGGTAAGTTTTAAATGGTGGTATCTGCCAGTATGCAAGGTCCTGAGAAGTAGAGAGAGTGGGTGTGAAAAGGTTGTGGCAATGATATCATAGGAGTGGATGAGGAACTTGAAGTGGACATGTGTGCTCGCACAGTGCAGTCTGGTCACTGAAGTTAGCAGAAGCCTCCATACAATTTAATAAAGCAAAGAAAGGTGATCTGTGTCTCCAGGATTGCTGCTGCTGTGAGTATGATAGCTAGACAGAGCATGTTTGCTGATACATTGTGCTGGATAGATCAAAGGTGTCACATGTCCCCTTCCCTCCAGCAGAGCTTTATTTCTGGGACAGGTGAACAGCACATGTCCACTCATGATCTTCTGTAGGTCTCGACTAATATGACCCCTAGTTGCTGCAGGAATGCTGCTTAAAATTGTGAAAATGGAGTAAAATAATAAAAGATGATCCTTCAGTAATTTTTGATTGAAGGAAATGTTTGTAGATGCTTTGCATTATGCAAAGCCAGCTGTGTCTATGACATTTAAGCATTGAAGCAAAGGGCTTAATGTAGTTGGAAAGTGATCTGATGTTCTTTTGAGTAAATCTTGCATTACTGTGCTACTTTGTATTTAAACGTGCAGATTTATTCCAGCCGGGATCTTGAGGAATCCATAAACAAAATCAGAGAGATACTGTCAGATGATAAGCATGACTGGGAACAGAGAGTGTCGGCGGTAAGTAGCGAACTTAGATGTGAACTTCTGTGAAGAAAACGTTTTTCTGCACTGAGCTTAATCCCATGAAGAGGGTACAGATAGAACCTCAGAGTAAGGATAGAATGTACTTTGTGATAAGCATCTGCTAGGTTATCCCCAAGCTTGGGGAAATGTTTCCTTACGAAACTGAATTGATACCACACAGGAAGGAAGATGTCATTTGATATACCAGAATTTGCGACAGCATCAGGTTGAACTGGAAGTCATGCAGTAAATCCAGATGTAAAGCTAAGACATTTACTAGCAGATGCTGAAGTTTGTTGAAAGTGATACTCAGAATACCTGATGAAGCACTTTGCTTGCAGAGACCTTATTTATACTTTTGCAAAAGGAGGTGTAAAATAATTCAGAAAGAACACACTTAGGTTGTGAATAATGATGACTGGGGGAAATGTGGGAGTGGAAAATCAGATGTTATATGCATGCCAAGACTGAGTTCTGTTTACTGAGGTGAGCTGTGTTTGCATGGTCTGAATAGATGCAGGATCTTATCTACGCTATAGACTTTTCATCACTGGTGTAACAACTTTGACATGTCTTAAATCCTGTATTACAGAACTGAGTGGCAAACTGTGCTGATTCAGCTTATTTCAGGGGTTTTTCTTGCTGTACTGAGTAACAGCTTAAATCAAAGCATGTGCAGATGCCTGAGTATAAATGAGAGCCTGTGAAGGTGTGCATAAGAATGTCTGTAGGATGCAATGGTGATCCTTGTAATAGAAAATATCCCATTTTGATGGGGGTCAAATTTCTACTTCTGTTAGAGACAAGTAATTATTTTAATGAAGTCAGTGGACATATTCTAGATATTTATGTCAGTATTACTCAGATCTGAGTACAAGCCATCCCCTTTAAGTCTGGTCATCTTTTTAATACAATAGTCAGCTGTGAGAGAACTTCAGTTTAGAAGCAGTTGTAAATAGGTGGTTTTAAAGGGGAATGGTTGAGAACTTTCCAGATATCTTTTTGGCTTGAAGTAACATTTGTGTTATTACTAATACAATTTGAGCAGCTACACACCACCCTTCTGGATTCTGATAGCAGTTAGCTAGTGTATTTAGTGTAGTATGTTAAACTGTGAGTTGAAAATAAGATATGAAATAATAAAAATACTTGAAGAACAGAGTTCCTGAATGCATGTTGAGGGCTCTGGAAAACCAAGTATTAGTGCTGAACATAACTCTACTTGTATTTACTGCTCGTTAACAGTCACTACTTTCCTTTATGGTGCTAACAGTTAAAAAAGATCCGGTCCCTACTTTTGGCTGGAGCTGCAGAATATGATAACTTCTTTCAACACTTAAGACTCTTGGATGGAGCATTTAAATTATCTGCTAAAGACCTCCGGTCACAAGTAGTACGAGAGGCTTGTATCACATTAGGGTAAGTTGACTTTCCAAATGCACTTGAAATGTGGTGCAGAAAAAAGGAACAGATGCTGGTTAAAACATATTTAGGATGTAACTTATGCTGCAGGTACTACATAGTCATGGGTACAAGAAGATTTTGCTACAGCTTTGTTTTGAACCCTGTCAAAGGGACCTTGACAGGCTGGAGAGGTGGGCACACGACAGCCTCATGAAGTTCAACAAGTCAAAATGCAAGGTCCTGCATCTGGGTCGGGGCAATTGTGTCCAGAGAAGGGCCACAAGGATGGTTAGAGGGCTGGAGCACTTGTCCTATGAGGACAGACTGAGGGAGTTGGGGCTGTTCAGTCTGAAGAAGAGAAGGCTCTGAGGAGACCTTATTGTGGCCTTCCAGTATCTTAAGGGCGCCTACAAGAAAGCTGGTGAGGGACTTTTTAGGGTGTCAGGTAGTGATAGGACTAGGGGGAAAGGCAAAAAAGTAGAAATGGGCAGATTCAGAATGGACGTTAGGAAGAAGTTCTTCACCATGAGGGTGATGAGACACTGGAAGAGGTTGCCAGGGGAAGTGGTAGAAGCCCCATCCCTGGAGGTTTTTAAGGCCAGGCTGGATGTGGTTCTGAGCAACCTGCTCTAGTGTGAGGGGTTCCTGCCCATGGCAGGCGGGATTGGAACCAGATGATCCTTGAGGTCCCTTCCAACTCTAACAATTCTATGATTCTATGTCCATGAGAACAACTAAATTTTGTTCTACCCAACTGTGTTCCTGAGTTTTAAACAATGTCTATTTGAGATACGCTGTGTGAATAAGCAAGCTATGCGTTCATGCAGCGAGAAAGGAAAGGACTGAAGAATAAACCAGGAAATCTATATATGCTCTCTTCTAGTCTGAATTGAGTTAGCTTTTATTTTTGATGGGTTATCCTTTGTGAGATGCATCAGGAAAAAAGACACTGCAGTGTTTCTAACAGCTTCTCTAAAATTTGTGGGTATTAAGGCAAAATAGGCAGGTTCAGATGATATAAACTAACAAGTTCAGTAACATTTATTCTTTAAGCATAATCCAATTTCAGAATAAATTTTGAGCTGTGCTAGTTATTTTGTTTTGTGCTGAACTTACTTTTCCAGAGTTCAGATGAACACAGAATGCTAGTTTGAAGTGAAAGTAACTTATTTTTTGAAACAGTGTTCTTTGTCCTTCGGAAAGCAGGGGACAGTTGCAAGTATAGAGATGTCAGATGTGCTTATGTCAGATGTTCTGTAGAAGTCTGACAAGCTTAATTCTCAGCACACTTACCAGGATGACTTCATTCTGTTTTCCAGACATTTGTCATCGGTTCTGGGAAACAAGTTTGACCATGGGGCAGAAGCCATCATGCCAACAATTTTTAATCTAATTCCAAATAGTGCCAAAGTTATGGCCACTTCTGGTGTTGTAGCAGTTAGATTGATCATTCGAGTAAGTATACACCAAAAGAGAACAATGTTTTGATTTGCAAATACTATGTCATTTCTGAGGAACTATGAATGTTGCTGCAATGAAAATTAGACTAAGTGCCTAATCTGCTTTTCTGATTGTGCTGGGTTCTGTGCTCTCAAATGTCACGCAGCCTTGTATAGATGATGATAGTTAAGCCCTGCCAAAATAGCAGGAAAAACGTTTCTTTGCAGAGGGAGCAAACTTTTTTTCTTTGAATGTGTTACAGAATAGGTTTATTCTCTTAATTTTGCTCTAAAACTCATGATTCATTGTGGATGCTGTAGATAGCCTGATATCTTTCAAATTGTCACCACTGAGTTTAGATCCTCTTGCAGTGACTTCAACTACTTGACTTGCTGGAGTCTGTCATAATAGAAGAAAAGAAAAGAAAATATCTTTTAAAGAAATCTTAACAGATAAAATACATCATAATTTTCAATAATAAAAATATCTGTATCTGTTAGTGTCCTTTATTTAACAGTTTTAAGAGTTGAACAAAAATACCTGCATGCTGGTCTCAGGTGGTTGAACAAGATGGCCTTTCACTCTGTGGAACTGTGGGGTAAAGATTTCTTTCTGTTTCTGTTGTTTTCTTCTAGCATACGCACATCCCTCGATTAATACCCATCATAACCAGTAATTGTACCTCCAAGTCTGTTGCAGTTAGAAGGTGAGCACTTAGTTTGAATTTATTCTCTCTCTTACCTTTGAGTTCATGCTGCAGACATGCATGTGTGTGTTGTTATTCATAACAAGGGCTGATGCACACACTTACTGAAGAATGCATCTCATTCTCCCCTGTGAGTTAGGTTTGAATTCAGCATCAGCTATCTTGTATAAGAAGTGGCAATGCAGTGAAAGGTCACTGTTTCTGAAAAGAGAAATATTTTTAGACTAATCTTTGTGCTTAGTTGCTGTTACATCATGTTATTTTGGCTTCTTCACAGACTTTTTCTGACTCCCCACTGCTAGCCATTATAGTGACATGTTTTTCCTGAGCCAGTCAGCAGAAGTAGAATTCTGTGACAGCATTATTTGGAAGTCGGACTGGATGTGGTCCTCTCTGCACTCTCTGTACATCAAAGCGTACTTCAGTCCACTGCATTCCTGCCTGGTCCATGTAGATTAGCTTATTCTCTTCCAAGCTAGACAAAAAGAAAGGCTTTGTGGTTGGCTGATTTGATGACAAACATTGAAAAAACAACAGCACACTTCTGCACCTTAGTGTCTTGAAATGAGGAAAGGAGATTAAAGCTGAAAAGATCTGTCTCCACATGAAACCAAGTGTGAAGTTTTTGTACGAAGCCTGAACTGGCAGGTACCAAAGTATGGTTAACGTGCACCTTCTGGGCCTGTATCCTGTTCAGTGTAAAAGGGGGCTTTCTGGATTGCTTTGTGTCAAGCCTTCTCTTCAGACTTCTCTCTAGCAAGCTGCCTCCAGTTACTACTGCATGCTTTTTATTGCTGTTCATAGAGATGTTGATGTGTTTATTGTGGTCATTACTGAATCTTAATGTCCCCAAAAGCTTCTTAACAATGGCTGTTGCTCAGAAGCAGGTATGACAAAGTCAGTGTGCCTCTGATAGCTTTCAGAATCCAGCATTTCTTATCTCTTTTTCTTGCAGGCGCTGTTTTGAGTTTTTAGATTTACTGTTGCAGGAGTGGCAAACACACTCTCTAGAAAGGTAAGCTCTGAAAATAAGTGGTTTAATTCTCTCCTCCTTGTGTCCCTGGGAGGTTAATTCTGGAGAAAGGATAATCTAGGAGGTGAGATTATGTCAGGTAGCTCCAGAGATATCTTTGCCACAGAGGAAGCATGTACATACATGCACGCACACTGCTTGTCCCTGTAGTTCTGGCAGTTGGAATTCAGCAAATCTGTCTCCTGTGGCAGCCTATTTATTTTCAAAAATTTCATTTTGCACTCTGAAGTGAGATAATGAGATGAAGGCTACTACAGTAGCTCCTATAGGCTTCTACAGTACTTCAGAATAATGAACAGTGAAAATAATTGTGCAAGAAGAGACTGGGACACCATTTCCTTAGCTCTAGACTGTGCAAGTCTGTTTCAGTGTTAAGAGGGTGTTGTTCTACCCAGGCAGTGTCAGTAGCTAACTAAAGACTGAACTGTGAAGAATATTGCTTGCCTTTTGCTAGTAAGCAGTGGGGGTGATGCGAAACTGACTTATTTATATGAGAGTAAATAAATTAAAGGCTCCAAATGATCCTACATTGAAATGGCAGGATGTGATGAACTTTTTGGTACTGGAGACAAAGGCAAAATCAAATTCATAATTTGTTTATAAGTGTGGCACATCTTTCTGAACTACTGGATAATGTTTTCCTTCTTATTTCAGACACATATCGGTGTTAGCTGAAACAATAAAGAAGGGAATTCATGATGCAGACTCTGAGGCCAGGATAGAGGCAAGAAAGTAAGTATGGAAGATCTTTTACATTTTTGTTATGGAAGTATTTAGATATAATGGGGTTGTGTTCATCTGAATAGAGCTCTGTTGGAACATTGTTCTTCAGAATAGGGATTCTGTTAAACATGAAATCAACAGAAAATAAATTTTATTAATCTAAATGTCGTGTTATGAGCAGAGAACTGTTTAAATCCTTTTTGAAGGCAACATGTCTATCACTGAAAAATACAGTGGGCACTGAGTATAAAGTGACCGGTTAAGCTGAATGGACAGCAAGGAGAATGGCATGAGTCTTCAGAGAGCATGCTTAAACTGTCCCTTCCCACGTTTCTTAATTAACAGTGTAGCTGATTGTATGACAGAAATTTGTTTCCTTCTAGTGATGTGAGAATGCATGCGACTTCTCTAAGGACTGGCTGTCATGCACATACAACTCTTGATTCATTCAAGCTAACATTCTTACTCTTAAACTGACCATTAGTTGCCCCCTGAAAAGTGCTGAAGGTCTTCATCGTCTTTATGATGACAGTGAAAGCTATCAGCCAGCAGATTTGGACTTCCTTCACATTAAACCACTCTTTTGTTTTCAGCATGGCACTGATTAGAAGTTTATAGGAACATCTCTTTCCTTTTCCTTGTCATTTCTTCCCCAAAAGGGTCGATAGCCTCAACTCGGTACAGAAGATTTGTCTCTGTAACATTGTAGGGGAGCTGTTTGCTAAGGGAGAAAACCCCACCAGCTGGAGCTTTCCTGAATCAGGGCCATGTATGTGTGCTCTGTTTTTGGCATACTTACGTATCTATTGAGCACAATACTTAATAGATACTCAAGTTATCTATTGAGTCCCAAGCTTAGTATCAGTCTAGTGAGTACTACCATCTCCCATGCACAGCAGAGGGGTGAGAGTTTCTTCTGTAATAGAGCTTTATTGGCTACTTGTGTTTTTACAGCACACAAAATGGTGCATTTCTCTCTTCTTATTTTCATTTGTCTTCTCACTGGCTGTTTGAGCAATAGAATGAGTGATGTGTGTGTACTAGGGGAAGCAAATGTTGAAATGGCTGAGTACATGAACCCCCTAATGCCTCAAAATGGCTCTAACTGTATCTGTGCTCCACTGCCCCCTAAAACATGACAAGGAAATGTTAATCATACTGTGCCTTGTTCCCAGGTGTTACTGGGGTTTCCACAGTCACTTCAGCCGAGAGGCAGAGCATTTGTATCACACCTTGGAGTCTTCTTACCAGAAGGCCCTGCAGTCACATTTGAAGAACTCTGACAGCATTGTGTCCTTACCACAATCGGATCGCTCCTCTTCCAGCTCCCAGGAGAGTCTCAAGTAAGCCGTCCAGTGCCACTGCCTCTTGCTATAAACAACTGCAAGTAGCTCCATTGAACTGGAGGGAGCCATCATGTTGCATTGTACGCGCATTGCGTTGTCTCATCTGGCCTTTTTTTGGCCTCAACACTTGGTTACTCCAAAATACTATTTGTTTTGGACAACATTGTATTGAAAAACTTGACTCCAAAAATGATCGTCTAGGATTTTTTTGTGTGTGCTCAGCAAATACTGTTAATGGTTCCTTGTGGGTGTGCTTAAAACAATGCTTGGTTTGAAATTCTGTGTTTAGCATTAATCCTAGAGGTGTAAGTCTGCCTCTTAGAATCATCATACAATCATAGAATCAAAAAGGTTGGAGAAGACCTCAAAGATCATCAAGTCCAACCTGTCATCCAGGACCTCATGACTACTAAACCATGGCTTTAAGTGCCATGTCCAATCCCTTTTTGAACACCTCCAGGGACAGTGACTCCACCACCTCCCTGGGCAGCCCATTCCAACAGCTAACAACTCTCTCTGTGAAGAACTTTCTCCTCACCTCAAGCCTAAACTTCCCCTGGCACAGTTTGAGACTGTGTCCTCCTGTTCTGGTGCTCTTTCCATGTAAGAGGAAAGAAATGACTAAACTAAACGTAACTGCGAAGTGAATATGCAGCTCTTCTGCTGAGGGTATGTGTTCTAGCTTCTTTTAGAGATACAGTCAACTTAGGCTCCAGGTGTCTGCAATTCAGGTGTAAGACCTGTATGAAAAATACTCATCATTTGTTAGTGGAAATTCTTAAATCTACAAATCCTTTAAAAAAAAAAAATCTTACTGAAATAAGGTGCCTACTAATGTTTGGGGTTTTTCTTAGTGCTTTTGTAATGGATTTCATGGTGATGCTGCTGTTATTCCTAATAAGCTTGTTAGTCTATTCATCTCATTCATCTCATGCTTTTTTGGCTGCACACCTGAGCAGGAGGCCAGAGGTGAAAGCAGCCGTGCTCTCCTTCAGTGCCTCACTGAGAGATTGGAGGTGGGCAGCCCTTTGGTTTCATCCTTCATTGGCTTTTCCCAACCCCTTCAGTAGGAAACAACATCCTTACAGATGGGAATAGAGAGGTTTGGGGAGAAATTATGACTGTGCTTATCCCAAGAAAGGTTGGACCAGATGATCCTTGAGGTCCCTTCCAACCTGTGTTCAAGGATTCTAAGGATTCTATATATATATATATATAAATATATATATATAACATTTCCTACTGACTTAGTCATGTACTGGTGGAACAGAGTAGCACTGCTACTGATGACTATGAGTGACTAGTTTTCTTTTAATAAATATTTGTTTTGACTTCTAGCCGTCCATTGTCTGCCAAAAGAAGTCCTACTGGAAGTACTGCGTCTAGAGGTGAGAACAGGAGCTGAACAATGTGCTCAGGTGTTGCTGAGGAAGTGTGATATGAGAATGAGAATTTCAGACACTGTGATATGCAAAGAGCAACCTTGATTGCTATTTATTTGTCCTTAAAATGGCAACTTAGTATGTGAAAGTTTTAATTAGTTTTGGTTATATGCCACTTTCTGGGCAGCAGCTATTGATATAATATGGTGCTTTTGAAAATTAGCAAATCTGTTATTGCTTGCACTTGAAGGGAAGACAAAAAAGCTTTGAAAATTGTAGTCAAGGTATATTTAGCTTTACAATAGCTGGATTAAACTACTGCTGATGCTAAGACATACAGCTGCATAGTCTAATGGTGCCTTCAGCTTTGTCATTTGTTCTCTTTGGTTTCAGCATTTCATCGTCTGTACACGAGTCCTACAGTGTGAAATTCCATCTCATTGCTAATTGTTTTACTGTTGGATGGAATATTTAGGCACAGCTTTCCTGTCCTAAGTTAAATGCATTCAATAAATAATACATTTTTATACAGAATATAATAAACAAAATTGTTTTTTGGTGGAAGTTGCCTTCTACACCTGACCAAGACTGGGTCCTCGCTGGTTTATCTGCACACATTATTGAGACCTTTGATTCAAGGAGATACTGTTCTGTAACCTACTTGATTGTGCACACAAATGCATGTTTGCTTGCAGCTGAATAGTCAAGCTTCATGCTTAAGAGGCTAAGCATCATCAAGTGATGGGAACAGCAATCCTCATGAGAAGATGAGGTGTTGGGGAGGAAGTTAGAACCTGGACTTAGAGGACCTGCAGGTCTGTTTTGGCCAGCAACTCAGAAGCTGGTGGTGGGTACTGTGGCTGAACTTTCCCATCTAGGTTCTGGTACATATTTCTTCATTACTGAACCATCAGCCTTTTTTATCTCAGCATTGAGGTTAGTCACTGATAAAGTTCTGAGAGGTAGCATCAGGTCAGCATTGAAATATCTTTGCAGGCAGTGTGGGGAAGCCCACATTGCCCTGATAAAGCATTCTTAGTTGAGGTATTTCAGTGTCAGCACGGAGTGTTAAAAATAGTACATTAAACTGCTTGTCAGGCTCTTTGAAGCAAACAGCTCAAAAAAAAATTAATCTTCTTTATTCTGGATCTCCCACTCCCATCTGCAGCATCTACAGTAAGTACAAAATCTGTGTCAACACCAGGATCTCTGCAGCGATCCCGCAGTGACGTCGATGTGAATGCAGCAGCTAGTGCCAAGTCAAAAGTGACGTCTTCTGGAGCATCTACCCCCTTCAGTTCTGCTGCAGCCTTGCCCCCAGGCTCGTACGCATCACTAGGTAAATCTACAAGTTGTACTCTTGCAGTTAGCTTTCTTTACTAGCAGAAAGCACCTCGTAGTTTTATTTGAATACTAAACTCTACCTAGAAGAACATGTCTTTGAGATAGTTACCAGTTCTCTAGCATCAGTGTGTGATCTCTTGGAATTAGGGAAAAAATTTGCAACAGAGCTAACCTGAAGTAGCTTCTTAGTTTTTGAATGGTGTAATAGGCTTCATCTCACTCTTCTGGGGAAGAGCAGATCTTACTACGATTCTGGGATGTTGTTGATGAAAATACTTGCTGCTCAATCCCTTTTGATACCTTCCTTTCTCTCTTCTTTCTCTTCTTCCTTCCCTGCATTCCTGAAACTGGTTTTCCATTGGTTGTTTTATGCATTGAATAGTACATCTTAGCTGAGTTTGATCACTTTGGTTTACAAAACAGAAAGGTGCAGAAGTGAAGAGCACGGGAGTCAGCCTTCTGGTTTCATCACATAGGATATGTGTGTCTGTTCCTTATGCTGGCTCTCTTGGAATTACAGTCTTATGTCACTTTTATTCTCTCAAAGCATCATATATCACTTTCAGGTGCCTCAGGGCTTCTTACAACAAAGTTTACATTGCATCTTTCTGCCATTGAAGGAGGCGTAGAGGAAGAAATGCAAGATGGTGATTGACACTTATTTGCAGATCTTCAACTCACTTAGGGGCAGAGCTGATCATCTGAGCTAGCCTCTCATTCTGTTGGTTTAATACTAATCTAATTACAGGCTTTTCATCAATTTACCTTTACAAGAGGCAGAAAAAAATCAGTGATCTTGATTTAAGCTGTGTAGATTGTCTTCATTGAATCAGATGAGAGGTTATTTCTTACTGTTAGGGCATTTGGTCTTTAGTCTGAATAAATATGCTTGGTTTATAGGGATGGTTCTATAGATTCCTTTTGTAGGCAGGTTTCTTTCATATCTGAAATATTTTACCTTGGCTTACATATGTTGGTCATATTTGGTTCAGAAGTGGACTTCTTATTCTGATTTAAATTGTTCATACTTCATTCAAGACACAGATACATTGCAGTGAAAACACACTGTGGATTATGAAGTTGATCACACGGTAGTGTGCTTTCAAGCTTACAGATGGAACTGTCTTTCATTCGTGCTGCATACTAGCTTCTGTGGCAGAACGACTATCAAACAATCTTAACATCACAAGGAAGAACAGAAGAGGGGGAGAAGTATCTGCTAAAGTTGGCTTTGTCCTTGAAGCCAGGAGACTGAGTATGGTCTTAGTCTTGCTCTTAAAAAGGCCTGTAGGAGAAAAGCAGCAAATATACTCTAAGTAGTGCAAATGTGGCTGCTCCTGAAGGAGCCTGATTTCCTTGGGAGCTAGTAAGGACATTTGTCACCTGTGCATTCCCATGAGAGAAATGGTGAGGCAAACAACGAACGTGAAGTTTCACAAAGGTTGGTTGCTGCAGGAGGGGAAACCTGCAAGCATGTTTTTCAGATAAATCAAGCTTTGTTTTGCTGTGTAGTCAAACTTTTTTCATTTCTTTGTGTTAATTTTCTTCACATATTTCTATGGCTATTATATAGTGCCCACTTTCGTTGCTGATACTCCTTTTCCCTATTAACCCTTTCCTTATTTTTTTTTTTAATTTGCCTAAAGATGGTACTACCACTAAAGCTGAGGGTAAGCAGTCTCTCTGTGTAACTGAGGTGTCCAAAGTCGTACCACCCTACCTGGTCTCTGTTTTCAAAGTGTTACCTGGTTCTCATCCATGTTCACTGGTGACCTGCATGAAGTGTTGCATGGTTGTCCTGCTCATTTTGATGCCATGGGATATTCTTCACTTTCTCTTGGAGCTCCTTCCTGCTAGTCACCCTTTATGACTTCTCATCACAAAGTCATTTATGGGTTTCTGCATTTAAAGCACTGGTTCTGGTTGAAGATGACCTGTGCACGGATTAAAAAATGAACAAAGCACCCCCAAAAACTCAAACCACAGTGGTTGCGTTTTCTTACTCCACAATGTGTGAAGGTTTGCTGTGTTTTTCCATCCAAAGCACAGGTTGCAACTGCTAAATGCTTTTTTGGGAAGAGACTGGGCGGCGAGAGAATTGAATGAGATGATCACATGGCAGAAAAATGAGGGCAGTAAACAATGATCTCTAGGGAAGGAATATTTAGTCACCCTCTTGAAACCTGAGCTCTCTTTGTTGTTAACTGAGCGAGATGGCTCACATGTAAGACTGTTGAAGGAAGGGAGCTTTTTTCCCCAAAACACTGAGCCTGCTAGTTTGGGAGGGCTCCCAGTCTGTTTCTCTGGCTCATTGTCAGAGCTTGTTCTTTCTCAAGAGAAAAAGATCATGGGGAAATCACTTTTTCTGAGATAGAGAGGGGCTGAAAACAGGAATGTCTTCTACACAGAATGACGACCCCACACATGCCCTCAGCAAGTCTCTTTAAGGGATCTATTACTGTCTTGTGCTCATATTCTTGATGGCTGCTTGTATTTGGATGTGGTGGTCTCAGAAGTGCCACTGTGCCATTGTGGCTTGTGTTTTTCTCCTTACAATTACAGATGCATTGATTTATTATTTAGAGGGAAAGATCTCTCATTTTCAGAACCGGTACTTTGTGTTGAGATGAACTGGCTCTGTGTCACGGGCAAGTCTTTGTGCTTTGTCAGTGCCAAGAAAGGAAGTTTGCCTAAACACCTGCATTTCTAAAGCAACACTGAATTAAATGAAAGCTTCAAATCGTTGTAATACTGAGCTTTTTTCATTGTTGACCATTCTTTTTTTCCACTCTTCCTTTCTTCCCAGTTCTCAAACTATTTTTTTTTTGGGAGGGGGAGGTGTGCTATTTTTGAAACATTGAATAGTAAATTGATTAAATAGTGTTGGATGATAGGTTGGACTCGATGATCTCAAAGGTCTTTTCCAACCTGGTTGATTCTATTCTATTCCTATTCTATTCTATATGCTGTGCAGTTCTAAATCCTCTCCTAGGCTGTAATATTTGTGGAGGCCTGTTTCAGCATTCATTCTCTGGAACTGTTAAATATTTTACTGTCATAATGTAAATAGGTGGAGTTTTTATTTGAGGTTTTTTTTTTTTCTTTTTCAATTCAGCTACATTGGAAGCAGATTGGATTTGGTAAAATTCTGTAATAGAAACCAGCAAATTGCTTGGGGGTAAAGATTGTGAGACAAACTTTCAGAAGAAGAGCTTGAATAGCACTTTTAGCTGGCAGATTCTCTTATTTGGGATAGTGAGGATCAGAGAGAATTACAATAATGTGTCACACTGCAGCCAGAGCACTTGGAGGATGGGTTTAATTACTGTTAGAAACTCTTCATCTTTGTTTTGCTTTGAGACAGGTGAGGGAAAACCAGCCTTTGTTCAGGATTCAGTGTCCTACAGATGAGAGCTGAGAAAGGTCTTGTTCCAACTCTCTGATCTTAAAGAGTTTGTCAGCAACTACAGGGAAGACAAAGCTTCATATTCTTGAAGCCAAAATAAAAGGGGTGGGGGCAGATGAAGAGAAAAACACTCTCCTGCTCTGGGAGAATCTGTGGAAGAATTCTTGGAACTCTTCCTTTCTGTAGAAGAGCTCTTGGAACATAAAGCAGAAATTTCATCCACACTTGTGCCCCTGAGGATTTTTTGCAAGCCACCAGTAGGTAGTTTAAGAACAAATCCCTCTGGGTTTTGTGTGATTCAGCTTGACATTAAATCTGCAGTCTGGTTCCCATCACAGCTTTCTGTAACTACAGTATAAAAGTTCTGCACCTTCCCCTCAGCCAGGAGCCAGCATTGTGTGAACTTGGCAGTTTCCATCTGCTTTGCCCTTAGTTCTCCTCAGTGTTTTGTTCTTGAGCCAGACATCTCAAAATGGGAGCAAAACAGTGTGGGTTATACCAGTGACAAGAACACAAGTTAAAAGCTGAGTGTCAGTCCTTTGGTTTTAAGCAATGTCATCCCAGCTGACAAACACTTCCTCATGTAAAGGTAGTGTGAGTCTGTGTACCACCTAAATCTGTGCAGGTCTTCTGCTGTTTCCATGCTGAGAGGCTGTGTCTTCATGTGGCGTACAGTTAGGTTGTGTCTGCCCAGACCCTTCATGTATGGCTGTCGCTTGAATGTCATTAAGAACTTTTGCAGAGAGTTTTGATTGAGACTTAACAGCTAGTGCTGTGCAGGTAGTAGTTGTGCCATGTTTGTTATACCTGATTAAAAGGAAACCTTAGGTTTCTGCTGGTTTTATTATGAAACAGCCTTTCAAGGAATACTAAAAAAAAAAAAGGTACAAAATGCTAACTTTCAGTACAGAATAATGGTCTAGAGTGTTTCTGTTGTCTTGGCTGCCTTTTTCAAAGTAAGCACAAATACAAGCTCTTCAGATGAGCTTTTCTCAAAAGAGGGAAGCATAAATGCTGATCTGTCCTGAAACTGTCAAATTTAAAACAGATTGGATGTTTGCAGAGTCAGTGGCACAATTTTTACTAGTTTTTATTGCTAACAAGGAGGAAAATAAAAGCTGATTTATTACATTTTTCATATAATTTAAGCTCAAATAATGCTGCTCAGTTGGACATCTTGAGTGCCTTACCAAAGGCTTTAGTAGTAATGCAAGTTTGAAATCACCATTTGTTTTCTCCTCTGCCTTAAAGTTCTCTCTTGTCCTCAAAAGCAAATCTTGATTCAAAGATGTGACTGAAGGTGGCATCTTAAAATGGAAATGGTCAGGTAGTAGGTTTCTGTGTTCTCTTGGTCCATCCCGTTGCAAGTGCTGACTTGATTTGCCACTGCTTGTTGGTGTAGGGCAAAATGGAGTTGCTATTCTTCCCTCAACTGTCTGCTTTGGAGGGAGTTCTGGTGTAAAACCCAGGGACAGCATATGCCTGTGTTTTCCAGTAAGGGTCACTTGCTTCTTGGGGGATATTATGGTGCATAGTCAAGTCTTTCACTAGTATAATGTTGGACACATGCTAAATATGCATGGAAGCCATTCCAATCATTGTCATGATAAGTTGCTTACAGATCTGTATGCAAAGCATGTTTTTAATTGGTGTGTGCATGTCTCTCAGATGTCCATGTGTCATTTAGCAGTGACACACCTAGCAAGGGGTCCTAGAGACTCTTTCAGGAATGTTTTTGTCTGAGTGAGGAAAGAATCAGGTGCTCAGAAACCTGAATGTGTTAACTTGATCCTTGGAGAGACCATTACTTTGGGCTATCATGGAGAGACCAGTGCTTTCATATATAGCTTACATGGTTAATAGGTATCATTATTACACAGCATGGAACAGATTAAACTGAGTTGTGGAGCTGTTACATACCACCTCAAGACTGTTTGAGAACCATTTTCTTCAGAGTAATAAACAGGCTGATTTTCACAAAGCCAGTGTCTTGTTTTGAGTACTGAGGATGGAGATGCTACAGTGTCCGCCCAGAGGAGCTCAGAACAACACTGCTGGATGAAGCCTCTTATAATGCAAAACACATTATCATAGAATTTCCCTTCCTTTGTTTCTTTTTAAAAACCCAAAACATCAAAACCCAAACCCAGCCACCAATAAACCCCAAACCAACCTTCTTAGGTTTAAACATATGCTAGACATTTCAGGTTTGATTCTAATCCATTGATTGTTGTAAAACTAACAGTAATCTTAACTCAAACCAAAACCTCCTACCAAACCTCACAAATGGTTTCAAAACAGAAGGCATTTGTGTGGAAACTTTCAAAATACTTTCTGTACCAAGAGCAATGTGTCTCATGTCAAATTTAGATCAAGGGCTTTTTTTGAAAACTAATTGGGGCAGTCTTTATCTGTTCCTTTGCCCTTCTGCTCTTGTCAGTAATTGTGCAGCAGTTGTGCTGTAATTATTTTGAAAACCACAGAAAAATAATGGTTATGAAATACAAATTGCTACATCTGCAGTTTGAGCTAGATATGGAAACAAACCCACTTGAAAGCAAAGAAATTTTGGGAGGGGAAGTGTTTGCTTCAGTTTAAGAACAACAAAAAAGCCTGAATAGCTTATTTGATGTGTTATTTCCATTTCTGCTTGAAATTAGTTTTTCTGCCTTGGGTAGAGTGATAGAGAGGAAGCCACACAAATAGTCCTATATGCAAATAGCTCTTTGATATGTATACAGACTGTTATTTGCAGATGAAGTTCTTAAGGGAATATAGTAGAGGTGTTTGCATTCTATAGGTGAACTCTAGATATACGTGCTGTAGTCAGTATGATATATATTAAAGTATTGATATTTTCAATCCAGACAAATACTGATTCATCTTACACTACTATTGTAGGACAAATCACAAGACTTGACCCTAGTGAGTCTGCACCTCAAATGCTTTATTCAGTTAAGACATAAAGTTGCTGGAGCATGTCCAGAGTAAGGGTAATGAAGCTGGTGTAGGGTCTAGAGAACAGGTCTTATGAGGAGTAGCTGAGGGAATTGGGGTTGTTAGGCCTGGAGGAGGCTGAAGGGAGACCTTCTTGCTCTGTACAGCTACCTGAATGGAGGTTGTAGTGAGGTGTGACTGTTGGGCTCTTCTCCCAGGTAAAAAGCGACAGTCCTTCCCTCCATGGGAAGTTTAGATTGGATATTGGGAAAAATGTCTGTACAAAAAGAGTGGTTGGGCACTGAAACAGGCTTCCCAGAGGGGTGGTGGAGTCACCATCCCTGGAGGTGTTAAAAAAAATGTGTACATGTGGTAGTCTGGGGACATGATGAAGGGAACATGGTGGTGTTGGGCTGATGGTTAGACTTGGTGATCTTAGGAGGTCTTTTTCAACCATAATGATTCTACAATTCTGTAATTTAAAAGTGCATCTGTGTGAAGATAAGTTAACATAGGAAATATCCCAGATTTCTGCACAGGTTGTCTGTCTCACACAGATCTGTCTAAAGTAATTTTGACTTTCAGTTGGTAACTTTTTTTGGTTTAGAGCTAAAAATTTTACTTGGATAGGAAAAATCTTAACCTTTTTTCTTGAAGAGAAGCTTTGAGTCAGGTATTTAGAGATATTTTTACTTGCAAGTAAGTGTAGTTACCTGTATGAAAAAAACAGCTCAAGTCCAGTGAAGTTCAAATGCTTGTCAGCCTTTTTAGAAGGATGAGAAAACCAGTATCATGTGTGGATCCTGTTCCTCCTGTGCAAGACACAACTCTTTGTCTCCCGTTGTTTTCACTTGCTTAGCAGACCATTGCATCCATGTAGACGTTCTCAGAACTTTAGTTGAGCCAGTAGGTAAAAAGTGGTTCATTTATGTTTTGCTAGTTTCATAGTAGTGATTTCTTCTATGTGTCATGTCCAAACAATTGTTGGAGTGTTGATACCTGTATATTCCCTACCGAGCTATCTTAGAACTAGGTGCTGGCTTGAAATACAGCTCTCTTCTAGGCTTTTCCCCCCCTGCAAAAACATCTAGGCTTTCTTTTTCAAAATTAACATCTTTATTATTGTGTGTGTGTCACAAACTTTCACACCATATTATAAATATTTTGGGAGCTTAGAGGAGGACAAAGCTCTTGATCTGTTCAGCTTGGGCTGCTTACCATTGTCTTGTCCTGCATGTATACCTCTTGTGAAGTGGTTTTGTTTATTTTGGGGGGATGGGAAGTGTATATCTGTTCATATTTCTCTGTATGCTTATGGAGGAGACAAAGGGCAGGAGATGAGTATCTACAACCAGTGGGTGCAGTTGTCTAGACTCTTCTCTTACTTGTTGTGTTCGGGTTTTTTCCCTTTTATTATTGTGCCTGAAACTTGAAGTCATCCTCTGAATGCAGGCTGTCGCTGGCGTGAGTCCTGAGAAACAGCTTCAGATTTGGCTGAGAACTGAGTTGTTGAAAAGTACTGATGGAGGCTTTCTTTGTGTTGCTCTTAATTATCATTTCTTTCCCATTAACTAGAGACAGATAATTGAAGCTTAAGCACTGGAAAGAACATTCTGTAGGAATCAGCCCTGCCCCAGGAAGGGGATGAACTGATGACCTTGTAAGCTTTTCTAGCTCAAATTTCCGTGACTTTCATAAGCAGAGGACAGCAAAAGGACCAAGAACACACTGAGACTGTCTAGCTATTCTCCACTTAAATAAAGAGGAGAGACACAATCATTTTTCCACAGTGTTGATTGTGTTAAATGGGACTCTCCATTACAAGTAAAGTTACACTGATCTCAGGATAAATATGAGGTATCTGTAAACAGCAGGGAAAATTCAATGAGACTGAAATAAAAGGGTAGTCAGGCTGCATCAACAGCCTGTCCCAGTAGTGCATGCCAGCCTGCGTGTGTAGAGCAGGATATAAAGCACCAAGCTGCAAACTGGAAATCCCAGGGATGGAATTTGTGGGGGCAGCTGTCACACCTGTCTCTGAAAGGGCGATCGCCTTGTCAGAAAGTAATAATTTGATGTAGGAAGCAGCATTTAGGAGACTGAAATTTTACTTGTTGATCCTTTGTAAAGAAGCTACTGTAGAACAGAAGCAAAGGCTATAGAGAGGTAATGTTTTTTAATTAAACTGGCTGATAGCATTGCAGAAAGCAAGTTTTTGTTTCCACTCCCTCTCCTGTGTCTCAGCCAGTCTAATAAAAGATGTTGCCTCTCCCTGTAAAATTCTTTCTTTATTCTGGTTAATTGTGTGTACGGCAACTCTGCAAGCACAGAACAGCGTGTTAGACACTGCTGCCTTTGGAAGAAAGCTGTTAACAGTCTGACTGATTGTCTTTGCATTCCTCCAGGTCGGATTCGTACAAGGAGACAGAGCTCTGGCAGTGCCACAAGCATCACCTCAACGCCTGCTGATACCCGAGGCCGCAGCCGGGCTAAAGTAGTTTCCCAGTCCCAGCGTAAGAAGTGTTTTATTTCTGGGGGAACATGACAAATAGTTATTAATGTATTTCTCTTGAACTGTAGTAGCATCAGCTGAGGATTGGGCTCACTCGTTTGGACACGTAACAAAACAGATCCCCCTCAACCAGTGTGTGCTGTTGGTGACAAATAGGGCCCCAAATCTTACTGCTTTAGTTGCTGCCTTTTGTTTTTCCTTTAACTAGTTGTACAGCAGAACTTCATTTGCTGTGATGTGTAGTACTGAATAATTTGCCCTGGGTCCCACTGAGACACCCTCTGTATCTGTAGCTGGCTGCTGTCCTGGGTTCTTGCCCTGCCAAGCTTCTGCTTATGTGACTGTATTTCTGTACGTGTAACATGTGAGCTGTGTAAAGTTAATGCGATTTGGCATCAATTTAATATAGGACATTACCTTTTTAGTGTAGGTATGGGGGAAATGGTTCTGCTCTTTGATTCACATGACACATGTGTGCTCTCTGGCTTCCTGGCAAGGCTGGGTTTTCCCCTGGGGGCTATACATATGGTGTTGCTGCTGCATATTTGTCATGTGTATCTAAGGAGAGTTTGTCACTCAAACTTTAAAGGAATTGGAGGGAGAAAGCCACTTATGCTTTGAGGACCTTTAAGCTTGTAGGTAACAAGAGATGGGATGTGTGGAAAGACCTGTTTGTTCTGAGAACTTGTCTTGCTTTGTACCCCTATTTAAAAGCCCTTTTCTGTTCATTCTTTCATTGCTTTGCTCTGTCATGCTGGGAGGATGGAGAAGCAGTTTATAGCTGAAGAGAGGGGATAAGGCCAAATGGAAATCTTCACCCTGAGGTCATGAAGGAATTTGGAGTTAGTTATGCTGATCTAAATTGATTTCTTCAGTTTTAAAGCTAAAAATTATTTGAAGCAGAGATGACCTTTTTTCTTGAACTTAGTTGGGTAAAAAATCATCAGACCAGATGAGGCATGTCTCAATAGTATTTAAAGAATAGTTGGATATCCAGAGCTTTCAAACATCATGGACTTAGGATGGTTTTTTTTAATAGAGTATCTCAAAAAGCTTCAGGGTGGTCATATCTAAACCTGCTGCCTTGGTCTGGTTTGCTGAATCCTATTTCCAACCTAGCCCAGCCATATATGATCTTTATTGTTAAGCCAAATGTTGCTTGAAATAACTTACTAATTCAAATATTAAATGGAGCAAATACTCCATACCCATGCAGTGGATAATCCAGTTGTTATTTTGCAGACTGTGCTGGGGTGTAATTTAGAGCAGAACTGGTGTCTTGGTTGACATTTAATTAAGCAGGTGATCAGCCTTTGGAAATGTAGTCCCATCTGCAGGTTAACTCACTGGGTTCTGCAGAGGCTTCTTGTTTGTAAATAAATCTGTCTGTATTGTGTATAACATAAACCGCATGCTGAACGCTGTATTGTCTTGCTGTCTTTTAATCCACTTTTTGCCTGTCCTTTGGTCTGCCCTCATAATCAAGGATCCAGATCAGCTAATCCTGCTGGTGGTAAGAAACATTTTCCCTTTCTTGTTTTCTTACATTATTTCCTTCACGTTTTTTAACTGCTAAGCTTTTAGCTTCACTCACTTTCTCCTGAGACTTAAAAAGCATTTATTTATAGTCATAACTCCAAATGTGTATGGCAAGTGATTTTGCTTTTTCTTAGTAACCAAACATGGTAAGTGTACATTCTGCATATTGAAACTGGCTCATTGCTGAAGCTTAAATCCCAGGTCCTAAATTCTGACAGTTACTTCAGTGCAATCCTGCTGACATCAGTGCGATTGCAGCAGTGTAACTGAGAGGAGCCCAGGTTTTTAGGGTGTGGATACTGTGTGAGAGACTGGCATCTCTCACAAATATTCTCACTTTTGGGGGAGGGAGTGGGTGTGTGTGTGTGCAGCCAGCACCACAAAATAGTGTGTTGAATCTATTATTACTCTCACAGTTCCTTATGATTACCTTTAAGCTACTTAATCTTGAACAACTTACCAAATGAAGATACACAGCCAAAAAAAATAAATATTTAAAAAAGGTATTACCAGCTCTTTGAGTTAGACATAAAGACTATTTCAGATAGAAGCATATTCTGCAGCTGGAATGTAAATATGTCAATAAATCTTGGTTAGTAGACTGTTTTGTGTGGTGGGTTGAAGTTTCCCCCCCAACATTAACTTTGCCAGACCAACTCAGTTAGAAGCAAATGGAGATGTATTTACAAGCAAAAACTACCCTCTACAATGGAATGCAATGAATATGTACAAAATATACAGTATTTACAGATTGCTACAATTAGCAAACAACACAAAGCCCTGGTCAAGAGACTGGGAAAGCCGTTCCACTGCCCCCCTCACTTCCCCTGTCCCAATGAAGAAAGGAACGGAGAGAGAAGCAGTGGTCAGACTTAGCCAAGGTCAGCCAAAGCACGCAGGTTCTCTCTCCCGAGCAAAGTAAAAGAGCTGAGATACAAGAGAAGAGCAAAGGGAGAATTGTTATGGTACAGCTCTTCTTATTCCAGATATTTACCCTATGAATTTGTTTAGAATAATCTTTTGTTTTCCTTCTTACGCCCAATAGTGATTTATTTCTATTTTCCTACTTTTCTACTCAAAATCTGTAACTAAATTTTAAAGGCATAGCCCCAAACCACCACAGTCTTGCAAACAATGCAGCTTAAAAGAGAATTCAATTTGCCATGGACTAATCAAACAGACAAAAGAAAATAAAACAGACCAAATACTTAGTGTGCTAAAAATGTTCTCCAGCTGAAAACCAAGTAAGTCATGTTTACCCAATCAGACTGAAGTAAGCCAGCGCCTCTACAAATGTGACAGGTTTATTTGTGTTATCTTTTACTGTGTGGATCTGCTGCTGTTGAGATGTTGGAGGTTTTTTTTAATTTTCCTTCAGTAAATTATTGCAGGAAAGCAATACTAGTGCTGCAGGGTGGCATGATGATGCCTGAGCTTCTTTGCAACAGTTACCTGTGCCAGAAGCCAGTGTACTGCAGCTCAGCTTTTCACATAGACTAATTCATGTTCCTTCAGGGAGATGAAGCAGCTTGTGAATTCCATGCTGCTGCAGCAAGACTGCTCCTGGCACAAGCTTGCTTAAAGTCAGCTGGGGTATTCATACACTGCAGTGTCTGCTTTGGTTTTGATCTCAGCTGGGCATCATGGTTCCTATATATAGGCAGGGTTGCTGATGTCAATGTTTATTGTCTGTGGGCTTTCTTCAGTCTTCCTCAAAAGTCCATGGGGAACACTTCCAGTTTCAAGTGATTACAGTCAAATTTTTAGAGCTTATTGTGTTACAACATTTGAAATCTTGCAGGGGGGGCTAATCTCTTTCTTACCTTATTCTCTTCTAGCTGGTAGCCGATCCAGTTCTCCGGGTAAGCTGTTAGGAAGCGCCTATGGTGGCCTGAGCGGTGGAACATCCAGAGTCCAGCAGGTGCCATCATCTTCAGAGAAGCGCAGCAAGATCCCTCGGAGCCAGGGATGCAGTCGAGAGACAAGTCCCAACAGAATAGGACTAGGTAAGAATAGTGACTGCATTGATATACTAACCAATGTACTGGAGGGAGAGACTTTCCTGTTGACTAGGGAACTGTTCATGTGTTATGGCTATTTTCCTGAGTTAATGTGATTTGTGGTTTGTAGGAGAGTAATTTTAACTTTTCCAGATTTCTACAGTTTCAAAGTAAGCCTAAAGATGTCATGAGATGTCTTCTGTTTGAAATTCAACATGAGTGATGTTATTAGATCAGGCAGCAAAAACCAGTTGGCGTGAATAACCATCAGAGCAAAAATACTGCATTTGACATCAGCAGCTTAGTCCTAAAATGAGTTGAGCACTCTTTACAGTCAGCTGGCATCAAGGGCAAAAACCACCTTCTTGGATTACTTTTGGAGATTTTGCAGCTTAAATGGTTTGCTTCTCTTACCCTTAATATCTTGGAGCCACTTTCTAAGATGATGTTTTAGCCTTCAGTTGTTCTCCTTCCAGTAGTCTTGTCTCAGTGACTATCATGTAAATATTCTATAATAGTTTTTAGTTTCAAATTCATCAGCAGGCTCTTTTTTTTTTTTACAGTGTGGTAAGTAAGCATCATTATATATGAACTCGTGTATCTCAGTTGAAGTGATAAGTTCTTGTGCTGTTTGAACAAATAAATATTGCCTTCATTTTTTAAATGGAAATCTTTTCATAAGTCTGAAGCATATGTAGGGGAAGAGCACGTTAAATACTGTTGCTAAAATATTGGCTGTGTCTGAAGAATCTACTTAGTAGTTTGAAATTTATTGATATTTTAGCCCTACTGTTGTTAATTAATTTTTTAACTATACCCTTAGCAACTGTATTTTACATTTAAGCTACTTTTTCTGTTTAGAATGTTAACAGAGAAATATTCACTCTTCGAGTATATTGAAATGAATCGAGAGCACCTGCGTGCATATGCTGTTATGATTCATAAAAAAATGTTGCATGCTCAATGTGATTATTTTTCCAAATTCAAAGTTCTTCTGATGTCTGATCTGTTTTATGGTCTCTGTATTGAATACATTGTGCTGTTCTGTTCATTGCTTTTAAAATGCAAATTGTCTCCCACATATTAGAGGTACTTGTTCTGCTAACGCGCTGCAGAAGAACGTTGTTTTCTAAGAGGAAACATAGAATGATGGATAGCACCATCACATGCTTAAGCTGATTGTCACGTTATGTGGTCTCATTTGAAACAGTCTCAAGCATCTAAAGGAAAATTGCCTTGTGTAAAATCCTCACTCTTGGGTTGCCTGCTTTCAGGTGTATTACGGGAGCCTTGAGTTCTTTTGAAAGTGTAATTTATTTCTCATTGCTCTGATGTTCTCCCTGTGAGCACAGTCAATGCTTGTTCTTTGGGAGTGGGAGAGAGCTCTGACAGACCTATTGTGATTTCTTACCACCACAGCTGGTTAATGGCCACAGCCTGTTCTTTTGGGCTGTTAGGGGAACTGTGGAACCTGACACTAGTTGCCTTTACTACTCAGTTGCAGAAATTCTGTTTCTTTATTGGATCTTTTATACCATTATTACATTGTATTTTTTACCTGATACCATAGTAGCTAACAGTATTTTATGCTTGCTTATTGTGTTGCTTCAGTCCCTATCTGTGCTTGACATTTTTTTTCGTTTGTTCATTTCATTAGACTCCCACTCACCTTGATCCTGAACATGTTGCTGGACTTTTTCAGAGTCCAGTTCAAGAAGGTGTTTGATCAGAGATGATATCCTATGTATATGCAATACTTGAGGCTTTGTGGGATTATTTATTTGATCCATATATGCTTATCCCTTGGGCTGAAACATCTCTTAATTCTGTAGTCATGTTGCAGTGCAGCAGGTGTTGAATCATCATGCAGATCAGGTGGTTAGAAATGGCTAATTCCTGGATTCTCTTCATAATTCATCCATTGGTGTGTACTTTTTGCAAGGGTGACTGGGAGCTGAAGCTGGACCAATGCTTTGTGGCAAGATTAAGCACAGTATAGGTACCTGCATGCTGTTGAACTTCATACGGGAATCATTCACTGGAGTTTTTCAGGCCCTTCTAGGACAGTAGCAAACTAATAGAGCCTCTGCATATGGATGCCGGTTAGCATCAATATCTATCTGCTAACTTAAATTCCCATGATGACCAAGAAGTAAGTTCATTCTGTATGCTGGATACCTTAAAGTCGTAAATTATTTTTCAGGAGGCAGCACAGCAAGGTCCATTGGGCATGCTGAGTTCCTGTGGGATCACCTATATGGCTCTTTGTGGTGATTCTCTGTTTTAAGCTTGCCTTGTTGTCTGCTCAGTGAAGATCTCCTAGTGGTGGTACCCTCCTGGGCAAAGGAGAGTATAGTCCACTTCATCTCAAAATTAATCTGGCTCTCTTGAAGGACATAATCTGAAAAAAGGTGATGTCCCATGGATTGGAGGCTTTTCTGCTTGAAGTTAATTCTGTTGGGTGCTCAGCAGATTGTGTGGCACAGTTGCTTGTCCTGTTCTAGGCTCTCAGTCCAGGGATGTCTGCAGGCATGCTGTCTGCTTTTGTCCTGCCTGCTCCTTAAAATCAGTTTTGTTATTAATGTACTTTAGTTTCTTTCCAATTCTAGGGGATTTGGAACTCTGAAACTGATTTCTGTCTGTCTTCTCTGCCTTTTGTGCTAAGACAGGCTGTGACAGTATGAGAGACTTGTCTAAATGACAGCAGTCCTGGCCCTTACTACTGACAATGTCCTAAGATAGTACCCTGAGCAGATAATATCAAATTTTCCCTACACAGCACAGCAGTAAAAAGTGGTGAGGCAGGTGCCTGGGAGTCCACAGCAGACTCATCATTCAGTTCTTTTTAATCCATTCTTTTTATTTTTTTTTTTCCCTTGTATCCAGTAACACACAAATATTTTATTTGACCTTTAGTCACAAAGTACTCAGTGTTTGGTTTTGGATGCTCTGTTTGTGCAGTCAGTGTTGTGCTTCATCTGTGGCATTGTCCTTACTACTCTGTTCTCATGCAGTTAAAGTGCATTTCTTCATGCTGCTGCTGTTAGCTGTTATGGGATGAGAATGTACTTTGTGCATCCATTAATTTAATCATCCACATCTCTCCCTCTCTAAAGAACTTGTGCTGGTTTTAGTAGGGTTATGCTATAGAAAAGATTGACAGATTTTCTGTGCTTGAGAAAATACAAGGGAAATGAATGCTTGTGCAAACCTGATGTGAAGGCTGCCATTATTTACATGTAAGCATGAGACCCAAGAATGAGAAGCTTGCTTTCAAGCAATCTTCAGTTTCAAGCAAGTATTTGTGGAAGACTTCAGAGTGTTACTTTTACTTGCAGTTCACCTGTCAGCTTTTTTCCTGTGTATATCTGAGGTGGGATTATTTTACTCATGGACCATAATTTCATCCAGTTCATGTCATTTAGTCTGTTTTATTTAATATAAGACCATCTAGCTGACTCAGGTTTTAGACATTATAATTATCTAATCAACTTGGTCAATCTTGTATTTTCTGACATCAAAGGGCAATCATCAGCGCCATTAATTCGTGTGAGAGCTATGAGCTTGGTTTTGCAAAACTGGGAGGGTTTTAACAAACTGGTTTTGCAAAACTGGGAGGGATTAACAAACCCAAGAGTCAGGCAGCAGTCTGTATATTAATTTTAAAGCCTAAATAAGAAAGTTTCTACTTTGTTCTCTGAAAGTACTAATATACCCAGTGTGTACAAGCCTAGAAAAGCACCGTAGGGGAATTTCATTATCTTAAATCTAGGCATTTAAATTCTGTATACAAGCCAACACAGATTTATAAGAACAGACATACTCTGCAGCATGCAAATGGCACTGGTTTTATAAATGTAAGGATACTGTAAGTATTACTATAAAGCAGGTTTGTTAGGCATATGTGCCTCTGCTACATTGTCATCAAAGATGGCTGGTTAGGTTTTCCTCTGTGCATGAGAAAATTCTTTAAAAGCTTGTCCTGAGCACTTAAAACATGCTACTGCCTTTTCAAGACAGCAAAGTGAATCTTTTGTTGGACATGAACTTCAAGATAAATTCATGACAGCTAGGTGCTATTCTTTTACCTAAGAAAACACTGTATTCTTTACTGAGTATAAAGCTTATTTAATAACTCCCTGTAAACATCTTTCATATCAAACTGACACAGAATTTGCAAAGGAACAATCCAGTTTTAAGCACCCAAAATGATAATTTTTTAAATAATAAAATCTTTTGTATAATAAGAAGTTGTTAAATCCTTGGTGCTAAGCAACCTTCTAAGGGCCTAGTTCTGTTTTTTTCCTACTTGGACAAAACTTCAGCTAAAGCCAATGGGATTGATTTTTTTACTTACAAAAGCAGCTTAGTTCTATCTTCTACTTTGCATTTGGCCAAATGAAGAGCATGCATATGATGAGGTCCCTTGGTACAGCTAATAGACAGGAGCCTTATTGTTAGACTGTGGGGAAATTGAACACTTGATAGCCATAGCACTTGTTGATGTAGGATTTTGTCAAGGAACATAGTTTAAAGCTCCCCTTGAGAACGCTTATGGTTTAGAAGTGTTTGAGGAGCGGGAGTTAGATTTGAAGCTGCTGCTGTCCTAAAATTCAAACCACTTTTTAACCCATCTTTTGGGTATGCAGGTTCTAAATGTCTTTTTCCAGTATCTTTCATTGCAGAAATCTGCCAGCCTGTACAATACATCTTTTTTTTTCCTTAGGGTATTTGTTTGTGGCTAAGCTATTCTTGTGAAAGGCAAATCTGTGTAAAAATAGCATGTTAGTGTTGTGACTGCTTTGACCTGCTGCTGTGTTCTAGAAGAGTGTTTATCTTCTAATTAAGGAAAAAAATTATTCTGTAAGGGTTTCTTTCAGTCTCATCTGTTTTGCATGTTTTGTAACAGTAGAGCTCCCCTTAATGATTGAAGATTCCTGCTCTACTTGAATAACAAAATTTAGATTGCTTAAGAAAAAGAGCAGACATTGAATCCTGCTGAAATTTCACATGACAAGCACAGCTCAGCATGTAAGGTAATTGGTTTTAAAGAGCCTGAGCAGCCTGCTGCAAATTATAATTACTAATGTAATAATTACCGTAACTAACAGAAATGTGACTTGACTTTGAGCTTTCTGTCCTCATTAAACTTGTTCACCTTCTCTGAAACTCTCCATGCTGCATGCTAGCACGGAGCAGTCGTATCCCCCGACCCAGCATGAGTCAGGGGTGCAGCCGTGATACCAGCCGTGAGAGCAGTCGAGATACAAGCCCTGCTCGGGGCTTTCCTCCACTTGGTGAGTACATGTAGGCATTGGAGCTTTAAGGATCACTATTTTTTCCCCTTTTTCCTTTGTTCTGATTGCCTTTTCACGACCCACCTACCAGGTGGAATTAGCTTGTTCCTTGTCCTCTGTTGGATTCCTGACACACTCCCCACTTTCAACCCTGTTTCCCTTCTGTTTTCTTCTGCATGTTTCAATTCTGGTTCTCAGCGTTTCACCGTTAGCAGGAAAATAGTTTAGTTTGCACTTCTGTAATTTTTAGCTTCATGAAATCAGCTTGTGTGGGGCTGCTGTGCTTCACTTTACAGCACTGATGGGAGAGCAAGCCTTATTTTCTAGGTCACAGTGAAGTAGTCGGTAGCACTGTAGTCTGTCGTTGAGTGACTAATTATTCGTGTTCTGGTTTTCTTACAGCTAAGCGTAGTACCAGTGTATCATTTCTATATTAAATCCTCCAACAGATATAGAAATATTTTTTTTGGGGGGGGGGGTGGGGGGGTTACATGACCCTCTCAGCCATCAACTAACAAGCTGCATATCTCATTTTGTAGGGAACTTTTTCAAACAGCCTAAAATGATGGAAAGGTTGAGGTTTTAAAGAACCATCATTAAAGTGCAGGTGAAGTGTACAGTATAAATAGAAAATCTCATTGAACTTGCCCCATACAGGAGTTTATGCTCAATGCTGAACATTTCTTGTCAAATACCATATCACCTATTCAACCAAATACATTACTTGTATCAGAGAGTTGTTTGTCATCAGACATGAAATGTAGTTGATCTCTAGACACACTTCATTTATGTAGTAATTTCATAGCTATGCATGTGGTCTTAAAAGTGAGAAATAAGCTGGTATAAATTTCATCAAGGCTGAAGAATGATATTACACGATCTGTTTCGCACACAGTGACCAATTAATAGGTGTATGACACAGTAAGTGGAACATAGTACTTGGGGCTTAATTCTGCAACTTTAGTTCAGTAGTTAGAAAAGGTTATGAAAAACATAGGCAGATAGGCAAAAGTTTGGTTTTCATACTTGATTAATATGCTCTACTTTACTTAAACCTTTTAAACTTAGACGTTGTCATTACTGATTTAGCTACCAGTGCAGAGGCTGGTTGTATTCATATGAAATCATCTGCAAAAATCTCATTGATTTCAGTGGCCTACAGTGGAATCTTCAAGATAATATTAAGAGGCTTTTGGGTTCTAAAACATCATTATTTAAAATTAATCTGTTTGCATTATCTGTATCAAATTTTGGTGAAAAATAGGAAGAGTTCAACTTTGCATTCAGAACTTGGTTCATGGCTCTTGAAGATAAAGAGATGAACTCTTTATTCATTGAATGAAACTGATTTGATACCAGGGCTATAAAGGGATAGTAGGCATGCAACAGTAGCTCATTTTTGCAATTATTTTCCCAGATTCAATTTTGTATGAAGATTTTTTTTTTCCTCCAGCCCAAGTGTATAAGCAGGATGGATTTCAGGGTTAAATTGTCAGTATTCTATGTCATTGTCCTGTGTTTTATTATATTGAATATACATTAATGAAAATGCTGTCATGAGCCCTTGTTCTGACAAATAAATGCAGCGTAGGAGAATTGCTGTTGGTGTGTGTTGTACACCACCACCACTACTGAGCCTGACTTGTACTGACTATACAATTTCAGTTACAGATGTTTATTACACTGTTTATTTGTAAAAGACTTTATTGTGGGGAGAGGGTAGTTTTATTTTAGCTCATGATACTGATTTACCTGAAGATTAATAAATTTCTAGAAATACATTAATGAGTTAATAACAAGGTAATGAAGAACTATCAACTTAATGCTTACTGTCTTTTTTCTTGTGTTTTCACTGAAATGTTTTAAGCTGGAACATGTTTGTGAACTTCATTATCTGGTGTCTGCTTTATCTGAAAGAAACTTGTGTGTATGTCAATTTAAGCCAAGCCAATATGCTTCTATTACAGTATTTCCAGAACCCAGTTTTTCTTATATTAATGCTAAGATTATACAACCTTACTGTGCATGGTGCTTTGCAAAATTGATGTGTATATTAGTGAATTTTACTTAAGACAGCTCTACGTAAATATGACAGGGTTCTTGCACTTAGCAGTATTATGGTCAGTGTCAACACTGACATTCTGGTCTTGCAAATTGCTCAGCTTTGTTTTGGGGCTGCTGTGCAGGTATGCATGTCTATGCACTACATGTCTTGCTGCTTAAGTTAGGAAACACCAGTGAAGAGTCAGTCTACGCTTGGCTTCCTTGCCGAAATGTAATGACTTTTATTTTTTCCCCCCTATAATTCCTATTTCTTCCTGTGCCTTGATCTTGCAGTGACGTCCACAGGGCACAGCGGATGGCTTGGGAGAATGCAATTGTGAGCTTAGAATCTTAATTGTGAGGTTCAGTCTATAATCCTGCACTGATCCTGCAAATCTTTCATGAGTTAGTTATGGTGTCAGTGGAATTGTTCTCTTGAATAAATGCATGTGTTCGCCATAGTTCAAGACCCCACTGCATATTCTGTATGCTTTTAATCAAGTTCTCGCATCTAGGACAAGAAATTTGATTTTTCTCACTTTGCTGATTTATATTTTATAACAGTAATGTTTGTTTATGAATGCTTTGCCTTAAACAGGAGACCTACAGTTGTTCTACTGCACACATATATACATAATTGACAAAGCCTGTTCGTACAAGAGGATGATTAAACTTTATTTTTTCGTTTTCTTGACAGTGCTAGTAACAAAACAAAGCAGCAAGGCCTTCAGTGAGTCTGTGGTGATGAATTGCTCCAATGAGCAATCAGTTTCTTGGGTCAGTTGCTTTGAGCTAGATGAGCCCAGCATGGCTAGACACAGGGAAAACATCTTTAGAAAAAAAACCAAAAACAATTTCTATAATTTGGAAGTGGCTGGTCCAGCTTTCCATTTGCTTTATGCTAAATCCAAGAACTGAAAACCTCTCCAAAGGCATTGTATGATTGATGTGCTGCTGACAACTGGAAATTGAAGTGGGAGCTGTATTTTGCTTCTGCTAATGTGTGTGCTCCATTGCTGTTAACAAATTGTATACATGTGTGATTCTAAGTAGGCGTATGATGTACACATTCCAATTATCTGTGGATGTACCTGCTTAGATTCAGGAAACATGAATGCAAGCTTTGTTAAAAGCAAGAGCCTTTCAGTAGTAGTGATAGCTACAATATGTGTGTACGTGTGTGTACTTGGAAAAACAACCCCAACCCAAAGACCTACATGCAGTGGTTGGCTGACCTCCCTGTATGACTCTTTCTACTCACGTGGTTACTCATTTTCTTTGTTAATGTTTTTTATTTATGCGTCGGCTAGAATGTTGTGGAAAAATACCTGCAAGCACAATTCCTAACCATTCATCATGGCTTCACTTTGGGGTTTAGATCGGACACATCTAAATCCTGCTCTGTAGTTATGTGCTTCACGTTCTCATGATGGCTGTCTTCCAGATATGTGGGTCTGGAACGTGACTGATGTGCACTGGTGGTTTTTTTGCTGAACTGCACTGGGTTTGGGACTGTTAAAAATGAGTTTTGTCGTGCATCGTGTTTACGATCGTGGGAGAAACGAAGGGATGCCACAGCCGGAGGTGTCGCTGTGGGGCTTGCACTGTACCTGTTATGCATTCATATACAGCGTCATTTCCCAGTCACTATGAAACACCTTTACTGGTAGCGATCACACGCATCCCCTTTGGATTGTGGCATTTTCTGTCTCGGGTTAAATGTGTGTTAATCCTGTGGGTGTTGCCATTCCTTCTACTTGCAGCTTCTCGACGTCATTCCAGGTCCACTAGTGCTCTCTCCACTGCTGATTCTGTTGGGCAGTCAGGTGAACAAGCGCTAACTGCATGAATCCGCTTCTTAAACGTAGTCTTGTTTTACACCATCTTAACATTTGCAATCATGTGCATCAGCCAGCACTTGGCATGTGCTTCTCACCGCTGTGGGGCTTTTTGTTCTGTTTTTGTTCAGCGTGGCTTTTTGTTTTGAGTTTCATTTATTGGATGTTTTTAATTTTACGTATTTTAGGAACGTCGTGAACAGTGTTTAAACAAAGGGTGATCCAGGGCTCTCTCAATTCTGTAAATCTGATCAGTTGTGCAGCATAGACTAAACTCCTACTGATGCAGACTGCTTGCAACTTCCATTAATATTTCCTCTTTAGCAGTATAGCAGTTCCCAATGCCTAGAACCCAATCCTAGTGGATTTCATCCCATTTATTACTAAGTATTTTGGATCCCTGTCTCCGATAATGAAAGCTCATTGTGGGATCCTATCCAAAATACACAAGAGCAGCAAAAATGAAGCAGCTGATGAGATTTCAAAATGAACTTTGGAGCTCAACATGTACTGATCCAGCCTTATAATTCTGAAGGCCTTGTCCAAAGTACATGGAAGTTGCTGAAAAAATGATTCCCTCTATTTCACTGGGCTTTGCATCACGACACTAATGGTTACGTATAATGAGTAAATTGGGCTGATTCCAGTTGATTCTTTTCCCACCTCTGTGCTTGATTCACAGTTGCTGAGACCCTCTCACTCCCTTTTCAAATCAGGATATTTCACTGGGAGTCTCACAAAGGAAGGAAAGAGAGTTGCTAGCTTTGGGACAGGATAGACTTAGTTGTGGGGACAAAGACTATGCAGATGCTGAGGACTTCAGTGTTTTCATGGAGCCTAAAACTGTCTAAAGGATTAATGGTACTGAAAGTTATTTAATTACCCCTTCAGATAAGGAGTGTAACACGTTCTTTTTCTCCTAAGTGTAGTTAAATGGCTGCCACATAACTAAAACTCTTAAAACATTTCCTTTACCAAGTTACTTGGCAGATATAATGTAAACTGATTTCACAGGCATTTTTCAAAGTAACGATTTGAATTTGTATTGAACAAAAATAATTGAAAATACTTAAAGTACCTCTAGATTTAAGCTTTTTTTTTGCATTCCACTTCCTGTGATAGTCACTTCATGTAAGGCTCCCTATGGTACAAAGCATAAAATTGTACATAGTTACCCCTCTCTTAAGGCCACAATCTCTTTTAAAACTTGCAAAATCAGACCAAAAATGTTGCTTGGTAATTTCACAAGGTTTGTAATAAGTATAATTAATCTAGCCAGGGAGACAAGGGAATGTGTCCGGAACCTACCCTGCTTATCACAGTATATTAAAGGTTGGAAGGGTCCTCAGGAGATCATTGGGTCCAACCCTCCTGCTAAAGTAGGATCACTTATCTCTTGCCCAGTAATACTGGACTTATTTGTACTGGTTATTCCTGGAGCCAAATATGTTCCTAGCCCCATGTTAGAGAGATGCTGAGGTTTCTCCTGTCTAATTTCTGCGCTTAGGCGTCGCAACAGTGTTTTGAGGAGAAGCCCTGAGTGACTTGGGTGTTATGAAGGTCACTGAAAGAAGTATTTCAGAAAATTCCTGACAGCCATGGAAACAGATAAAAGCCAGCATGCTACACTGTACTTAATAAGAAAAAAACCCAAACAAGCTCAATTTTGTTTCTTTATGCTGGGTATTTAAACTGATCTACAACTTACTTTGTCATTCTGTTCTTCATTTGAAAAAAAACCAAACTATCTTCCCTTTTCTAATGTAATACTAAATTTACATGAAAACAAATGACAGTGGTATTTTTTGATGCTATGTTACTTCAAAAGTTAAAACCAAATTCTGATCCCAGTAAAACTTAAATATTGTCATTGAGTTGGGTTTCAATATAAAACTAAGTCCAGCACTTGTCTTAACCCTTGTACTATACCCTGAGGAAAATACTTGTCTTCTGTACATCTTTGCAGCGTATATCTCTGTAGCAGTGAGCTCAGTTTCAATCAGACCCAATGCATTATCACCTTCTCTGTGCTTCTGTTAAGAGTGTACAGATCTTTCCATTTTAGGCATGAAGTACTGTTTCACCTAAATCTTTGAAATGATTCTGCAACCCAAGTGCATTAAAAAAGGGGATAGTAATAACATACAACTTTTATTTCTTTGTGAAATGTCATTATTTGATTACTTTTTGGCAGTAGTTCTAAGAAGTTTATTTTTATTTTCCCTTGTAATGTGTTTTGTAGAAAATGTGCTTTTGTTGTAAATCTGAAATGTCTTGTCTGGGGATGTAACTGAGAAACAGTAAATTTTGATAGAGAACACTATGTTTGAAATAGATGCTAGTCTTCAGGGTTGCTTTTTATTTATTTATTTTTTCTCAAAGTACTTCAGAGTTTAAAAAAAAAAATCTTCCTTATTTCCCTTCAATAGCTTCATAAAAAGTAGTAAAGCTTTGAAATTAGGACAGTGGATTGGCAAGCTTCAGTCTCTGCTTTAAATTATGCATGTCAGTGTGAGCTGATTGCTTAGAAGGTATTTCAGTGCAGTAGATTTTTAAAGAAGAAAGGAATGAGGTTTTGTGATAAAAATGGTATTCCCTCCCCCCTCCCAAATACAATAAGCTGCTAAATACTGCTTGACTTGAGTTTAGTGGAAATCCATGATAACAGTTATGCATTCCCATAGACAGTCTTTTTCCTTACATTATATATAGATGGACTAATACGAGACTTGTGCAGCTTGATCCCTCTCTTGCTGCTCGATGACTGCCTCCAATGTGGATTGGCTGAAGGTCTATTAAACAGGTTCACGTAGCTGAATTCTGCACCGCTGAATTTGCTGGCAAAACTCTTACTGCCATGTGTAGGTTCAGGGGACAGAGGTATAAGCTATGTGCCAGGAACAATACTCTCAGTCCTTCTGAGCAAAAACAAACCCATGTGAATGTAAGGTCTTGGAATGCCAAACCCTATCTTCTTCTGTTTATGGACTGGAGCCAGGATTCTAGTAAGATGGTATCCGATCTACTTCCACCTAGAAGGAATGTGCTGCCAAAGCCTGACCCGTGATAGTCAGGTCACTGATTCTGTCATATCCCTGTTAGCATACTTTTCTGAATTTGGCCTTTGCCCAAAGAAACTAATTTTGGCACCTCTTTTGGTAGACTGGGTAAGTCACAAGGTAAACTGATTAGTTCTAGACTCAATCCTGTTGCTTTGAATGCCATAGAGAGCTTTGCCATCAAATTCAAAGGGAGAAAGATAATACTGTTTGATCAAAGTATCCCTTTTGATATATCATAGACCTTTTAAATGCCATTTAAACTGCCTCTCAAGAGCAGTAATAAACCAAAAATTGGAGTCACTTCATAAGCAAATAATAAACTTTTATTTTTAATGCTTTGGGGCATAGAGGGATATTCTGCTGCTTAGTCAAACTGTAAGTCATAAAGTCAGCTAATCTGGAGCTGTTAGTCTCCCATCCTTGCCTGATCAAAAGCTCCAGGATGGAAGAGTGCTCGGATATTAACATATTCTGACACTGGGCACGATTCTGTCTCTCTGAAGTTAATAAGAAGCTTTCTCTTGATTTCTGAGTGTGCCAGACTGGGAATGGCATGTCTGCCTCTGACAGTAAATTAACACTTTGAAACAACCTCTGTGTGCAAAAGAAACACAAAATAGATACAATGCTTCCCGGCTTAAAAAACAAATAATAAAAAGTTGCCCTGAGGATCCAAAATTGTCTCTGGGGCCCAACAAACAATAGTTTGGTTTTTTGTTTTTATTCTAATGCAAACTCTCTAGAGCTGCGGATAAAAGAGTGTTTAATGGAAAAGCACAGTGAGTTCCCAGAGCCTGTGGGGAGAGCTGCTTGGGCACCTGATTAGGATTCCAAGTGAATGTGATTTCATTTAACAATCCCTTTCAATGTTGTCTTTTGTGCAGACCGGTTTGGACTTGGACAGCCAGGCAGGATGCCTGCTTCTGTGAATGCCATGCGAGTCCTGAGCACAAGCACAGATCTGGAGGCTGCTGTGGCTGATGCACTGGTAAGAGGAAAAATACAAAATGCTTCCGACACCGGAAAGTGGCTTGAAGTTACCTGTACGTACGTTCTCCTCTTTCTAATTAGTTTTCTTCTGATTGCATCCAGTCTCTGATGCTGTAATTAGTTACCTTTTGCTGTTTTGTCTTTGGGTATATTGGCACCAATATTCATTTCCATGTTAGTTCTTCACAGTTGTTACCAAAAAGAATGTCGTGGCTTAGTGCTAGAGCTGCAGGATGGGTTGAATCAGCTGTTTGTCGTTCACTTGGCTGTCAGAGGATGTACAGGTCACTTGGGGTGCTCAGGACCCGTGGGGTCAGAGATTTCCATCACTCCCATTACCTGCATGAGAACGTTGTCAGAAAAACAGTGTTTCAACGAGAACCTAGAATTTCACAAGTTCCTGCCCTGAGTTCTTTGCACCTCACTAGACACTTGGATCAGCTCATAACTTGGCTAGCCTGTAATCAGTACCATCTCATGCAGTTAAATTGGAAGTGTATTTGTCCATTTTGCTGCTAGTGCTTTCAAAAGGTAATGCTTTTCCAAGAAAATTTGTTGTCATTTTAATATATTTCATTGTCTTGCATCATCATACTGTACTATAATATTTCTCAAAGAGAACCCAGAAAGTTTTTTATGCTCTTCAGACCACAAGTGTTAAGATAAGGCTTTGGATTTACCTAGATTATTTGGGGAAGAGAGAGCCTGTGTAGAGGCAGGAGTAATTATTGTACTGCATTAGCTGGGTACCAGTGTACCTCAAGTGTTCTCCAGCTCTAGACTTAGGTGAGGGAAGGATATCCTCACATATATTGAGACAGATCTCAGACCTCTATGGAGAATGAACGATATCCTCGGGTTGTGGTCAATGTCCTTTCTCATTTCCTAGTTGATAATCACCCAGCTCATGTCACCTCCATTTCTAGGCAATTAATGCACTGCTTCTGGAGAAATGTCATCTTTACAAAATCTACCTTCACATTAGAAAAAAAAAAAAGGGTATTTGTGTCTAAAGGCAGGAGAGTAGATAATAGCTGACACTGTTGCATTTGCATTTTTTTTTAACAAATACAAGAGCTTTTGAGACATTTTCTGCTCTCAGCACCTCAAGATTGCCACCAGAGCAGTTCAGGGCATAATTATAGGTGTAATGAGATCACGCCATATCCCCGCATGAGAGCATTTGCTGAACACAGGTTTCTTCATGGAGGGGAGGATCACAGTGTTTCAATTCACTGCTGAACACTGATATCTCTTTGGGTGTAACTTAATCTGCAGATGGACGTAGAGCTCCCTCTTAAATACTCTATTCTTTTAAATCAAACAACATTTTACTGGGATATTAAAAATTTTAAAAGGATTGAACACTTAAAAGGGAAATCCTTAAGTCTAGCTGGAGATGCCGTGCAGAGGGACATGATTTAGCACCAGACTTAGTAGAGTTATATAATTATTTGACCCAGAGACCTTAGTCTTTTCCAAGCAAAATGATTCTGTGATTCTATGAAATTAAGTGGTGTTGCTGACTTGGTTGCATGACTTTAGGGGGATGCAACATGATCTTCTTGTCCCCCTTTCCCATTGCTCCAATTTGCTCTTTTTCTTAGTTCTCACAACAGGCAATTTACAAACTCTGTTCAGGCTCCTTTTGAGAGGGTAATGTGATGCCAGATTCTACCCAGCAGCTTTGTTTTCAGAGAAGTATTCTTTTCCCTGTAGGGAAATTTAAAGAACTCCTCCAATGATGACTAGCCAAATGCTCAATTTAAACAAAACACAGTGGTTCATTTGGTGACCTTCACTCCCTATATACAATTCCTGTCAGATCCACTGCTTCTGTTTGAGAACTAGACTTGGCTCGAACCCACGGTATCTATATTGGGAATCAGTGCTAAGATTTGTCAGAAGAGCTCAAAGGGTGTCAGAAACTTTGACCTTATGTAAGGCCTTTAAGGCACAGGTGCCAGCCAGGGGAACTTAAAAGAAGCTAAGCTTCAAAAAAGTGTGGTTTAAGAACTGCAACATGAAAGAGAACTTGGTTAAGTGAAGCTGATTAAATGTGCTGTACTGTAGATAGCGGTTTCCTGACATCAGAATTTCTTTCCCAGCCTCTAAAATCAAATGCTAATAACAATATGTAAGGAAATAAATCATTGCCAGAAACTCCAGTATCTTTCAGAGCAGCCTTTCTGAAAAGTAAGCAAAGAGATGCCGTGTACAGATCTGTCTGTCATTAAAAACCCTTACAGATAATCTCACTTCCAATCTCCCCAGTGGAAATTGCAGACTACACAAGTAGTGCAGCAGTTAAGAGATAAGGTCAGGCATTATTATACCCACTTTTATTTTGCGTGAACTGTATTTTTTGTTGTTTTTTCTTTGATTTGCTAAGACACATTTGCTATACGTTTTTGTTGCGAAAACAAACCCTGCATAAGCTTCTGACATAATTCTCTATGCTTTTTCCCACCCTTCAATATTTTCCTGCCTACAGCTGTTAGGAGACTCCAGGAGCAAGGTACTACTGCTTTCTTGACTTTTTATTTCTACTTTCCAACTTTCCCCATCCTGTTGCTGACACCCATGATACTGCACTTGAGTTAATTTCTATGCTTCAGTCCTGCAGTCCTAGTGGAAGCAAAACTCCACTGGCTTCACAAGTCCAGAACTACAGGACTGGACAGTGGAAGGAATTCTGTTGCAAACACCTTAGAATATAGACAATGTTTTTCTGATACATTTTCTTGCCAATCCTGCTCTGTTAAAGTTAATTTAAGAGTTGATTTTGTACTATAGCATGAAATCTGTTTTGCTACGTATTAATTCTAATATCCCTTCTGACAGGATTGAGGTTGCCAAAGATGTACCTAAGGGAATCAGATCCTTTAATGCCATGCTATGGAAATGAGTTGGAGTTGAATACTCAGTTACCTTAGCAGCCTCTGGAAAAATCCTAGCCCAAAAATAAGAGAAACTGTCATCTCCTAGCTCCCAGGGTATTCTAGAGTCACTTCATTCTCAATACCTAAGCACAGATTCCTTCAGCTCTTTATCCATATATTTTTTTTCTCTCCTTGAAATAAAAGTTATATCGTCATAGTGTCTGTAATAATGGAACTGATCATATCAACAGTAAAATGACATATATCATCATTACCAGTAACTAATTTCACTAGGTGTAGGTATCTTGCTTTCATGTTGTAGAAGGCAAACCCTGTTCCCCTTAGTCACTTGAACAGTCTCATTAAAATCAATGGAATCTGTCTTGCTCTACTGTGAGAGGTAAGCAGGCAGTCTTTGAGTGACATCTTTAAAACACTTCTGTCACTGTAAGCATAGCATTAGTCTTCCTTTTAATAATTGCAGATAAAATGTTCTTCTGGCATTAATGTAACTATATGTAACTTAGTGAGTTTCCCCTTTTGCAGAAAAAGCCAGTGAGAAGAAGATATGAACCCTATGGGATGTACTCCGACGATGACGCTAACAGCGATGCATCAAGCGCTTGCTCTGAGCGCTCTTATGGTTCTCGGAATGGGGGCATTCCACACTACCTGCGGCAGACTGAAGATGTGGCTGAGGTCCTGAACCACTGTGCCAGTTCCAACTGGTCTGAAAGGAAAGAGGGGCTCATAGGTCTTCAGAACTTACTGAAAAGCCAGCGGACTCTGAGGTGACCTTGATAGTTTTATACTGTTGGTCATTCCTGAGAGATGTCAGTAAAATGTGCCACTCAAAGGGTGCTACTGGTCTGCATTAGCTCGCTTGAACCTTCAGTAATTTTTTCCCTCAGCAATTTGGTGAAGCAAGCACTACACTTACTCTAAAATGATTCAGGGTGGGTGTGTTTCAAAGATGAGATCAAACAATACTCTCAGTATATTTGTTATGCTTTGAAAGCTGTGTTAAGTGTAATTATAGATGTTATTTGTAATTCTAGAAAAATCTTCTATTATAAATTTGAGTCTCCTATAAATTGTCATTTATAACACAGAAGGAAGTTTCTTAGGGCATCAAAGTATGCTTACCAACTCTGGAACTTTGCTTAAGATAGGAGGCAGACCATTTTCTCTTGTTGAAAGCAATGCAAGTTCTTCAAACATCTTTGGGTGTCACACATTAAAACATACCTGCAATTTACCAAGAGTCACGTAGAAATTTCATATGGCCACAGGTTCCATTAACTAAAGTCAGCTGGCTCTGAGGCATAGGCTTTTCATACCTTAGTTTATGCTGAAATATTTGGGAACAAGCTGTTTATCTTAGCTCCTTTGAAGACAACATTCACAAACAGTTGCAACACTTTGTTTTCCTGTTACGAATATTACGTACTTAAATTGTGACCAAGTGGTGGTTGTATGGCTTATAGCCTACCTACTTGGATTTGTGCAGTTGTTTCCATTTTAAAAAGCCTTCACACTGGCTGAAAGTATTTGATGGTTCACGTTAACAGGCTGAATGATAATGCATCAAGAGCAGACCTGGAAAGGTTATTCTCTAGCCATCAAAAAATATTCGAGCACTTTACGTGAGGTGGCACAGTCCTTAAGTGGAAAGTGCTACAGGATTTTAATATGAGTAGATAGAATATCTAGATGAGAGATGCTTTTTGATGTGGTCTGCTTAAGACTTCTAAAAGATACTTCCCACATGTATACTGTCTTTTTTATTTTTCTTTACTTTAATGAACTGTCTGGAAAAACTCTAGCACCTCATGTACTTGTATCAGAAAATTGGGTCAGGCTCATTTTTGGCACAAAAATGTGTGAGGATTATAACCAAGGTTTTGACTGCCATTGGGGATGGTTGCAAGGTTGTGTGATGGGCTATTTATCCAAATTAGTGGCTTTTAGCAGAAATGCTGATAGAATTAAACTATTATTTTCAGCCCTGCTGGTTGCAGTGTTTGAACCATGCTGCTGTGACTAGTCCCTCAAGTTATCAAGTTTTCGAGCTTTGATCTTGAATAATTTATAAACCTGTCCCAGAAACTACACTCCTGCAGAGTTATTTTTTTTAAATATGATACTGGCTTTAGTTGTCTAGATTATATTTCATTTGGGTTTGTTTTTTGTTCTGCTTCCTCCTTGGTTCAGGGTTAATCTCATGCTTGTTCTAATGATCAGATTTTATCATCCTGTTCATTCCCACGGCATCTTGCAGAGCATCATCAGGGTCATTAGTCCAAGGGGCAAGTCCGTCTGTCTTCTAATTAAACCTGATACCTTCTGTAGTGGTATTGCAAGTTTAATAAAAGGCAGTGAAGTGTCTGGGGTTTTGATAGTACTCTGAACTATCTAACTTAAACTATATGCTTACCCTGAAATGTTGCACTAGATGTCTTTGAGGTCCCTTCCAAGCTGGTGTTCTATGAATCTGTGAAAGATGGCTGATTCTATATTAGCTGGAATTTGCATATCCAAAAAGATGTGCATGCAAAACAGTATGGTGCTTACCTGTCTTTTATTTCCTACAGCTTTCTGTGGCCTAGTTCTGTATGGGGTCCCCATAAGGTCTCCTAAATACACCACCACAAACAGATCCCCTGGGGAAATGTTCTTCCACTGCCTGTTTTAGTTTAGTTTAGGCGTTGTTACCTTGGGCCCATGAGCTTCCAGGACACACACTGCACTTCCTGTCTTCATGTAGCCTTCTTCCACTAAGAAAATTCATTAGAGTAATAAATAAGGGCTCCTTCGGAGAGCTGCAGTCTGTGTGAAATCAGAATGTTGCAGAGCAGTTGCTTTGAGAGACTGCTGGATAATACTGAATGAGGGACGGCTTGCTGGTGTGGCGTTGTCACAAAGACTTCTTCCTCTACATCAAACTCTTAAGAGCATTGGCTTTGTGCCCTTTCATGCATAGGTTTATTTGATAAAGTGTCATCTGTTACTTGTGAAGAAACTAAGACAGGGTAGCTGTACACTACTGTTGTATTCTGTTTGTTGAGGCTTATTTTGAGAGAGAGAGAGATATGTTGGCAGACTGTAGAAAGAATGTATTTCTGGAAAGGTCGCTGTAGCCAAGACCTAAACGGCTTTTCTGTGTGCATTTAACTAGATGCTCTGCTTTCATAGTGAAAAAATCTCAAGGCATCTGTAGCGTGCATGAAATGTTACCTAACTGTTTTGTTTGCACAGTAAATAAGCAAAACTTCTGCATTCTTTGGTAGTTTGCTAAGCAGGAAAATTAAAGGATCGTATTTCCAATTCATTGCAAGTAAAGAGTCTTAACGCTGAACACTTCTGCGTTTGATTCAAACTCAGTACCTTATGAAAGTGACTCAGACATCATTCTTTCTTTCCATGGCATAAAAAGAGCATTAATGAGCACATAGTATTTATTGATAGAATGCAGAATATGCCTTGATTCAATTTGCTTCTACCTACTAGACTGCCCACTGTCTTCCATTTCTATATGTTTGCCTCCTTGATGTGCCAGTGTGCTCTCAGACTTTGGGGTCAACGCTGGTATCTGATTCTAGACTGATTTTACTGAAGCAACTGAAAATTTAGACCAAAATATTTGTGATTAGTATATACATAGTGTATATATATATATATTAGTATAAGAAGACTCAAGAAGCCTATTCCTAGTCAGCAGCCTTGATGAAGGCAGTAAATATCTCCCATGTATGCACATTTCCAGTTGTCTTCTGTGATTCAGAATATAGAAGAAAATTGAAGCAGTAGAAAATACAAGTTTCTGGTTTATTAATGAAGAAGTGGTATTGTTTTGGTGGTGTGTTTTGTTTTGTTTTAAATATAAGACACTAATGATCTCAGGAGTTAAACTGGAATGACAGTTAAGGCTTTGCCTAGATAGAGTTTTCAGAAGTGTGACTTAGTAACATTTGAGTAAAGGTTAGGTTTTTCAGCTGTTAATATTTATTAGCTTTTCTCTGCAACTGCTTTAGTATTAATACCATGTTTTATTTATGTATTTTAGCCGAGTCGAGTTAAAAAGGCTCTGTGAAATATTTACTCGCATGTTTGCTGACCCTCACAGCAAGGTAAGATCATAAAGACTTGGCTCATTCTCCTGCATTACCATGTGTGCACGTTTGATACTGTTCCAAGATGAATGTTTTGTATTTCTACCCCTGCCATCTGCTGGGGATACTGGTATTTATAATCTCCTTGATGTTTATCTGTTTTACAATGAAGGGATATGTTTCAGTCTCATGTTGCTAGGAACTGGTTGCTCTGTGCTTTCCAAGGAGCAGCCTGAAGCCTTTCAGGTATCAGCTCCTTGGGCAAGAAGTTCAGTTTTAGCTGTAGTTCTCTAGAGAGTGTCCTGGTGATACACAGTAGAGTGTGAGGTCCATGAAGGACAATGAACTGTAGTCATAGTCACTGGGGTTTGTGTATAGTGTACACCTGGGTGCAGTATGGGTTCTCGCCAACAATACCCTTCTGGATCTCATAGTTGAAGTCTTCAGTACAGCTACTTTGCCTTCTTTATGACACTGACCTTTGAAGTTAAAGGCCATGGCATGAATTTACAGACATATCTTAAAAAGAAGCAGGCTAGGGACTTAAGAACTTGAGCCCATAGGCACATTCAGTGGTCTTCAGTTGACTTGTGAGTGGGAGCAGGGAGGGAAGAAAAGGGAATTTCAGGCCCTTTTCTGAGGAGATCTGTTTGTTGAGGGCAACCAGTGATGGCTGGGTCAAAACATCTGTTATTAGGTTAAATACAGTTTGAAAAAGTGTAAGTTGTGTGAATGCTTGTACTTCAGCCCCTTGGTAAACCAGTTTTAATAAATGGTTGTCAAGTGGAAATCCCCTGGACAGACGTTGTCACCTGTCACAGGTCTTGCTGGAAGTGTGCGTTTTTGGCCAGAATTATAGTCTGGACCAGCTATCCCACAGGCCTCACCAAGTGTAGCAGTTCCTACCTATAAGATCTTAATGTTTGGTTCTCAGAGATTCAGTGTGTGTTGTGGAAAGGGTGAAAGTGTAGCTATTTGTTAGCAAATTATTTCCCATTTCTGAGTAAGATGAGAACTCGAGCATGTCCTCTGTGGTAGCATTGGTCTGTCATTGCTACCACAGAGGACATACTTGAGTCCAATGTACAACAAATCCTTTAGAGAATTCTGACACCAACTCATTAGTTGTGGTGTTAAATGCATGTGAACTGTTACATATGAACATGCTACTTTCATGACTGAGGAGACTGGATCTGATCCAGTGTATATAATGTTGTAACTCACTCCACTGAGAAGAGATTGTATGTTAAGAAAATATGGACTTTCAATGAATGCATCTTTTATCTGTTGACAAACTACATCTGAACAACCAGCCTTCATCACTATGTGTACTAACGAGTGGTTTATTTTGTTGCATGGTCTGCTTTGCCGTGGAATTCACAACAGAGAGTAAGTGTATTCTACCCCCTTCCTTCCTTTCTTCCTTCCTTCATTTGTTCCATGTGGTGTTTTAATATGACACATTTTAGACATGTCTTGTCTGATTTGATATATTTTTAGAGCCAATGTAGTTACTAAAATCATTCATTTCTGATACTGTCTATAACAAAATCACCCTGAAACTCAACCTGTAAACCTCTCCCTTTTGATTATTTAAAGCACCCATATTCCTTTTTGTGACATTTGTTAACAGGTCTTCAGCATGTTTCTGGAAACCCTGGTTGATTTCATCATCATTCATAAAGATGACTTGCAGGATTGGCTTTTTGTTCTCCTGACCCAGTTGCTAAAGAAAATGGGAGCAGACTTGCTGGGGTCTGTGCAGGCAAAAGTTCAGAAAGCTCTGGATGTCACCAGGTGGAGTATACAGATAGCAAATGTTCTGGAGGTTTTTGCAGGATTACAGGAAAGCACCTGATGAAGATTTTAGAAACTCAGCAGTGTCATGTGGGTTCAGTCTTGATGAATACTGAAATAAAAGGAGATCAAAGTTATGGCTCAATAATAATAATGGCTCCTGTCCCTTTTCTCACTAGATAGCTTTAAAGCATAACATTTAAAATGTGTAATTGATAAACTTCTTTAGTTTGTTGGGGTTTTTTTGGTGTGCATGTGCTTACATATCAGTTTTGGGTTTTTTTGATTGATGGAAAAAAAAAATCAGCATTCAGACTATGAATAGTGCTTTGCCACAAAGTTGAGAGCATTTTTTACGTTGTTCAAACAGCAAATAAGGCTAATGTCAGGGTAAAATTTTGAAGGCTACTGCAATGTGCATGTGAATTTTGTAATCTCTGTCCTTTTCTAAACGTCCTCCACAGGACCCTGCTAGAGTAAAGTTTAACTCATCCTGGAAATGGGATAGGTAAAAAAAAAAGTAGTGACAATAAGGGTAAAATAGGATAAAGCAGGAAAAAGTGGAGAAAGGTCAAAATCAGAGGTGTGAAGTTTGAGAATGAGATGAAACATGCTGCTAGTAGCGATAAGCAAACAAAGCATAGCCTGAAATGGAGGACTAGACAGGTATGGTGAAAACTAGCTAAGTGTGCAGAGAACAGATAGAATAACAGTGTATAAATGTGTTGATTTATAATTTTTCTCAGCTGATCCTTAGACTTGGAGTTTCTCTGCTTGATTGTAAAGTTGAGAAGAAAAGCCTGATAGATATTGATATTTGTTGCATGAGCCTTAATAAGCATTAAAGTTAAGCTAGTCCTGAAAATTTGCATTGCATAACATTTTTGCCTTTGCTTTCTTTGGACAGGGATTCTTTTCCATTTGATCAGCAATTTAACATTTTGATGAGGTTTATTGTAGATCAGACCCAAACACCAAACCTGAAGGTCAGTATTAAAAGCCTTTTCACTAGAGCATCAACATGGTTGTCTTATCTTGTCATGTCAGGCATGCCATAAAGCATAGAATTTATGATAAGGTACCAAAGTACCTGCATGGTACTTTTTACCATTATTTCTGCATGGTACAGAAATAATTTTAATAAACCTAAATATCTTTAAAATAGGGCCCTGTAACTTATCACAAGTCAGCAAGAGTTGGGCTTTGAGGACACTGGAACTTTAATTAAAGTTTAGACATGGAAACGTCCTAATCTTGGTGGGAAGAGAACTTGTCTGTGCAGGACAGAAGGGACCAGACCCTATCTGGAACTGGGACCCTAGGCACACCGTAAGAAGTGCAAGAAGTGCTTGTGGCACAGATCAGATATGGATATGTAGGGCTTGGAGGGAAAAAAAGGTAAATAAGAGTTTTCTCTTAATTAATCCTTCTAAAGGGATATTGTTGTGCAGACTTTTTTTCAGGAGGTTCCTGTTATAGGAACATTGTAAACTCTGGAAGTCTTACACATTTATCTTCCAGAGACAGGAAGATCCAGGATGCCAAATGACCAAAGTGGTCTTTCTTCCGTCCCCTAACTTTTGGATCTTTTGAAACTCTAGCAGCAGGCATTTGGTTTGGGACCAAAAGATAGGGTTGGCTCCTGGTAGAAAGAGCATGGTGGAGTACTGAGTTGCTTATGCAAACACACAAGCAGATAGATGTATTTCAAGCTAGTTCTGATGTACCCTTCTAGACTCTTACTACACAAAACGTATCCAGTTGCTCTTAACTTTTGAAACATGGCACAGAGACAGGATTTTAATGGTTTGGTTTTTGGTTGGTTCTTTTTTACTCCCTGTGTGACATGCTGCTTTTCTACATGTAATGATACCTGTTTACTAGGGGAATAAATCCATCTTTGACAGGTCATGAGCTTGACAAATCCCTTTTCACTTCTCAGGTTAAAGTTGCTATCCTGAAGTATATTGAATCCTTGGCAAGACAGATGGATCCAACAGACTTTGTGAACTCCAGCGAGACAAGACTTGCTGTGTCTAGAATTATAACTTGGACAACAGAACCAAAGAGCTCAGATGTGAGAAAGGTAAGCCAGAATGAGGAACTATCTGCAGCAATTATTGCTTTTCAAACAAACCAAACAAAACAAAACAAAAGGTGGGGGGTGAGGGGGTTGACAAAATGAATCATAACGGTAATGAAAAGTTCAGACTAGATTGTGGGTTAAAAAAATGGATTTTTACATACCTTCCTGTCCAAAAATTGACAGTTCAGTAAAGACACATTCCTGAAGCATGCCTTCATTTATTTATTTTTTTTCCTCTAGCAGATACTTAGCTACGTGACTTCCAACTACAATTGCCATGCATAAAGAGATCATAGTTTGGAAATGTGCTTTTTCTTGAGCATTCTGGAAATGTCTGTGGGTTTTTCTTTATCTCGGTGAAGGCTCTGTACTTTGTAGCCTCCCATGAAGTCTAGCACAATTTCTGTGTTAGAATTCTGTTAAAAGAAAGTAAACAAATCAGCAAACTGCCAGGGGTTCTCAACTTTTCCCTTTTAAAAGCTGTATGTTTGTTTCAGCCTGGAAAAAACTGACACATTCAGGTCAGGTATGGGTAATAGAGTTACCTTGTGCTTTATCTTGCTCTAGATGCAAGTGTCAAGCAAGCCAAAACGGGAGACGCAGTGATACTCATCTCTCCCAAGAGAAAAAGGGAGACTTAGTTTTATGTACTTGGCATCTGTAACACAATTTAAAATTACCTTTTCTTCCCAGCCCAGGTGTAGAAATAGATTCTAGTAGGAGTTAAAAGCTAGGTTGCCCCACATATTAAGCTTCTCAGAATGTAAAAATTGTATGGGTTTTTAATACTCTGCATGGACTTAATATGTTGATTTAATACTAAAGTAACATATTGTTATATAACTTTGAAAATAAGCACATTACTTTTGTTATTAGTAATTATTTGATTCTGATGAAAAGATGGTGTCAAAGGTGCTGCAACTACAGTTATTAACTGGTAGCTTACGCAAGGCTTCAAAGAACCTTTTTGGGTGCATTCTGTTTGCTTTCTGGCATACAGCTGGTTGGATCCAGGGGGAAAATGTATCATCCTCCATGCTAAAGACTTTTTACAGGGATTATTCACACCATTGTGACTGAAATTTGCTTCTAGAAGATACTCTACCTCAGAAAGAACGTGTGACTTTAAATCCTGGACTTAATACATGTTTCTGTTTTGAGGCTTCCATATTCAAAGCCAGAAAGAATTCAACAGGCCAAGAGGCTGCTTCTCTGTTACAGTTCAAGTAAACCTTGAGGCAGTTTACTCTGCTGGTGGTCTGCAAGAGGGAGTTGTAATTAAGTAGAAATATACATTGAAAATCAAAATCTCTGCATATTGATTAACAGCAGCAATATTCCACCATTAGGGGTCATCATTGCTGCATGCAAAATTGAAGCGTATCTGCAGCAGCTGAAAAATTTGCTGGTCTGCTGTGGGATGTGGGGAGCAGAGCATTCACAGTGTGGCATCCATCCTTCTATGTGTTTCAAAGACTTGCAGAGTTCTGGCAAAACTTCCATCATACTGGAATTTTGGGCAGTACCTGGGCAAGTGCTGTGGCACTGACAGGAGATACTGAATCTACATTCTTTTTATTAAACCTGCGTGTGACTCCAATTTGCTTCTGATGCCTGCAGCTTTCAAACACATTATTATGTAGTTAAGCTAGGTTAGCCTCCTGAAAAGGAATGCCCAGGTAATCTTTATTTCATTGTGCCGTTGCTGTACTATGATTTTATTAAGAACATAGTACAAACTGCAGGCTTTAGAAGAAACACTGCAGCAAAGGATTTATAAGCAATCATTGACCATTATCTCTGTCAGTACTGTAGTTAACAGACTAATAAATTCATTATGCAGTAACGAACTGGGTTATTGAGGGTGAAATTGTGTTCTGAAGAGCACAATTGAAAAATTATCCTCCTCTTTTGGAGGCTATAACTTGGAAAATACTGCCTTTTTTTTTTTTTTTAATATATATATCAAGGTGATTACTTTGAGCATCAGAAGATTCTAGCCTCATGGAGTGTTGTGGTAACCTTCAAAATCTGAGGTTTTCTAAGTGCAAAGTAGACCATGCACTGTAGACATTGTCACAACATAAAAGCGGAGATGGCAGCTGAGGTTATGAGGAGAGGGAGAGGAACCAGTTCTGTCTTCAAATGATCTAAGTATTATAAGAGTCCACTCAAAAGTGTAAAATAAAGTCAGTAGACTATGGATTTGAGACCAAATTTTGATTTTTTGAGACTCTACTGCTGCAGCTGACTTTGAACTGTGATGCTAGTGCTCATCGAGGCAGGAACTCTTTCCCCCAAGAAATGTAGTCCCACACAGCCAGTGTGGTCTTTACCCACACTTGAATTACACAAGTAGCATCTGTGTGTGTGATGACCATGCTGTTCTGTCTGGATTTTACCTTTGAGCAGATGCTGGTAAAGCAAACTTGTTCATGCTGGTGGTGTAGTATATAAATTACCTCTGTCACTGGGAAAGCATGTGGCTGCTTTGTGCACATGGCAGTTAGTCATGCAGATCTGATCCTATGGTAGTAATCAAGGGAGCTGTTCAAGAAATGGATTCTTTTGAGTCAATAATGAGATTATCCTTTTATTTAGTGATCATATGTCTATTACTACTATTCACTATGTGTGATGGGCATGAGGGTCCCCAGCCCTTTAGTGTTAAGGTATTAGAGAAAAGTAGAACAAAAAGTGGCATTTAGTTCAAAACCATTTTCCAGCTGAATGATATGGCTTTACTGATAAACTTCACATATTCTTATGATGACTACTGATGCACACTTACCCTGACACCTGGCTTAAGCTGCAAATCATGTTTTACAGATAGTGAATTGAGAAAGAAACTTAGTCACAGGAAATGCTGTTGTGCATAAACCAGTTTATGTTCTCATAGGGAGATACCAATACCTAAACATAAGCTGTGTTATCACAAGAAAAACACGATGTACTTGTAGGAACATACAGTTGTTATTACAAAGCAACATTGACAAAATGTCATGAATTCCCTCTCAGGCCAGAAACTATTTAAGATACTGACAGTAGCCATGAACTATGTACAGTCAAAATTATTGTCAAGCTTTGTGTTTAAATAAAATGATCTGCAGTGTGTCACAGGTAAATATTTGTCTTGTTTTAAAGATTTGTAATACTGGTGTTTATTCTGCATTGAAGTTGAGATTTACTTCCTGGAAGTAAAGCACTAGAAGAAAGGTGAAAGACATTTGTTCTCTGTAATGAACAAAAGCCATTAGGTAAGAACAGGTCGTGAGCACTGCCTCAGGACCTGGATGGGATGTGGTTCCAGTGCAAGGAGAGCAACAGTGGGTAATTTCTGCACAGAGATGGCTCCCTGATTTTCCCCCAAGCAGAACATATCAATGGGCAGGACATAGGTCAGGATTCCATGTAATGGAACTCTACTTTTGATTGCAGTAGCATCTAACTTTGTGCGATGCATTTGATTTTCCTCTGTCTTGATTTATTCTTCTCTGTAAGAGGACTCTGATTTTTCCTCTGGAAAGTACTTAAGATTTGATGAAATCATTTTGCAAACACCAGTCAGTTACTACATAGGAAAGCAACCCAGTGGCAATACAAATCCTGTGATGACTGATCTGAGTACATTAAGTCAGTAACTTCAGCATGTTATCACTAATATTGCCAACAAAGCTATTGTGCAATCCTTACGTAGGTAAACTGCTTATTGAATTTGGATGACAAGCTTGGGCTCTGTGTGGGAAAATAGTTTGATCCTGGAAAAGAGCCACCAATTTGAGAATGGGAATTAGAATGAGGCTTCTGGTTTGACTCTGGCCAAAGCTAAAAGAAGTCTCCTGACCAAGGCTTGGGTGAACGGAAACTTCTATTAAACATGAATGCTCAGCATTTGATGGGATAGAGTAATTTTGAGAGGGCACACAGAATCTTAGTTTAGGCTCTTCTTTAGAAGAGCCTAAACACAGCCTCCTGTCGTGTATGTCATGTTCATCCTTCCACTTACATAACTGAAAATACCTTTTCTTTCAGCTGTCCCACTTGTTACTGAGTTTGGCCAAGCTGTCCTTGAATTTAGGCAGTGAATGGGATTCACTAAGAAACTAGAACCATTTTAATGAAGCAAGAGGCCTCGAGCACAAGCCCTACGAGGAGAGGCTGAGGGAGCTGGGATAGTTTAGCCTGGAGAAGAGGAGGCTCAGGGGAGACCTTATTGCTGTCTACAACTACCTGAAGGGAGGTTGTAGCCAGGAAGGGAGTTGGTCTCTTCTCCCAGGCAATCAAAACCAGAACAAGAGGACACAGTCTCAAACTGTGCTAGGGGAAGTTTAGGCTCGAGGTGAGGAGAAAGTTCTTCACAGAGAGAGTTGTTAGCTGTTGGAATGGGCTGCCCAGGGAGGTGGTGGAGTCACCATTCCTGGAGGTGTTCAGGAGGGGATTGGACGTGGCACTTGGTGCCATGTTTTAGTAGTCATGAGATCTTGGGTGACAGGTTGGACTTGATGATCTTTGAGGTCTCTTCCAACCTTATCAATTCTATGATTCTATGTAAAGGCCAGGAGAGTGCTTGTGTTGCGATTTACATTAAGATGAAGTTCCCCTCTTGCTACCTAGTGGTAGGCCCTCCTTGGATTTGCCCTAGAAGTCTAGAGATGTCTGGGGGTATCCAAAGAAAACAAGTTTGGCATTAAAGTTTTTCCTAAAATGGATGAATTGAGTAACTGTTCCTGAATTATACTGGAAGATGAGCAACATTTCAGAGAGAAAGCTGTAGGCCAACAATTCTTCATGTGCTTAAACAGCTAGTGAACATGTATTTACTTCTTTAATTAGTGGCTCTAGATGTCAATTCTTGAGAAATACTGATGATGTGGCTTTGATAAGGAAATCCGTATCAATAAAGCTCAGAGAAATTTGGATAAAATATTCTGAGGTGTGTAGGAGAATCAGTGATAGACAAGAAAGTAAGAATGGCTAAGGAAATGAAATCGGGCTTCTTTGCGACATGATGCCATACAACCTCTAAAATCTCTCCTAGAGCTTTAATTTTCCATCCATCATCAGGCTGATTTGAGCAACTCTGGGACAGAAGCTTCACTGTGAAAACACTCCCAAAGACTCTTAGTGAGCTGAAATGGTATTGTTTATCTTTACTGGTGTTGAGCAATAAACACTGTTGGTCGTGGCCTGTTACAGTAGCAGTGGCAAAAAGGATGTTTGCAGAAATGCTCTTCAATGGCAAATTGTTTTAATATTCCCCAGTTGCAGAGGTTTCTCCAGCACTCTTGCAGTGTTCCTGCATCAAATTTGAGTGCCTTGGGGACTTGATGAAAAGCCAAGTTTCTAGAGAACCAGGCCTTAGGATTTCATTTCAGTCTTACAGATTCTTAAGTAGGACTATGTCCATACTGCTGAAGTCAGCCTTTTAGCCAAAAGATTTTGCTAAAGAAGTCAAACTCAGCCTGCGTGCTCACAGGAAATCCTTTGAGGCATTTAAACACGGTTAGCGTTAGGAAAAAGTGTAATACATCCAAAATGGCACCTGGTCGACTTCATCGTTTACTTGTTTTAATGATATGAGAGCAAAAAGGATCTCAGTGTCCTAGCTGTGTTTCCAAAATAGTAGCCATCTTATTCTGTTTGTTTTGAATTTGAGGCTGGAGAGCTATGAAAGCCCAAATGTTTTCAGTGTACGCAGTGTAAAGAAAATGGCTTTCCCCAGTGTTAGAGGCTAGAAAATCATCACGTGCTTGTTGGAAACATGATGCTGGGTTAGATTTCCTTAAAATGAATCTCTACAGACTTCCAGTATCCTTTGAGTTGAAAGCAGTTTGTAATTTAAGCACATTTTTTCAGTTTGCTTGAAACAGTAAGAGCTAGTGCACGATAAGAGGAGATAAGAAGGAATTGCTTCACGTAATGTGTATACTCATGCTGGTATTATGTGTCTGTGCATAATATGTTTGTGTACACCTGCCATTTATATACACCCCTAGATAGGTGTAGGTGATGCTTCTAATTCAGGATTATCCAGATCAAAGGTGATATTTACGTTATGCATCCAATAAATAGCTGTTTTCTCTACACTGTGATGGATAGATCTGCCATATTTATTCTAGCGTTTCAAAACTCTGTGCAGATCAAAGTGCATGTTTCCATTACAAATAATTTTACTGTAGTAGTTTTTCTTGTTTCTTGCTTTGTGTGGGAACCTGTCCCTTAGAATTCAGACTTACACCATGTCAGGTTTATAGTAAATGTTTCTCAGCTGTTCATGAAATGCAATGCTTGCTTCAAGTCCTGAAACTTTATTGCAACAAATGCCTTTTTTTTTAAGGAGCCAGGTTACTCAGAGTAGCCTTTATCAGCTTGACATCTGGGGTAACATCTGGCTCTCCAGAAATAATGAACAGTTTTGCCATGGTCTTTGCTGTGCCCAGGTCACAACACATGAGGAGCCTTATCTGTTATAGAACAGTAATCTGAGTATGTGATGATTCACTGCTGCATAGTTTTTGCTGGCACTTGTTTGAGATGCCTTTGACACATGTAATGCAACCATCCATGACTTGCAAAAGCCTTTCTTGATCTATTGTGCACTGTGTAAAACACAATAGCAATGTGGATTTAATTTGTGAATTCTGTATTTAAATCTGTTAAACAAATTCTTCCTTTTCAGGATGTGGATGTAAACAGTGTCTTCTAATAGATGTCCTTTGGGGAAAACATAAAAACCCCCTTGTACTCAAGCTAACATGCTTGGGTTATGTCTGAACTGATGTCCTTCACACCACTGTATTAATAATATGGGTGTCCATAATCATCTGCTTCTAGACTGAAAAGGGAACAAGCAGGAGATTTGGTAGATACTTCATTAGTTTAGCACCAGCTAACAGTTAACTGTCTGCAGGAAAGTACACAAATAATGCTTGCTTAGAGCCTGCAAGCACTCTCAGTAGATGTGAATTAACTCATTTAACATCAGCTATGCTCATCGGAGAGCTGAAGCGGTGCCCTGTGCCAGTATGTGCTAATAAAGGCTGCCTAATGTGTCACTGCTGCCTCTCAATCTCAGTGGATCTGTATTTGATCTGCAGTTTAGTATAATTCAGAGTGACATGAGAGAGAGTTTCTCTGTTCCAGTATGCCTGAAGTTATTAAGCCCACATTTGCCTTTAGCTGGATGGTGAAATCCATGATGCATCCGGAGTATAATTATGTTTGTCAAAAGTGAGTAGACATTAGTGTGGGTCTTCCCCAAACCAATCACATGATACAAGACAGTTGTGGGCAGGGTTGTTCTATCAGACTGATGCCCAGACTGGAGTTAGGAGTTTGAAAGTTTTTAATTGCTTCTTCCCCTGAACTTGGAGATGTCTGCAAGGATTGGTGCGGGCCAATGCAAGAACCTAATCCCCTGTTCCTGACTGGCCCAGATGAAAGTGCCATCTGGCTGCAGCACTGTATAGGCTCTGCACCTCAGCAGAGGTTTTTAAGTGGTGCCATTAGGAGCTTGCTAAAGCAAAGTCTTCTAGAAGGAGGAAGGGATCTGTAAACCCAGGAGTGGTGGCTTAATTTACTTCTGAGCCAGTTCTGCCCTCTGCTGAAAGGAATGCTCTTTTGGTGAAATCAAATATTAATGCTTTTTCTTACTTGAAATTAAGCAGGCAACTGTTTAAAACTCATCTTCAAAAAGATAGCATGTGTACTGTTTAGTGGAAATCTCTGCTTTCTCTAAATAATAAAAACTTTCCTGTTTGTCAAACCCAGACCATGCATAGTTGGGTGGGTGAGGATTTGCCAGCTAGGACAACCACAGCTTCTTCAGGGCCTGGTGAAGGAAACTTGGAAGAGAAATGTAAACAGGTAGACTAAAAGCTTTGTGCACTAATCACACTAATCATGTTTGCAGTCTCAACTCAACTGTCGAGCTGTGTAAAAAGACCTGTCTGGGAGACTGAAAAAGCCTTGTCTGTCTGTGAAGTAATTTTTGGCCTTGCTGTGTTTTTCTGTTAACTCTCTTGTAGTCCATATGCAATTAGGGTTATGAGGCCCTCTCCTTTCATGGGGCTGCTAGTGTTGTGAGCCCACTGCCAATGAAAGTCTGAATAATTTGAAAACTGCTTTCATATAGCTCAAGCAACTAGCCACTTACTCTGCTTGATCTACTGGGCCAGCAACAGCAGCAGTCTAAGGCACTTGTATTAAGCTTAGATCACTGGCCACATTTCCTCTCTGAAATGGATGGATTTTTCCAGTTAGCTGTGATCTTATTCCTTAATGAGTCCAAACCATTTCAGGAAGGCTTTATTATAATTCAAGTTACAGAGGTTACAGATTTTGACAAAGCTGACCAACACCTGCTGCCTGGATGAAAAAAAAACAAACAAACCAGCCCCCTCCCCCATGAAGTTGCTAAATCATTTGTGTCCCTTTAGCAGCTGGCTGTTGGGACAGCATGAATTGCATTGACCTAAGTGTGAAACTTTGGGAGCTGCTACTGGCTTGTGGAGCTTGACCCTTGTCGCATTGTTTTAAGGAAAATAATGAAGTTACATAAGTAATCCTTTGCACATGATTCAAGAGCCTGACATGGAGCCAGATCCCCTCACTAGCATAGTCAGGCTCTGAAGTCACTGGAGTTTCTCCAGCTCAAGCCAGCAGAGAATTGCTTCATTAAGATTAGATAATCTGTAAGGTCTATCTGATGTGCCACTGAAAGGAGACAGATTAGTGTTCCACACTAACAGCAAGGAGAGACAAAGGCAAGGGAAAAGTCAGGATATTACTCGTTCTTCCAACTATTTATCATCAAGCACGAGTGTTGCATGGAGAAGAATGTTTGTACATTGTGTAGAGAAATAAGATTGATTTTTTTTAATTGCTTGCTTTAAATTTATTTATTCCTTGAGTAATCTAATCAAACTAGCGCCAAGATTTTGAGAAATGACTGGTGATTCTGAGAATGTCCTCTGGTTTGTCACAAGCTGAAAATCCACAGGCTTAAAAATCTTAGAAATATTATCTACAAAAGATGTCCTTTGGCTAGATAAATGTAAGCTTGATAAATGAAATTTCAAGGATTATCAAGCGTGTCTGGATCTAAACATTCAGTGTGGAAATGCTGCTGATGATCCTCTTTATTACTGAAATAAAATTAACTGTGTTGGAACTGGGAAGTATTGCAAGAGTGAAACTTGGAGCACGTTGTAACTGATTTCAAGCTAGCATGGACAATTGAGCTTTTTGAGGTCAGTGCTATCAGTGTTCTCGATTTTATGGTAGCAGAGACCACGGTGTTTGTGGGTTAAATATTAAGTAGCATATCATGGCTGAAGTGTCTGCCTAAAATAGACCTAGAAGTGCAGTTGGGTGACCAAGGGCTATTTTAAAAGAACACAGCCAAAGTTAACCTACATAGTTCTAGTGTTGCTTTTGAGACATTTATTGGAGCATCCCTCCTAGGCTGTAGTAGTAGTTGACTTTATTTCAAAAAGCACAGACTGTAGGTCTGCTCTCTTTCAGACCACATAAGATTGGAAGCATTGTGAGCAACTGTTCAGGACCTCATTCAAAGCCCAACATCCTTATTTGCAGGCATCAGCAAAGCTACTGAAGAACATCCAGTACACAGAATACTGGCAGACACTCCTAAAGACAAGCTGTATTTTGTGCAAAGAGAGAGAGTGAACTGTCCTGTTCATTCAAGCAGAAAAAAAAACAAAAGTGGAACAAAGTGGATTTCTGGGAGCTGGGATTTCCCTCAGATACTCTTGCAGTACAACATCTGTGCTAGTAGCGTTTGTGCATTAGGGTTAAACTGTATCAATTAGGTAACTCTGTGCTTCAAAGAGAAGCTATAGGATCATAAAGTCCCTGATGGAGCTTTGGTGAAGATTTTGCTCCTATCTATGAGGCACATCGTAGACCTCTCTGTCACAAGAAGGGTACCTTTAGAGCATAACACTGTAGAGTGTGTGCTCTTGCACCTATTTTGCTCTGTTTACTTAGGAGGTCCTCAAGGATGACCTTGTTTCTAGCCAATCAGTGGGGTATGTGGGACAAAGGTATCTTAAATCCTTTTCCACCTCACTGTACCTCGGGCAGCTCCTGATTTAACAGTTGAAATCTCCTGATATTTCATCTCTGAGCAATCTCTCAAAGTAGGAATGTTGCTGATCAGTTTTCCTGGTTTTGGTTTGTTTTATTCCTTTTTTTCCTTTTTTTTCTTTCTTTTTTTTTTAATCTCAATGAATATGAGATCAGCTTATTCTGACACACTAGATCTGCATGTCCACTTCCTAACCATCCAGGATATGCATGCCATTCACAAACAGGAATGTACTTTGGCATGGCTTGGCACTTTGCATTCTGTTCAACATGCTGATTGCTGTTCTTAGATCTCTTCTTTGCAGTAATATTTTTATTACAGAAAATACTGTGCTGGTGAAAACTTATAAATTCTTGGATCAACATGTATGGAAATACACAACCCTGTTGGATGCCAGGCAGGCTTCATGGCACTTGCCCAAAACTTCAGGTCAAAGGAGGGTAGAGTGTGGAATTAAGAAAGCCATGGGGAAAACTCTCTCCCCACTTCTTTCATCCTTAGATCTTTAGTGTGAGGTGAATAATGACATACTGTGTTTCTGTTCAAGTCAATGAGAGTTTTGGCAGGAGGCAGCATGTTCCATCTGGAATGAAGAGTCTGAAGACCTGTTGCAGTCCTTGGAAGCCCATTGTGTGCCTCAGTTTCTTTGGCCCTATGAAAAGGATGTTACATAAAAAGCCTTTATGGATGAAAAATGTTTGTTATGTACAAAGCTGTGTTACTGCAAATTGGAACTGATAGCAGAAGGAACGGTATAGCTTGAATTGCAATTTGCACACTGAAGCAATGAGGTACTTTGATTCTCCTCTGCTAGGAAAAGGTATTTCTGTACCCGAGTTTATCATAGTCAGGGTTGGAAGGGACCACAAGGATCATCTAGTTCCAACCCCCCTGCCATAGGTAGGGACACCCCACATTAAATCAGGCTGGCCAGAGCCTCATCCAGCCTGGTCTTAAACACCGCCAGGGACAGAGCCTCAACCACCTTCCTGGACAACCCATTCCAGGGCTTCACCACTCTCATGAGGAAGAACTTCCTCCTCACCTCCAGCCTGAATCTCCCCACCTCCAGCTTCATTCCATTCCCCCTAGTCCTATCACTACCTGATATCCTGAGAAGTCCCTCCCCAGCCTTCTTGTAGGCCCCCTTCAGATACTGGAAGGCCACAATTAGGTCACTTCGGAACCTTCTCTTCTCCAGACTGAACAGCCCCAGCTCCTTCAGTCTGTCCTCATAGGAGAGGTGCTCCAGCCCTCTGATCATCCTCGTGGCCCTTCTCTGGACACGTTCCAGCACGTCCATATCCCTCTTGTAATAGGGGCTCCAGAACTGGATGCAGTACTCCAGGTGGGGTCTCAGCAGAGCTGAGTAGAGGGGGAGAATCACCTTCCTTGACCTGCTGGCCACACTTCTCTTGATGCAGCCCAGGATCTGATTGGCTTTCTGGGCCAATCAGATCCTGCTACAGGATTCCACTTCACAGGAAACTGCAGATATACTTAATTATTGCAACTTTATGAATACATTTCTTGCTAAAAAATCCTTCTTTGAATTGGTGAGAACAATGAGTACAGTTATTTCTGCAGCAGTGAATTCTATTGTTACTCTCTTTAAAATTCTGTCTTGGTTTTAGGAAGATTTGGAAAGTTCCTGGAAAAAAAAAACCCAGACAAAAGTGCCTGCTCTTCCTATGCCTGTTTCATCTACTGTTCCAAAATAAGATCATGTGTAGTTTTGCTGCTTACTCTGTGAGCCTAAGCCACTTCTTTGTATCCAGATATATATTCTGGAGGTTGATGTGACAGTGGCTGCACCCTCTTTGGAGAAGGTGATGATGCTGCAGACTGTTAGAGGTCCTCATCATCACTTCACTTTTGTTGTTCTTAAGCAGTTTTTATATTTTTATATATACTGAAGGCAAAGGCAGAGGAAGAAGAAAAGTATTAGTGCAGTCCACACAAGTTGTATATGGCATGGGAAGTCTGGCTAAGAACATGTGATGTTAATTACTCTTGCAGACCTGCACTCTGTGATTTATTCTTCTTCCATTTCCATTTGATTCCATTGTCTAAGTTCAGGATACACAGAGCTGTATGTTTGCTAATGGAGTTAGTGGAGATCCTGTTCTGGCAGCTATTTTTCCAGGCAGACAGGGAAAACCTTGCCCAGTGAAATAATTGGTAAAATTCTCAATTGAATGGTGTGCTGGTTTCACTTACTAAATTTTGGGAATCTGGTGGGGTTTAGCCTGTCTATGAATAAGAGAAAACTGGTTCTCACCATCCCAATAGATCTTTCACTTGAGATAGTCTACTGTTGCTGACGTGGTGAGACTTGCAAGGAGAGGTGGGAAAACCGAAGCAGGGATTACCTGTCTCATGAAATAAGCTTGTCAGATTGCAGTCCTATCTGATCTTCTGGGTTTATTTGTTTCCTCACATTTTTTGCAGTAACTTGTTCAATTGAAATATGTGCTAGACAGGACAATAGTAAGATATTTTTTTTTTGTCACTAGCTGTGAATAGCTTCACATCTGATAATGGGTAATGATATAAATGGAAAAGTATATTGTGAGCTCTAAGAACTAAAAAGTTAACTGTAGCAGTTGGCAGTTCCTTATGACGCACCACAAGGAGCACATCAAGGATTAGTCTAATGCTGGAATCTTCTTTTTGCATGAAACACACGTTGTTTGCTGTAAGGATTGTTACCAATGGAATATGTACTCTTTTCAAAGACTAAAAATTGATGATGATCTTTTTCTGCTTCTTTTCAGGCAGCACAAATAGTCCTGATTTCTCTCTTTGAATTGAATACTCCCGAGTTTACCATGTTACTTGGTGCCTTGCCAAAAACATTCCAGGATGGTGCTACCAAGCTTCTGCATAACCACCTCAAGAACTCAAGTAACACCAGTGTGGTGAGAGGCCTTTCTCCTTACAAATAGCAGAGTCCCAAAGACAGCAGCTCACCGATAAGCTGTTGCAGATGTTCAGTAGCATTAATTATCTGTAACTGTTGTCTTGAAGCAATAAGTGCATGAAAATTGTTGGGGTTTGTGCTTTCAAGTCGGTGGTGCTTTTGAAAATCCTGCCAGTAAGGACATTTGGGCTAAAACAGAGATCCCGATACCACAGATTTTCCAGGTTTGCCACACTATTGAAATCGGTTAAATAACAGATACATTGTCTGTAAGAAGCTGTCAGGATCTTTGATGAGACTAACCAGGTCTCCTCAGTCTACACCTATTTCCTTATGTTTTGGTTTTACATATAGCTTTTACATTTCTCTCAAGGAATATGTTAGTAGAGGATTGAAATGTGCTTCTAAACTTCTTTTTACCTCAGAGCAGCAAGAATTAGGGTATTTTTTGTCATCGTCTTCTGTGAAAATCTTGTGAAACTTGCTGGACTTTGAGTCCTCTTATTTTAGCACTTCAGTAGGGATAAGGAGACCTTTGTCTAAGCTAGAACTGTAGCATTAGGCTTCCAGGCAAATGGACTAGATTCTGCAGTAGAATAGAATAGAATAGACCAGACCAGACCAGGTTGGAAGAGACCTTCAAGATCATCGTGTCCAACCTATCATCCAACACCACCCAACCAACTAAACCATGCAACCAAGCACCCTATCAAGTCTCCTCCTGAACACCTCCAGTGATGGTGACTCCACCACCTCCTTGGGCAGCCCATTCCAATGGGCAATCACTCTCTCTGTGTAAAACTTCTCCTAACCTCCAGCCTAAACCTCCCCTGGCGCAGCCTGAGACTGTGTCCTCTTGTTCTGGTACTGTACCTTAAGCCTGTGTGAAGAGAGTCAGAATTGGGAGCAATTTCTACTCATTTTGTTGTGGTATAAACAATTGTGCAGGCCAGTGGAAAAATGGTAAGTTAGATTGCTTGCTTATGCCCATAATAAGCACAATCAGAATGCTTTAGACAATGCAGAAAATAGCTGCTTAATTGAATTGCTAAATTGCCAGGGTAATGGTCTGCATACTTTAGAGCCTGGCAAATCACGTTTAAGAATCCTGGACGCCGGGTGGATTGATAAACCATTTCTCTGGCAAATATTTCCAGGCAGTGTGTGTTGCATAGTTTAAATTGCAGGTTCTGTGGATTGTTAAATAAATAAATAAATAGATGCACATGTGCTTGCTTTATTCTCAGGACACACTGATGACTACATGAATCATGCCTGCAGAGTTTTAGCTGAAGAGCCAGAACCAAAACTACACTAAGCTTGTTTAGCACAAACAAAGGCAATATTTGGACCTGGCTTTGTTATGTACTCCTGCCTGTGCCTTACAACATGTTGCTAATCCCTGTCTTTCTTCTTCTGTTCCAGGGTTCCCCCAGCAATACCCTTGGTCGGACTCCTTCCCGGCACTCCAGCAGCAGAACCAGCCCCTTAACTTCACCTACCAACTGTTCCCATGGTGGACTGTCTCCAAGGTAATTTGGGAGGCTAATTAAACCACTTGCAAAATACTGAAGGATTGCAACATTGAGTGTGCACTTGCAAAATAGGACTCGCTTGGAAAGCAAAAACAAGACCAAAAGTTTATAGTAGATTGCTCCAAAGAAGAGCATGATAATACATGGTTGGTAATTGATTTCAGTGTTCTTGTCCTCATACTATCTGTGTAATCTTAATGTATTTTCTTGTGATCTAAATTTTCTTTCATAAGTAGGCCTTCTCCGAAGTCTTCCATATTTGTGGGTTAAAGGTAATATTAAATGGCAGCATTAGAAATGAGGTCTTGCTAAGGATGCAAATATCATGCAGTGTACGATGACTTTCTGGTCAAGGGTTTCAAATTGTGTCTAGTTTTCAGGTGTGCCCTTGTGACCAGTAATTCATCTGATTGTAGTACAGTGCTTGTTCTGCTGAGAGATCTGTTGAATCTCCTGTTCCACTCTTATGGTATGTGAGGACTGTAGAACAAGCAGATATAGTGATTATTATTTCAGTGCTGAATATCTCTCCAATCACTGTCCTGGAAGCTCACCAGCAGAATAGTGGTTTAATACTTTGGGTAGCAGGTCTATTGCAAGCAGATGTTTAGCTGAACCTACAGATGCTACCCTAGAATATATTGGGCCATTCCAAAACATTATATTGAGCAAACATGGACTTGTGGATATTGGAAATGTACATGTTTCACACCATAAAACCTTAAAGCAGAGGAGGTAGGACTGCTGGATGCAAGTAATAGGTTGTTATCTGTACAAGCTTTAATTCATGCTAGGAAAGCTTAAGAGCTGCCAAATTTGTCTGCCACGTCTCTTTGTCATGGAAGGGACAGAAGGAAACGTGTTGAGCGAGGGCTGCGTTTTGTAGTCCAGTGTAATAACTTACACTGAAATCTGTTGATCCAGCCCTGTTATGACTTGCTAAACCCTGTCTGCAGGGATGCTTAGACATGTGAGTTCCCAGGTGTCAAGAGAAACACAGGCTTTTAACCTTTAATGAGCAGTTACACTAATTGCAGCAGCACGTGAAGAGCACGTGGAGTTTCCTGAGTAAATTTTGGTATCTAAATACCTCTTTGTGACCCCTAAATCTCTTATAATCCAAAACTAGACCAGGAGGTTACAAGCCAAGGTTAAGTTGCCTATTACAATTTTTTTCAACAGAGATTTCATTAAGTAATTAAGTTGTAGAATTTCAGGGGAGGGGAGTGATTCCAGCTATGTTGCTTTCTTTTTGCCTAGTTTGAGCATTGTTGCCCTGCTGATTTCTGCCTTGGGAAATTAACAAACTGAGATTTGTCTCCCTGTGGTTACGCTGTGGCTTTGCTGGCAATGTTTGAATGTGGCACATATTTGATAAATCCATGACCTTTTAGCATGCATTTTGGGTTTTGCCATTGGACCACAACTGTGTTTTGACATTTTGCTCACTGCATTTCAGTTTGTCTTTGCATTCCTCTGTCTCGATGTCAGGATGCATGTATCAAAATACTGATAGAAGCATTCAGTGTACACATGCTACTTTGTTTGTTGCTGTTGTTTTCCAGCATTTTGAGTTTAAGAACCAGAGGGTTTTTTTTACCTTGTGATGTGTTCCTAAGGAATAGTTAGAAGGGGTATGTAATTCCAGAGCATTCTGCCATTAAATTGCCAAGACCAAAACTGCCACTGATGCAGTGGGCTAGGTACTTTCCTTTAGAAATCACTCCTTGAGTTTTCTAATGCATTCTTGGAGGTGTTGATCCAAAAATTTAGGTACTTTTTAAAGAAGTGTGTCCTGCTTCTTTGGACTTAGTTATTCAAGAGTAATGCATAATAGTTACTCTTCAATGATAGGTGAAGGTGGAAGCTCTTGTACAAACCTTTTAAAATATGCAGAGAAGTTCTCCGTTTTTAGTGAGTGACGCTGAGCAGTGACAGCTGCAGACTTTTACCATTTGTGGGAGAGGTGGTGGTGGCAATTACTGCTGGTCAATAGCTTCTGATGCTCTGCTGGACCTCATCCTTCTTAAAAATGTCTTGTGTAGCACAGTTTGAGAGTGGCCCTGATGTGTAGAACAAGTGAGAATTTTATTCTGTTTCTGAAAGTACACCTGGTTGTCCTCCTTTTGGAAGAAAAGGCTTTGGAAGGTGTGCTAACAGGTTGTGGGAAGTAGGGTGCACTGCAATATTGCAGTTGTTGGTATAGGTGCTTCTGTATCATATTTCCATTACAAATTCTTGGCATTTCCTATTCATCAGTGGGGTATAATATCACTTTCCTCTCTAGGAACTTGCAAAATAAGCACACCTGAGTCATTCTGATGTCAGTGTAAAAGGATAAAGATTGCCACAGTTTCTGTGTAGCCCTCCTCTGAAACTAGGTTTGGCTTTACATTGCTATGGGACCCATTACCAGAGGGTTGTACTGAGGTTTGTGTATGCCCATTGCTTCCTGGGATGCTCCATGTGTGTGCTCTACTTACCTTGTCCATACCTATGTCTTTTACAGGCAGCAAAAGAAGGATTCTCTCAGTTCTTAATGCCAGCTTTGCTATGAAGTTAATACTTTTCTTTGAATTTTTGAGGAGTTATGCCTAGAGATGTGTCTGTCTTTGGGGCTGGGATGTGTGTAGAAAGGACAATTTGGGTCCTGTAGGAATACAGAAATGTTGCTAAGCATAGCTGCTCTCCCACATTGCTAATGGTTTGTGGACAATATCCTCAATCAGCAAGGCTTCATTGAAATGGACTTTCTGTAGAATGTTTGTATGCTATTGCCTTAGGTCATGTTCCTTCTCCCATATGATTGTCATGACAACCAAATTCCAGATGACTTGGGGGTTTTTTATTATTATTTTTGTGTGTGGATAGATTTTCAGTGTTTTTCTTGAACTGGACATTGCTAATCCAAACAGCTAATTTGCCTATGCAGATGGTAACTTCTGCTCAAGTATCCCCTGATGTTTTCAGAAGGGTAGCGTGATTTCAGGGCCTTGGTGAGAGGCCTTCCTTCTTCTGCATTCATTTGCTCAATCCATTTCTGCTTCATAATCACTAGAACATATCCACTGCATCTGTGAATTATTTCTGCATTTTTACTTGCTTTTCTTTGTCTTGACAGTTTTAGTTTGGGGGAGAGGAGTTATGGAGGAAAGAGGCATTTTCTGAAGAGGAAAAGCAGGGGAATGCACTTGGGAAGGCTGAAAATAATAGGAAAAAAACCTCAAACTTCTGACTGAGAGGAAAAAATATTTCCTGGGCAGTGCTCAGATTGAATGGCTTGAGTTTGACTTGGATAGAGAAAATCTTCTGAGACTTAGCAAAAATCTAGTATGACAAAAAAGAGAAGTAGTCTTCCAGTGTAAGAATACCATTCCGAATGGCAAATGAAATACCACAAACTCAGATGTTCAGGTTGTGAATTGTCACCTAGAATTCTGTAGGAGAATTTGAAAGAGTATCAAATTAATAGGTTTAGCCTACTGTTTCTGCCTTCAGTTGCCCAGACACCTGTGTATAGTTTCAATTACTAAAAAACCCCAAGCAGTTTCAGGCCTCTAGAGGAAACACAACAAAACAAAAACCTAACAGTTTTATTTGGTTACTGAAGTTTGCATGATTGGGTTTTTTTCACTGAAATTTTTCTTAGAAGATACCCTGAAACATGAAATTTGACAGTTTCTGTATTGAATTGTGCAAGACATGGAAAAAGATTGAAAGTAAACCACTCACCTTCTGTACTGATGACGAGCCTGCATTATTTGGTGGCCCATTTGCAAGTAGGTGAGACCTGAGCTTTGTGACCTGATCAGCAGTCTGGGTTTCTGGTGTATTTCTGTAGTAACAGTCACATGTAATAGCTATGTTTTTGGATTACTGGCTAATGAGTGAATTTCCTGACACAACTCTTCAGAGGATTTTTCAGCTGGCTTAGCTGCTGTTTGCACTAGAGCAATTCTTGATTTGTTTGCCACTTCTGGTCTTGCAGTATCTCTCACTTGTGTATATACAAATGTAACCTTCCAAGACTGTGCTTAAACTTAATGGAAACAAAGCAGTATCCAGAATACTGCACTAGCTAAAGCATCTGTATTCTTATTTAGAAAATGGTATTTGAAATTCATAGACCAGTAAGGGAACAGGACAAAAACAAAGCTTGGACAAACTGGTAGAGGGATGGATGCCTTGACCAATAGGCACAAGATCAAACAGTTAAGAAAAGGGACTTGCAGAAGTTTAATGAGAGATCCGACTTGACTTTAGAAGCTGGTTTCATCCAGTCTTTCTGAGTTTGCCTCCTGAAACCGGGGTCAAGTCCTCAATTTCCATGATATATTTACACTCCAGACTGACTTTCACTTGCTAGATGTTTGGGATCAGTTTAAATCTGGTGAAATAGAATCAGATCTTAAGCCCTGCAAAGGTTTGCCAATTGTGTAGGGCCTGATTGCAGGCTCTTATAAAGGCGCTAGGAAGGAAATGTCACAAACTACCTTTGGGGATCTGATTTGGAAGAAAAAAGGGAGGAAAAAAACCCATCTCCAACTTTATTTTCTTCCAGGGAAATTCTGTGCTTCACAAATACCTGTGTAGAGTTTGAACACAGGTGCATGGTCAGGGATTGTTGATTTAGAGCATTTTAAGAGCTGATTTTGGAGGCTATATCCATTTGTAAAATGTACTGGTTAGTACAATCCAGGGACTTCCTCTTGTGTGAACCATATCATTTTGTTAGGAATAGAAGTGGAAATTAATAATAAAAGCCCAAACAATGTCTTGTGAGGGTCAATGGAGTATTCTTGTTTAATTCTGTTTCTGTTAATTTCTTTTTCCCTCTCCAAGGCAGCATGACAGCACTAAGCCATTTAGATTATAGTTTCTTTGTTTTTGTTTTTTTCTCCCTCTCCTTTCTCTGCTTTTTCTCTTTCGTTTCTCCTCTGGTCACGGCAGTCGGTTCTGGGGTTGGAGTGCAGACGGGCTGTCGAAGCACCCCCCTCCCCTTTCTCAGCCTAACTCCATCCCCACTGCTCCTTCCCACAAGACTTTCAGACGCTCTTACTCTCCCAGGTAACAAGCTACCTGTTAAACCAACTTGTCTGAGGTGTCACAGTATTGTTTACCTTTCACACAATGGGATTTGTTAAAATTAATGGGAAATTATTTGCAGAGGCTTTGGATGGAGCAGGAAAAGAGATGATGATAGCTTTCAGAGAGTGCAGCTGACATGCAGCTACTTGCTCACTGCTTGGGGAAGATACAGCATGCAAATGGGGGGAAAAAAAGTGGATTTTTCCAGAGTCTTCCTCCTTACCAGATTCTCAAATGGGTATATGTTTCACAGTTGGTTTCCACCGCAGAACACAGTTGCTGAGCACTTCCGCTGGGCACTGATTGCGTTAGGATAGCACAGGCAAGGTCCTTCAACTTGGCTACACTGTGCGAGTGGCACAGGAGCCTTTTCAAGCAGGCAATTAGAGCTCAGTAGTAGTTTCATATCTGTGGTACTGACTATTCATCGGACAATGAGGATGAAGCTTGCATCTATGATTTTTACCAGCTGCTTGCATGGTGTGATTGAGGAACATCTTGGGAATTTGTAATATCAAAATGAAAATTGTCCTCACCACAAATTTCAGAGGTTATCAATTGTGAATTTTGACATATGGTCCTCCTCCTGTGCCCTCACATTTTTTTCCAGTCAGTATACTGGACTGAAGCTGTATACTGGTTGTCATCACACAAACCTTTCTGAATATAAATGTAATGTGTCAAACCTCTGGGTGGAATTCCTTGGATCTCTTTTTTTTTTTTTTAAAGTTTATATTCTGACAACAGGCTTTCTGTAGATGCATTTTCTCCTGGCTTAAAATATATTGCTGTAACCTGAGGAAGGACTATATTTAGTTTTTCCTTGAAGCACGAAGTTTCTAATGAAAAACCATTGAAAGAAAAGCAAACAAACCGTTCTTTGAGGGCTCAAAATCTGGCGATCTGTGACGTCTGAGGAAGGAGATGGTATCTCGTAGTCTGTACCTCTGTGAGTACCTGCAGAATTGAAACTTTGATGTTCTGATTTTTCTAGGACACTAAGATATTTGTGGAAGAGAGAGATCCATGTTGATTTTTGGTCTTTAAAAGTTGAGATTTTTTTCACCCCTCTCCTTTCATTAGCTGACATTAGGGTTTGGAATAATGCAATGTTTATTCTAGCCCAGAGCCTGAAAGTACAAGGAAGTGGGTTACTGTGTACTGCTTGAGGATACTAAACTGTGGATTACTTACACATAGTTTGGATTAGAAACTAAATAATAGCTTATGGAAGTAAAATGCATTTCATATTAGACTGGAAAACTTCCAAATTGTATCCTGATAAATTTGTACAGAGCTGCATTGTTTTAGTGCAGCAGAAGAGGGAAAATAATATTGTGACATCCCTAAACACTGCTCATCTCTACTCACTTCTTATTCATCCTGTGGCTTTCCTCTCGTTTTCTATGTGGATCATAATTATTTATCTCTGCCCCTTTTGTGTCCTTTTTTAACCTTTCCTGAAAGGTGGGTGTAGTTCCATTTTAAATTCCCTCCATCATCTCCAGTACACATACTGTCAATACACATGCTCATGTGTAGAGTTTTCGTTCATGTAGAACATGGCCATTATGTGATCTCCTACACAGGCTTATTCTAGAGAGATGAAATCACTGCATTCTTTAGAGATTTACTAAAGTGTGGTTTTGTGCTTCAAAAAATGCATCAAATTGGTGGCTCTTTGGTGAGAAATTGCCTTAGTCCTTCGGCATTGCAGAGTCTGTACTTCAGTCATTTTTTGGTAGCAGAGTAGGGCAAAATTCATCCCTCAGGAAAGAAGTGAGGATTTCAGCAGAAGATAGTGTGTTCAGTACATCTGTGATTGTTTCTCTTTTTGGTTTTTTTTGCCATGGATTTCATTGTGTGACCTTTGGTAAGTCATGTCATCTCTTGGTGTGGGTATATCAGTAGTTCCATGTATGCCTTTTCAAATGGTGCTTTCATTGCTCACTTAGATATTGTGTGATTAAACCCTTTAAGATCTATGAATTAAGTGTGCTCAAGCTCAAAATCAGTATTTTTGAGGCCATACGAAGCAAAGGTTTTCCTCTCCCTGCCTGATACTTCCGAACAATCTTAAAACTGTCTCACTTTTGTCTGGAAACCTCTCACAGTGCACTAGAGTCATTCAACTCTCTGAAAAGCCCTCAATACTTAGAATTCTGTAGGTTTATAAACAGTTTTTCCTGGTTGGTTGGTTGGTTTCTCTTTCTTCCTGGCCTGACAGACACTGTTTAAAGTTGGGAAGCTGTCCTTTGGTTTCTTTGTCAGAACACACGTTGTTGATGATTGTGTGAGTATAGTGCGAGCATGTTGCTTGGGAGCCAGGGATTATGGCTATTTTTAGTGTGGTAATCCCAAAGGAATCAGGCAGCACTAGTCTGTCTCTGTTTGAGGTTCCTGAGTTTCTTCCAGGAAGGGGTGGGGAGGGGGGGAACCACCACAAAAAAAGGCAGTGGTTCTGGGTATTTAACATCCTACTTTTAGTTCTATTGAAAATAATAGCTGTGTACTCAGGATTCTCTGTTTGTTCTTTTTTTTTCTCGTCCACCTCACAGGGAATCTTTATTTTGTGGAACACACAACTTTTTGTTGAGCTGTCCTCCTCCAAGCCCATTCTGTCAGCCTTCCCAAACTGTTAAGAAATAGTAATTCACCCCTGTAGGGAGCCACTTCTTGTGATTTATTGACAAACAACTTGATGTAAATGTCTCAGATTCTTTTGGTTTATTTGCTTCTGGCTCTACTAGGATCTGAGACTCACCCAGAGAAAATGTTCTCACTTACTGTGTCTCTTCATTAAATCTCTCTTGGAAATGTGATAAATCTGATTGTCTTGCAAACTTGACTTCTCCTAGATAGAGCAAAGCTCTGCCAATAAAGCCTTTTCATTTTCTTCAAGCTCGTAGGAGCTTTTCTTCTTAGCCACCTCTCGTCATATCATCTGCCTTTGCTTGCCAGGCATTTTTTCATGGATCTTAATTTTGGATAGCTCCTCAAGGAATCACACGACTTGTGTGGTTTTACGCTGCTGAGGAATTTCTGAGGCACAGACAGACTGCAAGAAAGCATCAGATTCGAGTGAGAGAATTTCCCAAGCTTAGGCTCAACACTAAAACACATCTTTTTTTCAAGGCATTGTGCGAGTGGTTTTGGTTTTACTATCCTAAATGACAATTGGATGAGTTAGACTAAGGTTTATCTCAGGTACATTTTCATTTCCATTTAAATCTGTCACATTTGAATTAATTGATCGAATATATTTGAAAAATCAATGACATTTAAATTTCATATCATTTCCACCAGCTGTCACAACTCCTGAATTCTCATAGTGATTGGTTTGCATTATTTTCCTTTTTAAACAACACCATCACCATGCTGGGAATGTGGTGGTTCTTCATTTTTTCCCCCCTTTTTCGTTTGTGGAAGCTAGCACACTCACTGCTGTGGAATGGAACAATCAGTGGATCTGATTTACCCTCACAGCAGTGTAACACCACTGATTTCAGTGGATCTTCTTCTGGATTCATTCCCATTTGAAGGGAGACTGCTTTGGTTCCATCCATGTGTTGTTGCCAGTCATTGTTGGAAAGGGTACGCCAAATCATCTGTCTCTGACCTGCCGTTGTTGTTGTTTACAATCAGAAGTGGATTCCAATGTCATATGTAACATTTCATATACGTTTGGTCTTTAGTATGCTGGATTATGACACGGAGAACCTAAATTCTGATGAAATCTACAGCTCTCTTCGTGGAGTCACAGAAGCGATTGAAAAATTTAGTTTCCGTAGTCAAGAGGACCTGAATGAGCCAATCAAACGTGATGGAAAGAAAGACTGTGACATTGTAAGTACTAACTTGGTTAATTAATGTCCACAAATAGGTGAAAATTCAAAGCATTGTGTTCAAACCTGGATTGCTGGTGTACAAAATCCAGTTCCTCCTGCTGCGTTCGTGCCAGCGTCTTTGGCTTATTGGTTGCTAAATTCTTACATGTAAATTATGGGGTGCCCTAATGTAGTCCCTTGCTCTAGCCTCCTGTGAAATGTGCTCATTGAGCTTCTGTTGGGGTCTCAAGGAAATGGTGCTAGTGTTCCTCAGGCTCATCGCAACAACCCCATGCAGCGCTACAGGCTGGGGTCAGAGTGGCTGGAGAGCAGCCTGGCAGAGAGGGACCTGGGGGTACTGGTGGATAATAGGCTGAACATGAGCCATCAGTGTGCCCAGGCAGCCAAGAAGGCCAGTGGCATCCTGGCCTGTATCAGGAATAGTGTGGCCAGCAGGAGCAGGGAAGTCATTGTGCCCCTGTACTCAGCACTGGTTAGGCCACATCTTGAGTACTGTGTCCAGTTCTGGGACCCTCAGTTTAGGAAAGATGTTGAGGTGCTGGAACGTGTCCAGAGAAGGGCAACAAAGCTGGGGAGTGGTTTGGAGCACAAGCCCTATGAGGAGAGGCAGAGGGAGCTGGGGTTGCTTAGCCTGGAGGAGAGGAGGCTCAGGGGAGACCTTACTGCTGTCTACAACTACCTGAAGAGAGGTTGTAGCCAGGTGGGGGTTGGTCTGTTCTCTCAGGCAACCAGCATCAGAACAAGAGGACACAGTCTCAAGCTGTGCCAGGGGAGGTTTAGGCTGGATGTTAGGAAGAAGTTCTTCACAGAAAGAGAGATTGGCCATTGGAATGGGCTGCCCGGGGGAGGTGGTGGAGTCACCATGCCTGGAGGTGTTTAGGAAGAGACTGGATGGGGCACTTGGTACCATGGTTTAATTAATTAGTTAGTGTTGGGTGATAGGTTGGACTCAATGGTCTTGAAGGTCTTTTCCAACCTGGTTAGTTCTGTTTTGTTCTATTCTATTCTATTTTTTCATTGAATGTGTGTAATCAGATCTGTAATGCAAAATGTTAGTTCTTAATGTGTGTTCTTAAGATGAGTTCTTAAAACTCAAAAGTTTATTATTTCGTAGCTATTATTTCATAATCATTCTGTGTGACCAACTCCTATGGCACCTTATGCTGCATGAATGGTTACAGATTTCTCTCCCCTGTGAGATGCTATTTGTTTTAATTAAATACATGGAATTCAAAATGTACTGAAATCTTAAATGGTGATCCTTTTGTGTCCTTTCCAACTTAAGATCTCCTATGATCCTATCACCATTTTTCTTCTTACCTGGACAAACAAGCCTATGTTAGTAGATCAAGTTGGCCTTCTGGGATTTATTTTTCAGGGTCTTTCTATTGTTCATTTCATATTAGCTCGCTAAGCATCATCCAATCTCTGCTATTAGCAAGTTGTGAAGTTTTGTGAGGATGTTGCTTTTGCTTCCTTTCCCTTTCTTAGCAAATGAGTTCTCTTCCAGATCTTACGATAAGATCTTTACCAGCTTGTGCAGTTTTAGCAATGTTAGCTTACTCTTAGGTACATTATCACCGCTTTTGTGCATGTAAATGATTCTTTGCAGGTCAATTCCAAAAAGGCTCCAGGTTCCACAGAATTCAACTAGTCTCCTGACTTTTCTCTCTGTTTGGTCCCCAGGTGTCTCGAGACGGTGGCCTTGCTGTGCCTGCCGGTGATGTCCGTGGAAGCAGTGACATTGTGGAAGGTGGAAGGATGGCTCTAGATAACAAAACCTCGCTTCTTAACACCCAGCCTCCCCGCACCTTTTCAGGGCCTCGCGCTCGAGACTATAACCCTTATCCTTATGCTGACACAATTAACACTTACGATAAGACTGCCCTGAAGGAAGCAGTGTTTGATGATGACATGGATCAGCTTCGGGATGGTTTGTATCAGCGTGTCTCATGAAACTGTGGGCAGCTTACTCCCTTTCTGGTATATTTATGTCTGGGTAGCACTCTCACATATGTGCCTGCCTGTACATATGTTGTGTATGACTGCATCTGAGTCAAGGCTTGGTGTGAAGTAGAATGAAATAGTAGGAGCTGGTCTGTGGCTATCGAGAAAAAGTTACACTGCAGTTTGAATTTTTGTTTGCCTAGAATTTTGCTCAAACTAGTCCAATAAGCATCTATATGCATCTGTAGGGACCCTATTTTGGGGACCTTCCACTTTTGACTACTGAAACATCTCTCACTCAGTAGCTCATTTCATTTAAGTGATGTTGCACCTTAGCTTTATTCTTTTGCAGTACACTGATGAGTCACTGTACTTTGATCTAAAGGTCATACATGTGATCACTGGGTGTGTGTGTCTGGGAAAAACTGTAGCAGTTTTTGTCTTGTAGAAGTAATTGTTGGAACTGGATGAAATTCAATAGTCATCACTTCCTGGTTCGTTAGAAGCCTTGTGCAGATTCATGATCTGTGTATGAACTTGGGTGAAATTGTGACTGAGGTCACCTGGAATTTGATGCATTTCGGGGGGGGCCTCTTATGTGCACTTTGCTCTATAGAGGCTTAGCATCTTCTTTTCTCCCATTTCCTCAAATGATTTGCTGCCATTTGTCCTAGAAGTACCCATTGACCATTCAGACTTGGTGGCTGATCTTCTGAAAGAACTTTCCAACCATAATGAGAGGGTGGAGGAACGGAAAGGAGCTCTCCTGGAACTGCTAAAGATCACAAGGGAAGATAATCTTGGAGTTTGGGAGGAACATTTCAAAACCATTCTGCTCTTGCTGCTGGAAACACTTGGAGACAAAGATGTGAGATGCAGATTTTTGTCTTAATCCTCCTGTACATTGCCTCCTTTAGGGTGATAGTTCCTCTGTGCTGGTTTAAATTGTAGTGACTGTATTTGTACAGCCTCCTATCAGTGGTGCTGCACTGCTCATTTTTAATTTTGAAGGTTCACAACTCTACTTTCATCTTCAGTGTGTTCAGTTACAAATTTTCAGCTACTCTGAAGTGTCCCAGTCTTAGTAACAAATAACTAGGAAGTTGAACTAGAATCAGAAAGGTTTTCTCCTAATCTAGTATAAAAACTGTCAAGAACTTTCAGAAGCTGTTCCCTTCTAAGCTAGGGTGAAGTTACAAGCTCTTAACTATAGCACACCTATTGCTACAAAAAGGAGAATATGAGTGCCATAGAATCCTCTGTGACTTAAAGACTAAGCCATAGGATGGGTCTCTCTCTCACAAAAATGTCAAGAACAAACCGCTTTTAAGTATTAAAATACAAGCTGCATTACTGACACAGCTTTAAATGTGATAGAATACATAGAATACATAGAATAAACCAGGTTGGAAGAGACCTTCAAGATCATCGCGTCCAACCCATCACCAATCCAACACCGCCCAAGCAACTAACCCACAGCACCAAGCACCCTGTCAAGTCTTCTAAAAACCTCCAGTGATGGCGACTCCACCACCTCCCCAGGCAGCCCATTCCAATGGGCAATCACTCTTTCTGTATAGAACTTTTTTCTAACATCCAGCCTGAACCTCCCCTGGCGCAGCCTGAGACTGTGTCCTCTTGTTCTGGTACTGCTTGCCTGGGAGAAGAGACCATAGTTGACCAAAGTAGTAATTTACAGGCTAGATGTTTACTACTTCCACTTGGGGCTATTTGTGCAGCTAATATTGTTGGGACTAACACTGCAGCACACTGATATTTTGTAAAGGCTCAGCAAGCACCTTGCTGTACCTTCACATCAAAGCCATGCACCATCTGAGTGTTAGAATTTTTAGGCTTCATTGCACTGCCAGTTTTGGGTTGGCTTTGTTTCATCTGCTCCAAAATCCAGTGTATTTCTTGCACTCCTTATAAAGTATGTGGTGTGCTCTCAGAAATTTTAATTCTGAAGTAGTGTAGGTGGCTGACATTTTCTCAGTCATTGTTTGTGATGTAAGCATGAGCTGCTCTAGTCCCATATATTTAATATAGCATTGCCACACATGGCTTGGAGGACATGGTGGCTTTAGGTACATGTGAATTGTACTGTTGCAAGTGATGCTGTTTTGCAAATGGATAGTGATGGATATGCTTTAAAGGCTGAATACAGAGTAAAGTATTCTTCTACTGAAATGATAGAATATTTGAAGTGGCCACAAGCCAAAACCTGAATGTAACAGTTATGAAATTGAAGGAGGTGTTTTAAATCCCTTCTGCTAATGGTCTTTTGATATGAAGGATTAACACACAGGTCAGTGTTGACTACAATGACTTAACTGTTCTTGAAAATAATTTCCATAGGAGTTATAGGAAGAGAGTAGATTTTACTGCATTTGGTACAGGAGAAACATCTTTGTTTCATGGATGGAACCCAGTCTGATAGCCACAAAGCTAAGTAAAAGAGGAAGGGCAAAACAAATATCATCTAAGCTTCTTTGTGAATTCATGGAATGCAGTCATGCTGCTTTGGGTACAAATTTGTATTTCATTGCCAAAAGAGTACGGAATTCAACTAAGGAGATGAATTTTGATGCTTTCTTGTACCTGTGACAACATTCATTTGATGTGAAATTTTGTGCAAAGGCAAGTTAGGAGACCACGCTTGAATTTTAGTTGGTTATTGATTACACTGCTCACTCCACAGGAGCTAATACAGTGATACAAAATTTCTGGTTGTGTAGGCAGCCAAGAGAATTTTACTTCCAGCTACAGTTTTGAGAAGTGACCTTTTCCAATGTGTAATTCTCTCACCACAGCATTCAATAAGAGCCCTGGCGCTGCGAGTGCTGCGAGAGATCTTGCGGAACCAGCCAGCAAGGTTTAAGAACTACGCCGAGTTGACTATCATGAAAACACTGGAAGCACATAAGGATTCCCACAAGGAGGTGAGTGACCCTCTCAGCATTCCTACTGAGAAAGCAATATGGACCTGTTGAAGAAATGTAGGACCTGTGAGACTTAATAGGCAAATCTCATCCTGACAACAGAACAAATTGGGATTAAGTCTCTCAGGAGTAAAGAGATAGGATTTTTACATACTGAAGCAGGGAGGACAAAAGTTGAGACTGACAGCTGTTGAAATGGACTTGGAGCTATCTGGAATTAATGGCCACTGTTTATCAGCTTCCCAGAGTGTCTTTGCTCATTCTGGGAGAGGTCAAGCCCTGTAGTAGAAAAGTGTGTATTTGATAATTTTACAGAGGGTACTTTCCTCCTTTGTATTGCTAAGGATAGGAAATGTACTGCAGAACACAAAACCCATATTCAAGCAGAATTGTGTGTGAAAACTGAAAGGTGAAATTGAGCCACTCTGGAGGACTGGGAACTGGTGAGTAACAGGAGAAAATGGACAAAGAGGTCATGCTGCTGAAAAGAAAGCTAGGACACAGGAAGAAGCAGAGGGAGAGGTGATTGTGTTTTCCTTTTGTGAGAGAATTCTTACATAGAACTGAAAGTATTCTTCTGAAGTCAAACAGAAGTAGAGAGGCATGGTGATAGCATTTGAAGTAGACAAATTCAAATTACATTTAAAGTCAGTCTTTTTAGAATGACTTCCAGGCCGAATCTTCTAATCTACTTTGTGCATTTGAACTAAACTTCGGAAGCTGCCACCTTAATTTCTCTCTCTGTGATGGCTTTGTTACCAAGGTTCTTGCTTTGAAATCTTAGACATTTATTCTTCTTTAAAATAGGCTTGTCCTAAACTAGCAATTTTGGGCACCTCTGGCGAGCTTTGACCATGGCATTGATCACTATAGATCAGACTACTCCAGAACGTGGTCTAACTGGCACAAGGTTAAGTTAGCTGTGCGCAGCAGAAACTCTACTGTTTAAAAACCAAAACAAAGAACACCCTCAGGGAAGGAAACTGACAGGTTGGATTTCTCTCAAATGCAGAAGTGGAAAATGTTTAAATCCTATAGTGAATGAGGACTTCCATACCCTACCTACCTTCCTCTGTGTGCTTTAGAGCCTTTGCACTCCTGTCATCTTCAGTGCAGAGTAATAAGAAACAGTTGTAAATTAATTTCCTGATAAAGCAGTCAGACAAAACATTATGTTCTGAAGGAGTGCCTTTTATTGGCAGGTTTTCCTGGTTATGTACTTCTCAGCTCACCTTGACTCAGTGCCCTTTGTTTTTTTTTTTTTCTGAGAGTCCTCCAAAACTGCCATTTTTAGCAGGACCTTTCCTGATTGTCTCTGGCATTGTTTGTATGTCTGTCAGAATTCACTGTCATTGTGGGATGGGTGGGTTTTATAGAAGTTAAGAACAGAGTTGAAAACTTGACACTTTATGCCTCTGTACTCTTCACACTGTTCTTCACATTTGTGGTATGGAAAGGTCCTTCAGAATTTACATGAGGTGCCTCCTGAGGAAAAACAGAAGAATTAGTCTGCTGCAGAGTAAGCAAAGCTCAAGCCAGTAATGAAGAGATGTGAATTCAGGCGCTTTATTGAAGAATAATTGAGCTGTATTTCTGTCAGCAAGTAGCTGCTGTGTCTGTACATTGTATGTCTTTGATTTACAAGAGTTTTGCATAGCATCTTCATAATTAAGAAAGATTATATTTGCAACTGCTGCAATGAAAGCTTTGGGTAACAGTAGTCATAGCAGGATGCTACAAGTATATTCCTGTTTTCTGCTCTGTTGCTAGCTGTGTGCATAGCTGTGTTAAGTGGTGGCATGGGTGCTGGAGTTTTCATTCTACTTATGTGACTTTTTTTTTCCTCCCCCCCCATGATTCCTGTGTAAATGAGAACTCTGAGAATAGTGATGCAGCCCATGAAAGGCATCATCTGTCTGTCAGTAGTTCAAGAATATTGGCATTCATGAAGTTAAAGGTATCCCAGAATGCACTTGGGTATTTCTACATGAGCTAGGGTAAAGATATACCTGGCAATATGCTTTATGTAGTTTTACCTGTAGCTGGGACTTGCTGATTCAGTTCAGTCTGTGAAAAATTAACTCTTTGTCCATTTGGACATATCTCAGTTGGTCAAATTCATAGCCCTGGGCCAGAAGGTCACAAATTCCCATCCCAAGGTGATCCCTCCAGCTCACTGTCACTGCTGACTTTGCTGTGCTGCTCCTTCCAGGAGAAGTGGAGGAACTGCCCTTTGACTTCATCCCACTGAGCAGGAGATTAAGTGAAGATTCACCAGTTTGTGATTGAAGGACACTTTGTGAAGAATAGCTGAAGGAAGGAAAGGGGAGATCTGAGCAGTCTATTCCATGGTTTTCTTTTTCACTAAATCAGAGCAGTATTGAAGTCAGTGGTGTACCAACATTAGACTGCATTAAAAAAAAAAGTCTTCTAGTTGGTAAAGGATATTTTAAGGAAAGCTGCAGTAGCACAGTACAGAACTCTTAAATTTGGGTACTTTCTCCAAGAAATCATTGTTATAAGAAGCAGTTCTTTGGAAATCAAGGAGTTTCTTTCTTCTACCCAAATTCCAGTGTTGCTGGTGTTCAGCAGGGCCAGGAAGGGTCAAATAACAAATTATAACTAACACATTCACCAATCAGCAGATATCACCATCTCCTCCAATCAAGTGCTGATCTCTATTTTAAAGAGTGTTTGAAACAAAAATGTTCTGTAGTTTTATTCCAGATTATACAATTGGAAGTATCAAAGCAACATTAGCATAGTTAGATGTTTTGGGATGCTTGCATAATTGACTGGTTTTCCAAGTCCAAGCAGAAGTCTTTAGACAGTTGGATCCATCTAGGATCAGTGGAGCCAGCACAGCTAAGAGCACCACTTCTCCTCCCAGGGACAGAGGAGAGGAAAACTTGATATATGGAGTTGGATGCCGATACACACCTTGTGAGCACAAATGCAGGAGATTGGTGAAACACAGGCCTCAGTGAGGGCTCAAAATTAATGTAACCCAAGGCTACAGACTAGAAGACTCTGGGTTGGGATCCATGTTTAATTTGCATTTTTTAACTTCAGCCTATTTTTATACTGTTTGTAGTACAACAGTCTATTCAGTGCTGTTGATTTAATGACTGATGTGCATAGTCAAGCCTGCTTCAAACATAACTGTAAATATTTATGGAGGTTGACATGTAAATGCCTTTCACTTACTTTTGGAGCACTAGAACATAATTGAAGTTGTGGACAGTATTAAATCTTGTTGATTTTTATCACTCTTTGTTTGGAGTTATTTGGAAGAGAATTATCTTTCTGTTGCCAATTAGTTAATATTAACTCATTTGTTCCAGTGGAGTTACTCACCCGTAACTAAGGAGAGATACTGCCTGCTGCCCCAATACCATTGATATGACATTGCTTCAGATTCATACCAGCAAAATAAGTACAAGTTCTTAGTGAGTGTGTTCAAACAGAAATAATTCATTAGCTTGGGAAAAAGTTACAAAGTGAAAATCATAGGATAGCTACTTTCCTGCTTCTGTCTCTGGTACTGTTTTTCTCTGCAACCAAGCTTACAGAGGTAGCTGATATACATTTCCTATGTGCAAAGAAACGGTGTTGTGCCATACTTTAGGCATCTAACTTTGGTGTTTTATTATCCAGAAGGTCCATAAACATAATTAGGGTGTAACATTCTTTGTTGTAAGCCTCTGAAAGAGGATAAAAAAGAAATCGCAGCCATCCATTAACTGTAGGTAATTGTTACTGTCTTGCTGAGATGCTTTTAGACTGGCCTTTGGCATTTATAATATAATTTGCAGCTGTCCTTGGAAAGACAGTGTGATCTATGTAGGTTTCTGCAAAATGTAGCTTACTAAAGAAGATAAGAACTAAATGATCCGCAGCCTTTAAGGTTAATTGATAGATAGTTTGTGCTGAAAGCTGCCAAGCAATTCCGTTTGCTAGTTGTTGATGTTTCACTGTATGTGTTTAGATGCTTTTTCTGCTTCCCAACACATTTCAAATACTCAGTGCAGAGAAGCAGCAGTCTAATCTGCTTCATCTCTTCTGAATCCCTTATAAAAATCACATTGTTTCTTCATCTGCTTAGCACTCCTCATTGCTGAGTCTATTTCCTGCTTTGAAGCCAAATACTTAATTGCTCATTCCTGTCTGGATCAGTCTGTACAGCCTTCAGGGATGGGAGTTTGTCTGTCTAGGTATTGGTAAGCCTTCATTCCCTCCAGCTCAGATTATGCAGGCTTTAAGTAATCACCTCTAGATGTCAAGAATTGGCTCAAAAATGTAGCCATACACCTTGTAAGCCTGAAAGCAAAACCTTGTTGTTCTGCTTAATAAACTTCTCTGGCACCCTGTGTGTTTCACAATAGAGGACAAAGCCTCTAAGTTTTCAGTGAGGTTATACCAACAGTACCTCACCCTCTACAAATTTCTGCAGAGATGATGCAACCAGCAGTTGTGGCTAAGTAGTACAGCTTATGGTCCTACATAGAGCTCTCATCTAGGTGTACAGGTGTTGCTCTGCTGAGATCCCAGCATGCTGCACTCACGTCCTGTGAACCTGGCATATTATGTCTTAATTGAGTCAGAATGTGTTTTTCTTTCCTTATTTGCCAGTAGCTTGTGTCCCTTCAAAGCAGAAAAAGGAACACATCAAAACCCTTTAGAAAGCTGCTGTGTATTGACCAAGAGCAGATTACTGCAGACAAGGTGCTCTTTGCAATCATCAGATAGCAAGCAATATCTGTAATGCATGGAGAGTAATAATAGCTCAGTTGAAGAAATTATGCAGAAAAGATGAAGTCTTGGTTCTGAGTGTCTTAAGTGAGCAGGATCCCAGGGCTGCAGTGCATTGTGAACCAGGCAAACCAGTGAGAGCTGTCATCCAGTTTGTCCAGCAAATTTTGTAGAATATTGATGATGCCAATGGGCCTTTTAATTAAAATTAAGGGATCTTTGACAGGTGGGACATTCCTGGGACTACTTAACCTGTTACTTCGAAGATTACTTCTTTATAGCACTAAGGAAGACATTGATAGAGGTCAACAGCCTGTATGTTGTATATGACTTTCATGCATGCAAATCCATTCCCTTCCCTAAAGCAAAATGGGTGAAAAGCATAACCATTTTTCTCACTGGAAAGGTCTTAATTCACTGCAGATGTCTTTCAAGGAACCCACCAGCAAACATAGCTTGTGTTTTGCCAGCAAAAGCTGGGCTCAGTCTAGCCTCTAGCATGTAGGTAGGCATTTGGAAAGGAGAAAAACCTGCTTCTTTAAGGCTATCTTTTGGATCTGCATTCCTGGGCTACTTGCCCTGTGTTGAATGGTATTGAACTATCCAGTTCAAGCCATGGTTTGCTTTAAGCTTTTACTGGGAGGTTAAATTGTGTTTGTGACATACCTAACACAAAGGTTGGTGTCTGTGTTTTAATAAAACACTGCAGGCTTTCTCTAGTCTTGCATGTCTTGCTTCACAGCCACCCTTTTGAACTTGCTTCTTTCAGATACTGTCATCATTTGATGACTTTGCTCTGTTTCTTTCACCTTTCTGAGACCACTGAGAATAACCATATTAGGTCAGGCAAAAAGTTTACTCCATTTTATACCCTACCTGACAGTGACTAGCAAGAAGCAAGCATACAATGCTACTTCCCTGATGATATCAGCCCTCCTTCCAGCAGTCTGAAGTGTACAACCTTCCCATGCTAATGGTTCCACCTTCCTGTCTGTGTATTTTGGCCTTTGTCACTACTTCTTGCGGTGTCTGCTGTTATTGTTAGCCACTCCTGTCACTTCTGGCGCGTATCTGTTGATATTACCTGCAAAGATGGGAGGTAGACTTGTTGCTTGATGCTGTTTGCTCATTCCTCCTACTTCCTTTAAAGTTATTTCACTGAGCCAGTCAGGTTAAAGCCCTGATTTAAAAAGTTATTTGATTTTTTTTGGTATTGTATGGTAATGTATAATTTGCAAGACAAGTGTCGTGCCTCGCGGCAAAATATCTTTCCTAAACTCTGTTGTAATTGCATGTTCTAGTTGCCAAATGACCTGGCAGTTTGTATCTTTTGATAACACTCTTTCCCCCTTGTGGGAATGTGGCTGACTTCTCTGGCATTACCAAGTGAGCAGGACTTTGAGTGCTCTGTATAGGTATTCAGAGATGTGTTTTCTCTTGTGGGATGCTGAGTCTGTCTGGGTGACTGTATGTTCTGTTCTGCCAAAGCCACAAAGAAAGACCTTTTGGGTAGGACTGGTATTTGCATTGCAGAAGGGTGGCATTTGGCTTTCTGTGCCAGCAGGGATGAGCTTGACTTTGGGGCTCACTTTCAGCTTGATATTGCTCTGTCCTTTCCTACACCCCATCTCCTGCCAGTCCTTTCCAAGAGAGTCAGGAGTTAGTTACCTACAGAGACTCTGATCAAGCAAGCATGTAAGCACATGCCTGACTCCCTGATTCACACATCCTGATGTCAGTGGGCCTTCAGCATGTTAAACTAGAGTTAAACATATGCTTAAGGGGTTTGCTCAAGTGTGGCTTAGAAGCAGATGTTGTCTGTCAGATGTGCTCTCGGAAGACTTGGAAGTCTCCCTGGTGTTGTCACATTTACAAGTTAGTATCAGCATGCAGCCTACTGGACGTGTGTAGTATGTCCTTCTGTATTCAGAAGGAAGGCCCTTTAGGGAAAGTGATGTGAAATACCCAAGCTCTGTGTAAATATACTTCTTAAGGAAAGTTTTCTCATGCATTTTGCTCATACCTGCATCTTAATGTGCCTGGTAAACTGTATGCAAACAAAATGTGGAGCTGAAACCCAGATAGAATGACTCTGAATTTTCTTTACCTACTTCTGTACTGTTTGGTGCTTATAGTAGTGTATTTGAGATCAGGGTCTGTCTGTAGATGCAGACCAAAATATTGTGGCTTGAGGGTTTAGGATTTTATAACTTTTAATTTTTTTCTTGAGTTCTGATACATGTATAGGCATTACTTTCTGAGGGTGTCAGAAAGCAACTACTGGAGTCTTTGCAAAGCAAAATCCCACGTGTCCTGTGTCCAAACAGTTGGGTTTTGTAGCTAGTGACTTGCTTGTGCATGTTGTTAAGTTGATTACAAGGTATCTGGGCTCTGTGTAAGTTCACTGTATTGTTTGTGGAGAACTTGATGTTTCAGCACTGGGATTGCAAGCCTCAAAAGCTGCAGTGCCAAGAAGTGAATTCATTTAAAGAAGACCTCCTGAGGAGCTCCTGACTCCAGCATTTCAACACCATAGTACCAAAGCATGGCATTAGCTTTCCCTTAGGTACTTAGGTGTTTCTTTCCTTTCCCAACAAAATCACATAGTGCTTGCTTCTAAGCTAGTACTTGCTTATGTGGAAAAATATTAACTTTCATGCTTCTTATGTGTGAAATTGATGAGGAATTAGCAATGGAATAGCTGGGAGAAGGAAAACTTGCTGGAAATGCGGCAAACAAGCGTTCTGTTCTGCTTGGTTATTCATTCACAGATCTTTCAGGATGAAATTTTGTGGAATACTGACCATGTTGTTTATTGCCATTCCTTTTGGAATATGTTTTAATATTATAATTGAATGTTGAGAGTCTGCTGACATATGTGGAGCACTTCAACAGCTTCTTGTCTGTAAACAGGACACTGATACAAAAGCAGCCTTGAGTCTGCTTCACCATCCTGCCTGTACCTTGCCTGCATGCAACACTTGTACTGTTAACTATGTGAAAGCACATGTGCTGATGAGTTTGCTGTAGAGGATGCCAAGAGCCAAGTGGATGAGTTGTGTCATTTTCTAGATGTACAAGTGACAATCTTGTGACAATTTCTGTTTCAGGGAGGCAGGAGTTAAGATTAACAACAGCACTGTGCCCATGATGCTAAGGCTAGGGGTGAAGCAGACTTTGTAGACAAAGATGATCTCTTTTGGTCCCTATTAATTTATGCTATTTTAAAAATCAGTTAAACCTTTCTGGAAAATGTTTTGTAGTCTGGGCAGGGAGACATTCTTGTTGTAAGGACTGAGATAAACTTCCAGATACTCCTGGTTCATGTATTATTCACAGAAGTCACGTAATAATGAAAGGTTGCTTTCTTTTGAGGCTGTGATAGAGCTTCATCTGTCCATGGGTTGCCCTAGTCAAATGGAAATCTCCAAGTTTGATACCATGCCAGTGTGTGGAAAAGGGGAATGAGGACAATCTAGCAGCTATGGCTTCAATCTAAGTGACAGAAACCTGTGTTTTTTTGGTGGATCACCTGGGGCAGATTTCCTAGAGCCTATTTCAAAATATCTACTTTAGACAACCCCAGGTAGTGCAGCTTAGAATGAGTTAGGGAGCTGGTGCTGGGCATCTATCAGGAAAGATGGGGTGCCTTCAAAGGCTGTGTTAGTGCCCCTGGGCTCTGACTGAGGGACTGCCTGCGACTAGCTGGGAGGCACTAAGCATGAGGTTTTGTGAATGCTTCTTGCTTCTTAGAGCTGAGGGGTTGGATTTAAGTCTGCCTGCTGGGGCATCTCCTACCACTCAAAATTTACCTTCCCTTAAAAGTAAGCTCTGAGAAAAGGGGAATGAGAAAAGATGAGCAAAAGTGTTCTGTATCTTCTGTACAGATGCAAGAAAACAGGGAGCAAAGTGTGTGTGATTTGTGGCCAGGAAAAGTGCAACCAAGAGGAAGCTTCATTTTGTTGCCTGGCAGTTAGCACAGACACTTTTTAAGTTATAGCTTGTCAGGGTGCTGGTCTGTCTTGTCTAGGCTATGCTTTTGCTAAGAAAGGTTGGACCAAGTGATCCTTGATGTCCCTTCCAACATGGTGTTCTATTATATACAATATTTAGTGGGATAAATTTTGTACTAAGTGTAAGGTGGCAGGTTCAGGTTCTTTGACAGTGGCTAGAGAAATGTTTTCTCACTTCTCTTAGGTTGAAGTTGCTTATCTGTCCCAGCTGACAGATGACTCGACTAGCCACGACTTTAATACAGTTACATTAGGCAGGATGGACTTCTTACTGCTTGTTGCAGGAGATGAAGGATGTGAATTCTCAGTCAGTTGCCTCTTGATGGAGCATCCTAATGAGTATCCTCAAGCATTTCTTGGCAGTCATTCCTAGTGGTGGTTTTGGCTGTGATATTTTGGCCTCATTATCATAAAGTTTTGCTCTGCTTTCATTCCAGGTCGTCAGAGCTGCTGAAGAAGCTGCTTCCACCCTGGCGAGTTCCATCCACCCTGAGCAATGCATCAAGGTGCTCTGCCCCATCATTCAGACTGCAGATTATCCAATTAACTTAGCTGCCATCAAAATGCAGACAAAGGTCATCGAGAGGATTTCCAAGGAATCACTGCATCAACTCCTTCCTGATATCATCCCTGGGTTGTTACAGGTACAGAATCCCATGTCACAAATGCTCCTGAGCATTTCAGTAATTTGTGAGGTCTGTGATTTAAGGGAGAGTGATGGGGACTCTGGGGCCAGATTTTGGTAAATTCAAGTTTTAATCCCTTTATTTTTTACATTTTGTTGATGTTAAGGAGAAGCAAACTCGGATTCATACGTGTATGTTCCACAGTTAGATGCCTTGGCCTGAGTAAAGATGGTAGCAGCCACATAATAAATCAGAGATTAGGAATTAACCACATTTTATACTATCTTATGCTATCCCAAGCAGTGCATCTTCCAGTCTCCTTTAATTCTGCTGAGCTCTCCTGCACTTTCATTGTGCTCGAATTTGAATCGCAACAGGCAGGCTAGTGCTTTCTTCATTACTCCCCCAAATCAGGACCAAACTACTTGCTGACTTCATTCAGCCTCTTTCATAACCCTCTTAGGCTGGGTGGGGAGCTGTGTTTTTGCCAGTGCTAAGGCTCAGTCTTTCATTGTGAATTTAGCTTTCAGCGCTGACTGTAGCAGTGCTGTCTTCTGTTCCTCTGCACAAGCAGCTGGCAATACCAGTTGCTGGGATGAGGCTGGAGGCAAGAAAGAAATAAAGGAAGGTAGCATTGAGGAAGGAGAGAGAATGTGTGTGTTTACTGGGGAAGGACTGCAACAGGAACAAATCAGATGATGTGTAAGGGAAGACATGTTTGGGTGGGTAAGACACAAGAGAGAAACTGGGATAAAGAGGCCTCCTTATTGTGAGCACAAAAAGTTGGAAGGACAAGAGTGAAGTTGGAAATTCCCCTTGTGCATCATAGCATTTGTCCCAGCTTTGTAGTGTTCAGCTCTTGCAATTCTTGTCTTAAATCTCAACTTTTGGGAATCAGGGAATTCTGTATTGATGCAAACTTTTGTTGTAAAAAGCCTTTCAGAATAATTGTTGCAGACAATGATCTGAGCAGTGGAGCTGCAATGCACTGGAAAAGTTTGGGAGCAGCATGCCTTTAAAATACAGTTATTTGTTTTATTAAATTACTTCCATGTCTTAAAACAACCTTGTTTTGGAGCCTGGTTTGCCATTTTTCATCTTGGAGTTGCCAGTGATATTTCCTGATCAAAGGAATCTGCCCCTCATGTTTGGGAATTCTTATGGGATCCTGGCTGAAGGGACTATGTGCAGATGGACTCACTGTTGTGCATGTTTTCTGTGCTGAGGGTATAAGCAGAGTGGTGAAGAAGTGACAAGTGTTGGACAGCAGCAGTGTGAGTCTAAGTGTGTGGGTCAGCAGCCCATTGCAAGATTCCCGTGACCTCCATGAGCCGATGGGGATCTCTGCAAGAACAGGGCTTAGCTGGGGAAGGTCATGGTGCGTGGTCTCATCCCACCCAATGTGGAGCCTTAGCTGCCTTGGAGCTGGGCCAATAGAGGGGCAACTAGGCACCCTGCCATGTTCTGCATCTTGATACTTTCAGACTGAACAGAGCTTTGAGCCTGTGTTGTCATCTGGTCTGTTACTAAATGCTGGGATTCTTGTAAGTAGATGGAGATGTGGGGTGATGGTGCCACTGCATTACCAGCCCAGTGCCCACCAGGACACAGCCCTCTCAGACCTCATGAATCTGCTTGCCCTGAAGGGAGCCATTTGAGATGCACATTGGGATGCAAAGTGCCAGGCCCATAGGGAAACCTGAGGTCAGGCAGAGGTATTTGATGACTTCAGGAGCTGTTCTTTGGATTGGGATCCACACAGAGCCTGCATCCCAGCTTTGTCCCAGCAGTGTGTGTTGTGTCTCCATGGGTGTTCCTCTGTTGAAGGCGGCCCTGGCTCAGCCTTTTTTTTCCATCTCAGTTTTCAATAGCTTGGAGTTTCTCTGAGCTCGCCTAGGTCTCTTGCTTTTCCAGTTCAGCTCTCTTTGGGTTTGCAAACTGTCACTTCAGACTGTCTTTGTAGCTAGAACAGCCCCAGCTGTGCTGCATCCCTCCTTCTGGCTTTCCCAGCAGAGGTCACCCTGCATCCAGAGGAGCCAGCAACCTGCAGGCTTCACTGATCTCTGCATTTCTTGTGAGATGACTGCTTAGTGATGGATCATTCATTGCTTGGGTGCAGGACTGATGTCATCAGTTGCTGAGTGACCTGGCAGCTAGTTTCAGCTCTTTTGTAGCTACCAGAGATCCAGCACACCTTACAGGGGTCTTTCAATGTGTTTTCTTTTCTGGCATTTCCTACCTGATAAGTAATCAAAAAGCTCCAGGTTACAGAGGCAATTGTAAGACTTTTCTGAAGGCAAGCTGGGTGCAAGAAGTCCCCTTCAAGAAGTCCTGACCATCCAGAAAAACATATGGTCACCTGAACTGGACACGGGAGTGCATATGTTTAACTGAGTACTAAGCTCATGTTGGGAAGCTCTGTGTTGCTTAATGCTGTAAATAACAAGATATTAATAACTTATGTGATAGTAATAACATAGCACAAGGAACACACAGGATTTACTCTGTGTGATTGTATTCTCTTGCTTTGGTAGCATTCAGGTTGAGACCGGTTATGCTGAGCAGGGCCTTTGCAGGGATCTTGTAGGTCAGCCACATTTGCAGCATGTTCATCAGCTCTTTAGTGCAGTGCTCTGGAAGGATGCTGGTGAGTGCTGTTTGATTTCTGACGTGTTTTCTTTGTGTGTTCTGGTTTTTTTATTGGCCTTGTTTCCTAGGGTTACGATAACACGGAAAGCAGCGTCCGCAAAGCGAGCGTGTTTTGCCTAGTGGCGATTTATTCAGTAATTGGAGAAGAACTGAAACCTCATCTCGCACAGCTCACGGGAAGCAAGGTACAAGACAAATCCATCTCTGGTGTTTTCCTAACAGCCAACTGCATGGCTCGCTCCACTAGCAGCAAAAGAACCAACCGCTGGACTCGTGGCAGCTCTGGGTCAAGTCCCTGTAGTCACCTGCCAAACACCACTAGAACAGCACAGCGCCTGCTCAGCGGTGCAAGCATTTGACATCCCATTAAGCACGTTTTGATGGGCTTCAGGTTGCATGACGCGTTTGGTCCTGTGTAACTGCAAGCTGCCACCAAGTGGGTCCTTTCCACTACATCCACATTTGCCTTGCCCCTTCAGCACTGCATACAGTGGTGACTGTGCAGTGGGTTGCATCAGCTGGCTTCTCTGGCTGAAAACCAGATCTGTAATACAAACTAATTAGCTTTCAATCCACTCTGCGACCACACAGGTTATCTAGCACAGAGAGTGATGGGAACACGTGGGGGATCAGTGGGAGAGTGGGTCCTCTCAGCAGCAGGTTGTGATTAGGGCAGGTAGAAATACAGGTAAAGATTCACTCTTAAAGCATGGCAGTTTTCCTCCTGTGGCACCAGCAAGCTCAAGTGACCTTTCAGAGGACTTTATACCCTGGAGTCAGGTTAGCAACAAAAATCAAATTCTGACCCAAGGCTGCAAATTAAACCCAGTCCAAATGCAGCTCTGTCCTTCAGACAAGAGCCAGCAATTTTGTGTTGAGGAGGGTGGTGTTTGTTTGCTTTTCAGAGCTGCTCGGGAAGCCATCACAAGATTTCTTCTCCTGCTTGAAGTTGTCAGACCCAAGTTTTCCCTGCAGTTTTAGGATGACTTTTGTTGGGTTTTTTTGTGTGTGTGTGCTTTGTTGTTTGTTTTTTTTCCCCCTCAACTATATTTCTGCATGTGAATAGCTACTTCGTTCAGAGGGTTTTGTTCTGTTTTTTGGAACCAACAATTTCTTTTGCGGGTACAGTGTGGTGTAGACTGAAACAACCTGTGACTGAGGACACCTGGATTTTATTTCTGAATCACAGTATCACCAAGGTTGGAAGAGACCTCAAAGATCATCGAGTCCAACGTGTCACCACAGACCTCATGACTAGACCATGGCACCAAGTGCCATGTCCAATCCCCTCTTGAACACCTCCAGGGACGGTGACTCCACCACCTCCCTGGGCAGCACGTTATCTGAATGCAGATAAACAAATGTCCTTATCCATAAACAAATTACTTGTGCTTTCAAATTGCTTTGGAAAGACACAGTTCTGGGTGCTGGAGTTTACTTCATTGTATTTGAGCAGTTAGGAAATACGTAATTGTTATATATAAAGTATAAATTATATTCTAGAGATTTTATTTCAGTTATCCTAGGTGCCATGGACTTACTCCACCACATAACTAACTATAAACATGTGAGTAGTTCTCCTGGGTTTACACAGACTGTCTGCATGTTTAAAGTTAAACATGTGCATGAGTCACTGCAGGATCTGGAGCTAAGGTGGTAAGGCAAAAACCAAAACAAAGCCATGGAAAGGAAGTGTATAGTCAAAACAGCTGCAGTTTCACGAGATGTACCAAGTTAGTGAAGTTATTTAAATGCCATCGAAAACTAACATTTTATAAAGCATGGGAGAGTTCAGGGTGTTTCCTAGGAGGGACTGCGGCTCTTGGATCTCCATTGTGCCTTGCAGCTCCACCGACCTCTGTAGGAATCCTGCTTGCCTAAAGCAGGCTGCAGGATTGAGGTCTGTGAACTGATAGCTGCTGAAGTGAAATGCAGGAGGTTTTTGTAAATGTCATTAAATCTGCCTGTAATGTCAGTGGAACTAGTCATGTCCTCCTGAATGTGTCCTAAAATAAATTCAGCTTTGCTTCTGCTTTTCCTTCACTGAGCCCGGTGTCAGCTCACTCAAAACTGACTTCATCACCCAATGTGAGCTTTAAGATTTGCAGTCACCTTTTGTCTGCCCATTTTTCCTGGCATCTTCTCCTGATGTATGTTTGTTTGTTTCTTTCTTTCTTTCAGATGAAGCTACTAAACTTGTACATAAAGAGGGCCCAGACCACCAACAGCAACAGCAGTTCCTCTTCAGATGTTTCAACGCACAGTTAATGGAGATATGTGGACAAGTGTAGATTTAGAAACAATCAACGGTGCCTCTCAGAGACCTTTCTGCTATTCTTCACTGGCGTGCTCCATCAGCTCAAGGAGGCCATGCAGATATTTATTGCAATCAGTATTTTAGTCCCTTAAAAACTTTTATGTAGAATCTTACTGGTATTGAATGTAAAGGAAGCAAGATCTGTGGTGTAGTCTTCATTAAAAGTGAACAACAGAAAGCCATGCTTAAACATATTGATATAGCCTGCTGAAATCCCAGAAATATGTTTAGGTTAGCCTTCCAAAACTGAGACCTAGAAGCTGGACACATGTAAAGGTCAAACAAGTCTTGTTTGTTTAGTTCATGCCCAGTTTTGGTTTCTGTGTGATAGTTACCTGCTCTCTCCCTGCAGCTGTTCTGGCTAGGTTCTCTTCTTACAAGTCTTGTGGTCCTGTTTTGTACTCCCTGTTGCAGCTTGCCTGATGCGCAGGGCTGTCTGTGGGGAGATATTTGCAGATGTGGCTGTGATACCAGCCTTGGATCCTCTAATAGTGAGAGATAACAAGTAATGAAAAAGTAGGTTCTTTTTAAACATCTGAGGTTTTGTACATAGTTCTTCTCACAGACCTCTCCAACGGGCTGATTTCTCTCCAGCCAGCTGTGCTGTGCAAAACAGCTGGGCTCTCGCTCCTTTCTTTGTGTAAATATTTCTCTCCTGACAACCTATTCAGCTCTTTCATATGCTCAAAAGACTTTCCAGGTTACTTGTTACTCCCCAAAGAGAACCTGAGACCCAGTTCTGGGACTGATGTCTACAAATGAGACACTGGAGTTAGGTGGGTGGGTTTTGCATTAGGCTCTGAGTGTGTCTGTGGGTGGGCAGTAGGAGCTGGCAGGGCTGTACCTCAGTCCTGCCTGTGAGGCTGGCTGCATTTTTATTGAAGTCTGTAGTGTCAAAAGGACTGATCTGCTGCTCTGACCAGCCCCACTGGAGTTGGGCTGTGAATGAATTTGTTCCCACAGCTCTTTGTGCTTTGGGCAAAATGTTCATCCCAGAGGACAGAAAGGGCATCTGAAACTGAATGAGAAGACCTCATGGAAGCACCTGCTGAACCAGCTGGACAGTGCTGGTTGCCTGCCACAGCTCCCCTCTTGTGCCTGAAGAGCCTGCAGTGCTGTTAGCTGCCTTTAGAAACCTTCTCCTTGGCCAGCTCCAGCAACGGCCCTGCTGTGTGGTCTACATTTCAGAAGGGTGCAGTGGGCACTTGCTGGGCACGGCTGTTGGTGCTCTGGATGAGGGTGCAGTGGGGCAAATCCTCTTGCAGCCTAATAATATAGAGCCAGTCAGAGCCAAGCAGCTGCAAATACCCTACAGCACTACCCTTTCCCAAAGGAAGACCCATTTGTTTGCAAAGAGTGAGCTCCCCCTGCCTCTATAACCAGGGGAAGCAGAAGGATGCAGTGCTGTGTTTGGCCCTGGTCTGGGTTCTTGCTGAGAGGGACACCCACCCCAGTCCTGCAGTGGATCAAAACTGTTTCAGTGATGCAAGAGGGTGGTGGACCTGCAGCTTAGGGTGTCAGCTGTGGTGATGGATGTAAGCTCCCTGGCTGCTCTCAGTACCTTGGTCTCTCACCAGCCTCCTTCGCTTCCCCTTTGAGGAGCCTGAAGGGACACTTTGGTAGCACAGTGAGAACGTGAGTTTCCAGTGCAGCAGGGAAGTGAAATGGGGAGGGTGAATCCCCATGGTCCTGCCTATCCATCAGTTCATCCCTGTGTGTCTCAGCACCAGCCCCGAGGAGGTAGGCCAGGTGGTGACATTTGGTGCCAGCTCCCCTCACCATCCACAACTCAGGAGGGACTGGACTACAAAACTTGTTGGTCCCTTTCCCTGCTGAATTGAGATCAGAGGAGGTGACTTCTTCCTGAGTTTGTCAGGATGTGTCCAGTCTTTTGCTGGCTGCAGGGCTAGCTCCCTCATCTTTCCCAATGAGTGATGCCATGGCAGGAGAAACCATGCAATCCCAGCGGGTGGGATTCCCCCAGGGTCTTTCCGAAGGCTCAGAAGAGCCATCCTCTCTAGATGGAGGATTGGCTGCTCATGGTTGGCGTCTCCCTTTCTGTGGACCATTTCTTTTTAACATCTTTCAATCTGCTTGTTAGAATATTCTTCTTGGTTTTTTTTTTTGTTTTTGTTTTTAAATTTTTGAATGATTCAAATAATTTTAGTTTAACACATTCATTTTCCCTTTTGAGGAAATACTCAGCTGACTTCTTGGCAGCAGTTAGCTATCTTGTTTGAATTTTTAGTAGTGGGATGGGGTTTTTTGGCTTTGGTTTGGGGTTTTTTGGTTTTGTTTGTTTGGGTTTGGGGCTTTTTTGTTTTCTTTTGGTTTTTGCCTTTTAAAAAAAAATTTGTACTCTTAACTGCTTAATATTTGTGCTTCTCTTTCTCCTCATCTCAGTTCAGGGTCTTCTGTTCCAGTTCTGGGGTTCAGAAGGTCAGCATAGCTGACCAGACGACAATTAGTCCCTCCCAGCTGTGATGGAGCTCGGTCCATCGCCATTTGCTGTTTGTTTGGTTTTGTTGTATTGAATGGCACACTGTAGCAAATCTCCAGGAATTGAATTCCTTCTTGAATGATTTTATATGTTTTATAAAATCCTGTTAGTATGCACTGAGAGTGAACGCACTGTAACGCCTCTGAACTGACCCTGGTGCGTGTGCTGGCACCACAGCAGGGGTTAGCAGCTTGTCCTTGCAGAGGCGCCTGCAGCCTGCTGTGGCTCCAGCCACGAGCCTGTGTTTTGTGATACTATTGGCACACTTGGGGCTGTACATGGTAGAACCAGGCCTTACTTTCTGAATCAGATTCGGTTCTGTTTGTCAACAGATGCTCATTAATGTGCTACTTAATTTCGTTATGTGAGTCAGTCAAGGACTGTTCATCCTTTGAGTACTCTAGAAGTATGTTATACCTGTATACAGTAGAGAGCCTTCTGCTTAGGTATTTATAAATCATTGCGTATAATGTACATAGTAAGGTTGTTTAGTATGTTGAACATGACTTTTTTTCCTCTGTGTGTGTGTGTTTGTGTTTCCTTTGAAGTACTCAAAGGGCTAGCTCTGAATGTCACCTCTCTGATCTCCAGTGTTCTGACATCAACAAGCTGTACAATCGTTTTGTTCTCTCTTCAGTAAGCATAAAGGTCTCTCTGGCTACAAATCAGTGTCCACAACACGCTTGCAGAGAAAGATCTGCACACTGGCAGTGCCTCACCGCACCGGTGAAGCTCGTGTTCACGTTCTCCCAGCAGTAGCCACCTACTGCAGCTGCCTTTCTGTGGGTTTTTTTTTCCTTTTGTTTTGTTTTTCCTTGCTGCCCATTATGCAGGGCTTCAATTTTTCATACCTTAAAAAATTTAAAAAAAAAAGAAGGGAAAAAGAAGAAGAAGAAGAAGAAGAAAAGAAAACAAGGTAATTTCTTTGCCCACCATGCTTTAGAAGTCTGAATGAGAGAAAACTCTCAGCAGACAGCGGCTCCTGGCTGCCAAGTTGCCGGAATCTCAGATGTGGATGTTGGGTTTTTTTTCTGCCATTGGCTGCACCAGTGCTCCGTGGGCATGGGCAAATACCAGATCCATCCGCCCCACAGGTCTACGTACTGTAGTTCTCATGTAGTGCAGAAATATCGAGGCATGTGGCTTTCTTAAGGTACACTATGTGTGCTTGCCTGGATGACAATACAATACAAGACTGTCTTTTTCTAATCGCTTATGACTAGCTTACCGATAACCTGTATCAGTAGTGTAACTCGCATCTTTGTCATCGGAACCTTTTCTCCCCCACCCCTTTATTTATCGAGCATAATACTGCGTATTAAGGGACAGGAACATAGACCTTTGTAGTATACGGCAGGACGTTGCTAACATTGTTTTAAATGGGAAGTAAAAACCGCTCTGACAAAGACAATGTGCCGGCCGTGAGAAATGACTTCGTTGGCACCGTGCTCATGAGCATGCTCTTTGGTTTGGTTTTTCTTTTTCTTCGGTTCTGTTCTTCAAGCTTTTGTCATGTTACATCCATATCTGTATTTATATCTCATTTGTTTCACTTTTGAGTGTATCATGGCAATTGTACAGATGTTTTTTTTTTGGGTTTGTTTGTTTGGGTTTTTTTTGTTAACATTTACGTGATAGAATTTGCTAAAAAACAAAACCAACAACAACAAAAAAAAATTAAAACCTTTTGAGTTTGCCCTAGAATAAATGGAAGTTTGGTTGCCTCTTTTTTTTTTGGGGGGGGGGGAGGGGGAGGGGGAGGGGGAAGGGGGAGAAATATGGAAGTAGATTTGTTATCCAACACAGGTCTTCGTTCCAGCAGCCTTTGCTTACTGAAGTGTGGCCAGCAGGTCAAGGGAGGTGATTCTCCCCCTCTACTCAGCTCTGCCGAGACCCCACCTGGAGTACTGCGTCCAGTTCTGGAGCCCCTATTACAAGAGGGACATGGAGGTGCTGGAACGTGTCCAGAGAAGGGCCACGAGGATGATCAGAGGGCTGGAGCACCTCTCCTATGAGGACAGACTGAAGGAGCTGGGGCTGTTCAGTCTGGAGAAGAGAAGGCTCCGAGGTGACCTAATTGTGGCCTTCCAGTATCTGAAGGGGGCCTACAAGAAGGCTGGGGAGGGACTTCTCAGGATATCAAGTAGTGATAGGACTAGGGGGAATGGAATGAAGCTGGAGGTGGGGAGATTCAGGCTGGAGGTGAGGAGGAAGTTCTTCACCATGAAGGCCTGGAATGGGTTGTCCAGGGAGGTGGTTGAGGCTCTGTCCCTGGCGGTGTTTAAGACCAGGCTGGATGAGGCTCTGGCCAGCCTGATCTAGTGTGGGGTGTCCCTGCCCATGGCAGGGGGGTTGGAACTAGATGATCCTTGTGGTCCCTTCCAACCCTGACTGATACTATGATGAAAGGATTTGCTCTTATTGTTTCCCTGGCTGATACATTATCATGTATTATTTAGAGGGCATATGGTCAGCTGCTTGTTTCTTACAGGCCTGTGAGTGGCAGTGGGCCCAGCAGGTAGGTGATATTTTGGAGGGCTGGTCTTTTGCTGTCAGATTTTAAAAGCTTCTGGGAAGTTAGGATTTAAGGGGCTTCTTGTGACATTACAGATGGGAAAGCCATGTGCTGCTTGAAAGGTGATGGTCTTACGAGCAAGGGCTTCAAAAGATGTCTGTGTTATGAGACTTGTGAAGAGAACTGCAGAGGTTTTAAAATACGTGGCAGTAGAAATTTGGGTGATGCAGTGTTTGGGCAGGTGAGGGGGTGCTGGGAACTGCACAGGTCTCTGTGCCTGGTATCAAGGGAAAGAACGTACAGAATTGTAGAATCATTAAGGTTGGAAAAGACCTTTAAGATCATCGTGTCCAGCCATAACCCAACTGTCATGACAACTAAGCTATATCCTGAAGTACCACATCTGCATGCATCTTGAACGCCTTCAGGTATGGTAACTCTACCACGTCCCTGGGCAGCCTGTTCCAATGCCTCACCACTCTCTCAGTAAAGAAGTTTTTCCTAGTGTCCAATCTAAACCTCTCCTGGCACAACTCAAACCCTTTTCCTCTCATCCTGTTGCTGGGAGAAGAGACCAACACCAGCCTCACTACAACCTCCTTTCAAGTAGCTGTAGATAGCAGTAAGATCTCCTCTTAGCCTTCTCCTGTCCAGTCTAAACACCCCGAGCTCTGTCAGCCACTCCTCATATGACCTGCCCTCCAAACCCCTCACCAGCCTCATTGCCGTTCTCCGGGCGTGCTCCAGGACCTCACTGTCTTTCCTATACCGTGGCGCCTGGAATTGAACACAGTACTCAAGGTGTGGTCTCACCAGGGCTGAGTACAGGGGCACGATCACTTCCCTGACACAGGCTTGTTCAGCCAGACCACTTGAAGTGTCTGGGAAACCTGAATGCTCAGGGACTTGTGTGTTACCCTGGGAGAATCGTAGCTCCTTAGAATTTAAAACCCTGTAGTGAAGCTGTGGTCTACACTAGGGAAATGGAATCCCTGAGGCGTGACCTTTACGTTGATGCCATTCCTTAGCATCGAGGTAAAAGATGCTCAAATACCTTGTGGTGGGTGCAAGGCAGGCAGGAGAGGTTCAGATTTCTGATGGGAGATTTTTGGTGTGAATATTCCCAGAGGAATACACAAAGAGTGCTATGGTATACGAGCATGAGGGAAGGTTTGCTTCTGCCCAGTGGCCCTGGCTTCTTCCCAGAGTACTTGCCATGTGTTTGTTCTCCAGCAAGTGCCAGGTACCTGTGGTTGTAAGAAAGGGAAGAGAGAATGAATAGAGCATTATCTCATCTGTGCCTTGTAAAACTCCAGATGCTGGCCTACATCAGCCTTACAGGCCTGAGGGATTTGGAAAAGCTCTGAAGTCTGAGGCATTGCAAATGTGGTATTAGACAGTTTGAGCTGGGGAGATGGATTGCACTGACACGTGCTTAAAATATTTGGTCAGTCCTTGCAAAACCCTTTGTGGAGGCTGAGAAGAGGGGCACCCCACAGATGCAGAAAGAGGTCATTCTGGCAGTTTGTGCAAGACTTGCACAGAGGGGTGTCTGCATGCCTGGAGGTCTCCTTTCCCTCCAGAGCACCAAGCAGCGAGGGTTGGAGGGATCTGGATATTCTCCAGATAGCACTTCTCAGTACCCTGTGACTAGGTTTTACCAAACGTTTGTGCCAAGGTGGAACCACAGCTGATGGCTCATCACCAACCATCACCAGATGCACAGAACTCCCCTCAGGGAAATTGTCTTCTCCTGGCAATGGCTCATGCCTTCAGGCACTCATTGCCCAGGTGTGACCATCTGCTGAGCTCCTTGGGAGATACACAGATATGGGCCTTGGTAACAAGACTTGCATCTTTGGGGGTGCTAGCACAGGGCTGCCCTTCTTTGCTGCAGGAATAGCGTGGCAGAAGGCAATAGTTTTGTGGGATGCAACTGCAGCAAGTGAAAAGCTCAACAGGAACATCCCAGAGTGGTTGTTCTAAATGAAATACAGGAGCAGAAGAAAATAATCATCTGGCTCAGTCTCCTGGCTCCTTTTATGCTGGGTTTTGACATGTGCTTTAGGGCTCAGACTGCAGTGCATTGACAAGGGTGTGTGTTTATTGGACCATCTCGCTGTATCTGTCCCTTGTAGCTCCTTTGCAATGAAGTCCCCCGTTGTCCTAAGCCACATGACATCCTAAGCTTCACAGACTGAGGATGAGGAATGGCTGTAATTGCTGGCTGAGATAGTTTTGCTAGGCTCTCCTTATGGTGGAGTTGCTGCCAGCAATTAAAGGTATAGTTAGCAGATTCCTGGCAAGCATGGAGGCTTTCTCTAAGCACTTGCAGCCTGTTCTCAATTTGTTTCTCTGTCCTGGAGGGTCTGAAATGTTGCTGCACAACACTTTGCAATCCTTCTCAAATTATTTTGAGACCCCTTCCCTCCCAGCAAGGGATGCACCAAGGAGCAGCTCAGTGAATGTCAGCAGAGTTGCTTGCACTCCTGGACCAGGTGCCTTATCTTAATTTGCTCCAGTTAAACAATAAGATGTTTTGGCTTAAAACCCTTGAGAAAGTGCAGCTCAGCTGATCAGTGGTAACTTAATTCCACTGCATCTGATTGTGCAACCCAACTGCTTGCTTGTGCAACCCTCGTTTACCCTGCCCAAGCAAATATCACACACCCCTCTCTTCCCTTTACCAACCCAACACATTTTTCCTGCTTTGCCCTTTCATACACATCCATGCAGTATGGAAAGGGCCCTTCCTAGTGAGCATGTCCCAGCCCCATAAGGAGCCTGCTGGGAGGAGGTTCAGCAGAGAAATGCAGGTCATATCAACCTCGGGGAGAAAAGGAGAGACCATGAACCTCCATCCCCCGCTGTGATGGAGAAAAAAGTCCTGCAAGGCTGTATGGAAGCTGCTGGGGCAGGAGGTATTGAAGTCAACCTGAGCATCAGGCTGAGAAGGAGGGGGATCTCTTGCCAGCAGACACTGGGTGGTTCTATGCTCAGGTCTGTGATGCCCGTTCATAGATCTGTTCTTGGATAATATGGGGTGCTAGTAAGTGCGTGTAAAATGGGCTAGAGAAGGTTGCTGCAGTCTTAGGGTCAGTATATAAGTGTCTGTACCACACACAGTTCCCTGCTGCCAGGGCCAGTGCTCATACATGGATGGGAGGATGTTTACACCATTCAGCCACTGTGTTCCTCCGGACTACTGCAGCTGTAGCTCAGGAGATGCTAAAATGTTTCAAGTTCTCCCTGGGCATCTGACTACAACCAAAGGCTTGGGAAAGATTGGCCTGTTAAACCCAAGGCCCTTAAGCAGCATTACTCTCTCCTCCATGCTACTTTGTCAAGATACCTAAACAGGCCAAGCAAAGCCATTGCTTTCCAAAACAGAAAAGGCTCTTTGTATCCAAACTCGAGTGGCAAGCCAGTAACCAGGATCTGCCGACTCTCCTTGCTGTTCGTCATGGGGACCAGTGGGAACGGGCGCTTGTCCCTATGGGGCAGGGACAATGCTTGTGGGGCTTCAATCTACCAAGGGACCTGGGGCTGAGGCTGGAGTGCTCAGCAGGAAACAAGCACTTAAGAAAGGGAGAAAGGGGAAGAGCTTGCTGGGGAGCGGAGGAGACAGGGAGCAGCGGAGCGAGCGGCAGCAGAGAGGAAAGCAAAGGCAGCGTAAACCAGACCAAGCTAACGCAGGGCCGGGGGGATTACAGGGTGCCAGGGAAGCTGCCCACAAACACATCAGGGACAAAGCGGCCCTTTCAGAACTGAGAGGTAATGAGTAATTAATGAGGAGAGGGATGAAATTCATAATGACTCAAACATGGCTGAGATAATGAACTCCTCCTCTTTAAATCCACCTTTAATAAGAAAGCTAAGGGAAAGGATTTAGATCAATTAAGAAGAAAAGAAATGATGTAAAAATAGCTGTTAACACAAGTGAGAGAGAGAACAGCTGGAAAGTCTGTGGTAGAGGCAGTAAATGGCTGAGGCCTGCAGCCTTCACTTTGGGGGTGAAGGTTTGATTCTTCAATGATGGAGAATTGCAGCGAAACCTTCCCGGATCCAGCCTCATGTTTATGCAGCTGTCCCCGTGCAAGGAGTTAGGGGTGATCCCAGACCAGCCAGCCTCAGGGAACCACTCAGCCTCCAGAGCTGCAGGAGGTGAAATGGAGTGAAGAATACTCCATGCTGTCTGCATGCCAGTGCTGGAGCTGCTGGTGAGGTGGGACAGCCTGTGTGTGTCCGGGGCGCACAGCTTCTCATTCAGTGATCTCCAGTACAGGTAGCAGTTGCTGGCCAGGTACCAAACCTCAACTCTCAGCTCAGCAGCTGTGGCACCTGTGGCACCTTTTTTTTACAGAATCTCAGAATGGGTTGTGTCAGAAGAGGTGGTTAGAGCTCGTCCAGTCCATCTACCCTGTCGTGGGCAAAGACATCTTTCACTAGGTGAGTTTGCTCAAAACCGCATTCAACCTGAGCTTGAACACTTCCAGTGATGGGATATCACAACAATTTCAGGCAACCTGTTCCAGTGCCTGCTCACTCTGATCATTAAAAAAATCTTCCTTGCATCCAATATAAATCTTTCAGTGTTGCAGCCCTTTTTCTTCTCCTGCAGGTAAACTGAGTTATACTGAAGTCTAACGCTGTGTGGCAGAGCTAAGCACCTCTTATTCTGTTTAAGGTGCCCCAAGGCTAATATTGGGGTTTGCTCACTTCTTAATGAAGCTCATCCTCCCCATACATGCCTCTGCTTGCCACTGCTTTGGTGAAATCCAGGCCTGGAAGACTGAGCAAACTGAATTTCTGGATTTAATGACTGTGCACTGCATAAAGGCACCTGAAAGCGACAGCAGGTAGAGAAGCAGTCAAAGGGGAGCTTCAGGAAGATGACACCAGTGTGCTCCTGGACCTGGAGGTGTGCCGATTGCCTCTTTCCAAGACTCACTTCACTTCCTGCTCGACTCCTGGACCCAGCCCTTGGATGTACAGGGCATTTGTAATGTGAACTCCATGTTTTGGTGCTTGCATGACCTCTCCTTGGAAAGGCTAATAGATTTAACAGATCACTGCAAGTTTGTCAGGGAGCTGGTGAAGAAGTCTGACTGTTCTTATGCTGATAAGCTCTGGGTGACCATGGTGGGAAACAGCAGGGGTTAGGGGCCAAAGTCCACTCCTGTGGGATGGAGCAGCCCTCTGCAAACATCAGCAGCCGCTTGTGGGACATGGATATGCAGTAGCCCTCAAAGCAATGGTCCCCATTACCTTCAATCTGCCAAAGCTCAGGGGTTACAGGAACATTGGAGTGGTCCTTAAAACTTGTTTATTATGTCATTGCAGAAAATACTTCTTGCTCACTTTGGTTGTTGAGCAGCAGAATGCTGAGACAATCTCTTCCTTGTTGAGGTGACCCAACTTCTTTATGCCCTTAGTCATAGAATCATAGAATCAACAAGGTTGGAAAAGCCCTCAAAGATCATCAAGTCCAATCTGTCACCCAAGACCTCATGACTACTAGACCATGGCACCAAATGCCAGGTCCAATTCCCTCCTGAACACCTCCAGGGACAGTGACTCCACCACCTCCCTGGGCAGCCCATTCCAATGGCTAACAACTCTCTCTGTGAAGAACTTTCTCCTCATCTCATTCCTCATTGTCTTTGCTGAGGAATAGCCTCTTTAAGATCCATTGTGCCTGGACCTGCCTCCTGCCCCTCTTATGGGTGTCTCAGTATGGAGTCTCCCTCATGGCCCAAGCTGGAGCTGGCTCAGCGCCTCTGGGCAGGTGGGTGTTTGGAACTTAAAGGGTTAAATGGATGGCCTGTCACAGGGGCAGTTTCTCTACTGCTGGTCTATAAATAGGAGCTGAGTTTCTAATCTGCTTGCCACTCATTTCCACCCCCTGCCAGTTTTTTCCTGCTTTTTCCTGCACGAAGGAACCTGCAGTTGTAGCACTCTGCAGCCTCACAGACACTGCTGGCAGAGGGAGGCAAGCAGCCCAGCCTGCAACCCGCCCTGACTGGAAACCAAAAAGAAAGGAGAAAATAAAACCCAAACAGCAAAGCACTCCCCTGGCAGGGTCTTCATGTCTCTGGTCTGTTGCTGCATGACCCCTGCCTAGTTTTTCTCTATGCCTTGCTCATCCAGAGCCAGATCTAAGCCATCACCTGGTTTGGGACAGGTGACACCCTGATCCAAGGGCTGCCAGCATAAGCTTAAGACCTGTCTTTGCTTCCTGTGTTCAAATCCCTGCCCAGCAGCTGGAGAAGGAGTGGAGGAATGGGGAGCTGGGGCTGGCAGCATTTTTGCACACTGGGCAAGTCTCCCATCTGTGGGTTCCTTCTGTGCCTGCATCTCCTGCTCTATCTCCTCCATCTCTTGCACAGCTCTGACAACTCCATCCCTGCTGAGTGACAGATCATTAATCCATGGGAAGGGTGTGAGGACCTGCTGGAAGAAGGCACTGGAGATTTGCAGAGAAGGGCTGTGAAGAAAGGCCAGCTTCATGCTGGGATAGGAAAGACATGGGCAGGATGGAGGGCAGCCAGAGATCAGCAGGGACACGATGACTTCAGCAAGCTCAACCTGGGTTGGATAATGGGTGACAGAAAGGGCCCAGGGAGACATGAGAGCAGCCCATAAGTATGTGAGAGGCAAATGCAGGGAGCGGAAATGATCTCTTCGTAGCAATAGGGCAAGAAGTCTTGGGCTTAGCAAGATAACTTTAGATGAGGAAAACTTGTTAATATTTGGAGTAATAAAGCTGATTATTTTTCCAGGCCTAATTTTGACAAACTGATGATTTGGTCAAGCATATGCAAGGATGTTAACTCTTACAGAGTGAATGAACCAATAAGCAAGTCCTCCTGTGGTCTGAACTAATGCATGTTGCTCCACTTATCCTGAAAACTCAGCTTGGACAAACCCTTCTGTTGACAGACAAGGAATAGACTGGAAGGGAATTGGCCAAAAAGTGTGGTGGTTCATTGAATGGCTTCTTCTGAGCATGGCATCCATGCAGCCAGGTCATGTGTGTGCCACAGAGGCCTTCCCCTGTGTACCCACCTTGAGCTTCACTGCTGTTGACAGATGCTTTCCAAGGCTGCTGACTCTCCAAAATGGAAATGTTCTGCCAAAAACCGTTGTTTGATGAACTTGCCAATGGGAACCTGCTGGCTTCCTGACAGCTTGGCTCTGATCCCTGCATTTGGAGTTGCTGCTGCAAGGGAGGTTCATTTTCACAGCCAAAGGAGTGTGATGCTCAGGGCTCCTAGGGCAATGGCTCTGCTGAGGCTCTGGAAGGGCTGCACTGAGACAGGGCACCCTGGTGGCATCTGTAGCCCTGTGTCCCCCAGCATCCTGCCTTGCAGCTGCCCCTAGTATTTGTGACACCATGGACTGTCTTCTAGGGAACGTGTCTTGTTTCAAACATTGAGCTAACATTTTTTTCCTTAAAATCTTGACTTTTTAATTATTGTTTTTTCCTTAAGCAATGAAAATTCAGTCTCCTGGCCAGCTTCAGCTCTGTCTTGCAGGTCTGGTCTGAACTAAGGATGCTGTACTGGAGACTGTTAAATAGAATGTCCCTCATCTGCACCCTAGTTCCTCTTGTCCTGGAAGGACAGGGATCATCTACCTAGAGTGACAGCAACAGCTATTTATTCCCTCTCTTGCAACAGGGTAGCTCTTCTGACCAACAATAAGAAATAAATGGAAATAATTTCTTGCTTTGTCGAGCTAAACCTAGGTAGACTGAAAGCCACTCCTTCTTTTGCATCCCAGTGACCCTGGAGTAAGCAGCACCAGCCACATGCTGTGCTCATCTGAGCCTTCGCTAATGCCCCAAGAACACTGGCCAAAGGGTTGGCCTCCCTCAGCTGTGTCTTCTCAGCACTGTCATGGCTGGTCCCAGAACTATAAAGGGCTCCTGGTGCCTCTTCACAGGTCCCTGGGCCAGTCTTTGCTGATGCCCAGTGAACAAAAAGAGTGAAAAAAACTTAAGAAGGCATTTAATTCTCCAAAGCTGCCATATACCTAGGCTCTTTAGTGCAGCACAGAGCTGGGTGCTTTCTGAGCAGCTGGGCCAGATGTCTTACTGTTCAACTGTACAACTTACTGTTGTACCCTCAGTTCCCTGGCATGGAGCAGCTCTTCCACCACACAACTACCATGTGGTCCCTGATGGCTCCAGCCCCGCAAGCACTTGCCACATAAGCTCTCCTGGAAGCAGTGATTTCTTTTCTCTGGGGCTGTGTTAACAAGTAAAAAATAATCTTCTTTATTACTGAATGTGAACATTACAGAGTAACCCCTCTCCAAAATGCCACCTGTGAATGATGAGCTGCTCTGCTTGGAAAATGTGGACTTCCCAGCATATAACTGCAAGGATGCCTGGTTCTCTCCTTCACATGCATTTAAATCTTGCAGCTTCCTATTCCCATGGAAATATCAACTGCAAAGTCATGCATGTGCTTCCATTGTGTGTCCAGCTGAATTCCCATGGCTAGTGAGCATGCCTCTCTCTGCTCCTGCAGCCTTGGAAAGAAGCAGCACCCCATGGCTGAGAGTGCAGGAACTGTGGTGAAGGGTTATCTGAGACTTCAGGCTGCACTTTCTTGGGACACTGTGCAATGGAACAGTTATTTGGTTACTGCTGGACCCACTCTGGGAGTACCTCTCCACTCAGGTGGGTATGGATGCTGCTACTGCAGCAAGTTCAGCTTGTAAGCCTCTGATTCCAGCTTTTGCTGCAGGGAAGACTATCTCCTCACAGGATTTTGGTAAGTTTCTGCCAAACTATGTTGACACATTTCCTTGCCTATCACCACACAGCCTGGGTGAGTATTGGTTTCACAATTCTGAGACATTTGCAAGGCTTTTGCTGTTGTTCACCACTTCTTGTTGCAGCTCCCTGCTTTATATTTGGCTGCAGGTAGTACCAATAAAGGAGTGCTTAATGCAGCTTGAGAAGACCCTGGAGATTTTCTTTTCCACTGAGTTCCTTCACCATGCTGGTGAGCCAATGCTGCTCCTGTCAGCTGGGGGCTGAGCCAGAAGATGGTATTCCTCCTCTCTTGCTGCTGAGAGGAGCCTGTGTCTTTCTCCTGGCTAATCCTGAAACACACACACTAGCAGGAGGTGGGGACAAGCCAGTCCTTTTCCTACTGAGCCAGTGGCTGAAATCAAGCCTGTGCAAGGGGGAACCGATGCTCAGAGCAAGTGGGAGTGCAGAAAAGGGATCCCTGGAAGGGGTCTCAGCAAAATCCCCGAGAGCCCTCCATCCAAGGGGGGAGACTGAGAGCAGTCAGGGTCAAGGTGGTGAAGGGATGCAACTTCACGACAATAAGTTTAACAACGCAAAATCCCTGAGTTGCTTGGCTCTCAGCATGCAGCACGGCAGCCAGGTTGCCCTCTTGCTTGCTCTGGGGCTGCAGGCTGGAAGGCTCCCTCCCGAGCAGCACTGCTGGGGTGTGGGATGTCCTCTCTCGGTAGCGTTTTGCCTTGGAATGGTTAGTGGCACGTGGCTTCTCACTCCATTTCCTTTGGCATTCCACAATCTCTGTTTTTTGGGGGCGAGTGCTAAACATTAACTGAGATTTGTACTTAATAACTTGGTGTGTGTTTGGAGCCCAGTGCATGGGGAGGGGATGCACTCAACTCCCTTCCTCAGGCCCTTTCAAAGGGTTAGGGATGCCGAAGCAAGAGAGTTTCACTGAGTGTGCGCCAGTGCTCACTGAGTGCACACCCGTGCTTGGATGCAAGCATTTTCAGGTACCCACCAGGTGTTATTTTCCTCCACCAAAAATCTTTGATTTCCTTGATTAACATAACAAGGAGGACCTTGTTGATTTGAAGGCAGGGTGAAAAACCTTCTCAGCAGAAATCAAAGCCCTGGAGGGGACCGGTATGTACAGGAATGGCATTAACAACTAATCCTCTCTAATCCAAGATGACATCCTTATCACATGAGGGCAGAAAATGTAATTAGACTTATATAGTGCTATCTCCACAGCACTGAGCAAATATTAACCAATCCATCTTCCCAGTGCTCCTGTGGGGACAGCCCGGTTACCCTGTAGGTGCGGATGGGGAAACAAAGGCACAGGATGGTGCACTACCAGGCTCTCTTTCTGGAGAAGGCAACATAAACCTTGCATCTAAAAAAACCAGATTAGCAAAGCATTTTTGACCACTGAGAGGTCTTGGGGGGACACAGTATGTGTTCCTTCAAAGCCCCTCTTATGAAATGGATGGTGAGTCACTGTCTTTTCCCTGCACTTCTAGGATCCCTCCACAGATACTGTGTATCTGCAGAAAGATAAAACACACATTCAGACATGGGCTTCCTCTATGGTTAAACCATGTTTAAATGATATCTAACCATCCTTTCATCTCTGTCTATTTAAGGGCTTGTTTTCGAAGCTTGCTTATGCCCCATATTTGCCTCACCTCACAGATGCTGCAGAAGGCATCTTTGCCAGGGACAACTTTGCTGTCCCGCCTTGGCTCTCCAGAGTTAATTGTCCCTGTGATGGGTAGTGGAACTTATGGTCCCTGCCTACATGGAATGACAAAACTGCTCTTGTGATTAAAGCCAATATGCAGGTTTTACAGCCTGAACTGAGGTCTTCATCATCTGTCAGCACTGAGGATACCTGGAGATGGGCAGGGAGCTCTGCCTCAGACACTGCCTGCACGGTGCCTTTTACCAGGCTGTGGTGGTTTTTCATTAAACAAAATGCAGGGCCTGATCCACATTAAGCAGTATGATGACTTGCAGCAGTAGTGGATGTGGTCCTCTTATCAGCATTGGTTAGCATCAGGTATCCTTGACCAAGAGCTTCTTTTGACAGAGGAAGACACACAACAACTACCAAATTTCTGGAGACCTTGGGACAAGATTGTATTTCTTGGGCTGGCAGTGACCTCTGCTTTAAAAACAGTTGGATGTATTTGAGTGTGAAGTATAAATACCTGGGCTCTATCTGCCTCCAAAATCAATGACCCCCGTTAAAAGGCTGCTGGCATTTGAGGGACCAAAGTTTAATGGGGTCCTCTTTGGTGAGGACATGGCAGTGTCACTCTCTTGACTGCAGGACGTTGCCCTTGGAGATATGTCACAACATACAGTTACCAGCAGGCCTGGGAAGACCCACACAGTGCAGGGTTAAGAGGGACAATTGCAGTGTCCCCAGGGTGCTTCCTGACTCCAGGCCACCTGTCCCTGCTGTGGGATGTCCCTGCACCTTGCAGGAACTGGTCTGTGAACATTTTCTTTTTCCCTGGGACATTGTGAGTGAATGATACAAAGCAGTGAGGGTTAGCAGTCATCTCCTTGCTTTATTAATGAAGTTCCAGATTTTCTGGGATAGTAAAGAAGATGCTGTCTGCAGAAAACTTTTCCAGGCACAAGGAGAGAAGGAACACCATGAAGACAGATAGATGTTGAAGTGGATCATGGAAAGTTGGTTTGCCATTGGTCTCTTTGGAGCTGAGACTATATTATATCCTCAGCGGTACTCATACTGGGCTGAATGCAGGCTCTCTTGGCTGCTTCCCTCCCTGCACTGTGCTGGCACCACCAGGTGCATGGCCACAGTGGGACTCAGATACAGGGACTGATCCAGCTGAGAAGCAAATTGAAGACCAAAGAGAAGCTGGGATTTTTCTCATAGAGAAAGAACAGTTATCAGAGGGAAACACTTGCCTATCAGAGCTGCTAGTGCAGGTGATGGAAGAGGTGCAGCTATGGGTGGATGGAGGTGGAGAGGGAGGCAGTGCTGCTATCTGGGCAGAACTGTATCACCCCAGAACTGGCTGTGGGACACCTCAGTTGCTGAGAAGTCAGTGCTGCCTCAGACTTTTGCCTGCTGAGGAGCTGCTGCTAAGTCTGCATCTAGGATGGCCACTAAACCCATGTGTTTAAGAGGTTGCTTTCCCATTGTGAGGCACTTAAAAGCCACGAATGCCAAAATATTAGCACTCTGCAGGATAGGGAGCGATTTTTGCCCTTTTAGGCAGCTCACCTGACACTGCTCTTCTAATTTTATAATGCTGCCAGCAAACTGCTGCAACATGTGTGACTTGGCCAAGGCGTCCTCCAAAAGCCATTGAAACTGTTTCCTTTCCTTGCCGGAGGGGCTCTGGCTCCAGAGTCACTGGGTTTTCTCCCTCTGCTTCTGGAGCTCAGGCTGCTCAGATTAAATTGTGTATTGAAAAATTCCATAACAGATTCCAACCTCAATGAATAGCATAGTCAAGGCCACTACAAGGCTTTTGATTATCTAGTTCAATGGTTTTCAACCTTGTTTTGGGGTTGGGTTTGGTTTTGGCTTGTTGGTTTTGTTTGTTGTTGCTGCTTTTGGTTGTTTTTGTTGTTGTTGTTGGGTTTGATGGGGTTTTTTGGTGATTTCCAGTAGTGATAGGAATCCTTGAAAAGTCAGCTCCATAGCCAGCTGCCTGGCTCAGTGCAATTACTTTCCAGAGACCCCTTAGGAGCAACTGGGACCCTTGCAGGGTCTCTTGCTCACTAGTTGAAGTCTCTTGTAGTTTGACCTCTGATCTAGAAGAAGCCACAGGATTGCATCTGCAATTGCTGGCATCTAAATCATTGTAGGTGACTGCAGAAGAACACTTCTATTCACTTTTATCCGTATGAAGCTAGGATAAACTGGAGCTGGTAACAATATACCTTCAGGCTGGATCAGGCAAACAAGGGATGATCTACACCCAGGCTGAAACAAAGCCTCAGACCATCAAAGAGGTGATAGCAGGAGAATATGGGTTGGGACGGGAGCCTTGGCATACTCGGGGAGGAGACAAGGGGCAGTGAGTCAGTGCTGATGATCCACAGAGGTGGGGTGTGATGAAGAGATGATAGAAGGCAGTTACAGTCTGCTCCAGGTTTCCGAAGCACATCCCATGAGACTGAGTGGTCACTAGCCATGGAAGGAGACAGGATGAGCACTGTAGAGCCATGCCGCTTGTACTCTGCATTACTGCGAGGGATTCCCACCAGACCCTGGACACACATGTGTTGGTGCCTTGACGATGGGCAGATGCCTGTTTTCTGGTTGTGAGTATGTGGGTACAAGGGCATGAGTGAAAATGGGCTTGTCTTTAAAATAAAATCTCCCTCATCTCCTCCAAAATCTCATCTTTAGGCTTGCTCTGTCATCACTAACCAACAGATGTGTATTTCTTATGGCCTTAGCAGACTGCCCCCTGTAAGGCTGACATTCTCTACCCCTAGTCATGTCCTGTGTGTCTGCTTGGTTGTATTAAAACACTTCCCTTCCCCCCTTTTCCCTTTCCTTTTCCCTTTCCTTTTCCCTTTCCTTTTCCCTTTCCTTTTCCCTTTCCTTTTCCCTTTCCTTTTCCCTTTCCCTTTCCCTTTCCTTTTCCTTTTCCTTTTCCTTTTCCTTTTCCTTTTCCTTTTCCTTTTCCTTTTCCTTTTCCTTTTCCTTTTCCTTTTCCTTTTCCTTTTCCTTTTCCTTTTCCTTTTCCTTTTCCTTTCCCCCCTCAGCTAGGAGATTTGGCATCTCTCACTTGTCTTCCGCAGTGTGTGTGTCACTCAGGCAATCTTTGTGTCTTCTAGATAGTTAATTAGATTTAAAATTTTTCTAAGTGCTACCAGACAGAGCTGTTGTCCTAAAATGATTAGTATTAAAGACAGAGTCTTGGCTAAGAAGTTCTCTTTACTAAAACACATATTTTCCAACTAAAAGGTGATAGTTTTTGATTGCTCCCAATGCTCTACTGCTGAGCTGGGATAGCACCCAGTGTGCCGTTCCAAGGGTGTCCACCCAGAGCCACCTCCCCATATTGTCATGTTATCTACTGTTTGATTCCTTAGATATGTGCAGTTAGGAACCTACTTAAGGAGTCTATCCTCCTACATTATCACAACATAGGTTTCTTCAGGAATTTCCCAAGGATTCCAGGTCATGCTGAGCACTAACACAAATTGTATAGAGCATTCTTTAATGCAGTTTGTGCTTGCATTTGATGGATTAAAATCATGTGATTTTGCTCTGCTAAGGTAAGAAAAGACTGAATAACAAACCAGCAGGCAAAAGAGAAAAAGAAAAGACAAGAAAAAAGGAAAAGAAAAGGCACAGGTTGTGTGTATAATGACAAAATCAAAATGCCAGGCACTCCAAGTAAATGGAGAAAAGCATCTATGTACTCGAGTACTGTGTCCAGTTCTGGACCCCTCAGTTTAGGAAGGAGGTTGACTTGCTGGAACGAGTCCAGAGAAGGGCAACAAAGTTGGTGAGGGGTTTGGAACACAAGCCCTATGAGGAGAGACTGAGGGAGCTGGGGTTGCTTAGCCTGGAGAAGAGGAGACTCAGGGGTGACCTTATTGCTCTCTACAACTACCTGAAGGGAGGTTGTAGACAGATGGATGTTGGTCTCTTCTCCCAGGCAGCCAGTACCAGAACAAGAGGACACAGTCTCAGGCTGTGCCAGGGAACGTTTAGGCTGGATGTTAGGAAGAAGTTCTATACAGAGAGAGTGATTGCCCATTGGAATGGGCTGCCTGGGGAGGTGGTGGAGTCGCCATCATTGAAGGTGTTCAGGAGACTTGATGGGGTGCTTGGTGCCATGGTTTAGTTTTTGAGGTGGGTTGGATTGGTTGATGGGTTGGACGTGATGATCTTGAAGGTCTCTTCCAACCTGGTTTATTCTATGTGTTCTATGAAGATTAGACATAAATCTGACTGCTTGACACTACCAACTAGATTGTCACTTTGGTTTGTTCTATTTATTCATAATAAAAGTAATGATACTGTCTCATGTAATAATCTCAGTGATTGCTACTGCTTGTACCAGGTGTTATGAGCCAGGCACTGCTGGATGGAGTTGGCCTCCTTTTCAGTGTTGCTGCCTCTCTTCTGTTTGTATTACAGAGTCCCTTCCAAAGAGATGTTTACAAACTACGATCAAGTTTCTTACCCTTGTTGTGATGAATGAAAGCAGATGTTTGGCAGGATTCATCTCATTCATCTCCAATATTTATAGAAAGTGGAATCTCACTGGCACAGTCCAGGGAGTCTAGGACGCTGTGCATCCTAGCCTAAACAAATGTTTACATGAGGTCAATAAGAGAGGCAGAACCTTGTAAACACATAAAACAACAACAACATTATCCACCTACTTCACATTAGTATGTGTAATTTTCACATCTTTAATCAATCCAGAACAATCTTTCTTCAAAGCTACAAATTTCTTTTACAATAGGCAACTTAAACCTATACCACATAAGGCTTGACTTAAATATTCTGTGATAATAGAATTGCTTAGCTGGTGCTTTATAAACAGACCCTTCAGGAGTGGCTGTTTCTGTTTCCTGGTCAAGGGCAGCCTGGAACAAGCCCACATTGTATTTCAGTATCAAAGGAACCCATATCATAGGTGAGGGAACACTGGAACAGGCTGCCCAGGGGGTTGTGGAGTCTCCTTCTCTGGAGGTGTTCAAAACCTGCCTGCATGTGTCCCTTTGTGATCTGCTCCAGGTGATCCCACTCTGGCAGCAGGGTTGGACTAGATGATCTTGGGTTGTTCATTTTGGAGAAGAGAAAGCTCTGAGGAGACCTTATTGTCGCCTTCCAATATCTGAAGGGGGCCTACAAGAAAGCTGGTGAGTGTGTCAGGTAATGATAGGACTAGGGGGAAGGGATCCAAGATAGAGGAGGGGAGGTTTAGATTAGGAAGAAATTTTTCACCATGAAGGTGGTGAGACACTGGAACAGGTTGCCCAGGGAGGTGGTGGAAGCCCCATCCCTGGATGCTTTTAACACCAGGCTGGATGTGGCTCTGGGCAACCTGATCTAGTGGAAGGTGTCCCTGCCTATGACAGGGGGGGTGGAACTGGATGATCCTTGAGGTCCTTTCCAACCCTGACAATTCTGTGCTCTTTTGAGGTCCCTTCCAACCCCTAACATTCTGTGATTCTGTGAACCAGCAAAACTGTTTTATAGACAATGTCCCATTTATGTGAGCATATGCAGGGGCTGGGTAGTAACTTTGTGTTGTCTTGGCTCTAGAGAGGGTAGTGAAGAGGGTTGCAAAGAAGATGGTTTGTGCATTAGGTTTATTAATCTCAGTTAACTTATTGCCAGTTTATCTGTGGTGGTTAATAGGTTTGGAGAAGCTAATAGGATGTCTGTCTCAGGACATAATTATTTCTGTCATTCTTTCCTTGAGCTGAAACTAAATGTTGGTTAATTGGCACTGATTGATTAACGCAGAACAGAGGAAAATATCCTCTGAAAGGCTAAGGCTTGTCTTTACTTTGAAATATGGAAGTGCTTCTAGGCTGAGCTAAAATCCTGCTGCAGACAATGGTTGGTACACAGTAAAGTGAGCTTTGACTATTGTTTATGGTTCCTCTAGTGTTTATTGTTCCTCTAGTCCAGCAGTTCTGCCATCAAACCTAACCAAGACATGAAATAGGTAGTTTTTGCCACGACATAGCTGGTGGCACTGAATGATGTGCATCTGAACTGCCGCTGACCTTGCCTAACTACATCATGGGAAAAGTTACAGCAATGGTCCCCAGGAGGGTTTTGCAGTGAGGTTAGCTATGAAAACAAACTGACAAGCCTTGGTTTGGGAGTGAGGATGTATCTGTTTTGTGCTTTGGTCGCTTGGATCATCTCAGCTGAAGATACTCATTATGGTTCATGTCCTCATACTGCCATCCCATCCCGCTCTGGGAAGTCTTCATAAACACCACTGGGGTACCTTTAGTGGTCAGGTGGTTTGTGTATCAAAGAGATATGAAACTGGCACTAATTTGTCTTTAAAAAATTGGAAACATCTGTGTCTTAAAGCCCTGCAAGTACAACTGCCCTGGGCTGTGTGGGAACAAGCTTAGAATGTCCAATTTGTATTGATGTCACCAAGGTTATAGTCAAGACAACTCAATGTACTTCACTGTTGCTGTGGGAAGATAGAGGGGCTGAGCCTTCTTCCACCTGCATGATTTTTACACGTCATAGAATCACAGAATCAGCAAGGTTGGAAAAGACCTCAAAGATCATCAAGTCCAACCTGTCACCCAAGATCTCATGACTACTAGACCATGGCACCAAGTGCCATGTCCAATCCCCTCTTGAACACCTCCAGGGATGGTGACTCCACCACCTCCCTGGGCAGCCCATTCCAATGGCTAACAACTCTCTCTGTGAAGAACTTTCTCCTCACCTTGAGCCTAAACTTCCCCTGGTGCAGCTTGAGACTGTGTGATTTGTGTGACTCCATGAATTTTGACAAACAGTTCTTTGGTTTACCCCTGTATGCAGAAGAGGAAAACAAAGTAGCACACTTCAGTGTCTCCTATCCCATCTTCAAACAGATGGCCTTCCCCTGGTCTAACTGTATGGCTGTTAAGGAGACCCAGACTACACAGGCTGGGACTTACGACCCTGAGATTTAGCCACAGATCTGTCACTCTCTTGGTGATGGGAAGTCAGTTTGTGCTTTAGTTTCCTCACAACAAAGGTGAGGGGTTTGGAGCACAAGCCCTTTGAGGAGAGGCTGAGGGAGCTGGGGTTGCTTAGCCTGGAGAAGAGGAGGCTCAGGGGAGACCTTATTGCTCTCTACAACTACCTGAAGGGAGGTTGTAGACAGGTGGGGGCTGGGCTCTTCTCCCAGACAACCAGCACCAGAACAAGAGGACACAGTCTCAAGCTCTGCCAGGGGAGATTAAGGCTGGATGTTAGGAAGAAATTCTTCATAGAAAGAGTGACTGGCCATTGGAATCGGCTGCCTGGGGAGGTGGTGGAGTCACCATCACTGGAGGTGTTTAAGAAGAGACTGGATAGGGTGCTTGGTGCCATGGTTTAGTTGATTAGATGGTGTTGGCTGATAGGTTGGACATGATGATCTCAAAGGTCTCTTCCAACCTGGTCTGGTCTGGTCTGGTCTGGTCTATTCTATTCTATTCTATTCTATTCTACTCTACTCTACTCTACTCTACTCCACTCTACTCTACTCTACTCCTATTCTATTCTATTCTATTCTATTCTATTCTATTCTATTCTATTCTACTACTTGTTTCCTAATGGTGATGCAACATTTGCATGTGTAAGGTGCATCTACCCTGTGTGCCATCACATAAAGTTAATACAAATTGTATAACTTGCACCACAGGACTTGCAGAGATGAGAGGTGACACCTTGTGCAGGAAAGAAACCTGGGATATTGGCAGAAAAGAAAGAAATATTGAGGAAAGAAATGCATTTAGGAGTCTCTGTCCACCTCCCCTCACCTTACTTTACCCTGCAGGGAACTTGGGACGCTTTATTATTACACTTAGGAACTGCTGAGCAAATGCAATAAAAAAGAGTCTTAAAGTAGGTTTATAAATATTAAGGGAATAACATGTTATTAGAATAATTGTACAAATTACTGTCATTGCAAAATTGCTTTTATGTATGGATGTTCCAGTTGGGAATAATTACAGTCAGACCATATGTAGCTAACACAAGGAAACCACGCTCCCTTTTCCAGTTTATCTTCTTCTTGGGTTATGAATTTGTTGTGTGAATCATCTAATTAGAGCATTTCTACAAGAAAAGCCTCATTTGATGGAAGAGTGCTTTGAAGCAAATTCCAACTATTATAATAATACTGCTCATTGTTTTCTCATATATTGAATTATACAAGTCATAGTGTTTGTGAAGGACTAGTGGTCGTGTAAGCTGTAAATTGTGATTCTGCTGAGCTACAAAGACTTCTCTGAGGGACTACTGAAAGGCATTTTGACTACATGAAGGGTCTTACAACGTTTCCCTTTCAAGGCGTTCAGACTGTCCCTCAAGTGTTTAAGGGGAGATAAAAAGTCTCTGTAATGAATTTTTTCATGCTTTGTGCTGTCCTACAACAGATAATTGTCCTTGGGAGGAGCATTTCAAATCTTTCTACATGCTCAAGTGTGTCTAATTATTATCCTGGAATCACTTCATGTCTGAGGAGTTTACATTGGAGAGTATGCTTCTGCTTACCACCGTTGCTTTGCCAGGTTCAAATAATAAGAGTGTCTTTCCTCCAGTGTTAAAAATAACCACCTTTCAGATGGCTTTGACTTAGAAGTCTCAAAGGGACAAGAAGAGTGCATGCAGTAGAGCAACATGTAGACCTTTTACCATGAGTTTCTTCAGAAGCTACCAGGCTGTGGAAATCCTGTAAGTGCTAGGGCATTATCTGTGTGGAAGGGGACTTTGTGGCACCATCAAACTTGTGTCAGAACTATAGGCTCCCTTACAGCTGGATTTCATAGGCTTGAAATGTTGGTGGGAAGGGACCTCTGGATGTCTCTAATGTAACTTCCAGCCCAAATAAGGGCTGGAGCCTACATTGGATTGAGGCAACCATGGGTCTGTCTGCTTGATTCTTGAATATCTTCAATGATGGAGATGCCACTGCCTATCTGATAACCAGTTCCAGTGTTTCAGTCCTCTGGTAAAGAAGTTTTTCCCTGGTGTTCAATTTAACTCCCAAGTCATAGCTTGTGGCACTTTCTTTGATCACTGCTCATGCAGTTTGGCTCTAGCATCTTTTTCAACTGTCTGCATAATTTGTGGGTTGCTGTTGTGTCCAGTCTTAACTTCATCATCATCAGACTCAGCAAGCTTGATGCCCTCAAACCCTCCTCACAGGAGAAGTGCTCTAGGCCCTGAGTGTTTTACCAGCCCAGCAGGTGCGGGATCTTGTCCAGCTTCTCCACCACCTTTTTCAATAGGAAGCTCAAACAGATGCAATCTAACCAACATAAAGCAGTAGGGATGATAAGTTGCCTTGATCTCCTGTACTATGAAGAGTGGTATGCCTCATTTGTGGTGAGAGGGAACTAAGGAGGCCACAAAAATGATCCTGTGAAGACAGTCTGAGGGTGTTGGGGTTGCTCATCATGGAGAAGAGATGGCTTTGGGAAGACCTTATTGCAACCTTTCAATACTTAAAACCTGTAAGAAAGATGGAGCCAATCTTTCTTGCTGCCTGTTGTGACAGCACGAAGTGTAATGGTTTTAAATTAAAAGAGGGGAGATTTAGACTAGGGATAAGGAAGAAATGTTTTACAATGAGGGTGGTGAAACACTGGAACAGGTTGTTCAGAGAGGCGTAGGTGCCCCATCCCTTGAAACATTCAAGGCTCTGAGAAGCCTACTCTAGTTGAAAACGTTCCTGCTTACTGCAGGGAGGTTGGACTAGATGACTTCTAAGGGTCCCTTCCAAATCAAAACATGCTATCATTCTATTTAAGCTGGCTTTCCTGGTAACCCATAGGTCCTTCTTAGTAGGGCTGCTCTTCCACCAGCTGGTTCCCAGCCTGAACTGGTTCTTGGGCTTATTCCAGCTTAGTGCAGTACTTCACATCTCTGTTAGTGAGATTGTTGGCCTCAAGTTTCCCAGGTCTTGCTGGACTGAAGCAAGGGTGCTTGGCAAGCCAACTGCCCCGCTCAATTTGGTGTTGTCTGCAAATCTGCAGAAGGTGCCTTGTGGCTCTTGTTGAAACTTTTCACACTCCCTTGCCATGAGGAGAGAGGATACAGCCTTGGTGTGTGGAATCTATGGACTAGGCATCTTCTGGCAAAGCTGGTGTAAGCAGTTCCTTTGGCAGCCTGGCCCCCTGCCTGTTCCACCCCTCCCTTTCCACTGGCTGGTTATGCTGACACCAGTGTTTGAGGCAGGGTGGCAAACCAGGCTGGTGGGTGGATGTGGGATGCATGCAGCCATCACAGATAGTTTTGTCCTGGCTACAATTGCAAAGCTTTCTCAGACAGCAGAACTGCGAGCAGAGCTAGGCATTTTTCAGCCCTGGGTGATGATGCTTCACTTCTGGCAGCTGCTCCCAGTAAAGCATGGGGTGATGATGGTCCCCCTTGCTCCACTACCCTGGTATGTGTGAGGATATGATGCATTTATGCCACTCCTGCCAGTGCAGTAAGGCTGATGGGAGCAGGTAGCACATGCAGTAACCACAAGCAGAGGGACCGTAACTAACCCCCAGATACATACTAGCACACTTTGCAGAGTCAGGGTCTGCTGCTGGCCAAAAAGTGTATGTTTTCTTTTTTGTGGTTGGTTCATTCTCCCCCTGAGTCATGTGGTGCTTTCCTCCCCAGCACTGCTGGCTCCCGAGGCCGCTCTTGCCACAATGTAAACATAGCTACTGTGTGAGCTCCACTGGAGTGAGCGCAGGTCCCCGGAACTGCAGCCTGTTGCTCACAATGAGACAGCCAATGCCAATAGATGTATAATGAGCATTTAAAAAGCTCTTATTTTGTCATCCAATCATCGATCATCCTCATTGTGTAAATATTTTTTTTTGGTTGTTTCCATAACAAAGTGACTTTAAAAGCAATGTTCACCAGGAAGAAAGAAAAAAAATATTGATGCTGCTGATAAAATCAGGACAGTCAAAATGATTAATATGACATTGGGGAAAGCTCACAAATGAGGCTTAATTTCTGTGGCAAAAAGACCTCGTGGATTCAACAGTGCTTAGTTGTGCCTGGAAATTCAGTGGCAGCTTGAAATTTGATGGTGACCTCTGATAAGTGAGAAAATAGTGAGAGTTTCAATGAATGACTTGAATAAGAAAATAAATAAGCCAGTCTGTGCGGAATTCTTCCTGATATTTGTCTTGCTATTAAGTTCACTTGCTGTGGCTCTCATTGTGTCATGAGGTTTGTGTTGCCAGCTCATCACAACACAGGAGCCATGCTGGCAGTTTGACTGCTGGGGAAGGGGATCCATTGCTTTAGACGCGCAAGGTGTAACATGGAGGTGACTGCAATAGGAAGGCAGTTAAGAGCCTTTGTCAAGGCAACATCAGAGATCATAAAGATAGAAAGGGTCCCAGTGAGCATGTTTTGCTTTGTCAAACTGGCCACAGGATGTAAATGAATTCCTTTCTATTCTTTTTTTTCCTCTTTTTTTAACCCCAGGAGAAAAAAAAAATCAGTTTTATTTACATCTGGAAGATGAAGATGGGGAAAGGGGGCTTTAACCACAAACCTTAGGTTAACCACAAACTCATGGTTGATTACTCTCTTTGCTAAATTGTGCTGTCTGTTTTTAGTCTTGGTTTATTAATTTCCAGTGTTTATTTACAGGTTCTTGTATCTTTGCTGTAAGGTTTTGGAGCATTTGTTATGAAATGTTGATTTCCCATGTGAATATTTATAGACCATGTTTGAGTCACCTTTTAATCTTCCTCTGGGTTAAAGCAAATAAGTTCATTTTTTCTTTCACTATAAGGCACATTTTGAAGACTACCTTCATTCTCATTTTTTCCAGTTCAGTGTCCTTGCTCTTGCTTGTAACAGCAACACTACCTTCATACTCCTGGTGCTGGGTGTGGCCCTAAACTGTTGGCCACCAACTACTCTCCAAGGTGCAATGGGAACCCATCTAGACTCATTCCCATCTGAAAAGTGGACCTGCATGAGATAGATAAAGAGACCTCCGGGGACAGTGGGCTTCCTGGGAGAGCCACTTGCCACTGGAAGCTGTCCCAAACCCAGAGCAGTAATTTTCCATCTTTTAGAATAATAAGGGCTATATAACAGCTGCTCCTTTCTTCATTTGTAACATCACAGATGGTTAAAACCTTAAGTTTTCAATCCTTTTGAGTTTCTGCTGGCTTCAGCATTTTCCAGGGAAGGTAGAGGAAAGTAAGTGGTCACAGTACTTCCACTTTTCTTGGTGATCTTGCAGAGCCCACTTAAATATAGTTCCCCCAATGATCCCCAAGCCAGAGGCTGAAAACCTGTGAGCTAAAATATACACACAGGGGCAACACAAAAGGCACTATATTGAGTTTTCTTTTTGCTTAAAGCATATTCAGTGCTTGGGTGACCATACCAGCAAGTCTTCCCAGGTCTCTGCAGCTCATTTCAGATCCCTTCAGTTTGTCCAGACAGGCTGTAAGTCCAGACCCATGCATCAGGAGAGAGTTGGAATAATCCCTGAAGAACCTTGACTGATGTTGTGATGCACTAATAGCAGCTTTTGGAAGCTCTTCAATACAGTATAATTTTCAGCCTTGACTCTCTAAGTAAGTTTATTTTGGGCTTCACAAACACAAAATTGCTTATTTGATGTAGAAGCTCCTGTTAGGCTTCTCAGAAGCAATTCAGATGTTTGTGGTGGAATTCATGAAGGTGTAGAGATGCTTTGTTTCCTTTGAGTTTGATGGAGTCAAATGCTTAATGACTTTTACTGATCTGAACTTTTACTTAGCCACCTCTGCAAAGTTAGAATGCTCCCATGCTCACATCCCTTTAGCCCTAGACTAATGGAAATACCTTTTTTTTTTTCCTAGAGGAGAAAGAGAATGGAATATGTGACTGTATCTCAACCACTTCAGTGCAAAGTCTACTAGGTTGGCCCTGAGTGTTGAGAAGCTAACCTATACCTCTTGACTCTCCACCAAAAGAGCTGAAGGGCATACAAGTGCTTAGCTAGAGGGATTGTAATGACCAGAGAAGCAGCAGAATGAACTTTTGGGGCAGTAACAACTTAAACTGAAGGTGCAGATACTAATACTTGAAGGTTTTGTTTTTAGATTTTGTGTGTATGTGGGGGGTTTTGTTTTGGTTTTAATTGAAAGGTATTTAAAAGCATTGCTCTTCAATTCACTGGCAGGAAAAAAAAACAACTTTTTTTTTTTTTTTTAAAAATACTCTTTCACACAGAAAGTATCCTGAGATACTTTCACAGCATTACCTCAAGTAGAAAAATCATCAAGCAAAATCGTCACTCAGTCCCTTTTTAATCATATTGCCTGCATCAGGAATAGTGTGGCCAGCAGGAGCAGGGAAGTCATTGTCCCCCTGTACTCACAGTATCACAGTATAACCAAGGTTGGAAGAGACCCCAAGGATCATCAAGTCCAACCTGTCCCAACAGACCTCACGACTAGACCATGGCACCAAGTGCCACGTCCAATCTCCCCTTGAACACCTCCAGGGATGGTGACTCCACCACCTCCCTGGGCAGCCCACTCCAATGACGAATGACTCGCTCAGTGAAGAACTTTTTCCTCACCTCGAGTCTAAACCTCCCCTGGTACAGCTTGAGACTGTGTCCCCTTGTTCTGGTGCTGGTTGCCTGGGAGAAGAGACCAACCAGCACTGGTTAGGCCACACCTTGAGTACGGTGTCCAGTTCTGGGCCCCTCAATTTAAAAAGGACATTGAGACTCTTGAACGTGTCCAGAGAAGGGCAGCGAGGCTCGTGAGATGCCTTGAGCACAAGTCCTTTGAGGAGAGGCTGAGGGAGCTGGGATTGTTTAGCCTGGAGGAGAGGAGGCTCAGGGGAGACCTTATTGCTGTCTGCAGCTACCCGAAGGGAGGTTGTAACCAGGAGGTGGTTGGTCTCTTCTCCCATGCAACCAGCACCAGAAAAAGAGGACACAGTCTCAAACTGTGCCAGGGGAAGTTTAGGCTCAAGCTGAGGAGAAAGTTCTTCACAGAGAGAGTTGTTAGCCCTTGGCATGTGCTGCCCAGGGAGGTGGTGGAGCCACTGTCCCTGGAGGTGTTCAGAACGGGACTGGACATGGCACTTGGTGCCATGGTTTAGTAGTCATGAGATCTGTGGTGACAGGTTGGACTTGATGATCTTTGAGGTCTTTTCCAACCTTATTGATTCTATGATATGAGCAAAGCATTTTGCTGTGACCATTGAACAAGCACCTAAAAGGAACGATGCAGAGCAATCAGCACAGTGGAGGGAAAGAAAGAAATTAATTTCATCTGGGATGGAGAGCAAAGGGAGGTTTGGGCAAGAAAGCTGCAGTGGAGAAGACTTCTTCACTGAGGGGGTATTCTGGGGAAATAGGAAGAGCAGATGCTGGGCAAACAAGAGAGCCCCAGAGGTGAGCAGAGCAGTCTGTGTGGTGAGGTGGATTCTGAAGATCACATGTATTACAACATCAAATATCTGGTGTTGTAATGCAGATTCGCATTCTGGGGAAAGAACAGGAGTTAGACTAGGAGAGGGTTGAGATTTCTTTCAGGAGAAATAAACAGATCCTTTATTTGATTTTTGGTTCCCCCCTCCCCCCCCCATCAGATTTGGCTAAGAAAGGGACAGGAAGATTTAGAAGATGGAGCTGCTGGCAGAATCTCTGTAAAATTAATTATCAGAGCTCACCTTATTTTCTGCATTCAGTTATTTACTTTCTAGAAGTATAGTGGAGAAAATATTGATATGCCAGCCTTGATGGGATCCTTTGTTTTGTATGCTCTGGTCATTGGTCTTCATATTTCTCCAGCTGGTGCAGCAAACTCCTCACACTGTGGGAGGATATTTACTGCTTAGATAATTCCTTGGACATCTCAGCAAACTTGCTCTTTTTTCCACGTCCAAGAGCAATATATAGACTTTGCTTAATCAAGCTCAGTTGTTGTGTGATCAGAGCTAAATATTTTTAAGAGTATAAAAATAGTGACAAGATAGCTCCAGACATTTTGTTTTGAATGAACCAGGGTTTTGTCTAGCTGTGGAGTAACAGATGAAAGAGAAACTACCCTAAAGGCACATTTATTTGTGCTGTTTCTCAGTCTGAAACTAGCAGAAGCAAGCAGATGTAAATAATGCATCTTAAAAGCTTTAAGATGCATTGTGCCTCTGTGAGGCTACTTACCCTTCAGGTTAACTTGTTCTTCACCTCACAACACTGCCAGTGCCAATAGTTATATTGCATCTGACTCTCCTGGGCTCAGCCTAATGATGATGTATAGGTGCTATGACAGTATCAATATTCTACAATCATAACAAGATAATAAAAATTTCACCTCACAGTGAAATGCTGCTATCTTGGCTGTAAAATATGGCAGTAAATAATATTTGCTAACAGCTACCTTGAGTAAGCTGCACTTTTCTCAGCTGGAATTTGACCAGGAAGCTTGTGGGTTGGGAGTTTTCTCCTGCAAAACTGATTGAAAGACTTTTAAAGACTCAGAGTAATTAAGGTTCTGTTTCCATTTCTGGTGGTGGATGGACAACAGGACACAATCAAATGAGGAACCCCCTCTACTCCTTTGTTCCCCTTCCTCAAACTACCAAACATGAGAAGGACTGATGGAACAGAAAGATGCCCTGAGATCAGAGGGTTCAGGAAAATAATGGGTATGGGCAGCCTTGTAGATGCGAGTCAGGATCTGCAATTTGAAAGAGACTTCTCATTGAGTTGGGGAGTTGGCTTAGAAAGACAGAGGATTTTTGATGGATTAGGGGTGAATCTAGTGCATGACATTGTCCTCTTGTTCCTAAACATCCTCTGGTAAAATTACTTAGTCTCACTCTCTCCCCTGGAAAATAGAAAAATACCCTTGATGACATAAAGTTCACATTAATGTGAAGCACAGCTGGGCATAAGACTGAGAGTATGGAGTTAAAGCAACCACCTGTCTTTCAATAAAGCACTCAGACTTTAGAGGCATGTGAGCAGTGATTTCACATGCACCTCACTGATACCAACCAGAGCTGCCAGGTCACCTCCATGACTTGATGTGAGTAGGCTTGTTTTTAAAAATCCATGGACAATTTGGAGGACGGATGGCAATTCCCAGCAGAGCCAGTTCACAGCCAGGGGGTCCCTCGTGCCCTGGGGAAGCTGTGCTGTGGCCTGGGCATAAGGTGCCGGGGCCACACTGGGCGTGCAAGCTGCCCACACTGCCCACAGCTGTGTTCACAGAAATGCAGAATCATAGAATGGTTTGAGTTGGAAGGGACTTTTAAAGGTTATCCAGTTCCAACCCCCCTGCAGTGAGCAGGGACATCTTCAGCTAGAGCAGGTTGCTCAGAGCCCTGTCCAGACTGACCTTCAGTGTTCCCAGGGACGGTGCTTCTACCACCTCCCCAGGCAATCTGTGCCAGTGTTTCACCACCTTTACTGTAAAGTATTTTTTCTATTAGTCTAAATATGCTCTCTTTTAGTTTTAAACCAATGCCTCTTGTCCTGTCTCAACAGGCCCTGCCAAAAAAAAATCTGTCCCCATCTTTATCATATGCCACTTCTACTGAAAAGCTGCTGTATCTTCCTGGAGCCTTCTCTTCACCAGGCTGAACGCCCCCAAACTCTCTCAGCCTGTCTTCAAAGGAGAGATGCTTCAGCCCTCAGATCATTTTTGTGGTGTCCTCCGGACCTGCTCCAACACAGGCTTATGTCCTTTTTGTGTTGAACCCCCCAAAGCTGGACACAGTACCCCAGGTGAGATCTCATCACAGCAGGGTGGCAGATCACGTCTTTGTCACGCTGCTTTTGGTGCAGCTCAAGAGTACGATCGGCCTCGTGGGCTGCCAGCACACGTTGTCGGCTCATGTCCAGCCTTTTGTCCACCTGCACACTCAAGTCTTCCTCTACAGGGCCACTCTCAGCGGGTACCCCGTGCGCACCCCCTCTGACTCCAGCGCTCCCTGGGCAAGCCCACCTCCCTCCCCCTGCGTGCTCCTCTCTTCACTCCGCCCCTGGGCTGCCCCGACCCGTGCGCGCCCGGCGCGCCGAGAATGGCACCGGGGCGGGCCGGGGCGGGCCGGGGGAGGGCTCGATCGGCTCCAGCGCCCCGGCCCGGCCAACCCGCGGCCGCCGGGGCTGGGCCATAAAAGCGCCGGGAGCCGCGGGGGCCGCGGCTCTGCTTGGCCGCAGCCGTCACCGGCGCGCGTTGGGGTGGGCAGCCCGGCTGGCCCCTTCCTGTCGCCCGGCCTCCCCCTGCCCCAGGGACAGCGCCGGGCCCTCTCCCTGTCCTGCCCACCGCCCCCAAGATGCTGTTTTGGCACACGCAGCCGGAGCACTACAACCAGCACTCGACCGGCAGCTACCTGCGGTGAGTCCCCGGGCAGCAGGAAGCCCCCGGGGGAGCCAGGCGCCTTCGACACTGGTGTCGGGTGGGAGCGGTTGTCTTCCGTCCTCAAGGCTGCCCGCTCGCCGGGCTGCCCCGGGCATACCCGCTAGCGGTACCCCGAGGAGCCATCGCGTCGTCCGGTGCTAGCGCTGCGGGCTCTGAGAGAGTGGGCTCTATCTTTTTGTTTGTTTGTTTGTTTTCCTTCTTTCCCCCGCTCTCAGCGCCAAGTCAGACAGCTCTCTACAATTTTGCTTTACCGCTTTTGCCAGCTTTCCTCTCATCAAGGGCTCAGGTAGCGCAGTTAAAAGGGAGACGATGCCACAGTTCCAAAGTTCTGGCGAAAGTCTGTGGAGAGCGTCTGTTGGCAAGCTAAGAGAGCATCCAGTTTTCTAAAGATGAGGTTTCTTTCTCTTCTTTTTGGGACGATGGGTAAAAAGCTCAGATTTTCACTTTCTGAACTTGTCTAAACCAGCTTTTTCCTGTCTCTACACAGTTGAGTTTAATTAAATGCGCCTAATTTTAAGCATAAGGGCTGCTAAACAATAGTCTGTAACATGTGTAGCACAAAACCGTATTTCCTCCCTCCAAAAGATAACAAAGCAGACAAATTTGGGAATGTCCTTTCTGCTGGGTGCTTATAAATATTTTATTTTTTTTCTCCTCTATGTAAAGCTGAGCTCTCAGCTGGTGTCAATTGCTGCTGCTCCTCCTTGGCTGAAGTGCGACTTCGCTGAATTGCAGCAGTTGAGAACCTGGCTGTGGTACAAGTGCTTTCAAAATGTACCCCCCCCTCCCCCCCCCAAAAAAAAAAAAAAACATGTTGAGAGTTTTTTTGGTGAAGCACTTCAAACACAGAGGGTGTTTCTTTTTCAAAGAGACAGAGCTCTTCCTACTCTCTCTCAGTGTATTTGCAAATTAATTGTTATTTTACTGAATGAGAATTTGTCACTGTGAGATTCTTTCTTCTCCACTCCTTTGTGCAAGGTTCTTCACCTCACTCCATCCTAGTGAAGTGTTTTAACAGTGTGTATGTCGCAAAAGTTTTGTTCTCTCCTGCTTGGTGCTTACAAGCCTGATTAGTTTAGGACAGTGAGAATGGTAGTAGCAGAGGAGCATCAGCATTGATCCTTGTGTGTGCTGTCTCTGCATTAAGGAGCATTGATGGTGCTCAGGCTGCTTCTTTAACTCCTTGGATTTGTAACATGAGTGCTACAAGATTGTTAAGTCCAGGTCAGGCTTGAGCCCACAATTCAAATTCTTTTTAACTGGCCAGGAAACAAGTTAGGTTATTTTTGCTGGCTTGATGCTACCAAGGCAGGGGAAAAAGGATACCCGATCTGGCAGGAAAGTTTCCAGTGTGAAGGTGACCTGTCAAGAGTTTAGGAACAAACTTCAGGTTTAGTGAGTATCTGCAACTGTGGTGTTTTTCATCTGCAACTAAAAGCCCTAAACCCGATTTTTATGGCAGCAATGGCCTCAGGTGTTTCAAGGAAGGTCAGCTGAATAACAGCCTTTTTTGTTTGTAGGGACCTGAATTCTGGGCCAATTCACTCTCTGTGGGAATTTGTCAGGACACGTGTTTCTAGAGGGGCAATTTTCTGCTGAGTTGTGCCTTTCTGAAGGCTCTCACGTTCACTTGTAGTGACTCTGCAGATGAAGCTGAAGTAGTGCAGTCCTTGAAGTTGCTGTAGGAAAAGTTTGTATCAGTTATACTTTGGAGGGATCAAAAGCTTTTTGTGTATCTCAGGCATCCATGCAAATTCTGCCATACCTCCGTGGTATCTGTGGTTGTAGCAAGACAGTACTACAGAAAAATCCTTGTGAATCTTCATTCATTTTTACCCTGTATATATTCTACTCTCTGTTCTGACAGCTGACTGAACACTCAGATAGCCTTATCCCTTCCCAGGTAAGTGGGCTAAGTGTCGGTTAAGATCCAAACTGTGAAGATTTGGCATAAAGATAGAATTTGGGGCAGCTTTAAGGGTTTTCCCTCTATCTTTTTAAGGATGGGAGTGGTGGTAAAAGCCCGCTTTTTCTATGACTTGATTTGCAACTCTTGAGTGAAGAGAGTCAAACAAATACTGTGATGGCTTATACCTGTAGTTTAGAAAGGCTTTTAAGCCTTGATCAGTTGCTCACATCCTTCTAAGTTCCTAAAGCTTTAGTAAGGTGAAATGTTATAGAAGGGCTTAATCCAAAGTAAAGGATACCACTGGCTATTAGATTAAATGCTATAGGAATAAAAAGGCTATTAACTTGTGTGGTTTTGTTAGTGCTTTAATGTGGCAAAGCTTTCCAGACGGCAAATAATGGATCCCTCCACATTTACAGTCTTTAGTGACCAGACTACTGCTCCAGCAAGTGTAGGGGTATTAAGAACCTGAAATACGATGTTTGAATTTTGACTTCCCTTTGCCTAGATTTCTCAACTGTTTCAGCTGAATAGGTGGAAAAATTCTTCAGCCTTAACTGTTAAACCTGGACCAGATTTTGCGCACTGTTTCTGCAGAAGGGCAGAAGCGTTCAGGCTTCAGAGCTTTGGACCTGCTCTCATCTGTAGAGCAGCATGCATTCCGACAGCATTGTGCAGAGGAGTGGCCTAAGAGCAAATGCTGGCATCCGGCTGCTCAAGATGACTCTGTGGAGTGGTATCGGATCCTGTGTGTGTGGAGCAATGCTATCTATTTCAGACATCTACTGCAGGCATTTCTGCCACTTCATTACTGTAGTAAATCATCATCACTAAGGGGAAAAACAGCCCCCTCTCTATGGCTGCAGTGAGGCAAGAGCTGTGATTATGTCAGTTATGCTAGTAAGCAAATGGGGCTGGTTGCCTTCAAGTTGGTGATAACATAGAGGAGGTGGGGTTGGAAGAGAGAATGGAAAGAGATGGGGGTTTCTTTTCTCCTGTATCTATCTAAAATGGCACAGTTTGCTCTCTGGCTTTATTTTGCCATAAATAGGAGTACCTGTGTTTGAACCAGACTCTTCAGCATAACCGCTATGAACTGCTGCACTGTTTCATTCATGACCTGGGTAGCCTTCAAGGTTGTGGGTGCTACAAGTGAGTGCAGGGTGGATGATTAACGGAACAGGCAAGGAAAGAATTCTTAATGCCCTTTCCACAGGTACTGTGCCTGTATGCCCTGGTGTGTTCCTGACCAGTTTTTCTGGAAGCTTTTTTTTTGTATGGGATCACTGAAAGGAGCAGAACCATAGCCTCTCTAATAGACATTGAGTCTTCACACATCTGGAGGAAATGGAGGAGGGGAAAAATTACTTGGTATTCTGAACTGTCTCTGTTCAAAATAATCTTTCTAATTTGGAAGGATATTAATGTGTGAAGTAGGTGGATGCAGTGGTGAACATGGGAGAGGCTAATGTGGTTCTTCAGTATCAGACATGCTTGAGATAAGAATGCTTTTCCTGTCGTGTCATTCTGTACTAATCATTCTGTTGTGCTCTCAGCCTTGCTAATACCTGTTCTGCTTGGGGATTAGTGGGGGTTGCAGTCACTTTGACACTGAACCAGTAGGCAGATCAGCATGAACGTCTTGTAAAGGAGCAAGAGCTGGGACTGTGTGCAGGTCCTAGTCAATCTGCTCCCAAGCACCTCTGTGTGCATTTATGAAGGTAGCCCAGTGCTGGTGAAACCTATGCAATTCCTTGGGACCAAGCTTATTAGACCATAAGGATGTGTTATGAGTCAGTCCAGCAGTTCATGCCGTCATGTACCTGAATGTGTCTCTTTGACACTGTCGCTGTCTGCTCTTCACCCTTGGCTGCTTGTAGACATTTTACTAATCTGATAACTGAAGAATTTTTTTGTTGATTTTTTTTTTTCCTCATCAGGAAGACTGCTTAACTGAAAAGTTAATCTGTTTTATGTTTTAAAAAATATAAATATATTATCTAAAATACTATTTTGCTAATGCTGTGGTTTGGTGTCCCTCCCCCCCCCGTCATCTTAGAGGCAAAAATTACCTTGCTACATTACGCAGGCCAAATTCCTTCTTTTATTAGCCATTATAACTCATGGTTCTCCAGAGATCATCTGCATTATTTCAGAGCATGAGATTCAAGTGGAGACTGAGGCAGGATATTCTGTAAAGTGTTTCTCACTAAATGTGTGAATTGTATGTTGCAGAGATGTCCTTGCATTGCCAATCTTCAAGCAGGAAGAACCGCAGCTGTCTCCTGAGAATGATGCCAAACTGCCACCCTTTCAGTACGTCCTTTGCACAGCCACATCACCTGCTGTGAAACTGCATGAAGAAACCCTGACCTACCTCAACCAAGGTAGGGTTTTTACTACACTGAAGAAGGGCATACACCCTGGGAATGACTCAGAGAGATTTAATCCCATATTGGTGCCTTACTGGGAGGGTATTGGGATGAGAAAAAAAGGGACAGAAATGGGGAGGATGATGGAGGAAAGGAGGAATATTTGAGGTTTCATGGTTTTATACCATATGCTCCACTGTTACAATGAAGTACTAGTCATTTACCTGTTGACTTAAAACAATGTGACAGCATGAACAGTTAGTTTCCTGTGGCCAGGTACTAGCTTGATCTCAGACAACTTAAACTGCAGCCTCCTACCTTCATCTTCAAAGGCCAGAATAATTAAGCAGCAAACTTTGCATTGGAGAGGGCTCTGAACATTGCAAGTCTCAAGTGCTGCCGGAAACCATTGCTTAGGAGATGAATTAGCAGGTGTCCAAATGGCTTCTTGGTGATCTGGGCAGGGTGTGACATTGCTCCCACTAGCTGGGTGATGTGGCTCTGCTGGGTGCAGTGCTCTGGTTCAGTACATCAGGGTTCTCTGTAACTGATCTCATAGGCTAGTTTTTTTATCCTGGATAAGCAAGCACTGTGTAGTGTTTTTAGGCTTTTTTTCTCTTAGGCAGAATTTGTGCAGGCACATCAAGCGGTAGGAGTTTGGCTGTCACTTTGCAGCACCTCCTGTGCATGGCTCCCAGGGGGATCATATCTTTCCAGGCATAGATTATGCTAAAACTTACTATGCTTATTTTCTGTCATGTGAACAAGGGCAATAGCCTAGTGACAAGCTAAAGGTTGTCTGCCCTGATGCTCAGATTCTCTCCTGCTTCAGGACACTGACCCAGCTCTTTAAGTTTTGTGCATGGAACATGAGGTTCACTCAGGTGCCTCTCTGTCTAGGCTTCTCTGTGTGTACAAAGCAGACTCCTGAACTCCCTTGTACTCTGATCTCAGGTGTGGTTGGTTGCTGTATCTGTTGCTAGATGCTAGACCCATGGAGCCCCCAAAGAAATATCAGCCAGGTGCTGCAGGCTCTACCCATGGAGCCACATGTTTCCTGTCACACAGTGTTGTCCTCCAGGATCAAAAGATGCTTGATGTTTGTGACTGTCTTCCAGTTTATCTATCCAAATACAGCAGACCCCAGGAGGTGATACAGGCATATCAAGGGTAAGATGGAGATGTATTGCAGTTGCTTCCTGTTTCCAAGTAAAAGTTTTTGTGTTCTGAAGAGCAGCTGATAACCAAATATTTCAGCATAAATGAGGCAGTGCCTGGCTTTTTACCTTGGTAGGGCCAAAGTCAGACAACTCTGTACACAGTGCCATGAGTTTTGAAAGACCTGCGTGACTAGAGCAGTCTGTTTCCCTGTGCAGATAGACTGTGCTGTGTTAGGCTTTCTCCTGCTTAGTGACCTGTTTCTTTGGTAGACCTCCAGTTCTTGGATATCTTCTGCACCTGTCTTTCATCCCTCAAGGGGAAAGATGGGATGTGTCCTTGCAGAATACAGCATGGGGATCATGAGGCTGGACAGGCTGAAGGAACAAAGTATGGGTGAGGATAGCAGGAGCTGTGCGGAAGGGTGGAGTTGGGATCTGCTGGGGGGAAGGAGTGAGCACTTCTTGGTGCTCTTGCCTTGCCACAGTGCACCTCTTCTTAGAGGGTCTTTGGGGTGATTAGTGGTAAAAGGTGGTGCATGACCTGACAGCTGAATTGCTCATTGCTTTCTGTTCCTCTTGGCAGGAGCTTTGTATCTGCCTACCACCTTCTCAGGAGCATCCTCACCTCAATTTATTTAAGCTCTCAAGCAATTTGTCTTCCTCCTTTCACTGAGATGCTCTGGATTTCTGGGGAAAACTCTTGACATTCAGTGCTGTCTGTATGTAGATGAATTTATTTGTGTATTTTTTAGGGCTGTGGTGTTTTTGGTTGTGTTTTTTTTTAATTTTCTTGAGATGTTGCAGTGTGCCTCCTTTTTAAAAGCCATTCTGCTCCACTCCAGCAGGTTACTTCAGTGTCCATACTACTGGCTGCACTCTTGCTCCCAGAATTTACCCATTCCAGTAGCAAGGGCAGGCCTTAACTGCGAATTCATCTGAGATGTAGTCTACCTTGATACCAAATCATTTAGACCAAAATCCCTTGCCTGTGATAGTTAGGAAAACAGACATGCTCCCATGTGGGTATGAGCTGCTGTGAGAAGCCTGTGTGGTCAATGAAGGTAAATACAGGTAAGGGGAGAAGAGAATGCTAGACACTTTTCAGCCAGCTGTGGTCAGAGCTGAGAAGTCTTATTTCTGTTGGTGGGATACCAATGAGGACATTGCCTGGGGTTGAGGCCTTGAGCACAAGCCCTATGAGGAGAGGCTGGGAGAGCTAGGACTGTTTAGCCTGGAGAAAAGGAGGCTCAGGGGTGACCTCATTGCTCTCTACAACTACCTGAAAGGTGGTTGTAGCCAGGAAGGGGTTGGTCTCTTCTCTCTAGCAACCGGCTCCAGAACAAGGGGACACAGTCTCAAGCTGTGCCAGGGGAAGTTTAGGCTCGAGGTGAGGAGAAAGATCTTCATGGAGAGAGCCATTTGTCATTGGAATGGGCTGCCCAGGGAGGTGGTGGAGTCACTGTCCCTGGAGGTGTTCAAGAGGAGATTGGACGTGGCACTTGGTGCCTCACGTCATGAGGTCTGTGGTGACAGGTTGGACTCGATGATCTTTGAGGTCTTTTCCAGCCGTGGTGATACTGTGATAAAAAGAGCTGACCCTTTGTTTTGCACTTCCAGGACACAGAATCAGTCTGAGTTTGCAGGTAATCACCCATTTCACTTACAGATTTTTGTTTAGGAACTTCCACATAAAAAGGTATTTAGTCTTTTTTTGCATGACATCTGCACTGAATATCTGGAATAAAAAACTAAGGGTGTCTGTTCAAAAGCAAAAACTGAAGTGCTTGAGTGTTCATTTCAGCCACTCTTCTCTAGGAACCACTTTTGATTCTTCAGCTATATAGTTTCCCAGCAGGTACCTGCTGTGTAGGTATTTTTCCATTCCCTCTCCAAAACCAGAGGAGGGTGCTGCAACTCTTTACTTTGACCTGCTCTCCAAAAACGAGGGAATCCTACCCAGGTGCTGCCACACTGATCTCCATTGATGATCTGCATGAACTAAGTGCGAGTTGAAGGCTTTGAGAAAATTAATCCCATTAATGGAATTAAGTTGTATGAGCCTGAGGAGGTATGTGAAGGGTACCTTGAGGCAACCCAGATCTCTGCAGCCAACAGTCAAGCCATGGCAAAAGAACTGACTGGCTGCAGAGTACTGACACTCAGGTGCAGTGCCATAGCCCTCTCATGAATAAGCATTTCAGATCATTGCCTACACCTTATCACCTTACACTGACTGTAAACAAAGGGACATCTCTTGCACCTTACCCTCCTGTACTTATCCTGGTCTGGCCAAACACTGTTACATAAAGCTTCCCTTCTTCCTTGTATGCTTGAGTTTTGAAATGGATTACTTTAGCAAATGGGTAACTTTGTAAATGGATGTCCTTCCACCCTATCCATGCTGGTGTCAGTCATAGCTGGCTTCTATTAAGGCAGATACGAACACACAGTGGCTGTCTCAGCTCCAGCAAACCAACACACATCCAGTATGGTCACTTATCCAGATTGTAAGGACTGGGCTTGGGGTTTTCTGCTTGCTGAATGACTGTTGCCCCTCAATATCCAAATGTTCCTTCCTGGTTTGAGCTCTTCACCACTCAGTAACTGACCTTTTGTCACCCTGCAATAGCTCTGCTCCCTGTTTGAAACACTTACACTCCACACATGACTGGTTCGGTGGTGATTGGTGAGTGGACCAGCTCAGGAGATAGTCCATGTGTGAACTGGATAAAAGAAAGAACAGAGCTATGGAGTGGGGAAAGGTGGAAGAACCATAGAAAAGGAACTAGTGGAGAGGTTTAGGTGAGATTTGAAAGGGTTTAATATGGATTAGAAAGAAGGGCTATCCAGGGATTCTGATGTACAAACAGGAGAGGGGTGGGAGGGAGGGCTCCAGGCTTGTGGAACATGATTTCTCATGAGCCTTATTTTTTTGCTGGATAGATCCAAAGAAGAGGTCTAGTGGCACTGAGGAGCTCTCCACAAGGATGAGGGAGGAAATTGAGAGGACTCCTTAGAGAGCAGTGTTTTCAGCAAGCACAGAGGAAGCGTATGTGTGGATGCATAAGGCTGTAAACTTAACTGTTGTGCGAAGTTGACCTGGGGACATTTGGCTGTGGCAGGCTTTCAACTTTGTCTGCTTGTGTTTGAGTGCTTGCTGGCTGCAGCTCTAGAACCAGCCTGCAAATGAAGTAACTAGAATCCAATCCTTAGCTTGGTTTCCAAAGACTGACTCATTACCCTTGTCTTTCCTGATTTCTTTCCCCCACTGCCTTCCCACATTACTTGGGAAACTGGAGCCAGGGCCCTGCTATCCCAAACTGAATGTGATCTTAGTTTGCTAATCCTTAGGGCTATTACTACATTAATAGATCTTTACTGGACCTCAGGAGGATTAGTCACTCAGTGAGACCAAGCATAGACTTATTAGTACGGTGTCTTAACACTGCTCTCCCTTCAGTCCACGGAACTGATAAAGGTACTGTCCTCACATTGGGAGCTCCTGCTGGCATTGCTCCTTTGGATTGCATCTGCCAGCAGAGCTACACTGTCCAGGAGACTGCAGCACAAGCATCGCCCTAATGTTTTTGGAGCTAGCCTCTCTTTTAGCACTATTTCAGTGTCTCTTGTGGATAGGGATTTTCAGACAAACAACCAACCAGCAACCATATTACAAACCACTGCTTTAGCAAGAGGGGTTGGTGCAGTTGCATATTCCATGGTCTACAGTCATATGGGGTGTGGTTTGACCATGACTGGTTGAAACTAGTCTCAAACGTGGACAGAAATGGGAGCAAAGAAGGTGGCTCCAGAAACTGCACCAGGAGGAATGCAGAGGAAACAGGCACTGTATAGTAGATCTGAATGATAATAAGTGTGAGGAAATAAAATAATTCCTTTAAAAAACAAAACAAAAGGCCAAACCCCATAAAAACCTGAAAGTCATTGCCCAAGGGAATCAGCTTGTAGTGCCAGAACCACATGTGGACTGTGAGCTATTCAAGTCATGATTCTGTTTCATGACCAGCATGGGGTTGGCTTGGAGCCTCAGGTCTAAATTACTCCAACTAGCGGGTGGTTAAGGTTGGTTGCAGAGGGTCACTGAGAGCAGGCTGTGTGACAAATCCCACCCTGTCCCCCAGTGGTACTTCAGAGTAGCTGGCTGTCACCTGCCTGTAAAGTTTTCCTGGGCTCTGTTCATCTCGCCAGATCTGTGGTATGCGATTTGTGGTTCTTGGCCATATGAGGATTTTAGTATACAGCTGGTTAGGGTTAGGAAGGCTCTGCTTTACAGTGTCTTCCAGGAGTCATCTTTATTGCCAGTCCTAGACAGTTCAGAAAACAAACAAGCCAAAAACCCAAACCATGAGAGAAAACCACTGACATCTGAGAAGACCTACGATGATGCTGGGAGCATTGCCGTAGAAATACAGAAGCAGCAGATGCCTCGTGAAGCTAAAGATGGTCTTAGTTCCAGTCTGGGCCGTACCTAAATGAAAGCCCCAAATTTCAGGTGCAAAAGCATGTATATGTGTTTGAAACACGGGCATAAACTGGTACCATTTTAACTAGGCTATGTTTAGAGCCTTCTGGGTAGTGTCCTGTCACAGCTCACTGCAGACATGGTCTCATTTCTCCTCCGAAGAAAGGTGCAGAAAGCACTGGGCAATGAGCAGCTGAAGAGGACATCTGGAAACTGATTGTTTGCCTTAGAAGGGAAAAGAGAACGCTTGCCTCCCTTAAATTCTAAAGTTCAAATTCAGTTGTCTATACCCAGAGAACCCAGTTTTAAACACCAAGATTTACAGTAAATGAAAAAAAGCTGTTTTGTATTGACGTTAACTCCTACGTAATTGAGTTTTTATGGGGTCACAACTGTCTGAATGTTTGTAGTTTTCCTGGAACAATTCTTTATTTGCCTAAATGAAGTGTAGAGATGGCTGAGTGACCAGCTCTGCCTGGGTGTGCTTCTGGTTAATTATAGCTCTGTTTGTGGGGATATTTTTGCTTTGTCCCATGCTAAGAACTACCTCTTTTCCTAACAATCACTGCCATTACTGACCAGGCCCTGGGTATTTCAAGGAGATCTGCTGCTGGTGGCCTTTCCTATGTGAACATGCCTCCACCCTTGTCTGTGATCACAGGCACAACAATGGCTTCATGTCATTGAGGTTGTAAATATCACATACTCTGTGGTGACTCCCCACCTATGCATCTGTGGTCCCTCAACCCTTTTTCACTCTATTCCTGGACCTGGATGGTTTTAAAAATGGTTAACAAAGCTGGTTTGTCCTTGTTATGTCTGAGACTGGCTACTTGGCGTTTTTGCTTCTTGCGGTGCACCTCTTCATCTTTGTAGAAGGAATTTGTCTCCTGCCTAACTTTGAAGACAGCTCTGAGTAGGTTCTGGTGTCTCAGCTGAAGCCATTAATTGTGCTAGCAGCAATTTCCCCATATGTTTGGCAGCTCTGTCTTCGCTTGGCAGCCCAGGATAAACAACCCTGTCTCCAAACCACACTGTCCCGAAGCTCACTATGAATCTTGCTTCAGATGACAGGGCACCTCGGCATAAGAAGAGCATCTGACTTCTGTTGTCCTTAGGAAGCTAGAATCTCGGTTGTCTATTACCAAGAGGCTGTTTTCTATTCTTTCTGTAATCCTTTCTTCTGTTGCTAACATCTGGATGAAATTCAACTGGGCTTGTGAACTTGCTGGATTGTAGCCTGTGCACAACTCCTACTGGAAGCCCCTAGACAACATTTTGTTCTCCCACTTCCATAAATCTTCAATATCTCTGAAGGAAGGAAGTGCTCAGAAGTTCTTTGGAGTGTAGTGAGAAGTAAGATTTATTTTTTTGTTGTTATATTCTGTGCCACTTTTTCTGCTTTCCTCCATTATCCATATCTACTTTGAGATTCCTGTATTTATGATGGTGAAATTTTTTCTTGTGATTTTACAGCATTTAATGTGTGTGTCAAATGTACCTTATCAATCTGAGAAGTTACCTTTCTCTAATTTGCATTGCTCTGAAAGATCCCAGTTTAGGCAGCAAGAAGAGGTTTGAGAAATACCATAGTTTTGACATGTTTATCTGTTTTGATAGAAAGAATGTATTTCTTTTTCTAAAGGGGCTTAAAACCTACCCCCCACAATTCCACCCCACCCCCACACCCCCCCCAGCTTTGCTTCCTACCTAGCATTTATTATGTCTTCCTGAAACTAGACAGCAAGTACTTGAGCAGTGAGATTCCTCCTGTCCTAGCTTGGTGCCACATTTCTGACCAGTGTCAAAGGTTCAGTCTGTGTTGGTGAGACATTTGCCAGTCACATCATCTCCCCTGCTCTCTGGTAGGCATTGACTGAATAGCCATCTACAGGTGTGGGCCTTGCTTTCTCCCAGTTTCTTACTGCAGAAACATGGTGAAGGAATCAACTTACCTGAGGGCATCTGAGGGAGATGCTAGGTGGAGTCAGGAGTTGTACTCGGTTCTTTTGCATCCCTCTTCAGCACCCTCACCCAGGACCATTCTTCTTGGTTATCTGAAACTCAAGTAAATATTACACACAAAGCTGCTCTTACAGAGCTATAAAACTTGTTGTCCAAATTGACTTAGAACAGGCTGAAACCAGAAAAAGCCTGTATTTTTTTACTTACACAGAGGGGGCTGAAGTTTTCTGAGCTGGACAGATGTGACTAAGATAGTCCTGGGTGTTTCAAATACATGCTAGAGAAGTGGAAATACAGGAAGAAATGATTTTCACAGGGCAGATTATTATGTTTTGTTTTTTTTCAACTTTCCACCAGAAGTCCACAATTTCTTCGATGATTAATTCATATTAAAAATCAAAGTTTATACCATGGCTTAGATTAGGTGGGGTCCAACAAAGTGGATGAGGTCTGAGCAAGAGAAGCCTGAGTGCATACTGTCAGCTCAACTGGGAGTGTTTCTGTATTTATTAGCTAGTTGTGTGTCCTTGTTTTAAAGCTAGCCTCTAGTCTTGTAGGAATTAAATGTACATCCCTCTCTTTTGAGTAGAAACCGCTGCAAATGAGGAGTGTTTCTGTTAGTGCCTGTTAGCTATGAAGTGTCACCACTGTAAACCAGACTATCTTCAAAAGTCTGGGAAGAGCAGGGCTCAGCCAAATGTTCATATAGTAACTGAGCACTCAAATTTTCCTCCAGCAAGCTGCACTTTGAGGCATGTGTTTGGCTTTCCCACAAGAAAGAGGTACAGAAAGAGGAAGAAGGGACAACCTCCCTCTTGAGTTTGGAGCAGATTTATAAAAGGAGGAAAAACATAGGAGGAGAGATGATGACAGTGAAGCTCTATGGTATGGTAGTAGAATTTGTAGTTGAATTGGTCTGCTGTGTTCCTGTAGTCTTGCTGCCCTGCTGGTAGTGGCAAGTAGGGCGGGTATCCTCAGTGTTGGACTCAGATGGGTACTGAACACAGTGAGGCTAACGCAGCTTTGCTTCCAAGGGAAACAGGTAGAAGGCAGGTGAAGAGCAAGACTGTCAATATTAAAGCAAGGCACGTGTAAATCATAGTTATTATTGTCACAGTACAAGCAAGTTTGGAAGGAGACCACACAAAAGAGGAGTCTGTGAGCATTGGTCATGACTGGGAAGCTTGATATGGATATAATCTAGGCACCCAATATCAAAAATTGGGAAGATAGGGCCAGGTAAGAGCTCACCCTGCGCTCTCTGTGTGCTTATAACTGGATGATGTTGTTGAAGATAAAACATAGGGCAAGATGGGCCTGCAGAGTCAACATGACTCTTGTGTTCCTTTTGCATTTCCTGGCTCACAGTTGGTCCTCCTTTGCAGTATTTCCATGGTCCTAGCAGAGTGGGAACTTTCAGGGTGGCCTATTGTGTAGCTTGTGAATTCACAATATCCACTGGATAAACATCTCCTACAGCATCTTGTCAAACGAGGCTGCAGTAAGCAACTGCAGAATACCCACTGCCGTTTGTGGCCGGAGGAGGGTGGATTCTGCCCTTTTTTCATAATATCTGCACATGGGACAGTTAAGCAAGTCTTATGCTAAGTTTAATTTTTGCTTTCATCTGGCTGAAAAGGTGTGGGCAGTCAAGCACACAGGTTCAGCTGCCAGCTCTGTCACTTGCCGCTTTACCCTGGGAGTTCATTAATCTTTCTTGTCAGAAAAATCTCTGCGCATGCCTGATGCCCTGAATAGTTGCATTTGGCTGTTTCAAAGGTGATCCTTCTCCCTGCTGGATGTGCTTGGGTTTGGGAGGAAGAATGCTTTCTTTCCCCTCCCACCCCTCTCTCACCTTCTGCATGCTGCATTTGACTGTCAGCATTCCTTTGCCTTTATCTGTGCACTATTTAGGATGTCCATATAAAGTTGCTAAATGGAATGTTTATTGGCCAGCTTGGCTTAATAATCAAACAGTTTCCAGGCTGGTTCTGTCTAGTGCTGTGTGGATCCATTATGAGAAAGAGGACTTGGGTTGGTGGTTGGTTGGTTGGCTGTTTTGGTGGTTTTTTTTCCTTTTTTTTCTCTCTCTCTCTCCCCCCCCCCTCCCCGCCCCCTTCCTTTTCTTTTTTCCTTTTTTTTTTTTTACTCCCCTTCTTTTTCCTTTCCTTTTTCTTCTTTTTCCCCCCTCTCTTTTCCCCCCTCTCTTTTTCCCCCCTCTCTTTTTCCCCCCTCTCTTTTTCCCCCCTCTCTTTTTCCCCCCTCTCTTTTTCCCCCCTCTCTTTTTCCCCCCTCTCTTTTTCCCCCTCTCTTTTTCCCCCCTCTCTTTTTCCCCCCTCTCTTTTTCCCCCCTCTCTTTTTCCCCCCTCTCTTTTTCCCCCCTCTCTTTTTCCCCCCTCTCTTTTCCCCCCTCTCTTTTCCCCCCTCTCTTTTCCCCCCTCTCTTTTCCCCCCTCTCTTTTCCCCCCTCTCTTTTTCCCCCCTCTCTTTTTCCCCCCTCTCTTTTTCCCCCCTCTCTTTTTCCCCCCTCTCTTTTTCCCCCCTCTCTTTTTCCCCCCTCTCTTTTTCCCCCCTCTCTTTTTCCCCCCCCTCTCTTTTTCCCCCCCTCTCTTTTTCCCCCCCCTCTCTTTTTCCCCCCCCTCTCTTTTTCCCCCCCCTCTCTTTTCCCCCCCCTCTCTTTTCCCCCCCCTCTCTTTTCCCCCCCCTCTCTTTTTCCCCCCCTCTCTTTTTCCCCCCCCTCTCTTTTTCCCCCCCCTCTCTTTTTCCCCCCCCTCTCTTTTTCCCCCCCCTCTCTTTTTCCCCCCCCTCTCTTTTTCCCCCCCCTCTCTTTTTCCCCCCCCTCTCTTTTTCCCCCCCCTCTCTTTTTCCCCCCCCTCTCTTTTTCCCCCCCCTCTCTTTTTCCCCCCCCTCTCTTTTTCCCCCCCCTCTCTTTTCCCCCCCCTCTCTTTTCCCCCCCCTCTCTTTTCCCCCCCCCTCTCTTTTCCCCCCCTCTCTTTTCCCCCCCTCTCTTTTCCCCCCCCTCTTTTCCCCCCCCCTCTTTTCCCCCCCCTCTTTTCCCCCCCCCTCTTTTCCCCCCCCCTCTTTTCCCCCCCCTCTTTCCCCCCCTCTTTTCCCCCCCTCTTTCCCCCCCTCTTTCCCCCCCCTCTTTCCCCCCCCTCTTTCCCCCCCCTCTTTTCCCCCCCCTCTTTTCCCCCCCCTCTTTTCCCCCCCCTCTTTTCCCCCCCCCTCTTTTCCCCCCCCTCTTTTCCCCCCCCCTCTTTTCCCCCCCCTCTTTTCCCCCCCCCTCTTTTCCCCCCCCCTCTTTTCCCCCCCCCTCTTTTCCCCCCCCCTCTTTTCCCCCCCCTCTTTTCCCCCCCCTCTTTTCCCCCCCCCTCTTTTCCCCCCCCCTCTTTTCCCCCCCCTCTTTTCCCCCCCCTCTTTTCCCCCCCCTCTTTTCCCCCCCCCTCTTTCCCCCCCCTCTTTTCCCCCCCCCTCTTTCCCCCCCCCCTCTTTTCCCCCCCCTCTTTTCCCCCCCCCTCTTTTCCCCCCCCCTCTTTTCCCCCCCCCTCTTTTCCCCCCCCCTCTTTTCCCCCCCCCTCTTTCCCCCCCCCTCTTTTCCCCCCCCTCTTTCCCCCCCCTCTTTCCCCCCCCCCTCTTTCCCCCCCCCCTCTTTCCCCCCCCCCCTCTTTCCCCCCCCCCTCTTTCCCCCCCCCCTCTTTCCCCCCCCCTCTTTCCCCCCCCCCTCTTTCCCCCCCCCCCTTTTCCCCCCCCCTCTTTCCCCCCCCCTCTTTCCCCACCCCCCTCTTTCCCCCCCCCCTCTTTCCCCCCCTCTTTCCCCCCCTCTTTCCCCCCCCTCTTTCCCCCCCTCTTTCCCCCCCCTCTTTCCCCCCCCCCTTTCCCCCCCCCTTTCCCCCCCCTTTCCCCCCCCTTTCCCTTTCCCCCCCTTTCCCCCCCCCTTTCCCCCCCCCTCTTTTCCCCCCCCCTCTTTTCCCCCCCCCTCTTTTCCCCCCCCCTCTTTTCCCCCCCCCTCTTTTCCCCCCCCCTCTTTTCCCCCCCCCTCTTTTCCCCCCCCCTCTTTTCCCCCCCCCTCTTTTCCCCCCCCCTCTTTTCCCCCCCCTCTTTTCCCCCCCCTCTTTTCCCCCCCCCTCTTTTCCCCCCCCCTCTTTTCCCCCCCCCTCTTTTCCCCCCCCCTCTTTTCCCCCCCCTCTTTTTCCCCCCCCCCTCTTTTTCCCCCCCCTCTTTTTCCCCCCCCCCTTTTTCCCCCCCCCTCTTTTTCCCCCCCCCTCTTTTTCCCCCCCCCTTTTCCCCCCCCCCTCTTTTCCCCCCCCTCTTTTCCCCCCCCCCTCTTTTCCCCCCCCCCTCTTTTCCCCCCCCCTCTTTTCCCCCCCCCCCTCTTTTTCCCCCCCCTCTCTCCCCCCCCTCCCCTTCTTTCCCCCCCCTCCCCTTCTTCCCCCCCCCCCCCCCCCCCCTTTTTACAGACTTTTGCTGGAGATATTGCTCAGTCTAATGTTAGGATTTAATTAGTCGCTGGAAAGGCAAGCAGACTACTTGGCTGGATTAAGTCCTGAGTCATACTGGTCTGGAACATCAGCATGCTAATTGGGAATTAGTGTATTATCTGTGTATTGTGAAAAAAACACCCCACAAAACGCGTAGTGCAAGTGGCCCTTGAAACCTAACACTGAAACTGAAAAACAGCAAGCAGGTTAGCATGGTTGTGGAGCAAATAATCTCTCAACAAAATGTAATTTTGAGCTTGAAATCTTTATAATATTTTATAATCAGTAATTGCCTAAAATTCCTGATGGCTGACTCCATTCCAGTAATGGAAATCAGTTAAGCTGTTATGGCTTGTACCTTGGAGCAGGTGAAAGTGTTCCTGCATCGAGTGAAATTATTTTTCACCCGTAGCAAATTGTTGACTTTCAGCTCTTTTTGTCCCCACAGTAAGTGGTCATGCCTGCATTTAATGTGTGTTAATTACCAAAGACAATAAAAGTTTTAAAAGCAAACAGTACATAAATCCTCCTTAAGATAGATGCAATTGCTTTATGAATCACCAAGCAGGAACTCTGTGAACCTGGGTGGTTGCTAGTTTGCTGGATACCGCTCTTGTTTGTAAAGCAGGGTTGCTCAAACTCTAACCTAGGAAGAGGCTGCATACATTTGCTGTTGCTCAGGGAATATCTGTTCAAAATACAAATTTCAGTGTATCATCACCCGCCCAGATTTTTACTGGTGCCTCTGAAGGTTTCAGTGAAGCTGGGAGACAAATTGCATCTCAGGAATTTGCTGTGGTTTTCAAAATATTTATTGCCGTTCTCTGCCTGAGGTAGAGAAGAAGGATTGTGGCAAACTCTGTGCGAGGGGAGTGCTGGGTCATGCAGGCAGACAGGAGGCTGCACCTCATCTAGGCTGGGGATGTGCTTGCAAAATGTCCTCTTTGTTTCAGGTAGTGACAGAGATGCCTTAGGTGCTCTTGGATGCATGTGGCCAATATTACCACATGACCAGAGACCAGGCTGGTCACCAGCTTTGAAGCTCTCCTGAACCCATGTTGCCTCTGGCGGTGCAGCTATGGCCAACGTTGAGAATATGGAAGGAAAAGGGTTTCATCAAGTTGCTGGCCTAAAGGCTGAATTTAAGACAAATTTTAAGCAATGTTTTAAATGACATGATGGTAAAGGGGGACTGCTTTAAAACTGCCACTGTCATTCTCCATTGCCACAGATACTTTCTTCAGGCTCTTCCTTCCATCTGAGCCCAGTGGATGTTAAACCCTTGTCAGCTGAGGGCTAGACACTGCCTTGGTCAAAGTCAGACCATTCAATCAAATCATTGCAAAGCCTCATCATTGGTACACTCTACCCATGTCTCCAGCTTCACCACCAAGCACTGACATGGAAAGATGTCACCTAGCCAGTATTAATTTGTATTTCCATTTGAGGCAGATGGAAAAGCTCAGTATAGGGGAACCCTCTATATTTCAGCTGTATTTTACGGGCTTAGCTAGTTGCAGCCTGTCTTGGGAACTGGGAATACAGGTTGTTGTATCATAGAATCAATAAGGTTGGAAAAGACCTCGGAGATCATCAAGTCCAACCTATCATCCAACACCTCATGACTAACTAAACCATGGCTTCAAGTACCATGTTCAATCCTTTTTTGAACACCTCCAGACATGGTGACTCCACCACTTCCCTGAGCAGCCCATTCCAATGGCCAATCACTCTTTCTGTGAAGAATTTTCTCCTCACCTCAAGCCTAAACTTCCCCTGGCACAGCTTGAGACTGTGTCTTCTTGTTCTGGTGCTGGTTGCCTGGGAGAAGAGACCAGCCCCCTCCTGGCTACAACCACCTTTCAGGTAGTTGTAAAGAGCAATAAGGTTTCCCCTGAGCCTCTTGTTCTCCAGGCTAAATAACCCCAGCTCCCTCAGCCTCCCCTCACAGGGCTTGTGCTTGAGACCTCTCACCAGTCTTGTTGCCTTTCTCTGGACACGTTCAAGAGTCTCAATATCCTTCTTAAATTGAGAGGCCCAGAACTGGACACAGTACTCAAGTTGTGGCCTAACCAGTACTGAGTACAGGGCACAATGACTTCCCTGCTCCTGCTGGCCACACTATTTCTGATGCAGCCACATTTCTTTACCTAATAGCCACCTGAGTAACATTCATCTATTACTGATTAGTTTTAGAAGAAAATTGTCTGCCTGTGCCAGCTGGTGAGTCAGTGGTCCAGAGTTCATAAATAATCTGTGTACCAGAGTCTTGAGTGACTTCTTTGATGCAAGGTGAGTTCAGCTCTCTCAAGCTTAAGTCACTATTATTTTCCAACATCCAAGTACTGATTCTGTAGGGCTTTACCCCCCACCCCCTGCAGTGGTTGCAATTGCAGAGCTGAGATTGTAATTCATGATTTCAGGAGCTTTGCTGGTACTGGTGTTGGAAAACTGTGTAAACAAGAGTTGGAAGGTGTATTTTAAAAGAAGAAAATACAATCCAAGCAGTTTGGTGATATAAAAGTACAGTATCTGAATGCTGTCCATGCTATACAAAGGAATTATGGATACCATTAGCCACAAAGCAAAGAATTTGCTGGAAGAAGTTGTAGGGAGAATGAGGTTTTCAAATTCAGTACCAAACCAGTTGCATATAAAGGAATTGTGAGGAACTGGGACCAAATTCTCACAGAGAGGGAGATAATGCTGTGTGTTTTCTGAGGCTTGACTGGGAGCAGTTTTGTTTTGATAACAGCTCTGTGTAGTAACTGGAGTGAAATATTCAGAGGTCAGGGAGAAAGCAGTTAGCATAAAATGCCGTTTTGACTGAGGTTTTTCATGGCGTAAACCAAGTTCCAGGGCTTACATCAGATGACCTATATATCTTTCATCAAAACATTTTATTTCCTTTATGGCTTTCCATTTAATATTAACTCTGTCTCCACTATAGTTTCTTTTTTTTTTTTTTAAACAGTGGGCAGAATCTGTTTCTAACTCTATCCAAGCTGAATCAGTGCTGGCAGGAGATGTGTGGTGCTTGTTGTTTGTAAGGCTGCAGTTTTGTTCCTATCCTATGCAAGTAGCTGGAAGATGCATGCTGCAGAGTGTTGGAGTGCTTGATGCTGGTTTGAAAGGACCGTAGCCAATGCCCATTATTTTCTTTTATCTCACTGGAACTACAAATAATCAAATCAGGCTGACCCAAAAGTACAGTGTATCAGTTCACAAAGGTGTCCCAAAACCCTGGTCATTTCTGAGACACTTGAATGGCTGACAGTGCTTCTGGCTTTACCATTGCCTTCCTCTGTATCACAGCTCATGCCACTTAATTTCTCTGTCCTTTTTACCCTATCTGAATATAGTCATAGATGTATTTTTCTGTCTCCCAAATTAATTTTCTTTAATGGTTAAGTAGCCTCATATTTGCATGGGAGTGAACTGCAAGTGGAAGAGATGCTTGACTGTGTAAATTTGTTAAAGGCAGTGAACTGTATCACTCCACAGCGGGTGAAATCTATCCCTGAACTGAGGCACTGAGCAGCCAAATACTTCATACAATGTAGACAGACAGGTGCAACACATACACAGGTACAATAGATGTGGCACTTAGACATCAGCTTTAGTGGTAGACTTGGTAATGCCAGGTTAACAGCTGGATTTGGGTGATCTTAAGGCTCTTTTCCAACCTAAACAATTCTGTATTCTATGAGAGAGAACCAGTTGTGTGAACCGGAGTCCCATCTTTTTTTATGCTAATGCAACAGCATCAGTTATATGGGGACAGAGGTACCTCTCTTAAAACTGCCAGGTGAACATGCTTGACATGTATCAGTGGGAACACAGAAGGTCTGGTGAGTGAAAGTTGGAAGACCTCAATTTCAGGACTTTTGCTGTCCAGTAGTCTCCAAAGGAAGGTCATTTGTTGTTTTGGTTTACTTACATGCAAAGAGATGGGTTAAGATCTATGCGTGCCTCCAGTGCTTAGTTTGGTACTTCACATGACTTACTCTCCCCATGCCCTAAGCCACTTGCTGGATTCAAGGGTCATTTCCTGTTTGCAGAACTCCTATTGACATCAGTAGGAGTGTTGTGCAAACATTTGGGGTTCAATATGACCTCTTTTGTCATATTTCTCCCCCTCCCCCCCTTTTTTCTTCCCCCCCTCCTCCCTGCCAGCCAGCTGAATAAGCACACCGATCCCTGTGCTCATGAGGGCAACTGGCAGAGCTGGGATTCCCAGAATCTGCCTGAAACGTGGTGCCCTTCTGACACATCTGCTGTCATAATTCTTCTGTTTCTAGATCCAAGTTCAGAAATGTAGCATTTTTTTCTCTGTTGGTAGCAACTGCTTAGAGGGAGATCCATCTGCTTTGCAGTTTTTTTCTGCAGAGATACTGGTTGAGCCAGAAAACTCAAGCCATCTCCTCCTTGGGCCTGCCTTTTACATTTTTCAGTAGAAGGGAGGATATCAAGATGAACAAGAAAAACTAGCTCTAAGGTATACATACATTCCATTAACCCCAAAGCTGTAGTCCTGCCTATGTACCAGCTGCAGGTTTATTGTAAAAAGCTGATCCTACACAAGGAGCTTTTGTGCTTAGCCATTTGTGCATAAAGTATTGAGACATCAGTCCCCTTTGCTGTCAGTCTTGGAGAGAGATGTTGCTTCATAAACCAGTTAGCTGAATTCTACTGAACTGGTTAAATTTCTTATGCTGAGGGTGGTGGAGTGCTGGATTATGAATTCCCTTCCCAGAATTGGTCCTTTCACATGCTGTGATACCCTTTACTGCTTCCACACACATCCCTGAAGGAGCATTTATGCCCTGGGCAGGCACATTCAAGGCCTTATGGAACAAATCTTGTATTTCTGGTTCAGCAAGACATCTTTCAAGCCTGAGTGCTCTCTGAAGAAGGCAAGATTTTGCCCAAGTATCTGCAGAATAGTGCCCAGACCTGTTGTGCCACAAGGCCATTGATTCAGCAGAAGGGCTGGATAAAGGCGGTGCTGTTACAGTCAGGTGGTGCTGGGGTTCAGCTGCCTCTAACACTTTGGTGACTTTCTGAAGGGTGTCTAGAAAACTGTAGCAGCCCCAGGACACAGACGGTGATCAGTGCCCTAACTGAGAGCTTTGCATTGCTAAAAGACAAACCTTCCCCTTGAATTTCTGCTGTGCTTTAGTGCCTGCTCAACTACTGGGGCAAATGCGTTGTATTACCAAAAATGAGCTTTCCCTGATCAAACATATGCTTTGTTAGCCATGTAAATGCCAGCATGACTCTCTCATTGCTACAACGTATTAAACACCTTGGAAATGTTTCCTTAAACTCTAGGTCAGTCTTATGAAATCCGTCTACTTGAGAATAGGAAATTGGGAGAGTTTCAAGATTTAAACACAAAATATGTAAAGGTAAGGAGAAACATAGATTTATTTTCTTCCTGCTACTACATACAGCCTCTAGTGAAGGGCTTGACTCTGCTCAAACGGAGACAATGGAAGATACTTTGCCATTGTTTTTAATATGAGCAGGGCTGATGGAGTTGTTGAGTGGTAGTTTCACGGGACTACGCAGCTTGGCTTTACATGGCTTCAGGGGAACCTTTATTCTCTTTGTGACCATGACCCCAGAGTGTCACTGTGGATATTGGGTTTGGGGGAATCCCAAAGTTCAGAGGTGAGCAAGGTCCAAACTGATGAGAGGCAGAATTGTCTCCCTTCTTAAGTGCAGCAACACACCTGGGTTGTTACATGTCAAGTGGAGGACCCTGGTGTTTACATTGTTCTACCACGCAAATTCTGCATAGCTCCAGTTTACTTTGGTAATGGGTATAATTACAAAGGTATAGAACTTGACTTTTTGGTTTGGGAGATTTTTTTTCCCCCTTGTTGTTTCTGCTCTCCCAAAATAATTAAAATTCAAAAACTGTGGTTCTGGATCTAACCTTCAAGCCTTCCTCTCCCCAGTTCTTAGATTGCCTGCATCAGAACTTCTTTTGAGAAGTGGGGACTAGTTGCAAAATTTGGATTCCAGTCTGGATTTCCTATGTTGTCCAAGTTTAGGCAGTTTCCCGCTTGTCTTTTGACCCATTTTAGGAAGCATGTGGGTTGGGATTCCAATTGTACAGGTGTTCCCACTGTAGCTTGCTTGCTTCTTGGAGCTAGGGTTTGATTTGGGTGTTTCTCAGTTTCGTTGGCAAATTGCCTACTCAGTTGATATGAAAGTCCCCAGCAGGAGCATGGGCTTGAGAAACTGGGATGTAAGGGATCGTTAACTCATACAGGTATAGCACTGAACACACAAAAGGATATATTAGCTAGGAGTACTTTGGACTTGTCTGCCCACGGAATTGCCTTTATTCCAGCTTTTTTTCTCCAGTTACTGACTTAGCTGCAACCATTGCAGACCAGAGGTGAAAATTCTCCTGTTACAGAAGCTTTCCTATTGTTTAACTACACTGAGGCAAATCCAATGACTGGCTGTTAATGGCTGGAATCAAGTTTAATTCCTATTGACAAGGTATCTAGTCACATTAGTCCCACCAGTGCAGAGATAGGCTGGCTTTCACATTGGCTAATCAGAGTGGGATACACTGGTACTGGGGCATGGTACAGACACATGAAATATTACCTCTATGTGAGCCATTTTGGGTGTGGGGGTGGTATAGTGTTTACATGGCATGACACCTAAGGTTAGGTGGGCATTGCTATAGTGCTTCCAGACTGAATCCCAGAAAGCTGTACAGGGCTGCATTATGCAGTGCCCTGTGAAGGAGAAGATGTGTTGTGATCTCATGCAGGAACCTCTTAGGAATTTGATAAATATGGTTTTGGGTCTCTTAGGTGGACCTTCTACTCTCCTCATGAATGGGGGTGAAAAACCTAACAGATTAGCTTTTGCTTCCACGCTGGAGAACCAAAATCATTTCAAGAGGAGGGCCTCCAGATCACATTGTTCACCTTGCTCTCTTTCCTTAACAGAGCATAATTCGTGTTGTTTTCCATGACCGACGCCTGCAGTACACAGAGCATCAGCAGCTCGAGGGCTGGAGGTGGAGTCGGCCTGGGGATCGCATCCTTGATATAGGTGAGACTATTTCATCTTGGTACCTGTGTAGTGTTTGAAAGCAAGGTGCTGAATGAGGTATGGGGTGTTTGCCTGTGCATTTAAGTTCTTTTATACCCTGCTCTTTTTGGAATCCTATATGTCTTTGAGTGAGAAGGAAATCTAGCACTATAGGTCCCAAATAGTTGTATCACTGGTGACTTAGCTTTTCACATGCATCATGTAATTGTATAGAGATGCTTTCTCTTCTTCAATTTAATATTTTTAAAATTTTAGGGGTTTTCTTCTACAGATATTCCACTGTCAGTTGGTATCTTAGATCCCAGAGCCAGCCCAACCCAGCTGAACACCGTTGAATTTCTGTGGGATCCATCAAAGAGAGCCTCAGCATTCATTCAGGTAAAGAGAGAAACGATATTTCTGGGGTAAATGCAACGATAACTCTCCAGGTCTTGATAAGATAAGGTAGCCAGGACATGATGAAAAGAAAAAGATGATGATAATATAAAACTCAAGTGACAATGATGTCTAATTCATTTGTAGGATATTTGCTAAACCAACTTTCTAGCTACTTGCTAGTTTTATAGGACTACATGCTACAGATAGAATTTACTTTAAAATAAATGAATCGATGTTGCTTTCTAAGCATGAGTTTCGTCTGGAGGAAACTTTTCACAACCTGTTAGTTTTGCTTGATTTCCTCTTTTATGAGCCTTTCACGTCCCAGATGCCAGCTATCTGGTTTTAATCTGTATGTGGGATGTACTTAAGTCAAAAGATGCTTTTCCTGATGTGCTGTTTCATTCTGGGCTGCTGCTGCTCCTAATTGTTTGTCCGGAGGAATAGAAACGAAAACTCATGAACCCTTCCTCTCCCTTAGTTGTCCTTTGGGACAAGACAAAACCTCTTATTCAGGCAAAATCTGAAATTCAGACTTGCACATCTTCCAACTGTCTCCAGAGATGAGCACATCTTTTCCTCCCACCCCCTACTTTTTTTCAGGTACATTGCATCAGCACAGAATTTACTCCACGAAAACATGGAGGAGAGAAAGGGGTGCCCTTCCGTGTGCAGATTGACACCTTTAAGCAAAACGAAAATGGTGAATATACAGAACACTTGCATTCTGCAAGCTGCCAGATCAAAGTGTTCAAGGTATGAAGTAGTATTAGCTTTATCAACTGGATTAAGACACAGTAACGTGCATAGATTTACATTGTATTGGAGTGATGAAAATAGCAGAGTAAAAAAATAGAGCTTTAACTGGGTGTGCTTAAGGTCTTAAACAGGGCTTGCACACAAAGTGAGCCATTGGAATGGGCTGCCCAGGGAGGTGGTGGAGTCACCGTCCCTGGAAGTGTTCAAGAGGGGACTGGACATGGCACTTGGTGCCATGGTTTAGTAGTCATGAGGTCTTGGGTGACAGGTTGGACTTGATGATCTTTGAGGTCTTTTCCAACCTTGTTGATTCTATGATTCTAAATGTTGAACTACACAGCAATTGTAGCTGAAGTCAAATGACGGCAGTGCTGCACCAAGATTTATGCCAGTCCGCAGCACCTTGAGCACTATACGAACACTGGTATATTTAGGGTATCTGCTGTGTTTTTGTGGTCTGATGTAATCAAGAAATGATGGCATCACCAGTTTCTTTGATTCAATCCTCCATGAGCCACAGGAGTATATCTGGTGATCTCAAATACCTTTTGCTTGTTGCAGCAGAGTTCCTCTCTGTGCTACCTGGAGGAGAGAGATTCAGAAAGCATCTCCGAAGCTTCTAATCTGGGCAAGGCATGCTTGTAGCCACTTAACAACCAGCTTGGAATAGATTGGTTTTCTCAAAGCATCTGCTCTCCAGTTTTGCTCCTGTGAGCAGTGCCTTTCCTCTTCTTGGAGATGTGGTGCAAATACCAGTTGAAGTGCACAACTCATGGGGCTTGTGGTCTGAAATAGTTGCCATCAAATCTCAGGACTAGCCAGACTACTTTGGAATTGCAATAGGCCTTAATAGAGGATGTCATAGAAACAGTAGAGCTACCTGACTAATATTTTTTTTCCTAGAAAACACAGATCTGATCATCTTCCATTTGTAGAGTCCCCATAAATCTGAAGGAGACTTTTATGAACAGATTAGGGAAAAAAAAAACAACCAACAACTAAAAAAATCTGTTGTCCTCTGTCTCCAAACTTGTAACACTTGGCATAAGGGAAAGCTTGTGCTTGTGCTTATAGCCTAAAGGAGCAGACAGAAAACAGAAGACTGACAGGGAAAAAATGGAGAAGAAGACCACCCAAGAGAAGGAGAAGTATCAGCCCTCCTATGAAACAACTATTCTCACAGAGGTAATGCATTTTAGACACGTTGTACTACTTCAGCATGTTGGGAGGTAGATTTGAGAGAAAATGCAGTGGAACTGAGCCCTGGAGATTGTCTTGGGAGATGTATGCCCAGATCTGATTGAAATTGAGAGTGGAGTGAAAATATAAAATGTCTCTCTATTTCGAAGTTAATAGAAGATTGTCAGTTTCTTATGTTTCAGGATATAAACCAGCCCTTAACAGCCAAGCTTTAAAGGAAGTATTTTCTCTATCTTCTGTTATGCTCCCAGGCACTTGCCGTGGCACTTAGATGCCAGTTGTATGAGGTATTTTCTTCAGAATTGTCTGGCACGAGCTCATGTTGGAGATGGAGCACTTGAACAGATGAATAGGCTGTCTAATTAAATTATTCATTTCTTTTTCTGTGAATGTGTCTATGAAGCCACTATTACATAGAAGATCTCAGAAGATTCTACCTTGTACTCTAGGAATATCTTGAAAGTCTTAGATTCTGATGCATGCGGTGTAGAAAACGTATCTATAAGATTACCCTAGGCTGCAGAATTACTAAGCAAGAGGATTCAAGACCGTGATTTAAATGTGCTGTTCCATTTCCCTATGGGAATGTCTTGCTTCTTGTTTTTGAAGGGGCTTGCTGGACTTCAAATAATGTTGCTTTCCCTCCCCCCCCCCCCTTAATTTAAATAAACTTTCTGTTTGTGAGATCCAGTCCCTCCCACTCAATTTTCCCCATATTTCCAGGAGCAACCAACATATTCTGTAACTCAATTTTTAACGAGACTCTTATGTATACAGACCTAATTCTACTGAGCTGGCAGATCCCAAAGTCTCCCTAAGAGCTCTCTGCCCTTTGACATGTTGCACAGGGAAATACGGGTTGCTAAAGAGTTAAATATTTGCTAGTGCTTGTGGAGATAATAAAATATTTGCTAGTATTTGGGGAGATGATAAACTCTGAAGCTACACTTGTCATCTTTTTATCACTGCAAACAAAGACACTACAGAGCATTTTCTTGAGCCTCTTGATGGTAGGGGGTTCTACAGGGATAGAATTCGACCGCTTACAGTGGCTTAAATTCAGAACTGAGTCACCGATTCTAGCTGGGTTACTCTGGTTTTATACTACTGTAGTGGAATATGGATTTTTGACCTGTATTTGTGAAGGCTTTTAGTAGCTTTGTGTCTGCCTGTCTTACATTTTCTCCATCTTATACCCATTTATAACTAAAGCTCTTTGACTAATAGCCAGAGATTTTAGCAGGCTGGTTCAAAGTCTGCTCTTTCGCTGGTATAAACCTGAAGTGATGCCACTGGAGTGTATTTGTCAGTCATGCCTGGATTTAATTATGGATTTATAATTGAGACCAGGGGTATTTCTGTATCATTGCTGCCTTCAGTCTGAGTTGACTTACTGGCATAGCTCTGACTTACAGCTGTGCACACTTTGGCCCAGTGTTATTTGGGGACAGGCTTTGTGAAATGGGAGAAATGTGGAATGCACAACTGGAATCAATCTGGCCCCCTGACAGCCTGCTTGGAGAGCATCATAGAAAATCCATGGCCTGCCTCCTCCTCACAGCAGGAGTGATGAACTGAAGCTAGTGGCGTGGCAACAGCATGAATGTGGTATGAGAGGAGAATCAAACCCTTTATTTCCATCCTTATGAAAGTATCACTGCTGTCTTTCTTCCAACAGTGCTCTCCCTGGCCAGATGTGCCTTATCAAATGAACAATGCTCCATCTCCAAGCTACAACAGTTCTCCCAACAGCTTCAACCTTGGAGATGGGTATGTAAAAGATCAATGCTTTATATTCCCTGTTTATATGGTAGCCTTTGTGCACATGCATTTTGTGTGTCCATGCATTTCATACTCTGGAGGAAGAGGTCAAGGATCACCCTTCCTAGAAAGGGGGAAATATTTCCCACAGATCTTTTTAAGACTCTCCATTCAGAAATTCTCTGTAATGAAGAGTATTGTTTGTGTGTCCGCTGCTTATGTGGTGGCTGGGAGATGAGTATCAGAGGAGCACCAGGGCAATTCCTGTCATGAATTTGCTCTTCTGTGGAGCTCAGAGAGCACACCATGCCCTGTGCTGACAATTCCCAGTATCTCCCGACAAGAGCATTAGAGCCTTTCAGCCTTCAATGCCTTTTCTGAGTTGGTATTTTTTTATTTCCCTTCTTTCTGGAGGTTGTTTGAGGTACTGAATTCTTAGCTGAATCGGATGTAAAGAAACAAAGGTCTAACAGGAGGCATGTTTAATTCATTAATGTAGCTGTCTTAAACAGTTTTTTACTAGTGCTGAAACACCCGAGGTGATGGCTGATGACAGAAATAGAGAGCAAGGACCCTCAGTACTTCTGAGTCCTCCCTGCAACATACTTGGGGATTTGGAATAGGCTGTTCCTCTCCTTCTCTAGGATGCTGCAGCCTTGCTGCCCTCCCTCGTAGCTTATTGATTAATCAGCATTGTATCACAAATTTTCAATGAGTAACCTCAACCTATGAATGAGGATGAACACTGAAATCATAAAAATTGGTGTTGATAAAGAGGTCTGTTGAGCATTTTCTTCCAGTGGTGGGTTACTAACCAGCTGGAAAATCCTTGACACACTTGAGTCCTGTCTGTGTCTTAGGAGGGTTTAGTAGAAATGTGGTTTTGTGTAATATAGTTAAATTGCAATTTACTGTGTTAAAGATAACATCAGGGTTGAATGATAAGGTCCTTGATTCACATTTTGTGGAGAATCATTATTAGACAGTGGATTTAGTTAGGGGGTTTCTGGCTTGTAGAAATTTTTAATTCAGCCACCCAGTAGATCACAACTTCCTTTCTTAGACAGTGTCCCATTAGTAGATCTCTGGCATAGAAAACATCAATGAGATCAGTAGGATCAGTAGACTGAGTTTTTCTCTGTGTTGAGTGAAATCTCAACTGGCCAACAAAATGCTGAAGTAGTGATTTACTATTTTTCTTTCCATTTTTTCCCCCCTTCCTTCTTTTCTTTGCCCAGAGTTTGGGCACTTTAAAAAAAAGAAAATCTGATAGAGAAAAAAGCCAAGTTGGTGTGTTACTTGTGATAGCTGAGTCAAATGGAGGAGGGGGAAGAGGATGGACACTGCAATGTCAAATTTAAAATAATGTTTTCTTTCTCTTCCACCTTTTATATAATTTTTTTTTTAGCAACAGTTCTCCAACGCACCAAGTGGAGCTCCTGCCTCCCACCAATGATGTAAGTACTTGAGATCATGTTAATGTGGTGCTTTTCTTTTTTAGGACACTGGTGAACAGTTCATTTCAAGACCTTCTTATTCTTTTTGCAATGTAGCATCTCCTTCCTTCTGCTTCTATTCAAGATGCTCAGCAGTGGCTTCATCGTAATAGGTTCTCTCCATTCTGTAGACTCTTCTCAAGTTTTTCGGGTGAGTTTAAAGAGTCCAATTATTTTCTCTTTATTCTCTTTTGTAGGTGCAGCTCATGCTTCATATCAATAGCATCTGCTGCTGGCCATTTTTGATGGAATTACTGGTCTGATCCAGTGTGGTTGTTCTTAGATTAGTTAGCATTTCCCAAGACAGTTTGGAAGAGAATAAGTTAAGATGCAAGAGACCTCTTGAGTTCATTAGGTGTAAATCCCTGCTTATGCAGCTGTGTTTGAGTATCTCCAGGGTTGGAAATTCCACAGTCTCTCTAAGAAACCTTTTGAAAAACTTGTCTGCTCTCACAGTGAAGAAGTTATTCCTTATACCTAACAAGTGTTTCCCACCTTCCTCCTTCTGTCTGCTGCCTCTCTCTCTGTGTGCCTGTGAGAATGGGCTGGCTCCATCTGCATCTCCACCTTCACTGTACCCTCCCATTACGTAGTTGTACACAACAGGATGGCAGAAGGGGGAATTGTTAAAGATGTTGAAGCCTTGAGGAGCCTCTCTGACATGCAACATGGTTAAATAACCTGGTGAACATGTCAGTCACAGAAGATTGGACCACTTAATGGCCAGTGTTAAATAGCTTGTCTCTGAGTTGGCTAGAATATCTTCCAGTGCAGCACTGCTCTTGTGAAAGCTTCTGCCTCTCTGTCTCATAATGACTGATTTCCAGTGTACACATTTCTGAATTTGCAACTTGTCTAGGCAAATCTGTCTGATTTAGCTTTGTGGATTCTCTCCCCTTGCCTTTTCCTGCTGCCCATACACACAATTCGGAAGCTAAGATTTGCTTAACTTCTGAAAAAAAATCAATTTGAAATATGTAGGTGCTGACTTACTGAAGATGTCCAAAGAAGATTTTGTTCAAATCTGTGGGCCTGCTGATGGAATTCGACTCTTCAATGCCATCAAAGGAAGGTTTGTACTTCTTCCTTCCTATTCTGTTTTTAATAGCAGCTTCCCTTGGTAATTTCAGAGTTAACTAGAAGTTAATCCTGGAGCTGGAGCATTTAGACTTCCTTTTAACACTTCAGAGAGATTATATCAGAAGTTGGAGAACATGTTAGTAATCAAATCCAAGCACAGCTCAGAAATGTTGCCAAAATGAGGCAGCATAATGTGGATCTCCAGTGGTTAATTTACTACCGGCTGGTAGCTTCCATGCACCTCGTTTGAGACACAGCCTACAATACCCTGTGTTGCATCTTCATCACAGGTAACAAACTAACCAATCAACCAACCTCTGGAGCTTCAGATGACTCAAACTTAATTTTATTGAAATAATAGTGAATTCTACATCTGGGCAGGATTCAGATCAGTAGAAGCAGGATTCAGATCAGTAAAGGCAGGTCTGATGCACTGCTTAGCAAGTGCTGTAAACTGTTTGTTCTTATCACATCTGGAAAAGATTAAGGGTTGTCTGCCCTGTACCGCTGCCTTTTGGGGGGGCTTTTGATAGACCATCTGACATCTAGTCACCATCATCAAGACTATCCTTTAGTTGAGAATTTATGCACAGCTTGAATGATCTCTTGTTGTTTGATAGCTGACTGGAAGAATTTTAGGTGTACTAAATAACTCACTACTCTATTTATTTATTTAATAATCCATAGAAATGTAAGGCCCAAGATGACAATTTATGTCTGTCAAGAACCAGAGCAAAACAGGTCTCATCTCCACCAGAAAAGAGAAAATGGAGATGGCAGTCTTTGTGGTAAGTTTTTGTATATAAAGTTTGTTAAGCACTTACATGGTCGGAGCGCTGCTTTCTGCCTGAGTTCCTGCATGGGACATCTTGATGTCCTGAGTGTTTAAAGAGGTCCTGTTTATCCCAGCTTTGGCCAGTTTGCAGATTCCAACTGCTACTGTCTGCATGGAGAGCAGACCCAACTTACAAGCTACCTGCACAATGCCATATCAAAATCTTCAGTTAATTCTTAATAGGGTCCACAGCATTTAAAACTACCTCCTGTCCCCAGTATGCTTTAGATTACAGCTTGTTTTAAAGTATCCTGGGAAATGGAAGATCAGTATGTCTTAAATTAAGGTCTTGGAAGTTGGAAGCTTTTGGGGGCTCACTGCTCTTTTATCTCTTTCTTACGACATGATGTATGATAAAATAAGAATAGAGATTGTCCTTAGTTCTTGTACATAGTATTAGCCAGGCACAGCTTTTCTACCTGTCTCTATCATTTGGATTGGATTTAAAAATATAATACTGTCATCTATAGTGCTTTGATACATTGTAGTCTTGAGTTTGTGCTTCTGGAATAACATCTTATCAAAGACTACTTTTGTGGGGCATATTATCATGTGCTTTGCTATTTATCATAGAATCAACAAGGTTGGAAAAGACTTCAAAGATCATCAAGTCCAACCTGTCATCCAAGACTTCATGACTACTAGACCATGGCACCAAGTGCCATGTCCAATCCACTCTTGAACACCTCCAGGGATGGTGACTCCACCACCTCCCTGGGCAACCCTTTCAAATGGCTAACAACTCTCTTTATGAAGAACTTTCTCCTCATCTCAAGCCTAAACTTCCTCTGGTGCAGCTTGAGACTGTGTCCTCTTGTTCTGGTGCTGGTTGCTTGAGAGAAGAGACCAACCCCCTCCTGGCTACAACCACCCTTCAGGTAGTTGTAGAGAGCAATAACGTCTCCCCTGAACCTCTTCTCCAGGCTAAGCAACCCCAGCTCCTTCAGCCTCTCCTCACAGGGCTGTGCTCAAGGCCTCTCACCAGCCTCGTTGCCCTTCTCTGGACATGTTCAAGAGTCTCAGTATCCTTCTTAAATTGGCCCAGAACTGGACACAGTACTCGAGGTGTGGCCTAACCAGTGCTGAGTACAGGGGCACAATGACTTCCCTGCTCTTGCTCTACTTCAAAATATCAAAATCAGTAAATGTAGATTATCCAAAAGTATTAAAATCTGTATGAAAAGATTTTTTTTAATGCCCCATAATATATGCTCTCATTAGTCTCTTTGTTTTCTCCTGGGCAAAAGCCATGTGTGCTTTTATTGCCCACTGGATATTTTTGTAGAGATCATCAATCTGGTATTTAGGAGCTGATTTGAAGGTACTAAGTTTTTGGTGGTTGTTTTTTTGTCTGTCAGGATTTGAACCGTTGTCTTATACCCATTTGGTTGTTGATATTGTGCGTCTTGGTGTTACCTGTAGTTACTATTCCGTAGTTACTATTACTATTCTATCACTTTCAACTTGTTGCAGTATATCATGCAATCTTCTTGGAAGAACTGACCACGCTGGAATTAATTGAGAAGATTGCAAACTTGTACAGCATTTCTCCACAGCAGATAAATCGAATCTATCGGCAGGGACCCACAGGGATCCATGTATTAGTGAGCAATGAGGTAAGGGGTTAATGCAAAGAGCTGTTACAATTGTTAGATGGCCATTTAAATTATGGAATGAATCTTCAGAAAGGCTTTGCAAGGTTACTAATCCAAACAAGTTAAAGCAAATTCTTAAAGGAAGTCCTTCACGCATATAATTGATTTTGGTGTGGCTTTAAGACCTTTGTTTTGTAAGTCAATCCTTTATTTTAACAAAGCACATTGAAATTGATCATTTCCTTTTCATGTTGGCTACTTGAATTTTAAAATGAGGATGTAAAGCAAGAATCTTTAAAACTAAATAGGAAGGCTTCCTGAAGAATAGAATAGAATAGACCAGGTTGGAAGAGACCTTCGAAAGAAAACCAGTTTGAAAAGCTATAGGGAAAATCTGTTTTATGCTTTGAGCAGTGATTACAGTCACTGTGTCAGTCTGTGCTGGGTAGGTGTACACTGTAATTTAATGGACCTCTGCTAGCTGTTTGTGTCCCTTTATATGATGGCTTGGTTTAGTCCATTCCATTAACTTGCAGGTTAATAGTGAGTTGCCCTTCTTCCTCTTTTCCCCCCACTAAATTACCTACTCATTCATGCACCAGAATCGCTTAAGGAGCTTCATTTATAAGAAACACTGTTAAAACAAATGGAGCAGAGCATAGGTCTCAACTGGAGCCTAAATTGAAGGCTGTAATGCTTATTTCTAAAGTCTCCTTGCTATTTCAGCCTGATTAAATCTGAAACCTTAATGCTTTATGGATGTAAAGCGCTTGGAGGCAACTCTTGGTAGGGGAATCACCTGAACCAACTTAGGTATAAGGCTTTAAGTATTTATTTAAGTCAATTATTAACAATGCCTATTGCCTTTTTAAATATTTTTTTTTCTTGTTCTAGTACTATAGTGGCAAGAGTGAGGCATTCTATGAATGTACTTCATGCATCGTTAGGCACAGACACACAGACTGGCTGGTGAAGTTTGATTTGCAGGAGCAAGGGGTGGATGTTAAAGCCAAAAGAAAATAGGAAGATTAGTCTAAGTTAGAAAGGGTATTTGGTGTGAGAAGTTACAGCTGGAGAGTGCTCTCCTTGAATACTATTTAATAGCTAGGAGAAGGCTTTTGCTTAAAGCTGTATTTTCTGAGGTGATCAGAGAGGTTTTAGACACCTGCCTCTGAAGTTTCATGCCCACCATCTGCTTCAACTGTATGAGACACCTCACGGAAGTGATTCTCCTCCTCTGTTCCACAAGAGCTGCTCCAAGATGGGAAGAGGGGAGGAAGCATTGACTGAGGATGAAGCTTAAATGAGCATTTCAGATTGGATCAAAAGTCAGCTGAAACTTATTTTAGTTAGGGGCCTCACTCGAAGCTGCATCTGTTCTAAAAATCTAGTTGTTTCTCATGAATAGCTCAAATAGCTTTAGATACTAATCTTGTTTCTCATGATCTGCCTTGCCTCTTCTAGCAGTTTCATTAAGATTCCTGTGCCTTGACAAAATACAAACAAGTAAATGATTCCTGCAAGCCCAGTATCTGTACTGGTCAAAATAATCATGTGAACACTACTGAAATGGCTTTTCAGTAGCAGTATTCCTTTATTTAGGAAGGAGTCGCTTTCTCAGAGCTGACTGGATGTTATTTTAAATGCTAATTAAGCTCAACTGAACTTCATCATTCAGCTGAATGTGTATTGCTGTTAGATTTTAGGAGAGGAACTGTCTTAATCCACTCTAAACCAGCATACTCTCACAGAAGAGTACAGCTCTTAATACACTAACTGGAGTGGTGTAAGAACTTGCAGGATCAAGAGCTTCTGAGAGATGATAAAATGCTGAATAAGCTAGATCAGTTCCAGGCAAGCACTTTAGTATAGAATAGAATAGAAGCAGAGTAGCAGCTGCAAGGACCTTAATTAATCAATCATGTGTTTTAATAATCTTATGGGCAGGTTTACTCAGGTCTGTGTAGGACTAGACATAGAATGTTGTTTGGTACCTCTCCTCTGAAGTCTATACTGGTGCTGAAAGAAACTGGACTATAATTGCTAAAAATATTTTGTGTTGGCTTTTCTTCCTTTTGCCCTTCAGATGGTACAAAACTTCCAAGATGAATCTTGTTTTGTTATCAGCACACTAAAAGGTATGTACTGCTGCTGTTATTACATGTGGCTGTAAAGATAACTTCTCCTTTCAGTTGCACAAGACGTTATCACAAACTCAGTGCCGTTATCCTGAGCAGATAAGTAATCTAATTCAGTGCAACTTAAGGTGTTCTATCAGCTTACACTAGACTGATAGGCTGATTGATCTGTGCTTTCTTCTCAGTTGCACTGTTATAAAACTGTCATAAATCCATTGATACCAGTGACATAAATGAGAAGCGAACCTCTAATAAAATGATAAAAGATGACCATTAGTATGTTTTCTTTTATGCAAATGCTTTGGCCTAGATTTTCAACCATGATTTTTCATAAGTGGATTGTGGAACAAGAGTACAAACTATTGCAAACTGCTTAAGAAAATCTGAAGTTCTGTGCTGTTTTCTAAGAGCAATGGAAAAACGCTTTGCATTTCTTTATTACAGCTGAAAGCAATGACGGCTACCACATCATTTTAAAATGACCATACTGCACAGAAAGACTTTAACAGCCTAAAATTTAGTGCCTCGCTGACATTGCTACATCCTAGACTGGAAACATGAAGAATCTTCTGGATAAAATGCTCTTCTGAACTAAGAATTACCAAACAGCTTAAGGAAGAACTCGCTTTTACAGATACATGTTTTTACTGATGTGAGGTTTTGGTTTTTTGGGGTGTTTTGTTGTTGGTGGTTGTCTTTTTTTTTGAAGCTGGAGCTGAGAACATCCTCAAAGCTCATACATGTCTCTTCCTCCTTCAGTCTTAAAAATTGTGCAGGTTTCTGATTATTACTTAGAAACATCTGCCTTGTACTAAAGGGAAATGGGAAAAAAAACCCAAACCCAAACCAAACCCCAATTCCCTAGATCCTTCATGGTTGGATGAATTGATTTATTTAGTGTTCTGAGTGCTCTCTTGCTTTTAACACACACCCTGTTGCTGATGGACATAGGCTCCCTGGGGCTCTTGTTTTACTCTTTGAGGTGGAAGGCTTGAGACTACATCTGAAAACAGATTGGGAAATGGAGAGGATGGATGTAGTGCTCAGCCCTCACCCAGAGGGTCAACCCTGAAGGCCCACTCTTAGCTGTTCTCCACCTGTAGCATGCTCAAAGTCCAGAGACCTTGATCTCTCCTGACAGAGGTTCTGTTATACCCATTAAACAGATTAGTTCTGTGGGATTCAAAGGAGGATCAACACTCTGAGGCAGCATATTATGTCTTTAGAATAGTCTCCTTGAACAGAGTGCATGAAGGTTTTCTGAGGAAATGTTTTGGACATTGGAAGTTATAGAGTTCACAACAAATTCATACTATGGATTTATTCTACTCTGCAAAGCATAGAGCAGCAGCTCTTCTTACTTTAACTGGGAATTAGGTTTTATAATCCTAATAACTTTTCCTTCTGTTACTAAGTAAAACTGAGTTTTGATTGAGTCCAGGTAACAGATCATCTTAGTTGCTGCTTCTTATAGCCTTGCTATTTCACTCTTGACTCCTGTTTCAAATATCTGCAACTATGGTCAGCTCCACCCTCCCTTGGACTTTTGGGATACCAGCCAGGTTCCACTAAGCTGAAAAAGTGGCTTCCACTGATTTCAAAGGCAAACTGGATCACACCCTTCTTGCATGGAGTCATGGCACTTTTGGCAGCTAATAAGGCTATTCCCCAAACTGAGTGTCCATAGAGCATCCAGTTGTGATACTTGAACATTGAATTTCACCATGAGCTGACATGGGAAGCTGAAATACCAAAAATTTTCCTGAAATGTAAATTTTTTTTAAAAAAAAAGAAAAGAAAAGAAAAGAAATTGTCAGCTGGAAAATGCTGAATAAAATGTTCAAGCCTTTTGGAATGGAAACATTAATTAAATCCATTTGGCCCTTAAAGCAGCGTCAGTGTGAGCTACTGTTGCAGACCTTAGAAATTACCATTCCACTGCCTTGCTCGCCATCTCTCCCCTGGGGCCAAGTTCTTTGGCAGGGTGACAGATCCCATGATGCTCTTACCATGGGTTAGTCAAAGAGGGAATGCGTCATGAAGGCTGGAGGGCTGCCCAGAAGCCCAGCCTTCTGGGAAAGAGAGGGACATGGAGCCCCTGAGTTACAGCTCCCAGCTGACACCAGAGGAATTCGGACAGACATGGACGGATATTTTTCTGACAAGGATGATGTGTTTCAAGTTTTCCCAACAGAAATAAACATCAAAATATTGAGAAGAGCAATCTTTTTTTCATTAAATGCATCAAGTTTTTGTGCAAGAAAAAAAAAAATAATAATTCCACCCATCTCCCCCAATTTAATGTGTTTTGTGTTTTTCAACAAAAATAATACTAGAATAGAAAAATCATGTTACAATGGGAAAACCTTCAGCCAACTCAGCTAATTGAGTAAAAGTTCCTACTTAGGCATGATCTTGCTCAACTGGCTGTCCTGGATGCTCTATGAATTGTAGTGTTTCTCCAAAAAGCATACTCAGGCTTTAGGACATGGCAGTTCCTCCCACTTGAACTGGAGGAGCTTGAAGTGTCTGGATGAGGACCAGGTTGTGTAGGTGAGGAGGTTGTAAGTAGTCTCCTGACACAGAGAGGAGCTCGCAGCGCTTTAGGGGAGAAAGGTGTTTGTGGCAGGTGGAAAACGCCATCTTTTTGAGAGGAAGTTGACATCCTGTCAAGATTAACTTTGCCTTGGTGTCTGTATCACCTCCCTGGCTTTGCAGCCTGCTCTGCACTGCCTACATATGGAGGGAGGCAGCTGAGGACTGTCCATCCCTGGGCTCTGAGGTATCCGGGTCGTGGACACACAGTTACAGCTGCCTTCCAAAATGGAATTCTGCCTGGTTTTGTGTGTAGGTGGTCCCTACCAGGAGCTCTTTGGTTGATTTTGTGGAAAGAGCTTTGGAAGATACATGTTGGCTGTGTTTTCTCCTCCTGTTTTTTAATACTGGCCCAATATATGGTATGGTTGCTGTTGATGAGAAGGGTTTAAAAAAAAAAAAAGACATTGGAGTTGCCAGAAGTGTAACCTGTGCTGTATCCACTTCATGTGACAGCCCTGTAATTCAGGGGGCACAGCAGCACAGAACCACAAACAGCAGTGTGAAGATAGAGGAGAGATAATTTTGCTCCCAGAGTTAGGAACTGAGAACTGTTTGTTTGTTTGTTTGTTTAAAACAACAACAACAAAAACCCACCTGGGTTTTGATTACTTCAAAAGCAAACCTTACCTGTAAGGAATTGTATGCCAAAGTTCTTCTAGGGTCTCAGTATGCTTGTTTATTGATTTTGAACAAAAAATTAACTCTTTTAGGGCCTTGTTATATTTAGATTAAAAATAAAACAAAGTAATACAAAATTTACACTGATATGGGGGTGAATTTGACCATATATCTTGACCTTTCCATGATGTAGGAAGGTATACCACAGTAAACAACCCCATAGGTTATAAATACTGTCCTACTGAGTGGGCTTTAAGGTTTTATCTACATTAGTCCATTTACAAAGCTTTATGTAAATTTAATCTGTGTGTAAGGCCTCCACATAACAGGCCTTGTTCTAAGCCTTGTTGACCCTCTGCAGACACAGTGGAAATTTGGAGGATTGTGGTCAAGTAACATACGGGCCTGTGAAGACACAGCACAGCCAGTTAGGTATCTAAGGGAATGTCAGGTTATTTCAACATAGAGTATCTCGAGTTGTAAGGGACCCATGAAGATCCTTGAGTCCAACTCCCCGTGCCTTGTAGGACTACCTAAAACTAAACCGTGTGACTAAGAGCAATATCCAGATGCTCCTTGACCTCTGAGTCTTGGTGTCATGACAGCTTCCCTGGGGAGCTGGTTTCAGTGGTTGATCACACTCTTGGTGGAGAACCTTTTCACTCTGGACATTAGGAAAGTATGTTGCACCCTTTGCCCATGTTGCATGATGCTGTGTAACCAACCAGTTCTTGTATGTGGGCAAGATGGACGTGAATCATCATGGCTGGGTGCTTAGTGCAAGTGGTCAGAGCAACGTTGGTATGAGATTGGACTGCTGACAGACCTTCCCCTCTGTCTCCCAAAAACATAAAAGCAAACCTTTGCCTTGTTGAAGGTGGTGAGTTTGTCTATGCAGGAACCAAGCAAAGACTTTGGGATTTGTTAGTGGCTTATGTGAGGGATGAGAGAGACTTGTCCTGTCTGTAAACAGCAGGTAATCTTAGACTCTCTTTGTGTTTAGAGGAGCTGCTATCTCTGGAGAGACTGGTTTGCCCTGTTTGAAGATCCAACAGCCTCCAGAAGGAAGCTTTTGCTTCCTCAATACTGGAGGAGACACAAATGATCAGTCAGGGCTAGATGTCTAAATTCTAGATAACCTAAAGTGTAAGAGGGATGAGTAGCTCCCTCTCATCTGCATGTCCAGAAGAGGTTTGCATTTATTTTACTCTGAAGTGCCTGTTACATTTATTCTTGCCTCTTTTGTTGTTGCTGTTTCTTTCTTTTTCTTTTTTTTCTTTCTTCCAAGTAACAAATAAAGCCTCCTGCTCCAAGTGATTTAAATCAGACATTTTTAAGCTTTATATGTAAAATTTGTACATCAGACTTTTAAATAAGTCTGGATTTTAGGATGACAGTGAATAGCATGACATCACAAACTGTCCAGCTCTTAGGCTGGATGTGTGGTGACAGTCACTGTGAGAAGAAGGGAGCTTGCTGGGGATGAAAGAGCAGAACCATGATGTGTTTCGAACTAATATGACTCCAGCCAGTACTGCAAAGTATAACCCTGAGTTCTTGTCAGATACAGAATGGCTGTTTGAAATTATTACATGAATTGTGGTGTTTTCTTTGACAACTAAGCAAATTGATACAGATCAGTTAATAGGACTCTGGTGGTGATCTGAGAACTCATAGAAGTGCCTGTGCCCATGATATGCAAGGAAGGAGCAGATAACGTGGTGATAGAAATTTGTGCCATCTGCCTGAGGTGGCAGGACTGGTGTTATGGAAGTTAAAGCTCCTGTTCTTTCAGCTGACCCTGCTTGGCAATAGGCTGAAATAGAAATATTAATTCAGTCTGGAATGTATTGGAGTTCTCATTGTCTTGGTGTGAAATGTAATGGGCTGAAGTTTCAGGACTTGGAGGTGGTAAAAGGATTCTTGCAGTTGAGAAGTGTTCAATGGCACTCTTTATAATGTAACATATACATATTTATGCATATATATACACATACATACTGTACTGTATCAACACATATATGTGCCGAGTACTTGTGTTCTTTGGCTTTAACTGGTACTCTGCTTTGTTTAATTGCAGTTCAATAAAAACAGACTCTGGTTGATCAAGCTTTGAAACCCAGCCATTTCTTGGGTAGAAATGTGAAAGTCCAAGGAGCGACTCTAGGTGATTTGGGCAGAGTACACTTGGAGTGATGTAAATTTAATGGATTTCTGCAATATAAATCCCAGACCTTAGTGAAGACAAGCATATTCTTACACTAACACTGCAGTTCTATATTGCAGCTTCTGAAAATTAGTTAGAGTAAAAGAGAACTAGATTGTCCGACGCTTTGTAAACTAGTAAGAGCTACTCCCTAAGCAGAACAACCATACGATGACTTTCCTAGCTCGATGTTGTATTGCTTAAGCATTGGCTGTAATTCTGACAATCAGCTGGTCGATGACTGGGACAGGGTTTGGGGTTTTTTTTTTTGTCTGTTTCTGGTTTTGGTTTTGACTGTTCTCAAAGAAATGCTTGTATTCAGACTGTAGTTTCTCCTTCTCCTCCAGTTATGAAATGGTTCCACTTTATGCTACTAGTTTTCCTAAGATTAACATCTGTTTGACAGCACAGGGTACTCAAGGTGGGAAGTGTTTGGCCTTGATTGTCGTGACTGCAGTTGAATACAAGAAGGCAGACTGGAGATTTATCTTAAAATCCTTGCCTCTCTTTAAAAAGTAGATTAAGCTGGTGCCTAATTTCTTGTGTGTTTCTGATTAGTACTTTTTTCTTTCCTTTTTTTTTTTTTTTCTCCTTTTGCTAGTCTCTCAAAATTCTTCTGCTCCCTGAAGGGGGGACACATTGCTGAGCAGCTTGTGTCCAACATTTTTAAGCAGCCTGCTGTTGTTCTAGTTTGCTTGGGGTGAGTGTTTACCTTCCAGAGGGCTAGGGGAGTCACCTCTTCACTGACAATGCAGCCATTCGAGACAGCTGTCGGCTTGATTGGGTGAGGGCAGGTGGAGGTGGGTTGATTGGGGACTGAGGCATACCAGTTGTGAGTAAATACTGCCACACTCTTTGTCTTTCCTTTTGTTGGTTTTTGGGTGTGTTGGTTTTTTTTGGTGTTTGTTTTTTTTTTTTTTTTAAATTTGTACATGAATAATAATTAAAAAGCATATTTTGCACTGGCTCTTGTACTGTTGTGCAGAAGAAATCTGTATCTAGAATCTGTGCTCCAGTCAAAATGCAAATAAACCTGTTTGTAAGAAGCATGGGTTTTGTCTCTCCTTTGCTTGGCATGGGTGGGCACAGGAGAGCCTTGGCATGCCTCCTGAGCATGCAGCTCAAGAGCAGGGGAAGCAGAGGTGGTGAAGTTCTGGTGAGAGAATGTCAGCTGCAGCCAAATATCCTGCAGTGGTTTCTTCATGTTGGGAGTGACTTCACTGCACAATGCAGTGACCAGCTTGTGTTTAATGCAGGTCAAGGCATGAGAAGAAGTACCTAATTCTCGCAGAAGCCGTGACAATGAGCATATGGTTGAGTGAGAGCACAAGCTGTGTTAGATGAAAGCTGGCTCTGGCTTTACAGTTCTCAGAGGATGCAGGCGTTTCAGAGCCTGGTCCTTGCTGACATCAGAGATGAGCAGAAAGTCCTTTCTGGTAGCAATGCTGTGTCCCATTTAGCAGCTGTTATACACCTGCTGGAGAAGAGGCAGTGAGGTTGGGCATGAAATGTTCACAATTGTTTGGCTTGAAAAGTTTTGTTATCCTCTAAGGGCTAAGCCATAGAGCTAATAACATACATGTTCAGGAAGCTGACATATGTTCAGTGCCATTTTCCAGTTGGAGAAGATGGAGTCTGATTTGAAGATGGTATCTCCCAGCAGTCAAACTTACTACCTTGTAAGGGTGCTGCTTAATCTGAATTGAATTCAAGAACAATTTTTGCTCTTTGTTTTGATGAAGGGGTATTTGAATCACAAAACTGGAAAATGCATGCTTCTGTATCTGTCAGTCCATGTGCAAAGTCTAAGGGTAGAGACAGAGTTCCTAGAGAAAGGTAGATGAGAATTGATTTTTTTCCCCTACTGGTTACTCTGCCATGCTAGTTCAAAGTTTCTCTGGAGATAGCAGCCCAGCAGCTATCTGAAGCCTGATACTGTTGAGGTGTTCAGCTGCTCCATTCATGGTTAGGAAGCACCATGTCTCAGGGCTACTGGGATTTCAGTATGTCTTCTTCAGATTCAGCGTAAGTTCAAATCCACTTGCAGGCAGCAGCAGGAGAGCTGAGTGAGTTGTGTTGTGATAGCAGGACGCTGGTGGGCACTTGAGGGTCCAAGTCTGGCATTTGGCTCTCCAGGGCTGAATGGAGGGTGCTGAGTGTGTGGGGCCACCACCAGCAAGTGCTTGGTGGCTGTATGATCCCTGCCAGCTCTAAGGGTTATCCATGGGGCTTTCAGGAGGACTAAGGTGAATCCCTTCCTGAGCCCTCCAAGGTATGGGGTGGTATGGCATGTGAGCATCACATACCTGGGTGGTTCTCACCAAGCTCCATATAAAATTGTTCCTCTTCTCCTGTATGCCAGATCTATGTGCGGGTAGAGGATGGTAAATACAAAAAAAAGAGTATCAGGAAGCTTTTGACCTAAAATTGCCTGGTAGTAAAGGTTCAAAGACAGGGAACCCTTCAAAGATGCAGAATTGTTGCACAATTTAATTTCTGTGGGATATACAGTAATAGAGAAGCTCATAAAGAAGAGAGCTCCTAGGGAACTCATCCAGAAGTCAGCAGCAGCTGTAATAAAGACTGAAGTGGAACTGAAAAGAGCTTTTCATGAGTGAGGAAAGCCAAGACCTGAGATTGGAACTGCTCAGCCAAAGTATTGGCCTAATCTCATCTAAATCCTCAACAGCAAGCAAACATTTTAAAATCAGTTTTCCCATTTACAAAACAATTTGGTCTTTCAGGTAAAAGGATTAGTCACAACTATAGAGCAGGAAGGAAAATAACATCCCTCATATTCCTTCTGTAAAGAAGCTAAATGCTTCCAGGTTTACCTGGGTAGGAATGATTAGACACAGTGATAATTTTTGGGGGGGTATTACAGCAGAGGCTGGTTGTCCTGATCAAACTGGCGTTTCAGATGAATGTAGACTTCTCTGCTCCCCAGAGATGTATGGCCAAGGGAAGCAGGGCAGTCGCTGGGCTTTGGGGATGCACCAGCCACTCACATTTCAGAAGGCAGCTAAGGTGCCAAGTGTTCTGAGTCTCCTGAGGAGAGCACAACAGACTGTAGCACCTGTCTTGGCTCATCACAGGGAAAAAAAATCCTTCCTTCCATTTATTGGAGAGGTGTGATGTAAATCCGGCTCACTCCATGCTCAATATTATGCTATGCTGGTAAGCTAAAGCCACAAAGAAACTCCACCTTGAAGCCTGTTGAGTAAGGACAATAGACAGAATTCTGGAAGAAAATAATATTTTACATTAAAAAACCCCAAACAAACAACAAACCAACAGTAAAATATGGTACATCACCATCCTGGCTAAAGTTAATCCTGAGGTGATGAGTGATCTTGGAGTATCAGATAATCTATGTCCTTATGCTAGAACTTTAAAATGAGCTTCTGCCTGCTCCCTGCTCTGAATGTGGAGGTGCATGACCTTGATTTATCCTTTTTCCTCTGAGGGTGCATGATAGATAGGTTAAAAGTGCTGCTCAGTATGAAAACATATACATCTTTTGGTTTTCTTTCCTTTTATTTTTTCCCCTTTTGCTATATAAATTTTTTAATCCTGAAATCTTCTGGTTTTGACTGTTGCAAACAATGCTGCTATCAATTTTGCAGACTAGAAAACCTGATTTTAAGTCATAAGCATGTATGATATAGCTGGAGAAAAGATTACCAGGAATCCAAAATTAGTTGAGCATATTAGTGCCCTAAAAAGTTTCCAAGAGTGAAAATTTAAGTGCTGAAGTTAAGACTGTGTTTTAGAGAGGAGCCATTCTCTCCAACATGTTATCCAACACACTATATTGGACAGACTCAAGCCAATGCAACACTAGAAGGAATTTCTTTGTGCAAGCATTTTCAAAGCTTAGCATCTCTCAAAACAAAGAGTACCTGGGTTGTTTGGTACACTTTGGGAATTGAGATCTTCATAACATCACCAAGTAATTTAACCTGTGGTAATCCAGGCCCAGCCAGCATGGATTTAGGAAGGGCAGGTCCTGCCTGACCAACCTGATCACCTTCTATGATCAGGTGACTGCCTGGTGGATATGGGGAAGGCTGTGGATGTGGTCTACCTGGACTTCAACAAGGCCTTTGACACTGTCCCCCACAGCAAACTTCTGGCCCAGCTGTCAGCTCATGGCTTGGACAGCAGCACTCTGAGCTGGGTTAGGAACTGGCTGGAGGGCCGAGCCCAGAGAGTGGTGGTGAATGGTGCCACATCCAGCTGGCGGCCAGTCACTAATGGTGTCCACCAGGGATCAGTGCTGGGCCCTGTGCTCTTCAATATCTTTATTGATGATCTGGATGAAGATATTGAGTCCATCATCGGTAAGTTTGCAGATGACACCAAGCTGGGGGCAGGAGTTGATCTGCTGCAGGGCAGGAGAGCTCTGCAGAGGGACCTCAACAGGCTGGACAGATGGGCAGAGTCCATCGGCATGAGATTTAACACATCCAAGTGCCAGGTTCTGCACATTGGCCACAGCAACCCCATGCAGAGCTACAGGCTGGGGTCAGAGTGGCTGGAGAGTGGCCAGGCAGAAAGGGAGCTGGGGGTACTGGTTGACAGCCAGCTGAACATGAGCCATCAGTGTGCCCAGGTAGCCAAGAAGACCAATGGCATCCTGGCCTGTATCAGGAGCAGTGTGGCCAGCAGGAGCAGGGAAGTCATTCTCCCACTGTACTCAGGACAGGTTAGGACACACCTTGAGTACTGTGTCCAGTTCTGCGCCCCTCCATTTAGGAAAGATGTTGAGTTGCTGGAAGGTGTCCAGAGAAGAGCAACAAAGCTGGGGAGGGATTTGGAGCACAAGCCCTATGAGGAGAGGCTGAGGGAGCTAGGGTTGCTTAGCCTGGAGAAGAGGAGGCTCAGGGCAGACCTTATTGCTCTCTACAACTACCTGAAGGGAGATTGTAGCCAGGTGGGGGTTGGTCTCTTCTTCCAGGCAACCAGCACCAGAACAAGAGGACACAGTCTCAAGCTGTGCCAGGGGAGGTTTAGGCTGGATGTTAGGAAGAAGTTCTTCACAGAAAGAGTGATTGCCTGTTGGAATGGGCTGCCCAGGGAGGTGGTGGAGTCACCATCGCTGGAGGTGTTTAAAAAGAGACTGGATGGAGCACTTGGCGCCATGGTTTAGTTGATTAGATACTGTTGGGTGATAGGTTGGACTTGATGATCTCAAAAGTCTTTTCCAACCTTATTAATTCTATTCTATTTTATTCTATTCTATTCTATTCTAATAAAATCAGGAAAAAGTTGAACACGTGACTTCATGCAGGAAGGAAAATGTGGCTGAGGCTGTGTGGTCAGAGCAGCCTGAGAAAGGAAATTTCAGCACAAAATTATGGAGGCCTTATATATTAAGCCAAGTGTGTGCTGTCCTGAGGACAAAGAACATTGTCCCAGGCAAAATTATTCCAGAACTGCCCACAGTTTGCCTTTTCCAACAGATTTACCTCATTTCATGGTGGGGCCTATGAGGCCATAACTTTTGTTTCTTCAGCAGCCATAGCCACATTCATGATCTGAAAGAAAGTCCAAGTGAGAACATGAGAATAAATTTGATGATCATTGAAGTAATTAGTGGTGAAGAGAAGGCATTCTGCTTGGATTTTTCAAAAAGCTTTGGCTCCCTTCTGGCTCTGCCAGTCCCTGCCAGTGGCTTTGCAACACCCCCACTGTATCTCCTTGTTCCCAAGGAAATATGCACACGGCCATGTTTCTGATTTAAATGGGAGACTGACTCCTGAACACACTGGTCAGAAATGCAGCCTGCTGCCAGCCTGCTCAGGAGGACACCTGTCACCATAGGTGTTTAAACAAAGTGAGTCCACAAATTTTATGATGAAGGTGGGGAGCAGGGTTTTGCACTGATTGACTTGGGTGCCTGGACAGGGGGAGCCTGAGCTCCCAATGAGGCTGCCCTTATCAATTTCTGGAGGACACTTGTATGTCTCCACAGATGATATTCCTGTATTGCTTGGTTTGTAATACCAAGCTTAGGTGGTGTCTGAAACTGGGTGATGGGATTGTCCCCTCAAATCTCATCCTTGGATACCTTCTTAAGAAATAGTGTCTGTTCATATTTGAAGTACATTATTTCTGGTTGGATTTCTGGCATGTCAGCAGAAAATTTAGTTCACTGTTGTGTGGTTAAGTTTATCGTTAGAAAATATGTTAATTGTTTGAATGCTGCTTTTTTTACTCTTGTTTTCCCCAAAGTAACTAATAACCATGCATGATTGTTTGGGGAGGGTGTTAAGCCAGCTACTGGTGTAAGAGTGTCCTCACTCGTGAAGTCATGACAAAGTAGCCATTCTTCTTCATCATGGTAGCCATTGTGTTCCAAAAGAATCACAGGATTGTCTATCAACACCACCCATGTCATTCTTGGTGGATAATTGACTGACTTAACCTTAAAGACTGTGACAGAGAATGGGGACAAGGAGGGTGAAGCCTGCCCATGTTACTGCCACAGTAGGAACAGGACTGGGGTATTTTATTCCTGTTTTGTGTGTCCCTGCTTGGAACTGGAGATAAATCACAACTAAAGAAATGGTCCCAGCACATTCACAAAGGTGAATTCAACCAAACATGTCACCATTAGTTGATAGCAATTAAGGTAGGGGAGCAACTTAGTTTTCACTTCAAATCCAGCGTGAATCCCTTTTGACCCTGTGAGGTGGGGACAAAGTGGCAACATGCTGCTGACTCACTTTGACACTCAGCTGGCTGGCAGCAAATGGCTCCCTAAGCAACCTGTCGGAAAAGAAGCATTCAGCCTCCCACGTTATTTCTGAGGTAGTGCCATGCCCTTTGTGTCACTCAGAAACCACAGAGCTGTTCAGCATGAAAGTTTAGAGCAGGAGGTGATGTGTGGTGGCCTCAACCAAGAGTTGTAGGCTCACTGTGGAGGAAGGAGGGGCCATCATGATCCTGCCTGATAGGCACAGCTGAGCTTGGACAAGGGGGTCCTTCTATTTCATGTAACTGATACAATTTGGTACTCAGAATTGTTTTGGTTGGAAAAGACCTCTAAGATCATTGAGTTCAACCATTGACCTAACACCACCCTCGCCATTAAACCGCATCCTGTAGTGCCATGTCCGCATGTATCTTAAACACCTCCCTGGGCAACCTATTCCAGTATCTGACCACTCTTCTTGTAAAGAAATTTTCCTACTATCCAATCTAAACATCCCTTGGCACAATTCCAGGCCATTTCCTCTCATTCTGTCACCTGATACTTACAGCGAAGAGACCAACCCTCACCTCACTACAATCTCCTTTTAGGTAGCTGTAGAAAGCAGTAGGGTCTCCCCTCATCCTCCTTTTCTCCAGGCTAAACAATCAAAATTCCCTCAGCTGCTCCTCATAAGACTAGAATAAGGTAATCACTATAAAATGCATGCATTAAAAAAAAATAATTAGAAGAAATTATGTAGCAGCCACTGAGCACTGGAAGAATGGTAAGAACTGAAACATCCTGTGCATCACTCATTTAATAACTGACCTAATTAAAGAGATGTGTTTTGACACTGTGCTGTCTGCAGTGTCTGTTCAGGGTGCATCACTAAGCATAAGACAATTTTTAACTTGAGTCTTTCCGTAGAGATTTATAGCTGAAGCCAGGACAAGCCATTAAGTAAAAAAATAACAGGCCATTTCAGTAGTCAGGAGTATGAGACACTCAACCTCATCCTGGCAGAGTGCTGGACCCCTTGAGGCTCCAGGTCACACCACTGGGGCCCTTTCTCAGTTGTTCTGCTTGTCTCCTTTGGCAGGGTGCCAGGTGCATTGAGAGAAAGGAAGATCCTTAGTATTAAGAGATGGGGAAGGAAATTGTGGGTCTTGATTAGGAATGACATCTTTTTACCTTAACATTTATCATTTTGGTGAGGTCTTGAAAGGATGCCAGAGCTGGAAATCTGCTTTCCATCAAATTTGGGAGAATATTCCTGGGAGATGCAAACAAACCAGCAGGTGTTTCTGTGAGTTTTAATTTCCTAGACTGGTCCATAATGGGGTCAGCCTTACCACCACAGAGACAAGGAGCTCTCCCTGCACCTGGTCAGGAAATCTGGCTTTATAAACGCACTCAGTACCCTTCAGGCTTCAGGAGAGTGCTAGGGTAAGAGGAAGGGGCCCATGCCAGATGACTGTCTGAAGAGGTTGAACTTGTGTATTTTTAACTGCTAGTGTGTACTGTATTTCTTGCTGGGCTTTATTATGCTGCTTGAAGTTCTGTCCCAGGTGTATCAGGTATCCCAGTGTAAAAACTACCAGAGCTTTCCTCTTTTCCCACTCTTGAAAGTATTTTCCTCTCCTCTCTGTCCTCTCATTTTCTTGGCGACTGGTAGTGCCTGGTTTATGCCATCTGGGCTACAAGACTTTGTTATTATAGCAATGTGTGCTGCTTTGGAATGAAGCTAATGGCATAGTTTGGAGAAATTTTGTGATGGGAACCTCTAGTGATCTCAATGATCTTTTTCTAAGGAGTGACACTCCATCTGCTCTTTCTGCCTTGTTCCTTAAAGACCTGTTTGACTTAACATTTTGCCTATTCAGATGTGTCAATGAGAAAACTCTGGAGTAATTCAGAGCAAAATTGATCTGTTCTAAGCTATCTAAAGGATAAAAGTGGGCACACAGGCAAGTAGCTTTCAGACCCTGAATCATAAAGCTAAAGTCTTAGGGTAGCCAACAGTATTGTCTGCTGCTGTAACCTGTGCTGATCCCTCCTGATGTGGCTCATCTGGGTTTTTAATCTATTACCAATCCAGTGCTGGTTGTGTAGTGCTTGGCATTGGTGGAAGCCACAGAAGGATGCAATTACATTAATTACAGGATGGTGATTTTACACTCAACAAGATAATTGCTCTTGAAAACTGAATAAAACTTGCTCTATGAGCCTTAATATCAGGTTTCACTGTGTTGCCAGAGCGTGTGATTGACGTCAACCTGTGATTGTGACAAAGGCTATAAAATCATAGAATCATAAAATAATTTAGGGTGGAAGGAGTTTTCAAAAGTCATCTAACCAACACCTTGCTCAAAGCAGGACCAGTCCAAAGGCTATTAGAAGTATTGTGGGATCAGCAAGGGAAAGCCTATGGCCAGCTTTAGCCAAGAAATCCAGCCAGAGATCATAATGGCCTATTCTTGCCTCAGATAATCTATGAATACACTCACTAAGAAAAGCTTTTGTCTTTCTGGTGTTGGGTGGGAGAAAAGTAAAATAACATAGGCATGCCAAGACGTAATTATCTTTCAGTTCATCCCTTAAGAATGACTATTTAAAAATTAAATTGGGATATATTTGTTTACTTACCAATTTTTCACAGCAAATACAAAGAATATAACTTGGCAACCACTTTCTTCTAAGTCTGGCAATTCTTGTGGAGATACGGTTGCTAGCTGACCTTGTAACTTGTCACAATGGAGCTGAACACAAGTTCATTAATTGCAACTAAAAAATTAAAGGTTCACTTGCTAACAGCAACAGGTGGGATTGGCAGAGAGGGGTCTAGTAGGCTTTAAATGGAGATGAAATTGCAGTGGGTGAGCTACTCCACACTGCGTGGATGCCCTCTTGCTATAGACACGCTGTGGTGCAAAGCAGTGTACACTGCCTTTTGAGCAGCTCAGGATACCTGTGCTGCAAATTCATTAAATCTCCACATTAGGGTGGTTTGCAGTTGGCTGTGTGTGCTGCAAATTCCCAGATGTGCTTGCTTGCTCTGGTGTCCTATGTCACCTAGATAGGAGAGGGTACATTAACTCAGCTTTTTTTTGGTATGTGCTAAAAGAATACACGATCAACAAGAGAAATGGCTGTGAAGTTGGTGCGTAAGAGTTGCTTATCCTTAAGTTACAGGCTTGGAGTAAATGAAGATGCAAGTCATCTTCCTTTCAGTGTTTTTTATTTTAAATGGAGAGGCTACAATCAGCAGAGCTTTCTATGGGGAAACCAGAGTTAAGTGTTACAAGCTGAGTCTGGCTCATGGAATATAAGAACAAGAGGCACCATGTGGTGCCTTTATGCCTTTTCTTTGAAGGAAAGTGTGATTTTCTTGCTTTCCTTCAAAAGCAGGAAGGTAGTATGTGAAAAGATCAACCAAAATGGTGAAGGGCCTTGAACATAAGTCTTATGAGGAATGGCTGGGAACCGGGGTTGTTTAGTCTTCTAAAGAGGAAGCTGAGAGGAGGCCTCATTACCTTCTACAACTACCTCAGAGCTGGGGCTCATTCTCTTCTCACATGCAACAAGTGACAGAACAAGAGGAAACTGCCTTAAGTATGCTAGGTTATGGTCAGGTTGTATACTAGAAAAATTTTCTTCACAGAAATGGTTATCAAGCATTGGAACAGGCTGCCCAGGTTGCTGATGGAGTCACTATCCCTGGAGGCATTTAAAAAACATGTGGGTGTGGTGTTCAGGGACTCAGTTTAGTGGTAGTGGCTTAAAAGTAGTTGTGGGGTTGTGAGCTCTAGGCAAGATGTTAGATGCAATGACCTCAAGCGTCTCTTCCAGCCTCAACAGCTCTATGATTCTATGAGGGAAATTCTAGCAGGTGTGTTGGCAATTTCCTTAGTCATCTGAATTCTGACCCCAGTCATATATATAGCACTCTCAAGATGGACATGGGATGCACAGCCTGAGAAGACTTTGACCTTCGAAAGACCTAAAATGTGGAGAGCAACATTATCTGATGGTAATAATGAAAACAGTTCTGTATTTCAGAGTTTTCTCAATTTCAAATCTTACCTGATACATTTGCTGCTGTGAGTAGTCCCTGCCAACATTGCTGAGGATTTGTGGACACCAAGGTCTGTTTAGTAGTAAATACTATTACAGACTCCTTTAAAAACATGCCTGAAACAGTCCACCCACGTCTGATCTGGCTTTTGAGGAATAGAAGACTTTCTGTTTCGTGGCTGGTAATTTATTTATATATATTTTCTAATAATCTATATTTAGTCTGAATGTGCCATTTCAAAACTGTGATTCAACAAATGACAAATTAAGGTTTTGCCATTCAAAAATACTTCTGCCTGATTTCCAAACTGAATTCTGACACAATCCAACAGACTTCTTTTTTCTCGCCTTTTTTTTTTCCTCCCCTCCCCCTGGGCAGAGCATAATTTAATTCATTGTTCACCTCAGTAAATGAAGGGCAGCAGAGCAGGGTAGAACACCAATTGCCTAAGGTACATTTTTGTTTATTAAGTTATTTAGCCTGTACGCTTTGTCCTCACTGCTCTGAGTATGCAAACTGTCTTATGAAAACGTACCTGATCTAATGGCTTGGCCGAAGTACCTCCTGGTGTGTTGAAGTTGCACATGCTCCAGGTCCTGGACTAGGAAGGATGTGGGTTTGGTCAGTGTAAGTGTGATGTCCCCTGTGCCTTCAGCTAAAAAGTGCACGAAACTCCCATTTCATTCATTTTACTATTTGAACTTTCAGCAAACTGGTTTGTCGAGCTCTTCTTGTTCCTTTGATCCCTCTATGTCCCTCAAGCTTAAGAACTCATTAGCTGTTCTACTGATAGATGTCTGTGTGACCTGTCCTCTTCTCCAAAGTCATTCTCAAGAGACTGGGAGCTACTCTTCCCTTTATTCTGTGAAGGGAAACAAAAGCAAAGAGGTTTAGACTTAGAGTTACTAGACTACTTGGGCACCTGACTCACCTTTGCACCATTTGGTGCCTGGATGCTATTGTGAACCTGGGGCAAAATGACCTGCAGGCTGAAGACTGTGGTGGAGATTTGGTCCATAGTCTCTTGAGTCCCAGCAATTGCCCAGACTTGGGATAGGTCTGTTTACCAGGGTCAGAAATTCTTGGTTTCTATGGCAATAGTCACAAGTCTTGACTCCTGCTTTAAATACACAATAGAAGTCAGTGGTGTAAGATAGGGCTATTATAAATATGGCATGAATAGAGGGGTCTTTTCACAACTAAGTCTTGTATCAAGTTTTTAAGCATTTCCCTTTCAGGAGGAATGAGACAAATATGCAGGGCTGCACTTGCATAACCTGTAGCTGTGACTGGCATTGGGCAAGGGCATCCACAAGAACCATGGAAGAAGGCATCACATTGGATAAATGTGAATGCCTTATGGCTATGGTTTCAGATTCCAGGGAAAAGCTCCAGCTGAGATCTGTAGGGTTAATAGGATCTTACCTAGCATTAGATTTAAGGCCTCTTTGCCATAAAGAGAAAAGGTATGGTACATGATTGCTCAGTGTATGAGGTTCCCACATAGTGTAACCAAGAGCATCACTTCAATGATGGCCAGTGAGATAACACAAAACTAGTCAGGGAATCCATCCCATCACCCAGAACAACAAACTCACTACACATTCTTGTTCATGGACTTTTCTGTAGTATCGTGTAGGACTGGATACCCAGAAATCCGTCTTTTTGAAGGGCTGTCTGAGCACTGCAATGTGATTAAGCAAATATAAAGAGTTTATGGGTTAATAAAATATTTTCCCCAAGTAACTATGACTGAGGTATTGAACTGGCGCTGCTAAAAAGCTGCAAAATTAGGTGAGGTGTGTGTTTTCCTGCAGCTGGAAAACTTGGAGGTTTCTGCCAGCTTCCTTGTCAGTACTTAGAGATGCTACTGAAGAGAAACTCCTGTTGCAGCAAATGGTGAGTGAAATTATTCAGGAGTACTCATGCTCATAGCAGCTCTGCCTTTAAATCCATTGATCTTTCTTTGTGTGTTCTCCTTTTCCACTTAATTTGGCACAGCTCTGTTGCCACTTGGGTGCTGATGTTACAATGCAGGGGTTGATAAGCACTTGCCAGCATTCAGAAACTTTCCATTCCCACACTTTACAAGCCCTGGCCATTTTTCAGACCTGTCATTTGAAGCTGTTTGAATCATGGAAGAACAATGACAAGTGAGGGAGAAAGTGTTACTACTGATACTTATCCAAGAGCCTCCTTTGGTGCAATTAACTACTGGTGAGATAAAAAGTATAGTGGAAAGAGAGTGTGTTTGGATGATGGTCATGCATGGAGGCTAGTGGCCTTGAAGAGAAGGCATATGAGTGTTGGATCAGCACCAAGCAGTTGGAATGTTTCACACCATACAAACTGGGCCCTCCACATGGGAAAACATATCCAGGGACGTCCCTGGGACAAAGGGCAGGGAGCTGTTGCTACACCAGTGCCCACTGTTGCCAGAGATTTAGGGCTTAAAGGTGCTACTGTGAAGGCAGCAGCAATATTTCATCTTGCTCCACAGGTAAGGTAGGATTCACAGGCAATCAGAGCACCTGCTGGTGACATTTGCAGCCTGTGACTCCCATGTCTTCAGAGACTTTGTGAGCTTGAGAACCACCAAAAGGTAAAATCCTCATGTAGACATTACAATGAGCCTGTTCTTCACTGCTTAGCAGATCAAAGTTAACCCTTTCTTCTCCATGGTCTTGCACACTGCCTGGATTATATTGTATTCTGGCCAGGCAGCCCCAGGTGTTGATGTGCATATAAATGACCATGCCTTTGTATTATCTAATGTCTGTCACTGGTGCAATGTCTCACCACGCACTTGTAGGTGGTGTGGCTACAGCAGCCCAAGTCTGTTTGAGGTGGCTGGGGCAAGAAATGCATATTCAAGTATAACTGTAGAAGCCTTGAATGAAAAGTCTTGTCCAGCAGACAATACCAGAGTGGTCAGTAACAAAGTTGTGCTGTGTCCTGAGAGCTGGTTTCTTTTTCCAGAGATGTTTGAATGAAGGGCCAGAATTCCATGGATCAGTAGCTCCTTCATCCTCTACCAGGAACCCCTGTGATGGTTTAACTTCCCCCCATTCCCACTGCATTGCAAAAGACTGTGAATGCCATCTTAGTACCCCCCCATCTCTTCTCAAGGCCCAGGGTTTCTTTGGCACAGGTGGTAGCAAAGCAACATTGTGAAAGGGGTGGGTGACCGAACTCTAAAAGAAATGTGTCTCTTTTCTTTATTTTTACTTTAAAGCAGGGTCAGGTGCCTGATCTGATTCTAAATACCTCCATCCCAGGCTGCTGAAGACCGTCAGAAAGAAGGGCTAGGATGTATGGCTTGACCACAGCCCTCTAAAGGCCAAGGCTGCTTGTGGAAGAAGCTACGGCCAGTGGGGCAGGCTGGTAATGGGTATGGGGACAGTCCGGGATCAGGACAGTCTGTGTCAAGTGTGGCTGTGTCAAAAAGATTGCAAGGCTCAGGTGTCTGATCTGCCAAACAGCAGAACTGCGAAGGTGGAGGTGGTCCTTTTGGCACTCTGCTGTTGCAGGCATTCATGGCCAAGGGGTAAGAGTTCATGACCACGCTTGCTGTCTGCTTCTCCCTTCTTAATGCCAGCTCTCTGCTTCTCTATAGGGAATTTGAACAGTCTCTGGAAGCTGATTGTGGATCTGACTGAGGCACTCAGCTAGGGATGAAGCAAACAGCTGACCAGTAAGGGTAACTTAAAAAAACCACAAGCCCATGGGGAAACAAAACAGGTCTTTTGAGGGAGCAGACAACAGTGGACCCAGAGCTGCTTGCAGCTACCTACTGCAAACACAGTGGGAGGAGATTCAGCCTCAGCTCCTTACCTCTTGCACTTGTTTTAAAAAGCAGCGTGAGCAGCAGTATTACTTGCCATCTACTATTATTAATCACCCAGTGGAGCCGTCCCTATTTTCATGTTTCCACTGAAAACACCAACAAATCCACACTCTTGTTTTTGCTTAACAGAAAGCTGGACAACAGCCAAAGGCCCTCAGTGAGAGTCCTTGAAATGTCATACTATGTAAAGCTTTGGGATTGCTCAAACCAAGAAACCACCCCCCCACCCCCCAAAGAGCTGTCATTTTTCTCTGCAGCAAGAGGCATTGTGTCATTGTTTTTAAAGAACAAATCTGCAAAACAGGTTGATAGGGGTTTTTCTTTTAACTAAAACCAGTGTGTTCAGGATGTGTCATTTATTAGTAAAGTCCCCAGAGTGCACAGAAGTCTTAAGATCTTCTACCTGTGATGAGACATAAATGCCAGCACCACTAATTTTGCTTATGTGCAGCTTCTTCCATAAGGGTTGAATCAGAACTACTCTTTCAAGACGAGTTATGACCGCATGAAGTTCTAGCAAGACAGCAAGACCTCAGTGGGGACTCGGTGCAGACGCTTGTTAATCATCACAGGTAGCCCTGCTGTGGCAAAACTACTTTCACATGGGATTGGGGAGTGAAAACTATTGGTACACAGACAGTACTTTTCTGCAGTAGTTTTTGGAGGTATTAATGGGGAAAAAATTAAACCCAGGGTGCCTGTCATTTTGCAAGGCAGCATGGATCTCAGCAATCCCACTTGCTGTTTTGTGCAGGAAAATGGGAAGCCAGAAGCCTGCTGCTTCCTTTGCAAGAGGTAGCTAATATGTGGGAAGATAGACTTAATTTCATTGCTTTGAGCTTGTTGCAGTACGAGTTTTCCTTAGTGCACCAACCATTTCTGCTGAAAGAACAAAGTAGCTTGCTGTAGCATGCTTATAGGTAGGCCCTTTTAAACCTAAATGCTGATTTCAGGAGCAAGAAGTTCATCCTTGCAAATCCTGAACAAAAGAAGAACAGTGATAGTGAAATTGTGGATTTTCAGAAATGAAAGAGAAAGCTGGTAATCACACCAGATATGGGAAATCACTTTCAGAGCTGAAAAATGCATCCTGACTTTGTTTTTAGCAGAAGTATTGCTTGCTGAAGGTCATGGATGTTTTCCTGGAGGATTAATAAATGAACATTGATTAGGAACTAGTTTTTGCCAGAAGAATGTGTTTATATCATCAGGCAATAGGGGTTGAATTACCTTATGAAGGCAAACTCAAAGTTGAAAAGAAGGCAAGTTGATGAAGTGATTTCTGGCTATGAAAGGGGTACAGGCAGATGCTATGATTTGTGATGTTCTCCCATCACATATCTGAAGGTGTTTATATATACTGTGATTATTTTTAGAGCATGCATATTGATCCACAATAGATCATCTCTTGAATTTCAGTCGTATCCCGCTTGACCTAAAGCAACTGGATTCCCTGAAGGAATGGGAAGGCTTGTAGGCAGTAGAGTAGAAGTGTAAGCAAGGCTTGTAGGTAGAGAGCACACCTTTTGGCTGTTATAGCTGGATAAAGTAGGTAGGTTTTCAGGCACAAATGAACACTTTCAAAAATACTATATTCTCCTTAGAGATATTGCCTTGCCTGTACTCTCAGGTTGTCAAAACCACTACTTCTTTCTCAAAACATTAGTTCTTTTAGCTGCCTTCAAGAGTTACCCAAAATACTTCTTGTGTTTCCCTTCATGTGCAACTCAAAATACAAACAGTATCAACTTTGGCTTGTGTTCAGCAATAATCATGATAAGATTTCTCAGGAACCCAAACTGAACAAGTTAAAAGTCATTTCATTGACGCAGTTCAGTGGTATACCAAAATACATCAGGATGTCATTTATGACATACTTGTTTTCTTACTTTGACTCAATCCAGAGACATAAATAATTGTAATGCATTATTCATCGTGTTTTAAGGAAAAAAAAATGTTCTAGTCATATGTTTTAGGTTTCTTTCAGCATTCTGCTTTCTGCTACAGGGTCTGGAAATGATTAAATCTACAACTCAAAAGAAAAAAAAAAAGGCATATGGAAAGGAAAAGTCTGGAGCTAGAACTTAAAATATATTAAATAGCTTGAGGAGTGAATAAATAACATGTCAAGAGGAGCTACCTTGGTCTTTGGGCCCTGGCTTCCTGCAGGTGATGGCATTTTGTAAGCCACTGGTGAACACTGGATATCTGTGGGTAGTTTCTGGGAGCAGTATCTGTTCAGGAAGCACTGTGTAAATCCTTCTTGACCCATCATGGGACTCTGATTTAGGCCATGCCAATTTGTTTCTCTTCAGGTCTCTGCCCTATCCATTGAGATGGGCTTAATTCCTTGCAGCTGCAGGCATCGTTATCACCACATGGTTTACTTGTAGTTAATGTGCCTTGCTCAATGGCAAGGAAAAAATATGCTCAGACCTCAACCAAACTTGTAGAGAGCCCCTGCATGAATGGCTACTCTAACTTGATGATGGTTTCTGTAGGTATTGCTCATTAGAAGAGCAAAGTCTACATAGTGAATGACCCCCAAAATGAGGCATTACAATACAATTTAAAACCCCCTCTAATGAAGATAGTGATAAAGAAGATACTGTGATTAACAGTGACAAGGGTAAGTGTGATGTTACTGTCTCCTTGAAATGCCATAAATAAGGAATGTGGGTAATGCTGGTTGGGAATGTAATCTTCTATGAATTAGTCTCCTGATGATGAGGGAACAAAATCATCATGTATACACACTAGCTCTGGATTGGCTTCTAAATAAGAATAGAAGAAAATTGTCTGTACAGGTGGGTCTTCTCTCTCTACTTGTCAAACCTCCCTGTAACCACGTGGACATGACCTTTTTTATTTTGTTGGCCTGGTTGTTTTGTTTGGTTGGGTTTGAGTTTTGGTTGGTTAGTTTTGTTGGTGGTAGGGTTTTTCCCTTTGTTTTTAAGCCAGGGTATCTCCAGCATTTTCCAGTGCCTCCCAGGCTTCAAGGGAAAAAAACCAAAACTAATTACAGTATCATTCCAGAAAGTCTGGGCTGGGACATTTGTACATGTCTGAGGTAGGAATAGAATTCCTGTATGAAGCAGGCTTCTAAGAAACCAGAGAGCTTTCTACTTGATATCTTAAGGACCTCTAAGAAAGCTCAAGAGAAGGTGTTTTTAATTTTGTTTCTTTTAATTCCTGGCTGTACACTTGGCAATCTGTCTGTATGATTTGAGAGCAATGGAAATGGATTTTGAGACAAGATGGTATCACAGTGATGGATGAAACAATAATATAAATGTCATGATAATGTTAGGGATATTTTGGGTAAATAAGGTAGTGACTTGCATGCTCTGAGCATTGACTGCTTTTTAGTATGTTTTTGATATATTTTCCATAGACAGATTCCTTCAGTTACTAGCCTTAAGTTAATGAAAATTTGGCCTAATATAAGTTCATCTTTCTGTTTCACAACATCAGCTCTGAAGAAGAGGAGGTCGTAGGGGTGACATGTAGAACGTACCATTTCTTCTTGGCAGAGGTGGGCATTTCACTTCCCAAAAATCAAATAAAGATTTATAGCAAAATAAACACCCTTTATTGAAATGAATGGGAGGCAGAGGCTGGCCAAGATGAGTAACATGCTTGTAACAGCCCTCAAGCTTCTTCTCTGACTAGATCTGTCCAGGGAAAGCTTCTTCAACTCCATCATCAACACACAGAATAGGTTTTGTAACTGCAGAAGTACCTCTTGTGCCAAGCACAAAAAAGGCAAAAGGAGGAGAGTGCAAGAGGTTGTTGGTGAAAACAAGGCAACCTGGAATTTTGTCTGATCTAAAAGATTGGAGAAGCTGCCTTGATTTTTGATTTTTTTTTTCTTTTGTGGAAAAAGAAAGGTTTGCAGAAGATGCCATAGTAATGTGTTATTTATAGGCCTTGTGGTTGGGAGCACTAGGGAAGCCCCCTTTCTCTGGACCCAAATCCCCTCTAGCAGAACTGGCCTTTTTCCTTTGTGCTATTGCACTGAATGCAGTGACAGCAAAGTCGAGCAGCAGGGAGAAGGATGAAGCAAGAACTGAAAGCTGATAGTTGCTTTGGGACCTTGTTGGAGGCTTTGGTTACTACTTTTCTTATTTCTTTCTCATTGTTTTCTTTTTTTTATATCCCATCCAACCTATGTCAGACTTTCTTAGATTGCAAATGTCAAGGGCTAGCTTGAGATACACACTTGCATTAAATTTTCAACTCCTAAGCATTACTGGCCAGCAGCAATCCACTTCAAGAACAAGTCTGAACTTTGGTCTTGATATAACCTGGCACTTTATGCAAGATTTCTGGGACTGCAGTGCTGGGAAGGCAGGCAGCTGCATGCAGGGAGCCAGGCTGGCCACAGGGTGTGAACAGGACTGGTGGCTTTCACCACATGTAGGACAGGTGAATGCACAGGAAACGTGGGGAGGTTGTCTGCATATGAGCCAGGTGGGAAGCTGTGAGCAGAGAGGGCTGAGAGAGGGGACCACATAGGAAATGCCCTAAGCCAAAACTGAAAAATACTTTATCCCACCCTGCAGGCCTGAGGGGACTGCTTGGTGCCACTTGTTGCCTGGATGTAGCAGTGCAGCTTAATGCCATCATGATTAAGAGCCATGGAAGTTGTTAGGACCATTTCTCATTTTGGTTGCACTGTCCTACCACAACCCTAATCTCTGAAGAAATTTGCAGGGATGCAAAATTAAGCCCTGGGCTATATGGTTGCACTAGGCTACACCTTGTATTCCTGTACCTTTGATGACAGACTGATGTCTGTCATCAGTAAACCTGTCATCAGAACAAGAAGACACAGTCTCAAGCTGCAGCAGGGGAGGTTTAGGCTGGATGTTAGGAAGAAATTCTTCATAGAGAGAGTGTTTGCCCATTGGAATGTGCTGCCTGGGAAGGTGGTGGAGTTGCCATCACTAGAGGTATTTAGGAGGAGATTTGATGGGGTGCTTGGCGCCATGGTTTAGTTGATTTGGTGTTGGATGATGGGTTGGACTCAATGATTTCAAAGGTCTCTTCCAACCTGTTCCATGCCATGCCATGCCATGCCATTCCATTCCATTCCATTCCATTCTATTCTATGTTTTGACTTCTTACGTGGTTTCCCATCTGCACCTACTCTACATGAAGGAGCCTCTCCACTCTGCAGCAACCTGTAGGAATTTTGTGGTATGAGCTGCTGGAAAAATAGCAGAGATGCAAAAGGTACCAACTCATCCATTGCAGAGAAGTGGTGCAGTGCTGCCCTTGCCTGCTCTCCCCTTTTGGTTGCTCAGTGGCTGTAGCTTGGTTTCCACCAGCAATATCCTGCAGGACTGACACTTTGCATCTGACTGTGGTCAGATGTGCTCTGTGCTCATGTGGTTGGCTGGTGGGATGTCTGGGGAACAGTGTCTTCCTTGCGCTTCTGCAGGAATGTTACATTTCTGAAATGAAGTATGTTCTTTGCATGTCAAAAGGCATGGGACGTTTTCACAGCTCTCCTGGCAACCCACAGGCTTGACATATTGAGTACTGAAGAGCTGCCAAGGGCAGGCATTTATAAAAAAAAATAAAACCCCAAAATTCCTCACAGGCAACTGCCAGAGCTTGGTGCCAGATTAAGCCCAACTCCCCATTGTCTCTCTGAGACAAATGTTCTGATTAAATCTATTGTTACTGGGCTTGATGGGACAAAGTGTTACTGAGTTACATCATAACTATAATGTGAAAACTGGAGCACAGTACAATTTATGATGGAATGTTCCCTGGTATTGTTCAGGAATATCACCACAGCAGAAGTTTGTGGGAATGATTATTTGAAATCTGCTGGTCTAACCGTGCCTTGAGCCCAGCTCCAGGATGCCTCACTAGGCTTTGCCCCACAGCTTAAATAAACTACTTAACCTCCTTACTTCTGCTTCACCCGTGATTAGCAGTGTTGTTAAATTGCTTGTCTGTCTTCCTCCCAGTGTTAGCTCATGTTTCCAACTGGCTCTGTGTCTTGGACCAGTGCTAGTATTGTAGGCTTTTGTCATGTGTGTCAGACCAGTTGTCTTCTTTTCCTTCTGTCTGACCTGGTCACCATGTTTTCATGATTACAGCATCTTGGAGTGACTCTGAGTGCGCTCTGCCCCTCTTGTGGGTCAGATCACTTCCCATAGCTGTCGTGCACCAGACCCTCTGCTGCTGGCCAAGGCTTGGAGCTATAAGGTGCTTTGGGGGCAGTCGTGGCTACTCCATTGTCTTGGTGCTTCCATGCTGCTGGGGCTAACATCATGGGCAGATCCCAGAGTCCACCTCTTCCATAGTCTCCTCCTGCAGGCCTGCAACCCATGTGAAGAGCACTGTTTAAGGGCCACTGTTAAGGTCCAACACATGGAAGTGAAGCAAGTGAAGAATGGGCTGTGCTGGAGGCAACAGTGACGAAGACTCAAAGAAGCTATTGCAGGATGTGAGAAAGGTAGAAATCAGACTGTCTCGTCTAGCCACCTTATGTGACTCTTAATAAAAGACATATATATCCATGAGAGACACTTACTGAATGGGATTGCTTCCAAATGTTATGGCTTCAATCCATCTCCACCCAGACAGGATCATGCCTGATTTCTGGGAGTCCTTAGCTATACAGATGTAAGCTTACAGACAAAGTGCATCAGAAAACTTGAGCAACCTTACAGTCATCAGTATTAAGCTGAACACTGAAATTCAGAGGCAGGATAGCTGCCTCTTGCTCACTGACACAGGTTACGTAGCAAACCAACAAGGTTTGTGTTGAGTACCTTCTCGCATCTGGTGACTGCACGCACAAACACACACAAATTCTCATCCACTTCAGTTGCAAGGGGGAGAACTTCTATTCATGCTGCAAATCCTTCCCTTTTATTTTATGTAATTTGAATTTTAAATTCTTATTGTCATGGACAACTACTTACTCGTGAGCTTCTGCAAAACAAACTAAAAAAAAATGCTTGAGGGACATTGAGGCTCTGGGGGTTATGTGTACAGCTGCTGTGAAAATCCAGTTCTGCTCTTTGAAAGTACAGCTCTCATCTCTGTAAAGTGTTGCTGTGTTAGGAGACAGGCTGAACTAAAGGCACAGAAGACGTAGGAAAACAATCCACAAAGCATATAGGGGTCTTGAATGTAGTTTTAGTGGGATTTACCAGGTCAGGTTTATCATGATGATGAATCATAATGTTTGTATTGCTGTGGTTGACATGCTCTAGCCTCCCAAACTCTGAAGAACAGTTTTCCATACACAGGGGCAGGGGGGTTGGACTTGATGATCTCTGGAAGTCCCTTCCAACCTCTAACATTCTGTGATTCTGTGAAAAATGCTGTGCCTTTGAAGGATCTTCTGACCTGGCTGAGTCATCTGCTCAAATGTCTTTCTCCCTTTTCAAGTTGTTTGAAGTGGAGAAGAGGAGCATACATCTCAAAGGTGCACTGGTTGCTGTATATACTCAAGCCTTGTCTGATTATTTGAACCTCGAGATTGATTGAAAGCAGTCATGGTGGTGCTCAACTCTTTGGTTCTGTTCTGGGGAACATACAAGTGTAAAATACTTGGGTGTGTTATAACTTGTTGTCTTGAAGGGCTCTGAAAAAAATCTTATTTAGAGGATCTTATAGCCATGAAGGGAATTGTGGTCAGCCAGGACTTGTTCTGGGATAGGAGGCTCTAGTTTGAAAAATTAATCACACAAAAGTAAACATTTTGTAGTTATATGAAAGCCCTGCCATTCTTGAGTGTAGACTGTTTTTATTTTACAAGGCTTTTCTACTATACATGGTAATGTACAGGACCCCAGAGGTCAGAAGAGGTCGGAGAACTAAGTTTTTTTTCATGACATTGTGACTCCTCATTCTGCTGTGTTGTGGTCAGATGAGGCCAGAAGCTGGGTGTGACCTGGGTTTTAGCAACGTATATAAGCCATGCTCATTATAGTTCTCAGTGGCACATCTGAAGCTGGCTCATGAAGCCCAACTGGAAAGAAGATCCTTACCTCAGGTCATGTAAGTAGGTGGCCAAGAAGGCAACACCGTCCTGGCTTATATCAGAAGTAGTGTGGCCAGCAGGCCTAGGGAAGTGATTGTCTCAGTACTCAGCACTGGTGAGTCCCCACCTCAAATACTATGTTCAGTTTTGGACCCCCTATTGCAAGAAGGTCATTAAGGTGCTGGAACGTGGCCAAAGAAGAGCAATGAAGCTGGTGAAGGGTCTAGTGCATGAACCTTATGAGGAATGCCTAGGGGAACTAGGGTTGTTTAGCCTGGAGAAAAGGATACTCAGGGGATACCTTGTATCTCTCTACAACTACCCGAAAGGAGGTTGTAGCAGGGTGGGTGTTGGTTTCTTTTACCAAGTCACAAGTGATAGGGCAAGCATAAATGGCCTCAAGTTGCACCAAGGCAGATTTAGATTAAATTTTTTTAGGAAGTATTTCTTCACAGAAACCATTATGAGACACTGGAACAGGCTGCCCTGGAGTATTTAAAAGATATTTATGTTGTGGTGCTTAGGGACATGGTTTGGTGGTGATCTGATAGTGCTGGGTTAATGGTAGACTTGATGATCTTAAAGGTTTCTTCCAGACAAAATGATTCTATGATTCTTGACTCTCAGTCTCATTACATTTCTAAACAAAGAAGGAGAATTGGCAGGACCAGTAGCTTTGTTTACCTATGCTGGGTTGAAGCAGAACACCTTCCTTTCCTTAATATTGTCTTTTGGCTTTGCCTTTATCATTGCTCTGGCTGGGTTCAGGAAGGGTTGTGAATTTTAAGCCTAAAAGTATTGCAACCTGTGGCATCAACAGGCAGCTTTCATGTTGTTTCATCACCTGGATTGTGTTTTCATAACTTTGTTGACATTTTGGCCATTAGCACACCAATCTCACTTAAGCCACAAAGACCACATTGTATGTTAATTTTGCCTGACAGTATGTGCTTAGAAAATAAAAGGTCTGTCTTTGTCACATGCATTTAGAAGAGAAGCTAATTAGAAAGGAATGGTAACATATGGCATTAGCAACCAATTGCAACACAACAGCAAAGCTAAATTTGGTAATAGCAAAAGGGCATAAGCCAAGTACCTAGACCAGCAGACAAAAATCATTAATGTTACCAAAAATGGTTTGTCAGCGATACTGAAACAAGTGAGAACGGTTCAGCTGACAGCTAGAAGATTGACTTTGGACCAGAAGTGTAAACAGAAATTTAAAAACTAACTAAAATGAAGTGACAGAACTACTTCAAAAAGAGAGATGACTTCATGGATTAGTTGCCTCATCAATTGATGAAGTTTGCTTGAACACCAGCTAGTGAAACTATACCACTCACTGCCATGAACCAAGACAATTTATGTCCTCTGACAGCTCCCTTTTGAGGGGCTTAGAGAAGGTCTTTGTTTAGATGTGAGAATGTGCTGTACCATTCAGAGCTGGTATGTCATCTGAGCTGCAAACCCAGCACACCAGATGTAAATCTTCTGCTGCAGAATATTAAATCCATTAGGGTAGTAAATTGTCTCTGTGTATGGTAAGCAGAGTCACCAGGCCACTTCTGGGTTTGTGGGCTAACTGCAGCTATCAACAAAAGGAAGGAAAATGTGTGGTGTTATGGGGTGTATCCTTGAATAATGGCAATGAGCTGCCATGAAGGAAAGTGCTGAAAATGGGTGCAATACTGTGAAGTCTGAGTTCAAGACAATGTGAACTAGGGGTGTGTGTTTTCATCCTGGAAGAGAGAATAAAAGTCTAAAACTGTTTTGGGAATTGCAGCTCAACGCAGTCACAAGGACAACGCAAGAAATAGCAGGTTCCAAAGGTGTAAAATTATTGACCCAGAAACCTCACTTCCTCCAGAGCACAAAGAAATTAGAAGAGGTCATCAAGACTGATAGTAGTAGATGAAATCTTTATTTGAGAGAGAAATAATCAGATGATAACTTTAGCTAAATTGAATGAGACTCAGGAGTCACTCTGGGTGGATATCATTGAAGGAAACCCTCTATATTCACTAACACTGTTCTGCACAGTTCTCTGCCTTCCAGAGAAATGCTGTCTCCATTGCCTGCCTGACAAAGTGAAATGCTTAAAATAGGCAGTCTCTCTGGAGCAGCATGGGACCGAAAATAGTTCTACCATGACTTCTAGACACAGTGCCTGATCCTGTTGTGTCCCAAACTCTAGCGAGACCTTGACAAGCATGGGCTAGGTTTCCATGTGTAGATCTTGACATATTGACCTGGGGGGAGCTATGGTATTATCCAGTAAAGAAAAATGAGACCTAGTAGATCAGACAGCACCAAAACGTGGTCTCAGGCTCAGGCTTACTGTTATGTCTGCTATTTAACGTTCAATTTCCCTGCATCATGTATCACCTTCAGGACTCTCCATAGTCCTCTTTACCCCTGCAGCGGGCGTGTTATGTGGTTGCTGATTATCCTGGTTGAAATCAAGCTGTGTTCCATCCCACACTGATTTTGCTGGAACATGTCCAGAGGAGGGCAACAAAGCTGGGGAGGGGTTTGGAGCACAAGTCCTATGAGGAGAGGCTGAGGGAACTGGGGTTGCTTAGCCTGGAGAAGAGGAGGCTCAGAGGAGACCTTACTGCTCTCTACAGCTACCTGAAGGGAGGTTGTAGCCAGGTGGGGGTTGGTGTCTTCTCCCAGGCAACCAGCACCAGAACAAGAGGACACAGTCTCAAGCTGCACCAGGGGAGGTTTAGGTTGGATGTTAGGAAGAAGTTCTACATAGAAAGAGTGATTGGGCATTGGAATGTGCTGCCCAGGGAGGCGGTGGAGTCACCATCACTGGAGGTGTTTAAGAAGAGACTTGATGGGGTGCTTGGTGCCATGGTTTAGTTCGTTAGATAGTGTTGGATGATAGGTTGGACTTGATGATCTCAATGGTCTCTGCCAACCTGGTTAATTCAGTTCTGTTCTGTTCTGTTCTGTTCTGTTCTATTCTATTCTATTCTATTCTATTCTATTCTATTCCTGGGGCTTGCCTTGAAATGATAGTTCCATTTTTCTTTCTGCAAGCTTTGCTTTGGCCATGGGTATTTGCTTTTTATGACCCACCCTCCATACTTTGTTACAGTGCTGTAGGACTCTTTGCTGCTGAAAATGCTGGTGGTATCATCATCTGCTGCTGTGCAGGGGGTGTGGACACTGGCCTCAGGACAAATGCAGCACCTGTTTGCAGAAAGCAGGAGGTCTTTGTGGTAGTTGGGGGTGGGGGGGTGAGAGGGCAGGACACAGGGAACACACCACCTCAGAGGAAAGTATGTTCCTGTACTTCATAACTAGGGCAGTGTTAGGTTTCCCTTCCATTTTGCAGGACGTGAATGCTGAATATACACACCTCCTGGCTGTTGCACTCAGCTAGAATTAAGCAGTTCCTTTGTAGTGCTGGTTTACATTTCTGGTGACTTCCAATCAAGGACACTTAACTAAACCCAGAAGACAAGCCAAGAAACACAGCCACAGTGATCAGGTCTGTACTGCACAAGGAAGGCTTGCTTGTACACTGTTATTGTATGAAACAAAGTGACATGACAGAGGATGGGATTGGACATGACTCACTGTCGCCTTAGTTGATTCCTGAAAGATGCTTTCCTACAGTTGTCAGAAATAGTGTGGTGAAGGATGGAATGACCTAGTGTATCCCCAGTTTCTAACTTCAGTTAATCATGTTCTTGTAAATGTGCAGTCTCCTTTGGAAAAACTCCTGGTAGCACTAGTGTGGTTTCTGCCAGGCTTTGGACTAGTCTGTGAAGGTTAGTAGTTGCTGGAAATGTATGGCATTGCTGTACTCCCTGCCAGCTGCATGCTGCAGCCATCCCTGCCAGGTGGATATGAGAGGGCACTGCTGTGACCATCTGAGCACTCACACAACTTCCTCATCTTCTCTGGTGTGTGGCTACTTGTCTGAAACTGTCTGAAGTGACAAGTGACTGAGGATTTTGCGTGCCCAGCTTGAAATATGCTGTAAGGCACCCTCATTCTACTCCTACTAGCATTTTAAAGTAAATCTATGTCACCTGTAGAAAATTCCCTGTGATTTAGCAGTAGGAAGGACCACATGGCATGAGGGGAAGCTGCAGCAAAATGCTGCCTCAACCCCATCTATCTGTCCCACCACAACTGTCACTTGGCTTCATCTCTGGCTTTGTAGGAGGTGGTTGACACTGAGGTGAACTGAGGACACCTTTACAGCCACTCATACTTTTGTATGTGGGTTATCTGAGATGCAGTTTATATGTGTGAAGTACCCCAGACTGATGGCAATCAATATTATTGGCAAATAATATCTACTTATTGTCACTGTTGGGAGTAGTGCACAGTTAAAAGGATTTCCATAGCCACCCAGAGTGGTGTTTCAAGGATCATTTACCTTTAGCTTTGCTTGCAAGAGACTGATTGCTGATAAAAAGACATAAATTTCAACCTGTTTGAACTGGTTGTAGCCAGTTTTCTGTAAAACACATTACTGCTTTGAAAGCCAGGAATGCTGTTTAGAAAGGACGGTGAGAAGGGAAGGGTATAGATTCAAAGCAATGTGAAGAAATTCCAGGTATGTTTTTGCATAATGAACATAATGCATGCATACGTGTGTGTGTGTGTGCATGCAGACAGGTAGCACTTCCATTTACAGAACTCTGTAAATAATCTTGTCTCGTTTTCCAAAAGTCAAACAAATAGAATCACAGAATCACCAAGCTTGGAAAAGACCTCAAAGATCATCGAGTCTACAACTACCTTTCAGGTAGTTGTAGAGAGCAATAAGGTCTCCCCTGAGCCTCCTCTTCTCCAGGATTAATTCATTAGCATTAGTTCAAGTATATTCACCAAAGGCATCTTTAACAGGCATGTGAGCTCTCATAGAGCACTTTGATTATAGTACACAAGCAAGATATTACCATGTATGAAACAGCTGCATGGCTTGTATCACTTCAGTTAAAATATAACCAAAATGTAAGCTCTTGTACATGGCTGTGTGAGAGACTGAATCACGTGCAGCAGCATGGACATAGAGACAGTACCGTACAGTTAAAGGAGTTTAGGCATGGCTCTCAAAGACTGAAAAAGATACTTCTTCTAAATGTAGGATATGAATCCCTGCAATTCTGGATAGGATAGGATAGGATAGGATAGGATAGGATATTATTTTACTGTGCTTTTTCTACTGCTCTCTTTGTCATGGCCAAAACAACTGGTGTGTATTCACACAGTATCACAGTGTAACTAAGGTTGGAACAGACCCCAAGGATCGTCGCGTCCAACCTGTCCCAACAGACTTCATAACTAGACCATGGCACCAAGTGCCACATCCAATTCCCTCTTGAACACCTCCAGGGACGGTGACTCCACCACCTCCCTGGGCAGCCCATTCCAATGACGAACAACTCGCTCAGTGAAGAACTTTCTCCTCACTTTGAGTCTAAACCTCCTCTGGCGCAGCTTGAGACTGTGTCCCCTTGTTCTGGTGCTGGTTGCCTGGGAGAAGAGACCAACCCCTTCCTGTCTACAACCACCCTTCAGGTAGTTGTAGAGGGCAATGAGGTCACCCTTGATCCTTCTCTTCTCCAGGCTAAACAATCCCAGCTCCCTCAGCCTCTCCTCATAGGGCTTGTGCTCAAGGCCTCTCCCCAGCCTTGTTGCCCTTCTCTGGACACGTTCAAGTGTCTCGAAGTGTAGCTTCAAAATGCCAATAGTGTTTTTGGAATTTGGCTACTTTTCAGTGGTGGGAAAGTGTCAAGTATGGCTAAAATTTCAGTAGATTTGTAGCTTTTAAGCCTTTCATTCATTTATCTGTTCAGTTGAAGTATGCTGCTTTCATTGGATACTGGTGAGATTGACATTGGTGTAGTACCTTCACCTTTAGAGAGTTGAGTTAGATAAAAAAATGAATGGTGCATGGGAAAGTGCCCCCTAAAGAGCACTGGGATTGGAGAAGCTTCTTTTTACAGTAAGAGATGCAAGAAACTCCATCTTTTTAAATTATGGAAGGACAGGCTGACTATTGTCAGCAGCAGAAGCAAAAGCAACAAAGACATTTCTTCTGGAAAGAGCAATAACAGGGAGTGTTTGCAGCCAGATGAAGAGAGGTGTTGGAACTCAAAAATAAGGCATAACCTTTAATGGGAAGGTGATGAACCAAATTACTATGGGTATAGTTGATTATCTGCCTCTTGATAACTGCTGAATGGGGTCTTTGCTGAAAGGTATGTTTTAGTCATAGCTAGGTATTATTTTAAGCAGAAAAAGGCATTTCAATAAATAGGACAAGCAAAATGATACCTTTTGGCTTTAACTTCTCTGAATTATCACAGAACTAATGTTTATTTCATTGTTTCATTATTTCAATGTTTATGAAGCTCAATATACATCCCTCATTGTTCAGCCCTGGGAAAATGCCCAAGCACATAATGGGCCAGATGCTTAAAGTTTGATACTTAATGTTTCTTCCTTTCTGCTATATCTGGCAAATTTTGTGCTGTTATAGTCTTCATAATATCTAAACAAGTTTATCCATGATGGTGTCTTTGATTCCTTCCAGGAAGGGTGGTGCCTGTGTGTGTTTTGCTTTGTTTTCCCCCCTTCTGAGGAGAAGTGTGCCTTTTGCAGTGAGAATGGAGGTACATGATGAAGAAGCCTGCCATGAGCTTTCTGTAAGACATCCACCCATGGATAAAAATGGATAACAACATTACAGACGTACAGAATATTGTACTCCACCTCTTGGCAAACACACTTGTTAGTCCTCTGTTTGGTAAAAAAAATCCACATATGTTCTGGTAGGAAAAAATGACAAGGGAAAACCATTTGCTTAATACTCAGAACATAGGAAAGAAACAAGAACGTGTGAAAAGTACTCTGGAAACATTTGGATGAGTGGTGTATGAGTGCACATTAATTCTTCTGTGATAATGTGTGAGTCTATGTTATTAAAAAGTAGTTTGGATCATTCTCCTGAAGAGGTAACTTTTTGTTATATGCAAATGCTACATGTTGTTTACCTTCCCAGATGTGCCAGGCAAAATTGTCTGAAACTGAACTGGAGATGAGAAAGTGAAAGAGCTCAGTGCTGTGGCGGAACACAGGCAACATGGCCAGACCTTGAGTACTGTGTCCAGTTCTGGGACCCTCAGTTTAGGAAAGATGTTGAGTTGCTGGAACATGTCCAGAGAAAGGCAACAAAGCTGGTGAGGGGTTTGGAGCACAAGTCCTATGAGGAGAGGCTGAGGGAGCTGGGGTTGCTTAGCCTGGAGAACAAGAGGCTCAGAGGAGACCTTATTGCTCTCTACAGCTACCTGAAGGGAGTTTGTAGCCAGGTGGGGGTTGGTCTCTTCCCCCAGGCAACCAGCACCAGAACAAGAAGACACAGTCTCAAGCTGTGCCAGGGGAGGTTTTGGCTGGATGTTTGGAAGAAGTTCTTCACAGAAAGAGAGATTGGCCATTGTAATGGGCTGCCTGGGGAGGTGGTGGAGTCACCATCACTGGAGGTGTTTAAGAAGAGACTGGATGGGGTACTTGGTGCCATGATTTAGTTGATTAGATGGTGTTGGATGATAGGGTGGACTTGATGATCTCGAAGGTCTTTTCCAACCTGGTTAATTCTGTTCTATTCTAACATGCTACAGGTGCCCCTTGATGGACATCTATACCTACCAGCCCCAGACTTCATCTCTGCACACACATGGAAATGGATGAGGTGTGTAGCCTTGCAGGCTGGCTTTGCTCTCAGTAAGTGGCTAATAGCTGATGCTTCCAGCATAGACAGCTGTGCTGCCATTAAAAGCAGTGCTCTCCTGGGTTTCAAAGGGAGGCAGTGCAAGCAAAACTGATGGATCTGCAAAGATGGGATTTTCCAAGATCCTGCTTCTCTGCTCTGATTTCCAAAACCCTTTACGGTGCACCAGGGTAGGAGAATTTTCACTGTAAGAGGGAAAATGATGTGAAGGCTTAAAAAGGTGTCAGTGGATCAGGCACAGAAAACCAGAAAACTAAACCAGTATCTTGAGAGCAGAGGTGTAAATCATTGATTTATACTGGTAGGTAAAACCCATGGAAAGATGACAGGCATTGAGCATTGAGAGGGATCAAACAACTGCCAGTGCTGTGCATGCAGGCCACAAATGCAAATGAATACAGGCAGACTGCTGTAAATACAGTGACAGTAGAGGTCTGGGAAACACAGAGAGAAACCTGCTTTAGCGCTGATACCATCTATACTTGACACTATTCTGTACCTGAACATAGTGTCATGTCTGACCCACTCCCTGCCTTCCAGCAATGGCTGAGTGCACACAGAGCTCCTCTCTCCCTGAGACAAGCTGTAGGGACCTCATCTCTTCTATGGTCTCCATTAAATCCATCTATTAAATCCCACCAAAACTGTCTCACACAGCCCTGGGTGTCACAGCCCAACAACTTCCAGAGCAGGGCTTCCTTTGTAAAAATTACATCAGCTTTCTTTCTGGCACTTTGGGGTTTACATAGGATGCCCCTATGACTACAAGGATTTTATTTTCTCAGCTAGCTGCAGCACAAGTTGGTGAAGAGCACTAATGTCAGCACAATGTGGCAATTCTCTACTTGCTTCCCTCCACACCATGTCTGGCATCCCTCTTGATGGTCTGCTCTCTGTGCCTGAGTTCCCACAACCATTTCTGGTTCTTATCATGTAGTGGAAAACCTTCCCTCAGCAAAAATGTCCTCCCTTGACTGTCGTCATCACCTCAGTTTTTTGTTCCCAGATGAGTTTTTCATCTGGTAGCCTTGAGCATTGTTTCCAGACCACAGAGGCAGAAGCCACTTGGAAAAGCAATGATGAAACCAGAATGATAATTGCTCTTGGTTATGAGGCATTTCTGCAGTATCAAACGGGCAGGGGCCAGCGGGTGGCCAAGGCAGAGCTGATGAGCAGAACTGGTCTCAAGACTGAGCAGTTTGCTCATTTGAAGGTGTCAGGCATCTTGTGGTGCAGATAGATTGTGTACAACAAATGTCAGTCCATAGTCGTGTTTTCTTCAGTGTGTGAGGAATGGGCTGGTTTCTGAGCTTGCACATTGGAACCTGCCTGGAAATTATCCTTCTTGACCATTCCCAGTTGGACCACCTCCTTCCATCACAGTGCCTCAGCTGTGAGTCTGCTTTTCAGAAGCCTCTATTGATCTCCCCTCCCTGAAATTAATTAGAAAACCAAATTTTTAATGCTGGAGATGACCTGGTTCACCTCCAGATGCCTTCATGCAGGCTGTGGCCAGTGAATTTCATCTATTTTTTGCAAAACAATGAAGTAAATTGGCAATGGAGAGGTTTCTTCACAGGACATATCATTAAATAGCCCACATGCTATGCTGGCTGTTACACATGTGCCTCATGCCCTCTGTTGGCCCTAGCAAAAGGTGTTTCGTGAGGCATAGCATTCTCAAAGATGAATCAATTCACTAACCCATTTTTGAGCAGCAGCATTAGGTTTCCCTGCTCCTTATCACCATGAAGTACTGGGTGGATGCTGTGTGTGGCTGAGTGACGTCTCTGAAACCAAAATGACCCAATGACCAACCAAAGAGATTTTTGTCTCCACAACTGTGCAAGAAGCTGCCTTGCCAGTGTGCACATGGACTGCTCAGAAGGTGTTGCATTAGAATCCGTTCCTAATGAGCTGTGGGATCTGGGAGTTGTGAGTTAGGTTAATCTTTCCAGGAATTTTACTTGAAAGCTTACTGCATTTCCAAGTACAGGACATGCCCATGCAAACGAACAGTTGGGTATCTGAACTTCTCTTTGACTGCATTTATTCTAGATCTGTAACTGCCTTGCTCCTGCATGGCTTTTCAAAGTCCAATATAATGTCAGGCGTGCCAAACGTGAAAAAAGACTCATCAATCTTCATGGATTTTTGTCTGGCACTTACAAGTTAGCCCTGGAGATTCAGCCCTTTTATGAGCATACTGTGTCCTTTGAAACATATAGAAGTACAGTGAGGCATGAGGTTTGCATCTGCTTTGCACTGGCCCATGCCTGCAAGTGTAATAGTTGTATAAAACACACAGCGATGCTGTATTTTCCTGCTCACCATGATGGTAGGACTCCCAGACTCTGCTGAGGCTGACTGCCATCAACCCTGCACACCAAACTTCTGAAGCTTGAGGCTGAGACACACTAATGGAGGGACTAGCCTCCTGTCATGAAAGGACAGCCAGCTACTACTGAGTCTTTCTGTGGCTGCCGTGACCCAGGCTGTGACACCCAGACCCCATCCTTTCCTCACTGTTGGACTGTTTTTGCCATTCCTGCCTGCCAGTGTACCACAGCCATCAATGTAGACATTCCAGGGGAAGTTGTGCAGCTGTCCCTGCTTAATCATTAACTGGGACATTCTGGCTGTTATTCTAATTTTTTATGTATTTCTGGATTTTGTGAGGGGAGGCATTCATTGGATAGGATGGGATGAAACGCATGCAGGGATCTGGCACTGATGCTTGCACCACAGGCTAATCCTTGCCTTCTGCTCCTGACACAAGCTGCCCTGTGTGCGTGAAGCCAAGCAGTGCAGGGCTAGCCAGAACTGAAAGCAGAATTTCCAGTGACCAAGCAAGTGAAACCAGCTGTTACTCATAAGGAGCTCTGGCTTTGCCATCTGAAGGTCCCGACTGGGAGGTGCTCCATGTTTGGTGTTGCATGTGACAGAATCCTGGGTTGGCACAAAGAGTCTGCCCTTGCAATGGGCAAGACAAAGGCAGCAGAGGTGGTTGACCAGATCTTCTGCATGTGGTGAGTCAGGTTATCACAGCAAGAACCAAAGCCCCATCTCAGTAGGAGGATCCCTGAAAAAAAGCCAGGGCTGGGGCAGTGAGGGGAAGCACACACACAGGGCTAGAGACAAAGACAGGCTTTTCTTCTTTCAGCATGTGGTTCTGTGGGTCTTGCATTGTGCCTCAGAGATCTCCTTTAAGGAAATGTTGAGCTGGTCTCAGGTCACTCCTGGCTGGAGGCGGCTGGTGGGGAGGTGACCACTACTTCTGCCTTCATCCCCTATCTAGAGCTGCATCTTGCTATTCAGCCAGGATATATTTTGGTTTGGGTCAATAATTTAGCTACAGAGATTAATTTCAGAGACTTGCAGATTTGCAGGACTGAAATGATGTGGTTTCATCAGCAAAGGGGCAGTGTGAGTCCCTGCTCTCTTTGCATGGCTTCTACCACATCCTCCCTAAGCACCCCACTTGACTCACTCGCCATCACGCTTTGTGGTGAGTATTTTTAAAGGTTTGAGTGACAGCAGCTACAACATCTGCACTTTCATCTCTAGTTTGCAGGGTCTTGCAAAGCAGTATGAAGAATACTCCTTTCCCCTAATGAGAATGTAGGAGCAGAGGTGAGAGCTGTTGCTGGGGCAGGGCCAGCATGGTGAGTCTGTGTTCCTATCTCCTCTGCCCTGTGCCACTACCCCTGTAAGCAGGAACGGTGCAGCAAGGTTAAAACAACTTACATTGCACCCAAAATACACTGGGGAAAAACCCCCTCAGTCTAGCAAACAATCTCATGCTCCACACAGAAATATTTGTCCTGTTTGTGCTGTTGCTTACAGCCATGCCACATCATGGCTTCCCACTGAAGTCACTGAGCCCAGCTGGGTGTAACTGAGGGTGGTGATCATATTGTCTGGGCTAAATGTCAGCAAGGAAGAGCAGCCGTTGAACATGAAGGATTTCTAAGCATTTCCCTTCTCCTGGTTACACATAGCCCTCATTCTTGGACAGCTGAGGCAAAAGGACAAGAGCAAAGTTATTTTAGATGGAAAGTATCTAAATGTTTTGTTCTTCGTGCATAGAAACGAATACAAATGAGCTTTGGGTCTTGTAAACATCAACACCCAGTTTTCTGTGTATATAACCCGGCTGCTAGGAAAGCTTGATGAGTTTTAACTCTGTTTTGAATTTAGGGCACAAGTAGGATTCATTGCTCAGCCCATAGGGTTTCTGTCCATGCTGCCACAGATGTCCTGGTAGGTTTGGGGCATTATTTGCACCTGGCTGACCCATAGCTCTGCTCAACCACTGCCCTCTGAAAGGATCATTTAATCTGGTGAAGTGGTGCTCCCTGGCTTGGCTGGTCTTGCCCTGGAACAGTTCAGGAAGTGCCCATGTGCTCCAGGTAAACTCTGGCAGTACTAACACGGAGCTAGAGAGTGAAGATAGGCAAGTGGGCAGTTAATGGATATGGCCACTCCTGCTAGACCCAACAGGGTTGGTTGCCTTTGGATTTGAGAGTGGACCTGTGTGCAGGTTAGCCACTTCTGCTTAACTCTTTAATTATCTTACAGTTAATGAACAAAGGTCATTCAAACTCTGGTCTCAAATCTAATAACTCATGATAACTCCTAAATTTGAACCCTCACTTGTGGAGAAGGGGGGCTGAGGGCACGCCTCATGTGCATTCTCTCAGGCTTCCTGCAATTGCAGGTAAATTCCAGTGCAATCAGGCAAAATTTGGTTTTCTGTACTCAACTGCTTGGTTTTACTGCAAAACCTGTTCTGAAATAGTGTTCTATCTAGGCATGATTTAAACTAGATTCCTTCTTGCTGTTATTTCCATGGGGCTCCCTTAATTGCTGATTTCTCAATTCTTGACTGAAAATTTGATATGGGGACTAATATATCCAAACCAGTAAGGAAAGGGATGTTTCTGCTCTTCACCTCTCCTACCAGTAAGCACAGATACAGCCACTTTTCCAGAAAAGTATGTGAAATTGGACTGATTTAGTTTATGTTCCCTTGACATAGGATTAAACTCTTTGTGTGCTTGCATTTAGAAACTAGAAGTATACCAGCAGCAGGAAAAGAAAGGCAGCACTGTTACTGCCTTCATGACTGGTGTGGTTATAGGCATACAGCTTGCCCATGCAGATAAAACTGCAAAGCTACAATTTCCCAGGCTACAAGATGATGTTGGTGGGATTTCTTAATCTGGCATGTGTCATATGTGTTGTGAGCCTGGCTTACCACACACCTGCAGAGAAGCCAGGCTCTGTGTAGGACAACTCTGTCCACAGTGCATGCATTACTTGGGGCTCTTCTGCAGGTCTCTCCTGCTCCCTTCTGGTGAAATCTTGAAGTCCAAACCAGAGAAGATTTTCTCCACATATCAATTTGATATCAGGATTGCTCTCAGAAGCAATATGGTCAACACAATCCTTGATGTATAGTGGTATAGGAAATGAAGGGCAAGAGTGAATGTGCTCCAACAGCAAGTAAGTGGAGCCATTTGTGGATTGAATTTCGCTTTCCTTTTCAGGGAGAAACTCATAAAGCTTCATGGTAGCCACTATCTACTAGAGACTTCTGAAGCCTGGTCATTCTCAGGGGTTGGATTTAAGTCTTAGTAGTCGGACTTGATGATCTTAAACATTTCTTCAAAATGATTCTATGGTTCCTAATGTTTAAACTCAAGGACTTCCCCACTACCCCAACCCAGATCTTACGGTAAGGACACAGAACTCTCCTACTTTTCAATAGACTAGCTGAATCTGTTTTAGAGACAGGTCATGTCTCAGAGGAGTGAAGACCTTTTGAAGCGGCAAAGTGCTTCTCACCGCACCTCAGTACCTGCATGCTTGTCTGCAAGTCAGTGTGCTTATTATGGACCAGAAGGAAATACACTGTTGAATTAAAAGAAAGAGCATTTATAACCATGACTGGATTGTGTTTGCAACTGAAGCTCTTCTCTTAACCTGTTTTACATACTCTTCAACTGCTTCAAATAATTGAAAGAGACTAATGTATGATTATTGTCCCTTTTGATGGACAGGGAACTTGGGCACAGAGAAACAACACTAAGGTCATATAGGACCTTATAAGGACTCAGGACCACATAGTGAGCTTCAGGTCCTCTCTAGAGTAGTGATTCTGCAATTCAGGCACAGGATTTATTTTTTTTTTTAAATATGATGATTATTTTTTGTGAAAGAGAGCTGTGCCACATTCAGAGTGTCTCCCCCTTGTGTGACAAATGCTATTGTCACCACTGGTAGTTGTATCTGGAGGGGTGACTTGGCAAGCAAGCGGTAGGTGCTGCCAGGGGTGCACACTGAAGTGCTACTCTGCTCTGGGAACACACTGAGCTAATCCCACACACCTGACTCTGGATGCAGTTCCCAGAGTAAAAAAAAAAAACCCATAACAATCAGCTTTATTTGTAATCAAAGTTCGAACCTCCTGGCCTTCCTAAACAAAAGGCAGTTAAAAAGAAGCTCCATGTTTATTACCTACCTTTTATTTATGTATTTATTTATTTTAAACCCCATCATGTTTAACCTAAACATACAGCTTTTAGGGTATGTGACTAATGTCTACAATCATTATGACTTGACAGCAGTAGGTAAATTAGCAGATTGCAATACAGGAAAGCTTTCCTAGAATGCCACATTTCTGATCCTGTTGCATGACTGGAACCTGACATAGGTCCCTGCCTATGCTATGGACCAGGAATAATTAGGTATGTTCACATCCAGTGGAGCTGTGCTGGCAAATGTTCCTGGGTAAAAAGGAAAGTGGTAAAAAAAGCCTTTTATGTTGGATAAGTTACATCACTCAGGCTAAACTGCAAGAGGGGTTTTTTGTAAGCTGTCTGCACTTGTTTATTCATGCTCATATAATTACATCAGAGACTGTACTAATGTTATCTTCCTACAGACACTCATGTCTTCAGATGTCCATGGCATGCAATATATATGAGTTATTAATCATTGCTGACCATCCACAAGTTAAACTTACTGGGAATTTAAATGCCAACCTACTGTTTTTTCTACCCTATTCCTGACTACTAAATGGCTACTGCTTAGCTCATGGGACTCTCGTCTTTTCTGCTGTATACATTTAAGCTGTAGCAACCTTTTTTATTATTGTTATGTCCAGAGTCCCCTCTGCCCTCCTTTTCTCATCTTCCTCTTCCTTAAGACTTCTGCTAGCTTTACCTTCTTCATTTTACCTCCCTCAGACAACTACTGCTGAATGTATGGGAGCTGGATCATCACTATAAAGATCTGTTGATTTATGATGTGTTATAGCCATTTGCACTTCTTTTCCATTATTGCTTCTCTCTGTCTACGTGTACCAAGTCTGAGGATCTCAAGCTTGCCTTTCAGACTTTGTTTACTTTTTTTTCTGCCCCCTGCTTATCTGTGTCCTATCAAACACTTACAAGCATTCTCAGTGTCCTCCTGCTGTGCTCATGCACTTATAAGTCACCTGTGTCCAGTGGAGATCAATGGTAGGCTTTCAAAAGGGACTGTAAAAACCAGCACAAACCCTGTTATTTTCCCTTCATGCTCAACATCTGTAATAAATATTGATATAAAGTACTAGCAGACTAGCAACAGCCAAGGGGAGGTACTGAAGGGGTTCATTCATAGGGAGTAGTTTGTATACCTATAGATTTTCACATTGCAAACTGACATTGAGTTTTATATCTTTGTTTATGTCCTTGTCCTAGTTTCTCCATTCTGTGCTGTTCATTTTTACAGATTGGAAACTTCAAGGCAGAAAATCTACTTTTGCATAACACCTAGAAATGCAATGTTACTATTAAATAAAATGGAGTGTGCCGTTTGTGACTCCAGAGCCTCTTTTATCCATAGCTCCATGGCAATTGCATGATGAAAACCTCCTTGGAAGCTGAAGAAACTAGAGCATCTTGGGCTTGATGTGACATCAAGAATCTGGAAAATCTTAAAGGCTCTATTGAAGGTAAATTAAGAAATATGTTTTTGAATTCCTGGGCTTTGTGCTGTGCAGTTGGGTTCTTGTGAGACATGGCTTTCTTATCTCTCATGGGATTCCACGAGCCTTACAAACTCTGCCTAAGTAGGGCTGCAGTGTGGTTTGTCTCACAGGTCTGGAAGCTGTCAGTTTTCATTTTGGTCTTTCTCTCATAATGGAACTGATAAGATTTGGGCAACTCTTGTTTAGAGTACTATTCACCGCTGACTTTTCTTCCTGGACTTCATATTGTGTCTCTTCAGCTGAGAAGCAGCAGGTTGAGATATGGGAGGACTGGTCAGACCCAGTTTGAGGCTGAGCAGCTGAGCTGCCAAGGAGCACACAACAGTAAGCAATCTCTTGTGGTTAATAAGCCCAGCGCCTTGGTGGAGTACCGAGTCTTACTGAAGCAGAGGTGTCTTACTGTAGAGATTCATTGCTTTCAGGTAGGACTTGCACCAGATTGTCTTCTCTATGCATTGGAATATACTCTCTCTTAGTTTTGAGAACGAAAAAGGAGAGGGTTAACATGTGAGGCTTTTTCCATGTCAGTTAGATTCTGAAGCATCCTATCCAAAATTTTAATAGAAAGCGTTCTTCTCTATTCCTGTGGGCCAGATACTCAGCTGGTGCAAGCACAAATGCCATTGCTGCTGTGTTCTTTGACGCAAGGTTAGGGCTTAGCTCATGGTGATGTTGTGTCTGGGAATATTTTTATCCTTTAGAGATATTTACCCCCTCTCCCCCTCTGTGTCTCCTCAAGGATTCTTCTCGGCAAACATACTCCTTTGACTGGAGCATATGGGAAAAGTATTTTCTTCCATTCCTTCACCACTCAAAAATTATCAAATCAATTTGGTTAAAATTAAAACCTTTTGGGTTGAATCTTAGCCTAGAAAACTTCATGTCTCGAAGGAATCCTTAAAGAAAGTTGTGAGCAGTTTCCAAAAATGATGGTGTTGGCTTGGATAACAAAGCTGGGGCAGAAACCAACTGGAAAAGCCCTTTGACTTTGATAGCTGTCACACTCATGTCTTCTAGTGTGCAAATCTCACTTTGATTGTCACAGGAGAAGTTATGGTAGCTACTGGCTTCTGTGGCTCTATACAGTCAGGGTGGTATCCAATTCCAGTGGCCAGTGCGTGCCATTCTCCACCTTTTTTTCATCTGTGTAGGCCTTTATGTTTCTGCTTTTGTCTGGAAATGTAAATGACTAAGCAACTGGTAGCAGATTTAAGATTTAAGCAGAAGGTCAAATAGATTGGACAAGCTTTCCTAGTTTTAGATTGTTTAACTCAAACCATTGAGATTCATCTGTATTTGTATGAAAAGCTGACATTTTCATGGTTGACATAGAGAAAGTCATACTGGTGTAGGAGAAAGAAGTCTACCTTTTGGCAGTAAAACTTAGCTGGTTTTGTCCTAATTAAATGAGTGCTGTCCTGATGACTGTCATTCCAAATCAGGAAAAATATTTATTCTTTAATTTTCTTGGATGTTGAATTGATTCAGAGTAACCCCTACACTTGGACGTGTACCAGTAATAGTAGTGGGTGAATCACTGGTAATTAGATGAATTTGGTGTGGGAGAGAGCTAACATGTGGTTGCAGCCAGGTGAAGAACATTATCTGATTTGGGGTGGATGATTAGGACTTTTTGTCCAGAGTGATTCATCCAAAGAGAGAATCCATCCAAGGAATGAGAGCTGTTCACACTAAATGAACTTTCAAGCCCTGTGGCACATTTAACATCTGTCTTATAAACTTATTTTCTCAATATAAAGTGCTAGAAATGTGACTGGCACCTTGCATGAAATATCTGCTTCACAATAGCATTAGATTTTCAGTAGGCTGGTGTCTTTTTTTCTATGTACTTGTGAAGGTATGTCTGAAATCTGGTAAATTCTGATTTCCTACGTGCCTTGGAAGTTTCTACAGCAAACACAGCCATTATGATTAGAGCAGTTCCTTGTAGCATATCCAGCAGGGACTTAGGTAAAAAGCATTGCTTGGAGCTGAAACAGGTACTTTGCTTGATTGTCTTTGCCACAAGTAGAATTCCTATAAGAATAGATAAATTATCATAACTTCCTCTGTTTAAACACCAGACTTCACCTTTTGCAGATATTCTTTCTCCTTTTAGCACCTGGAGCATGCTTTCAGCTTTTGCCACCATGCACCTTAGCACATAGGTGTTAGGTATGATATCCATTAGAAAACAAGAAAAAAGAGAGCTTTCTGGTAAATCCTAGTTGTTCCTCTAAATCTCATTGCTCCTCATGACAGACATCTTGAGGTTTGGTTTTACAGAGAATGAGAGATTCTCCTCAGGTTATACTTACTCTCTTAGTGCCTGTCCCCTGCTTTGGCTGCCCATGCATCACTTGGTATATTGATGCAAATTCACTATCACAGGCACAGAGTACTCTGATCTACCTCTTCTCTGATAAGAACCACTTTCCTTAGACTCAGTATCACGATCTTGAAAATGAAGCCACTTTAGATTAGCTGGGGATATTTTAATTGCCTGTGGACTGGAATACAGAAGGATGAAGATGGAACAAAGTCCATCCCTGAGCTCTGAGAACTGGTATTTGAGCTACCTGCCTGGCAATGTCTGCCTCGAGGCCATCCTCATTTGCTGTACAACCAGCCAGTGACCCATGCCTCAGGCATTATCCAGAGCATTGGTATGCACCCAGGCACGCTGCAGCTTATTGTTCCCCCAGGCAAAGGCAGCTAGTCTTTCCACAGATAGCACAGGCAAGCAAGTGGGAGCCTTTGCTGCTCAGACTTGCTCTTTCAAACCAGGACAGGCTTGACCTCTCTTTCTTAACTTTTCCCATGTGTCAGTCTGGAACTGTGATATTTGACTTCTTTATTACATATTTTGACGTATATTGAAGTGCATTTTTTCCTCCCTAGCCATGCAGAAACATCTCTTTGGTTCTTTAGCTGGGCTGACAGCAAAGAAGAATACTGTCAGGGAGCAAAAGGATGATCTGTGCCCATTTGAAAGCTTGCAGTGTTAGCAGGAGATAGACATTCTGGATAGACAGATGTTCTGAGGTGAACAGGGAGAAACCATTGTAGACAAGATGATACACATCAGAAGTGTGTGTCCATATTCTTCCTGCCCTGGAGTGTATATTATGAAGACTTGTGTGTTCATGCAAATTTAAAGATTTGCTCTACATTAAAACTGAAAAAGGTCACTGCTTCCTTAGATCAGCTGTAGCCTTGGTGCTTCTTGCATCTTTGTTTTTCACTCACATTTGTTTTCATAATGTTTTCAGTAATACTGAATTCTGCTACAAGCATTACAAAGAAGGCAGTGCTGCAACTTTATTATTAGGTACAGCAGACTGATAAGGACAGAAGCTCCTAACTTCAGGGTGAACACGCTACAGAGCTATACAAATGTGTCCCTGAGGACACAGACCTGAACAGAAGCTGGATGCTAACTGAAGGGCTTGTGCTTGTGTTGTAGCTGTCTTTTGTCCATGCTGATGTTAAATAGCCCTTGGTTGTGCTCATTGATAGTATATTCCTCTAGCTGCCTTGTGCATAAAATGATTTCCAAAATTCTGTCAGAACATTCTAGCAGCTCTTTGTGATGAACAGATGAAGGAATTTGAGCTTTTTCAGCACCCATCCCTGGCCCATGCGCTAGGGACTTTGTCCTCTCAGCAGCAAGCCCCTAACACCTGCTTCCCTGCATCCTCCACAGAAGCCATGTTCTGCTACCATAAGGTTGTGGAAATGCAGAGGGAAAAGCAGGAAGGGACACATCAGAAGCTGTATTTTAGGAAGAGAAGGGACACCAATAGCTGTTTCCCTCCCAGTACTGCTCAACTGATGTCACTGCTAGCACATGTAGTTAAGTGAAGGCAGGCAGTGATTTATTTGCCAACAGGGGACAGAGCAGTGGCCTGAAATGGACAGGCTCTACTCCCCTATATGTTTGTTTAGTATGTGGGGGCTGCTTAGATCAACACAGGTTGTCTCCTACCCTGCATTTGTGCCATGCCTCCTGCAGAGCTTAGTATGGGGTGGTTATTTTAGAGACATCATTTGATGGACAGAAATGAGGGATCAGGATTTCCCAAGTAGGAGTACACATACACAGGCATAAAATGACAAGTAAGCTTGTAAGATTGACTTTACTAAACAGGTCAGTATAGTACCACTAGGTCCTCACAGGCAGTGTTCCTTATGGGGATCATGGTGGGGGGGAGGGGAAAGGACTTTCTCTACCCTACACTAACAAAAAAATTATGGTGAGTCCAAAGCTATCCTTCTGTTGTCCCTCTGTTCATCTTTTAAATTCATGTGAACTTGGAAAACATAAGGGCTTGTGTACAGTATATGGCTGGTCAAGTCAGTGGAACATCTCTCCTCTTCAAAGGTATGTGGGAATGAGATAAGTCTGTGTTGTGTAGCCTTTTTGGAGGTATCCAAGCTATTCTGGGGCAAATAGGTACATCCATGTCTCTTAAAACAGCATCTTGCAGAGATACTAGCTCAGGTGTCTGGACAGACATGAGAAGCACAGCTAATTGTATGGGGTTTATTTAAGGATGTCCTGTGTGTATGACAAGTCAGTTATGGATATGTGGTATTCCCAGACTGGGGAAGGCTTATTGCTCTATTAACAATTCCTGCATAAAGATAGGTTCGGCATAGACTGGGAGCTATATGCATTTGTGACTGCTGATTTCCTGTGTGTTTGGGCTGCAGAGCTGGAACTTGCTAAGGTCTGGATTTGTTTAGCTAAAATGAAAGGACAGAAGGGAAGTTTGCGTGTTTTGGCCCTAACTATTGCAAAGTTCTTTGCAAACTTCCTGATAGATTTCCTGTGAGAACAAAAACTCTCACACTCAGAAGGAGCAAATTGTCCATACTCAGATGACCTGCTTCACTGGGCTTTTGGATTAGGCATTTGAGTCAAGGAAGGTTCATGCTGTCTTTATGGACTTTGTTTAAATCTCATATTCCCTGAAAGCAGCAAGCATATGCTGAACCTCTGACTGCTGAACATGGCATTTACATCTGCTCCCCATCCACAGAAAGCAGCATATGACTGCACTTAGCCAGAGAAAGACATGAAAATCTCTGTTCTACTCAAAGGACACAGAGAGATTTGCCTTCCACTCCTCCACCAGGAATTCTCAGACAAATCCTATGGAAAATAGTCCTATCTGAGCAGTAAATTTCAAATGGTTCTACGTGTTTATCCTCTATTTCTATCTCCCTGGCCTGAGTTCATTTTTAACCTTTAATTAGGGCAGCTATATAGTGGAGGCCGGCTGGGTGAGGTATGGATTTGATTTGATTTGATTTTTTTCTTCATAGCTATGCTCTTTTTAAAAGCCATCTACTGAAAGACTGAGGCAGATGGTGACAGAAATAATGGCTTTGCTTAGCAGTGCAAATAAGTGGTCCCTCCTTCTTCCCCTCCCCTGAAAGGCTGGACTGGAATCGACTGACCTGATTCTGCTTGAGCCAGCTCTGGAGGGATGATAACAGCCAAGGGTAAAAACAAATTAAATACCTGCATGGTTGTAGCTTGCAACAAAGCCCTACAACTGTTTGTGTCAAATCATGACTAGTCTGTTCCTCATCTGACCAAAGGAATTTATTGTATTTTATGCAGCACTTGCTCTTTGATCTCCAATCTGCAGTTCTCACTCACCTTTAGGTGGGCTTCTGAAATGAGACCCAAATTGAATCCAGTGGAATAACTAGACATAAGTATCTGCCATGGAGTGATGCCTTTCAAATTCCTCCAGTTTGTATGTTGGGCCATGAGCTGATGGTTACAGATCTGCCCTTAAAAAGTAGCTCCTTGCTTCCTCCAGATATGAAAAACTTAAGTTATTCCTTACTAGTCTATAGTGGTCTTGGCTGAATGTAGGATCAGTTGACATACAGAGGGGCAGTGCTCTGCCTGCTGCCTGTCTTCACAGCTGATGTGTATGGGTTCTTTGTGAAAAACCAGTAAGGTTTCTGTTGGACCTACAGGAACAAAGTACTTTCTCATTCTGTGACTGCAGCTGTATGGAGAAAAACTTTGTCCTGAAAGTAATTTTTGTTGTTGTGTATTTTCCAAGGAAATTCTGCCCAGGGGATGGCTGCTCCTGTGTCCAAATGTTGCTCTCAATTCAGATTCAGAGATGACATTTCAGGGGCAGGATCTGGTCCACATTTGCATGTCATCATTTCAAGCAGATATTTTTGCCTCCAATATGTTAAAAACCATTGATGAATAACTTGAACCCCAAACTACACTTAGCTAAAAGACAAATGCCCTATAAGCAACCTAATGCTCACTCTAGTAGCTTGGTGGGGGGATATTTTTAGCTTCCCCATGTAGGTCCCTGGCCCTCTCTTGCCGCAGAGTGAAGGTAGCTGGAAGCAGTCTGCTTTTACCAGAGCAGCTCATGCTCCTGAGACCAACAAAGGGCCAGTAGTAGGGCATAGACGTGCTGTCTGTTGCCTCAGGTTTTGGTTCTGCACTATCTTCTGTAAGAGCTGTTTGAGCGGCTGGTTTGGAGACAGGTTGCCAGGCAGAGACTTCCAGGTGCAGGTTTAGGTTTTGACCTCTGCTAGGAAATAATTCTGTGCACCTACCTAACCACAGGTGATTGCTTTCCTAACAATGTATTTACACTAAGCAACATTGCTACCTGCTGCAGAAACTCTTGGGATCTTCACCACATCCCTCACACCAGTGGAGATTGTGACATACATAACCAGATTAATGTCTCCTGGTCTTTGTTGTGCCAACTGTCCTCTCCTGAAGCAACCACCTACCCCTAAGAAATGTCCCTCAGACACTGCTAGGTGACAGGGCAGTGGCAAATGGCATATTCAGTGAAAAGCTGTAAAACCACAGTGGCGAATCCAAGTGTTTTTCAGTGGTTATCACACAGTCTGGCAGCAATGTGGCATTAAAATTCACAACAATTAAAGGTCAACAAACCACTACTGTGTTGCATAGTTCTAAGCTGTGGAATTCCTGTAGACAAATATTTGGTGTGTTCAGGAAACATTTAGTCGGTGCCATCTTTGCATCAAACCGCACATCAGATGCTAGGGCAGAATTTCTATGATGTTTTGGAGCATGGCAGCATCCCAGGCCTTGCAGCTGTGATTAGCACTACTCTGGTGGCCTCCAAGGATAAACAATAAGACAATAAGCCCAGCAATGCTTCTTTGATGACCTAAGAGAAGCAAAATGGACAGTTCAAGTTGGAGCATCTGCATTTGCAGTGTGATGTTGAGCTGGGAAAGGAGGTGGCATTAAAACACAGAAATTCTACCAGTCAGTAGCCAGTGTGGAAGAAATGCCATCTATAAACAGCTTTATTTACAAGGCATGATGCTGCTACCAGCAGCTTCAGTGCAGCCACAACTTTTAGGGTAGTAAGGTCTCCCTCTTTAACTCAGCCGATGAGCTAAAAGTAAAGCACAGGATTTATCACCCCACTAATCATTTGTAGAAACATTTCTTTCTATCTCCCTTAACCCCCTGCAGGAAAATGCATGTATTGATTAGCATGAACTTTCAGCTGTCCTTCTGAACACATGGGCAGGAATTTTGCTGTGATGTGGAGTGCACCAATGCAATCTTTTTCTCGCACTTGCATTTCCTTGTTGGGCTCCTTTAGGATAATGCGGTGTCTGGGAGAGGGCTGACCAGGCATGTTCATTCCTTCTGTAACTTGCCGATCTCTGGCTCTCATTCTCTTGGATGTGTCAATATGACTTCCAGATGTTGTGACAGACCAAGTAAACTGCATTTCTTAGACAGCTCATTCTGTAGGTAGAAAAGACTAGATGGAGACACTTGAGCGTGTCCAGAGAAGGGCAACAAGGCTGGTGAGAGGCCTTGAGCACAAGCCCTATGAGGAGAGGCTGAGGGAGCTGGGATTGTTTAGCCTGGAGAAGAGAAGGCTCAGGGGTGACCTCATTGCCCTCTACAACTACCTGGAGGGTGGTTGTAGACAGGAAGGGGTTGGTCTCTTCTCCCAGGCAACCAGCACCAGAACAAGGGGACACAGTCTCAAGGTGTGCCAGGGGAGGTTTAGACTCAAGGTGAGGAAAAAGTTCTTTACTGAGTGAGTCGTTCATCATTGGAATGGGCTGCCCAGGGAGGTGGTGGAGTCACCATCCCTGGAGGTGTTCAAGGGGAGATTGGACGTGGCACTTGGTGCCATGGTCTAGTCGTGAGGTCTGTTGGGACAGGTTGGACTTGATGATCCTTGGGGTCTCTTCCAACCTTAGTTATACTGTGATACTGTGGTTTTCACAATAGGATGTTGCTAGTGCTGACAGAGGGATCCTGTGGGCTTTAAAAATGTATGGAAACCTCATTCCTAGTGATTAGTCTGAACCAGATAGAGGTTGGTTGTTAAAGGAATTACCCACAGGTTCTCAATTTAGTTTACTCACTTCTGGTGCTCTGAGTACAGGTATAGTTCCCTTGGCAGATGATACAGACTTTGCATTTTGCACTTTTGAAAAGGCGCCTCTTTTGGAGCCAGGAAATACATAGCTTTCTGGGTTTTATTAAAAACTGTTTTAAATAACTTTTCTAATGCTACTGATGGGGAAAGAAAAACTCTGTAGTCACACAAAAGAGGGTTCCAAAGTGTCTGCACTTGGGGAAACAGGAGATTTGTGTGGTAGTTAACGTGGAGCTGTTTCGGCAACCATTTTGAAACACAGCAATGAATTGCAGTCAAGATTCAGAAGCCATCAAGCAAGACAGCCTTAATACTCAAGGGATGACAATCAAATAATGTAACAAAACCCAAAACAGTTAAAGTCAGGAGAAAAATCTTCTGATGGGGAAGTTCACAGTTGGGCAAAGACTCCCTAGAGTCTTGAACGGCTATGGTGACAGGTATGCTGCAGAAGACCATTAGAGCTTGGAACTTATCTTGAGAGGAACTTGGGCATTGTAGTGGCATTGGAGTTTTAAGTTCAATTCCATGTGGCCTAAGTCTAAAGATAAATTTGTGGGGTAATATCAGGGAGATGAATACATTTGCAGATATAGGTAACTAGGCAGTTTGTCTTGTGATCCAAATGAGTGTGGATCCAGTCACAGCTGTCTGGCACATAAGATTCAGAAGTGTACAAAGTCTGCTCTTCAGCTTTAGAATGGTACTCATGTAACTCAACTGCCTTATTTGGCTCTGGTGGAATTTACCCCAGTAAGTACTTGGCATTTCATCTGTATCATCTGTAACCAGCTTTTGGTCCTTCCATCAATTACTTTCCCATATGCATGCATATATATATATATATATATATTCCCCCCCATGTATATTTTACATCATTAAAAACCTATGCAAACAACAATCAGAGGGAATATGGATACTAGGAGCTGAGTAAAGCCTAAATGCTACAACCATTTTACTTGCACCCATCTCTTTGGGGGAGCATAGTCTGCATCAAAAAGCAAAATTGTCTAAAGAACATAATACAATTATTTGAGCTCACACAAAAAAAGAATGTGTGGTTTTAGTATCAGAAGACTTACACGACACATGTGCCAGATTCTCAGCTGGAGTAACTGAGCTCAGCTACACTGATTTACACTAGCTGAAGATCTGCCCAGATGTTCAGAGAGTTTTGGATGGAGTTACATATAATTCAGACTGACAGTTATTTCCAAAACTTAGTAGTTATTCAGAGTTGCAGAAGTATCTTGTAAGCCATCCAGATATAAATGTCAAATCCCCATTATTTTCCATGAAGCAGAAAGTACTGTAGATTCATTCTGCAATGATGTGACTGAAGGCCCCATAAATGCTATAAGCCTGCTGAGATACCTACATCTAACTCTGGAAACAGGATCCCAGCAGGATCCATGGGTCAGACACAGAGTTTTTTTCTGGAGACATGTATCTTTGTCATGCTATGGTAAATGCTAGAAGGTAATATGCAGGGGTGCAGGGAAGAAGAGGAAAGAGGAGGGCAACAAAGTTGGTGAGGGGTTTGGAGCACAAGCCCTGTGAGGAGAGGCTGAGGGAGCTGGGGTTGCTTAGCCTGGAGAAGAGGAGGCTCAGGGGAGACCTTATTGCTGTCTACAACTACCTGAAGGGAGGTTGTAGCCAGGTGGGGGCTGGTCTCTTCTCCCAGGCCACCAGCACCAGAACAAGAGGGGACAGTCTCAAGCTGCACCAAGGGAGGTTTAGGCTGGATGTTAGGAAGAAGTTCTTCATAGAAAGAGTGATTTGCCATTGGAATGGGCTGCCCGAGGAGACGGTGGAGTTGTTGTCACTGGAGATGTTTAGGAAGAGACTTGATGGGGTGCTTGGTGCCATGGTTTAGTTGATTAGATGGTGTTGGATGATGGGTTGGACACAATAATCTTGAAGGTCTCTTCTAACCTGGTCTATTCTATTCTATTCTATTCTATTCTATTCTATTCCATTCCATTCCATTCCATTCCATTCCATTCCATTCCATTCCATTCCATTCCATTCCATTCTATTCTATTCTTTTTCTATTCTAAAGTCAGTCCAGAGACTGACTTGCCTAACTGGGCTGAGAAAAATGCAGAGCAGAGCCATCATCAAAGAGAAAAAGAGAGAAAAATATGCTAGGCTTGGCCGTATCCTCTGACGAGGTTCCCATTGGCTCTGCAACGAAACCTCTTCAGATTTGCTGAATGAAAGGGCAATCACCTGCAACGCTGGGAAATACAAAAGACCAAATGGCAAGAGTTAGCACATACCATTGCTGCTCTGCGGAAATGTTTACTTAGAAAAGCTCAGGATTGTGCAAAGATACCACAGTGATATGAGTCTGAGATCAGATAAAAGATGAAGCCTCAACTCCCATAGCTTCAGGAATTCAACCTCCTATCGCTAGCTAGAGCTGAATGGGGGACCGCACATATCCCTAGCTGGAAAGCATCCTACAGCACCATTGCATCTGCTAACCCCACTTCTGCTCAGGTCATTTGCGTTGTGATGGGCACTGTGCTTTTCTCCAGGCAGTCCCCTGCTTCAGGAAATGTCACTTGTGGTATCTTTCCCCTTTAACGAGACATGATTTCCAACAGCAGGTGCCTCACTGTGTAAGCTCTCACTTGCCTGATGTATTCTGTGCATTTCAGAGTGAATAACACATTCTGGGACCTGTGTGAAGAACAGGAAGAGGGATGTCACAGTCTGTAATGTCATATCTCATATGCCTGAGAAGTTTTTTAGAGTCACACAAGTCCCAGCAGAGTGAAAACATGAGGCCTTTTTGCTGAGGGCACATAGATTCTTGCAAGCCTTGAATTGCCAGTTCAGCTTCTTTTGGGGCAAAATTTGGGCTGTCTGGTACCACATCTGGTGGGAGAAATGAATAATGACTAATATGAATAATGACTAAAGTCTTTACAATCTTGCCCAATTTAGGTGACATTTCTAGGGAAAATACTTGTCCTCAGGAGTTTCCAAAGGCTTTTGCATGTGGTGAGTTGGCATAGACAATGTTTTTTGTGGTGCACCAAATAACCACATGCCTGCTGGAGGACTCCTTCTTGGTTTGTAAGCTTCACCTCTTGACCTCATTTTCAAGCAGGAGTTAAACTATAACTAAATCGCTTTGGAGGTTGGCACAACTGGAGCCTGAAGCTTTCTCTGCATTTTCCTCAGTCAAAACAGAGAGTAGAAGCACTTTGGACAGGGGACCAAATCTCAGAGAGACGTGGCTTGGCCATGCTCTGGCTCTGGATCTCATGGATTAGAGATAAGGAATACAGGTTATTTCTGACTGTGCTCTGTAGGAACTGGAGTGGCTCTACAGAGCTTTTCATGTTGGACACGTTTTACCTCAAAATTTGTCAGGAACAAGTTTGTGCTTCCACATTTTCACAGAGGCAATCCCAGTGAGGATACTGCCTGTGACTGAGGACTCCTAGGTTCTAGCACAATATATAGACTTAAAAACATTAACATCTGTGTGAAGATGCCGTGGATAGGGCCTGGCAGAGGAGCTGAGGAAGAGGAGGAAAGAAATGTACATAGTTTCACTGTGTTACTCTCCTACAAATCCAGCCAGTCTCCAGGTTTTGTTGTTTGTTTGCAAGATAGACTTCATTACAAAAAAGAAATAAACAAAAGCATTTCTTCCACACTGACTTGCTATTATGTTTGGGTTTGTTTTTCACAAGTGGAAAGAAACTGTTGTAATAGGACAATAGAGGTCTATACTGCTGGAAGTACACTTCTTCCTTGCAAAGTTGGTTTTCTTTGTTGTTGGTTGGGTTTTTTCCCCCCCCCTTTGGATACAACCTCAGATCTTTCAAAGATATCTCACAGTGTTATATATTAACACAGTATACTTTGGTTTTCACTCTTTAATTGTACCACTTCATAGAACAGCTAAGACCATTAGTAACTGCCCCTCCCTTCTCTGCACACCTCTTGAAACAAACTTGTTCAAATGACACGGCAGAACACTGCACACTTCTCTGAATGCTGAAGACCTGGCCAAGAGGGGGTCGCTTTGGTTCTGCTGATATTACATGGATATTACCCTTTGTTTCATGATGGATAGTGTGTGAAAACAATATCAGCATTTGCAAAATCTACTTGTGAGTACCTGCAACTATGACAAGTGTGCAACAGGTTCTCCTTCCTGTGCTTCCCAGCTGGACCCCAATTCCAGCTCTCCAATGTTCTGAACAATGGAAGGCCTATCATGGACTGTGGACTTCCCGCTACACTTGGGGATTAAGTGATTGCAGAGAGACAGGGAGAGGAAGCCTGGGTATGAGAGGCACTAAACCCTGCCATTCCTTTTTGTCCCCCTCACGGGCAGTTCTGAGAATATAGTGATTATGGCAAAAATCACATGGACAAATAACTTCATTTGTTATGGGGGAAATGGTTGAAAATGTAAGCAGCTTGTGAAGAATTGGTGGAGGTGGGTTCTGCTGTGCTCAGAAATAGCATCTGCATTTACACTTCTCTTGCTGGAATGCTGGCTGTTCAGCTCGGGCCCCAGTTTTTCCTTTTCTTCTATATTGCCATCTGCTGTGATGCTACCATGCAAAAGCCTGCCCAGCTGCTGGTAACAGTGAAAATATCCTGCAGGATTTTAGGAAGCATCTGTGCTTTTCATCACTTCAGCTTCTAAAATGACTATGCATCACTAACATTGAGTGTTACATAAATGCTGCTCTGCAGCCAGCCTGGATCAGTGGTTAATGTATAGACAGGGACTGTTTTGATCAATATGCTGTATATAGACAATCTCCTTGCTGGTGTGCACTCACCTCTGGGTATCTGGGATTGCAGCTATTAGTTGCTGCACAGTTAGGTAACATGCAGAAGAGATGGAGAAGTAAACAGAGTCTTGCTGATGTCTGTATGAGCACATAGTAATTAATTGCTGTCACCTAGATCCTGCTCTGCAATTCTTGCTGAATTTCACATTGAATCTATTGGTGGATCCTTCCTCTTGGAACTGATCCCTAATGCCTCATTTGGCTGGAGCAGGGTTGTTAATCTCTGTCTGACTGTGCTCTCCTTTAGACTCTCAGGAGAAAAAGCACTTTGTCACTCAGTCCTTCAAGCCATCCCTTTTCTTCCTCTGGGTATTTTCAGGTCTTGGGTTTTCCTGCATTTGCAGATGCCTCCCACCACTCCATGCTTCCAATAGATTGGTTTTGGCCTGTGCGTGCTCCCTACCTTCTTCACATTTGCATCTGGGCAAGGAACCAGTGTGATCAGATGCAGCTGATAGGTGAGCCAAAATCTCAGCAGCACATGCCATAACGTGGAAGAGGGGGCAGGCACAGAGCCCCTCTGGCATATGGATATCTGTGTCCTTTGACTTTCTAACAGGGATTTGGCAGCAGAGACAGATCTGGGCCAAATTTCTCCTCCAGTATAAAATACTCTGACTGTTTAGGGCAGGTGAAAACCCCACACTATTAGTAGACTAGAATAGAAATCAATAAGGTTGGAAAAGACCTCAAAGATCATTAAATCCAACCTGTCACCCAAGACCCCATGACTACTAAACCATGGCACCAAATGTCATGTCCAATCCCCTCTTGAACACCTCCAAGGATGGTGATTCCACCACCTCCCTGGGCAGCCCATCCCAATGGCTAACAACTCTCTCTGTGAAGAACTTTCTCCTCACCTCAAGCCTAAACTTCCCCTGGTGCAGCTTGAGACTGTGTCCTCTTGTTCTGGCGCTGGTTGCATGGGAGAGGAGACCAACCCCCTCCTGGCTACAATCTCCCTTCAGGTAGTTGGTCTTAGGCAGGAGACACAGTATGACTTATTGCACTTGTTTGGAATTGGAAATTATATCCAGATTTGGGAGTGCTCAGGGAAGTTTTCAATAGTTCATGTGACTTTAATGAACTAGAAGCTGGCTGATTATCCTCATTAGTTAGTGGTAGAGGAGTCATTTAATGAGTTAGAGGCACTGACTCATGCACTCCTTCTGTCACTTGATACTGGTTATAAACAATTTTACAACATTTTTCTTGCACATAGGAAGCGTTTCTTTTTCCAAAGGAACAATTAAATAGGTGAATATACCTGACTTGATATATCAGAAGTGAAGTGAAGGCTCTTAATTTCTCTCTCTCTTAACTTTTCCATCTGTAAAATGGTTGCAGATGTTCTTGGAAAATATTTTGATAAAGCACTTTGGAAATGCACCAATGAAATATGTTCTGGGTAATGTCTATGTGTTATACTTTGCACTGTGTACTGATGCATAAAGAGCTGTCAATCTACCACTAGCTCGACAGGGCAGACTGAAAAGTCACCTCAGTGTCCTCTGGGAGGTGTTTTGCTACAGTTCCCAGTGTCCCTGGAGGTGGGGCAGGCTAGCCGGAAGGCAGAAGAAGGTCTCTCAGCCTTCCTCTGGACAATCATGACCGGTAGTGTTGTTCAATTCTTGTATTCCACTGTAAGCTTAGAGACTTCTAGATCTCTATGAGAGACTTATACTGATTTTCAGAGTAATTTTTGCCTTTGCATCTGCAGTTTGGCTTGTTTTAAAGGTGGAGTTTCCCTCCCACCCCCAAGTATCCTGGGTACCTCAATGGGAGCTGAAATTGTTCTGCACCTCTGAAAATGAGGGGAAATTGCTACCTGGCATTCAGCACAGTGTGTGGCTGGAATGTAGGTATGTGTCCAATCTCAAAATTAATTCTACCAAAACTGCATGGATATGACTTTACTCTGTCAGATGTGTTGCTGAATGCCTTTTTGTTCACTCTAGGCAAACCTTCTTTAGCAGGGATGGAGAAGGCAAGACATTCTTGAAAGATGTCTTTTGAGAAGCTGTGCACAGCAGATGGGCCAGAGGGATTGCAAATACTGCTGTCTCTCTGGGAGCATCCTCTCCAACTGGGTGCATTAGAGTAGACATGGATGGCTACAGGTGAGTGCCATTTTCATGTTCAGAGTGGCATAGCACTTGTGTCTCAATGCTGGGCACCCTCAGCCTCGTTTTAGTGTTTCTTAAGCTTAATGTCTCACACCTAAATGGTATGTATGGCAGATATCTCTAGCTTTGACCTCTTCCTGAGTCAGGAGGTATGTTGTTGGCTCAGCCTGCAGCCCTAAATTCTTGAGACACATCCTGGGAGGTAACAGAGAAAAATTCTTGTCTTTGCTTATAGCAAGATTTCTTATATTTCCTTATATATTTCCTGTCTTATATTTGTAATTCCTTATACCAGGCTTGCTTTCCTTCTCAGGCTCTCTATATAGTACTGTTCAACCACTCACATTAGGCTCTGCTTTGGTCTAAAACCTTCCTGGGTGTAAACCAACACAAGAGCACTAGGCTAGCCATTATTTAAGTTATACATTAATTAAAAGCTGTAGTAGGACTCCATTATTTGCCTGTAACAGATTACTTATAAACAGTAAAATATTTACTTATAAATAGTAAAATGTTTAGTGGTTCTCCTCCTTTTTTTTAAAATTTAAATATATATTCAAAAAAAGCTTTAATGTCTGAAAGACAGATTGTACTAACAATTCATGCCTGGGAACTAAAAGAAATCATTCTAAGGAACTGATTTATCCTCATCCCCGAGGGCAGTGTTTTATCTTCAGTGAAGAGTTTAAATGACAAATTCGGCTTTCTTACGAGTTGTTTGTGCTGGTTTTGGGTCAACTAAGGAAACACCCAGGCAAGCCACCAAGTAGGAAACCCTGCTGAGTTATCTGGGGGTCAGCCTCCTGGTTTTATGAAAAAAAAAAAAAAAAAGAAAAAACAAATCAATAATTAAAAAAAAAAAAACCAACACCAAAACCCCCAAAAAACTTTCCACAGTTTTCCATACAGATCCCCTGCATGGTTCCACCACTGGGAGCTTGTCTCACCCCCTTGTTAAACTACCATTTACCTTAGTGAGTCACAGCTCTTACGTAGTAAAATTGTCATATTGTTCCCGTTTCCCAGTTCCTTATTTATAATGTAAACATACATCCTTTGGGGAACCTGACCTTCTCTGTGTTTGTGTTTGATTGTGATGGAACTATTTGCATAGGAGACCAATTTTCATTCTTGGCTCTTGTGGCGAGTACACCGTGTTTTCTATTAAAGGAGTCGGTTTTCTGATTACTGAGGGAACTAAGAAGGTTAACAGTCAATAATGTCATAAAATACACAAAGTTATCAAATATACAGCCTATTCTTTCATTTTATGGGCAGTTCAGTATGTTGGAGAAGTCTCTCTCCAGTCTCCCAATGGTTATTTGCCAAACCGATCAAAGTTCCCCTGCTCAAAATTCTGCTTTGCCTCTTGAGTCTGCTGTGTGGAGCGTTTTGGTGTCCATTCCCTCAGGCTCCAGCCTTGCAAACTTAGCAGGGAGTCAAGAGTTAAACTCTGGGCTTTCTACATCAGCTTGGTCAATCGGAGCAAAAAGCTGGTGGGAGATGTGGGTTTATTCTGCTGGTGTGGAACAAATGGCAGAAAAAAAACCATGGGAAGGTTGGGCTTCGGTTAGCTGTGATGCATGGGCCATTCTAGATCCTGTGCCAGCTCAGGTGATGATCTGTACCAGCTGAGTTGGCAGAAGGGATAAGCACTACGTACCAGGAGAAATCTGGTTGCAAAGGTTCTGTGTCAGGACTTGGAGCACTAGGAGGTTTAGCCTTTATAGGAGTTGCATAAGAAGAGACAGTGGTGGCCTAGATTAACCTCTCATGGTGTACAAAGCTAGTATCATGAAATAAATCAGGGTGGAAAGACATCAGGAGGTCTCTGATCTAACTCCCAGCTCTAATCAGGACTCAGTCTGATCTTAGGTCAGGTTGCTCAGGGTGTCCCAGAACTGGTAAGCCTTGTAGGTGGGCACAGAGCAGCTGGGTTTGCTAGGGGTAGCTGGTGGCATGTGGCTCCTCTGCTGGTCCGGTGCAACATGCTCAGGCTTGCAAGGCTGAGAGGCTCCTTGGCCACTGTGCTCTGCTGACCTGTGCTGCACGTATTGGGACTGGATGACTGCAACTTCTGTAGGCTGTGTAGACAGGTAAGGCACAGCACAACATCTGCTCTGCAAGTCCCCAAGCTCCTAGGCTGTTTTCCTTCAAGGAAGTTTTTCAAATGTCAATTTCTTGGCAAGTGGGAGCTGATCTAGAATGTGAAGAAATTACATGTCCCAGGGCAGGTAGTACTGGCTTGCAACAGGGGAGAAGTCTCAAAGAATGATCTTTGTAGGACATTGTGCTGACCTTACCCAGGACACAGCTGTCTTACCCACCACACCATGTGGGAGGCTTGGGCGTTACTGCACACCTCGTTGTACTGCTCAGCTCCATGATGGGGCAGCCAGCACCGAGCCAGGTGTTTTACTTGTTAAAGCATGTTTTGCAGACTACAACGTCACATGCCATCAAGTGATTTGGGGACAGTGTCACCCAAGCCAAATCTCAGAAAGTGTTGTGCTTTGATCTTTTCTTCCCTCCAACTTAAAATCCTGCTGAAGAACAATAGCTGCAACATGGTTAGAACATGCTTTTATTTTTGTTCCTATGTGTTTTGTGCAATGTTAGGCTGTGGTTATGCTTGTGGAGCAAACAGCTCATTCCCTACTGTTACCACGTGACAGAGGCACAAAACAGGTATGTGAGAGCAAGGAGGAGCCACTGCAGTCATATGTTGGGTTTCATGTGCCCCGAGCCAAAAAAAATCCTCCTGCCCTGAGCCTGTAAATGAAACAATAATAGCATTAGCCTGGATGTGGCCTGCAGAATAATTTCATCCCAACTTCTCAGGGTCTGCAGGGTGGTGTAATAGCTCAACGTAGTGTACTTGTAACTGCACTGAAGTTATTGCAGAACAATAAAGTAAATATATTAGCAAGCATACAACTTATCTTTAAATGTGTTTCTTTAAAAACTCTTCTGAGTATGCCCATGTCAAATGCTGGGGTGTCAGCCAGACCTACCCTAGAAAGTGAGTTTGATGTTGAGGATGACAAAGCCACCCACTCCCCTTGGAAGTTGTTCTGCTGGTTGGTTGTCATCCTCATAGTTAAAAATTAAACTATGGAGGTCTGTGTGAGCTTATTACACTGAGGTTGTTGCTTTTCCTTCTATAAAATCTCTCACAAGCTGGGGTACTTGTGTGCTGGATATGTTTGTGTGTGGGAAGGGATGAGCCCCCCCATCTGCCACAAGATCAACCTGGCCTTGTTGGCCCAGGCACACACATCAATCTCTCTTCTCACTCCCTCCCATGACACAAAGGCCATCAAAGAGCACTCCACATCCATAAAACTTAACATTAATGGCAATCAGTTATTCCATATGGGAATTTTACAACCTACCAAAGCAACACACCAAAGCCCCCTCTGCAGTCACTGGAGCATCCAGTGGGGCCAGCACCAGCACCCTGCAGGGCTGGCAAACCCCACCTTTGTCCGGGGGGGTATCTCCAGGAATCCCCAAATCCTCTAGGTATGCTGTGGCTCTACTGTTTGGCTATAAGCAGGACAATGCTAACTACCCCCGAGAGCTTTTGCAGGCCTCATTAGAATGGAGGGTATCCAAGGGCATTGGGGAACAGAGACTGAGGGATGCTCTGGAGTCAATATGCTTGGTAATTGCCTAAGCTCCGTGGAAAACGGTGAAAGGCCATTTCAGGTGTTTCCCTTAGTGATGTGGGCAAAGCCACACAACAATCTGTGATGGCTCAGGAACCAGGAGCTGAACACCACATCTCAACCACAGAGCATCTTTTTGTGTTTTTCTGGGAAAACTACCAGGCTCTGCCTCCTTCCAGCCCTTCCTCTTCTATTTGAAACAAACATTTCCTTTTATTAATTAGTGGCAGGGAGAGGGAGCTTCAAAAAGCCACAACGAGCCGAGACTTTGCAGCTCCCCTTCAAAACCATATGTTTGTTTCTTTCCCCGCTGCTCCCGAGCAGGGAGGAGCTGTAGCAGGCACCCCACTCACTCCTGGTCTCGCAGCTCCACCTGCTGTCGCTGTGCTCATCCCGAAGCGGGGCTGCAGGGTGCCCAGCCGGAATACGGATTAATGTTAAATTTCCTTGCTGGCCACAAGGGGTTTAAGGAACTGTGAATAACAATTCACATTTTAAAAGGCCAACAACATCTTGTCTTGTATTAGAAATATTGTAGCCAGCAGGGCTAGAGAAGTCATCATCTATCTGCACTCCGCACTGGTGAGGCCACATCTTGAATACTGGGTGCAGTTTCGGACCCTTCACTGCAACAAAGACACTGGGGTGCTGGAGCGTGTCCAGAGACAGACAACAAAGCTGGTGAAGGGTCTACAGAATAAGTCTTATGAGGAGTGGATGAGGGAACTGGGATTGTTTAGACTGCAGAAGAGGAGGCTCAGAGAAGCCCTTGTATCTCCTACAACTACCTGAAGGGAGGTTGTAGGAGGTCAGTCTCTTCTCCCATGTACCAAATGATAGGACCAGAGGAAACAGGCTTAAGATGCACCAGGGACAATCTAGGAATAAGGTGGAATTATTATTATTTGTCTCTGAGAAAGGTCAAAAGTATTAGTAACTGTGAGGTAGAAAGACATTTGTGGTTTTAATACTTGGAAGGGGGGTGGTGGGTGTTTGTTGGGCTTTTTGGTCAGGTTTTTGTTGTTGTTATTGTTTGGGGGTTTTTAATGTTGTTTTCACACAAGTCCTTCTCTTCCTAACTTGTCAGATTGCTTCCCTGCTATATAGTGGGTAAATTCCAAAAGACTATCTAATTTTCAGTCTTTGTTATTCAGAACTTGAAGGGGTGATGTAATGGTTATAAGTACAACTTTTAAAATGAATCCTTTCCATGCTTTGATCCAGAATTTGGAGTTATTTTAGCTTTTTTAAATGCAGAGGTGTGCTTCATGCACCTTTTCCACTGATGCTGAACATCTTCCTCTGTGCCAGTGTTAAAGCACCTTCAAAGTTGCCTTCTCTGTCTTTGTTTCCTATCACTAAAATGGGGCGAACACCTTCTTGTCTCAAAATACTTTTGTCAGGATAACAACAAAAACTACCAATGTGGAGCTGGCCAGATAGCACAGGAAGGCTTTGCAAGCAGCAAAAAACCCCAGTGTGTTGAACAGATAGAACAAATTCCTTCAAACAGCTCGTGGAAAATGCTACTCCTTTTAGATGAGAGCAGCTTGGTCAGAGAATATTCATACCAGCCTGTAGCCTGCCACTCCCCTAACTAATGTGTGTTGTTTTCCCCTGCACCTCAAAAACTTGCCTGCCTCCCCAGCAGTTTTACCTCAGCTGCTCCGGATGTTGTGGGTAAGATCTGCACAATGCTCCTCTCCTTTTTCTGTAGGCTGCCACTAGAGAGCATCCCCAGCAATTCTCCTGAGGTTGGAAGACGGCAACAGTATAAAGGTCCTGGCCTGTGCAGAGAGGCCAAGGACAAAGAGCTCCAGAAGCTTTCCAGCTCCTAAGGCATTTGTCAGTTCTGCCAGAGGTTAAACCAAGCCCTAATCCTGCAGAAGCTTTGAAGGCTTAAAAGAAATCCCAACAAACCAAACTGCTCAGAAACTTGAGAAACGTGGGCGTTGTCTTTTAGGCAACTGAGCATTAAGAAGTAGCACTGCACAGGAGCCTGCCGAGAGTTCAGACAACTTCACCTACTGAGATGCTGAAAAAAGTGCCCTAACTGTTTGGCTAAAGAGGCTAGAGGAGGAATGGCTCTTACAGCACTCCCTTGCACACAGATCTCTCCTGCATCACATCCCTCAGATTCTTCAGGGTAATTAACTGGTTGGTTACTTAAGTGGCTAAATAGTAGGGTTTGTCTATTGAGTGATTCCAGGCCCTGCCATGAAAGAAACCCACATAGCTCATGGACCTTTTGAGGACCTTGAGATAGGACATTGTTCTTTTTTCTCGAGGTAAAGTTAGTTGACTTGTGGTTAGTAACACCAGCTGATACTGGATACTGGTACCAATAAGAGAGCTCTTTGCACTACTCATGAGAATTTCCACATCTTTCCTGATGTAAAGTTGAGCAAAGAGTCTGTTCAGCAACCCACCTGCTGAGACTGAGGAGCAGCAAAACTCTTAGCCCTAGAAGCCTCTTCTCTGTATACTCATTCACCTTTTAGTCTGTGTCTCCATTCTGTCTGACACTTTCCACTTTGTGGAGGCAGGAAAAAAAATTTTTAAAATATTGAATCAGAGCTCTGATCCACTCAAAAAATTCAACTCTGGGCTAGCTCCAGAGTGGCTTGTGGTTGATGCAAAAGCCTTAAATGTGAAAGAGCTCCTGGTTATACCCTGATCTCTGTAAGCCACAGAGAACAAGTCAATTGGAGTGGGGTTAAGTGATTTCAAGCCAGCTGGGAGGTAAGAGGAACTGGGGGTGCCTGGGGCAGATGTATTGGCATGTGCCTGGGTTTCCACCAAGTCCTCCCCCATACCTGTGCTTTTCTGGAGTGACTCTGTTTGAAGAGATGTGGAAAACCCCACCAGTCAGTGCTGGGTTCATCAGTGCAGCCCCACCGGCATGACAGCAGCAGTGGGGAAAGCAGGACTGGGAGGAGTTGTTGTTGTTGCTCCAAACTTGCTTGTTAATTTTTTTTTTAAGCTCTGCAGATCAAGCTGAAAGCTCAACAGTTTCTTTGAAGCTGTCTGTCTGTGGGAAAACCTCTGGGTAAGCCCTTGGATCTGCTCAGCAAGGCCCAGCTCTCTCACCTCACACTTTTGGAAAGCCCTTGGTGTTTTGTGTCAAGAAATGATTTGACTAATGAAGTCAAAACTAGGCAGAAATCTGTTCAAAGGCAGCCTTTCCTCCAGCAATTGTCTCCAAAGGCTATGGGAAGGAGCTGAGTTTTGTAGCTGGGAAAACAGGACCATATGTCGTGACATCTGCAGCAGGGACAGTATTTGGACTAGGTGCTTCTCACAGCCACAGTCGCACGGTGGTGTAGTGTGAGCCCCTGTGGCCTTGCTGCTGATTTACATGGTGTGGTGGGTGAGGAGGAAGCTGAGCTCTATGTTTTATCAGGAAGAGTCAGTTTTAATGGCTGCTGAAGGCTCCAGCTTAGAACAACATGGAGGGCACTCTTGTCCTGGATTAGGTTGTGGGTCTAGTGCCAGAGGGCATCCTAGGACAAATACATAGAATACATAGAATACATAGAATAAACCAGGTTGGAAGAGACCTTCAAGATCATCGCGTCCAACCCATCAACCAATCCAACCCACCTAAACAACTAACCCATGACACCAAGCACCCCATCAAGTCTTCTCCTGAACACCTCCAATGACAGTGACTCCACCACCTCCCCAGGCAGCCCATTCCAATGGGCAATCACTCTTTCTGTATAGAACTTTTTCCTAACATCCAGCCTGAACCTCCCCTGGTGCAGCCTGAGACTGTGTCCTCTTGTTCTGGTACTGGCCGCCTGGGAGAAGAGACCAACATCCATCTGTCTACAACCTCCCTTCAGGTAGTTGTAGAGAGTAATAAGGTCACCCCTGAGTCTCCTCCCCTCCAGGCCAAGTAACCCCAGCTCCCTCAGCCCCTCCCCATAGGGCTTGTGTTCCAAACCCCACACCAACTTTGTCGCGAGGCTGCTGAGCCCATGGAGGCTCCTAGCTCTATCCATCACTGATTGGTAGGACATGAAACTCAGACACCAGCAAGAAAGAGTTAAAAATTTTCTAATGGGACTGCCAGTATGGGTAGAAAAGGGGTCTATCTCCAGTGCTAGAGGATCATCATAATGGGTCAGACCATCAGGCAGACAAGCACATTTGGTCCTACATTAGGGATGGAGCAAGCCAGGGACCTCTGCAGCCATATCTCTGCAGTGTGACAATACAGATCTAAAGCAGCATTTTATTTTATGATTTTTGTTTTGTTTTGTTTTCTCCACAACCAGACATCTTGCCTTCTCAGCTCATCAGCTGAAGGATTTTGTGGGTCATCACATACTCTCCACACAGCCTGCACCATGAGGATCTGGGTCACAGCAGCACAGGTGCATTGATCCTATGGACAGGAGAACGTGCTGGGGGATGCAGGGTGACATCGCTGGGACCTTCTCCCTGAAACTAGGCCACATCCTGTGACAGCAGAAGTGACTCCTTGCACAGATGGCAGGTGGGACCTGGGAGTGACCTTGTGTTTTGGTCATTTTCTCATGCCCAGGCTTAGTTGGTGCACTGCACTGCAGGCATTTTTTTGATGGTGTGTGCAGCTGGGGCTGAGCTCACTGTGGCCTGCAGATACCTACAGTCATGGTGACAACTGGAACAGCTACTCATGCAGGGCTGGGCAGAGGAGATGTTCCTTTGCTCTCTGGACCTTTTGGAATATATTAAGGCATTGACTCCTCCCATGACAGAGGTGCCAGCCTTGTGCCACAGTGTCTCCAATTCAGAGCAAAGAAGTGTCCTGCCATCCCAGGAAGAATGTGTGTCCCTATCGCCTCTTCACCCCTTTTCTCTCTCCCTATCATGTACCCTGTTCTCTGGAGGGGCATGCCTTAGGAAGGGATGGGTTGGCAGAATCATGTCCACTTCTCAGTCATCAAAATCACATCAACACTTTGAAGGAAAGAAAATGGAAGTTATCACTGGTTGCAGAGAGACAGTTGAAAATGCTGCAACGGCTATTTAAAACTCACCAATTCTGCTCATGTCTAGTTAGTGCTGGGAAAAGTTCAAATAATACTACTAATAAAGGTGCTTATCTCAAACCTATGGCCTTAGTGGGCAGTTCTAAATGCCTTAACTGACCTTAAAAGTGGTGCTATGTTTCCTTGCTTAAAAATGCACTTAATAGAAGTTATACATTTGAGGACTTTGCTGATTGACTACAGGTGAAAAAAAAGGCCCGGGCTGGTATTACATTGTTATGCCATATAAGCACCTTGCATAATTACCTTAGCCCCAACATAATTTTAATTATGTAAGAATTAGTGCAAAGAATTTTATCTGAGATTCATGTAAATATTTTGTGCTCTCAACACTTTGATGTGCCTAGAAAGAGATTACGGTTTGCTTTGATAATTAGTCTGTTGCATGTGGCCAAAAATTCATTACAAACACAGTTAATTAAGTTGTCAACAAGGCTTTGGTCTCTGGCGGGTGAGAATAACTCAATAATTTTGTTTGGCTTGACAGGGGATTTTCAGTTTATTGCTATCAACCCCAGCTGTCCTTAGGGGCCCACAGCAGAGCAGAGTTCTCCGGGAGGCCACGCAGAGCTGTACAAGACACAGGGCATGTGGTGCTGTAGCACAAGGAAAGCAAACGTCAGATTTAAGCTGGAGCAAAGTGGGATGCCACTCCAGGTGATGACATCATGGCTCTGTGCCACAGAAGGTAGAGGTGAACAGGGGCTCCTGTCCCCAGGATTGAGGAAACAAGAGAAATTGATGCTTAGCCCCACAAAATTATCTGGTTCTCCTGGGGCACAAGGAGCCCCAGGGCCAGTCTTGCCACTCAGAGCTGGTAAAAATGGTGTGGAGAACTCACCTTGTGTTTGAGGAGGCAGCCTGGAGCACCTCAACTTGCCTGTTGTTATTGTGGGTCCAGACAGGGACCAAATGCTTTCACATGCTTTGGGAATACAGCCTGTATTATGGGAAATCAAGGTCTTTTCCCCAAATATCCTTCCCCCATTGCAGATTCTGTTTGGGTAGACTTCAGCCCAACATGAAGCCTTTACAGTTCTGCAGCACTCTGCTTTGATGCCACCACCACAGTGGGACCTGAGACCTCTCTGGTGACAGAGCCATCACCATGATCACACTTCAGTCTGGTGTGTTGTACTGCATCCTCTGTATCTGAGAGCCATGGCCACCGCTGCTCTTGGTTCCAGGTAAGTAGCAGGGAGACTCAAGAATCCTGGCTTTGGGGAATCACTCAGGGACCAAACATTGAGTGCCTCCAAGTGACTCATTTCCATTTCAAAGAGGCTTTTTATTTTTTTTTTAAATCTGGCAATTAATTTGCACCCTCTGTAGAAAATGACTTCATAAATACCACCAAGCTCCCCTTTAAAATATTTTTTAAGTGCATGATTAATACACTTTGCCAGCCCTTGTCTGGGACTGCACGGGGAGGTCAGGGAGCAGGTAAATGAAAGAAAATGGCTTCACTCGGCATTGACTGGGCCATTAATCACTGCCCATTTTCTATAAATCATGGCAGATGGCAGAAACAAGCAGGTACTCATGGGAAATGACACACTGTGCATGATGGGAATCACGGATCTTGGCAGACACCGGGAAAAGAAGAGGTCATTCCTCACCCCGCCATCCTTGGTGGAGCAAGGCCACTCGCACTGCACCTGCAATTCTCTTCCATGTGACAGCTCCCCCCTATAAAAACAGCTGTAAAAGGAGGAGCCCTGGAAAATTCACTGCATCACAGCTGAGCTGGACAGGCCTGTTCAGCAATGTCTCTGTTTCTCATCAGGTGTTGAGGCAGTGGTGGAGAGGGTTTGCAGCACACGGGTAGTAAGTGTTGGGGAGGATGAGCCCTGAGTGTTAGCGTCTTTTAGCCACTGAGATGAGGAATACTATTAATTGGAGTAACAATTAAAGATTTTGCTCCCAACACTGAATGCTCATTGTTGCTTTGTCTGAGAACAGATGGAGGTGGGAAATGTGGGAGAAACTTCCAGAGATAAAGTGAGAAGGACAGGTAAATCCTAAAACGAGCACACATTTGGTAGCAGTGTTCGTTCAGGTACTTTTCTATGTGGATCTCCTTGGTGTACCTGGGAAATTTGAGTTCTTCCTCTATGGAATGGGTGACCCTTCTCTAAAACCTCCTTGCAGTGCTGTGGGAGTCACTACCCAAACCATTTTTCTGTCATGCATTTATAGCAGCAGCAGCAGCTTTGGGTGGTGGAAAGCAAATACTTTAAGGAGGACACCCAATGGTATATGTATAAATCAATGAAAATAACATTTTATATGTAGGCTGAATGAAGGATAAGGTAAATGCAATTTATGGTTTCTTCTTCATGTTGCCAGTCCCATCCAAACCAGTGAGAATAATTCACTATTGTATTTGACATTTCTTTCTGAGAGAATAGGCTTTTGTCTGTCACCTCTCTTTTCTGCCAAAGAGGCACTGGGATGAATCTTTCCTTCCTTAGATGCAAGAAGAGCTAAGCAATTTTGCTTTTCCAGATCCTTGTATTCCCTTGCTGACCACAGGTTGACCTGCAGCTGGATGTCCTTGGTGCTGCTCAGCTCCTGCAAAGCTCTTGCCTCCAGCCCTGATACACAAACAGCAACAGCTGCCTTTTCCTGACAAAATAGTTGGAAGAGGAAAATGGGCCTGTGCCAGGCAGCTTGAGCTGGGGCTCCCAGGTAAGGCACCACCAGTAGGGAGAAAATTGGCCAGCCTGTCCTGACAGTGGGAAAACGATGGACAAAGCTGGGACATTGTAAGTGGGTTTAAAACTGGAGAAAACCAGCTTGTGTCCATCCCTAGGAAGGTTAATATGGAACACAGCTCCCTAAGAGATGTGATGGATTGCTGAGTGTGTGCCAGTGGGCTGGCAGGTTGGGCATGAGGGCAAGGGAGCATGGGTGTCACAGCGACTTGCAGAGTGACAGACAAAGAAAGTGAGATGAGAAGAAGAAGGTAGTCCCGTGGGCATGTGACCTGCACAGGAAGAAATGACCTTAAAGAAACCAAAAGGACTCATGCAGAGAACAAGTGGGAGATGTGACGCAGAAGACATGTAAGATCCAGAAAAGAGACAAGAATGTGCTGTAGCCAAGAAAATGTCATATTATAAAGAGCAGGCAGGGTGATGGAGAGACTGCCATGGGGATTTCAAATGACAGCTGGGTGGCCCTGGCACTCGGAGAAGTCATCTTCAACCCAGGAGCAGCTTGGGGATGTTGCATGGCTCCTGTGGATCCTGCCGGTGCAGCTGTATTGAGCCAGGAGGTGGGCTGGTCGCCTCCACAGACAGCTGTGCACAGATGTTTTCCATTGAGGGAAGAGAAGCAGGAGCATATTTTGAAAGGGAAGGGAAAAATATTAGTGAAACCCAGAGAAGAAAAACTACTGCTGAAGGAGACACTACTTTCTCAAGGGCTATCTGCAGCAATGTAGAGTGAAAGTCCTTTTTTTTCCTTTCTTTTTATTTTTTTTCCCCTTGGCATCAGGGTCCTTCCTTTCATTCTGTAAGTTATTTCAATTGGATTTTTTTCATCCCAGACTGGCCCAGCTGCCCTACATCCCTGCTATCCTGGCTGGGGCCAGGCTGTTTCTAGGAGCTTGGAGGAGAGGGCTGGGTCCACCACCCCTTCCTGATCCCCTCCCATTTCCCCCACAGGCCTCATGGGAGCCTAATATTTGTGCATGTGTGTTTTAACACGGCATATGGTCTTCATTACATGCAGACTTCTCACTTCCATAATTATACCATGATGGGAGTTCCTGTCAAAGCCATAAAGCAAATTCTCTTCCCCCGCCTCATTCCTCCGCCCCCACCAGCCCTCCCAATAAAACGCACAGGGGTCTCCAGTTTGCAAGAAGAACCCACCCCCACCCCCAGCAGTTGCACCATTAACCCCTCGCATCCTCTGTTTCGGAGTAGCTGGAAGACAGACCAGATTTCCTCATTGGTGCATGCTTACCAGGGAAGGGATTAGCCAGATTTTGGCTACGGGAGAAAGAGCAGAGCGAGCCATCGGTGCCTAAACTTTGTTGGGGAAGGGGAGAGGCAGGTAGCAGCTCAACCCAGTGTCCTCCTTGCCTGCTTTCTCAGCGTAGGTGAAGTGTGCCAACCCCGCCCATCAACAAAATACAAGCCCCTCTGGGTAGCGCATGGCAGCTGTTTAACAACACACAGCAACACTACCCCAGTGTGTAGGACAGGAAATGAAGGCGGCTGTATCTGCAGGGGGGGTTTAAGTGTGCAGCCTGCAATTACCTGCGCCGGAGTTTGGCCAGAGCCCTGTTCCTCTGAGAGCCATCAGCGGCTAAATGCCGATGGCCAGTGCTCAGGTGCTGCAAGACCCTCGTATCTCCTGAGGCTGCAAGCAGCTCTAGGCCTCATGGGTTGTGCACAGACCTTGACTAAGGTGATTGAAAGCAGGAAGATATGGAGAATTGCTGGGGGTTGGGTGGGTTTTGTGGTTGGGGATTTTTTTGTTTGTTTGTTTTGTCTTGTTTTGTGGGTTTTTTTGGGGGGGAGGGGTGGTTGTTTTGGTTGGTTGGTTTTGTTTGTTTTGGGGTTTTGTTGTTGTTTGGTTTTTTTGGGGGGGGGCAGGGAACGTCGTGGTCTGCTGCATTAAGGGCATTGAGATGCTGCAAATTTGTGTGCCCTTTTGCTTGGTTGTTGACTGGGAAATGGCTTGGATAGTGCTTTATTTCGCTAGAAATAGTTGGTAATGGAGGTCATAACATCTCCCAACTTTGCCTTCTCACAAAGGAAGAGATCCACTGCTTCATTTGTGCTCTGGCCTTCGGGGGACATTGGAATGTCCTCAGTGGGTGTAGGCAGAGGGGCTGGCAAATAGCTTGTCCAGGCATTACTCAAGTGATCCGGCTCAGAGCAGTGCTGGCCACGGTGGGAAAAATCTGGTTTCCCACTAGGTGGTAGAGAAGAGCTTGGCTGAAAATCCTCCAGCTTCTCACAGCTAAGCACAAGGGAAGGTGGGTTCCTGGAAACCTAAAGATCTCTGTTTTAACTGACACTGCAGCAGACCAAATTAAACTGGGATGCTGCTGCAGAAAGTTGGGAGAGGGCAGGGTGACAAGCAGATGGTGGCTGCCAGCAATGTAGCAATCACTGTTGCCCTCACCATCAGCCACCATTCCTACTGCACCAGGCACAGATGACATGTTTGTTTCGACACCTGTGGGTGTTTTATGACCCTTTACTATCTGGTCTTAGGACATATAGTTTGAAATGGGCTGTATCTATTAAAAAGACAGACATGAGGGGGCAATGCATTCATGCTGGTTTCAAGGGGACCTAGCATCACCAGAAACCATCAAAGAGATGGTGAACTTCACCCAGTGTCCACATTGCCTGCTTACCATGTGTCAGACCTCTCATGTTAACTCCCTGTATCTCCGCTTTCCCACTCCTGCAAGTCGAACACATCTGTATTGGTAGAATTTTAACCAGGTACATGTGAGTTATTCCAAGGTGGGGTTGATACACAGCCTGGACAGAGATACAAGCAGTTTGTCAGGATGATTCCTGCCACCTCAAAAAAGTGACATTTCCTATTGAGATCTCTAATGCTCCCAGTGACAGCCCAGGGCTGGGATTTATTGCAGCTCTGTGTTACTGGGCTACTTTGACACACCCTGCAAGATCAGAGAAGTGGCAGAGGCCTGAAGAGGTCACACCTGAAGGCAAGATCAAATATACTCTGCTGCTTCTTGGCACGTATTTATTAATCTAACCAGTTCTCAAAGGTCTCTAATAGGGGAAATTCTGCAGCTTCCCCATGGCCTGCATTACCTTTATCATTACAGAGGTTTTCTTGCTGTTTAACCCAAGTCTTTTTTTTCTGCACTTGGTGTCCCTGATTTCTTGTTCAATAAACCCTGGGCAGGAACTAGTGTTTTCCCTTTTCACTGGAGTTTATTGCACATCTGAAGACCACTGTCACATCTGCACTCAGAAACTGTTATTTCCTGATCTGTCTTAAATTCTTTGCACTCATCCTCTCTGCGCCCTTACCCATCATCCAAGTCTTCCTTGAGGTTCAGGCTCAGTGGGACTGGGCAAAGTGGCAGAGACAGTGATGGGTCAACACCTAGGATCCTTGGCTCCTGCTAGACTAAAGACTGGTTTAAATTTTCTGCCCCTGCTTGCTTTAGTTTGGGCTTATCAGGCTCCTTTGAGGGGTTCAGAACTGGTCTCCCAGTGAGAGGCTCACACAGGAAGTGAGGCATTAGCCTTGGCATCCCACATTCTCTCTGGGCCCTATCATGTCACATTTAGCCATAGAAATTTTTTTTTTTCACTATCAGAAACAATAGTTCAAAGGAGGAAAGGTGACAGGTGCTAGGGAGTGGGGAATGCATCAGGAGTCCATCACTCAGATGTCATGGCTGGATTTATGTTTGCACACCCCAGTAATTCACAGGACAATGGAAGCACTGGCTCTGTTTCCTTGAGTTAGCTGAAGTCTGAATGAAGGAGCTACACAGGATAACATGAAAGCAGGGACTTTCTCAAGCTCTGGTGGACAAACTGGATGAAGCGGGTGTGCAGCTGAACAGGTAGGGCTGGTCTTGTCCTGAAGCACTCATGATCCCAGCACTGTTCTGGGATGCATAATGATGCCTCAGGTATCTACATTTCCCATGCAGTGAATTTCCTAAGCACAGCCTTGTTTGGAATGGGATAGGGTGAAGGGAGGAGCTGAGAAGAAGTACCAGTGATGTGTTTGAATCTGATGGCACCAGCAATTACTTTGGAAGGTCCTTTCAGGTCTGAGGTGGTTGTTTTCATGGCACAAGGATTCAGAGGCAATGTGTCCTGCACTTAGATGTCCAAGATGAGTACTTACACAGAAATAGCTGTTTTCCTCAGACAGGTTCATGGTAATGGTAGACATTTCCTAATAGAGCCCAGGAGATGACAGATCTGAATTTTGGACTTTATTTTGTTGGTCAAGAGGCTTGAACATCCCTGAAGAGAAAGGTGCATTCTCAGGAATATACATCTCGTGGGTCCAGAAGGAAAATAAACATGCAGCATGATGCTGCAGACTGAACTGGAGGGTGTTCAACTCCCAACTGGCTTCACACTTCTTAAATAGCAGCTGCCTTGTGTGAAAATGAAAGGCCCTGGAAGCCCCATTGTCCTGTGATAAAATATGATACCACAGGCCCCATGTGGTGTGACCTCAGCCAATGCATATTGTTGGAGTGAGATTTCATTCAGGACAGGCAGAGGCACAAGACTTCAGGTTTAAACAATGATGAAGTGGAAGGAAGGAATGTCGCAAGCTTCAGGAGCAGGATTATATTGCACAGGGGTCTCTAACCCTAACCCTGCTGGAGACTTGTGTGGATGGGTTTAGGGGGCTTGATGTGGGGCAGAGGAAGGACATCTTCAGCACCTGGTGGCTGAGCAACTTCAGACTGTGCATCTCCAGGTTTTGCATTTAAGTCAATGAGCAGGGAAGTCTGTGTGTCCACCAGCCTCTGTCCATGACATCACTGAATGGTTGACAGTAAAGGCTCCCTGGGGGACTAAGTAGGTTTCACTTCTTGATTCTGGTTTTTACAATAGCTTCCAAAACTCCTATTCCCGAGAGCATTTGATATCCCCACATACTGAGCAGTCCCCTCTGGAGCACAAAAGGAGATGCATTTCATCTGCTTTAATTTTAACTTTCAGATCTCCCTTGGACAGGAACAATATGGAATAAACAAACCTTGTGTTGAAACATACTCCTCCTCAGTGCTATACTGACCTTCTAACTTGCTTTTCCTTTGGAGAATTTTGATGCACTTTGTTCTTTAATGCATGAATCTTTACAACATCCCAGAGATGCCAGGAAATGCTGGTACTTCTATCTCCCTCTTGTTTTTATACATAGAGAGCTGAGGCTCAGATCAGTTAAGCAGCTTACTCAGGGGGAGGCAGGAAATCTGATGGCAAGGAAGGGCTAAGGTCCTAGGTGTCCCACAACCAGCCAAATGCCTTCCCAAGTGCTTCTTTTGTACCTTTTCAGAAGACCCAAAGATCATGCACAGAAGGGTGTGAGCCAGGGTTGAGAGGGCTCTGAAGCTTTGTTTTTCTGGGATAGCTTCATAGTGTGAGCTATGGAGATGGATTAGACCCGGAACTGACTGGAGTGAAAAGATTGGGTTGGCCTGAGAGCTTTTTCCTGCGAGAGGACTGAGGCTCCTTCTGGACGTTGCTTACCTCCCAGCACAGCAGAAAGCTGGTGTCCCCTGGAGAAGAAGATCAACTATTTTACAGTCTTGTGGTTTCTCTCTTCTTTTAGTGGATTACTAGCTAGAGCAGCAGTTGTAAGATGGCTGCTTTATGACCTTGAAGCAGTCAGGCAGACCTCCAGTAGTACCTCCTCTGACACAGCAGGACTTCTCATTTCCCTTTTTAATTTTGTGAAGTAAGGAAGCTTTCCAGACAGTTGTAACCTCAAGTGTCCATGTTGGTGGGAAGGAGGCGAGATGGGAGCCTGTATGATTATGAGTGCTACTGGACCCCACAAAAGGCTGAGAGCTTGGAAAGCATCTGCACAGCCAGGCACTTCCCTGAACTATCTGTGCTTCATGATTCTCCAGCTCTTGAATCTTGGAAGGAAAGACCTTCTCCTGAGATTTGTGGTGCATCCAGTCCCAGCTAGAAATACCACAAGAAAAGCCTCTCTTGGGGAGATCCCAGCTTTAACCAGGAAATGGAGGGTGATGTGAGAACAAGAAAAAATCCAGATGTGACTGCTCTCTGCTTTATTTTTCTCTGGGAAACCAAGGCCTCCTTTGCAGAGTACAGCTTTGTCAAGCATCATTCTCAAGGATATCCAACCTTTGTGTTTGCCAGCTATAATTAATTCAGACCCACATATCAAAGCTGTGTGTGTGTTTGTGCGTGTTTGTGTGTCTGCGTGCCTTTGTGTATGGAGACAGCTTCCAACAGATCACTTTCAGTTATTTTTCTGCTAACAGACTGAGTGGAGCTGCTCACTCCCACATACAGAGAGTGCTCTGGCCCAGACAGGTGCCTTGGGAGAAGCATTGGCTTCTCTCCTGTTGGCCCAGTGGTTCAGGGTTTTTTTGATTACTTTAACAAGAAATGCTTCAGCATTTGAGTTTTTCAAAGCAAAGTGCTTTCTCCACCCCCAAGCTTTTGTTCTCTTGCACAGTTCATGAGTTTTGCTTGCAGTGTAGGCACCTTGCAGTCTCAGGCTGGTTCAGGCAACACCCAGTGCAGTTTAATTCTGAGCAAAGTCCCTCTTTTCTTTTAAAAGAGCCTAGTTGGTGCAAGTGGCATCTACCCATGGGGTCAAAGAGGTCTGCTGGATTTTGGAGGGGTTGGTGGTAGACTCAAGCAATGGAGAGTTATTTGCAGGGAAGGAAAACAGCCTGAACTTGCCAATTAAGTACAAGCCTGAAAATTAGTTTGGGAGATGTGTTGAGACCCCAAGTGATACTAGTGCTTTTAGTGCTCCTGTGCAAGCTCTGCCCTTCTTAGCTGTTTACTGTGATGTCCAAGCTCTCATGGTGCAGGGAGCAGGAGAGCATCATATGTTTACCTATGAGCAGCCAAATCTTTATTAAACCTCAAAAATGTGTAAATTGCACCCAAATATTTGCTCTTTGTTGTTTAGTTAAGGGGTAGATATAGTCAAGGTTTTGGCAGCTTATGCTTACAATTAAAATTATTATTAATAATAATAATAGGAACAACACAGGAGAACTGTTGGCCATAACTTGCCCTCCTCTCACACACTTTTTTTCTGAGTGTGTCCAGCTGGCCTCAGACCAGAAGTGCTATTACCCAGCAGAACCTTTCCAACATTTATTCATCACATACAGAGTCGACAAGTGCCTCCAATTCTCTAGTTACCAATGCACTAATGAACATCTGCTAGTGTTTCTCGCAAGTTCAAGGACTTGGGCGGGGAGTAGACCAGGGACTGAATTTCTCTGTGTGTCTGAATAAGATTAAAAAATTGGATTTTACACAACGGTACAGCCTTAATCTGGAGTTCCTCCTGCTTTTCAGGTAATGGCTTCCAAAGTCTAAGCATTTTGGCTTACAGATTCTTCTGGTAAGTGGAGCTTGGAGTGAAGAAGGGAATGGAGCTTGGAGTGAAGAAGGGAATGTATCTTGAACTATCAGAAGAACAAGAGGTGGGGATAATTTTTAGTTTGTAGGTAAGTTAAATTCGACCAAGCAGCTGTGCCAGGGGAGGTTTAGGCTTGAGGTGAGGAGAAAGTTCTTCACAGAAAGAGTTGTTGGCCTTTGGAATGGGCTGCCCAGGGAGATGGTGGAGTCACCGTCCCTGGAGGGGTTCAGAAAGGGAGTGGATGTGGCACTTGAAGGCACAGTTTAGTAGTCATGAGGTGTTGGGTGACAGGTTGGACTTGATGATCTTTGAGGTCTTTTCCAACCTTATTGATTCTATGATTCTAAGTAAATGTTCCTGGAAATCCATGCAGCAGTAATGGCTATGGAGCTTTTGCAATGTCACTTTAATCCTAGCACTGTTGTATTGCTGCGTGTTACATACAGGGAGGACATCCTGCTTTAACTTAAACCCACTAACTAACACCACATACATACAGTGGGGAAATCCTGCTTTAACTTAAACCCACTAACTAATACCAGTTACAATTTGGGGTATCATTTAACTGAGTCTAATGATTTGCATTGGTTTTCCTTTAGACTGGACTTCTAAATCCCTCATCCTGTGCCTTGTCACCCCTTACCAGCAAGCCTGTTGTTTCCCAGCATGAAGCTGGGATGGGGAAATGGCTGGAAATAAGGAATTCACCTTGAACAACCATACCTGGTAAATATTGCTCAGCCGTGCAAGGATACTAACAGGTCTGAAAAATAAGACAGACACACATGAAAGTTGATGCATTTAACCACTGGGGTATCTCCTTTAGGAGGTCACCATCAGCTTTGGTGGGTTTTTTTGAGGCTGGAGCCGTCTGTAGGCTGTTGGTTACTGGTGCCTGTGCACTGCTGGGTGGTGGTGACAGTGTGAACTGCTGTGCAGCACACAAATCATTTCTGATGAAAATTAAGTACCTGAAAAATAAATTCCACTACCAATGGTGTGAGCAAATCATGCACAAATGACTAATAAATAGCACCACAATCTCTCCTTACTCTGTGATTTATCTGTCTGGAGACTTATTAAAGAAATGTTCCTACTGTTTTCACAGTTTTTATCATGGTGCTGCCTTTTGACACTCTCAAATGTCAGAAACCTCTTTCCTCACTCTGGCAATTCCAACAAAAACCTCACACATGACACCTCCATTGTGCAATGCTTGTGAGCCCTGACACCTTGGCCCCGCTCTCCCCTGGCTTCACAGTGGCTGCTCTTTGCTGTGTGAGATGCCCTGTTTGTGGTCTGTGCCTGTGAATGAGATCTCTGTCTTCCATGTCCTCCTGCTTTTCCATTTTTTAGGGTCTTCACTTCACTGCTAGGGGAGCAGTTTATCTGAGTGTCTCCTCCTTTCTTCCAGGCAAAGCCCACCCAAGTCTGCTCTAACCAATTACATACAGGGTGTGAGTGGATCAGGCTGGTTTGGAGTAGTAGCTCTTGGAGGCATCAAAGCAGGAGATGGGGACCACAATCTATTTCACCAACAGCTGGTGCTGAAATGTGACCCCACCACTGTGTTTGGAGATTTAGTGCTGTGGTTTGGTGGGACCAGACTGATGGCCCCTGCTATCCCATTACCTCTTTCCACATGTCTGTCTTCTCTCTGTCACCCTTTGAGTAGTGCCTGGTGATGCTCACGCTGGGAGCCCAATATCCTGCATAAGCTTTACTTGGGATTGTCACTTCCTTAGAGATGTACTTTGGAGGCTGGTGTCCCCACAATGGTGGCAATTTCTATCCCACAGCAAGCCCGGGCGCTGTTGGGAGCTGCATGTTGCAACCCCCAGCTGTCCCTGCACGCATAGGCTTTGCTTGGATTTTCCTTCTGTTGGTCTCTCTGCACACTTTTGGGTAAGACATGTCTTTGCCTTATGATGGATCCATTGGTATAAACAAAATAGACAGAATTAAGAAGGCTGCTGGTATGACAGCAAATAAGCAATTTTAGAAACTAAAAGTACTCAAGTTTCCCTGCCCTCCTCCTGGGCAGTTCCAAGTGGGCTCGTTACACTGGCCTTGCCTTGCCCAGAGCAGCACAGGGATGCAGGCTGGCTGTTCTGGGGAAAAAAACCCAAGCCAGGCATTTTCTCTGAAAACACCACAAGTTTTCTTGTCACTTCAATATTTGTTTTGCATCCCAGCAGTCCATAAGCAGATTTTTTTTTTCTTTGTTTTTTCTTTCTTTTAGCTAAGCAAGTGCACTTTTGTTGACTCACCAGTTCCAGCATGTTTGGGGTCATCAATATTTGGAGGATGTTGGTGTCTTGCTGCCATTATTGAATGATGGGGCTTCCCTTTCTGATGTGGTGGACATGACAGAAGCAGTTGTAAGTGTTCTGGCTCAGACCTCAAGCACTTCTGCCATCAAAGTGTAGACACAGATATTGCTGGATGATCAGGGGTTTGTGCTGGATCTTTTCTCTCTGCTTCCTGGGGAAAAAAGTCTCTACCTGCCAGTGAGGTTGACTTTAACTCTGACAATAGTTCACTGTGGAGAATATATAAGCATTATGTGATGTGTAAATTTGGAATGTGATGTAATGTAGAGATTTCTGCCCACCTTATAAGGTGCACATCTCATGCACATATCTCTCTTTTTAATAAAAAGCAGAGTATTTAGAATAGCTCAGTTCTCAGAGTAAGAAATGGGATAGAGAGAAAGAGTCTGGTTGAGGGGTTAATATCTTTCATTGCCCTTTGCAGTGGTAGGACAGGTTATATGTGCACTCTTATCTATCTTCCATGACCCCATCATCAGAAATGCCAAATGCTGAGCCTTTGCACAGTCCCTGCTAAATGAGCAGGTCCAGCCTCCTTTCTCTCCACAGATGAAGGATTGTTCCTGGAACCCGACACATATGTTGGCTTCACACCAGATGGTCCTAGGGTCTACACATAAGCTATACTGCAGATTCACAGAATCAACCAGGTTGGAAAAGACCTATGAGATCATCAAGTCCAACCTATCACCCAACACCATCTAATCAACTAAACCATGGCACTAAGTGCCTCATCCAGTCTGTTTTTAAAATGCTTCCAGGGATGGTGACTCCACCACCTCCCTGGGCAGCCCATTCCAATAGCCATTCACTCTTTCTCTGACAACTTTTTTCTACATCCAGCCTAAACTTTCCCTGGCACAGCTTGAGACTGCGTCCTCTCGTTCTGTCACTGGTTGCCTGGGTGAAGAGACCAAACCCCACCTGGCTACAACCTCCTTGGTCTATTGCATTTCTGACTGCAGGCAGGTCTGCAGAGGCTGAAACCTTGTAATAGCAATGCTTCTGCTGACATATTCAGCAGAAATGTTTATTTCATGAAGGAATTGATGTGGGAGATACTCTTCAACAGAGCCAGCCAACTCTCTAGAGCAACTATATTTACCTGATTTATATTCCTTCAAAATCGTGATTCTCTCTGTCAGGAGTTTCAGGAGTAATGTCACCTTTCCAGCATCAGCTGGGCATGAACTAAGGCTGTTGGAAAACATCATCTGGGCTATGATCAGAGCTCCTGCTGCCCAGCTGTGGTCATTTGCTTGCTGTGGCACAGCACACACTCATATGCAGACAAATTCATGTGGCTGGGGAAGGTTGAAAATGTCCTGCATAATGTCTGCTGTCAGAAAACGCTGCTCTGCTAGAATTGAATTGGAGTGGGCCAATTCGGCCAAACTTAAGTTTGGAGTGAGGGGAAAAGTGGGTGGGTGGGAGGGGGGAAACAAAAGTCAGAATAACTCATTTCAATAAACTCATAGCAGTCAGCTGTCAGAATGGGACATTTCAAGTTTTCAGTGTGAAATAACGTCTGCTTGGCACTGCTGAGCGTTAATGCATAGCATGGTACAAAAACCTCACACGAAAGAATGCAAAATGAATTATGAAGCAGAGTAACACCCTACAAATCTGGACCAGATTAGAAGCACAGAATACCTGAAATATGAAATATAAACTAACTATAAACTTAATGAAATGGAAAACCCATAAAAGAAACAATCCAAAAATGCAAACAAATGTTTCAACTGACCCAAAGCAAAGTGTTTCCAGGCTATTGTTCTGTGAGGGACTGTTGAGGAACAGCATTTTAACCTTTCCTATTTCTTTTTGCATTATGTCAGAAATCTAGCTGTAGGGAAGCACAGGGCAGTAGATGCATGAACTATTGTGTAAACACATAGATGTGACTGCACACCCTTCTGTTCTGTTTGTCTGTCTTCCCTTCTTTTCCCCACAACATCTGTCCCAGTCTGAAAATTGAAAATGTTTTTACTTTCTATGAAAGTGTTACTTACAAAGCAATCAGCTGGCCCAGTTATTTATGAGACTTTTTGCTCATAGCACAAATACTAAGGTGAGTCATAAAACAGAGAAGACAGCACAATGTCTCCTAGTCTAGCCCATTTTTTTTGGTGGGCTGTGACTCAGTCCTGAATCAGGAGTAGATCACTCTGCAGCCTGGAATAGCTGCAGAAGCCCCACTCTTAGCTGGGTTTGCTTGACGTGTGTGTCTCTAAAGTGCCTGTGTCACAGCCTGGACAGCCACCAAAAGTATATGGGAGCACCCACTCAGCAAAACCACAGGTAAAGCTAAGGTAGCTCATGGACTCTCTGGAGCCCACATTTTAACAAATTGTCTTTCTGTGCAAAACAGATCACCAAGGAAAAGATAGCTCTGTCTTCCAAGGCTGCATCTTAGATATTTGTCTTTGTTGGAGATGCAGAGGATGTCTCCTGCCCATGTTTGGGACAGAGTTTGGTCTGACTGCACCTGAGATGGGGATGTTTGATCTAGTGGTTTGACATACATCTCTTTTTTCTCCACAGCTCTGGGCCACATCATGACCTGTCCAATGCAGGATGCTGCCATTTGTCCAGGCAGGTTGGGGGGGGTGGGGTGGGGTCTTTTAATCTTTTGCTTCAAGGAGGTTTTGGCCAGCCGCAGTCCTTGTGCTGGTCCTTTCAGATGTGGGTGAATCTGACCTGTGTTGCAGGCACAAGCAGTAAATTCGGTACCAATGTCCCTGCATATGGGATCTTTGGCATCATGTGGGCATGGAGGAGGCGTGTGTTGAGCTTTTGTGACTTTTCTTCAAGGCACAGGAGACATGAATAGAATAGAATAGAATAGAGTAGACTAGAATAGAATAGAATAGAATTAACCAGGTTGCAAGAGACCTTTGAGATCACTGAGTCCAACCTATCATCCAACACTATCTAATCAACTAAACCATGGCACCAAGCATCCCATCCATTCTCTTCCTAAACACCTCCAGTGATGGTGACTCCACCACCTCCCTGGGCAGCCCATTCCAATGGGCAATCACTCTTTCCATGAAGAACTTCTTCCTAGCATCCAGCCTAAACCTCCTCTGGTGCACCTTGAGACTGTGTCCTCTTGTTCTGTCACAGGTTGCCTGGGAGAAGAGACCAACCCCCACCCGGCTACAACTTCCCTTCAGGTAATTGCAGACAGCAATAAGGTCTGCCCTGAGCCTCCTCTTCTCCATGCTAAGCAATCCCCGGCTCCCTCAGCCTCTTGTGCTCCAAACCCCTCACCAGCTTTGTTGCCCTTCTCTGGACATGTTCCAGCAACTCAACATCTTTCCTAAACTGAGGGGCCTAGAACTGGACACGGTACTCAAGGTAAGTGCTTCTTTGTTGGCCTGAGAAGAGGAAACATTACTTTACTATAAACAAACAAAGGTAAGAGTGGCCAAAATCTGCATCCAGCAGTGACTCCTCTGCATTACCAGAGGTCAAGGGCAGAGTGCCTATTTGAAGGTGGGTATTTCCTAATGCACAGTCGTTGCTAACCTAAAGCAGGTTTATGACAGAGCCAAGATCAGGCATTAATGCAATAGACTGGTAATTCAATCACTTTATAGAAGTTGATCTGTCCTTTTTATTACAATTATTGTCAGCCCGGGTGTTTCGTTCCATCACTGAAAATAAACATCATTTATCATACTTGTAAAGATTAGCCCCTGACAGCTCCAGCTCTGCTTTGCATAAATGTGTATTAATGTTGGCTCTGTCTGAAGTGGAGAGAGAAGTCTATATTTCACAAGAATGATTAGACAGTGTCACCACCGCTTTAAGTAATGTCTTATCATGACGGATAATCAAACAAAAAAAACCCCAACAACCCACAACAGGAAAAAAAAAAGACAATTTATTGCATATGCATTTTTTTTTTTTGCTTTATTGGGCCAAGAAATAGCAATAGTTTTTTTTTGCCACCGCAGTACCAAGGGTCATAATGTCTGGGCTCTGGGTTGGTGGTGCTTCTGTGGGTTACAGGAGGCAAGTGGTGCAGCCGTGCATCAGCAGAGCTGGGATTTCTACCTGTTTGGGAGACTGCCTGAGTCCTCCTGTTTGAAGCTCCAGCCGCCGACAACTTTGCCAGACTTTTAATGGCTCGTGCCTTGGGCTGAATTAGATTTGGAAAGTTTCTGCTAAAATGATGACATCATTTCTGTAAGGGAGATTAAGGGAAAATATGATGGCCAGGTTAAAATACTCTTGCAGACATTTTTCCAGAGAAGCTCTTGGGCTTCTTGGACCTTGGAGAAAGACCTCAACAATGGGTATGTGCCTACCTCCAGGTCAGGGCTGCACTTTTTTTGCTCCCATCAAAATTTGCCCACATCATCTGCAGGGAAAAAAAAAAAAATTCAAAATCTGTTTATTGGTGTGTCCTTTACAGATGTTAGAGCACAGCAGCCACACTCTGCATCTCCATGAGCTCAGTGACCCACCTAAATGTGCATATAGCACCTCCCCAGCCAGACCAAACCTTTGTTTGCTGGGCTGTGGCTGGTAAGTTGGACTTCTCTTAGAATTCTGCTGGTGGCAGTGTGTTTGAGATATAGCTGACAGCAGGGAGGGGGCTGTGTAATGTCACAGATACTATGGAGCATATCTGCCTGGCGTCCAGGAGGGTGAAGAATAAAGACATGAGCTGCAGTCTTGCTCTTTGCTAGTGAATAGAAGTGAATGGAAGTGAATGGAAGTGAATGGAAGTGAATGGAATGGAATGGAATGGAATGGAATAGAATAGAATAGAATAGAATAGAATAGAATAGAATAGAATAGAATAGAATAGACCAGGGCAATGTCAAGAGCAATCTCTTGTTTGCTGCACTGTGCATTTGCTGGAAGGGAAATGCACATGAGCACTGATGTACATCCCAAACTGACTGTAAGCTGTAAGCCACCACCTACTGTGGTGCAGAAAAACAAATCTGCAACTTTCATGTAAGAATATCAGAGCTGGAGAAGAATCCTTCTCATCAGTAGTGCATTGGTATTAGGTCTAGTTTCATCAGTTGTGGAAACTGAGAAAATGAAACCAAACCCCACGTGTGTTTTCAGGTCTCTTTTCTTGGTGAGCTGGAGAAGTTTTGATTATTGCACTGAAAATGCTTGTGATTTCTGGATGTTGGACTGAGCTTTGTGAAAGCTCCAGGTTGTGGAGTAGGGGTGTTTGTGTAACTGCTTTGATTGCTGCTGATTTAAAAAAAGTTCTTTCCAATGTTTATGCCTTTCAGGGGGTATTGAGGGACTAACCACTCAAGAACTTGGAGACATGGATCCTCAAAAGTGAATGTCAGGTAAAACATTTGATTTATAATCTTGTCATTTCTAAGCCAGCCACCTTATTTTGGAAGGCTTGTGATGGAGATCAGTGTTAATTGAAGATGATGCTTTAAAATTAGCCCACTGTGGAGGTATCATCTCATTGAATCAGATCCTAAAGGAGCAATAATATAACTAATATCATATATGAAAATAAATAAACCCCTTACCTGCAGAACTAACAGCTAATTCAGCTATTAAAACACAAACATTAGAAGCATTTGAACTATACTGAGTGCTTATATTGTTGTTTTCTCACTTTTTTTTGTGCTTGTTTTTGAATGGCAGCCTTTCAGGTTCCAGTATATCACCCGTTTCACCTCCTCTGCTCTGGTTTGGTGCTGCTGGTGCTGCACAAAACGTTGTTGGTGCATACTCCCCTTTGCCAAAGAACACAAAAATGAAACTTCACTCTGGAATAAAACTAAAAAAAATAGTTTAAAAATCCCACTGAAAAAGCAGAAAAAAAGCCCCAAAACCAAAAGCCAAGTGTCTACCTCAAAGTAGCCCTGGTAAAGGAACCAGTTGTCAGTAGTGCAGGGAAGGAGAGGGTGAGGATGGTACTGGGACCATTAACCATTGAAGCAACACTGATTTTAGCCAGTGGTATTAGCAACTAGCACTTTTTGAAGTGCTAAAAGCTTTGGACACAGATTACCATTTCCCTTAAATCCAGAGAGGTTTCTTCCTAGAGCTCTCTCTCTCTCTCTCTCTCTCTCTCTCTCTCTCTCTCTCTCTCTCTCTCTCTCTCTCTCTCTGTGACTCTCTTTTCCTCTTCATTCAGCTAGACTGTGCTTGATGGGGACCGTTAACGGAATGCAGCATATTATATATTACTTCAGTAAATCACCCACAGCTGAAGCATTCAATATCATGCAGAGCAGTAATCAGGGGAAGTCTTAATCACACTTTAAATGATTTGGATTTATGCTCTGCTTTCCATGGACTCCTGTCTCTGCTGGAAAGGCACAGACGCGCGGCTCCATGGTGGCCTGCCAGGACCTGGTCCAGCCCAGTGCCAGGGGCTGGGAGCACAGCCAAGATGCAGGATTTGGCCTGGGGTGCAGTGTCCAGGCCAAGGCAGATGAACAGCCACAGGGTTGTTCCTGGAGCTATTTGTACCTGTGCAATGTCCTCTTTAGATTGCCTGAGGATTTGGGGGTAAAAAGGTGCTGCTCTGTCAGTGTAAACAGCTGTCCTTACTGCATCAAAGTTGCACAGATGTGTGGCAAGTCCTGGTTTTGTTTTGACTGGAAGAATGTATTTTTAAAGAGAATTTTTATTTTTTAAAGAAATCATCAGATAAGAGCAAACCCAGCTGCTGTAATCCTTGCTTTTTGTTACTCTGACATTTTGCACTTGGTCTGGGAGATTAGAAACTCCTCCTGAATTCTTGCTGGGGAGTGAGAGAAGCAAAGAGGGAGGGCTGGCTTAAAAATCCCCAAACAAACCACAAAACCCCTAAACATAATTTTTAAACAAATTGATTTATGATTTATGACCCACCAAGGCTTTCCATGAAAGTAAAACCTCCCAGCTGGGGGCTGTGGGCACAAGTTGTGTGTGGGTCTCGTGAAGGTGAGTGCCACGTGTCAGCCCACTGGCAGCCACCAGCAGAGGATGGGAAACTTCCTCCCTGGCACGGTCACACATCTGACCTTCACTGTCACCCTTACAATGATATGCAGATGTGCATGATGTAATTGTTCCCAGGCAAGGGGAGAAAAAGAGGAGACATCATAGTAGAAAACAAGAATCCTTTGGGGGGGGAAAGTTAATCATTTTGGTTAACTCTGTGCTGTGGATCATGGCAGTGCGCAGGAGCACCGGGCATCATCACTCACCAGAGATATCTTGCTGGTGGGTGGAGTGGTTAATGGGTTTGTTAACCACATCTGGCTGGGAATGCCCTGGGTGCATTGTGGCTGGCTTTCCCAGCACAGAAATGCTTAGTGGGCCCCTTCAACCGATGAGAACGAGCCTCCCCACAACCCTGTTAAAAGTAGTTGCACTGCCTGGTCACGAATTACTGCTCTTGCAGTGGAAATTTGAACAAGACCCAAGCAGAGCTGAGATGCAGCAACTGAAATAGTTAAGCTAAGCTATTAGTCCTACACACAGGAAACTCTCCCATAATGCTGGATTTAAGTTTCAAGGAGCTTTGGTATCTGACTGTTTGGCTCATCCCCTCCACCCCTTGCTTTGTTTTTCATCCAATTCCGTGTTGTTCCTGTCTCTTAATAGGGCATCTTTCATTATCATTATCCCTAATAGCGGTTTATTGTATTAGTTACAGTTAATTTAAATGTTACCCAAGCATTGAAAACAGATTGCAGATGTTTTGAAACAGATGTTATTTTAATGTTAAAACAAAATCATGAATATTTATGGGTCATTATTGCCTGGGTTGAATTAGGCTCTTTAAATAGTAATGTATGGGCTTAATGTCTTTTGAAGGAAATGCTCCAAAAAAAGGTGAATGGAAAAACACTGTCATATAAAGATGTGTAAATAATTTCTCCTGGCAATACTGAGTTTTTCCTGTATGAGCATTCAGAATTAATTACTGCTGTATTACTAAACCAGGTACTGTTCTTGTTCTGTAGCTGGAGTCACCCTAAACCAAAATGTTTAGCTCAGAAACACCTTTACAGCTCTCTTTTAACTAGAGAAGGGGCCCACAAACTCTCTGCAAGCAGAACTAAAGCCTTAGCAATATTATGAGGTGGAGTCACCAGTATTAAAGCAAAATAACATGCAGCTGATGCAAGTGCACAACTCACTTGGTGTCAGTCTTTCCTATAGAAGCACAAAGAGGGTTTGTTAATGCCACATGCAGGCTGTCTCCGCTGGAGTCATATTTCTCTCTTTATGGAGATGAAGTTAGTCCTTAAGGCATCAGCTCAATATGGCCTTTCATTCATTACAAAATTAGTTAGCTATGGATAGGTAACTCTAAAAGACATTTCTACATCTTTCACTTTATTAGTTGATCCTAGCTGGTAAATGACATGGAGAGATCAGTAGACTATCGTAGCGTGTTTTGGCCAGTTTTGGATGGGGTTCAACCTTCTGGAGTTGAAAATTTGCCTCTGAGATGATGAGCTTTTATACCTCCTTCTAGCAAGGCTTGAGGGGGCAGGGGGAATTGAGGGAGGAGTAAAAAAGACAAGCAAGAAAATTTGGTGAAAAAAATGTAAAGAGGACTCTAAACACAGGAATGATTCCTGCTCTGCAAAGAGACAGGCAAGCACTTCTGCTGCCTTAGACAAGTTGTGTCCTGATTTGGAGAGGAATAGACCAACTACTATCTTGTCAGCACGGATTCTAGGGGACAGTGCTGGGATGAGAAGGATAGAGGCAAGGGAACATGCAGCCACCACCTGTCTTGCTGTACTTTCTTTGTGTCCACTGGGATGATGTGCTCTAACCAGACTTTTTATTTTTTTTTTTCCTTTCTTTTTTTTCCTCCCCCCCCCCCTCCAAAATTACTCCTTTGGAGGAAAGCCCAAGTTCTCCTGAAGCTGGCAGAACTCCTTGTCTACAGGCACAAAACCCCAGAGCAGATGGGCTCATGTTTCAGTTAACCACAGCAGCAGTTGTTGAACATTAAGGTCTGTAATCTCATCTAGAAACGTCTGAATAGCCACTGCTGCTTCTCCCTTGGCTAAGGGGAGTGGGCATCACCCAAGATGCTTGGGCTGAAGCCCATCACAAACAGCACTGCACTGTGGCTACAGTGTGCAGCAGGCTTTTGCCCCAAGGCCTCAGGACCTGTATTGTCAGGAAAGGACATCAGTAATGAGCAGTGATGTACAAGTCTTTTTGGGTTCACAGTGTGATCCAGGTATAGAGACCACAGGAAGCACACTGCATTTTGCTACTGGCTTAAGCAGCTGCATTAGTTTGCTGCCTGAGGGAAGAACAGCCTGCAGGGCTTGGTCACACTGGGGTCCACGGATCTCTACAAATTGACTGCATTGAAGCTCCTGGCTACAGGGTCCTTGCAGGCTCACAGAAATGTTAGAATTTGTTTAGATTTCTAGAAACCAGCCAAGAAAGTTTTCTGTTGTAGCCTCACCTCTTGATTTTAAAAGCCATACCGAGAAATTCCACACATCCAAGCGAAGAGATGTTCCTTCAGCAGCTTGGACTTGCACTTCCATTGCATTTGTGTCCTGAGGATCACAGAAAGTCTGGTACAGTACATTACATTCAGTAGGCTGCTAGAAAGAGAGTTCATTTAGTTTGATGACAGATTAATACTGATTCACAAATTAATTTTGTCTCTTTGTATATCAAGGGTGTCCTCAACTTATTTAATTTGTAATAAATATAATTATAGAAATGAATGAGCTATCAAGATTTTTAAAGTATGATCCATCAATGTTGGCATGACTTGTATTCCTGGTCATTATAAATAAAATGGGTCTTTTGCAATATGGAATGCAATTTTCCCTGTAGTTTGTCTCATTATTTTCTGACACGTGGGTTAATATTAAATTACAATGCCTTAATTTTCAAATCAGGGCTCAATTTGTAAATAAGAGGTTAATAAATAACCTTTCCAGCTGGAGGCCTTATTGTGATTTCATTGAAATAAACTTTTAAATAAGCTATTTGCCTCTTGGTTGGAGCTTCAATGGTACCAGCAATGTGTCATCACCTACGCTGTAAAACAGAAAAAGAGGCTCGTGTGGCTGCCAGCAAACTCTATCCAAAGGGTCAGTGTGACACACAGAGAGCTGTGGTCGATGGCTTAATGTCCAAATGGAGACCAGTGGCATCCCTCAGGGGCTGGTAGTAGGACCAGGGCTTTTTAGCATCTTTGTCAGTGATATGGACAGAGGGATTGAGTGTGCTCTCAGCAAGTTTGTGGATGACACCAAGCTGTGTGGTGTGTCTGACATGCTGGAGGGAAGGGATGGCATCCAGAGGGACAGGCTTAAGAGGTGGGCCCGGGTCAACCTCATGGAGTTCAACAAGGACAAGTACAAGGTCCTAGACCTGGGTTGGGGCAATCCCAAGCACAAATATAAGCAGAGTGAGGGATGGCTTGAGAGTGGTCTTGAGTAGAAGGACTTGGGGGTATAGGCTGGTGAAAAACTCGACGTGAGCCAGTAATGTGCACTTGCAGCCTGGAAGGCCAGCTGTATCCTGGGCTACATCAAAAAAGTGTGGCCAACAGGTCAAGGGAGGTGATTCTCCCCCTCTGCTCTGCTCTCATGAGATCCCACTTGCACTACTGCACCCAGCACTTGTGCCACTGGCACAAGGACAGCAGCCTGCTAGAGTGGTTCACAGGGGGGCCATGAAAATGATCAGAGGGTTGGAGCGCCTTCCCTATGGGGACAGGTTGTGAGAGTTGGGGGCTTTTCAGCCAGAAGAAAAAGTGGCTCCAGGGAGACCTTATACCTGAAGGGGGCCTATAAGAAAGCTGGGAAAGAACATTTCACAAGGGCTTGTAGTAGGATGAGAGGGGATGGATTGAAGCTTGATGAGGGCATATTTAGGCTGGATGTTAGAAAGTAATTCTTTACAGTGGAGGTGGTGAGACACAGGAACAGGTTGCCCAGGAAGGTTGTGGAAGCCCCCTCCCTAGAGGTGTTTGAGGCCAGGTTGGATAAGGCCTTGAGCAATCTGGTCTAGTGGGAGGTGTCCCTGCCTATGGCAGGGGAGTTGGAACTAGATGATCTTTAAGGTTCTTTCCACCCCAAACCATTCTATATGTCATAGTGGTCTTTCAGTTGTCCATCTTACCGGGGTGATGAAACCTGTCATTTCTATCACTAAGCTCAGAACTACTCCTCCTTCTTTGCCTGCTTTCTGCTGCATTTCACGCACTGCTCATGATTGTCTTTCCCACCACAACTATCACTGAAAAATGAAAGCCTTTTCTCAATAGGTGCTATACTGTTCTTCAGAGAAATGTGTTCTGAGATGTAGGACTGGATTTCTGTGGTCTGCACAGATGAAAGGAAAGCTCTGTCATCTCCACTGCCAACGTACTCTCCTTGGGTAAGCTCCACATGTGGTTCTGCAGTAATATAGCTAATGAGACAAATTATGCTGCCTCACTTGCACTGTTTATGCTGGATAAGAATCTTCTTTGGTTTTCAGTATGATAACCAGTTTGTTTCATTGGAGATTTTTTTTTTCCCTAATTTGAGTAGTTTTCATTAATCTAACAGAGAGCACTGATGCATGTATGCAAGCCCAAGTTCACAGCTGCAATCCCATGATGGTTCTGCAATTATTTTTCTTCATAAAACAGCAATGTCTTTTTTTTTTTTTCCCCAGTAGCAGTAAAGCTGTTTGAAATATCTTAAAACAAATAAACCTACTCCCCTTCATCTATGGGGGCTGTTCTGAAGGGAGAAAAGACTCCTACATTGTTCACCAGTTGTGCTCCCAAATGAGCTGTGTCTGAGCACTGTTGAAGCTGATGAGACATCTGTGGACCAGCTCTTTGCCTGAGGTACCTTGTGCCAGCACTGAAATAAGGGCTGGGAAAGATGTTTTACCTTAGCTAATCTAATTGCAGCACAGTACAATACATTGTGTTTTAACCTAAATGATGCTAAACAACACTAACAATGTGGGTTTTCCTCTTATAAGGATGGATGATGCTAATCTAAAGGGCCCTCAGCCTCTGACTTTCTTTTACACATTCATCTTTTGTGAGATCTGCTCAGTCCCAACTCTTTACAGGTGAAACAACTTCACAGGGAAAGCAGGGGTGGAAAACAGCTCCTTGTGGGTTCCATGGAGACTTGACTTTTTCTGGTACTGATTCACCCATGGTGAAGCCGGCCTAGCTTGCTGCACACTAAGTTAGTTTTACATTAACAAAGAAACGTACTGACGATAGTATGTTAGCTGATAAATCCTTTTGATGCCACTTCTACCAGACCACTTGAGAAGCCATGGCTCTGTCCCATGCTCTTCTAAATTCAAGGTTTAAATGTGGAATGTTTTTAGGCTAAACTTGTATGATGAACACTCCTGTGATAAATGTCGAGAATGCGATCAGGATTTAAATGTCCCTTTAAATTGTTTGGGCAATTTCTGGCCATTTTGGGGAAGTGATCAATCGCCATAAACCTGGCTCTTGTCTCTAGGAAAAGCACTCTGAACTACTTTGGTGTCATTGGTGCTTTCAACACCTAGGCCACTGCTGCTCAGCTCAAGCTGCTCCCACTCACTTCAAGTTAGTGATGAAATTGCTGGGATCTTTTTTTTTCTTTTTTTCTTTTTCCAATTAAGTAGAAACCTTCACCTGGCTCAGTCCCAGTTTCTATTCCCTGAAAACATTTTTCATATTCACTGACAAATCTCCTGACATTGCTAAGACAAGCAATCATTTCCTGAGAGCTCCTCAAGCAAGGTGAGACCTGATCAGTTCTTGGATGGCTGCTAACAAGGGAAATTCACGGGCCTGCAGGAGCCGATTAGCATCACTGTTTGGAGCACCCTCCTCCTGTTGGTGTTTTAGGGGTACAGCCTCTTGGTCTGCAGAGCAAAACCTGTTTTCTCACCTCTCCTGAAGACCTCCCAGATAGGGGAATGCCGCCCACTTTTGGTGTGCCTGGAGTGATGTTTAATCCTCTGTGCATTTCATGAAGCACTATTGAATTTCACTTATCGTCATTATTGATGAGTGACACAGAGGTTAAATGATTTACATCAAGACATTTTGCTGGGAAAAAAAGGTATTAAAAAAAAAGAGAATACATCATGTTTCAGTCAGCTGAGACACTTTACTCATGCCAGGGTAAGTGCAAGCAGGCAGGTAGCTTCTCAGAGGGCTGCTTTGCCAGCTGGGAAATCATAGAATCATAGAATAGAATAGAATCAACAAGGCTGGAAAAGACCTCAAAGATCATCAAGTCTAACCTGTGACCCAACACCTCATGACTACTAAACCATGGCACCAAGTGCCACATCCAATCCCCTCTTGAACACCTCCAGGGACGGTGACTCCACCATCTCTCTGAGCAGCACATTCCAACAGCTAACAATACTCTCTGGGAAGATCTTTCTAATGGGGCCAATAAAGCCACCTGGAGATTACCAGGCTGTTCCTTACAATAATAGTGAGCAGCAAAGGAGAATTACCTTTGTTTCCTTCAGCTTGGCTCAGGTGTCGAGGCTGGGAGTGCCTTTGCTCTGAGGTCTGCAGCCAAGAGTAGAATGCTAGTATTGTCAAAGGGTGGGGCAGCCCACCTACAGACTTCAGGCCTGGGGCTGCCTTGGCTTTCTAAGCTTATTGGGAATCTGACCCAGCTGTTCTTTGGTTGCCATTACTGCTGTGGCTGCTTCCATTTGAACAGGTGACTGAAGCCCTCCAAACACCATACAAACTGCTGTGCCACCAGTCACTTTTCAGGTGATGACTTCTTGCATGACTGGTCAACTGAGTTAGCGGGCAAAAGAGGTAACAGAGCTAAAATCAGTACTTTTGTTCCCAAACCCCCTTTTCCTGAAGCTCTACAGATCTAAAGTCTTCAAAGACAGAGCTCTCTTACACTGACATAAGCATTACTTTTATTCTTTTGTTTTGCTTTCGTCATGGCTGATAACCCTCCACAGCCCCTGAAAATTCATGGGTCAGAGACATGCTAAGCGACACAAAGCCATGAAGAACATTATCCCTGCTTTGTCCAGTTTTGCTTCTTTCCTAGCTGCTCTTCTCATTTCATTTGATCTATTTTAATCACTGCTATGGCACTGTAGTACAAATCCTGGTGCTTTGGCCAACATCCAGCTATGAAATGTGTGCTCTTCTTCTGCATGAGTCCCTCTGCAGGTGCCAGGAAAGCTGTTCCTCAAGCTCCTGAGTCAGAAATTGCAACTGTCTGTCTGTCAAACCCTGGCAGAAAGTGTTTGAATGGGCAGAGCACCCTGGGGTTCTTCCTGAAGAGAAACAGAAAACTTGCATCAGCAGGGGAGAGGAGAGGTATTTTTGAACGTTGTTTTTCACAGTATCATGGTACATTAGAGGTTGGAAGGGACCACCAGAGATCATTGGGTCCAACTGCCCTGGCAAAGCAGGATCACCTAGGGTAGTCTATATATGTAGGCCTTCTGTATAGAAAATAGAGAAGGAAAGGGAAAGAGAGATTAGAACAGAACAGAACAGAATAGAATAGAATAGAACAGAACAGAACAGAATAGGGCCAGGTTGGAACAGACCTTCAAGATCACAGCGTCCAACCTATCACCCAACACCATCCAATCAACTAAACCATGACTCCTTTAGAAGACAAAGCATCAGACCAATCTTCTGCTTTCAAGTCCTTCCTTAGGCATCCTTTGCCTATGGAGGCTAGCCTGGGCAGTACTTATATCAAAGATTAGCCAGAGCAACCTACACCAAAGATTTCTGTAGCTCCATGCCCTACTTCCTCGTGCAGGACCTGCCTTTTCGGTCCTGCAGCCATGCCTGCTGCTCCTTGTCGGTTCTACCCTACAAATGATGGTAAAGTAGTTTGCTTTTCAGTAAGCCATTGATACTTAGAGATTCCAGCAAGTGCACTGCTGTTGAGTGCAGCAGATCTTCCAAAGTTAACAGCAGGCAAGCCACCATGACCCCAACATACCTGACTGACAGGCCAGTGTGGGGCAAATGAAAATAGGGAGGGGAAAGGCAGCTATGCAAAGAATCAGAGGTGCTAGAGCAATCGGAGGAAGCTACAGTAGTCACAAACCTTCAGCATGTGTGAAAGCATCACTTTGTTATTTTTTGATTTTTTTTTTACAGCAAATTTATTTAATATAGCCATTTCAAGTTTTACATGAAGCATAAATCAAGGAGAAATAAGTCTATTGGCCACAACATAGGCTGTTTTGTAGCTTCTCAATTTCTTAAGTGTTAGGTCATTTTACTTACCAGTTAAGTAGCTGTCTGCAGGAGGCTTTGGTCATAAATTGTCCTTCCAATAGTATAAAACACACCATTTATTTACAACATGTATGCTTCTCCAAGTGGATCCAGCAGCTCATAAAGAACAAGAAGTCCTATGTCATCCCTACTGAGACCACCGTAATAAAGAGCTGTTGGAACTACTCTACTCTCAGCAAGTTCAGTCAGGTCCAGCATCAGTAGCTTTTACAGGCTTTTTCTCCCCTTCAGGAAAACCTAAGATATTAGTGCAACATTAAAGAGCTGTGATGGTTTTAACCAGAGTGTGATCTTACTCCTCCTATGCTCTCAAAGGTTTTGGGGGTGAAGTGAGGTTAATACTCACCAAAAAGGGTCAGAATCAACCCTGTTAGAATGGTTTGTTTTCATAAAGGATATGTCTGATTAAAAAGAAGGTTAATTGAGTATTATGCAGCTGCCACAGTAGTATAAACTCCAAGCTCTGGCTTATAAACAATGTTTGTTGCAGAAGGGTTATTACTCACAATTGGAGCAATAAGCCTTTTGATCCCCATTCGCTCCAGGATGGCCGAGCAGTAAAAATGCACATGCTTGTGCATGACCTCGGGTGGGCTCCTAGGAAATCTTAGCCCAGTTTAAATAATAAACATGGTTTTACACAGGCAGAGGTGTGCCCTGATTGAACTCCAAAATGAATATGAGCTAAAAGCAGCATTTGTTCTAGATTAGAAACCCACTTCAAGTGCCTGAAGTAGAAAAGCAGTAGGAGCTGATCTGAGTCTCCAAAGCCTCTAGTCAATAGAAAAGCTCTGAACAATATCCTTTCAATAATAGTACTGCATTTTTTCCCTGTAGTTCTTGGACAGTACAGAGAGGTGTGATATTTGTCTAATGGATTTGCAGACTAACAGGATCATTAACACATTAATCAACCTCTTGTTCACTGGCTCAGCCTCACACTGGGCTGAATGTGAGTGTATCAGCTGAAGTGATTCACTGGAGCATTTGATGCATCTCGCCTGACGAGAGAAGGAATCTAAACTGGCTACATGGGGTTTCTCTGCAAGCAATGAAAAGAGTGATAGATGTCTTCCAGAGGAAAATCCACATTCTACAGGTCTAAACCAGGAAAGATTAATTCTGTCTTGGGATATGCCTATCTCCTACCATGGGCTATGAAGGAACCCTGATGATAGGGTAAGGATTTGTCACAAACTTACCCGATTCTACTCATCAGCTCAGCAGAGATTCTCCATGGAAGAACACTTCCACCGAGTGACGTGGTTGATTCACTGGCAAATTGCTTTGCTCAACAGCTGACTTTATTCCAAAGTCGCTGCTGTGCCCACGAAGACCACCTCTGAACAGCCTTTCCACTCTCACTTAAAGCTCTAGTCCTGTCCACACCAACTCACCTCTACAAAACCAAGTTAAAAATCAGTCTGAGTCACTGACCTAACTCTTGCTGCAGTCAAATTAAATATTTCTCACCAATGACTTAGACTAAACACTAACTGAATCTCAGCTGATGTTTTCCATCACATATACAGAGTACACAGCAATTTCTCCTTTCTCCAAACCCCAAATATTCAACTTGTCACCATCACGGCCCATCACAGCTCTGCTTATTTGTCCTATTTCTGTCTCCTTTTGGACGCTGATCAAGATGGTTAACAAGCCATTTTGCCATGAATCTTCTGCTTGCCCTTTCTCCTGTGCTGTCTCTGCTGCACTGTCATCCTTCTTCAAATCACCTCTGGCAAGAAGCCAGTGAAGGACATCATGGCAGCAGGGCTGTGCTTGCAACAGCACTCTAGACTTGTGGCCTCTCTTTCTGCCACCTCCACCCCATTGCTGACTGGAAGCTCTTCAAGGCAAGACCATTATACACCCATGCAGTGACTCACATACCAGGCCCATCCAGCTCATCACCAGCTATTCCTAAGCACCAGCAGAGCCAAACCAACTGAGTTGGTGTGGCAATGACAGACCAAGACCAATTATTGTTACCAATAAAAAACAATAACAAGAGGAACAAGGAATTATGAAAAAAATTACTTTTTAATGTACAAAAGGTTTATATACAGGTTCAGCACGTTACCTCCATTCTTATGATGTAGAAAACAGCTAAAAATGTTCTTAAGATATAAATTTGACAGAACAATTCACCTACAGTACTTTTAGTAATGATGTCTTCTATACATAATATATACAGTGCTGGAATGGTTATTGTAATACTTTTTCAGTTAATGAAGGAAGACCACCACTGGAAGGTCTGAGAAATCTCAAGTCATTGGCAATTTGGTTTTGCTTTTGTATGTGATCTTTTGCTAATGACATTATCTGTGAAGAGGGTATCAGTAGCCATCGTTGCCCTATGCAGCTGTTGAAAAAAATCAGATTAGCAGTTGAAGGACACACGAAAGCCTGATCCATTTGGCACATGGGATGCCCAGTTGTACTCCAAGCGTCCAGGACAATATATAATGTCCTAAAATATCTACTGCCCTCTTTTCATATATGCAAAGGCAAGAGCAAGGTCAGCAACTGCAGAAGAATATATACAGTAGACTATAAAACAATCCCTTTAAACACGACTTTCATGGGAGACACAAACAGCCAGGCACCTTGCTTTGCTGTCTTCTCCTCATGTACCCTGGACATCAGCAGGATTCACAGGGCTCTTGAGGGGTGAAGGGTGGGAGTGAGAACATTCTTTGTGCACCCTCTGCATTTGGAATGAGGATGAGTGAGGTTGCAGGATGCTGCAACCTGCACCAGCCATACGCAGGGCTACCTGGCAGCAGCACTGTCTCAGCCCCTCTGCCAAGCCTGGCTGCTGGTGTATTTGATATTTGCAAAGTTTGACTGGAGGTAACATGTAACATTTTCATGCCAGCCCCATGTCATGCTGGGAACAGCGAGCCTGATGTCAGTTTGTGCAAAAAAGAAAGCAGGGACATCAAAAAACACTTTTATAGAGCTGTCCCTGTCCCATGCAGGGGATGGAGTCAGATGCAAGTGAGAACATCACATCGATGTGAGAGGGAGAGGGGAGATGGGAAGAAGAGGGTGAAGCTCTGCAGATGCTTGTCTGGTAAAACTGAGAATCTGGTTGGGGGTATATCACACTTGTCCTTTGCCCTTACAGAGTATTTGTATTTGATGCTATGAGAGCAGGAAGAGAAGAGCTGTCCTTGTCCCAACGCTGTCAGAAGTTAAGCAGAAGTTAAGGCCTCCTTCCCAAGTACATGTAATCCACCACTTCTACCCTTTTGTCTAGCAACAGCAAAAATAAATAATGCAACCAAGATTTACTTCAATGCCAGGTGAGACTGGCCTGGAAACAGCTATTCATTATTACAAACAGTTATATCTCAGTGGAGGCTTTGGCTTTGGGAGGCCCTTCTCTTCCCACTTCCTCCCCAAAAGATGCTTCCAGGAGATTCTCACTGACTGAGCTACTATTTTGACTCATACCTGTTTTGAGACTATCCAGATGTTTGCCTTTGCTGCAGACCTCAGGTGCAGTGCTGAACTGAACCAGGCTGGGTACAAAGACTGAGCTATATACTGTAGCACAAAGCATTAGCCAAACTAGCATCCTGGGCTGCCCATGGTATATTTTGTGGGATACAACAGTTCTTTTCATGCTGACCAAGGCTATGGGCCACATTAATGTTGCACCGGGTGCCTATCAACAAGCCTCTCTGCAGAGCAGGGTGTATTAGCTCATGCTTATCTTCGCATTAGTGCAGCCACATGCCTGTTGTGTGCCTGGAGCCCAGGCACAGCCTCGCATGCAGCGTATTTCACAGAGAAACCCTCGTCAGATAAATCAGCTTCTACAATGCTGGCACAGTGAGGACCAGGCTGAAACGATCACAAAACTCTCTCCACCACCATTACTTTTGTATGTGAGCACCTCAGCATGGAAAACCCAAGAGAAAGAGAAGCTGTTGCAAAGCTGCACAGGGAAATGGTAATGTGTGCTTCACAGATCTGACATGAAAGATCCATGTGGGGCCCCTGCAGAAAGTCACCGTGCTCAGAGGGCGCAAAGTTATGCGCGTGTGTCAGTCTGCACGCCGGAGCCTTCCTGCCACGGGGGATTATTTCCCAGTGATTGCTGTTTCCAGGCCTCTGCTCCACTCTGCACATGATATAAACCATGTTGTAAACACATCTGATCAAAGTGTGCATTCACCTTTTATGTGTCTCATCAATGTGTCTTTCCAATGTGTTCTCAGAAACACCACTATGTTTTTATAAAGGTACATTTTATATACGCTTCTGGCAATACACTATATTTGATTTTTAAAGGAAGAGAGGTCTTGGCTACTGAACACGAAAGCGTGGTAAGGCACTTTGCTGAGAAGCTGTTTGGAATCAATGATCTTTGCAAGGTATAAGGGTATCTACGGTATAAAACAATACTGCTGGCAGAGGGCTTGTTTGGAGACATAACTAAACCCTACTCTCATCAGAGCAGAACACATAGTATGGCTTTTATTCAGATCAAAACCACATCCTCCCAGTTCTTTCTGGAGCAGGTTGAAAGCGGAAATTTCTGCACATGTAACCAACGGAAAAATGGTGGGGAGTGCTATTTACAGGGATCCTGGGAGGGAGGGTTTAATCTCTAACCATGCTCACGTCATCTTCTAGCTTGGTGATGAAACTGTTCAGAGCTCTGGGAAACCAAGCCGAAAAATAATACTAGAGGTGCACCTTTGTGGTGCTGAATTGCCTGGATATAGTTTACATAACTTTGTACATAGGCTTTGTAAAATTTTCATTTTTGAATCCCTTTAATGTATTTAATACTTATTATTAAAAAAAAAAAAAAATCTACTCTAGTGAAAGATTATTTTTGAAAAGCACATTCATAAAACTGCTTCATGCAGAGCCCCTCGGGTAGCGCTAAGGCCTTGTGCTCTAGTGTTATGACATCATATTCAGAAATTTACTCTCTTCCGCCAGCGTGGTTAGCATGGAGCTCATATCACCTATTGCCATATTGCTGATTCCTGCGGGTATGCTGGGCAGTGTCACAGAGTTTCGTGGAGTCGTCAGGCGAGAGGAGTTCTGGGAGAGGTTCTGCAGGATGCTTGGGCTCAGGGTTCCTGACATCAGGCTCGAATGATCCCCATCGTCCATGATGGCATCAAAATCTATCTGGGGTGGCTCAAGACCTTGTGAGTCCACCGTGCTGGACACCTGGTTGGCGCCTGGGGAGGGCAGAGTGGTCGGCTTGCTGTTCAGTGCGCACTGCTGCTGCCTGACTCGGCAGTCCGCATGGTTGTCGACGCTGCTGTTCTGTTCGTACATGTGGATTTGACCATAATAGTACATCAAATTGTTTTCCCTCGTGCCATCTACGCACTGCTGGACTGGTGCTGGCAACATGTCGCTGGTTCTTTTATGCATGGCCTCCGCAGCCTCCTGGCCCGAGTTGATGGTAGAGTGGGGAGTTCTCATGTAGCCACCCAGCTGCTGTACTGTGCGGAGGCCTCGGGATCTGTTTCCTGGACTTGGTTCAGGTGGAGGACGAGGCTGGATTATGCCAGATGGATACGCCTGTGTAGCTGAGTCCATCATGCTCTGCTGAGGTTCAAAGTTGGTCTGGTTGGAGGTCATGATAGGCTGATGAAAGGCCTCCTGAGCCATGGGGAAATTCAAGTGGGTTGGCTGAGATGAGTAGTTCTGCTGACTTGGTTCATGCATGACTTGGCCCAGCATCGTGCGCTCACTGTTGCTGCTGACCATTAAGGAAGGGTCGGTTGCCATGTCCATTTGTTGAGGGTGAAGGTGGGGTCCTGACTTGGCTGCCATACTGCTACAAGAAGGAGAGATCTGATTTGGGTTGCCACTGATTGCACTGGGGCTCAGCATCTGATGAGGTTGGTTATAGCCTGTATGCAAGTCCAGATCAGGGTTCATGCTGGGGCCTAAGTTCATCGGCTGCTGCCGTAGCTGCATGCAATTTAGCCTCTGCCCATCCATGCCTACATTTCTTTGCATAAAGGTCTGCTGTGTCATATTCATACTGTTCTCCTGCAGCTGCATCTGCTGCTGGTTGTAGTTCTGGTACTGACCAAAGTTCTGCTTCTGCTGGACCACTGATAAGTTCCCTTGTGAAAACTGCTGCTTGGACTGATTGGACATGGTATCAACTGTACCTGAGCTAACTTCGTTCCACTGGACGGGCATGTTATTTTTATTCATGTCAGAGGATGCGTCAAAGCTCATAGGACACTCTGCCATCATGGGTCCCAAGTGACTCATGCTTGCATCGGCCAATGCCATCCTGCGCTGGCCAGGCAACGCTGGAGCCTGCAGCTTCCCACTTCCCTGGAAGCTTTGCATTTCATTGCTGTATCCCATGGAAGTGCTCTCAGCCACTGTCCCATTGCTCTGGGATTTGATGTACTGCACCACATCATCTGGCAGCATAATGTCATCATCTCCAATGGGTGCTTCTGCCTCCCCAGACATAGCTTCCATGGCAACGTTTTCACTGATGCTCAGCGGCCGAGGTGAGTAGGTGTGCCGGGGTAGGCTCCCATCTGAGCGTCCATAGCTCTGGAGGCTAAAATTCCTCCTGTCCACGGGGTGTGGCTGATGGTAGGGGTTCATGCTGTTGGTGCTGTTGAAGCGGTGAACTCGTGGCAAGGCCTGGGGGTCTCCAGCAGGTCTCCTTACTGGGTCGCTTGCTCGTCTTGTGCAGTTGCCTGTCACTTCATGGGGAAATGATGGGGCTGATGGGTAGCCATAGGTGTTGCCATCGCTGCAACGCCTGGGTCCCGGCAGGAGGCGGACAGAGGGCAAGGTAGGATCTGGTCCATCCATAAGTGAGATCCTGTTCTTCAGGGTCATCCTCTCCATGTTTGGAAGGGGAGTTGGAGGAGGGCCCCCTGTGGCAGCAGCATACTTGGCTTTCAGCCTGTAGTGCTGAGCTGGTGTGAGGTTCAGCAGACCTGGCATCCCACTGCACTGGCTCACCTCACTGGACCGACGGGAGGCGTCGGTCGAGATTGGGTCGTAGGAGTCGGCAGAGCTCATGTTATTGGGACGGTGCCCAAGCTGCGACGCCTCGCTGGAACGGCGGCTGGAGAAGTATGGGGAGATCCCCGATGATCTCCGGCTGACGGTGTAGGCAGAGCTGATGGTGCTGGTTGTACTGTCACGGCGCTCATTGAGTTGGTTCAGCATCGTAACCTCATTGACAGATAGCTCCATTATTCTGGGATTGGGCAACGCAGCAGAAGAACCACCACTATTTTCTAGAATAGAGCCTGAGATAGAGATTGCAGGAAAGGAAAACGTTTAGTTAGCTGCAAAATTCTACTTGGTAGTGCTCTTAATGCCAGAATACAGACACACACAAGTCACCCCCAAGTGTTTTATGGGAATGACAGTGAGTTTCATTTGCTGCCAGTGAATTCAAAGCTTTGCCTCTGGCTCTGTGTGCATGAACAAAGAGCAAGAAGGCTGGGGAAGAAGAGAAGAATTCCCTGCTGTAGAACCTTTGCAGTGCATACCCTGCTGATGCTCAGCTGCTGAGGAAGTGCCTCCACATGGGCTTCTTTTAGTAGGGAAAAAGTTGGACTGGTGTGAACAGTGCCACAGGGACAGTGTGTAGCTACAACCACAACTGCTCACTGGGACAGCTGCAGAGCAGTCATGGACAGGAGAGTAAGTGCCCAAAAACTGACAAAGGCTCTTCTCAGAGTGAACCAAGAAGCTCCAATAAATTAAGATCTGGGATTGCGTATAGCCCAGGCCCTGTGCCTTGGGACTTATTGGCAAAGTTAAAAGAGCACGGAAGGATCATAAAGATGCCTTTATCAGGAGTCCCTAGCCAGTGGGAAACTAGCACATGAAACCATGGGCAATAGCCAGGAGCTCTCTAAGTGACAGAAATCCTGTCAGAGCAAGTTCAGGAATGGAAGGCTTGTCTGGCTTGCTGCTGTGTTACAGCAATCTCCCAGGAAGCACATCAGTTTTTTTGGAAACTGTTACTGCTGGAACAAACCCAAGCAGTCTTGGGGCTGCCACTGGAACAGTGAGGACAGCTATGCCTGGGTCCTGATCAAGCCCAGAAACATGGACACCAACACTTCTGTCTCACTTCATAGCTCTGTAGGAGTGAGCATCTGGGTTTCTGGTCCACATCAGCAGACAGCTGTGTTTACACCCAAGCTCTCCATTTTACCTGGTATCTCTATTCATCAAGGGCTGACTCAGAGGCAATAAGAAATGATCCTCCTCCAGGACAGACTCTTGGTTAAGAAACAAGTATCAAACTCTGGAAGGTTCCTACAACACGTCCCAGGTCCAGGGCTTACCGTTTCCTGAGATGGGAGGCAGCTTGGTGTTTCTGGCTTGGGGAGCTGGGTTCACCCATGAGCAGGAATCCTTAACTGTCTTGAGTTTCTCTTTCTTGAGCTGTTCAAGTCGTTGCATTGTTGTCATGTGTTTCCTTAGCTGCAGGCTGACTGTTGAATTACCAGATGAGACTGTTGAGTCCACAACAGGAGTGTTGTCATCCAACGCTGTCAGATCTCCCAGACTTCCCCCGCTGTGCATGTTCATTTCTACTCCACTGTCATTGTTGTTGGTGCTGCCAAGGGGTGATGGCTCACTGCTGCACGATGACTGGCCACCAGGACTGGACTGACACATCTTAGGAAAGGAAAAGAGGAAGAGTTGGGCAGGTGGAAACCAGGAGCCAAATATCCCCAGTGGGCTCTACATGCTTGGTTCTCCTCCCTTGCTAGCCTTCCCTGCTGCAGCATCTCAACACTATCAGAGGGCAGGGCCTTCTTCCCTGGGTAAGGAGGGCAGAGCACCACCCCACAGCTGGAAAACTATGGGTTCAAATGGAGGATGGAGAGAAATCAAATGCTGTTCCTCTAAAAGGCTAAGGACAGATGCTTCCTGAAGGAAAGCAGCATGTTACCTACTTGTGTAAGGTGTATTGCAGCAAATGCTGGCTATCTAACATAGGATCAAAGCCTTAAGTATTTCAGACACAACCCATTTCTGTCTTTAAAATACCCTAACATATAATTAGGTTAGCTGACAAACTTCCCAGCCAGGTAAAAACCTGGTTCACCATTTGCAAACTCCCACTTCCAGATAAGGCAGATAAGCACCATAAATATTTATTTTATTTACATTAAGAAGCATATCTTACATTGAGTAGTTAATCTGCAACAGACATTAAATGGTCTGAACTTGCTCTGAGACAGCTGCTGCTGCTTCTGGACAGGATGCCTGGCTTCTCTGCTTGAGGCCCATGCTCCAGCAAAAGCCAAGGTGGGAATGCAGGGTGATGCAGTGTTTTACTTTGCAAGGCTACCTGGCTCTGATGGACTCATTAGCCTTCAGTTGGGATGATAAGAGATTGTAATCCCAGGAGTTAATGGGAAGTAGTGATGCTGGCAGAAAGGCAGCAAAGGGAATCCTTGAACATTGCATCCTCCCACTTCCTGCACTCAAGCAAATATCCCTTCTCCCTCCACCCCATTGCTCTGCATACTTCTGTCTCCACCCCACAGGGGCTAACTGGAGACAGGAGGTCTGCAGAAAACTATTCTTTATATAGCTATTTTGATACAAAGGATTTCTTTGCTCACCTTAGTACCGACTGTCCTTAGGAAGGTAGAGTAGGAAGGGTAAGTGGGAATAAAGAACAGGTTGTTAGGACAAAGACAGCATTAATAGAAAGGACCATGTTAGTAAAAGAAGGAAGTGGGGAATGCAGTATACAACACAAATTGCCAACATCTTTCCTCTCCTGTACCTTGTCTTCCCTGCCTTCCCTCTTTGGGGGCCTTTCTAAAAAGCCCTAGAAGAGAATTCACACTTATCTTCTGTGTCTTTGGGATGACCCAAAGATGGGTGAAAACAAGGGGCCTTGGAGTGAAGGGATCCCTCCCACCACCCTGACCTTATCCAGGAAAACAGGAGCTGCCCCTTAGATGTGCATAAGGGAAGTATGCAATACTGGAGAGAGCAGAGCGGATATCTGATCCACGGTCCTATTGCCAGCAAGATGGCTTGGCTGCAACCCTGAGAGCACAGAGCCCTCAGAAAACAACCTCACACCTTTGGGAGAAATGAGGTGGGGAGATGTGATCGTGTCCTTCTTTTCACAGAAAAAAAGCCCTAAAACACACAGAGGAAGAGTACCAGAGAGAGGTCATTCTGTCCAGTGGTTCTCACACTCAGCTTTTTTAACTCAATACCGAGTCTCATCACAGTAAAACTGTTTCTTTTGTTCATTAGAGACACTTTGGATGTGATAATCTTCAATTGCTTCCTAGCAGAAACATTAGCAATTTCTTCAACAACACATGCCTTTTCAGAAAATCATTGTAGCTCCAGGGCATATTGTTTCATAGGAACAACAATCTTTTAGTCTGGATTCAAATCAAGAAAATATATATTTTGGAGCTCAAAGTCCTTTCAGCTCTAGTGAGAAGTCTGGGGACCATGAGAACACTTCCCTTTGCCAAGTGAAGGTCCTTTCTGCTGTATCCACCCCATACCCTGCTCCACTCTGAGATAGTGCAGCAGACCAGAACTTTGGGTGTGAAGACAGAGAGAAACATCGAAAGACAAAAGTGACCCATGTGTTGCAATTCTACACTTCCTCCACCAGCAGCGGTGTGCTGAGGAGCAGGTGGGCTCACTGCATGGGGTGGAAAAGGCTTGAATGTGTTTGGACTCTTCACTGTACACACCTTGTTAGCACCACTGACCATACTACTGCCTACTGTGGAGCTGTTGTAATAGCCAGAAGGCTGATAAATGGTCTTTGCTCCAGCTGGTGGCTGCACATGTGGCTGTAAATCATGATCATGGCTGATTGTAAGCCTGTACTGTGGGTCATGGTATTGCTCCCATATTTAGTCCTGGTTTCACTCCCCTGACTCATTGTCCCACTAAAATTTTCTGCAGAAGTGGGGAGTTTTGTATTCAACTGGTGTATCCTTGAGCAATCTGCTCTAGTAGACCTTGCTTGAGCAGGCAGGTTGGACTAGATGATATCAAAAGGTTCCTGCCAACCACATTGATTCTGTGCTTCTGTATATGGTGGACGAGAGAGAGGAATTTAACTTGCCTTAAGATATCCAACAAAAATGAGACAGCAACTTTTATCTCCACTGGCTTCATTAGATAATACACAGCAAGATTTGTGCCAGCAAAACTGCTGTGTGGTAGCTGCCTGGAAAGACAAACACTGAAGGGTGCGGGAAGGAGCAGAAAAGGAACTACTTAAGTCAGGACTTCTCTTCGGAGAAGGATTCATCAATTTTTGTTCAATTTAAATTGATGAAGTAAGTAAAGCTCATTTGACCACAACTCTCTTGAGCTTTACTCACTTTCACAGCACAGGGAGGCCAGACTCAACACTGGGCATCACATGGTCCCTATGACTATGAGGTTGGGAATTTGTGATGCTGGGTAGGCAGGTACAAAATGTACTGGACTGTGCCCTGACCTGCAGCTTCATCTCTGGATGTGAACTTTAGGGTGTTGGCAGGTGAAGGGCAACTGCCCAGAGAGATAAACGGCATGCAAACACTTCACACCCCCATTGCACTGGAGGAATTAGGAGCCACGTCATTATGCCAAGAGCAGCTGCTCTTACCACGGAATTCTCCGTTTTTATTGTTTTGACTTGTAAGCAATCCTCCATGCTCCTCGTGGTACTGTTGGCCTCGGGGCTCTCCTCAGAAACCTTGCCGCTCTGCTTGGCGCTCGCCTCATTGTCCCCATTCTCCTTGAGCGGAGGCGGCCTGGGATGAACATCGTTGCGCTGCTTCTTTGTGACGTGGGCGTCAGGCCCGTGCACGGTCTTGACGTGCTTCCTGAGGGAGCTGGGGTCCGTGTACCGCTTCGTGCAGCCAGGGATTTTACAGACATAGGGTTTCTGTCAAAGCAAGCAAATCCTGAGTTACATTTCAAACAAGCTCAAGCAGGCCAGGTACAGTGTATGGACCAAGAAAATACAATGAGCATAGTGGCTGGCGGCAGCAAAATGTGGAGCATCTGCTCCACAGGATTCTGTACGACTGAGATCACTGAGATGTGATATATGGGCTGCTGCTTTTCCACACAGACCTGGTCAGTCATTTGTGGCTGGCTAAACTCCTTGTTTTCAGTTTCCAGACGAAAAGACAGCTAAGAATTCATGAAATACTTTCCTAATATTACTTTCCCATATATGTATTTGCCTGGGTGGCCACAGGAATGTTTCCTGATTATGGATGGGAGGGAGATGATGTAGAGGAATGGGCGTAACACATTCTCTCTGCTAAGGTGGGGTCTACACCAAGAAAATGTCTGAGACCTTCGCGCTGATGGAATTCCAGTGAATCCAAGCCAGACTGGATTCACTCTCCCCAATCTATCATACCACTCCAGCACCTGTCACCTTGAAATCTGTTATTGTGCAAAACAAACCACAGGCATGCGATGTGTTTTTCAGATGATAGTACTCTAGTCCCAAATTCATGAATCATTGATTGCCACAGGAAAACAAGGCTGAAGCCTTGCTTCTGAAAAGAAAAGTCAGCAAACAGATACTTTTCTTCTTTTGACTTTCTTTTTTATCGAGTTTCCAATTCCAAAGTGTATTAGCGCTGCAGTTTGAGCTGGTGCTGCTGCTCTGGAAGCTCTGAATTCATCACAAGTTCTGCTTTCAGCCTCACAGATACTCTATGTATTTTTCTGCCAAGGCACTAGGATAGATCCATGAGAAAAACCAGGCAGATGTTGTTTGAAGGCTACCCAAAATGACCATTCCTATTTTTACTTTTTAATGTTTTGTAATTCTGTCCAGAAGCTTAAGTGAACAAATATGAAGAGTATATCTTTGCAGAAAGCCAGCATTATCACATGAAAACACTGAAAGTCTGGGGTTTTTTTTATCCAAAAGCATGCTTCCTGACTGACCTTGGCACATCACTTGAACAAACTAAACCCTTGTAACACCCCACTGAAGTAAATATTTAATATATTTTAAAGCTGGACAAACCAAAGCACAAAAAGCAAAACAGTTTGCTTATAAATCTGAAGAAAACTTCTGGATGAGGCATTATATAGAAATATTCTTGCTGCTATTGAAATCCTGCCTCATGCACTAAAACAGTTCAAGGATTTTTAAGAAAGATCCTTTAGGCCCAGTACTTCTGATGTTCAGACACCAGTAATTAGGGTTATGTGATCACTGTTGCTTGGACAGCAGACCACCTAACAGGCTACAACCATCCTCTTCATCAGGCCATGTCTCCTGAAACTGAACTAAGTGAACTGCTGTTTTATTGGCATGCCTTCATATATAGAATCATAGAATCAACAAGGTTGGAAAAGACCTCAAAGATCATCAAGTTCAATCTGTCACCACAAACCTCATGACTACTAGACCATGTCACCAAGTGCCACATCCAATGCCCTCTTGAACACCTCCAGGGATGGTGATTCCACCACCTCCCTGGGCAGCCCATTCCAATGGCTAAAAACTCTCTCTGTGAAGAACTTTCTCCTCACCTCAAGCCTAAAATTCCCCTGGCACAGCTTGAGACTGTGTCTTCTTTTCTGGTGCTGGTTGCCTGGGCAAAGAGACCAAGCCCCTCTTGGCTACAACCACCCTTCAGGTAGTTGTAGACAGCAATAAAGTCTCCCCTGAACCTCCTGTTCTACAGGCTAAACAAGCCCATCTCCTTCAGCCTCTCCTCATAGGGCTTGTGCTCAAGGCCTCTCCCCAGCCTCGTTGCCTCGGCTTATCCAGATTCAGAGACCTAATGAGTGTATGCCCTAGTGAAGCCAGCAGTTTAGATACCTCAGATGACTCTCTCCTGCTCCCATACACATACCACATGAAACTTCTTAGGGTGGGAGAACTCCCCAGATACTCGCAGAACTGAACTTCTGCATCTTACCCTTCTTTAGCCTGAATTGGAGAAAATACCACTCCAAGCCTTTGTCTGGCCATGAATTCATGCCAGTCTTTTGTGGGTGCACTGGAGAATGGTCACAGGATGAAAGCCTGTTTCCCAGTAGTAATTTTGGAGGTAACTGAAAGTTTAACAAAGAAACAAGAGCCAGTGTGGTATCATACTCCTTGAACTTCAGCATGTTTGGACCATACAGCTACATCCTGCCACACAATGACAGAGACAAATATGGGGAGCCTGGAACTTCTCCCTTAGAGGAGACATGAATGACTAAGTCTGAAACAGTGGTGTATCTCAAATAAACACTGCAAGCAGTGGATAACACTTAGGAAGTAGGTAAGAACCACAATAGAGTTACCAATGGGCAATGGTAAACAGCCACAGCCACAAACTCCATCTGCACTCACGTGGTTTTGTGAGCCAAAGTCTCAGTGCAGTTTGCTAACCCACTGGTCATGCCCACAGCTGGTTGCAGCTGGGCCTGCCACCCAGTGCAACAAGCTTTGCCATGAGGGATGCCATCTGGTGCAAAGGATCACGTTCTATGTTCCTCAAAATGAAGGTGTCAAATATATGACCCAGAGAGCCATTATATGAAGCTTACAGATCTCCCACAAATCGTGGGGCACAACTGTGTTGCATTAAGCAGGGCTGAACAGCAGTTCAGGAGTAACATGGTCACAAACTATAAGATTATGCAGTGCCATGCAGTTCCTGTGGTAAGGCTCAGCTGATCTGGTACAAATCCTCCACTAGTGGCTATGCTATTTTGCACCTGAGAAGGCTTTGGCATCCTCCAGGGGAAGCAACATCCCAGTCTTTAAATTGTATTGTTGGATGCAGCCTGCGATAAATGTCAGCATATTAGATCAGGGTCCAGCACAGACAAGGATTGCATTGCTCCTGTCCTATAGTCTCACCTTCTTTCATAATGAGAACCCAAAGGAGCAGACCTTCAAGTGTCCAAGCTCTGCTCAGATGAAGTGAGGAGTCATCCCAGATCCAGTGCAGCTCCAGATCTGGATCAGTTGGGAAACTGAGCCCATCAAAGAAATCACAGAATCACACAAACATTCAGGTTGCAAAAGACCCTCAGGATCACCAAGTCCAACTGATAACCCTACTCTATCAGGTTCACCCCTAAACCATATCCCCAAGCACCACATCTGAACAACCTTTAAACACATCCAGGGTTGGTGACTCAACCACCATCCTGGGCAGCACATTCCAATGCCTGACCACTCTTTCCGTGAAAATTTTGTCTTAATGTCCAGTCTGAACCTACCCAGTCGCAGCTCGAGGCCATTCCCTCTTGTTCTATCACTAATTACCTGTAACTAATTAAACTGCATTTAATAATACAGCCAAAGCCAAAATTCCACATGTAGGAACGTGGGACCCTAGCTGGTCTACTGGAATAGACAGTCTGTCCTGCCTAGGAAGGATCCTGGAAAAGCTCCAGGGGTCTGACCTCAAGTGATATTAGCATCCTACTGCACGGAAGGGCATTCTAGACTTTGAGTCCTCCTTCTGACTCCAACAGAATCTCTGAAACCTACAGAGCTTTGGTTATGACTGACTGATATGATGCCAGGGGTAGAAATACTCCCAAGAAGCCCTTTGTAGCTGCAGCATTGCTTTAAAAAGCTGTCATGTGTGTCAATTGTGTTCCATTCTCCGATAGCCTATATTTAACTGTTGCAATTTAGGCTACAGACTGAATTCTTCATGGCTGCAAACACTATTAGAAATTTTTGGTGTTGTTTTTTCTTCCCCTGTCAGCTAATTAGTGGTAATCCAAATTTCAGTCGTTGATGGCAACAGACTATCACATGCGCTACAATAAGGCAATTTCCTCGGCTCCCCAACTACTAATAGTGGGTCCTAATTAGCCAAGATTAACAAAGCATTGCATTGTGCTCTCTCATTGTACATCAAATGACGGAGGCAGTGTAATTTCCAGCGCATCAGGATCCAGGGTAGCTGTTCCACTACTGCAAGGCTGCTCCACGGCAATCTTCAGCACCACGTGCACAACTGTACAGCCCTATCTGCCCTACTAAAACTGATAAACTTGGAAAGCGCTCGCTCTCATTTCCAAAGCCGATAAAAAAGTTTGCATGCTTTAACATCTGTTTATGATTTCCAACATGGCTTTCATAAACATCAAGTTAACGTGGTCTGGCTCCCCAGCAAAATAAATCCCATTAAAAAATAAGAAAAAAAAAAATTAAAAATCTCTGATTACAGTAGGTTTCTTTTTACATGAGTCCAGCATGTAAAGTGTATGTTTATTGTCAGCAGTCAAAAAAAAACCCCAGAGCCCTTCACTGAGCTGTGGTGAGCCCAGGCTTACCTCATTGGAATGCGTCCTGTTCTGGTGCTTGGCTCTGTCTGAGGCATTGGAAAAGGCTTTATTGCAGCCTTCATGTTCACAGACATAGGGTTTTTCACCAGTGTGGGACCTCAGGTGTGTCTTTAAGTTCTCCAGGCGGGAATAGGCTTTGGAGCAACCCTCAAACTAAAATTAAAAAAACACAAGAGGAGTGATTAATTAACCAGAAAAATGTGATTTCCCCCCCTGCCTAAACCCTTCTCATCTGTTTCTCATTCTTTCCTTTTTGCTTCCCTCTAAAGGGCTTGTGTTTTAGAGAACAACATCCACTTTGTTGGGAGAATTCACTTCCCTAGGCAGGCAGAAAGTTTCAGCAGTGAGTCATATTTAAGGTGCTGCTCCTTGTTGGGTACCCACCTGACATTTCAACAAGAGACTCTTTTTCCAGCAGGGTTGAACACTCCTCCCAGGGCTCTCTTAGTCCCTCCTCCCACCTCTCTGCAGTCAACACATTCAGAAATGGAGGTCCTCGCCTTCCCACAGAGAGAACTGATGGATTCTTGACAGTTTGACCAGCCTTGCAACTTCACTAGCACCAGCACTGGAAAGGCCAGGCCATTCTTTAACACACAAGGAGAAATCTAGCAGGCTTTGAAGTTTCCCAAATTACAGCTTGGGTCTACTCTCTGAGGATGCTGTGGTCAGGCCATCTGACATTACTAGTTTAAAACCCAAGACTCTCAATCTTAAAGACAGATGGATTTTTGGATGACAAAACAGGCAACGAACTTTCCTCCTGGAAGGAAAACAGCTACCCACTATGACAAGCAGCTTGGGAGGCATGGTGAGGCTTTAGGCAATGTAAATCCTGCCCACCCCCCTCTCTGGCTGGGCTGGAGGTTTCTCCCTGCACCTGCCCTGTCTGCAGCATAGGAGGATTTCACCTCAAACCCAAGAGGCTGTTATAAATGCTCTTTGACAAAACAAGTGGGAACTTAAAACAATTGTGAAAGGTATTAAGAAATGCAAACTCTAGGTAGAAATTATAGCTAGATGCTACACTCACTGTTCAGCTGGGAGTATTGAAAAGCCCATGCAAGCACCTTAAGACACACTAAATTTCAGCAAGTGTCCCCCCCTGTTGTGATGTATGCAAGCTGCAAGGTGTTGTATTTTAGTCAGATTACTCTAAACATGTCTACAGTTTCAGTCCAGATGTGAAAAAACAGTGCTATGTTTGAGTCTTGGTCAGTGAAGAAAAGGTGTCATAGAGGACAAGTCATGCCACAGCTCAGTGTCTGATTTCCCCGTGGGCAGCTGAATGGTTCTATGTGTGCAGGCATCTGGCCCTTTTGAGCAGAAGCCAAAGGAAGCCACATGCAGTAGCAGTGGTACCTGTCTTGTGCTCAACAGGCATAGGACTAGCCTGAATTGCTAATGAGTAGGGCAAACATGCAGCCCACTGAACCCCAGGAAGCATGTAGGCACAAATTGTTGTGCTGGAAAAGAGGCAAGGTTACTGAAGCTTCCAGTTAAGGTCTAGCATAGGGATGGTGAACATAAGACAAACTTGCTCTGCTCTCTTGATATTCAGACCTCTTTAAGGACAGTAGGAGTGTCCTGCAAGAGTTGATTCTTTCCACAGCTTTGTCAGGGTGGGATGGATCCAGTTCTCATTCCTTAGACAATTTTCATTAGCCCATTTGGCCCAAAGAACATATTTCAGCTTTGAGAAAGCACAGTATATCCCTTTATTCTCTTGCCCTGTGCAAGAGAAGAACTCAAGTTGCTTATAGTTATTGAAATACATCATTCTGCTTGCTAGCAAACAAAGGGAACTCAGCATGAGGCAACTCATGTGTCCATTCTGGTTTTGCTGGATATTAATACAAAAATGCTGTCATTAAGAGCAAAAGTACTGAGGCCACATTTTCATACAAGAGCTTCTCAGCAAAGCAGCCTGTGTGTGTTCAGAGCAGTTGTTCCCACTCTTACGCGTGGATTTGATTATGTCAGTGGGAGTTCTGGCTGTCATCTGTTGAAATAATCCTTGACCGAATCCCAGGCTGCAACTAGGCTCATCTGTAGCTTTATGTACACCACAAACTTCTTGTCTGAAACAAATGGTGCTTTGAAAAATCACTGCCAGACTTGGGCAAGGAATGCTTTGCCACAGAAGGGCACCTTCTGCAGAGCTGCTGTATATCTTAGGCAATCGGAAAACAGTGGCATAGTGCATGTGGAGAGACTGCAGTTCTCCAGGAGGCAGAGGATGATCTGAGACTCAGACTCACACAGCCTCGCCGTTGCTTCAGTGTGACACAACCACGGCTTGAAAGAGGCAGGATTGTGCAGGATGGTGCTTTTCCCTGCTCCATTACAGCACTGAAGAAGATGCAGTCCCTGCTGCTTTTTGTCTTCTGAGTCCCTCTACCTTCAAGGGCATGGCTAGACTTTCCCTCACTGTTCACATCATAGCACACCAATGACTAAAATTCCTTCATACTTTTAAGGAAGATTGGTAAAGCACTGGAACTGGGCAAACTGCTTTAGAAGATTAAAACAAAGGCATGGCCCTGTGCTCTGGGGAGCTTATGCTCTAAATTAAATGAACACAGTGCTGGAAGATTAATAAAGGAACCACACAGCAAGCAAATCATACATATCCTACTGTTTGTATGCAGGAGCTGGGGCAGAGCCAGGGAAGCAGTAGGGCTGGAAGTGACTAATGGAGCAGAAGAGGAGGAAGACATGAGAGGAGTGTTCAGACATCTGCTGAGCAGAGAGGCTCATCCCCAAGATGCTGGGGAGAGGAACAGCATAAAGTTGGTGTGGAGGAGGTATGAAAAACTGGCAGGAGAAGGCAGGGAGCAGAGGATATCAAAAGGCAGGGATGGACTTTCAGGAGGAAAAAGGGCTGAAGCATATGTGGAAAGACATGAAGAACACCTCTCCTCTCGGATCAGTTAGTCACAGCCACTGAATTCCACAGCTTGTTTCTCTCGTGTCCTGTATCAGGGATCTGTGGCCTGATCCATGCCAACCGGTGGGGTGATGGGAGACTCCATGTGTTAGGGCTTTAATGTCTTGAGGTTGAGGAGGAAGCAAGTCCAGCTGTCCCATATGCTAGATGGGCCTGTACCCACAGGGTTGAGATACAAAGCAACACCTCATGCTCTTCCTCAGGCAATGTTTAACACTAGGCACAGTGCTGTTTGTATGCAGAAGGTTGTCAGACTGAGCTCCTCATGGAGTTTAAACACGCAGAGGCTGACCTCACCTCTGCATTGAGAGAGCAGAGGAAGGAGGTATTGGCTTGTGAGCAGACTTGGGTACATGGGTGAGGCAAACTTGCAGCCCCAGCAGTAGTACAGGGTGATGCAGAGTTAGACACAACCAGGGTTAGGTGGTGCCCCACAGTGTGGAGCTATTGGATTTCCTTCTTGGATGTAAGCAACTGATTTGGCTAATTTTCCACCTTAAGTGACCTCTCCTGAGTCACTCTGTATCTGTAGTAGAGCTGAACCCATTTTCCCCAAGGAAAATTGTCCCTACTAACACCTCGACCATCCTCTTCATCACTTGCCCCGTGTCTAGAGTGTACCCTGCAAGTAGCTGTAACTAGGATGCAGAGAGCTGGACTCTCCCTGAGCTGGGTGCTGGCAAATCCCCATGGAGAGCTCTGCTTGAAGCCATGCCTATCTCTGAACACACATCTGTCTGATCACTGCAGTCCAGTGTCCCACTTGCCAAGCTGAGATGCTCACCGTACACTTGTGTGGCTTCTCTCCAGTGTGCCTCCGCATGTGCACCACCAGCATGTACTGAGCCTTGAAGGGCTTCTGCTCCCGCGTGCAGTCCTGCCAGCGGCAGACAAACTCCTTCTTCTCCCCGTGGATGTGGTCGTTGTTGATGTGCTGGTAGGAGAGAAAGGAGAAGCAGGTCACTCCTGGAAGAGCTGATGCCAGTGAAGCACGTGCAGTGCTCCAAAAGCCAGCCATTCCCTCCCCAGTGCCTGTGGTCAAGAATTGCACCTGGCTCCCAGGTGCACAGATAACACTGGGGAGAGGAAAGCCAGCTCTGCAGTCTGATGTGTCCTGCAGGAAAAGGCACACAGCACACAGCACACAGAACTGAATCCAAAGAAGCTATAAATGGGAGGTTTGCTAAAGCAATGGGGACTCTTGGTGCTAGGGAGAGAGGAGTCCTCTCAATCTCCAAGGCTGCCTGATGCCACTGTTGTGGGGCATGACAGAATTGGTTTTGTCTCTGTCAAATCCTCTTAGGCAGCTGGGACCATTTCTTGGAGTGCTTCTGGAGGATGGGGGAGAGAAGGAGACAAGACTCAGCTGGACTCGATGATCTTAGGGGTCTTTTTCAACCTAAATGACCCAAGACCTAAGACATCCACCTGCTTGTCCAGCGCTGGCAGCTTGCAGGAAATGACAGCATCTGTTAGCTATGCACAAAAAATTTGGTGGCCTCAATTACTGCTAATTGCTTGGGTCCATGAAATCCTGTGCTGGGGTGTTGAAAAGCCAAAACCAGAAGGGTGCCTTCATCCACCCTGGGAGGAAGATGAGGGCTGCTTTTTCCTAGCCCAGGGCAGACGAAGCCCTGTTGAAAATAAACAGAGATGAAGACCAGCCCATCAGCAGCACCACTCCCTCGGTGGCCTTGTCCCTTTGAATGGGGTCTCACTGCCAAAAAGTAATGCCTGTCCTCGCTCCCGTGTTTTCAGCAGACATGCACTGACAGGAAATCCTAAAATAAACCACTTTGAGTTTGGATTTTGTTTTTTTTGGTTGGTTTTGTGCTGAGATTTTTTTCCCCAGTCCCCGCCTTTGTCACCCTGGCCAAGGCCAGGCACACATGTTGTGGATCAGGATGAGACTTTCTTGGGGTAGTGAGGTAGCATGAGGACACAGAACCATATTAAAACAGAATCACCAACCTTCATGGTGATTGGTCACAGCCAAACTGAGCCCAGGCATTTTGTGTGCTGTGGCCAAATCCTCAGGGAAGGGATCTGCTACATGGGGCACCAGGTCTACCCAGTGGCAAAAGCAGGTGTGTAGTACCCATTTGGTCTCTTGGGCACCATAGGGAAGAACTGAGTACTGTAAAGGTTATGAGAGGCTGAATTTGGTTCCTATGGGTTTGGAGCTGAGGTGCCTATCGTTCTGGTTTCACAAAGTGACATCAGTGTGAGCTCTTAGCCTCAGATGGTAGAAAACAGGTGAACCCCAGAGGAGATCCATGAACACACTAAACCACATCCAGTTAAAACTAGGAAGACGTATCTCCTGGCTCTGTGTGGGACTCTGATTTACAACCAAGATTATGCATGGCATAATGGGCCAGAGAAAGACACATGTATGGGAGGGCTACTGTAGCCCCCACTTCAGGGTTAGTAAGTTGCTTTCTGACTCTGAGTAACATCTGCTTCCCATGACATGGTGGAAGAGCATTTACACAAGTCACTATATTTCAGCTATGGCTCAATAGCCTTCATTTAATGCCCAACTGGCCGGAGGCTTTTCTTGGGCTTCTCTCAAGTGTGTGAAGCTTAGCTGTGACCTTCTAGGTTGGGAGCTGCAGTGGGGCTTGCAAAAATATGTCCTCACTCTTGTTGCTCCCTTTTGACACATACTTCTCCCACCAGCACATTACCCACTGTGTATGGAGAATGTATCCTGCACACCCAGGTACTTTGCTCTGCACACAAACTAGAGTTTTTCCATGCATGGTGGGATGCCACCTTCTCAGAAGTTGGCCCAAGACATCTGTATTTCATTTCCATGTGTATTTTGGGCATACCAAATCCACAACCCCATGTTGCTAGTAATCATAGTACAGAAGCCTCCATTTTTATAACCTTTCAGATTTAGGAAAATCTTGTGACATTCCACCAAATATTTTTCTTTTGGTTTTCTCTGGAAATAAACTGTGCTGAGCTGCCTAGATCTGCCCTGTATTTTGCTCTGGGCAGAGTTAAAGAATTTTTTTTTTTTATATCCAAGAGGGAAACACACAAATACTACTGGACAAATGTGAGCCCAGCCCATCTGACTGGGCTGTTGTGGTTTAACCCCAGAAAAGCAACGCCCCATGGCATGCAATGCACAATCCACTATGCACTTTATCAGTCATTTAGCCTTGAAAACCATTTCCAAGTCCATTTGTATTCAAGGACTTGTCGCACTAAACCAGTGACTTTTGGCAGAGGTTGGCAGGTGTTAGCCTTCGATGGATGAAGAGCACATGCCCAAAGCTGTCATTTAGAGTGTGGTCTCTCTGGGCTAAGATCATAGAATCATCAGGGTTGGAAGAGACCTCAGGGATTATGCAGTTCCAACCCCCCTGCCATGGGCAGGGACACCTCACACTAGATCATGTTTGTGTGCAGAGCTTGGGAAAATAGACTGATGCCTACTTGGTAGCATCTAAACATGACTAAAATTAAGGTATCTAATAAAATTAAGAGCAGACGCAAGCCCTCAGGAGGAGGATTTTACATGGGTTGTGCATGGGTGGCTTCTGGCAGTCTTGGAGTCTGGTTGGGGCAGGCAGCAAAAGGCTGCTTGAAAGGCTGTGTGAAAGCAGAAGATAGCAGGCCTTGTCAGAAAATTTGCTGCAAGCATCAGGGTTGCTGGGGCTGGTGCATTTCCAGCAGCTCTGGGCTGGCTACAAACAAATGGGGCTTGCACAACAGAACATAAATAAGGACTGGGAGGGTGCTAAGCTCTGAGGCAGGATGGGTCTTGGATACAGATCATGTCTGACTTCACCAGCTTTTGCTCAGAATTTGAGAGATTTGTGGACCCCATAAGCTAGAGGAAACCAAACGGTGGATTCCCACGTGAAGCAAAGCACACAAAACGTTCTTGGAATTAATTAGAACTGAAAATCTGATTAATGACTTGGGTTGGGCATCCTTCAGAGAGCAGTTTTGACACTGGTTTGGGGACATCACTGTAATTACAAAGCCCTGTTTCCCAATTTTTAAAAAGTCAACCTACTTTCTATATTCTGGCCCCAGCTGGAGATACTGGAGCATGTTTCCAAGCTCTGGGAAGTGCTCTGTTTTTGTGGCAGGGACGAGTTGAGCAGGTCAACAGGCCCTAAGTGATATGGCCCACAGCTCATGTGACAATAGCATAAAAGACTTCCATGACCTGGACAAGAACCGAGTATAGTATGGATGATCCCTAATCCACAGCTGGTGTAGGCACATGGGAGGCTCAGTGAATATGGCCAGCAAAGAGGGAAGGGCTCAGTTCCCTTCCCTGTTTTTCTGATCAGGTCCTCTGCACAGAGCCTTCTGTCACTGCACAAGGGAGACTGAATCTGCAGCCTCAGCAGCTGAGATGAGAGTAACATCAAATAATCTATGAGAAGCATCTTGCAGCTAAACTCCTTGGGGAGCAGCGACCTGCTTTGGCAGTGTTTACACACCGCATCTCTGATTTGCACCTTTAGTAGCTCCCAGAGTGAGCTCTGGCTGTACAGCAGCTAGTGATAAAAAATGAGGACAAGTGCATAGAAACCCAAATTTATCGCCGGGGTTTCCTCCCGACCATTACTCACATGGACGAGCTGCTCCTGAGTGTCATATTCCTTTGTGCACCCTTCCCAGTGACAGTTTGTCTCATAAATAACCTCAGGCTCCTGTTTGCATTCATCCTTATCTAGATCTTCTTTCAGGTCTGTCAGATGCTCCTGCAACACACAATGGTGCATTTTAGAAGGCAAAATTCTTTCATCTGAATTCCTCTGTTACTCATAGATTTTTGGGCAGGTGTCAGCTGATCACAAACTGTGCTGCTTGTAGCAACATAATGTCCTTGATTGCTGCAAAATAATGAGCTAGAGAGTTTTGGTCACAGGTAGAAAAAGATCAGAGTTAATGACAAAATGCGAAACACTGAAGCCACGGTCACAGTGGTGCCTGGCTCCTGCTAGTTCATGGGCAGTCCCAGGAAAAGTTGAAAAAAGGGATAGTCTTGCTTTGGACCTTTGGTTGTGTTCTTTGCTGGAGCAAAACTTCTGATCTGGGGGAGCGAAGAAATATGAGCATGAAGAAACCATGCTGCAGTCAGTGCCTGGTGGTTATCACAGTCACCTGACATGTGGGGGTGGGGCGCGGAGAGGAGCGGAAGGAGGCTGTTTTCTGCATCTTTCAATAGATAAGAAAATTATACCTAATCCTTACCCAAAGATTTACATCTGCAGGGTGCTCCACAGAGACAAAGTGGTGAGCCCTCAAAGCACTCCTCTGAGACAGAGAAGTTTGGGAAGCTTGAGTAAGACCCAGTGATGAGTGGGTTGCAAAGCAGAGCTCCAGGGGCTCTGGACTCATAAAGGAGTTACTTTAATGTTGGGCATGCTGTGAGCTCTCTTCTAAACTTCTTGTCTAGTCAGCTTCTCAGTGCTAAATGAAGCACAGAAGATTTTTGTTATGGCTGCTATGAGGATTAAAGCATCTGCACCTACACAACAGTGTAACATACCGCAATATTAGTACAAGTCAGAAGTAAGAACGACTGCTGGCTCCGTGTGTGTGTCAGACACGTGCACTACAGACAAGGCAACCAGCCAGTATTGGCTTGGGACTTTAGCAATACAGAACTCTGCAGGTTTTGACCCCCTTCATTCCCTTTCCTATCAGTTACTACTATGGCCCAGTGCAGGGCATCCCACCTTCAGGGCAGCTTTAGATGGGAGCATCTGGGGTGACTGATCACATCAGATGCTGTCCCTCATGATTCGGTGCTCCAGTTTGCTTTATTTGTAGACACAGCCGGACCTGTCTCAAAATGCCTGTGACCTGTCCAAACATCTCCTTTCCCACCAACACCTTCTCAATGCCTACTGAGGACAATGATTAATGACCTAATTGCATTATATAGCTTGAAAAGTGAGATGTAGTGTATGAAAGTTCATACATTTTCATCAGCTAGCTCATGACATATGTGCCAGATGTGATTTTTCAGTTCAAAAGTCTAGATATGGAGAGGAAGAGATTTGTTTTAATTAGCCCTGAATTTAAAAAACAACCCCAAAAAATTGTAAGGTGGCTCTTGGAAGAGAAAATTAGTAATATACAGAAAGACTTCAGAAGATTCAAACTACATCAGAGCCCAGAGCAACAGTCTGATAAAGTTAAAACAGTAGCTTCTTGTACCTGCAATTTCTGTGAACATTATTTCAGTTGAAATGTTTCTATTCATGCAAAGTGTAGTTTTTGGAAAGATGAAATTTCCCACTAAAAATTATTTTGCCAAAATTTTTGTGTTTCCCATTGGAATAATTAAATTGAAGCAATTTTCATTTTTTGAAAGAGGATTGACTTGATTAACTTCTGTCTAGTTTGACATTAATCTGAATCTGTACTGGAACTACTGTGGTATCATAAGAGCAGAGTCACTCAGGTCCCTCGTGCTTGGTGCTCCACTGCATCCTACAAATCCTGTCTGGACTGCATCTTTTATAGCCCAAGCCATCATGGGAGATATTGTCTGGTCAAGGATTTTAAACACTCAAGCCACAACTCACATGAGGCATTTTCAGTACAGCATTTCCAAACCAAAACACACGCTTGCCTTTTTGGGATGGGTGATATTCACACTCTATAAACATGCATTAATCAATAATTAACTGATTGTAACTCAACTTTTCAGCACAGTGTCCTGCAGAACAGGAATCCCCAAATTTAGCAAGTTGCTGCCACTTAGATCAGCTGAAGAGGAGGCATCAAATGTGTCTTTCAACTTGTTCTGCTTGCTAAGTATGTGTTGCTTCTCCAAGGTACTTTCCAGTAATCTCCTGGTCAGTACTGAAATGCTGCAAGTTATGAAGCCTACATTTCCTTTGGGGTACTACTTCACAGATCTGCTAACTAGCAACTATTAGATGACTAGTATGCCTTTTCCTTTTCTTAATTTCACCTTGCTCTTCTATCAAAACTCCTTGCATCACTTGAAACTACTCCCCCACTTCTTTCACCGCTTATTTCATGTAAGACCCATTAGATGAAATTCTGGGGCAGAGCTGCAAGGGCGACACAGGCTGATGCTATTCAAGCACTCCCTGCACACATCTCTTCCCATTGGAGTAAAGAAGGGAGCATGACGGCCATTGAGCAAGCAGCTGTCTATCCCATAGCTCCTCTGTTACGGGTGCTTTGAGCAAGCAGGTGATGGCTTTCAAATCTTTTTTCATTTGGTGCAAGAAATATACATGTGGCCCTATTAGCCTGGGTGGTGGCCAGATTGGTTTTTCAGGGCACGTGCTTTTGCAGTAGTGTATAGATGCACTCCTAAACTCAAAGCTCCAGAGAGGTGCCTCTATGCCCTAATCGTGCTGACTACAGCATGTTTATCTTTCCCTGATATGCTATCTTCATCAATTTTACCAGCCCCCTGATGACTGCACACATTGCTGTCCCCATGCATCATGCTGAGACCTGCTCCTGAACCAGGGCAGAAGGAGAAATTTGTCATCAACTCTTCCATTCACTTGACAATAACATGGCCTAATATTTCATGAAAATGAAGTGCCCAGCACACTCCTGATAGTTTACAGTTGTGATAAAGGACGGTCAGATGGATACTGTCAGCCATTAAACAGTTTGCAATCACAGAGCTCCAGAAAGAAAGCAAAGGCCTTTGGGCCCTTCTTGGTGTCAAATGTTGTGTCACCAGTGTAAAGGATGCTTCTAGGAGCAATTCCTAGTTGAATTGAGAAGTCATCTTTTTTTTTCCTGCAAGCTTTCTACCTACATGCAAGATTCCCTCATAATCTATGTTTCCTCTGAGATACTAATCCTGCTTGCTTTGCAGCACACAAAACTCGGATATCATTTTAAAATCACCATGATTGAAGTATTCTCTCCTTCCTTTATTCCTATCCAAGCACAACAACTGCAAGCTGAGTCACAGACATCCATCAGATACTTCATTCAGTCATCATGGATCTGCCTTGTCCCTTGCCGGACTTCATGTTCCAAGAGACACTCGCCTACTTGGCAGACTTTGATGTCTTGCTCCCAGTTGCAGCAAAAGGTGCCAAGAGCATTGTTCCCAAAGATAACAAGACCCAGCAGCTCACTATCTTGGCCTTGCAACATGTCCCACACCAGCAAAGTTACCTGTGTGGTTGGGGATGCTGGGGGCAAACCCTCGGCTTCAGTCTTGACTTTGCTGCGCTTGTTTATTACCGGATTTACTGTGCTGCTCACGGCCGACTCACTGCACTGCTTGCTCTAGGAAAGAAAACCAAGCAAGATATGGCAACAGGGTTTGAGATGAGAGACAGACTGCAGCCCACCTCCTCATTAAAAGTTTACTTAAAAGTCAGGCAAGCCTGAATTTCAGGAGTGGCCAAGGACAACTGTGTTAGTTCGTTGGCCCAGGTTTCACATGAAATCTAGCCTGTGTTGGTTTTCACAGGCCAGAGAGATGGAAGAGAGGAAAGAGTCAAGACAAGTGTCAGCCTCTGCAGGCTCAGCACAAGCTTGGCCTTGCTGCTGCTGCTGTGTTTCAGAGTGATCCAGTCCCTGTCAAAGCCATCATAACCTTATGAAACCCCCACCCAAGCCATAATTTCATTTCTCAATGCAATGAAATGATTTGTTGAGAAAATGAATTCCTGGGGGAAGTTGGGGGCTCTGGTTATGTGTGAGGGCTCCAGAGTGCTGGATGCATGAAAAGCCATGTGTATATTTTGCTAAGCTGCTAAAAAATGAGAGCAACTTCAAGAGAAAAAAAATCCCATTGTATGTGAAAAAAAAATTGGAACATTAACACTTTAAATACACTTTTGCTAACTGCTCAAGATTGGTCCTGCAAGTTATTAAACAGAGGCCTGACTCCTGCCAGTCACATTATTTTGGTAGCCAGTTTGTAAGAGGAAAACAAAACCAATCTACCAAATAACCTTCAATAACAAACAGAGTTTGCAGGGCAGCAGCCATGAGAAACCCTAAAACAATAAACCAGTCTGAAAAGTTCAGTATGATACAACTAAAACAACAATTTGAAATGGGTGTGAAATGAGGTGAAGCAAGTCTTTGGGGAGAAAAGCAACTGCAATTTAAACTTCCAAGGAAAGAAAATGGGAAGGAAAAATGATTTAAAAAGGTACTAGTCACATTCACTAGCCCTGAGGTTGTGGAAGGCTTATGCACACATGCACATGCCTGTGTGAATTCACAGGCATTTGCAAGGATGCATTGGAAGGGTGGGATGTTATGCACATCATGTCATTCCTAGTTTTCTAAAGCTAGCTCCTATTTTGCAAACCTTAATCAGCAGCAAGGCTACCCCAAGAGAGAAATCTACTGAAAAAGAAGGAAATGTATGTAAAATGGCTAGAGGTCTTAGATAGGAGGCACTTCTTTTTTAGAGAGGAATAAAGTGCTTTAAGACCGTTGGCATGGATCACATCAGTAGAAAAAGGAAGGAGGAAAGGAGGAGTTGGTGAAGGAACTGATGCAACTTGGTTCACAGTCCTTGGGTACTTATCTAGCAAAAGACTCCAGCATGTGCTGAATTCCCTTGATTTCAATAGCACATAATGTGTTCAAGATTTGTTGCCTGAGATGCCCCTACAAATCATGTTCAGTGCTTTGGTGGATCAAAGTCTTTCATTCCTGCATGAGTAGGTACATGGTAGGTACATGGTGCATGTAGGCAGGTGAAGGGTAGATAGGTACATGGTACCATGTAGGGGTAGGAGTGCAAGATTTGGCTGTGCCTAGTCCAGAAATGCTTTGCCAGGAGGAAGAAAAAGCAAAATAATGGGAGAATGTGAGTACAAAGAGAAGTGGGTAAAACTTCCACAGCCACCATGAAGTGCCACAGCACTCATCCCATGGAGAATGTGCCTCCATTTTCCTGTGTGCCATGCATGGATGGCCATCCTTACCTGGCTGGAGTCAGAGATGCAGTTGCTGTTGCTGCTGATCTGTGTTGGTGGTGGGTTAACAGAGAGGACTGCCATGTGCTGCCGTGGAGGGAAGGTCGGGGATGGCTGGATCAGGGGAGGAGTGTGTCCAAAGGCTGAGCTCAGGCCTCTCTGCTGGGTCAGGATCTGCTGGTACGTCACGGGGTTAATCGGGTGGGGGAAGCTGAATGCTGGACTGCAGCAACAGGAGGAGATAAAATGATGAGGAGTTATTTTAAACAGTATTTATTACATTAGCAAGTGACTGATTCAAGTTTGGCTTCCTGGAGACTCCAGCAGACAGGCTGCAATGCCCCAGCTAGGTGTCTTCAATGCTATGATAAGCCTGAAAGCCTGCTCCACTGCAAAGACAGGATTTGTGCCTCAGCAACCTTGTGAATCATTTCTATGCATGTATCAGACTGATTATCATTTCTTTGTTTCCTATATTTTAAAACAGCCAAAGCCCTTGGCCAGGAGCACAGAAGAGGATGTGACTTAGATGCATCTGTCATTCCAGCTCCTGAGTTTCCTGAGTTTTCCCAGGCAGACCTATTCTACCGACTCACAACCTTGGGGTTATGCTATCCTGGATACAAAACACCCAGCATCACCTGGCTCACCTGGCACAGATCACAGCAGGGATGAATAACTATCCATTTAACATAGTACAAACACATGTAATTTCCTCTGCATTCAGGTGAGGGGAGTGCTGGCTCAGGGGACTGCTGAAGTATGTCACCCTTCATATCTAGGTCACTGGTTCAGCTCCAATCTAGGTCAACAGTGACCAGAAACACCACCAGCTCCCGGATGCTTGGGCACTAACTGGGGCAACAGGTCTGAGTCAGGATGCAGCAGTCAACAGGGTTAAAACCAAAGTCCTGCTTTTGGAAAGAAAGGGTTAATTCCCAAGAGTGAGTCCCTTTGGCAGGGACTGAGAAATAAGGGAGATGCTCTGCTCCCTGTACTCTAGGTAAACAATGCACAAACCATAGACTCTCAGGCCAAAACCTGACTATTTTCCAGGGTGGTCACCCTGAAACTTTACGCTCATGACATTTTCTCTCACATCACTAAAACTGCCCATGGTGTGAGTGCCCAGAGAATGGGGCCATAATTAGCAACATGCTTAATTTCTAATTTAGGGAAAATAGTGCTGGTGACCGTACAACTAGTGCTTCTGTTACAAAACAGTTAATGACAACACAACCAAAAGGATAAAGGGCAAAAACCGCTATGGTGTAAAAGAGGTTTGGGAGTTACACATAACAAAGATGGTGTTATGCTACAGTGAAGTCCAAAAATGACTTTCTGAAATGCTACCAGGATCCAGGTCTGAGCAGGTAAGAAAGCATTTAATTTCTGCCACTAAGGCATTGTTAAAAATAATAACAAAAGAGTCTTTTCACCCCAGATTGCTGAGATTTAACTTGTTATATCTGTAACTCAATTTACAATTCCTGACAGCTAAGATACACCTTTAGAACACCAAGAAGAATTTAAAGTTCCTTATTACTTGATTATGCCCTTGGAGGCCAACAGCCGATTATTGGGTCAGACTCTGCACTCTACTGATTTGTTGAGAATACCAGATGCTACTCTGAAAAACTTAAAATCTATATATAAGATGAGACGCTACAGGCATGTCCAGTAAATGACAACAGGTGAAAAGACCAGAAAAGTATGATTTACTACAGTAGGAGTTGCAATGTTAGTTAACATTGTGTTAGATTTTATTGTCAGTTTCTAAATGATGCAGCAAACTAAAGTAACTCATAAAATGAAGGTGCCTATTACTAATGGCAATCTCTCTCTTTTCCCCCTGCAAATTTTAGGGGCGTGCATGATCTTTGTAAACCTTTGCTTTGCAACATCAGTGTTAATTAGATCTAACATTTTTAACAGTTAAGTAATAAAAAGAATAACAACATTGTGAAACTTGGGTGAAGCAATCGCGGCAGGAACTGACAACAGCGAACTGCCTAGTGTAAGTGCTTTTTAATTAAGACTCAAACAAAACTTTACTCAAGGGCTTAGTTTTGTTTTAAATATGTTTTCAGAATTGGGCTCCTCAATCCACCCAGACAACTTTTTTTTTTTTTTTTTTTTTAAATGTGGGCCAATAATTTGCAGAATACTTTGGGGCAACCTCTTAAATCAGAAGGTTTCTTAACCAGTTCAGCTGCTCACACTGAGCATTTTGTTAGATGAATTTATTCTCTGTTTCTGCTTGCAGGGAGGAATGATCATACTGTAATTACTGGAAACTTGGTAATCAGTCATCCCAATCCAGGAAACACCCCCCACATAAACCATAAAGTACCCTTACAAATGCAAAACCAGCTGGGGGCTTTGATTTAATACAGTACACAGCCCCAAGGCACAAAAGCAGAGCTTGTAAGGAAGATCTCCCTTGCTGGAGGATCACCTCTCTTCTTGAGGCAATGTTTATGCAGCTGAACGGTGCCTATCCCAGAGCTTTACCTGATTGTCCCGGCAGATAAATGACCATATGAGCCACTTGCTGCTGAACTGCTTCTGGAGTTGTTGATATATGCCACAAGGGAGTTCGGGGAGGTCCTGATCATTGTCTGGAGATCAATGCTGGCATCAGACAGCGGAGAGATAGACAGCGCTCGTTTTCGGCTTAATCTTGGAGTCACTCGTGGGCTTGAAAACCGAGACACTGTAGGAAAGAAAGACTTTGTCAGACAAAACCAGTGGGCTGCTCCCTTCCTGCGGGGGGGCAGGAGGTGTGGAGACCTGCTGCACTCGTGACTGCTGTGGGATGTTCGGGAGCCAGGAGCAGCGCAGGGACAAGCTGCACTTTGACAGGAAGTTTCCTCTCTGCCAGGTGCTGAATGACAGGGGTCAGGCAGCATCACGACCGCCCGCTTGCTTCACCCTCCACAGGGAATAAAAAAGAGAGGCCTGTCCATCAGCCCTTCTCGTCAGCACGAAATTAACTTAAAAATTAAGAGGGAAAAGGCTGTGCAGGGTCTCCATGAGCACAGCTCTCCCCATTGACTTGTTGGCAGAAGCGGTGGGCCCAAAGAGCTGCACATTGAAGCTGGGGTGACCCTTGGAAATGCTGTGTGCTCTTGTGTGTGGAGTGAGCGGAAACCAAGAGTGTGAGCACAATGCTGACCATCCAATTAATGAAGGAGGCGAGGCTCCAGGAGCCCCGAAAGTAAATTAAGAGTTTTAAGAAAACCAATTTGGCAGCTCAGGCACAAAGTTCAAGCTCTCCCCCTCCAAGAGGATCTGCCAGTGCCTGGACCCTATTAGCAACTGTCAATCATTCTTCAGGCATGAAGTAATTTCCAACCCTGCCAGTCCTGTTTGTGGATCTGCAGTATGTGGTGAGTTACTACTGTATGAATTTGGCCTCCTCCAGCCTTTCAGCACTGCTAACTGGAACAACTGACTTAATCTAAAGGAAACTCTGCTGAGGCCTGACCCACCTGCAAATCTCTGGGGTGGCAGGGATAGAAGCTGGGGATGGGCCATAAAACAATGTTCCTCAATACCAGAGAGCCAGATCCAAAGTCTGTCAAAGCTCTAGCCCTGTCTGGAACAGGTCATCCCTCCAAAGTAACAAAAGCAGCGTTTAGGTCATATATTTGAAAAAGACTTCTAAGGGTAAAATACGCCACTCAGCTGCGGGTTTTAGCTGGTAATCTTCATCATCCACTCTGGAGCACAGGTGGGCTCAGCTGCTCTAGCTCCCTTCCATGATGAGTGCAGCACTGTATTACCAGCCGGCTTTTCCAGCAGCAGTCTCTCCAGACCACTTGCTGTGGGTATACCCTATTAAGCTCTGTGAATAATACAGTAACTTGCCGAGACAGGCAATATGAGCTATTTTCCTCTATTTGCTTGAAGGGATTGATTTTGGTTGCGTATCACTAAACACAAGCCCAGCATTTTGCAAGAGCATAAACTTTCTGTCCTGAGGATAGTGTTGGTATGTGACTGGGATGTACAAAGGAGGTAAAACATATCCTGCCAGTGTGACCAAATAGTTCCTTGATTTGTGTTGGCTAGCAGAATCTTGTGTCAACATTTCTCTGAGACCAGCAGTCTCCACATGACTCATTCATGTACCTAAGTGGCTCTGTCATTACCATGCCTGGCTGCTGTGCAATCAATGGGGTTTACTACCACTGTCTCCTCATCATTGCACAAGATAAATGACTGTTGCAAGGTCCCATTGGAAGTCCGAGGCTAAGTTGTTACTTGAACCAAACGCTGTTGTGACTTTCGTCCTACACCTCTGAAGCTTCAAGAGTTGCTAGTTGCAATGCCTTTACTGCAGTACTGACAATATAGGGAATTTCTCCTGAAAATCAGATTGTTGCATATATTCAGCACAACTGCATTTTCCAGCTTCCATGGGGCAGGAAGATGATAGAAAAGATGACTCAAGGATCAGGTAGGAAACAGAAAGAGCACAGAGTGGTCTGTGAAAATCACCTCTTGAATGTTAAAGTTGTCCCATGATTTGGAGGGACTGGACTCAAATTTTCCAAATGTTTGTGGCTGGCAGACTCCAGCCCCATTCTGCTGTGGTAAGTGGCACTTAACCTGGTGAGCTGGAAAAGGAACAGCCGGTTTACAGAGGCCCTATGGACTCAAAACCACAATGAGCAAATGAACTTCCCTCAGCAAAGGCTGCCCCTGTCTAAAGGCTGTAGTTAAGAGTTCCCAGACTTCACATCTGGTTCATGAAATCTGGGCCCTACCAGAGGCCTCGACCAAACAATGAGGGCTGCTTGGGTCTAGACCATAGTGGTCAAAACTATGCTGTCTAGAACATATTAATGTATTAATGCAATTGATTTGAAATAATTAAACATTTTTTTTCATTTCCACCCACTCTGTCCATAAGGCATCTTGATTGGATACATGGGCCACAACGTGGAAAGACCTGGGCGCTGTTTTCAGCCCTCTCTACTCATATCTCCTTGAGCAAAATGTTGCTTCTGTCTGGGCCCCCATTTCCTAGCATCATCTGTTTAGATGAGCTCCTTTAGAGAGGGTTTGTGTATATTGCACCAACTGTGATGGGACTCCAGCTCAGCTGCGTTGTCAGTGTTTCTGTCCTACAATAATATGTGTCTTTCCAGATATAGATATTGTTTTCTGCATTTGCATTCCCACAGTCTCCTCCTTCTCTAACTGAAGGAAGCAGGCCAGATTTGACAGTCATATTTATCTCTGTTACTCCCACACCTCAAGGGAGATCTGTTTATTAATGTGCCACTTCCCTTGATAAATTACTAAATAGAAAGAAAAGCGTTGTACTCATTTCTCGCTGTTCCTTCCCATGATTTATGTCCATAGCACTGGTTCAGCCATTGGTCACCATTAATTTGCAGAGGGAAGAAGTCCCGATGCCCAACAGAAACCTGAGTTTCAGCGGTGCAAACAACATGTTCACCCCTCCCTGCTGCACACAGGTAAGTCATTTTTTCTTCATGCAAAACTCTGCTGGAAGCTGTCAGATTTGCAAGCTGGCCTGGGAATTCTCCAGCCCAAAGCCAGTAATATGCACTGCATTAGTGTCCACTCTAATTCAGATCTTGCAAGTACCACGGGCTATCCAAAATGTCCGGTAGTAGATCCAATAGATTGGGCTTGTGCTTTACACAAAAGCCTCAGGTCTTGTGGCCTTCCAGGGAAAGCTATGACTTAAAATCATGCTGTGGATGAACAATTCCTCTCTTCTCAATGACAGCTCACCCAAGGTGCCTGGGAAAAGCAGCACCTGGGAAACAGAAAAGGTGTTCAACCACATGAAGAATTGCATGCCAATTGCATTTAGGAAGAGGGAAACTTTTAAAAATTATTATTCACAGAATCACCAAGGCTGGATTCAGAAGCAGATAAACAGCATTGGGATTGTTCTAGATAATAAATGTGGCCTGACATAATCCCCTGATTGGAGGACACTGAGCATGAATGTTGAATGATACCAGGCAGCAGCAAAGATAAGCAGTAGTGTAGCTGTATGAGTAGGTAAGGTGTTCAATATGGACTGACTGACAACCATTTGAATATGCAGGCAAAATCCTCTGATGCTTGGGGTCCAGAGGTGTTTTGAAGGAAAAACCACATAAAACTCCTTCAGCAGTGACTGTGCCCAGAGAAGTAAATGAAGGTGGGATCCTTTTTCAGACACAAAGATGGACAGCCTGAGGAGGATTTATCACTAGCACTTCCTCTCTATTCTCCCCTTCAGAAATGCTGACTTATCAAAATAAACAGGGATAGTTCCAAGACTTTTTTTTTTATACTTGGAAGATGTGTTGGGGGAAGTTTCCAAACTGTAAGAGTACCTCCTTCCACACTCTTGAAAGAAGAAAAAAAAAAAAAAAAAGAAGGGGAATTTTCTGTTGTTGCTTTAAAAGACGTTTCACTCAGAAACCTAAAATTATCACACAATCAACCAGGTTGGAAAAGACCTCAGAGATCATCAAGTCCAACCTATCACGTAATACCACCTGACAACTAATCCACGGCTTCAAGTGCCACATCAAATCTTTTTTTGAACACCTCCAAAGATGGTGACTCCACCACCTCCCTGGGCAGCCCATTCCAATTGCTGTTGGTGGTTGCCTGGGAGAAGAGGCTAACCCCCACCTGGCTACAACCTCCTTTCATGTAGTTGTAGAGAGCAATAAGGTCTCCCCTGAGCCTCCTCTTCTCCAGGCTAAACAATCCCAGCTCCCTCAGCCTATCCTCATAGGGCTTGTGCTCAAGGCCTCCCACCAGCCTCACTGCCCTTCTCTGGGCATGTTCAAGTATCTCAATGTCCTTCTTAACCTGAGGAGCCCAGAACTGGACACAGAACTCAAGGTGCAGTCTAACCAGTGCTGAGTATAGGGGAAGAATGACTTCCCTGCTCCTGCTGGCCACACTATTTCTGATACAGGCCAGGACGCCATTGGCCTTCTTGGCCACCTGGGCACACTGATGGCTCATGTTCAGCCAGCTGTCAACCAGTACCCCCAGCTCCCTTTCTGCCTGGCTGCTCTCCAGCCACTCTGTCCCCAGACTGTAGCACTGCATGGGGTTGTTGTGGCCAAAGTGCAGAACCTGGCACTTGGACTTGTTAAATGCCATCAAGTTGGACTCTGCCCATCTGTCCAGCCTGTCAAGGTCCCTCTTCAGAGCCTTCCTACCTTCTAACAGATTGACTCCTGCCCCAAACTTGGTGTCATCTGCAAACTTACTAATGGTGGACTCTATCTCCTCATCCAGATCATCAATAAAAATATTGAACAGGATGGGGTCCAGCACTGATCCCTGGGGGTGACCACTAGTGACTGGCTTTCACATCTGCACTTTCAAACAAATTCTGTCGCACTTGGAAAACATGCTACATTTATGCACTCTTTTTTTTGGACATGCTAAAAGCTTGGGCATTATTTATTTGGTGTATGTTAGATGAATTAGCTCTGAGAGGAAGGAACTTGGTTGTATTGTTTTTGCACAATCTAAAGGTACTTATAATTCAAAACTGTTTCAGATTTCAAGCTGCAGCAACAACAAAAAATCCTTTGGCCTGAAATAAGACAGGAAATTTTCACAGAATCACAGAATGTTAGGGGTTGGAAGGGACCCTGAAAGATCATCTAGTCGAATCCCCCTGCCAGAGCAGGACTGCCTAGAGTAGGTCACACAGGAATGCATCCAGGAAGGTTTTGAGTGTCTCCAGAGAAGGAGACTCCACAACCTCTCTGGGCAGCCTGATCCAGTGTTCTGTCACCCTCACAGTGAAAAGGTTTTTCCTTATGTTCATATGGAAACTCCTATGCTCCAGCTTGTACATGTTGCCCCTTGTCCTATCATTAGACATCACTGAGAAGAGCCTGGCTCCATCCTCCTGACACTTGCCCTTCACATATTTATAAACACGAATGAGGTCACCCCTCATTCTCCTCTTCTCCAAGCTAAAGAGATCAAGCTCCCTCAGCCTTTCCTCATAAAGGGGATGATTGTCGCCTTCTCTCTCAGAGTTAGGAGGAGATAAAAATGGAGAAGAGGACTGGTGCACAGAAGGGTGAAGTGATGGCTGAGTTCAAAGCTCTGGGCATTGGTGATAGCCCATGAAGGTCAATAAAAAATAATTTACTGCAGGCCTATGCACCCTGCCACCTCTTCTCACAGAAAAAAAGTCAACTCTAGATACATTTTGCAGTGTTTCCATTGATGTGCACTGGTCTTTCTGTACCATTTCACACACAAACCCAGATAAACTGACTGGCACAGGCGCAGCTCTATATAACATGGAATAAAGATAACCCACATATTTTAAGAAATCTTTTAAAACTGCCTGGAATATTTTTGAGTAGAAAAAGCTTGACTTGACAGCAGCATTGTCTTTGCAGGGTAAATGTAACTACCACAGCTCACAACTGAAAGTCATTTTTCTCCTGGAGGGGAGAAAGAATTCAAGGCTGAATTTTCAAGTGACACAAGCCACATCTGCCAAATGTCCCAGCTTGGTCTTCCAAGCAGCCTGAAGCTGGGAAAAAGATCCAGATTTCTTGGTGAAAAGGTAATAGCTTTCTTGGCAGTTTCCTACGGCATCTAAAAGTTATCACATATAAAGGTTGCTCAGAAACTGGGATTTTCTTCTCAAATTTAGATTTATCCCCAACAGGTCAGCGATGAGCCAAATGGTCAGATTTTGCACATGTGGCAGCTTGTGGTCTGACTCCTGCAGCTGTTCCCAGCACTGTTTAGCTGAAGGGCAGGATCAGACCTCTGCTCATATGGGAGGCAGGAATGGAGGTTCCTGCTCCAACCACTTGCTTTGGCGATGGGCCATCAGATGGACAAGAGGTGGCTTTTCTGGAGGGAGTTTTCAGACCTTGTATCACACTAGAAATAGTGGCAGCAAAGCCCTTCTAAAAGGAAACATCAGGCACTCAGTGGAAACTCCTCTGAGACTCCTCTGGGGCAAGGAAATCTCAGGCATCTCTTTAAGGACAAGCATGTTGCCATGATCTCAGCTGCAAAGGGAAATTGGGGGAATCTGCTTCCAAATGGCTGAACCAGGCATGTGGGCTGCAGATGGCTCATCCTTCCTCCTCACTAAAACATGGCAGGAGCCACCACTTCCCCTGCATCCCATGGCCAAGTGCTGGGATAAATATCACTTTATCAAAATGGTCCCTCTTCTTGGCCACTCACCAAGAAAACTCCACCCAAGGCACACAGAAAATATTCCCCTCCTCCCATCACCAAATTAAATCAATAGGCAGTATAAAAACACAGGATGATCCCTTGATCAATAAGCAGCAGCAATAAACTACAGTCTTCACATAACCAATTCCTTATTCCTCTCTCCTCTTCTGTAGCGGCAACACATGTCTTAGTTAAGACTTCAGCAGATGCTGGACATTTGCTCTGGCACCAGATGCTGTCCTGGGACCCTTTTTTCTTCCCTCTCCAGACCAATCAACTTTGCAGTTCAAGGAATACTAATGCTTCCCTCAAATCCTCGCTGAAAGACAAGGCTGCATTCTTCTACTCCCAATCCACAAGGTAGCTGTTTAGAACACCAACGTGCATATGTAAATTGAATTCTTTAGAAACCAGAGTGCAGCAGGATTCCAGACAGAGGCTTATGGGATGCTCTGGGACTTTTCCTCTCTTCTGCATATATTTTTCTGTGGAGGAAAACAGCATTACTGGCTAGAAATGGGTGGGAAATTGTTTCCTATTCTCTGAAACCTTTCTGAGATTTCAGCAAGTTTCCATTCTGTGCTGAGACAAGGAAAACAAAACAAAACAAAATACCCTTCAGAGTTTTTGGGGATGTGACTACAGGGCGCACCGTCTGCCCAGAGCAGCCAACTGCTGGCTTGTTTGGGAAGTCATCTGAGATCTAGTATATTCATTCTGCAAACCTGGAGCTGCTGGTCCCTCAAGTCCCAGGCAAGACACTTCTTTCCTAGGTCATTGTCAGGCTGGGCTCTCACCAATTGCTTCACCTAAACCTTCTGGAGAAGAGTCCTGAGTTCACCTCTTCCACCCATGCCTGCTGACTGTAAGAACCACGGGGCTGCACTGCCAGCCCTGCTCCTTACCCTGATGGCCATTAATTCATGTATTTGAAGTAGAAAGGCTCCAACAACACTGACTGAAAGAGGCCAGTGAAGCTGAATCACTGTTTGATTTGGTGAAATAAAATCCTGCTTGAAGATTTGCCCATGTTCCAGGCAACTGTGCCAGCTACTGGCATCTTGGCTATAGTGGGTGGAGCAAAGCCTTTTCCCAGTTAAACTGCTCATTGTGAGTCAAGGAATTCATGACTGCCATGCACCTGGCAGCAAGAAACAGGGCAGGGATGCCCCCTCTAGCTCCAGAACTGGATGAAATGCCATGCCAGCACTGCAGGGTCATCCCTGCTGTTGGTAACTGTAGGGCTGCACAAACACGTCTATGCGGCCCTCCTGAGTTACTGTCTGTACAACACTGCTTCAATACAAGTTGAACTCAAGATATTTTCCCCCCATTCTTTGGCTCAGCTTGGACAACCCAATCACACTTTCGACACTGTGCAAACAGAAGTGATGGATTTAGAGATCTTCTTTCCACCCTAGCCATGAGTTTTATTCTGAAGATTTACATCTCAGTCCTAGAGCTGCCACTGCTCTGCTCACTGTTCATTTCCTTTCTCTATCAACTCCTTTCTCTTCAGGGTGTTCAGTGATGAAGTAGCTTTGAGATATTCTGATCACAAAATCATAGAATTGTTTAAGCTGGAAAGGACTGTTAAGATCATTGAGCCCAACCATTACCTAATTCTACCAAGTCTCATGCTAACCCATGTCCCTTACCACCACATCTATGTGTCTTTTTACACATCTCCTGGGATGGTGATTCAACCACCTACCTGGGGAGTCTATTCCATTGTCTGATAATCTTTTCAGTGAAGAAGTTTCTTCTAACATCTGATTTAAACCTTCCCTGGTGCAACTTGTGGCCATTTCCTCTTGTCCTATCACTTGTAACTAGGGAGAAGATAGCAACACTCACTTGGCCACAATCTCCTTTTAGGTAACTGTAGAGAGCAAGAAGGTCTCTCTTCAGCCTTCTTTTCTACAAACTAAATTCCATTTCCCTCAGCCACTCCTTATTAGACCTGTTATCCAGACCTTTCACCAGCTTTGTAACCTTCCCAGAAAACGGATGTAAGTCTGGAGTCAAACTCTACTCTTGGATTTAGAGACCGTGTTTGGATGACAGAATAAAACAAGACAGCTAACTGAAGGGTTATTTAGACTCCACCACAAGTGGCCAGAAGATCCCAGCAGTCTAGTTTGTAAAACTGGTCTGTTTTGGGGGTGTAACTATTTCTCTCTGTAGAGTGAAAACTCTGCTAAAGAGATGCACCTCTTGGGCACCCGAGCTCAGTGACTACTTAAGCACTCAGCAGACCTGACACATGACACACAGTCAAAACCAACATGCTCCAGCCAACTCCTATATGCTTATTACTATTTCTGACCCTAGACATCTGAAGGTATGAAAAACCACTGTCAAAGACGGAAGCATTGAGATACTCTCCAAGAAATGCAATTAGAAGTACCAGAAGGACCCAGGTATGTGTCTGGGGAAGAACTGCTATATCCAGGGGCTAGGGATTCCACGGACCTGCAGATGTTTGGAGGTGATGTGACACTGAATAGGCCAGTTTTAAAATATGCTTATCTGCTGCTTCTTCTTTTGCAGGTGCCAGTGTTATAACAGATGTGTGACGGTGCTGCACATGGTTTAACAAGAGCTACCTGCATTTTCAGAGAACTAATTCTTGTCAAGTTGTTATGCTCTGGGGCTCTTTGGGAACAAAAGGACTCTTTGAATGACAGATGCTCTGAGAGAGTGACTCATTGGGGTTTGATGCATGCTACTGATATTCTTGTCTCAGAAAAGCACCATAAGAGGATGCCTTATTAAATTATCTGTTCAACTATTTACTTAGGCCCTGATGATTCAAATTTTTGAAATAACTTTCTAAAAAGAGAGTGAGACCCTGGTTCCTCAGTCAGTGTTTCAGAGCCATCCAGTTTAGTCCCTGCCTTGATCATGCAAAATGCTCTCTTCTCTCTGGCTGATGGATATAGACCAAAGACCAGCACTGTGTTGCTGTTCCTTTTCACACTATGTAAAGTAGACTTCCAGTGTCCCCAGGTCACATCCTTGTGGTGTTTGAAAGTTTTCATCTCCTGCAGTGCATGCAAAGCCCCAGAAAAGGCTTTCGAGTTACTCATCAACAAAGCTTTATGTGAGACCAAAATAAAGGCTTGGTGACCCCTGGCTTTGCTTGGAATAACGGTTATGAGCTTGGCTGCATGAAGTAGGGGCCTTAGTTACATGATTCACTCTAGAGTCGTTTTCAGACAAAGGCATGCGGTGAGAGAGTCATCTGCCAAGGGGAGTATCTCAGATGACTTCAGATAAAGACTGATCTTCAGCAAACCAGAAGACAAGCATCTTGGTGTGCTGAGGATTAGCCTCCACTAGCATGAAAACAGTTGTGTTTGCTTCCCTTACTGACTGTTTATCTGGCACTTCAGTAAGGCACTGTTGGTCAGAGATGGACTAATAAGGAGGCAAGGAGGAAAGAGTCTTGTTCATGAGCCTGAGCAGAACTTGGCAAGGCTGGTTTGCACCCATCTGCTGTAACCACAGACATTAACCCTTTGGAGGGAAGACGGAGAGGTCTTACTGACCAGTTGATTTTTTAGCAGAAAAGCCCAGAGTATGCTTTGGTTGTTAAAGGCAGAATGGCATCGAGGAACACATTTCTCCATTTCAAATTGGGATCCAGGCTCCTGATTAATCTAGGCATTGGTAGTAGAAAATGACTATTCAGATAAGACTTCCGCAGCAGCTGCAGACGAGATGTTGTTGTTGTGTTTTTTTTTTTTGTTAGAAATATCTATAAGCCCCCATCACTGAGCAGCCAGAACAGCTTTCATCATTCTAAACCAGTCACTTTATGAAGCAGCAAGACCACAAAGTCTTTCATCTTAAAAGCTTAACAACAGAAACTTTGAAGCGGTAATGAAACGATGCAGATCTCCACTCCAAAAATTATAATGGTCCACAGGCAAATCCAAAGGCAGCCCAGGAAAAGAAGCTGGGATAAGACTTCTCACTCTTACAGCAGAAATAATCCCCAAACTGCCCTCTGTAATATCCTTGCAACCCCAATTCTTACAAGATGTGACATAAAATGAAAGGAAAAGAAAGAAATTTCTAACAGCTCTCACTTCCAGATAGATTTTTACCCATTTCACCAGGGTATGGTGAGGCCACAGGGGTGACTCGGCACTGCAGTGCCTGAGATGATTTCATTTCTTCATCACTTACCCTGAAGCAAGAACTTTCTGGGTTTATAATGCCCAATACTAGCATAAGTATCTCCCACGAAGTACTAACATATTTTCTCCACCCCGGCTCCCTGTTAACATATCTTCTCCTTGGGGACCAAGAGGTCCCAACCAAGATGAGGCCCATCACATCGAGCACAGCTACGTATGGAAACGGCCAGCCTTTGCCCCAGGCACCAACCAGGCAAAACAAAGTGGGATGGGAAGCCAGAGATGGAGCTTGCCCCCAGGCACACTGTGATCATCCGTGTCCAAAGTAGTAGGATGGCAGCAATGCCCTGCCCACTGGACCAGCCCATTTCCTACACATGCAGCAGCCATGCCATCCTCCAAAAGAGACCACAACATATCTATTTTCAATTATTAACATTTTATACATACATATGTAACGAGGTGACCTTTAAAGCCAAAAATTATAGTGCAGCACCCACAGGTTTTGGCAGGGTAGAGCGGTCACGTATAGCAGCCTCCATTTGGAGGACAGCCTCATACATCTGCCTCAAAATTTCAGCTGTGCTGGGGAGGGCCCAGACTTCTACTCACCATCAACAGGGCTGAGGTAATCATGGAGGTGCGCTGTGCTGGCTGCTCCCCCACTCTGCATCAGGAGGTCCCCATAGGGGTTTGGATGGCCAGCCATCAGTGTCATTTGGTGGTAGTAGTCCGTGGGGTTGGCTCCTGGTGGTGGTGGTGGCAGCCCAAAGAGACCTCGCTCCTTCAGGTGCTCATGAGCCACTGCTGGAATCGTGGGTGAGGAGAAAAACATGGGGAGAAGGTTCCCACTGCAACGTTAGATCTCAGTGCTGACGTTGGCGGCCTCGTCTCCCCCCCGCGCCCCCCGCCAGCCCCAGCCACACGGCTCCGCATAGGGCTCTTGTGACGTGTGCTTGGGCGTGCTTCTGCGGACAAAAGAAACTAAGCTGGGGCCTCTGCATTCCTCCATTTCCGCAAATTTATAAACAATCTCTCATTCCCCCTTCTAATAATCCTCCTGTTCAGGCGCAGTCGGCACCCCAGGGAGGAGGGAGAGGGCCCAGCTCGCCGGCAGCAGTAACCCTGTCAGCATTAACATCCCTGCCTATTAGGAAGGAAAAGACAAATGCAGCCCAGTTCCCGATAGCAGCGCAAGGAAATTAAAGCCAAGGTCTAATGCATAGAGCTAGGTTTAGTGTCTGGCAGCATAAAGCCATTCTGGCTGCCAAAGCCAATTACGCTAACTTTCTCCCAGCTGTAATTTTTCAAACCTGCCTCCCCACCCACTTGCCCCATTAACTTATTTACCACTGCCTTAAAAAAACAGAAATAAAAGGAAAATACAAGCAACTCCAAACACAATGCCTTTGTTTCACAGCAAACAACGCAACTGGCTCTGGAAGGAGAGGACGGGGCAGAGCACACGCACGTCAGCCAGCAGACCTCTGCATGACCGGTGGCTAAGACTTTGGATGACGTTTTAGGGGAGGGAAGAACACATGCATCTCCCCATTACCCTAGCAATAGCTTTTTCAGACACAGAAGATGGGTTTATGATGCCAGACACTAAGTCGGGGGCCTTGTTGCTCTGTGGTGCTCTTTGCTTTGTGGAAGCTAAGGGTCGTTTGTCCTGGCAGCAGCCTGGGACCTCAGAATGCTGGGATTTGTTGGGTGTCCCCAAACATTGGCTGCTTCCTGGGCACTGAGCCAGCCGTTTACAGCCTTGTAATGAAGCACTTCTGATGAAGTAAGGCAACACTTGCACCTCCCCAAGTGACACACAGAGTTGTTCATTTTCTCCTTTCCTTTTTTTTATCCCTACCTCATCAAGGGTCTGCCGGGGCTCAGAAAGCATCACTGTGTGCACCCAGGGCCAGCTCCCTGCACAGCCTCACCTCCCCTGAAAGCTGCTGCAGGACAGCTCACGAGTAAAGAGGAAGCCCCTCTCCTTCACCCAGGAGCCATCCTCCCTCAAGATACAAAGCCAACAAGGGGATAACCCAAGCAGCATTGCCTCATCTCTGCAATGTCAGTCTCAGTCAGGTCAGGCAGCAGGGGCAACTGTGACCCTCTTTAGGGGAAGCAGAGCTCCCAGTAGAGGCATAAGAGCAGGGAAGCTCATACGAGAGCCGAGAGCGCTGCAGAAAGGAACGTACTTTAAGCAAAATATTTATAATATGATCCAGTGGTAATAGCTATTCTCACGCTCTGCTTTCTCAGTGCAATGATGCAAAACAAATGTGTAGTTAAAGGCAGGGGGGAAAAAAAGAAAAAGAGACAGCTCTCCAACTTCAGAGAGCAGCTGCAGAGCCTTTGCAGCTGTAAATCCCTGGGTTTTAGAGAATTTCAGTGCTGGGGAGCTACAAAATCGCTGCAGTAGCAGTAGTACAGCGTCTCACCATCGGCAGGGCTGAGGCCCCTGGCAGCAGAGATGACGGAGAGTGTGGGACTGCTGTGGACAGAGCGGAGGTAGTGCTCCATGTGGGGTGCCACGTAGGGGTGTGGTGGGCTGAAGGGCGACTCGCTGGGCCCAGCAGGGTGTGGAGACAGCCGGATGAGGGAGATGTCAGAGATGACAGGACTGCCGCTTAGAGGAGGAGGCCTGGGAATAAAACAGAGACATGCCATCACTCTCAGCCACCTGGGGCAGGCAGGAGTGCATGCAACCCTTCTCCCTCCCATCCCACTGCCTTCACCTGCAAGGGAAGAGTTCAAGCATGTGGTGAGAGAAACCTCCCCTCTTGCCATACATGGAGCTTGAAGCCAGTGCAAGCTTCCCGTGGACCTGCATCCATACTGCACAAACATGTATTTATGCAAGGTGGCTCATCCCAGTTGGACTACTGAGAAAAGGGCCATGAGCTGCTTCAGGCAGTGCCTGTATACATGGGCTGTGTGGAGCATGCCCCATGCTAGAGATCCCACCCCATCTCTTTGCACGGGGAGGCTGGCTACATGAAGACATTCATGACAAACCCAGGGTTTGCAAGCTCCGCAAGCAAGCTATAGCACCTGGCTATAGATGCTTAGTGCTGCTAAGTGCAGGCAAAGCACTGGATAGGGCTGCATGTGAAGGGATGTAAATGTCTCAAGGGGTGCTTGTATGATGTTGGAGTGAGCTCTGCTTTGCTCAGCCCAGCATGCATGGCTTGGTCTGCAGCAGTGGAGCAGCCCTCCCCACCTGCGTCCATCACAGCTTGCACAAACCTCCTTGACAGGTCGGTGGTACAGTTTGGAGGGCAAAAGTTCATAAAAGGTTTTATTGCATGCTTTCTGGGGGCCACCTCTGTTAAATCCCTCAGATCTTCCTCAGGCCAAGTGCTACCTGAGAAAGAAGTCAGTAAATGATGAGGGATTCATCAGGTAACAAAAAAGGTCACAGTTATGTTTTGGCAATTGAGCAGCTTTTGCCACGTGAACAGTTTTTGCCATGTGAGCAAGAAGGGTAGAGAAAAGTGTGTGGACGTCTCTCAGACCCATCTCCTACTGTACCCTCCAGCCTCTTAGACACAGAAAGTGCAAGGAGGAGAAAAAAATTATACACCCTAATCTGAGAAGCAGAAAATATGAACTAGACACTGAAAGAAGCAGCATTGTCATCAGGCAAAATGAAGGAGCAAAATCTGCTTTGCATTCTCCTCTCTCAGTACTCACAGACTGTTAGGAGTGGAGCTGGTGTGAAGATGTAGGTCACAACATGGATGGCATTTGTCCCTGGCTGGATACTTTGGCAAAGCTGAGGGAGATGGGTATGTGCCCCATGCAGCTGCAGCCAGAGTATGGAAGATCACAGGGGTTTGGGGTTTGGAGGTCAGGGATCTGGCAATCGGGCTGAGGTAAGGGACAGTATTACAAAGGTCCTTCCCTAAGAACATCTAATATGCCATTAGTGAACACACATAAGGTCTGTCTCTCCACGCGCAAACACACAAGGGGCCGAGCAGTTTAGACATGCCACTTGCACCTCAGGGTCTCAGTCCCACCCGGCTTTATCAACAGTTCAGGTGCATTTTAATTTATTCACAATACTTGTATAACAACAAAACCACACATAAATGCAATACAAGCTTTGCAGACCTATTCAGCAGTTTATGAGCATGTTTGCCTTTGTTTGATCTTCCACGTGTTTCTCTTTCTGATAAATTAGTAAACCTTGTGGCTTTTTGAACACTTTCTGCCAATGGGTAGTAAATTAAACGCCTTTTAAAATATTTATAGTTCAAAGTACTTTTGTGCAGCGATACTCTCTGTGGCTCACTGGTGTGAAACACAATGTAGTGAAAACCTATCAGATATAAAAGGCTTGTGGAGATGCACAGCCACCAACACACACGCGCTTATGTGCCCTCAGCCCTCGACAGGGTTCTGCTAGAGGAACACCCACCAGCAGCATCGAGCCTGTTTTCTTTCATGGCACTGAAAGACAAACTTATGATGGCATGGCTGTTTCGGATCTTATAACCTCCACACCTGTGTTGCCAGGGCCATTAATTACCAAAACTATGGTGCAACAGAAGTCCCTCTCCAAGTCGCTCTCTGGTGCCTCTCTCCATGACGTAAGCCATGGTGGCAGCAAGCTTGAGAAAACTGTGGCTGAAGCTGCTGGGGCTGGTTTCTGTCGAGGCTGCTAATAAAGGCAGCTGAGCACAGAGCTGACCAATTTATTTCTGCTGGGGAGGAGGGAGAAGTGAATCAAAGTCTCTGTTCCAGATTTAGTTTCAATTCATTTCTAATAATCTCCACCGCCTCATCTGGAAAAAATGAAACAGGATTTAAAAAAATGATGTCATTAAGAAAACATCTGACTAATTTTTCTTCTGATGAAGACTTAATATAAGTGAGGGGGGATGTAAATTAAAAGCAGCCCCAACCTTCTCTGGGCCACAGAGCTTGCCTTAATACATAAGCCATGAAAGAAGTTTTCTTACATATACAATAAGTTCCCCCTTTCATCAGTACTCACAGCTTCTCCCCAAAGGGTTGTGAACTTCTTTGATGCAGGCTTGAAACTATGTATCACCAGGTTTATGAGCCTTTGGAGCCTCTGCTGATCAAACTGTGAGGCCAACATCTAAAACGTATACAACAATATGAAGGGGTTGCTGTTCATTTTCTCTGTGCTAAATTGGGCAGAAGTGTTGGTGTCTCTCAGAACAGGAAAACTCCACCCTGGCCAAAAAGGTAATGCTGGGAAAGAGATCAAGAATTCACCCAAAATGCTTGCAGCTGGAGACCCGGATGGAGTTTCACTATGAGGCCCTGTGCATACACACTGGGTTGGCAAAGGGGCTTCTTCTTACAGCCAGCTTAAACCCTCTCCTTGCCACATCTCTCCGTTTGTGGACTAGGACAGCCATACAACACATAGCCAGGTCAAGCTCCTGTAAGCCCTCCCAGGCAGGATCACCTCTTACCAGTGTACACTTGCAATTCTAATTCTAGCAAAGCACCACGGCACAGCACATCAGAAAGAAAAATGGCTTCCATTAGCTGTCTACCAGGAGCGACTCACTCATCCAGAAGGATCCTCTGCTCCTAATTCTGTAAACTTTTCTTCCTCTCCTCCCCCTTTTTTTCCCCCTTCAATTGTGCTACCAGCATTATTTCTTGTCTAATCCCCAAGTCCCACACTGTGCCATAGAATCACAGCATCATAGAATGGCTTGAATTGGAAGGGACCTTAAAGATCATTCAAGCCACCTGCCATGGGCAGGGACCCCTCCCACTAGACCAGGTTGCTCAAAGCCTCATCCAGCCTGATCTTAAACACTTCCAAGGATGAGGAGTTCTCAACTTCTCCGGGCAGCCTGTTCCAGTGTCTCAGCACCCTCATAGTAAGGAACTTCTTCCTAATGTCTAATCTAAATCTACCCTGCTCTAGTTTAAAACCATTGCCCCTTGCCCTATCACCACATGCCCTTACAAAAAGTCCCTCTCCAGCTTTTCTGTAAGCTCTCTTCACACATGTCACATGGACACTCTGCAAATAGAAAGGCAGTCATAGCCTCACAGGTCTGCTCTTGGCAAAGGAGAGCAGTTGGCTACTGCTTTTTAGAGGCAGTGGCTTAAACGGATGAGAGATGAAGTGGCTCTGGGGAAAGATGGCTTTGTCTCTACTCTCAGCTCACCTCCTGGGCAAGCAGGGCTTCCCATCCCCAGGACCTGAATCCTGCCCAGGACAATCTCCAGCTCGGTGCAGATAACCAGCCTGTGCAATGGTACCATGGTGCCATAGATGGATTTCTTGCTATGTTTGTAGAGCTCCACACCCATTGCCTGTTGGGGAGCTCCTGGCTCTGCTGAAGACACTGCTATGTAAAAACCTCACTGTCTGCAGCAGGACAAGGGATTTCACCTGACCACATATGTTTCTGAAGAGACCATGATTCTGGTTTTCAAATAGGCTAAGGGAATTTGGTGTCCAAATGCCATTAAATTTAATGGGAGCCAGGGGCCTGTTTTCCCCGCGGCTCCGGCAAGAAGCCCAGGCTCTATAATTAATGCTCCGGACTTGTAGAGCAATTTGCATCTCTGACGAAGCACACGAGCCTGGACTCATTTCCTTCCCCACCCAGGAGAGAGAGGCTCTCCCTCCCGTTCCTGCTCTTTAACAGAGGGAGACACTGAGGTGAGGGAAGATCCCACGTAAGGGCTGCAGAGCTTCATGGCGATGCTGGGGGCATGCACGCTTCTGGAAACTTTACTCAGGAACTGGGTAAATCCGCTTGGAGACCAGAAATATTTACCTGTCTCCAGTTGCCTGCAGACCTGGACACAGTGCTGAGAAAGGATCCTCGTGGTCCCATGGCAGAGGAGCAGCACTGGTTCTGGGGAGCTGGGCTGGATTACTGGGATGGGAGACCCCTCAGGGACTGTCAAAACCATTGCTGGCTGCTATGAACTGGGTCTTGGGGTGACTTCTTGTCACTCTGCCCTTCCCTTGTGGTCATCCACCAGCAATCCCAAAATCTTGAGGGGCAGAGATGCGGCATCAAATCCCTGCTGCTCCATGAGGGTCTGGAGCCTCTGCAAGGGGCACTCAGTAATAAAAGTAACAGTTAAGGAAGTTGCCCATTTCTGAAATCATCCCCATAAGTTAAATAAACCCCAGGAAAATGGGAACAATTAACAAGCACTAACATCCCATGACTATTCTAAATTAATACTTATGTGCCAAATATATTCATTCAGTGGAAAACAAAGGGCTGAATACTTTTCCATATGCTTAATGGAATATGGACATTCGCAGGCAATTGTTTTCTTGTACAATAAAAAAATCTACATAGCTGCTACAAAGAGATGGAAGCTAGGAACAGAGCTGCTCATGGTGAGGGGTATCATAGCCTGGTAGACTTTTACTGTAAGAAAAAAAGTTTTAAAGCCAACAATCCCCTCTAAGCCCCCCACAAAAATCTTTTCTTTTGTTTGAAATCAAGCTTCCTGGCCTCATTTTTCTAAGTCCTGTCTGCTCAGAACACCACTCAATGTCTGCAGAAGATGGAATAGAGCCATATGGATGCCCCCAAACCAGACTGTGCTCAAGGCAGACACTCCTCATGCAGGATGCTAAAACTGTATCCCTCAGGAAACCTAAAATGCCCCAGGATTCATGCTAAATGATTCAGTCTAAACAGCTCTTGCCAGCCCCTCAACTTCACCTCTGTTTATTTCTGATTTAAAGTCCCTTAACACAGGAAGGGTGAGAGGTCATGACACTTGTGCAGTTCCCTCAGGATCAAACCCTGCGAGGTCTCTCAAAACGAGGTACCTTTCAGAGGTCAAACCGGGGCCATGACTATCAAATTCACATGGCATTTGATCATTCACAAAGATGTCTCCCCCCTCCTTTCATTTTTTCAGCTCAGAGAGCAGAGGATGCACTGGGAGGAGCAGCACAGAGCTGCCTTGAAGCCACCTCTTCCCCCAGCAGCCACTGCCAGGGAGCGTGGGGCAGACCAATAATGAGGCGTCTGGGAATCGCTCATGCTTTGCAGCTCTCCCAGCACTGCAACAAGTTGATAATTATCCAGTAAAGTGACTGATGCTCAAATATAGGGCTATCAACTTGAAGATGCCAGCTAATATGTCCCACTAGGAAGAGATCAGGATGGGGACCCATGAGACATCACGGCTAACTCCCAACCCTCCCCTGCCAAGATGCTCAGCACAAGTAATTTTATTCCTTTCCCCCACTATTTTCTCAGCTGTAAAAGCAGGTTATTAATATCTTTTTTCCCCTCATACTTACAAAGATGAATACATAGAAAATCAGGGCTACCTCTGCTAATTCAGTAATTAATGTATTTACTGATAAGAAGCTGTTATGAAGACTGTGAAGCTGGATACAAAGTGCTACAGCTTCTCTGCAGAAATTTAACAGGCATGTTTTGAACAGTTCCCATGTTCTCTTTTCCCCTCATATATGTTTTTGAGGTATGGAAAGCATGAAAAAAATAATTTCAGTAAATAATTTCAATACCAAGGACAAGTTCCCATTAGATGAGTTTATGGAGAAAAGTGGTAAATTCAGCACTGCTGCAAAACTTCAGAGCAAAACCCGAAGTTTTTTTGGTAAAAGATGGGCTGTAAGTATACCACAAGTTTTGAAGTTTTAATACTAAGAAAGAGTAAATTTTCTCAGTATAGAAAATTAAAGGGAGAAGTCTTATGGCCAGTGTTGCAGATGTCTGAACAGGTAACTGTGGTAATTCCTTTGGGCTTAAACAGATACTAATCTCTGAATATAAAATCTCTTATTTGTGGATTTGTGGCTAGGACACTGCTTTGAGGAGGATTTAGGGAGACACTATTGAAAATCCTGCTCTGTATCCACTGGCAATGGTAGATGTCTAAAAAGCCTAACCTTGTACCACTGAAGTTAAATGAAACTCTGCCACTGATGGCAGGAGCAACAAGAACAGGCCTCCGATGCATTGATTCTTCTGTTTCCATCTATACCATGGAAACAGTATCATAATCTAAGGTGCAATTTCTTTGCACAATTCTTCTTCCACTCCTTAGAACAACATATTGAAGACTTAATGCAACTTCTAGCATATGAGGTTAACTTAATGTATTTCTTCCAGGTAAGAAAAAGGTTGGGTTTTGTTTCAAAAGTGGGAAAAAAAATGAAGGTAAGTATCTATCATTTTTTCCTTCCAAAAGGCCAATCCATTTTCAAACAAGTCTGACTTCAGCCTTAAGTTTAAAATATCTAAAGCCAAGAACAAATTGAAAAAAATACTTAATTTCAAGTATTTTGGTTCAGAGCTTGAAACCAATTTTTTTTTTCCCCACTGAAGCTCCACTAGAAGTTAACATTCTTCAGCTCACAGGTTGTTGGCAGGCTTAGTGGAGGCAAGGACATTTGGAGGGAGCCAAGTTGGGAGCCTGACAGGAACTGGTCCTCACATCAGAAACTCCCCTATCCACATATGGTTTCTCATTGCGTTTATGCTGCATTTACTACAATGCACTTCAAGTTTTGGCTGACACTTGTAGGCACAACTGCAACACAACAACAATATCAATATTTGCTTTTAAAATGGAAGCAAAATGCAAATTTTTAATAAGTAAGGTTGCCCTCCATTATACAACACACAAAGAAGAAAGACATCAAAGGTAGAAATCAGAGTTGATACGGGACCTTCAAACCCAAATCAAATTAGTGTCTTGAGGAGAGATCTTTGATTTAAGCTTAATAGTGGTGATTTTTTCTTGGGTTGTTTTATACTTAATCAGTCACACGGCCCACTGTGCAGACATATGTTCCCAAAGCACATCAAAGCAAGTAAACATTCTGTTTCAGATCCTAATATCCTTTTTTATCCAATTATCTTACTTACATGATCTTTTAATTTAGGTTCTGAAAGCCCACCTTTTCACACAAGCTTTCCTTTAGTGATGGAGGTAGAAGGATGACCAGCTCAGTTCTTGTGAGATACCCGCCAAAAAACCCCCGCAATGAATAAATCAAAGCACAGCAGATGAGTCTCTAAGATAGTTTCTTGAGAGATTAATGATGAAAGCCTTCAGAGGAGAAGCATATTTTAAGAAAGAGAACTTCAAGGAAGGTAGCTGAGAGGGAGAGATGGAAGGAGAATGAGAAAAAGGCAGAAAAGGAGGCATGGATAAAAGCACAAGAGCCAATGAAAGTAGTCCAGAGACAAACCAGAGTGATGAAAATCTGGAGGCATGTTAACTTCAGGTTGAAACCACCAGGCATGAGAACTTGATTCCAGTAGTTGCAAAATTTGAGAGCTGGGGTGTCAAAATGCTGTGGGCTTAAGTCAGGGAGGGGGTGAGGGCTAGGCAGCAGCATGGTGGATGTGGGGAGAGCAAGCAAGGTGGGAAGCAGGGGGGCATAAGACAGGCATAGGTGTAGACACAGACCAGATTCAGATGTCAGAGGTGAGTAGGAAGTCAAGGGAGATCTGAGAGGATTCAATACTTGCAAGGGCATGTAGGAAATGGGTGTTGGAAAGAGGTGTCAAATGTGACACAAATCTGACTGATTTCCCTTGGAACACATGTTGAGGATATTAGCACTTTCAAGTGAATGCTCTGCTTGTAGCTGTGAAGACCCTGGACTCAGGAAAACAAATGGGAAGTGTGGGGAGGAAATCTGAATTTTTGATCCCTGCCTCACATCTTCTTGCTATGCTACTTTTGGGTGGTGGCTTTTCTCCCTTAAAAGGAAATAATGCTCAAGTGCTACAGAAAGTTTTAACATTTAAAAGACTACTCCTACAGTAGTTCTGAAGAGGCCCCTTCCATACTACGCCAGCACTAACCTGCTGAGGAGAGGAGAAAGTCAGTGACAGCAAGATCACAGCAATGGAGCTCATGGAAGAGTCAGGCAAACCATAGAAAATGCTTGTTCATTCATTACCCTTTAAATCTGCCTTGGCTCTATAGCCATCACATCCCAGAAAAGCAAAAAAGGACCATTTCTCTTCATCATGACTGTAATACAATCAAGTGGCTGCAGCATTACTCTAACCAATGTTAACTAACAGAGTCTATGTCTGACATCTATAATTTCATGTTAACAAATTAGGTAGACTCCTGCATTTCCTGGTACCTTGAATGCCCAAGAAGCTCATAACTTTTCTTTATATGCAAAATGTCAGGCAAAGGGCAAACAATGTTATGCCAGAAGACCATAGCCAAATCACTTGGTTGGAAAGTGCTGTAAATCATGATGGGAATGGAAAATGAATCTTTGTTCCAGGACAGCAACTTCCAGCATTAATGTTACTGCTATTATGATCCTTTTCTATTGGAAATGTCCTCTTCCTGTATTCCAAAGTCCTATATCTTACATCTTGTAACTAAACAAGATACAAAGCAATAAACTAATCATAAAAAAAAAAAGCCTGAAATGTCCTGCTTCTCTTTTCTGAAGTACAGGGGGAAACCATTGGTATTCAAGGTCTAGAAAAACATTGTGCCTTCTCTAAGCAGCAGTAAGCTGTTCTAACAAACTTAAAAGTAACAAGCCATGGTTTACAAAGGGGAATAAAGGGGAACAGGTATAGTACAGATCTCCACGAAGCCTTTCTAGACACAGCACAGATCTAGACAAAGCCTTTGTAGACACAGTAGAGGAGCTCTGTGTGAAGAGATGATTGTGATAGCTGCACAGAAACATCTCACACACCTGCCCACACATGCTAGGTATGATGCTAGCATGCTGTGTGTGTCCCTGCCTTTGGTGCATCACAGCACAAAGCAGTAAAAAGACATGCATTCCTGTAATAGCAAAGCTTTTGGCTGGGGCTCCCTGGGTTTTCTGCAGGAATTAATTTTGCTGGTATTTGACACATTTTAAACAGCAACAGCACTCACAGTAACCTCCAAAGGGAAATATTCCTGAACAATATATAATAAATACATTGATTTCTAATAATAACCATCTGCCCTAAATCTTCTTGCTGACAGGTTTAGTTGGACCAAAGGCCCCTTTCACATCTACTTCATGACAGTTCCCATCACTGCATAAAGACTTTGAAGTGCCCTAACGTGCAATAAAATGCAAGATAACCTACCAAACTGTCAATATTTCTTCACTTCTAAAAGGAAATGCTAATGGCACTCAAAGAGCTCAAGATGTAATGTAAGATCTGATCCAACAGGCTGGTTGATCTAACCATCCTTTCCCTTGCTACGAGTATGCAGAAAAGCAAGCAATTATATGGTGAAGAGCAGAACTAGGTAAAAGTTTTTCACTGATATGACTGCAGAGAAAAAAAAAATCCTTTTTATTCCAAACAATTTTTTTCTCTTGAAAGCATCTGGGGTTTGCTGTGTAAAATAACAGAATTAACAATGAGTTAGCTGTTCAATTTTAATTTTTTCTTTTAAACCTATCAGCTTTTTCTTTTCTGTCTTTTTTATCATTGGTAAGAAAATGAACTAGAATGAAACACAGATGTTTTAAGGATTTGGACAACATTCATCTGGGTGTTAATTTTCCCTAGGTAAAATATGAACACAAATACTCCAGTGAAAGCAGAATCTCTCCCCAACTGACTGCAATAAAGACCTGGCTTTTCTCTACCAGCTCCACCCTGCAGTGCAAGATTAAGAAATGCTCTATATCAGGAGAAGCTAAATGTGATAAAGATAAGTCTAGTCCTACAGTAAAACCCCATCAGTGCTTGATGCACTGTGCAACAGACTTCAAAGCAGCCAGGATGCTGCCCCCACCCCCTGGATCATCAGTACATGGTAAGAAGGGATGAGACATTTTATATCTCATTGTTCACATACCATCTGAGAAGCCTTCCTTCCAGAACCCAGGTCCATCAGCGTCATTCTCTACAGCTGCTCTCCTTCTAGCTTTCCTAATGTTCCCCAGCTGTTTACTGCTGAAAGTTTACACTAGTGCTTTTCTACCTGTGGTTTGCAAACCCTTGGGAATCACAAAAACCTTCTTCAGGTGTTGTGAAAGACAAGGGGGGGGAAAAAAACACACACAAACCCCCCCACCAACCCTGCAAGCCTCTTGTTATCTGAGCCAAATTCACTAGACCTTGTTTGCCAACTCTGCTGGAAAATGTTTAGGGAGGCCCCAGACTGTAATAGTGTAAAAATCCCTCATTGACCCTATGCTTCCCAAAATGAATAAAAATGACACATGAGACATTCTCAGAGTCCCAGTCTGACCACCGCCCCAATCCATCCAATACCCACCAACATCAGCTAGTGTGGAGCACACAGGCATGTTTAGGCTTCTTTGCTACACCAGCTTAGAGGTAACCCCATCTCCCATGTCAGCAGCATTGGATACCTACAGCAACACCTCCCTCCCACCACCATGCAAAGGGAGACCTGCGGGCCTCATCTTTCATTCTCTTATCTCATGCAGCTATTCCTTATGCAGACACATTTCTGTATACAAATCCCATTATACTTGACCCTCAGTTCACCCTGTTTCCATTACAACGCTGTAGACTCAACCAGACTTGCTCCAGTGCCAGCTCTGTGCTGTCATTCCTTGCGCAGAGTGGTAATAAAGAAATCAGTGTTTTAAGCTGACAAAGAACAGATTTCTTACTAAGTAAACACTGATGTTTTGGTAGGGAAATTAAGTTATAAAATTGTGTCTACAAAGGGAGACCATACAGATGGAGTTTGTTAAGAGACAGCAATACAGTCAACAGTGGTTAATTCAATTGCCTGCTACTTATCAGATGTTTTTTTTTTAAAGGCTTATCCAGCTTTTGTAAATGCAAATGCAGAAAAACATTTCAAAGAGTTGTCGTTGTCTTAGCTGGAGAATGAAGCACACATGCACATAGCCTTTAGAGGTCACACAGCCCACCCTTATGCGTCTGTTGTGGTTGTGTCAGGGTCCAGTGGGTTTGGTGCTCACCAATCTGGCACAGCATAGCTCATCATCAGGCCACCACCCTCCAGTAATCTTTATCCTCATAGTTGTGCTGTGGCCTCCCTTCTCCTGGCCATTGCTCTCATCTGCCCTTCTACCTGCATGGTGACCCACACCTATCTTAGATACCCCAAACTTTCCTACAGCTCAGGGAGAAACTTGGCCCTAAGCTCAGCTGGGTAATGTAGGAAATACAGTATCTCCAGTCTTCAGTTGAGCTTTAAATGACCCAAACTCAACTTTAGATATCACATCTAATTCCCAAATAGGCCAAGGTGACGCCAAGTTGCTGAAGCTATTTTTCTCCTAAACACAGCAATGGCATAGGCACAGCCACTCTTTAACCTCCCCTTCCCAGCTGGGTTTGTGATGCCACCTGAAGAACAGGGGAGTTTTATACCATCAGTGCAGGCAAAGGCCTCCAGATATCCTCCTCATACCAACAGTTCTGGGCATGGCCCATATTGCTGGAGCAGAAGGTTCCTTATCACTCCACAAATCTCAATAAACCCCTTCTTGCATATCACTAAACAGCAGGTTATGCTCCTGTCATGGCATCTAAGTGAAGAGTGGGATGAGACTTCCATCCCTGTTTCTACACCCCCTGCCAAGCCCTCAAACTATGCAGAACCAAGGAAGAGGCATCTGCTGATTTTGGCCAACTGCAGGTGCTCACTCAACTCACACACTATAGCCAATGCTTTCCAGCACAGCAGCCAAAGTCTGCCTGAAATGATACTCTAGGTAGTCTGAATGTAACCTCAATGACAGCAGGTATGTTTTGGGGACAGTTTAAACTGATTGAGTTGTAAAGGTTTTTTAAAACATTTTATCAGGAAGGACAAAGAAAATTATTTCTTTTACACAGGATAAAGTTTGCTATGGGATTCAGTGTGTAGCATGACGTAAAGTCTCAGGCGAGCCAAAAGGTGTTAACATTGTGTGCCCTTTAAATGATGCATTTAGTAAAACAAGACATGCTTAGGTTGGAACTATGTAAATACACTCATTTTACTGATATAAGGTAAAAAACTAAAAAAGAGATATTGCTGGATAATTAAGTCACCAAGTATTGGCTCTATTTAAAATTAAAGAGCAGGGATATTAAACATACTCAAATTTTAATGAAAACGTTTACAGTGGCTTTAATAATTCAGTACAAAAATGTAATTTAAACATTTCCCTCCAGTTCTGGAAAAGGCAAACAGAGGGCCATTGTACTGTAGCTTGTGAATGAGAAAACAGAACTGCTCAGGTGCAGTGGCTTATTTTACCTGTTTAGCTGACACAGTAATAAACAAACCAACCCTAGAAACCAAAGCTGTACTGGAATCCTCCTATCTGGTAGCAGCTTTTAAAAGCCCCATCAGTCATCTTTTTGCAACTTCAATTACCTCTTGCACCCCAAGCTGATTTCAGTGGGGTGTAAGCTCCTACATTGATTCATTGTGGGAACAAGATGCTCATGTGATTATGATGCCTAAATAGTTCTAGCTCTGAGTTTACTTTGAAAGTAGGACTTAAGGTCCTGTGATTTGCATGTTTTGTTTTTGTTTGGGGGTTTATGTTCGTTTTGTTTTGTGATTTGTGTGGGTGTCGGTTTGTTGTTTTGTTTTGTTGGTTTTTTTAATTGTGTCTGCTGCTTGATTTGTTAAAATAAGCAAAGGACATAACAAGTTAAAATAGAGTGGATTAAAAAAACCCATGGTTTAAATAATCTATCATGTTTGTTAGTAACCAAGGAAATTCAACTATCCAGAACTGAACTTCTATTATTAACAATTCCCTTCATGCATGTCACATTACAGTGCAAGTTTTAAAGCTGTTCATAATGTAATAGCAAACTATTACTCTTAGCCAGCATTGCAGTACACATTACAGTGCAAATTTTAAAGCTGTTCATAATGTAATAGCAAAATAATTACTTTTACCCAGCACTGCAGTACACATTTGGTACTCATGAATATGTAAGGCTTAATACAACCTTCACACCTGCTATAAAAGAGTTTCAAGCCAATAAAAAAGGTGTAAGAATGTACAGGCCATTTTCTAAACTCAGTCACAGGGTATTTAAGGGACAGAATAAGTGCAACAAGAGTTGTAAGGATCCATGGGTAGGACATCAACTTTTAATTACAGAAGATGCAGCTCTCATTCTGCTGTTTAACAAAGCAGGACAGAGGTTTAGTCAAAAAATGGACAATGAATGCAGCTCATGCTGTTCTACCCTTGAAATTTTACTGGTGTATTTGTCAAACTCTTGCAACACTTCCAAATATGCCATATACCCTGGCTGCACTATCTCTACCTTCAGCCTTCAAGAACTACTTCCAAAACTCTCCAGTTTCATCTTAAGTGAAGATTTACTTCTGGACTCCAGAGGGTCTTTCATTTGAAACTCAAATGCAATTGAGGGAGTACAGACCAAAATTCACTGTAGGCAAGGAGATTATTGTTCAGCCTAGCTTTCACCCACTGAGGAGAATAATAGGAGGAGGAGATTAGATTGAGATTTTGCACTGGTAAGTAGAGAAGGCTTCACTCACACAAACACATGTACAGCATGTCCTTACTGCGCTGAAGGTTCATAGATTGCAGCAATTTTGCTGGTGAATGTGTGAACCACAAAATCACCCTCTCTGGGAGAAAAGCCATCAACAAACACAGAGCTTGTAGGGTAAGGGTTGGATTTACGAAAGGCAAAGCAATGAATTGCAGCAACCAGTTTGGCAATGTAGTTCAAAACCAAATGAGGGGATAGAAAACCACTGCACCTAGTGGACAATTTTGGGAGGAAGCAAAATCTGCTCTTCAACGCAAAGCACCCTGAGGAATTTTCTGTCCTTTAGTTTGTGCCATTTACTCACTAAGTCACCCTTGGAAAGGTCACTCACCCAATATGCTGCAGCAGTGTGACATACCTGAAACAATGTGACATTTGTATACAAACCAAGCCTTGGCTCACCCTCCGTCCTTATCAGAAACCATTACATAATTCACTAGAAATACAAGCCCTGCACTGCAGAGATCAAGCATGGAGAAACCAGGCTGATAGGATCCTGAGCTCCATCAGCACATCCAGACCTGAAGGAAAGAAGCTCATAGCACTCCTACCTTCTTCACATTTGGCAGAAGCCAGCTTTAAAAAAAAAAAAAAAAACAACAAACAAACAACTCTTTGAAGAGTTTCTTATTCTTGCGGTAACACTCGTCTCAGCACTGACAGGATTCAAACCAGACGCGGTTGAGAGAAGTCTGGAGTCATACCAAGTTTAGATCTCACATACCAAGAGAGGTCAAGACCTAGCCAAGCTTTGAATAGATGACTTGCAATGAAAATCCTAGGACATGGAGGAAGTGGTGTTGGTGGGAGAGTGCCTTTCCCTCTGACTCATTAGGCAACACCACATGACGATGCTCTGGTGAGGAACACAGAGCAGCTGTCATTCCTATCTGCTGAAGCCCACAAGTCCAGTGCATTTGTCCTCGAGAAAGGTCCTGTGGGACTCTTAAAAAGACATGGGTTGTAAAATATCTAACCTGGCTCAATTCCATTTTAGTCTGTTACATTCTGGTCATCTCATTACTGTGTGCCCTGAGGGAGGGTTTGAACTTTCCTGACCTAACCTGAGAATTGGTTTGGTTATGTGTATGTATACAATTTCTTTTCCAAAGATGGCTAGAAATGTATTTGGAGTTTAAAAGTATTCTATTTTTTCAAGTGAATAAAGTGGTCTAAGGCTCTGCTGGCACTGATTGCACTATTACCATTTCTGTATTTAGAGACTGCTACTGGAAATAATACACAAATCATAGAATCACAAAAGCATTAGGATTGGAAAAGACCTTAAAGATCGAGTCCAACTATAATCCAACTACCATGATAGCTAAACATTCAAATGCACGGCATAAAACTTTGAGAACACCTCACTTATCGTCAGTCCTGGCATTACTTTGCACAGAGAAACACTTGGGATGGAGAAGTTAAGATAAAAAGGAAAAACTTAGAAATAACTTTTATATGATTTCTCCCCTGGGAACTGACTGCAAAATCCTTCCTGTTGCTCTAGAGATAATAGTTAGTCCCTACCACATAATAACTCTCATGCTCTACCCTGACCCTCCAAAGATGCTATCATAAAATGGGTGCTTCATGATCAGGGTGAAACAGCAGCAAAGATAGCATTTCAGTTCCTTCCAAAGAACTGAAAATGTTGTTGGCTTCTTGAGGGTCTTCTCAAACAAGCAGGACCACCACACTGTCTGACTCAAAAGGTGATTAGCTACTCAACACAGCACCTCAAACACTGTTATTTCCTTAAAAACTTGCTCTTATTTGAAAGCAAACACCAGATCATTTTGTCCTCATGGTATCATTGTGGCTAGGCTCCTTCAAATTGGCCTGTTTGACACCAATTCTGGGATTCCTGTGATGACACCATAGTCACAGCAATATTATGTGGAAGTAGTCACAGAGCTCTAATCCCTCTTCATTGGGCCTTGACTTGTACTTTACGAAAATTACCTAAACAAACGTAACTGAAGTCCTTCATGAAAATACCAGCAAATAATCCATTACTGTAACAGGTCTGAATTCAACTGCCAAGCCCATATGGGCACAAGAAAAATCTCTAATATAAAGTGTTTTTACAGCAGGAATACACAAGTGGGATACAGTAAACATTTCTACTTTATGGCATCTTCAGAAGAATGCCTCTTTCCAGGACAATATGAGGACATATATGTTTTTCTGAAGCCAATGGACCCAAGCATGTATTTCTAGTTATGCATGTACTTACATGTTGTCCTCAGTCTTACAAGCAGTTCTGTAATCTGGATCACTTTTGTATATCCCTCTGCCTTATCAGCTCATCACTTCTTTTCAAATATCTTCTACAAATACCTCTTTGCCTTTTCTAATCACTATTAGATTGATCTTCCTTCTATTTACTGATTTGATGGCTGAATGTGTTAATCCTTTCATCACCCCAATTCTCTACTCCCTGCTCTTTGTCATCTACAATGCAGTTTTCTCCTGTAAAAGATCATACTGCACTTGAGGTGGGATGAAACACAGCATATGAAATCAAGTGTTTTATCACAGAGTGAAGACAAATAGTCTCAAACAAGAATATGCATGTAAGAGCATCACCCTAATACAGCTGTAAGCTTGCAACTTTCCTGTTTTTAATGTATTAACCACAGTCTGGTAGTCTTTCCTCTACCAGTAGTAATTTGGGATGTGTGGTTACTCTGTGGGATCTTACAAAGCTTTCAGGTGAAACATTCAGTCAGCATGTGCAGCAGTTTGTTTGCAAATCAAAAGCCCTGTAAGTAGCTCCAGAACCAAGCTAGGAAATCCTCTCATGATGGGGCCAGAAGAGGAGTAAGACAGTGTCTGCCAGGATGCCTTCACAGGATCAAAAGGAAAATATTTCAAAGGCCCTTACAGGATTTAGGAACACTCATCTATGTCTCAGAAAGACTTAAACTCAGAAAACTCAATGTAACTACATTTCACACAGTCCTAACATAGCTTTTCAGGCATGCCTGACTGCACCCAGATGCTGTTGTAAGTGACCTGGGGGGGTGTGTGCAGGCTAGGGAGAGGTGTAAGAGAGACATAAAATGAGTTGTGTCAGGAATACCTCTGCTGTGAGGAGACTCCACCTATCTGAAAGAAACAGTGACGTGCCACTGCACTTACAGAAAAAGGGGGAGATAGTAGTGGAGCCTAATTCTCAAAGCTAATCTAACAGCAGGTGTTCAGCAGCGAGACCATGATACAGGTTCTTCTCCTGCTCAGGGGGTGGAAAAGGATGGCTCCTACCTCCCAGGCTCCTGTCATGCTGTAAAGTGTCCCCTCACCCAAGTATCAGCTTTAAAACATCATCCAATTGCTCACAAACACCCAGCTTCACTATCAGCTACCACAAACAGTTATATCCAAAACCCAATCCCACACATGTCAACAAAGTGAGTGCAGGGAATGCAATAAACTTGTTCTTGAAGTGGAGTCTGTCCACTAACTGATATCAGCTGAATATGCTTTTTTTCCAGAGCACCTCCTCCAATAAGATTTGCTCTGTGCATGCGCCTACAAACAGGGAGGAGCCTGGGCAGAAAACAGAGTTATATGACCTGGACACATACTCTGAACTCCAAACAGGCACATGCCATCTCATTAATAATAAATGCATACATTAACCCATGTATGCATTTCCTAATTCCCTTCCAATCATTTATTTATTTATTCTTTTTAATTTTTAGGTAGTTAACATCTTTACTAGGGTCCTGAGTTTCATTGAAGACTGCGGGAGTCAGACATTATCTAGGATCCAGCACGTTTGCAAAACTCACTGTGCCTTTGCATTACCTGAAGGGAAGTTGTAGCCAGGTGGGGGTTGGTCTCTTCTCCCAGGCAACCAGCATCAGAACAAGAGGACACAGTCTCAAGCTGCACCAGGGGAGGCTTAGGCTGGATGTTAGGAAGAAATTCTTCACAGAAAGAGTGATTTGCCATTGGAATGGGCTGCCCAGAGAGGAGGTGTAGTCACCGTCACTGGAAGCGTTTAAAAAGTTGGGGCACTTAGTGCCATGGTGTAGTTGGTTAGATGGTGTTGGGTGATAGGTTGGACTTGATGATCTTGAAGGTCTTTCCCAACCTGGTTAATTCTGCATTCTGTATTACCAGCGCTTGACAAGCCAGCCCTACGACTCAACGTTATTTTGCAACTCAAAACACTTGCTTTCAAAAAAGTGTTAGCCAGACCCAGTACAGTGGGATTTATGATCTGAGATCATACAGGCACTTTTTAAAATTTGACCCTTGAGTGAAGCTCTGAATCTCAGCTCTTTTAGTTGTCTATTTAATATCAACGGTGAAACATAAAAGAACAGGCATGAAAAGCCTCCAAAGCAGAAAATTGTGTAAAATCACAAATTCTCAAAATGGTCTGGCACACAGAAGAAAAGCATACATACGTGCCTTAGTGTCAAAGCCAGGGATCGAAAAAGACCACTTAAACTCACACATTCCCACAGCAGTGCTCTGCAGATCTGCGATTTGCCAGAGTAACAGCACCCAGGTTCTGCCCTTCGGTGTGTGCAGATGTGTGTGCACGGTGTTTAGCTGCAGGCAGGGTATCCAGATCGACAGTTCTTACAAAGAGGGTCCTTTTTTTATTAGTTTTGTGTGCATGTGTGTTTCTTTTCCCCCCAGCCATCTGGGTGGTCTGAGAATCAGACTTGAAATACCTAGGATCCCTCGAACCACATGTTCTAATCCCAGCAGAGTTGACTCAGTCCTTCATCCTTCCAGAGTAAATTGACTTCTCTGCTCTTTGTTGCGTGGGGGGAACTTTTGGATGAGATTTGAAAATTTCCACTCTGTATGGACATTAAAAATCCCACATTTTTCTTCCAGTATCGCAAGCCAGCATTCCAGCCATTAGTTTTTATCTCTGAGCACCTTGTGTTACTCGCTTCCAATGGCCACTGGTAGCTGGGAACCAAGATTAACCAGCACCTGTAAAGTAATGTGCCGCAAGCTTCATTTCACAGGCCAATGGGATGGATGAGCTTTGTCCATTTATCTTCACACACTGGGAGGATTTCAGAGCAACACAGTGAAAATGGGGAGGCTGAGCAGACTGATATTTGAGTATATGCTGCAGGCTGCAGCCTGGCCAGTTCATTAGTGTGGGGAGGAAGGATATGACAACACCAAGTAAGCATCTGGAGGGACGTGTTACACAAGGAGGTGTGCTGGAAGCAAGAGGGTGAAATTCAAGGAGAGAAGAAAAGGGAGGGTGGACCAGGAAGATAAGTGCATAGAGAGCTTTTTATACTGAGAAAGGATTTGCTACAGGATAGAGTAAAAGTTCAGTCAGGAGACACAGACCAGAAAGGGGAAAACCACAACACCCCTGTGCTGCACAGGAGAAAGTGCTACACAGGAGCACAATGCTGCAACAAGTCTCATTGTCTCTTGTCCTCATGACTGTAAGAAGCCGCTGAGAGCTGAAAAACCATCTAGACAGGGGATTTATTTAGGATCAAGAGAAAAGAGAGGCCAGGAGGGGCAGTGCTCCATACTTAGCCAGGAGAAAACCTGAGAAACAAATTCGAAACACTTGAGTTTAAAAGGGCAGGAGACTGGCACTGAACATTTATCCATTTTCACAGGATGCTGAAAGCAGTGGAGAATGGGTAATACCATTGAGTTGCCTTCTGAAAGACCTGCACTCTCTGTTTAGAAAGTCTTTAGAAAGCAGCGGGAGAATAGAGTTCAAATAAATTTTTCCTAAAGCACAAGCTTAACAGTGGATAAGGTGGAGGCATGAAGTCACTTTTAATCTGCTGTAAAGTGAGGTAAGCAAAGGGATTATCACTTAAGACTTGCTGACATGAAGCTCTGAGAATGACATTTAAAAGCAATGGTGGATTACAGAGTGACATCATATTAAACGAACACATGCCAGAGGTTTACATAAAAGAGCTCAGAGATCATGCTCTTGTTCTCAATACTAAAACCTCCTAGCCGGTTTTACACTTCTGGCGGTGATTAGGCTAAATTAGAGCTGCAGTTTTTCATTCAGTGCATTGTGGTGTCACAGTACCAGCAACTTGGTGGCCCAGATCTTCACTAGTTGCTAATGGGCATGACTCCATCTGAGCTCACTGACTCCCCTCAGCTCCAGTGTGATGCCCCCTGCATTCAGCAACAGAAGATCCAACCCATATGCTTCTAAGTCTGATCTGTGTTTAGTAACTCTGAAGCCACACATCTGCAGGTCCCTCTGGACTTCAGCTTTAAGTTTTTCAGAGTATTCTGAAGGCTATTTAACGATTAAACTATCCTCACTTAAAGCAAAGAATAGATGTGCAAATCTATCTCATGATGGAAAAGGCTTGAAAATTGTTAACAAGATTCAAGGAGAAAGCTGTGGGAGCTTGTGTTTGGCTGGCTGTGGGGGTTTTTTTCCACAGAATAATTTATCAGATTGGAAAGCCATACAGAAACATTCTAGCCCTGATGAGTGTTTTGGATTATGCCTGACCCATTTTCAGAAGACCTGATCAGCCTGTCCTCCCACTGAGGTCAGAAGATGTTAAATGTGTACCGTCTCAGTTTCTGCACAGGTAGGTAGCACAGTGCATGTCTTTTCTGATGCCTGAAAACATGCCACAAGTGCCTTCTAGGGAGCCAAATGAGTCACAAACCACCTGACTTTTCTTAGCTCTAAAAACATCAGGTGGGTGAGCATTACTGTAATGGCATTTTAGAAACTGGAAAAGTAAAGCACAGATGGGTCTAAAGTAATTTTTTCAGCTCCCAAAACAGGACAGCAGCAGCCCAGTATCTAATCTGTGGTCTCCTGGAGATGGATCAAGTGACCATGAAGTATTAATCCTGGTAGTTTTACAGTGAGATTGGTATTGAGAGTTCCCCAAATCACCTCCTTTAGGTTACCAGAGAGCCACCTAAAAGCAGTGTACTCCTGCTAATTACAGACCACGGAGAGGTTTGAACCAGCCTTCTGCAGCGGAGCAGCCTCTGCAAACCATCGCATGCTCACACATTCTTATTTTCTTAAAAAAATAGAAGCAGCATGTGGGAAAGAAGAGGACAGAATAAATTGGATGTGGGAGCCCCCAAATCTGTTTCCCAAATGAGCAATGTATCTATTTGGTGAGAGTTGTAAAACTTCGCAAAACACATAAGAAGGCCTCTCTGAGCAGCTGTTTGCTTTGACTCCGGAGGGAGCTCACTCTATCTCCAAAGCAGCACAGTACCATCAATCATGCCCTGCCAAAGATTTTCTACTCCGGTAGCAAAGTAAATATGAAAACACACAGGTTTTATTAGTATGTGCATTCTGTGGCTCAACCAAGCACTGTCCTTGCTGCAGGAACGACCATTACCTGAGGTCCTATCCCAAACCAACTGACAGGATCAAAGCTGAAGCCTTGTGGGAGCTGTGTCCCACGAAGGTTAACCAAAGGTACTTTACACACACGCAATAATGCACAAAGGTGCCTCCGTGACTGTGCGATGCAGCTGGCTCCCCTGTGCCATCAGCTGTGCTCATGAATCTGCCTGGGTGGAGGGGGCAGCTGAGAAGCCGTGGCAGAAAACAGAGCTCTGGCAGGGAAGTGCTGGCAGGGAAGCCCCAGCAGGGCTTGGCTGGAGTGTGGTCAGGGCCACAGGGGCACTTGGAAAACTTAGTTGGCAGTGAGATTTTTCAAAGGACTTGTATCTGGCAAAAGTTGGGGAGTTTTGTGTGTGTGTGTTTTTAAACAGGAACAGCAAAAGGTGCATCTGTGACAATAGTAAATTCCAGCTCTAAAGCAAGAGACACTGGTGCTTTTCAAAGCACAGTTATATGATGATTATTATTTTTTGTATGGCTAAACAACATATTTTCCCTTAACCTCACTTGGCCTCCCTTGGCTGAACCTCACAAAAACAACAAAGGAAAGAGAAAATCAGCCCGAAATAGATATCCAACATGGAAAATCTTGGGTTCAACGTTGTATTTGGCAAATTTGTAAACACTTGAGACACAGTCTTTTTATGATTAAAAGTTTAACATTCACCTTGTTTGCTGTAAATTACCCTGCCTAAACAGCTCAGGAGCACTGAGGCTTGTCCTGAAAAGGTATTTTGCAATTTTTAACATAGTGAAAAGAAAACAAACATCAACAAGAAGGGATAATAGGATCAGATAAAGGGGAAAAGTGCAGGCTGACTATCAGGGAAAATCAGTAGTATATTTAGATCCCAGGGAAATGAAGGAAGATCCATGATTAAACCAGATAAAATCCCTACCAGAGGGAAATTAAGGGCAACTCCACATTATCATGGAGTTGGAGCCTTCCTTATATTTAGGTCTTTGGGACAATTCAGTTGTCATGAAAGCCATGGAATTTGTTACTTGTTAGCTCAGGGCTTTTGTTATTGTTTTTGTTTTCTACTATTTTTGTGTGTGGACAGAAGAACAACAACAATATTTAGTTAATAAATAATGCCAGAACTGCATCCTGAAGCACCACTAAGATGAGGGTGGAAAAACAAGGCTGCTTTTGTTTGTTGCACTGTGTAATGCCTGATGGGTTTTAACCACACTTTAGGAGCTACTGTTAAAAAGCTTCTTGCTGAGTCAAGCCTAGGCATGCTGTTTACAAGGGTTAGCCCTGAAGGCTCTTGCATGGGCAGGGACACTTTTAAGCTGAGCTAAGGAGTTTTTAGTTATTTTTGTTGTGCTTTAAAAAGTTGAGAGTAGCTAAGCACACCTAAAAGTGGAGAGTAGAATGGAGCCATCAGCGATCACCTGCTGTATCTGCCAGAAGCTTTCCTCTGTAGTCAAAGGCTTGATCTTGCAAAGCTGACACTAAAGAGTCCCATTGGTTTAAAGTGGATGGTGTTATTGCAGAGATTAGGCCCCAGTGGAGTAGGCTTTCATGAAGAAGGTCACTAAAATACAAAATATGCCCCTTGCTAGAAAAGGACCTGCTCTAACTTATGAAGTGAATACGTTTGGTTCAGCTTTGAAGCTGCTGAAACACTCTGGCTGATGACTTTCGCTCCAGTAACGCTGATCTATGCTGCCTACAGCCAACGGTGCAGAGGGAAAATCTGACAAATCAATAAAAGCTGCATGCAAAAATCCACAGATAACACTCAGCACTGCTCTTCCTCAGACCACAGGCCATCCTGTGCTGTGGAAGAGGCAAGGATTTCAGGGGAAAAGAGTATGTGGCTCTGTAATTTAACACATGACAGCAATGGTGTACAAAATTGAGTCAGAATACCCAAATTTATTTTTCTGTTGCTTTTGAGTGCAGTAGTTTGCAACCTTAATATTAAATGAATGTTTCTTTGTGGACATGGCACCTCATAAAATTTATATGTACCAATACAATGTCATTTATTAATTCTGCTCTAATTCTGCACTCTTGGAATAGATTTCATCCCATATTCAATTTTTCACCATTTTGCATTCACAGCATCCACTGGCCTCCAGTCCTGCCTCTGCCCTCACCCTCCATACGACCACTAGCTCACAAGCATTAGAATTCAGGACAATGCCTTGAATCCACAACATCCTTGTTGGTTTGCACTGCAGAGAGCTCAGGGATTATCTGAATACTTTGTTTTTCTAGATGAGTCAAGCAAGCACCATAATTCTGTCAAATTGTTCTTAACACCAAAAAGAGATGTGCAAAATGAAAGATATATTAAAAAAGAATGTATCCACAAATAAGCAACAAATCAGCAACAAACCAGCAGTGGTTGTACAATAAACAGGTTATCCTAATGACTGGAGAAACACTGAAACACCCTCAAAAAACTCTCAAGAAGGCATCTCTTCAAGGAAATGCCAACATGATATGTTTCTGGATGTGTATAATAAATGTCCAGTGAAGTCCTGAAAAGTATTTGTCATGCATCTTAACAAGGAATTACCTGAGACATAGACTGAAAACAGTGAGTAGAAATGCAGCAGATCTTTCAGACCTATTCTTGGCACATGAGTCTTTTATTATTTGAGCTTTCCATATTCCCAGGAAAGGGGTCCCACAAGTGGCCCTGCTTAAGGCTGCCTTGGAGGTAAGCTCCTTCTAGTTAAGGCAAAATCACCAATGTTCTCATTAGATCAAATACAAACAGTGGTGAAGGGGAATGCACTGCCATGTCACATCAAGCAATCAGGAAACAAAGCTTTGACATAATGCAGCAGGCAGGTAATAAGACCCCATAGTTAGCAACAAATGAGACTACACTTAATTTCTAGTGTTCACATAATTAGATAAATTTGGTACCAGCAAGACAGCAGACACCCAGAACATGGGCTTGATGAATTGGGGGCTTTCTGTCAGGCACCGATCACATTAATCACAAAGCCAAAGCTCAGTGACACAATTTGTCTTCCAAACATTTACCATAATTTTCTAGAGTGAAAATATGCAAATATTTCTTCCTTACTGCCCACCCCCCACCCCCATTTGTTTACTTTAAACAGAACAATGGATTTCTGTACCATCAGGATGGACTATGCATTTTCAGGAGTTCAGCAGTGCCCGCAGAGTCAACTCAGCCTATTCACCGAATCTCAGGGGCTGGAAGGGACTTCGAAAGATCATCTAGTTCAACCCCCCTGCCAGAGCAGGATCACCTACACCAGGTTACTCAGGAATGCATCCAGGCGAGTTTTGAATATCTCCACAACCTCCCTGAGCAGCCTGTTCCAGTGCTCTGTCACCCTCACAGCAAAAAAATGTTTTCCTTATGTTTATGTGAAACTTCCTATGCCTCAACTTCCACCCATTGCCCCTTGTTCTGTCATTGGGCACCACCGAGAAGAGCCCCACTCCATCCTCTTTGGATTCACCCTTTACACATTTATAAACATTGATGAGGTCACCTCTCAGTCTCCTCTTCTCCAAGCTAAAGAGCCACACAACTATGTTCTAACTCAGTTCCACTACCATGTTCTGAATGACTTCACACCAGACGTCCTCCAGGAAGGTGGGTGAGCACTATGTTATGATCTCCAGAGCAAATACAGGAGAAGAGGAAGCCAAAAGAGAAGTAGAATAGAGAAGGAAAGGGTGTGACATGAGGTTAAGTAGTTTGCAGATAAAAGTGGAAAAGAAAAAATGTTTGAGAAACCAGCTCCACAGCTGGTGAAAATTCTCCCACTGTGGTAGTGCCACAGTCCAGGACACTTAGAAAACGGCCAAACAGTAGTGGCATTTCTTTGACCTAAAATACCCTCTACAGCCAAAAAGCAGTTGGCTGCTCAGCTTCAGTGCTTCACCAGCCACAGAGGCAGACTCCAGTGCAACGCCCAGGCAGTTTCAAAGATGACTGTTTCCTCTCCTAAGATTTGCAACCAAGTTTTCTCTCCAGTACTTCACAAGTAATTTTTGTAAGATGTGCTATTGAGAAGGTGAAGGATCCCAAAGAAGGAGGGCAACAGGCATTTGCCAACAATTCCAGCAATTACTAACTAGCACACTCTTGGGCTGCTGAGAGACAAATGCTAAGACAATGGATTATCAATACTGGCACCTGATTCAACAGCACTGTATGGTTGGCAAGGTAGATAAGTTGGACAATCACAGTACGATAAAATACCAGCTCCCATCAGTGGCGGATATGATTCACACACACATAGCACCGGCTGGTGAGCTCTTGGCTGCATTTAGGAGAAGACCCTGCTTCATGACCCCACAAAGAAACTGCTGTGGAACCGCTGGCAGATGCAGGGCACTCAATCCTTCTCAGGAGGAGTGAAGGGGAGCATTGAGCAGGGCACATAAATAACCAGTTCTGAACATCTGAGCAGCTGCCATCCTCTCTTTTAACCACTGTTGTGAGTATTGCCTCTTTTAGAAGTCAGTATATGCTTTATTAGCCACAGCTAATAAAGAATGTTGTTATTATTATTATAATATTTCTTTTTTTCTTCTGTAATTTTTTGCATTTTTTCTGTAGACCAGAACTATTTTGTTAAGTCTCCCCCTTAGCCCCACAAGTCCCTTTGTTAGCAGCCCACTCTGTTTTTCCCCTTTACACGTAGCATTGAAGGATCTGCTCTGCCCCTTTAAATATCCAGTCAAACTGCCTGCCAGCCAAAAAGACAACCACTTGTCTTCTGGTAGGATCTAGGGGAATGCCCTATCATTTTTTTCCTGAAGCATTTTGGAAGGAGAATAAAGCCCTGGTGGCTGCAGGACTCCACAGATCCCCTGGCTCCTGCTGTCTGCATTACTTGCCTCCCAGTGACTGTTCCCCTGCTCACAACTGATCAGAAAAAGCACAGTTCTACAAACCAGAAAAAACACAGCTGAACTCACCTGAGAAGCCAGGTGAGCACTGACCCTGGCCAGGCAACAATGCTGCAACAGGGCTCCAGGAATCAAATGAGAGATTTTTTTTAATTATGAGACCTACCTGTTCTTCCTTTCATCCTCTTGAAAAATGTTTCCAGCCTTTATGGATTCCCCTACACCAAGTGCCATGGGACTTGACCCTCAGCTGATGGCTGAGCCCGGTGTTGCAGCCATGGGTTGAAAGATTTGGGGGCAGCTGTGGGACCACCAACCCCATTCAGGCTGCTGCTCACCTCCCACAGAGATGATACATTTCAGGAGCATGGAGAAACCCTTCCAGCCTCTGCTCACATTCCCACTGGCTTCTTTTTCCCTGTCCTGATCAAAACTTGCAGGAGATGAACTCAGATCTCCCTATAAACAAGTCCTCCAAGGCATCAAACACTATTGAACTGCCATGTCCCAGATGAGATTAACTATGATCTGCCCTTTTGGGGTACAGATTCTGACCAGCACCTGTTCCCACTGCCCATCAGCTGCCTCGGAAGGGGGAGCTCTTGCAAGGAGATCACCACTGAAACCCAGGGTCCTGACCCTTCAGAGTGGACACAGACATCTGCATGAGGAAATGCCCTTTTACCACATTACCACATTTTGTAAAATGCCACATTGTTTGGTGAAACCAAACTGAATTACAGCATTCCCAGTAACCTTTTGTTGCTGTCCCCTCAACCAGCAGGCGGGGAGGAATGGTATGCAAGGTCTCCAAATGGAGGCAGCAGCAATGGATCTTCCCCAGGCTAGTACCAGAAATGACCCAGGCATAGCATGATGTGAGAAACACCACAGCCACAAAACCACAAATTCAACTTGTCCCAGGGACCTCAGCTGGATAGTGACACAGAAGCCCTGTAGTCCCATCCTGCTGCTGTATGGCACCTTTACAGGTTTAATGGAGCTCCCAGGCAGGTTAGTATTGTCAGCGGACAAAGACAGTAGAGCAAAGGGTGGCCAGCGCAGCCAGCCTGCCAGGATGGCAGTGAGTCCCGGGGACCGTAGCAGTAGGGTTTGGTATACTGCGGGTGGGCGACGTTCTAGCAAGGCATGGGAGCGGAGGTGCAAGACTTACCCGTGGATAGCGTGGATAGAGTGAGGTTCATAATGGTATCGTCCTTCCTGGTGACGCATGTCAATTGGCAAAGGAGCGTGGAAGGCTGGAAAAATGTGCTGCGGTACTGTTGAGGGGAATAGAAGAAGAAAAAAAAAAGGGACTTCAAAAACTTTCCTTTCCTTTTAAAACAATTTCAAAGGCACTAAATCTCCATGAATTTCAGAGCAAGAGCAGTGCAAGACAAGGGGTCTTCATGATATCAGCGCTATCATACACCAGAGAAGTGGAATGAATAAATAATCAAAGTCATGCGGAGAAATCCTACATCTTCGACATAAAAGATCTCCAACAGGGTTTTTGACAAAGACAAGCAGCTAAGCGCTCTTTGAACTTGAGGAGATTATAGGAAGCACCAAGGAAAACTAGACTTGCAACTCAAATCAGACTCAACAGAGCCTGGCAGGATCCAGACCTGTGTCATCCCTCATGCCTGGAGTGGCAGCAAACACCTTTCCTGAAGGTCTGTACACACAGGTTGGAAATATTTACCTAAAAATGTAACAGCAAGAGCAGCGCTAATGCAGACCGTCGAGGCAGTCGGAAGAGCCTCAGAAGTGCCTACTGCCAGGTTCTGAGAGAGGAGCCCAAATTGCTCTCACTTGTAATCACTTGAGGCCCTATTTTTTATTCATTTGAGAAGCTTGTTTCATCTTTGATGGAAAGATAAAGTGGTCTCAAAAGGCAGAGAACACCTACATTGACTTATTAAATCTACAGGTTTTAATATTTATTATTGACCCCAAAAGTTAACGGTGAGAATATTTGAGCGAGTTGAACCGATGGAAAATTCATCAGGTTATTTCTCCACACCACCCCCAACAACACTGACTGGCTGCCTCGGCCTTTTCTGCTAAAATTATAGAAGCTAAAGAAATACAAGTAGCGGAGCCTCGACACCGCTTCTGTACAATCGCCCTGTAATGGGGCTCATCGCGCCTGTAATGATGCCATTTTCTAGGTTTGTAGCAGCAATCGACTTAAAGATAAAAGGCTGGTCTTGCTCTGCCTTCACAGTCAGAAGTTCTTCATTAAAGACTACTTAATATTGTCTGGTTTCTTGGCCTTTCTGTCTAACCGGAGACGAAAAGCAAAACAAAAATCAGCCTCCTAAATGAGCATTTCAAAACCCAGTTTGCGCTCCGCATTTCAGCGTGACTTGCCTCCACGACAGGTAGCATCTCTCTGGTAGAGTGGGGAAGCACCATCCAAAACCAAAGTGTCAAGGCTTCAGCCGAGTCTCTCGCTGATGCTCGGCAAACTCCAGTAAACAGCAAACTCTTTTTTCTAAGAAAGGCTTAAAATTCAGCCTTTCGCGTCTGACACCAGCTGCAAGAGAGCTACCCTGACTCTGTCCGGTAAGGCTGTTCCCTCCTTTCGGGTCCGTCGTGCAAAGCCTAAGTGAAATTCCCGTATATGTCTTTTCAGGCATATCAGGAAAAAGATCTGAGGCTCCTACTCCCATTGGAACGTACGAGCCCTGAGCACAGCGTGGCACAGGCGCGTCAGCTGGGCTGCCGGGAGAGGTGAGAGACTACACAAAAACAACCCTCCTGCCAACTCTGCTGAAAGGCGTTAAGCTAAGGTAGTCGGGGTGGAAAGTATTTAAGGCTCCGCAGCAGACTTGCTCTCCGTGCTCCAGCGAAGGGCTGGCACCGCATGCTACCTGATACACTGGGAGCATTTTTGCAGCTCGCCTAATGTCAGGACATACAGTAGGGTAACTGTTAACTGCCTTTCCCCCTTCTGCTCCCCTTCTCTCCTCTCCCAAAAGCAGCTCAGGGAGGGAGTTGCTTTGGCAGAAAAAAGAGTCACCCTTTAACCATCATAGGCAGGGACAATTTTTTACATAAGGACACTTGCAAGGCGTCTTCATTTTAGGTGGCAAACAGTGATTTCCCAGGTCAGAAATGCAGCAGAGTTCAGTTATCCCATTCTGTCCCATACCATCCCCTGCTCATGCAGCATCATACAGCCTCTGGTCTACACAAACCGTGCTCAGACCAAAGTGGTGCCAGGGCTAGCAGACATCTACAACTTCTGTCCTCCTCTCTGAAGACATTGCTGTCCTCTGGCCACAGCTACAGCCACAATCTGTGACTGCTGTGGGGATCAGAATGAGTGTCACAAGGAGGTTACACATCATGATATACTAAGCATAGCCACGAAATAAACTGTTCCTGCACAGACATCCAGTGCCAGACAACACAAACATCTTTTCCAGTCTGAGCCCCTAGGCTGGGCTTCCTGCAGTGCTCACCCTATATTTTTGCCATATAAATAAACCCAAAGGATCAGGACTCTTCTGCAGTCCTGGGTCAGCTTACACAGCTGGTGGCATCCCTATTGCTGAAATTTTGCAACCTACAGAACCAGAGTGGCCACTCTACCCATAATGGGCAGGGCCATGACTGGATTAACCCCCAAACTGCAGGCTGTTCACTACCATGGTAGTGTTTCAATAACACAGTCATAGTCTAATCCTTGGGCCAGTTTAATTCATTGACAATGATAGAGTAGAGTAGAGTAGAGTAGAGTAGAGTAGAGTAGAGTAGAGTAGAATAGAATAGACCAGGTTGGAAAAGACCTTTGAGATCATCAAATCCAACCTATCGCCCAACATCATCTAATCAACTAAACCATGGCACTAAGTGCCCCATCCAGTCTCTTTTAAAAAAAACACTTTCAGTGATGGTGACTCCACCACCTCCCTGGGCAGCCCATTCCAATGGCCAATCACTCTTTCTGTGAAGAACTTCTTCCTAGCACCCAGCCTAAACCTCCCCTGGTGCAGCTTGAGACTGTGTCATCTTGTTCTGGTGCTGGTTGCCTGGGAGAAGAGACCAACCCCCACCTGGCTACAACCTCCCTTCAGGTAGTTGTAGACAGCAATAAGGTCACCCCTGAGCCTCCTCTTCTCCAGGCTAAGCAACCCAAGCTCCCTCAGTCTCTCCTCATAGGGCTTGTGCTCCAAACCCCTCCCCAGCTTTGCTGCCCTTCTCTGGACAAGCTCCAGCAAGTCAACATCTTTCCTAAACTGAGGGGCCCAGAACTGGATGCAGTACTCAAAATGAGAAACCATTGAGAACAATAGTTTGGTCTGAACCTCTTAAAATCCAGGCCAGTTTTATTTTATAACTGCATTTCTAAACGACTGACTGCTGAGATAATACTGGATAATTTTTTTTTTTTAAATTTTTTTTTTTCCAAAGAGTCTTTCCCTGTCATTCTGGAGAACTGGGAAACAGAAAAGACAGGGCACTTGCTGCCTGGCCCCCCTTCCTAGCTATCTGTTGGTATTAAATGACATCTGAAAAGAATTTCTCCCTGCTCACAGCTCTGGCGGTGTGATGGGAGAAAGATTTCCATGAACTTGTTTCCTCTCACTTGCACCTCTGGTTTTTAGTATTTCAAACTATTTGGACTGTGGGAGGGTCAGCAGTGCTTCTTCCTTGGGCATCTGTTTTACTCTGCTGCTCTCGTATTCAACCCTACCATGTACTCTGTGCTTTGCTGTTGCTGAGAGAGAGTGGAAGGATTGTCTTCTGTAGTGTCCTTTTGCAATGTCCCTCTTCAGGGCTTCCCTTTTGGTCCCCCGCCTGGTAGCATCAGACAAGCCAATGTGATCCAGAGGCTGGTGCTATTCCTTTTTATTCTATTCCTGGTGCTTGGTCAGAAATAATGAATGATTTTATAGGCAATCAGCTACCAATTCATAAATGTCATCCTGGCTCTGCTTCTTGTTCCTACGCCTCCTGAAGAGGAGGGTGAGCTGGCAGCAGGACAGCAATACACGCCATTAACAAAGATGGATGTTTTACACATACGAGTTAAAAAGACAATTATATTCAATTACTTCAAGTAAGTCACGGTGATGTATTCCTGAATAGCCAGGGGAAGGGCAATATCATGATTAGGGCAATGAATTTGCCAACTTTAATCTAATCAAGGCAATCTTTTGTTTAGCATTATCTGCTTTGTGGTGACAGAGGATTTACCAAATCCAAGCAATCTTTGCAGATTTAACCCCAAACCTGCCCAATTAGTACTAATGACAATTGTTTTACACAGAGGGAAGATGGTTTTAGCAGGAGGTCTGGGGAAAGCTTTCCCTCAGGAAAATGTTGGGTCACACCAAGCCATGCAGTACAATATGCTGGGGTGTGAAGGCAAGACATGGCACCTCCAAAAGTCCCCTAGCACTGCAACAACAGATAAACATTTTCTCTGGCTCCTGTGGAAGGGAAAGAAAACCAAAGAACAAATCAAAGCAGCCCCCAAGGGGCAGGGATGATGGGAAAACAGGGTGTTTCGTGCAGGAATAACATAGCACTTCATCAAGTCTGCGGTACGCAGCTCCTGGGGTGAAGCACGGCAGCAGAGCAGCACGGCGCAGTTGGGAGGCCCCACCTTCCACCCAGCCACTGCTCGTGCAGGAATGTGTCTGCTCCACCACGCCGTTTGATAAGGGGAAAGACGCTACTACCTGTCCCCACTTGTCAGAGTTGATTTTCTGGCCAAGGTTTATGAGCAAGACATGGACCTCCCACTGCTGTATTCTCATCCTCGTCTATTCAAAGGCCAGCCAACCCTCTGGCTTCAAAGAGAAAAGATATGAAGCAGAAATTCAGGTTTAAAGGGGATGTCCCTTTGCTGAAAATCCCAGGAATAGGTGAGGGAGGCATCAGAAACAGGCATTTTTTGAGGATGATGCAGGGTTTTGATTATCTCTACAGATAAACCTTTGCTTCAAGAGAAACACAGACTGCATGTATGGGTTTGCATAGCAAGCAAAGGATTCGTTTTGACATCATTCAAAGCAGCTCCATTTCTTTGAGTGCAAAAAAGAAGAATTAGGAAGGGTAAAATAAGCGTTTTCTATTTCAAATTCCATTCCAAACTTCAGCCTACATATGTGATCACTTTAAAAAAACTACCAAAAGGCAGCAGAAGAAAAGAAATCAGACCCCATGCCACTGAACTGGGTTTCATTTGCAGTTCACTATAACAAAAACAATTTGGAAAGCCTTTGGGAAAGCATTTAAAGGATGTCTTCTGTTACCACTTGCAACTGCCTTGTTTTAGCAAGGCTGGCTAAGGACAAATCCCAGGAAGACCCTCCCACACCCTCTGTGCCATCTGGTACGTACCAGGCTCCCACTGCTTTATCTAAATCACCCATGAGCTGTGCAGGCCACCAGGTGGGCTAAAAAACCTGCAGTTTTCCTACAGATGTCCAGCAGCCTTCTGTGTGAAGAAGCAGTCCAGGCTTTGAGTGGGCTTCTTTGCCATTGGAAATAGAGCACAAACGTTTTGCAATCAATAGGGAAAGTCATTTGTCAGGAGAAAAAATATGTAAAAGATTACTATCAGGATAATTCTGTACCTGTAGTGTTTTTCTCATCAGATGTATATAAATATCCATAAAATAATGAACTTTTTATAAAACAGGAAAAACAAATACTGTCTTCTTGAGAAATCCACTTGATATCCTATGGTTTTAGTGATGCATGGAATACAGCTGTCATAAAGGGATCACAAGCTACCTTGCAAAGACTAACAAAGCTTCACCTCTACTTGGGAAGAGAAGCAAAGATGCATCTGAAACACAGTTTGTTGGCTTTTTTTTTTTTTTTTTCCCCACTTCAGATGGGCTGAAACAGAGTAACATAAAATAACTCGTCCAGGTCTAAGCAGTCAAACAAGAGCAGGTTCCCCAGTGAACCAAACAACAGCAGGCAGAAACTGCAACCTTATATCTAAAAGGCTTTGGAGCCCCGGGGTACTGGATTGATTTGGATTAGTGGAAGAAAAATTTCTCCAGACAGCAGTTCATACACTCTTGTCACAGCGGTGTCATTAGCAGCTGTGCACAAGCAGCTGACACAGAAGAAAAATGGGATGGGGACATGTCAGAAGATGCTGGTAAGGGTCCATGGGCGCTTTCATAGCATCAGTGATATAGTATCATGGGCCACATACCTTTCACCGAGACAATGCTGTGTCACTGGTGAGATGCTGCTTGGTGCAAGAGAGCAGTTTGCAACAACTCTGCCTTTTTTTTTTCTTTTCAGGTTTAGCTTCTATGAAACAGATAATAGGAAAGTAACAGCTGTCTGTAGTAGACACTACAAGGAATCCTCGAAAACGTGAGAGGAGGCATTTTCTAGTTTCTCCCATGTCCACAGCAAAGGCCCTTCTTGCTGCCCACATTTTCTCCTAGACGTCCAAATCTCACTCTGTTCTCATGAACAAGATTAAAAGATACGACATGAAATGTCCTTCATTCAGTCATCACACAGAGAAGTCCGAAGTATCAAGTGAGAAAGAAGTTGCAGACAGCACTCGCTTTCTTGTTACACTTTCAAAGTCCCAATTTAACTGATTCACAGCACGCATTTCAGCAGATTTTGACATCCAACAACTCTGGGGGTAAACATCAGGTTTGTTTTGAAACAGCAAAGAGGGGCTCATGCTTTGCTCCCCAGCCTTCCTGCAGTAATTTTCCTCATGTCAGAGTTCCCTCGGGCTTGGTGGGCTTCAGAGGAGGTAAACCCAGCCCCTGGGGACTGAGTGTGTGTGTGGCTACTTGACTCCCTTTGATAGTCCCTCCTGAGCATTTCATTGTTGCATTTGGATGGGCGCCCCTACGGCAAAGTGCTGCTGGGCTGTAGGTGTCGGCAAGGGAGATGTTTTTGTGTTTGTGTGACGTCCCCAGAATAATGATCTCGCTGTTTAAGTGAGTTGAGCGAATGAATGAGCACAAGAAAAACATCTTTGCTGAAAGCGCAGCCGAAGTTAATGCACCATTAATAATGGCCCGGGTGAATTATTAGAAGAGATAATAGGCCTGGGGTCAGGGAAGGTCTGAGACAAAGAACGGGGAAAATTGGGTCACAGAAACATGACAGAGCAGATCACGCTGATGCGCCTGTGGGATTCTCCTCGGATGAAGTCATGTACCACCACACAGAATTTTAAGGGTTTTGCAAGGAAAACCATTCCCAGAGTCACAGCTAAGATCGATATGGGGAGAAAGGGAAGCAGACACATAGCGCTACACTAGCTGCCTCTTAGCCCCCCTCGATCAAGAGCTTCACCTTGTTGCTGTTTAGATACTTTGCAAAATACCCCAACTGCGCACCTGCCTCAAAAAGGGATAATTATGTGGTTGCTAATTACACCAATCTGTGTGTTTTCTAAGCAGAGAGGTGGATGGGGGAGTATCTGTCCTCCTTGAATGGAAGTGCCGTGTGTTTCACAAAAACCTGTCTCGGGTGCTTCAACAGCTCCACTTTTCTGACTTCAAAATCACAGCGAACTGGCCGTAGAACCATAACCTCATCTCCTGCCCTGCCAGCTGTTCGGCTTCATGACACTAAACTTCCAATTAATCTTGCTTTGTCAGAATTTTCCTTCTTTAAAATAGAGATAATAATACCTCCTTACCTCAGAGGTGTGGTTAATGTTTATACAGCACTTTAAAAATGATGTGGTAATTAAAAGCTCAGTATTATTATATCAACGTGCATAATGATTCCAGCAGACAGCACTATAAACAGGGCCGTACCTTGCGTGCTCTTCTTTTGTTTGGCTTGTTAGTATTTTGGTTTGGTTTTCATACAGCATACTTCAGTTATTATTGGTTAATTACATTCTTGTTTTATTGCCTGCTCAGTGGCTTTGACAAAAATGAAAGAGGAACTACAGAGGTAAAATAATAGTAAATATCCATTCTGGCCCACTACAAACATTATAGCAAGCGTAAATCCAAAGCAAGCTCAAATCAACTGACCTGCAGGATTTCCCTCTCCCACCCTGAGTATTACAGAGCATTTTGAAATACATCCAGCCAGCTGTTTCCATCCAGAAGGATGCAGAACCAGATGACTCTCCTTCTAATGTACCAAATGGAAAAAAGACGATGGCAGCACAATTTACAAAACTCTTCCCAGACAACAATACATGGCAGGGTTTTAACTATGGGTTGGGTAGAGTAAGCCAAGTACCCCATTCAGGTAAGCAATAAAGAGCACCCAACTAACTTCTGTTGGACAAATGGCTCAGGTAATGGTAACTTACCTGTAGGAGTGCTAGAAAGTGAAGGAGCCCTGCTGGGATACAGGTATGTGAAAAGTAAACAAGAAATAATGTAAAATATAATGTCCTTCAGCTACAAAACCACCAAAAAAGCTTCCAATCAAATACTGTACTGGCACCTCAAAGCATGTGCAGGACAGAGTCAGCATAACTTCACACTTGGAGAAACTGAGTTGTAATAAGGAGCAAAGGACAAGACCAAGAAGGCTTGCCTCTCTGCTTGCCTGTTCTCCAGCAGGACTGCACGAGTTCCCTGCACACACCCCACAGACACAGAAAGACCCAGGAGATATTTGTTTCCCTGCCAGCCAGCCACGAGACCATGTGAAGCTGCTCAGCTCCCTGTGGGGACACAGACTTTGGATGCATATGTGGGGGTGGTACTTATCTTAGACAGAGTAAAGCCCATTCCTGGGCTTATCTGTGTAATAAAAGCCATTGCAGAGGCCATGAGACAGAGCAAACATCTCCATTAGACACTACAAATTCAAGGCTACCCCTCTCCAGTATCCTAGAAGACCTAGAGGAAACCTCCTTGGCATCCATCATCACAACAATCATCCCTCTTCTTGAGGATGGCCCAAAGAAATTTATCCTCTTACAAAGTTTATTCTACTGCTTCAGATCAGGTGAAAGAACAAAGGGAAAGTCTTCTGAAGGTGCTGAGGGCTGCCATTAGACAGCTCACACATAGGACATATGCATTGCTGACACATGACAGGCAGAAATGTTGTCCTGGTGGCCATTCAGCCAGGGAAAACGTTTCAGCCCAGTCAATGATTTTGCATTCACTGGTGAGCCACAGGCTGTGTCCAAAAGCAGGGCAGAGAGGCAGGCATCTGTGGAGCTTGCTGGGTCTTGTAGTTGAGATGGGGCAAGATTAGATCAGCAAACTCTTGCCATGACCCCATGGTCAGCTCAAGGCAGTACTGATGGAATTTGTCCATAAATTTCCTCTCCACCCCAAGAAGAAGGCAGCATGCTTAAATGAATTCAGGCCTTAATGGAACCTAGGGTATTCTTGTTCATCTTGATGCCTAACCTGTCCTGAATTTCCTGGCAGCTTTTCGCAGCTTGCTCCCATCCATGTCTTTGTTAAGGGCATGAAACCTGTCAGTCTTCTTGCGGACAAAAGGGCTGGCACAATTACAGTGAGGCTAAAAATGGGCTTTCACTCTACATGGAAAAAATGGATTAAAAATAAAAGAATTCATTGACGTTTTCTACAAGAACGCAGATATTGTTAGGATATCAACACCTGAAATACCTCAGTAGCTACCTACCATCTCTGAAAAAACATCTCTGAAAAGCATAAGGAGCTTTCCACCTTGGTCACTGAGAGGTCACTGAAGGTCACAGTAGGGACAGCCCAGCTGCTGCCAGCAGGGCTATAAGGATGCCAGGAAACTCAGCGAAGCGCTCTTACGCAGTAGCTGGGTTTGCAGCACACACCAGGTGTGACAAAAAATAGGGCATTTTGCTTCTTGGTGAGAAACCAGGTATTTTCTGAAGCCTGCAGACAACCTGAATGGCAAGTTCTGGCTTTGCTCTTTTGAAACAGGTTATACCCCAAACTTTCAAAAACTTCAAAACAGTGCTAGAAAGATGAATATATTCATAACTATAAAAGTATTTTCAGACATTCAGATGGGCATCTGTGAGTAAACCTGATGTATTATTTATTGTTCCACAAGAATTCCTGGGCTCTTTGGGTTACTGATATGTGGTAGCTTTATGGGGACAAATATTTATTTATTTTTTAATACCTCTGGGAAAGGTAAATAACATGAAAGCAGAGCTCTCCTGCAGCCAGGGGGAACCTCACAAGCTCAAGGAAGTCCTGCAGTGGGGTACCTGAACACCAAAGCCCCGATGGCTTTCCAAAGAGCAATAATTAGAAAAGTCTCTTGAACCATCTCGCTACCACCAGCCATCACCTTCAATCCTATATAGTGTGAGCTGGGGCAAGGTTTAAGGCAGAACAGTTTTCCGTCAGAAAACATTTTCCAGGAACCTGCAGCTGCTATCAAAAGCATCACAGAAGAGATTACAATGGTTTATGATCTATTATATTTTAGGCTACAAGAAGAAAGTGGAAGTGATGAACTTCAATCGCCTTGACTTTATTACAACAGTATCAGCCAACATGGAAAACTTCTGAAAGAGACTGCTAAGAGGTGGGTTTTTTTTTCCCTTCTGGGAAATTGAAAATATAATAAAGTTGTCTTTTTTTTTCTTTTTTTTTCCTGCTAAGTAAGCATTGAATTCTTCTTTGGGACACAATGAAATCTGAAACATCAGCAGCACAATGGCACATGGCAACTCGCTCCAGTCACATGCCACTGCTGGAGAAGTCACCCAAGTTTCAGCCTCTGAGCTGCACTGAACAGGGTTGCTGTTAAGGCCTCTCTGCTTTGACCGTACTCATTGCTATGCAGGTACAGTGAGCCTGCTGAAACATAAGCCACTGAGGCTGGGATGGAGATGAACAACAGGATTCAAATCACATCTGGGACATATCAGTTATCTCCACCACATCTGATCAGGAGTTTCTACCTCCATGCTGAGGATTTCTATATCAGGATTTTTCATCTCTGCCAGTTCTTTATTAGATGGACAAGGAGCGGTGACTACCAACTGGCAGAAAACAAACCTGAAAGGCCTAATGTAGCTTATTAATTCCACAGGTCTTGAGCTGCAAACGTTGAGAGTCTTGAAAATCACTTAATTGCCAGGCTGTCAGGCCAAGATGTATTTAGAGGATGCTGCCAATCTGACAGTTATTAACAAACAAAGAGGCCACAAGCCCCAACTGCACCGAGATCCTTGTTACTTCTACTCATGTGCCGCCTCCCAACAGGAAGTACTTAATAAGAATAATATCCCGAAAGGCCAACCTACGGCAGTGCAATTAAAAAGCTTTTCTGTCTCACTTTGAGGGGGGGAAAAAAAATCAGGGGGAAATTAAAATCAGACAGGAAATTCCACTAGAACAAGCTGGCTTATGTCCTAATAACACAAGATTGTGCCAACTCCTCCAGAAAGCAGAGAAGGAAAAAAGAAAAAATGAAAAAAGAAAGAGAAAAAAAAAAGAAAAAGGAAAAAAAAAAGCAGCCCTCTAGACTGACTCAGATCTGAGGCTACATTGTGGTTTGGCTGTGGCTGCGATTCTAAAGGGAGAAAGGCGGCACAGGCGAATAAAAGGCAGTTTGCTTTGCGAGTGAGTTGCTGTTATATAATGTAACTCTTGTATGAAAGCGCGGCCACTGCCGCTTTGTCGAGAGAAGACACAGCCCGGTACACTCGAAGGACCAGATGGATCTTGGGGCTTGTTCTCCCAACAGCTGCTGCCAGAGAATGGAAAGAAGAAAAAAAGAACAATAACAGCAAAAATCTCAACCAGTAAGGAAGAGTCGCAGCATGCATGAGGGACAGGCAGGGAGGTAGGGGGCAGACCAGATGGTAGTTCAGCTTGTGCCTGCCTGGACAGGCAGTAAGAGCAGAATCAGTACATCAAAAACATCTCTGCAAAGAAGACACATCCACAACAGAAAAATGCCTACAAGTTTAAGAGAAGCCTTCTCTAAGTTGTTATCACTGCTTCCTAGGAAGCAAGAAGTATCCTGGATTCAGCTACTGCCTGCACCTCCAGATGATGCAGCAATTTCAAAAAAATACAGAACAAGCCAAAAGGATTTGCTACTGACTGCTCTGGGATCAGGCCAATGAACGGCAAACTCTTTCATTCCCCTGTGTATTTCATGTTAAAGCTCATTTCACAGCGGGAGACACATCACTTGAAGCGGCTGGTGAAAAGGGATTGTGAGGACCTCAGTCGACTGCTGAGTTCCTGGAGTATTCCCCAATATCCCATGCCTCTCTCCCACACTCCCCAATACCTGTCTGTGAGAGACCCCCCCAAGTCCTCAGGACGTTTCCTTTCCTGGGTATCCTAAGGAGTGAGAAACGCACTTGACGGACATGCAAATGAAGCCCTGACAGAGGTCTTGCCTCCTGTGGCGTGGACAATGGGGAGCAGACAACCAGGGCAAAAGTCCATAGGCAGCTGAATGTGCTGCTCGATATGGCTCAGCTGCTCCCAGAGCTAGATTTTACATCTGAGCAAACTTTTCCCTGGCTCTCCTAAGTGCCACTTCTTCAGATCACTGATAACACATAGCTAAATTGTAACATGCATGGAGGCACTATGGGAGAAAGCACTAATTGGCATTTATGACCAGGATACAGTAGGAGCATCAGAGAACACTGATGCTCTCAGTTGCATCTGACATGACCAAGACCAGGATCTCTTCTGGTGAGGTGTGGAAGGATAGGGAAGTTCAGCAGCTTCAGACTGGAGACAGTGAGACTGCTTAATTACCAAAGGACAAAACTGGGGAATGAAAAAAGAGGCAGAGCACATCAGCTATCACTCAGTGCTCTCTGCGTGACACTTCCCATCCAACTGCAAATTTAGCAGAGCCCTGACCATGTGCCTTCCACTCATGCAAATAAAAGTTTAGTGAGGAGTGTCAACCCTACAGCCCTAGCAGCAGGTCTGCTGATGGGGATGTCTTTTAGCATTCATATAGTCCCTGCCTCACACCCCCAGTCACACATTCACACCCCTCCCTGGAGGTGGCATCAGCACTCATGCACACACTGAGCCAGCTCTGGGAGTCCATCCAGTTGAAAAGTAATCACCTAAAATTTCATTGCATGGGGTAATTGCACTGGATCAACTCCCTGAACCAGTTTACCATGAGATATCACTGGTGCACAAATGAGCAAAGGCCCTCAAGCTCCTGTTCAGCAACCACTTCCAGCCCAGGCTACCACAGAAAGCATAAGTCCTGACCACTTGTCCCCATGGCATGGCTCTCTCCATTATGGTGCCCAGGCTGTTTCTGTGTGGCTGCAGGGCTGACTGGACTAAGGAGTGCTTCCTCATGAAAGTTAACATATCCCTTCCCAAGGACTCAGCTGGGAGAGCTGCATGCTCACAGTCCAGCTCCCAGGATGCTGGTCCTGGGAGGCACAGCTGCTTCTTGTGTTGGCCAAACTACCTGCATGGAGTGGCTGAGCTGACCTGGTGTTACAAACTAAACACATTTCCCCAAATCCGTCTTCAAGGATCCAGCACAACCTGTGGGATTCGGAAAGCCACCTTGCAGAAGACAAACTTGCAGGCTGATGCCAAAATCCCATGAAAGCTCAGGTGCCAGTGCCAACAAGAAAGGGCATGCCAATCTGTCTTCAGCACAGACCTACCTGAACAATCTCCCCCACTCTGCAGGGCTGCCTGCTGCCATTGCAAGGACACCCATGCCCCCTCATGCCCCAAAGACTTCCTCAATCTTTCAAGGACAAGGATGTGCTTCCATCACAGCACTGGCATTTCTAGCCTTTTCAATCCAAACCACAGGAGTGAGTTTGCTTTCTTCATGCATATGCTCCTCCAGGCACTAAACCAAACTGAAAGCAAACTGTTCCTATAGACAATGCCTTGAAAAATTTCCCCTTTGTATGAAAGGTCTGTTTATATTATTTGTAAAATTGAACAAATCAAGTCTGGAAACCCCCCCCATGCAGAGTCTGCTGTGCATTTTGACCAAACTTATTCCTGGAAATGGAAACAAAGTTGTCTATTTTGTACTAGTCATGATAAAATGGCAGGGGTGGATAATTTTGTCTTGTGCCTATAATCAGGTGATAAGGATCTCAGTGGTCTTCAATGAAGAGTTTTGGGAGCTTTCATGCTTCAGGACACCAGACCCTGAAGCACTCCTAGTCCATAAAGACTAAGAGGATACTGTGTGAATTGGCTTTTAACCAAGCATAAGGCAGCCTGCTGCTCTTAACTAAGCAGAAGGTCTGATGAGGAGAGGGGTGAGGAAGTTATCTGTTTTACCCAGCTGTGGTTTAGGTGCAGGCTAATAACTCCCATGCATCATCCTGCCTTAGTATGAAAATTTTCCGACTGGTGTTAAAAATGGTCCCAGTGCAGTTTGTAGTGGGTTCTCTGGGCAGCTCATGCAAAGTGCTGGTTGTTAGCATGCTGCTTGTGTAATGAAGGTGCTTAAGACTGTAAGGGGTCTCTGGAAGGTCCCGAAGAGTGATTGCAGTTCAGGAGACTCACCCACCTGGCAACACGCTGATTTATGGCCTGCTCAGTTAATAGCCCTGCTTAACACAGGAGTTTGTCGAGATTAAGTAATTGCCTGAAACAAAAAGTTTATTATCTTTAACTCTCTGCTGATGAATGACTGTGTGTTGGAAGAAATCATGTGAAAGATCATCTATGATTCCCTTCCCACTAAGGGGAAAAAAACCCTGAAAAACAGTAAGGTTTTAAAAGACAAGCTTTTCCCAAACTCACAATGTACACTGAAACACAATCACAGAGTTACAGCCGGGAGGTTTGACACCTTGTGTGCCATCTAATAAATAGTTAAAATAATAACACAGTTCTGTGATGCATTTTCCCCTAAGAATGCAAACATTTTATAAACATCAATTAATATCACCCTTTGAGAGGTAACTGATTGTGTCAAACCATAAGAAGATCAGGAATCAATCAGGTTCCAAAGTCTGTTTTGTTTCCAGTCACAGAAAAATCTAGAAATTATCCAGTCTAGAAAACACTACAGATAACTGTAAAGTTAAAAGATAGCACATCCTAAATTCTGCTATAATTATTACTCATTGTTATTTCCAGATACTTCAGCAAGGTTAATCGCCTTGATTAAGGTCACATGCTTATGCTGTGCCTCATGAAACCAAGATCCAATATGCAGCAGGTTTTGCCACTCTCCCTGGTCCACCCATAACCTGAGACAAGATGCCTGCCTGCTGAACATCCCTCGAGGTGGGGCTCATGCTAGGAGACCACGCAATGCAAACCTCTTCTCCTTCATCCCCCATTTCCTTTTCACCCTCAAATTTGCTCAGAGTTTGCACACGAGTATGAGAGTCTGAACACGAGGGAAGCATGAACAAAAAGAAACCCCCATCTCTATTGCAACCGCTAAAGAAACATTCCCACAGCCACAGATGTCAGACATGCTGTCCCCCCTCACATCACTTCGAGGCCTTCCTGCAATAAAATGAAACTTGGCTCCAGCTTTTCCTAGCACATCTCATATTACCTTTTAATCCAAATACATATGGTGCAGGGAACAGTGAGAGACTCGCATGAAAGGATGTACAACAAGAGAATGCAAAGCCTGGAAAAAAAAGGATTAGAACTGCAAGACTCCCTTGGCCTCAAATACGTGTGTTCCCCCTCCAACTTCCCAGCATATTAATCAAGAGCCTGATGAGATTCCTTTTGAAATCCCCCCAAAAGACTTCCATAGACTTCAGTGTTGTTTGGATCAGGCTACAAATTCAGAATAAATCATAAATGGCTACAAGTTTGGTGGTTGTTTCCCCCCTCCCCCCCATTTCCAGGTTTCAGAACAAATCCATTCTCTTGCTGGGAAAAAGCAGACTGAAATAACTGACAGGACTTCAAATGTCCTGTATCACTCTCCCTATTAATTCAGCAGGTCATCTATCCCATAACTTTGGGAAGTGAAGCAGATTACTTTGACCAGATCGAACCACAAAAACTGTGCATTCATTTATGTACATTTCATTATTTAAGCCAATGTGTGTAAGCCCCTTTCTCTTGTGTTAAAAGTGACAATTTGGGAGACTCAAGTCAAGCACACTCTTAAACTAAGTCAGAATAAATCAATGACATCTGCATTAAAAAAAACCCCAAAAACTAATTATCACCACAATGACCCCACCTATACAACCGCCAGTATTTTTAGTGACACAAAGGGCTCTGAAACAGGATCCTGCAACTTGATGTTTTGCATAAATTGGGAAGCTTTGATTAATTTGTGGCTAATGTGTTGCCTTTTTTTTTCCCTTTTAATTCTATCTACCATTTGCAAATTCCCCACTTGTAAAACACCACATTTAACTTTCAATTTGTGTGATTCTGAAGCATGTCTCTCTACTAGCATCTGTCCTCAGTGAGCAGAAAAAGTAGCTGCTTCCCCACTCTCAATTCAGAGCCTGGCTGGTGTGTGCTGATAGCTTTAAGCTAATTGGAAAGATCTGCAGCATGGGGAGCCTCCTACGGCAAACAGCTTCAGATACCATTTAGGGTTTTATTTGTTCATTCATCGCCTGCTGAAAGCAATGTTAGCAGTGGCTTTGAGTTGGAAAGCCACTGCACAACAGATACAGCATCATATTGGGACTTTTATCTCATTTTCAGTGCTATTCTGGCACAAAATCAACAGCTGCAAGGTAGCAACATCTGCAGAGCAGCACGGGACAGGAAAACCAGCCAGACATCCTAGTAGAAGAGTCCTGGGGAAGACCCTTGAATTTGCTTTGCCCCACTGCTTGGGGCTCATAGTACCATTTCAGGATGAGATCAACAAAACTTCTTGTGTACTTGGCCCTTGTATTAGGGCAACAGCAGGAATGGACATACTAAATTCCTCAGAAAGGCCATATTCAACATCCGTAAACATCCTGTTTTACCAACAACACACTTTGAAACATCTATTGCTACCAGGCTATTAGGACAAGTGCTTTACTTGAAAGCAGGTACTGTAATTCTTGTAATTTTACTCCTGGCTGTAGTATTCATTAGATCCTGGTTACTTCTATAATTTCTTCCCACTGGAAAATTCAGACTGTAATCTAGTGTGCCACAGGTATATGCGCTCTCTTTCTGTGCTCCTCTTTTATCATGCATGATACTTAAAAAAAAAAAATAAATAAACAAAAGGAGTTTCCAATCACAGTGATGTTAGATCTCAGTTTTTCCCATGAGAAAATCACTTAGCATTTCTCTGACTTCAGGTGACTCATTGCTGTTACCCTGCTGAGCTCCTGTACTCCCCTTGTGGTGTTTAACCCAGGCACGCAACTTGCCTGGGTGCGGTAGGCGTGTTGGCATTCGCTAACAGGATTCCTGGGCTGTCACCTGGATGTGATGGGTGAGACAAAAGATCATGCAACGATTTCTGTTTACAGACTAGTTATGATAAGATGACATTTGCCTCTAGCTGTTGGGTTTGATAACTTAGATATGGCCTACATGACTGCTCTGAGCCTGTGACACACTGAGAGTCTTTTCTCCTCCTGAAAATTACAGGTAAATTTCTAACTTGTGTGAATTGAAGCCATATTGACAGCTGAGGAGACTGTGTGCCTTAATCTCTGCACTCACGTTACTACATGTCACATCACCAGCTCTGGCAGTGGCTGGCATGCTCATGAAGGCTCAGTTTTCTGGGTCCCTAAGCTGAGGATGATTTCCTTCACAGGAAGGAAATGTATGCAAGCATCAACATAAACTGGACATATACCTAGGATGGGGCACCCGGTGCTTAGGAGTACCACCGTCATCCTCAAATGAGGAGCAAAACTTAGGCGGCAGATGCCTTTGAACACCTGAATGAGCATTTTCCCATTGCCACCCCCAATTTCACAACTCTGCACTCACGGGTAAACACACCTGCATGTGCTTAAAAGGAGAAGAGATCTGGGTCAGGGACTGGGAAGACAGAGAAACCACGTTGCAAGAAGAGTGACTTTGTTCCTCAGGGACCGAGAATGCCAGGTAGGCACCAGTACCTTGAAACATCACTGGGGCCTCTGAGAAGAGGAAGGAAGGGAAGGGCCCAAACAGACAGACCTGTGCTGGTTGTCAAATTCATAACTGGTTTAAGTGATGGCACATCTAACCATACTGGTGGGTTCACAGGACTCTGTCACATTGCTCCAGGGATAAGCTGGTACCACTGATCTGGCCATGTTCACATATTAAAAGATGGAGGAGAAGGAAAGGATGTAGAAAAAGAGCAAGGGAAGCTATGAAGTCAAGGAAGGGGAAGACAGGCTACTGCAGATAGCTTTCTCAATTATTAATTGAACTACAATGGTCACAAATGGCTATGGCTACATTTAATTATTCATGCACTTCACTAAGAGATTTTCAGTTATTCAGTTGGCCAGTAAATGAGTTTCTGGGCACAATGATTTTCTGGATTACTGCGTTTTCTCCATTTATCAGGAAGAACTCTCATCTTGTTTTCTCTTGATTTTGTCTCATCTAGTATCAATGCAAGCCACATCCATAGCCCAACACAGTTGCCAAAGACAGCTTTGCCATTACACATAAGTGATAATTATTATTACTAAACTGTTGTGACCACAGCTCCCAGTAGAGAAGGGACCTCCGGAGCACAATCCAGTTCACATGCACGCCTGTCGCTTTTCCTGGCAAACACCACAGGGTTGATATATGACTGGAAAATGCAGGCAGACTGGTTTACCACACTTTTCTCTGACTTTGATGACTATGTGATCATAAGAAAGAAGTCTATTAAGAGCTGGGCATTTAAGGGACATTAATTGCTCCACTATCAAATAATGCTTTGCTGTCAAATCAACATTCACCTTCAACTACATGATGTTTCTTTTTTTATCAGCGTCTGGTCCTAAGAAACCCTTAATTTATTAGCGTAAGTTCAGTTTTGCTACACTTACTTATGTCTGGTAACATTGTAGTTTGCAAGCAGTTCCACTGAATTAAGAGAGCTCCAGCTGAGGCTGGATGGCAGATTTGAGCTTTGGAAAACAGCTCTCAACTCAGGAATGTGATGGTGCACGTCCTCATGCCCAACACAGCTCAGTTATCCCTCTCTTTTCATAGCCTAAAATTTCAAGCAATGGAATGCAGGGCCAGGTCTCCATTCCCATGTCAGGCATGTCACCTGTGCTCTAGCCCTTCATCCAGGGTCAGGAAGAAAGGGCAATTCTACTGGCAACACCACCACACCTGAGGCTGAACCCATTGTGACTGGGAATGCATTTGGGCTGCCAGTATGGGAAAAGAGTAGGGAGGTGATCTGCATTGGGAAATATCAGGACTGCTCATTCAGCATCCTAAGTAAATTTCTGTGACTTTGGTTCCCAGTGGAAACAAAATGCCAGTTTTTATCACCTCACCTCATCCTAGGTCTACAGAGAAGTGAAAGGCAAACACAGTGACTGCTAATATCTTTAGCCACATTTACTGAAACCTTTTGACACCAAGGCTATTTTTATTAGCTAAGTGCATGACGCCTGTATCAGAATGCAAGTTTTATTTCTTACAGCTCAGCCTTGCAAAAAGCCTTTTCCAATCACTGTCTGTGGCAATGATAAGCCTTAATGACATAGGGAGAGGTTACAGTACCTCCTAGCACAGCCTGGCACTTAGAGCAGCTACAGCTATCCCACGCATTGCTAACCTCCCTTGGCCTCCACTCCCCTGCAGAGCTTTCTGTGCACCAGGGCTCCCTTTGCAAACACCCAGCTTGGACAGTTACTGGATGTGTTGAAAGTGCATATACAGAACAGGACTGAAACACAGGTATACAGTTTTGTCTTTCCAAAAAAGCACAATAAGAATATTTTACTACTTAGAACTACATACTGTGCCCTCCTCCTCCCAACCTCCTGACTCCAGCAGTTACAATACCCAAAGACCTCCATGAAGCCCCACCAGTTCTGACAAGGCTCAAGGAATCTAGCAATGCCCATCTCCCAGAGAAAACAGAATATTCCAGAGTACTCCCCTCAGGTAACTTCCCACCTCAGAATCTGGGCCAGAGATGTGCTTTCGTGCCGAGTAATCTTTGAGAGGTTGCCTTTCCAAGCCGTGCCTCAGGTTCCCAGCAGCAACATGGGGGGAAAAAAAAGTTGCCCTAAGTTTTACAAAACCCTTTTAGCAACTACACCAGCACTTGCACATGGCTTCAAAAAAGCTTGGAGATAAATTCGTGCATGTATATGTAAAACTCTCACATTCTCTTTTAATTACATGGGACACCCAGCTTGTGGTTTTGGGGTGGTTTTTTGGTGTGTTTTTTTGTTTTCATTTGGTTTTGTTTGATTGTTTGTTTTTTCTTTCTTTCTGTTTTTCCTGGAACTGCTGTCTCTTTCAAACCCGTAAACTGCATCCCAAGTGAATCCCAGACTGATACAATCTCAGTGCCTAATACCCTTGGAGCATCGCATGCAACACCAACATTGAGAAACCAGGAACTCAAACAGATGCAGTCAGACTGCTCGCAGTGGGAGTTCAGAGACAAATAATTCAACCTTTCATCACTCTCTAGTCCCAGGAAAGATATCAAGGTTAAACTACTGAGAAAAATACAGCAAGTGTTAAGCAACACGGATTTCACTTTGGAAAGGCATAATCAGCCTGCTAGCCATGGCTGCCCAGCTCAAGAATTTGACTGTACAGTAATTTCTCCCTTTATAAGAAGCATGACCCAAGTAGGTGCATTCAGCATCTGCAGCCGCTGCATGGGTTTGGTGTCAGCCGCTCGCTCTGTAATTGGCTCTTTATTGTGAGTTACCACGAAAGGCTCCAGGCAGTCCCCACAGACCTTGCCCTTGATCTGGGTTAAGATACTTTGACCTGTGATCCTTTTTAATAAATGATATCCCCCCGTTAAAGAATGCTGCCTTCAACAATATGGGCCTGCCCTCAGGAAATGGGAAAGGAATTTTCCTGTAAAGGCAGATTAAGGAAATTCCACGCAAATTTCATGCATTTTGAATAATCTTCTGAACCATGACGAACCAGCTTCCCCTTGCAGGGATTCTGCTCCAAATCACTGTAGTTTGAAGACAAATTTAGCTGTCGCTATCTTGGCAAAGTGAACTGTTTTTGTTGGACTTGGCACGCTGGGCTGAGCGTGGCACTCGGTGTGGCTTGTCCCTTGGGCTTGTCTGCCTGGCAGACGGAAAGCACCACCCAGGCACCTGTACAGTCATATGCAAAGATGGCTGTAGTTTAAGGCTTACACACAGCCTAATACTACCCATTGAGCTGGGATGAGCTCCTGAGCAGAGATCAAAGATGATTTCTTCTTGTGCCGGTGCCCCCCATCCTTTGGTCAGCTGGTAACAGAGGCAGTGAACCCATCCATCATGGTACTGGCTTTCTTCCTCTGTTTTTGGTGGCTCTTGATATTCTGTGTTTGGGATGGGATCATGTTTAGCAGCCTGCATGGTGTGCACTGGTGGTGCCTCCCTGGGAAGAAGCCAGGCACCACGTGTACCAGGAACCCTCCTCCAGGGCAGCTCTGAATGTCCTGCTCTCACTATTTTCCTTTTGCTTAATTTCTGCTCTCTTGACCACCTCCCTGAATATGATGACAATTGTTGTCCCATTTTTTCTACTTCTGGACCCATCTCCAGCTCCTTTGGGGATTCCCAGCTTTGAGGGTGTCACCACTTGCTAGTCCCCTTATCAACCCACTTCTCTATCTCTTGGTACATCACCATGGCTCTTGGGCTTATCTTCACCACCCTCAGACACCCAAAAGCATTCCCTTTACTGAAGGTGCACTATCTCTCTCCACACCTTCCCCCTGCAAGTCAAGGCTGTATTTTCCACAGCAAAATTCTGAAATTCAGCTCCTTGGTTTCGAACCTTCAGACAAATTCCTCACCAAAGCATAGTCATCTTGCATTCTCCTGATAGCCAGGGTCAAAACAAGAAGTGGCAAAGGAACATCACAAACTTTTAACTTTTTAGTTTTCTAAAGAACATGGTCCATTTAAAGGGAAATGTCTGTGTTAGCTAAACACAAGCTTGTTGTTTTGGGTTTTTTTGCACACTAGTGTGTGGTGATAGGGAATCCCACGGGACCATAAGAATTTAAAAGCATTACCTGCTTTTAAAAATGCATATGTAATGCAAATGATAAAAATTTTCACTGTTCACCATCAGTTTATATCAAAATATTTTTCCTGAGACTCAGGAAAATATCAGGTGAAGAAACTTTAAGTTTACAGAAAGAAAAAAAAAAAGTCTTAGGAGTCTTTTACATGCAGCAATGTTAATGAGACTTCAGCCACAAGGAGTGAAAGCACAGGAGAACAGTGTTGTAGTGTATATGTCAGTCCTTGTGTATGCTTTCAGCAGAGAAAGCAAATAAAATATTTTGCCAGGCTCCTGAAATGGTATGATGTCCTAACATCATACCTGCACAGCTTTACTTACTGGAAAATAAAAAGAGTGCAAGCAATTACAAATTGTCATTAGTAAAGCTGAACTAGGTGATATTCCAAAGCAATGCTATTTTCCTAGCAATCAACATCACAACAAAAGACAGAGGGACAGTAATTGAAAAGGATTGCACTTCCTTGCTCTGAGTAAATAATTTATGATATTGAAATCTCTTAAATGACAAAGTTTTGGAAAAGTGTATTGCAGTTAATGGAAAAGCAACCAACAGCACACTGGCAGCCTGACATAAAGTCTATTGAAATCAATGGGAGTCTTTCCACCAACTTCATTGGGGTTGGGATCAAATCCTCCAGGAGAATAAGCTATTCTGCAATATCCATTATTACAGACCGCTTTGTCCTGGTAATTAGATGCTGGGAGAGCGCAGTGCAATTGTTTAAGGCACTGATCATTCACCCATGGAGACTCGCATTCAGAGCCAGGGTAGGTCAAACTCAAAGCAGGGCTGCAGATTCCCACTGGCGCCCACCAGCGTTCCCAGCCCTGCTGCCGCCGTGGCTTCTGCCAGGTAGATGGGACAGGCAAAGGCAAGAAAAGACAGAGATCAGGGCTGAGCTGGTAGACAATTGCCAAATATCCCTCGCTCCTATTCCTCCTCCACCATTTTCCCCATGCGCCATCACGCATGAAGTATTTTGAGGGGAAAAGTGGATAGGCAGCAGGTCACAGGTCTGCACAAAGCACCTCTGTATGGCCCAGGCATCTTGCACAGCGCACTGAGCGTCACTGGTGTTACTGACTACGCAAGGAACGTGTCTCTGTGTTTGCATCTTGTTTCTCAGGTAAAACATACTGCTCCTTGGAGGATATGTCTGAGGGAGGGACTGCAAGTCCCCTGCAACCAAAATACTAACAGAAAGGGCAAGTCATGCAGAAAGGACTCCCACCACGAAGCTATATATTTGGCTTACTGTGATTATGGGACTACATCCTATTAGCAGCTGACAGTATAGCCTGAATTCTCAGAGGAGACCAGCAATCACCAGTACACAACCAGAAAGGTCTATTTTCCAAGATGTGTCCCACACCTATTCCTCAGGGGAAAGAAATAATTATCAAAAGTTAAAAAACAACAACCCTGAACAAACAAAGTAATCAAAAGAAACCAACAGCACCCTGTCTTAGCTGGTAGGAACCCACCAAAAACTAGTCAGCACCCAGTTACTCAGTCATTTTGTCAATCACACCACCTGAACCCTGTAGGTCTCTACATAGTCTCCTTATAAAGACAATACAGAAAGAAATTATAAAGACAAGAGGGATCAAACTGGGTGGCCTGGCTCTCCTGCCAGAGGGAGGCTTTTTCTCCCCTTTGACTATTCAGGAGACCCAGAGAGATCCATTTCTTACTTCAGGCAATTAAAAATGAGGAGCCCCAAGTACAGCAGCCTGAGCTCTGCTCTTATGATGAGGCTCAATGCAGAGCGTGAGCAGAACTATGCAAAAATAACAACTAAAGGAGGTTAAGCAGGTTGTGTCTGATATGAAGACAGAACTACAGGTTGCTAGCTCAGTCTCTTCCCATGCAAGACCTGCAAGCCACCAAATAACACAGATAGGATGCAGGCTAGAATGATTGACAGCATTCCCACATGCAGCACAAAGCTAAGCTGTGGCACTCCTCACTGTAGGATGGTGTTTGCACCAATAGGATGCACCATTTCAGAAAATGACCCTACCAACTCATAGAAGAAAAGTCCCATGATGCCATCTGCAATTCAGGCAGTTCTTGAACTGGAAGATTTGCAAGGCTGTGAGAACTCTGCTGAGAAGCTGCTTGCACACCTGCCCTGCAGCTGGGTGCTCATCCCTGTCTGAAGCTAGAGCTAGAGGTACACAGACCTTGACCTCAACCTAAGATGCTGCTGCTCCCCTGATGATGTTTTGTAGAGCTCCCCTTCCTGACATGGCACAGCAGTGCATGAGAGCAGAGAGGAAGCTGGGAAGAAGCCGGATGAGTTAATGGCAATGCCTGCTTGAGTCAGGTCTTTCTTACCTCCAATGTGTTTTGTTCAGTTAAACGTAACAGCTAGGCCACAGCTGCTTTTCTTCACATCAGTGGGGGAAAGCCACAGGTGAGAAAAAAATCCTGGATGCCTGCAGTGGCTGAGGGTCCTTTTCTTTTGTTATTTTGCTTGATGAAGAGTAACTTCTTGCTTACTCATTGTGTTGCAAACTCCCATCTCCTGGCCCTAAACTAGCTCTTGTTCTGGGAGTTGGCACTTTTGCACCAACTGCAAGAGGCTCTGCTTTGATTCTTGATACTTTGGCAAAGATGATGGCCTCAGAAGTTCCCCTAGCTCAGACATAAAGCAGTTATTGTGTACCATGCTCCAGTGATGAGGCATGGTTATCTCTATACCTTTGCTGTGCCTGGGAAGAGTAGGGTACAAAGTCTTGCCTCCACCACTCCCTGCCTGAGATGACACAGAATTTACGAAGAGACGGTAGAAGCAGCCTACTTCATTAAATCAACTGAATTAACTGGATGTGTTTGGATGAGTTTTGGTCACATAGGTGCGAAAACCCCTGTTGGCAGCACACTAGCATGGATCTGATGGGGAGCGGGGGCAGGGAAACATGGAGGCTGGTGTCAAGCAGCACCACCAAAGTGAGCCCTGTGCAGCCAAAAATGAGGCCTCCCTCCCTCCCTCCACTGCTCCGACATCTTAGAGATCTGCAAAAACTATTTGCAGTGAGAAGCTTTCTTGTAAAACATAAATGAATACCAGCTGCCCTAACAGACTCAGAGCACAGCGTCCCTCCTTGGACAGGCTGCGATCCCCAAGGAAGCTGGCGGGATGTGCTGTGTCTGTCCATCCGGGTGAGACATGTGGTGAGCTGCGTGGTGAAAAGGCAGCAGTGTTTTCCTCCCAAGGTGTCAGTTGGTAAGCAAACTAAGTGATTTTTGCCCTCAGAGGGGAAAAAAAAAAAAAAAAAAAGTAGCTTTTTACCATCCCTGATATTTTAAGAATAATCCTGGTTTTAACCTAAAAACAAATCCCAATTTATTTGACATAGGAAGGAAGGCTGAGCTCTCTTCACTGACCCAGAGACCTACCTCAGATGTATCTGTCCATTGCTCCCCTTCTAGCACAAGCACATTCCTATCCCAGCACTGGGCTCCAGCAGGGTCTGCCTCTGCAAATCTCAGGGCTCCCACTGGCTTTCTGTGCCCATTTTTTAATTTTTTATTTTACCTTGGAAATAATATTTCCTGGCAACATATTAATGCCCTTTTCAATGCTCAAAAGAAAATCCAAACAGCAGCACAGACCAGAAGCCAACTGTCTGAGCAATGAGAGCAGTACCTGCTTTGTACCTAAATATTTATAACTTGCTAATACTGTTATTAATACTTAGTTTGGTTTCATCTATGTGTTTTATCTGTTTAAATACTTAATTGGCTTTCCCCACTACAGAAAGTCAGGGTCTCTGGTCAGTTTCACACTTCTTGCCCTAAGACAGCAGATCTGACTTCAATTTGTGTTGTTTTTTTCACCACATACAGACAAACACAAACACACACACAAGACAACAGTGTTTGCTCCTGCTGTTCTTCAAGACTTTCACAATTACAGCAGTGAGCAAGACTCAGCTTCCCACTGGGAAGGATGGACTGAGCAAAGTCCATCCACATCAAGGACAGCACCTCAGATCTGAGCAGCTGTGTGCACTCTGGGGTGACACGGCATTGTGGTGACCGTGAAAGGGTGATGCTGAGGTGCTGGGTTTAAGAATTTGCCTACTGAGAGTTTCAACCTTTAAAATTATTTGCAGGTGTAAAAGGCAGCATGCAGTCCTCTACCACCCGTGTCATGAGAGAGCTGAATCCTGATGACACCTGGAGGTTTTCACATGGGTAGTAAGCAGGGCAGGACTGAGGGAACTCTGAATGGTTGGCTGGGATCACCATCCACAAGCCAACCCAAGCCGGGTTGCTCTGGGCAGGACATGGCAGTGTGTGGTTTGGAGCTGGTTACGATACCGAGGTGCAGCTGATGGCTGAACTGGTAGTCCCAGAGGAAACAGGAGGAGGGCAGCAAGTGCCTGGTCACAGCAACAGGCTGCGAGCCTCAGAGGAGCTGCAGGGCTAGGACCCACTTCCATTCCCTCACAGAAGAGACCTCTACAACTTGACTCACTTGTGCCCTCAAACTATGGTGAACTTGAGGTATCAGGAATGCTAATCGCTGCTCAGCTGAACATTTCCCCATAATAACCTTTAATGACTCTGTAATTACTCTTTAAACCATTGACTTTGCAATCATTTTTTAATTCCCCTTTGCCACATCTCTCCCTGTGCTACCAAGCTGGAAGGCTGAACTGTAAGTGAATATTAGACCGCTAAGGCAAGGCTTGTACCATTACAACCGTGCTTAATGCTGAAGCTTTGAAAGAGTTGGGAGGGCAGGGGGAGGGGAGGGAGGAAACAAAAAGCACAGCAAGATTTTCCCCAAATTGGTTTTCCTCAAAACAAAGCCCTACCACTTTGCTAAGCTGCTTTAGGGAATGTTTGGAAAAAGCAGGGATCCCTCAGCGACTTGCTCCACTAACTCTGCAAATGGAGAGACTCCTGCACAGCAAGTGCTGACTTTCAGCTGAAACAAATATTAGAAACTATATAGTGATAATTCAGGGAGAAGGCAAGTCCCTCAGTGAATGAATATAACTGAATCTGCCCCATTGGAAAACAGTACTTTGCCGGGGGTGGGGATATAAAAGCAGCAAAAGAAACTTGAGTGTCCAAGACTCAGCGTGAAGCCAGCACAAAGCAGGCAGGGACGGGTAGTTTCTTTTCAAGCCTTTGCCCCCAGGAACAATGGCCCTATTGCAACCACCCTTTGCTTTTCTTCCCGTGATTAACATGCAGCCCATGCGGGAAGAATGGGAATTTATTCTGCAGTTGAGATTCCAGAGGTGCTATTGGGTCAGGTGGCTAATCGTTAAATCAAACTGCTGTCATCTTCATTCAGGTCCTGTCACCCGGGGGCACGTTATTACTTGGGTTTATGCAAAATAAACAGCTTTGCTAAACATTCCTCTAAGAGAGGGTCAAATAAAGAAGAGGAGGAGGAGATACACCACCAGCATCAAGTAGATTCTGCGTTCCCTCCTACCCCCACTCCTCCTCTGTTCTGGACTGATTAGATGGGGATGGGGGAAGCAAGGGTTTCTTGGAGTTTTTTGGCTTTTGTTTTTATCAGCAGGCCGCTTTTCTCTTTTCTAATTCCACTCAAGGCTCCTTAGTGAGTACTGTTAACTTATTCTTGTCTGGGTCTGGCTAATTCAGTTTCTTTCTTGAACTACATAGACTTGCAATTCTGTATTTTCTATAGGTGAACTCAGCCATAAGAAATCTCTTATAATTCCTCCATAAAAGACAATCTCTTGGAGGTTTCCTTCAAGACACATATAGAGATGCTTAATGCAATGTGCTCAGAAGGAATGTTAATTGTGGTACTGCACACATAGAGTTTTGGACCAGTGGATTACGTGGAAATCCTGGTCTTGCTGCTCTGACAGGTAGCTGAGAAGGGGTGCTCTGCTCAACTGTTCCCAGCCACTATCAGGTCAAGGTTCTTGCAAGGCATCACATGTGCAGACTAGTACATTGGGTCAGAGGGAAAACAGGGTGAGATTTTGCAGCAAAAAGAGAAAGAGTATCTCCTGCCTCCCTTGCATCACTTCCAGTCTGGGTTCAAAGAGCTCATTTTCAAGGGTATATAGCGGCATAGATCCAAATGCTGGCTAATCCCACTCCCCCCAGTTAAGGATGCTTTGCAGCAATCATCCCAGCACCATGCTCATGTGATGCAAAGCACCAGCCATCCTCATGGCAGTCTGACAGCCCCAAAATAGCCAGACACAATGTACAACACCGTGGTTGCTGAAGAGCAGAAATACTGTTTTGAGATGCAAGAGCAGAATGATATCCAAATAAACAAACCTGTCTGCTGTTCCAGTTCCTCCAGACCAGCACCAGTGAAAACCAACCAACCAACAAGCAACCAAAAAAATTCGTCAAACCAAAACTGTGAAAAACAGACCACTACCCTCATGATTAAGATTCATCTGCTTTGAAAGAAACTTTTGAAAATACATTTTTGTTCTCTGTGGCTTGTTGATCCGAAGCAAAAAGTCAAAACCAGGATTAAAAACAAAGGGCTGTAGCCAGGAGTCTGTCACTTCTGGTTTCTCTTCCCTCAAGGATTAAAAAGTTACTTTTAATTAGTGCCCCCAGCACTCTTTCTAGAGGCTTGTAAGGCGAGCACGCTCAGGCTCTTCCCACACCTCTCACGATCTGCCTTTTGTGGCACACACTCCCCTGCCGAACTGGTGGACATTAGCTGTCCCTGCGGCATGATGCTGCCCACCAAGCTGGGAGAGCGATGCCCATGTGCACCCACGGTGGGTCTGTCTTGGGTGGGTGAACATAAGTAAACTCCAGCTTTGAAATGCACTTATTCAGGCTGAGAAGCCTGTGCATAGGTTGAGCTCTGGCTTCTATTGCAAAAATATTTTCACTGCCTGAGCTCCCCAGGGGGGGAGGTATTGATCCTTCCCGCCTGCTGAAAGCCTGTTTCATGTGTGAAGAAATCCCCTCCTAGCCCAAACATCAAAACATCTAAGCATGAGTCCAGCTTTGCAGAATTATTCTGGGTTATTCCTGGACTGTACACAAATTGGATGCTAAACACACACCGGGGTGTATGACTAACACATGTCACTTCCTTCCTGCATGCTCTGGCAGAGAGTTCAGTTGAAACAGGACTGTCTGAAAAATCCTGCTCTGAAAGGTCAGACACAGAGAGTGTCTTGGTCCTTCTGGAGTTTCACAGAGAATCTGGTATGAGGGAAAATTACAGCAAGCAAAAACTGAAGCAGAAATTTTACCACAGCCCTGACCTCCAATTGAAAATGCCTCACTGCTAGTTCAACCACAGGCAGACAGACAAGATTTAATCCAACTTTTTCAACCCTCTTGCTGCATGGAGCGAGCTCATTCTTTTGCTGCTTCTCAAGGGTATAAAACATTTTTTGTCCACCCACGATAGCCAAGGTACATATGCCACAACCACCAACTATGAATTTATTCAAGGTGTGCTTAGAACTTGGCAGGGATAATAAAATGTGAAACAGTTTAAGATGCCCTGGAACATTTCTAAATCACATATCCAAGGAATCACATATCTATTTAGGCATCTGGGGAAGGGGACAGTGCCAAATGTGCTGGGAAGTTCCCTAAGCAAAGACTTGGGTGAAGTGGAAAGACCAGGACAAGGCTCCCCACTCCCTGAAAGCACAGTGAGACCCCAGTGTTGAATTGCACTTCCCATTGCTAAGAGAAAACTTGGTACATCATGGATGGAGAGGTTACATTGCCTGCTCCGTAGACAGCCTGCCTGCTGTTCTGCAGGGAACCAGGAGCTCAGCCCTGGCACAACTGAGTCAGCACCTCTGTGGCATGTTGAGCGACAGGGCTTTGAGGGGAACATGAAAACTTTGCTGTATCTGAATGCAGGCTGCCTACACCCCTCCTGTTAGTGACATGAAGAGTGCTGCTCCTGATTCACAGATAAAAACCTGAATAATCTGGTCACCTTTCACCTTTGCCTAACGTCCTCGGCTGAGAGATCAACAGCAAGAGCTGTTGGAGCAGCCAATTTCCCATCTTTCACCACTGGGAAGTGGAAGGGCTGAATCTCACCAGGTTCTCAGGAGAGTCAGGAATTCAAGAGAGACAGTGAGGGGGAAGGCTGAGAGGCACCAGCATGAACCTCTGGTGGCCTGAGAACAGAAGGGATTTGAGTGATCTGCCAGTGCAAAGGTTTTGCTATTAAAAACTTTTGCAACTTTTGCTCTGTTTTGAATGGCTTATAGACTGTGGGAAATAAGCTGTCTAAAGTGTCTCCCATATAAACCCATCCATTTGCAAAAGAATGGACAGTAAGAAGTCAGAAAGCAAAGTACTACAACTAAAGCGAGCAACTGAGCAAACCCCTTCATTGCTCTGAGACAGGTGGCACAACAAAACTTACCTCTGTGCATACTATGGAAAGAAATGTTCACCAGCTTGGGACCATCTCACTCTACTGGAGGACTGAAGCAATGTGACCACAGCTAAAATACACAAGATGGAGGGAGGGAGCGGGGAGGAAATGAGAGAGAGTGATCCCATTCATCTATAGATTGTTGAGGGTCGACATAATGAGTTCTGCAAACTGGACCAAGCAGCTCTGCAAGGCATTATTGCTAGTAAATAAATCACTTAGCAGGAGAAGAAAATGCATGTATAAATCTTCTGTGCTGGTAGCAGACATGTTTCACTAGCAACTACCTCCTGAATAACATGCCAAGAAAGCCAATAGAAAGAGTTTGTGAATGCATGTCCAAAGCTTCTTAGCGAACTGTCATATTGATCTAGTACAGCCTAAGGAAGCCTAAGAAGACTCAAGGAGCTTGGGCAAATGCTTGTATTAGTGTTCCCTTCCTCTTAAGAGTTTGCTGAGACGGCACTTCAGTGTTTCCCAAGTAGTGCACCTCCGACCCTGGCAATCCATCAAGTGAATGCAAATTGCGGACCAGACAAAACCAGGCAAACAGCAATGCTGCTTAATAATAATGTACTCCCAAAGAGAAGGACTTCCTCTACAATGATTGCTGTGTACACATTTAAACTAAACACCCAAACTTCTTATTAGCCTCATCATGATTTGTGTTTTTGTTCCCTTTGAAATGCTCCAAAGTAAATGGTACAAGTTTACTCAAGGCTAACCTCAAACAGTGGGCTTTCTGAACTGTGCGAACGAACAAAAGTTGGGCTATATATAGATGGCCCACATTTATTAAAAGTCCCTTTTGAAAACCAACACCCAGCAAAGTAGAGCTAAGGAGCATGTTTAAAAAGAAAATAATCTCAGTAATCACCACCCTCTTCGCATTTGGCCTGACTGGCCCTAATTTGGTGGGATTGTCCAGGACAATGCTGTGGGGGAGATTCCCTAAAGGTCCATCTCCAGCCATGTAATTAGCAGAAGTCAGTTCAAGTCAGAGGAGAAGGGTTTTTTTCTGATCTGCACAAGGTGTTGCTGCTGCCAGCACTGTTTCTCAGAGCCTTTCACACTCAGGAGAAAAGGAAAAAAAAAGAAGAAGAAAAAAAGGTAAAACCCAAAAAGGGCTCTAGAGTGCTTATTTATTCATTGCATGTTAAACACTGAAAGTGGTCCCAAGAGCACAGAGTAGCCCAGAATATCACAGATCCAGGGCTGACCTTCTGCAAAAGCACTTTTGATGCAGCTCTTAAGAACCGTGGTTATCACAGTGTTTGTTTTAAATGCCTGTTAATGGATTGGGCAGACATACACTGAGAAACTCACTAAATTATATTTAACCTTGTTAACTTCATAGAATTGTTTCGCTTGGAAAAGACCTCTAAGATTATCGAGTCCAACTGTCGATTTAGCTCAAGAATTAATGGCTATATTCTAATAAGTTTTCCATTCACTGCTTTTCACTTAGATTTGCAAAATCTCTTCTATGCAATGGAAGTTTTCCTATCTGTTATAATGGGAACATTCCCAAAATATCTAAATGCTTAGGTTTGGCTTGACTTGGGCCATCACTACTACATTTTTTAGCTTAGAAAAGAAAAACACTGCCACACACATGCTCATATTTGCCATGGGTTCATTGGAAATGTGAATACACAGAAGGAGAACAGAGTGTGTGCTGGCTGATGCAGACTGGCAGTATTGCCCCTTGTTGGAGGGGATCAAAACTGCATTACCATGGAGTCAGGCCAAACCCATCTATGAGTCATTGCCTTCAAAGACCTATTCCAAATTGTGTGTAGAAGTCCTTTAAAGCTACTGAGGCTGGAGCCGCAATAGCAAGTTGCCTCTTGTAAACAAAAACCAACACACTAGCCCAAAATGCATTAAAAATCAATCAGTAGATCAAGTAACAAGCAAACAAAGTTTGGTTTCATATCTCAGCCATTTGGACCACGTTCTGGAGCACTCTGGAAATCATCAGTGGTGAGCACTGATACTACGGTACACTCAGTTGCCTGTAAAGTGCATGAAGGTACAATACCGATTCCAAAACAGAGCAAGACTGATACACTGAATTGTGTCCCTGTGGTATCAGACAGGACAGCCTAAGTATGATTGCTCCATTCTGATCACTCAGTCATACTAACTCATTAGAAGTATCACTGAGCCAGACGTCACAACATTACTGTAGGACCACTGCCAGAGCCAAGAGGAAAAAAAACCCAGAAATTTGGCTTTGCAACATGATTAGAGCCAATTCCTCAGTGGCTGGGCCAAAAGCATCAGAGCTAATTATGAAATAACAGGTCTTTGCCCAAGCAGATCCTGATGGTAGGTTTCAACATAATTTCTGCCGATTTTTCTGTCATGAATAGTGGAACTGACAGCCTGCTGGTGACTGAGAAACAAAAACTACTCCAAGAGTAAACCAGGGCAAAATGGCCATCATCCCTCAAGCACACAACAGAACAGAAGAAAGAACAGAACAGCAATGGCCTTGCAATTGGCCGACACTTCCGTCAGCCTCAACGTCATGGAGCTTACTTGGGATGTGTCCACCAGACTGGGCTGCCCCAGAAACCACCCCAGCTCATGAGCTGGACCTGCACTAGTGAGCAAGTTATTATATTCTTAGTGGGAACGGGCCAACATTTTTCTGGCCTTGACTTAACGGGTGTAAATGTGTTTACATGTCTTTACTGCTGCTGCTGTGTCTGAATACCACAGCTCCCAAGCAGGAAGCCATTGATGACTGTGTGCAAAATATAAAATTGCCTCTTTATGGCACACCATTCAGTACTACTAGACACATAACATCCAAATTGTCTGGGAGAGTGCCTTTGAGGCAAGCCACACTCCAAACATGAACTTCTTCAGAGCAGGTTGAAGAGGGTGTAACAGAGCCTCACCACACTCTCAGAAATATTCCAAGAGCATTTTAAGTGATTTTGGTAGTCTGATTTGAGACTCTGTGCCATTTTTTTTCAGATGGTTGTGCCTCATATACTGTTGAAACTTTTAGCATACCTGACAGTGTGTCATCAGAGAAGGACAATGTTCATTCACTGACTGCGCTCAGGATTTCTTTACTTTATTAAAAGTCATTTGGAGCTGATGTAGGAAGGGACAGCTCTATCTGATGCACATTTATGCCTCGTTCAGAAGCTGCAGCTAACATTGTTCACAGACCACACAGGACCAATCACAATACTTTTCTTTGGTAGCTCATGTGGCAGAGTTTGACGGCTCAAGTGCAGGTTTGATGGAAACAGGGAAACAGCCTGAGGATGAGATTTGCATTTGAGAGTTTTTGTCCCTGCTTACCTTGGGCACCCTGAAAAAACTCTGCCTGAACAATTAAACATTCTGGGCTTGAAGAGACTTCACAAGTCTTCTGTTAGGGAGATTAAAATATTTGCACAAATTACAAATTAAATTCAATCCCTTCCAACATCTCAAAGTTTTAACTTCTGCAAACACTCTAACGCATGGGTGCACTTAAGCCTCACACAAATTAGAGCTACAATACAAATTACAGCTACAATACAAATTACAGTGTGTTCTTCAAGAGTTAGTCTCTTTTTCAATACAAACTAACTGTTCTGTAACTAAGATACAATCTCCTCCTTTTTTTCTCTCCTTCTTGTTTTGTTTAAAGTTGTTGCCTAGAAGTAATGTCTGTGCAGAGCTGCCACGAAATCGTCCTATCTATCAGAGAAACCAAAGTCATAAATTGCATTTAAGACAAGGAAATAAACAAAAAAAGAACCACCAAAGGGTAAAGAAATAACACTAATGTTATTATTTTTACTTTGGGTTTCAGAAGAGTGAGTTTGGAAAGAACAGGACCTTACTGTGGTGTAACAAGTTTAGTAAAAGCAGCCAGGACACGAAAGCTAAAGACAGTGCAACAAGGCCATAACAACCCAGAGAAAGGTAAAACATCCTTCTGCTGATTCACCTCTCTTCATGAGCATCTCCACACCAACACCAGCCTGCAAGAGCTTCTAGGTCCAAGCCATCGATTCACCCCACTTGGGTGCACACAGACATAGCAGAACCACAGCCAATTGAACTGAGGGTTCCCAGCCACTGACAGGGGCTTTACTGTGTGCATCAGAACCCATCTGGCTTCCCAAACTCCCTGGAGAAATGCCCAGGAGAGGAAGCAATGGCATGGTGAACTAACAAGTAAAGAGACCTGGGAAGCTGCTCCAAGTTACATCCCTCCTCTCTCCATCCCAGAGCCTACTGAACCCCCATAGTGGTTCAAGAAATTTGGTGGTCTTTATAAACTCAACTAATGCCAAAGTCCCATTTATATTATGAATATAAGAACAATGACCAAGCATCAGAAGTCACAGCTGAGTAAGGATTTCCAGGCTCATCCCAGAACAGCTAATCACTACGGGGGTGGGGAGAAGTCTCAC